>NC_040905.2:99332446-100648138 GCF_004126475.2 Phyllostomus discolor | reverse complement strand
GAGAATGTGATTTGTGCCTCTATAGAAAACACCCTGGAGAACTCCCTTACCCATCCGCTAGGTGAGGACACAACTAGAAGCTGGCCCTTTGTGAACCAGGAAGCTCCTTGATCTTGGACTCTCTAGCCTCCAGAATGGTGAGATAGACATTTCTGTTGTTTATGAGCCGCCCAGCCTATGGTATTCTGTTAGAGCAGCCCGAACAGGCTGAGACACACCCATCATGGGAATTCCTCAGGGTCGCAGCAGGTGAGCACCAAAGTTCCCCATGTGCGTCACACATTTGGTGGCTGGCGGCTTGGGTAATAGAGGTTGGGGTCCTGTTCTTGGTTTCTCACTGGCTATCTTTGTCACCTTGGATGCTTTCAGTCTTGTGTTATTCATGATATAGTGCCAGGGTTCTTGGGCCCCAGTATACACAAGACTTCCCCATGGGTGTTTAATAAAAAAGCAGGTTCTTTGGATACATGCCCAGCAATCCTGAGTCAGTAAGTTCATGCTTTAGAATCACCAGGATTTTGGTTAAGGGACCAGCTTCTGACAAATTAGAAACCTGAGCACCAGTCCTGGCTCCCTCCCATATCTGCCCTGTGTTTTTGAGCAAATTATCCCCGCTGAGCATCGGTTATCTGATCTGTAAAATGGGGAGTGTGATACCTCTCTTGGCTGGGTTGCAATTATTCCGTGTGCTTGGCACAAAGTAAGCATTCAGAATGGAGTAGCTAAATTGACTCCTTTCACTGCTGTCAGGTGGAATTGGTTTAACTGGAATTGGTGTCTGCAGTGCCTTGCAGTTCAGAAGAATTATAGTTGAGTAAGTTTGGTGGGTAGAGGGATATGTCTGAGCCTTCTTAAGCCTGGAAGAAACAAACTAAGGGACAATTATTTTTCAGCCTTTAACCATGTTCCAGACATTTCAAGTACCTGGTTTAATGTACCGTTCACCACAGCCTGTGATGTCAGTGCTGTCCCATTGTCAACGGGAGATGATCATATGTCTGCATTTGTAAGAGACAGCCTACGTTAACACCCGTTAAGCTGGTGTAATTATTAGTTATGCCCTTTTTACTTACAAAAAGGTCCCAGACAAATTCATTACAGCCCTATCTATTTACATTGTGTAAATGAGAAAAGTAAAGCTCTCAGAAGCTAAGAAATTTGTCCAAGATTGAAAATCTACTAAGTGGCTGTTATCTGCTGAACTGCCAACCCCCAGCACCTTGGAACATGACTGTATTTGGAGATAGAGCTTTTTAAAGAGGTGATTACGTTAAATGAGGCTTTCAGGGTGGGCCCTAATGCAACCTGACTGGTGTCCTTACAAGAAGAGGACATTTGAACACACGGAGCCCCCAGGGGTACCCTTGCGCGGTGGGAAGACAATGGGAGGACACTGGGAAGACCGTCATCCAAAAGCAGAGGAGAGCCCAGAGAAGGAAACAACCCCGCTGTCACCTTGATTGTGAACTCGCAGCCTCCAGAACTGTGAGACAATAAATTTCTGTTGTTTGAGCCCAAGGGTCCATCCATGGTTTTTTTGTTGTGCCAGCCTGAGTAGATTAATATAGTGGTTGCACAGGATTTCAACCTAGGGCTGCCCCTGCAAACCTGCACCCTTTTCCACTGAGTGTTCCTTCTTTGCCCTCTGCCAGGCCCTTAGTACAAATGACAGTGCTCATTTAGGTCACAGGCTTGACATCAAACTCAGCTTCCAATTGTAGTTGCCAATGAGCCCATTTCTTCCGCGGGCAAGAGTGGTGTTGGTGAGATTTTGTTCCTTTCAGTCTCAGACCCCACGAAGAGTTCATTGCACTTCCTGAGGTACCTGGTGTTTGATGGTGACTGAGAGTGAGGCACAATGTCCTGATGGTGGAAGTTTCCTGCTTCTGTCACCAATCAGTCAGCTCACAGGGAGAAAGTGCCATGCAGCCTTCAGAGGTGTCTTCCTGGGTGTGTCCATGCACAGGTGGTACCTTAGGGGCCCATTGTCCATCTGCTTTGATAGGCTCCATGGGGAAATTTGGCTCTGAAGTCTTGAGTCATGGGACTGTCACATCTATACCAAAGCTATTGCTTAACACCCGAGTAAATGCTATCTTGTATCTTCAAAGCAAAGGAAGGGAAAACCCTTCCAACTGCTGAAGCTTAGCTCAGGGCTCAGCGCCGACCAGGAGAGACAGAAATATTTGCTGCATGCATGGAATGACAATGAATGAATTCCTCCTTCTCTCTTCCTACTTTCTTATGAAAGCTTAATTGCTTACTAAAATTAGGCCTTTGGCCTGGATGTGCTCGAAAACGTTAGAGCCTGGCATCCTGGTCTTACAAACAAGTCTTGCAAGATGCAAACAAGTCTCATTTCTCAGGACCTGTAATCAGGCTCCCACCTCTTATTTAAACAGTTAGCTTTGGGAATAGAAGTGTACACAGAATCTCTTTAAACTCATTTCCCTGTCCCTCATGGTGCCCGCCAGGCATAGCGATAGCTGCTGAATTGGAACTCAGTAAACGTGTGTGGTTGGATGTGGCTAACTCTACCCGGTTCCCTGTTGTGGCAAAGCCACTGGGTTTTGTTTTTAGTCATGACACGTGTTCTAATTTCCATCAACCATGTCCACTCCCTTTAAAAAAAAGACACATGCTAAAAATGGATTCTAGTAGTTGTTACAGTGGAACCTTTTATTTGCTGTAAGTATTCTTCCTTTTGATAAAAATAACCCAGGTTGCAAGATTACTCTGAGGTGGGCCTGCACTTTTGGATAGAACCACGATGAAATAACAGAGCAGATGTTGCTCAGGGCAGGGCGCTGGGATCACTTCCACCTTCAGCACCATCTGTATAACCTAGGACAGGTTACTTGTCTCTCTGGTCTTCAGTTCACCCATCTCTGAATGGGAATAATGGTAGTATCTTCCTCATTGGATTGTTGTAAGGGGTAAATGGAGTGATGATTCTGTAGAGGTTAAGCTAGTGCCTGGAACATGGTAAGAACTTAACAAGTTATTAGTTCATTATCACCTTAGTAAATTACTAATTATTCCTAGTTTTCATGAATATTCTTAACCTTGGTCAAGGAATATGCCCATGGGATAAAGTATAGAATAAACCAGAGGAATGAAAACTGTCTTGATCTCAGGGCAAGAGGATTCTGTGTGATTATTTCCATTAGTGGTGTTGTCATGGCCTCTGAATAGCTTCAGAAGGACTGGTATACTTGGCAAAGAGGGCTGAGGGCTAACTCATAGGTGGCACTAGATCCTTACTGTCAGGCATCCCTTTGCTTGGCGTAATACACACCTTTCATGGAGCTTGGGACATGGTAGGTTCTCAATAAATTGTAGCTATTAGTTATTGTTATTTCAGGTCCCTGGGATATATTTGCAGACTTAGGGAGAAACGTATCTTTTGTTTCCAGGGCTGGAATGTTTTTATGGTAAGTTTGGTTCTATCATGATCAGTCTTTGGAAAACATATCAGTTAGGTACCACTATAACGATGCCTTACGTCTCCAAGGCGCACCTCAGAGACGCTGCAGGTTTGGTTCCAGACCACGGAAGTATGGATTTTGGGGTTTCTCAGTACACATTTTTGGATTTCCTGCATATAAAAGTTATGTTTTACATTGTACTATTGTCTATTATGTGTGCAATGTCATGTCTAAAACAACAATGTACAGAGCTTAATTAAAATGCTTTATTGATTAAAAAAAAGTGTTAACCATCATCTGAGCATTCAGCAAGTTGTAATCTTTTTGCTGGGGGAGAATCTTACCTTCGATTTGTAAAAACACAGTATCTATTAAGCCCAATAAAATGAGGCTCTTCCTGTATAACAGATCACCCATAAACTCAAGGGGTTAAAATAAATATACAGGGTGAGGGAAAAATAGGCTTACAGTTTGTGTGAAGGCTGGGTGTGGGTGGCTGATGTAGACTGGGCTTGGATTCAAGCTGTAGGTCAGGTCCAGATCTGTTCCCTTTGTCTCCAATCCTCCCTGGACCAGCAGGCTACCTGGGGCATGTTCGTTGTGCTGAGGGCAAAAGCACCAGAGGTCCTCGAAATGTGCTGGGATCTCACAAGCACATTTCAAGCTGCTGCTTATGCCATATCTGCTAACCTCCTGTTGGACAAGCAAGTCAGATAGACAGGCTGAGGCAAGAGGATGAGGAAGTACACTCTACAAAGAAGTGCCAACTTGAATGACCATAGGTATGGATATAGGGAGTGGTGGAGAATGAGGGCCATGAATTCAATCTACCTGGTTCTCTGTTGACTTCCCCAGTTTAGTCATTGCAATACCTACTATGAAAGGGCTTTCCCTTGCTTTAGGTGCTTCCCTGGTTCCTGTTACCTCATTGAGATTCTAAAAGCACTCCGAAGTATCTGAGCACACTGCAAATTCCCCTTTGTTCCAGAGGAGCCTTTCCTCTGACAGGCAGGAATTTGCTCTACTGTAAAGCAAAGAATCCCAGTTTAGACAGACAGGATGGATTAGGCAGACAGCATCATTGACCCGGTTCCACTTCGTTAGCCTTTCCAATTAAGGAAGATGTTGCTGAAAGTGAGACCTCACAGATAAGTAAGTAGTCATACCTTAAGGATCCTCTGGATTGAGGCTCTGTAGGGAGAGGCCTATATTTCAAATGTGCACAGAGGGAGGGGAGCAAAATTCCGTTGGCAAGTGAATCCTAATGTTAATGACCAGCCACTGTGAGTACTTTATCTTCTTGGCTAGGAAATTAACATGCTAAATAGATAGCATTTGTGCTTTTGTCTTCCAGAAGCTTTTTAATGAATATTGGACCCCTGACCATGCACTCATAGGGTCTCTGATCTTGGAACATCAAATACAGAGTTGGTACATTACTGTATCCAGGCATGAGGCTCTTGGTTTTGTCAAAACAGTTGACAGAAGATTTCCTGTGGTTTCCCAGGAAGGTCTTTTCTAGTGAAGTTGTTCTTCGGGGCTCACATGGCGATGGCGTTTTCCCTCTTCACCCCCTTGGGATTCTGAGCAAGGAAGCATAAGCCCCAAACAATGTCCAAATGGGCTGTGAAGTACAACTTAATTAATCTGGGCACACACCCAACACCCCAATGTAGTGCTTTGCAAGGATGTGGCTTTGGGAAGAGGCTAAGGTTTGAGTCTCCGAAGCAGCTTATCTTTCAATCAAAATCTCGTTGGTGAGATCTGAATGGAGAGAGACAGACACACACAGATCTTCTCTGAGCTGAAGAGCAGACGTGGCATGCTCTCACTCACTAAGCAGCACTCCTATGATCTGACTCACGTTGCCTGTCCACTCACTGGGGAGGATGGCCTTGCCCCCTGAAGCAAAATGAGCCCTGCCCAGTGTGCTTGCTTAACACAGGAGGAAGCTGGAAGCATAACTCTCCCTGTGTACCAGGGACCAAGGGGCTGGCTGGAGGGGCTCTGTGAAGGACAGCTACACTAGTCAGCCTGCTCACTTGAAAAAAGTGGCTCAGTGAAGGTTCTCACCCATCATAGCTGCCATTGGGGAAGAGCCGGTCAGGGTTTGAAGATATTCTTTCTAAGACTTTTCCAGTTCCCCCAAAGCTGCCATGGTGGGAGGAGTGGGAGAAATGTTCCCCTCAGTATTTTCCTGGGGCGTGAGAGTATTCAGTGCCTGGATGGAATGTGGGAATTAGAGTGAGATGTTCTCTTGCCAATTTTACCATTGAAGAAATGCTGGCATTTAGACTCAGAAGTGGGACTCAGTGAGAGGAGTCCCCTATCTTGAAAAGTCAGAACTGACCAGAGCTCAAAATGTCCCCTGGGTTCGTGGCTCCTACACTCATCAGAATTATTATAAATAGGTGTCATTGTAAAGAGACCACAGTTCACCTAGGGTAGGGTTCAAAATGTGTCAGTTTTTCTATTAGTCCTTTTTTTATTGTGATGAGAACACTTAACATGAGGTTTACCCTGTTGACAAAATTGTAAGTGTACAAAACCTACTGTTGACTACAGGTACGATGTTGTACAGCAGTTCTCTACAGCTCATTCGTCTTCCTCAACTGAAAGTTCATACTCCTTGAAGAGCAACTCCCAATTCCCTATTCCCTCCCCCTCCCCCTAAGCCCCTGGCAACCATCATTCTGCTCTCTGCTTCTGTGAGTTTGACTGTTTAGATTCTGCATTATCAGTGGAATAGTATATGCACTCCCCTGTCCATTGTAGCCATATTTATAATAACCAAGATACGTAAACAACCTAAATGTCCATTGGTGGATGATGGAAGAAAATGTGATATGTGCATTAATGGAATAATACTCAGCCTTTAAAAAGAAGGAAATCCTGGTATATATGACAACATAGATGTACCTTGGGGACATTATGCCAAGTGAAATAACTTAGACACAGAAGGACAAATATGGCATGATTCCTACATGTGTTCTTTCTTGTTCACCATATAGGCCAGTGAGCTGGGGCTAATTTGAATGGCTTCCTAGATGCCTGTATTGGGAAATCTGCTTGGATAAAGCAAAGCTTCCAACTGAGTTTGTGTGTCATGCCCATTCTCTGTAAGAGGCAGCTTGAGATTGCTTTCCCAGAATTACAAATCCAAGACAGTTAAGTTCAGAGCCAACATTGTACAGACAAAAATAGCCTTTATGTGCCAGGTTTCCTGTTTTTCTTGGAAACCGCTAGCTGAAAACCACTACCTCCTCCCCATTCGTCCCTTCCACCTCCGTACCCACCCTGGCCTCCACCCAGAGAGTTCATGTTTAATGACCCGAGACATGACCACCAAGCATTTCCAGTCAATTGGCTTTTTAGAGAGTGAATGAATTGGACTTTTCTCTGGCCCTCTGTCCCCTGAAAAAGGTCTTCCCCAGCCCATTGGAATGTGCTCTGCAAACCAAGAATTAAGCTTTTTTCTTCTCTATCTCTGTCTCATTTCTTCCCTCATTCTTTCCAAGATCAGACACAGCTGCTGGCCTTGCCCCTAACTGGATTCTATGTTCTTTCAGGTTTATTTCTAATCCTTTTATGGACACATCTTTTCCTTCATATAGAGACTGAACATACTTCATTCCCTATTTCTTTATACTTCATTGTTTTGCATGATCTCCATGTGGGTGTCCTCTTAACCTCTTCATGAAAAACTTGAGTGTCCTTAACCATCTGGGTATTGGGGGGACATTGGAGATTGGGCCACGCTGTTCTCATGTCTCACAGACTGGGGGAGACAGAGTTGGGCAGCTTACCTGTGGGTTGCTCAGGCACTGAAGAGATTCTAGCTTTGTTTTAAATGATGCTGGGGCAAAGGGTTACATTTGCCCACCACTCATGTGTGCTTTCTCCTTTCCTCCCACAGGACCCACACCCAAGTCCGCTGATCACCCTGGAGACCCAGGTCAGTACCTTCCCCTGGTCTTTGTCCCTTATTTCTGCACTGATGTTCCTGCACCCACTCTCCAGGGAGCGTCTGTGTGTCCTTTTGGCTCCGTGGCTCAGAAAGCTAGGACAGTCACATAAGGCTGCCCTGTCCTGTCAGGATGTACAGGCATGCACATGTGGGTTCACACACCAGCTTACTGTGTGTGCACACACATGTGTGTGCCCAGTGTCTGAAAGCACAATAGGAGGTAGAAGAGGACATTGTGAGGATAAATGGTGATGGAAGGAGACTTGACTTTGGTGGTGAACACACAATACAGTGTACAGATGATGTATTATATCATTGCACATTGAAACCTATATAATTTTATTAACTCATGTTACCCCAATAAATTCAATTGAAAATAAAAATAAATGAAAGCACCATAAAAAGAACCATATCCGTTTCCTTTGAGTTCCCTCCATCTTGTGCTTCTGACCAGCAATCCTGAGGAGGTGAGCGGAAAGGGTGAGCGAGGCAGGGGGAGCCATGCAGTGGGATGTGGTTGTTCTTCTATGACTTTGGGTTTGGAGAACTTTCTCTCCACGGCAGTGAGGGCAGCAGCTGTGAAGAATCTGGATGGCAATGCTGTTTCTGTGTGGGGCAGGTGACCAATGGACCTTGTAAGGAGGACATGGCTCTCATTTCACTTTCCAGAGAGAGAGGACAGCAGCCCAGCCACGAGCTGCATCACTGCATCTCTGCCTTGGAGTCCAACAGACCCAGGTGGAATTTCAGATCCACGTCTCCTGGCCCTGAGAGGTCACTTAACCTCTAGGCCTCCCTCTTCTTGTCTGGAATATTACCACAGTGAGACTGTCCACCTTGCAGGGTCATGGTGAAAACTACAGGGAATTCTCTATATAGAGTCATAAAGTCATCGATATAGGCCTAAGTCAGGGGTGTCAAACTCATTTTCACTGGTGGCCATGTCAGCCTTGTGGTTGCCTTCAAAGGGCCAAAATAATTTTAGGACTGTATAAATGTAACTACTCCTTAACTGTTAAGGAGTTGAAATTACATTGGGCCCTTTGAAGGCAACCGTGAGGCTGATGTGGCCCCTGGTGAAAATGAGTTTGGCACCCCTGGCCTAAGTACTTGTGACGTTAGCTCTTTAAATCAAGAGAACTGTTACCTTTCAGACGAGAACTGAAGGGGGTGGTGTACTTTTGGATTGACCATGTCCTTATCATTGTGAATTGGTCAGAGAGTAAAGAGAGAAGGCAGACAGGATGGATGCCATCAAGAACCCCACAGCTAACAGTTTTTGAAAGTGAGACACAGACAAACCTGTTGGAACATTTCAAGGCTGAATAGCAGCTCCTGGGTGGTTCTGGAGCTCTCTGGAAAGGACCACCTGTCTCTGTCTCTCTGTCTCTGTCTCTCTCTCTCCCCCCTCTCTTCTGGGGGTCCTGCCCTCTCACTGCATCTCTGCCTCAGTCTTCCCAAAGGGTGCGAGGCAGGAACCTCCCCTACTCTTCCTTCCTTGAGCAGGAATGCCAGATGTTGTAGGGATTCTCAGGGTTTCTTTGTATTCTTCTGTCCGTAGATTTCCCAGCACACATATTTAGTTACGTTGCCTTCAGGGTTGACCAGACAACAGAGTTGACAGGAAGGAGCAGTGGGTGAGACTTGGAGGGAGTAGATAAAGACCCAGTTTCTTCTGCCTGTTTGGTGATCTTCTGGTCTGACTTTTCCAAACTTCTGCCATTCACATATTATCTCAGCCAAGTTTGCCATAGGTGAATTGCACTTGTTCTATTAAAATACCTAAAAATACATTTTTCCCTGAATTATTATTTTTTTTTACTTTCAGAAGTAGATGTATCCTGAGCTAATGGTTCCCAGTCAGGAGTATCTTCAATCCCCCAAGGGCACTGGACAATGTCTGGAGACATTCTGGGTTATCGCCTCTTGTGGGGTGGGTTACTGCTAGTACTTAGTAGGTGGAAACCAGGGATGCTGCTAAATAGCCCCCAATGCACAAGCCACTCCCTCACCCAGAGAAAGGAATTACCCAGCCTAAAATGCCAATAGTGCTAAGGTTGAGAAACAGTTTCAATCAATACAGTTGGTGAAATCACAAGTTTGATGTGCTAGTTATGTTTTTTTGCAAAACATTAAAATAAATATTAAGTCAATAAAATTTAAAAGTTCCTTTGAGTGGCCTCTAAAAGCATCTAGAGTCCTCCCAGGGGTAGGTGTGCTGCATTTGGGGAAACACATCTCTCCAGGTGACCCAGCAGATTGCAATAGAACTTCCAGGGTGTTTTAAAAAATGATGGCCCTTCTCTTCTTTATCAGTTCCTTCCCACAAGGAAAACTCATTAGACTGAGGAATACCCCTGGGAAAACAGTCTGTGTCCAGAATTCTATAAGCCAAATCTTACCTCCTGGGAGTGGAGTGGCTCTACGCCAGACGGTTCTGTCCTTGGCCCTCCTGAATCCTTCACTATGGAAACCATCTAATCAGCCCTTCAAAGCCTCCATGGGAAAGGCCAATCCCATGCCAGCAGCTTTGGTCAGCACATTGTGAGTGTGACAGCTCACCCCTACACAGTGGCCTCTCTTAGAGTCACATCCATTAGCCCAAGAGACCCGAGCCTCGACCTGCAGCCAGCCATGGCACGAGACGGGCTTTCTGCATGTGTGCCACGCCACTGGGGAAATGACTCAATTTGTCTCCAAACAACACTCCATCAGTCTCATCTGGTTCTTGGCCTTTGGGGAGCCGTAGGATGTTGTTGTCTTTCCCTGAGTTCTGATTTCCCATGTTAAAGAGACATTGGAACCCAACCAGATTTTTTTTTTAACTGTTGGCACAAGTCTGTGGCCAGATCTTACTCAGTGCTGGGTCTCAGCCCATCGTGTGACTCAAAATGGGATTCTATTCAGCTGCCGGCAGGCAGGTCAGACAAGAGGAGCAAAG
This sequence comes from Phyllostomus discolor, assembly GCF_004126475.2. Lineage (NCBI taxonomy): Eukaryota > Metazoa > Chordata > Mammalia > Chiroptera > Phyllostomidae > Phyllostomus > Phyllostomus discolor. The sequence goes on along the minus strand of NC_040905.2, from coordinate 100,637,802 downwards.
AAGCATTCTCTGGCAGAAAGTGGTGCCCCAAATATTACCCATATGGCACAAGCAAGATGGCAGATGTGGCTGAGCCTGGAAGAACCAGCCATGCAGAGGAACTGGCAGATGTGCTCTGAGCCCTGTATCCGTGTCCACTTCCTCTTCCCAGCATCCTTTGCTGCTTAGAAAAGCATTACCTGCTCTATCCTGGAGCACAGGTGCCACAGATGGGCCTGCCTTTTAGATTTCACAGCCAGCCATGGGTACATCATACATCAGTGACTTCACTTGCACAGGACCCAGCCTGCATAGGGTCATTGAGGCACCAGGGGCCCTTCCCTTCATGCACCCCCCCCCCTCCCCTGGTATTCATTGCATCAGGCCTTCACCCGTGCTTGGTGAATCTGTCCCCATGCAGCTGTTCTGAGTTGGAGGAGATGGATTGATGGGCTGCTGAGGAGTCATCTAATGCTCTCTGCCATTAGCACAACAGAGCTTTGCATCTGTTGGCATCAGCAGGACTCTCTCTGCTTAACGGCCAGATTAATAGAATGAGGAAGCCCAGTAAGGTTGAAATCCCTGGTGTCAGCTCTCCTCTTGGCAGGCAGTCCCTGGGGTGTACCAAGAAAGCCTGACTTGCCGTGGTGAATGCTTCCCTAGTCTCCAGGTGGTGGTTACCCAGAAACCAGGTGTGCTAGAAATGGGAAAAAAAAGTCTGAGAGCAGTTGGAATTTCATTATCGGCTTGGTAGCATTATCATGATCCCCACTCTCACTGATATTTGCCATTTGCCAGGAACTGGCTTCTCCCCTTGACTCCTCAAGAGCCCTAGTACATAGGTGCTCTTATGATTCCCAATTTCCAGGTGAGGAACAGAGGTTAAGGAATTTGCCCAAGATCATAGGAAGCATGTAGCATTGGTGGGTGTCAGTCTCAGGACCATATAGCATTAGAATTTATTTTCTCAACCTCTAGCTCACTTTTCCAGTTGCCTTGACCAGTAGAAAGATTTGCTAGTGCTCAGGCAGAGCTGGAGGGATGGGCTTGATGTAAACAACCCAAGGTCCACGGACAGCTAGATAGACAGATAGGAAGGAAGGGAGGAAGGAAGGAAGGAAAAGAGAAAGAGAGAGAGAGAAAGAAGTGCTCCATACAGGTTATCCACAGATGTAGAGCACCAGATAGATGGTGGGTGGGAAGGAAGCAGGAATTGTAGGTAAAATGGTTTAAGCAATGGACCCAATAGGAAATTCATTTACAAGCAACAAAAATGAAACATCTCCTTCTGCATCAATAGTGTTCTGAAAAATTTGAATTCTCATTATTTGATTTTCTCTTTCTCATTGGTTCCTAAGATGGTTTATCATTTCTGAATCTACTCCAGTTGACAAGGCAGCTTGTCATTTAATTTTAGCTTCTCCGCCTCCCTTCCCCCCACCCTTATCAGCTGCTTCACTGTCAGTTAGTTAATGGCCTCTACTCACACACTGAGATGCCCTGGGAGTTGTAATAAAAACATCTCTCAGTAAAAATTTGTCAGTCTGGATATTTGTGAAGTTGGCTCTACTCAGGTACGAGCAAATCCTGGTTTACTTGAGATCCCTCTCAGGACCAGGAGATCAAAGGCATCGTAAGGAAAATTCCTGACAGCTCAGCCTGCAACAACTGCCCAGGTACTTGACTTTCTTTGATCAGCTAACTGGGGGACTAAGGGGAGAGAGTTACATTCATATTATTTAGAGATGGTGCTGGGGCCCCTAAGGATTATGAACAGAGCTCATGAGGGAAATGAGCAGGGGGTGGAAGGAAATCCGTCTGCTAATTCAGCAGAGCTGGGGCCAGGAGGCAGCCAGGCACTAAAGTAAAGGTACAGTAGTGAACAAGACAGAAGATTCCCTGCCCGTGGAGCATCCACTCTGGCTGGGGGAGTCAGACAGCAAATTTACAATCAAACCATGCCCATGTTTCAGGCGGTAATAAGTGAACCGAAATCAGACAAATGTGTTTTTAAACAAGCCTGACTGGGCATGGTGGGGGGCGTTGTTCAGGGAGATGACTCTCTGGGGGTGAGTTTCAAGCTGAGGAAGTAAGATTTGAGCTGAGGGCTTACTATTGAGAAAGAGTTAACCAGGCAAAGAGACCTCGGTAATAGTGTTCTGATAATTTTGCATACTATATCTGGCTTCCTATAAAAATAATGCCAGTTTTCCTTAGACTCAATTAAAGTGTTAGTTCCTTTGAGATCCTTTGATGCCTTTGTGTCCTTATAATGTCAAGATGCATAAGGAATTACCTTATCATGCAAAGGTGAAAGAAATGGAAGAAAAGAAAAGGGGCTTAAATTTGGGGCCATCCAGCCAAAGACGTGCCCAGGATGAGTATTTTTACAGGACCATGGGACCTTCAGGTCTTAGCAATATCATGTAATAATGGGGGTTTATGTGACAAATGCGGCTAATAGTTGTCATTAGCTAGTTAGTTGCCTCATGCTCAGTGAAACTGCAGCCTCAGTCTAAACCAGTGGTTCTCAGCTGGGAGCAAATTTACCTCCCCAGGGGACATTTGGTGGAGTCTAGAGACATTTTTGATTCTCAGTTTAGGGGGAGGAATGTGCTGCTGGTATCTCGTGGGCAGAGGCCAGGGGTACTGCTGAACACCCTGAAAACACCCAAAGAATTACCCAGCCCCAAATGTCAGTAGTGCCAAGGATGGGGAGCCCTGGTGGAACCCCACTTGCTCCAGGGACAGCTTATTTACAAAGACAGTCCCGCTGTAAAACTGTGACCATGTTGAAAAGTATGATCTGCTCCTTTCTTGTTCTTTTGTTTATGTTCACATGTCACCCTCTCTGGTTAATAGCAGACTTGTCCCGCCTCTAGGCTCTGATCATGACACATTCGTCCCCAGAGTCCCCAGGTCTGTGTTGACAGTGACTGACTCTGCACTCAGAGCAGTGACTCATGATGCGAGTGAGTGTGTGCACAGTGTGCGTAAAAAGGAAAACACCTCTCGAAGACGGTTTCCTGCGATATTTATGGCTCAGCAGTACCGAGAATATGCAGCATTAAAATATATATATTTTTTTTAAAAAAAAACAACTTAAAAACCAGCTACTTGGCCGGGGTTCGGAGAGAGACTGGCCAAGGCTTGTGGACCCATGAGCAGGCCTTGTGAATGACCAGATTTTGAGGCCCATTCCCTCTTTTGGAGACAGACCTGGCCGCCTCTGTGCAAAAGTCTTTCTCCCGAAGCTCTTCTGCCACTCCCAGGATAAAAGCAATTGCTGTCTCCTCGCCTCTCTTCCAGTTCTGGGCTTCGATTAACCTTTTCCTCCATAGAGAGTAAGTTTTGGAGTAATCAGGGAGCTTCTGAATGGCTCTTACCTGAGTCTCCAGCCCATTAATTCTTATGGTGCCCAGCATCTGTTGAGAGGACAGAGAGACCAAATTGCTTCTCAGCCCATCTGCCTCCTCCTGCCAGCCTCCTCGGGGGAACAGAACCTCTCTGGAGCAGACAAGGCTGGTTTGGGTATGGGCCATACCTCTCTACAGTGATCTTTTCCTTTGGCTCTGCCTTTCTGGGTCTTGAACAAGCCCTGGTAAGGGGTGGGACAGGGAGGTGACCAGCTGGACCATTGCCTGGGCAAAGATTTGGCTCACTGGACAGGGAGGCTGGACCCGGGCAGTGGAAATGTTCCCAGGGAGGTTTTGCAGTCCTGTGGCCACAGTGCCTTTCTAGTCTGTATGACTCAGGAGGAACGATGTGATGCAACATTCCACAAATAGGCAGCAAGTTCCTCAATGTGCAGCTACACACACTGCTTTGAAAAATAGTGTTGAGATCCTTGTTCTTCTGTGTTTGGTGGGAGCTGGCTTTGCCCAGACATTGAAGATTTGAATCTAGCCCTTGACTGGGAACACTTAAAATTGTTACTCTTGTCAATAATGACTAACCTGCATGTTTCAGATGTTTACTGGGAACTGGGAACTGTAGGCCGTACACATATTTGTAAATGTGTTATTTTTAACTAACATTTTTTAAGCACCTACAGTATGTGCTGGGCACTCTTCTAACCAAGCTCTTTGCATGGATTCACTCATTCAGATTTCACAGCCATCCCCTAAGGGAGGTGTTGCTGTCATCCCCTTTTTACAGACAGGAAACTGAGGCACAAAGAGGTAAGCTAGCTGCTTGCCAAACAACTAGCAAGTGGAGCAGCTAGGATTTGAACCTGGCTGTCTAGCTTCCATTTATTAGAAAATGGAACCCATGAGGCAGATACTAACCTTGGCCCCATTTTATAGATGAGCTAGTGGAGGCCTAGAGAGACTGAGTTTCCTTTTAAAAGCTAAATTCTGCCAGCAAATGGCAGAGGCCAGATTAGAGCCAGGTTACAAAGGAAAGACTCCTTCACCACTGTGTTACTAAGACACAGACATAGATATGATATAGCTATGTATGGGGCAGCGGGGGCCGGGACAGAAAACAGGAGTTTATTTATTAAAAATTATGTATTTATTCTTACATGTTTAAACTTCAGTCTTCACAGTACTCTCCATTTGATGCAATTCACCTATCGAGACTTTTTTCCACTGCTCGGAACAGTTTTTGAACTTGTCCATTTTGATGGCTTTTAGTGCTTCTGCCATTTTTTTGTTTCACCTCTTCCACACTAGCCAAACGTTTCCCTTTGAGGACTTTTTTCATCTGGGGAAACAAAAAAACATCTCTTGGGGCAAGATTGGGTGAATGGGGAAGTTGGGGGCATGGGGGTCATGTTGTTTTTGGTCAAAAAACGCTGAACATGCATTGCAGTATGGGCAGGTGCTCCATAAATCACCCATCATGAAATGGGCAAACACGTTGAAAGAGTCTTCACAAAAATTCACTGAAGCTGAATGTGGCTTCTCACAATACCACCAGCTGGCACACTGATGCAGATAGGTCCCTAGAACACTCGCCTAGTGAGGGAAACCTGTACTACAAGGGACCCACCCTCAAGAAAATAATTCCATTTTTTGGGGGGGGTCCTTCCTCATATGATAGACAGATTAGTATAAAGATTAGATAGATATATTTATATGTCTATAACTTCTATATGTGTAGTATACATATACACATGTATCAATGTATATATTATAATTAGATATAATTATATATTAGATGTAATCTATGCCTCCTTATCTATAGCTATGCTATAATGCATTATAATGTATTCAACATAATATATATCTGCTAAATATAGATTAGATCTAGAAACAGATATAGGTGTAAATACAGATTAGATGGCAGTAGAGAAGAGATGCAGGTATGAATGGAGCTGTAAATGTAGATATAGATCAGATGTAGATGTAGATGTAGTTACGGGTAGCCATCGGTATAGTTATGGGTAAGCAGAGGTAGAGGTAGAGAATGGGATCCCTCAAAGCAGTCCAGAACAGATGGGTTTGGAACTGTGTCCGCAGAGTGGCTTCCAGGCTCTGGGAGGTTCTCCCCTCAGACAGCGAGCAGAGTGCTGGCACCCTGGGGAGGAGACCCTTGCATTTCCCCTCCACAGGAGGCACATCTCACAGAGACCCCTCCCGCACCCCCAGTTCAAGCACTAAGGCAGAAGCCCAGGGTGCTGCCCGCTGAGCAACAAGGCATTCTTGCCGTATTTACATCAAGTGACAGGCTGGAGGCTTAGTCTGTCTTTTCCAGGCATTTTGGGGCAGGGCTGTGCTAACCAGAAAGCTTAAAAAAAGAAAGTTCCTGGGCTAGAATGTTCAGGTCGGGTTTGAAGGTTCTAGTTATCATGATACCTCAGTCAGCAAAGTCACTTTCACCTGAAGTAGCAGCATGGCGGGGCCAGGTGCTCAAGGGACAGAAAAATCGACACACAGGGCCCATATTGGCAGAATTGAAGAGCTGGAAAGGACCTCGGATGCTGCCTGCGGTAACAGTTTGTGCATGTTTTCTCTGGGCCTATGACTTGGCTAAGGGCTTTTTATGCGTGATGTCATCTAATCATGATAGCAGTGCCTGAGGATGGGGCTCTTGCCCTGCACCTTTGCAGGTGAAGACACTGAGGTGGGGTGCTTGGTCTGAGACCACAGCGCTCTGAGTGCAGAGTGAGGACGGGAGCCCAGGCCTCCATCTCCTGCAGTGTTTGCCTGTTAGCTGTTAGCCTGAGTGGGGGCCTCCCACCCCTCAGGGCCCACCAGGGTTCACCTTTGTAGTTAAAACATGAGGAAGCCCAGAATGGCTCAACAACTTCCACAGCCGCTGGCATCATAGTGGCAGACCAGGATGCTCCTCACCGGTGCCAGTCAGAGAGTAAAGCCTGCTCCCTGGCAACGGGAGGATCAACAGCCCCACACATCCTTCACCCACCCCTTTGCCTATCCCATCTCAGGCAGTAGTAGAAGGGTCTTGGCTGAGACGAATTTGTGTCTTCTTTCTGTGTCTCACCCCTAGCAGATTTGCTGTCCACCTTTCTCCTCTCTTCTCTGGGCCTGTAGAGGCTGATTTGAATGGATTTCATCAACGTGGATTTCTCATTGCTTTGGCCAAGAGGGGGTGCTGGCAGGAGACGGGACGGTGGGAAGACAGTGGGATGGGGGTCATTCTCCGTGGGTGGGCTGTGTCTGTCTGCCAGTGTGTGTTGCTGTGCCCATAGCTACAGCTTCTCCCTCCAGGACCTGGTGACAGGCTCCCCGGGTGCTGACGGCTCCATGCTGTGGCTGGCTCTGCTGCATGCACCTCCTTTGTTGGTTTCTCTAAGCAAGCATCTCTTTGTGAAGTCTCCCTAGTTATCCCCTAGGAGAGGAGCATCTGTTTCCTTTGGAGACTGTGACCTGGACAGGCAGCCCGCCTCTGGCCCCTTGCTAACACAGCACTGCCCATGCAGTTTCACGGGGTGAGTCGCAGTCATTTTATGGCATGTTCTCTGATAAAGTCGGGGGTCCTCAAACCGAGGAGAGGTCCCAGAATGGATGCGAGGGAACAGTGAAGCTCTTGAAACTGAATGTAGTGGATATAGGAGCATTTTTCTAGGCAGAGGATCATAGCTGCCATTCTATTTATGATAGCCTCCTCCCAAAATGAAACCAAGAAACCAATGTTCTAAACACCCCTGTTCTAAATGAAGTATCAGAGGACCCAGGTATGAAAAGGGGTTCCCCAGGCACCCGACAGTTTGCTCCGCACCCTGTCACTCACTCACACCACTTCTGTCTGTCTTGCCTCCGAAGCAGTGAAAGGCTAAGAGGCTAAGGTCCGGGGTAACAAGGTGGAAGAGCAGGTCCTCAGTTCCTCACTGCAGCCCCAGAGCAGACAGACAGACACAGTGAAGACAGAGTATTTCTGCGGGCAAGCAAGGCCTTCATGTGCTTCTTGTTCTCCGTCACACCTCCAGGAAATATAACTGTCCTAGCATTTGAACCTGATTTCTCAGAAGTGCCACTGCCTCTCCTTTGCCTTAGAGCTCCCATGGAAGGGCCACGGTGCTGCCATTTGTCCAGGCCAAGTGGTCCTGGCTGGAAACTGGGATGTTCTCTGCCAGCAGGATGGAGAGGTGGGGCTGGTCCAGCTCCAACCTCAGAGCAGCCTCCCTGCCGGGTTCAATTTGCTTTCTGAAAAAGGAACATCTTATTAATAATACTAACCCCTTTCTCATTTTCCTTTGGGAACTGGAGCTCTTATTTTTCCACTGAAAGAACACTGGATGGAAAACTGAAGTTAGCTGTGGTACAGGTGCCAGATGGGTGGGGCTGAGGACAGCTGTGTAGCTTTATTGTCCCGAGGAGGAAACACGCAACCAGTTTGGTGCTAGAAGAAAGAAACTGCAGCTCTAAAAGGGGCCTTAATCAATTTGTTTGCCAAATGTTCACCGCCCAGTTACAATTGGGTACCAGTTATGGGGGGTGGTGGCGACGTTCTCATTACGTGGTCCTAGACCCAAAGTTGTACACAGGCCTCCTTGTGGCCATCTCCAACATGCCCATGGGTTTCTCTTGGGGGGAGGTGGGGAGGGGATTGGAGGTTTTTTGAAAAATTGGCAGGTAAAACCACTCTGAGCCTCTAGATGTCACTTAGGGGCAATGACCAGCTGCCCTCTTTGGGTGGGGCCCAGGGACACCTGTTCATAGAAGTCTCCTCCTGGTCTGCTCCACTCACTCAGCTCCCCGACAGGCCCCAGGGACCTTGTGTTTGGGGTGCCACCTGTACAGGCCAGATTCCGAATCCTCCCAGGGTCTCAGCTGCACAGTGCACAAGGGCAGCCTGGACCTCACCACCCCTCACAGTCACTTGGTGAGGAGGGAAAGAGCCTTACAGACTATGCAGCTGGCTGCCTGACTTGCCACTTATTTGCCCCAAGACCCCTGTATGCCAGCTGATCTCTTCATGCCTCAATTTCTTTAAAACACAGGAGGGTACCAGTGGTAGCTGCCTCCCAGGGTGCCAGATGATCAAAAGGGTTAATATGCATTAAGCAACAGAACCAGAACCATGCCTGGCAAGTAGTGAGCATTTAGTATTATCTTTATATCCGTGAACTTGAATTCTGACCTCTTCACTTGCTGAAGCCTTCAAGATGATTTTCAGCCTTCCTGCTGGTTAAAGCAGCCATGACACCTATCTCCTTGGGACCCCTTGAGCTGAGGATGCCCTGTTGTTGGTAAGCACCCCCATGCTTCACCTAGGCCCTGCTTTCTGCCTTGTGTCAAAAGCAGGCCTGACTGCCTACATTGTCTCCCCAATCCATGTCATAGCCAGGGAGGAGATGCTGGTATTCACTCTTTGCAAGAATTTGCTTTGTGCTCTTTCTGGAACATCCTTTCTACCCTACTTGGAGCTCCTTCTCTCTTTGGAGAGAGGACGATACACTAGTTAAAACACCCAGGGTGTTTTTGGCAGCTGAGCCAGATGCTTGAGTCCAGCGATCAGGCTAGGACATTTGCCTGAATGTACCCCACGTAAGGGTAGACTGTGGTCACCACGTGAGTAAGGCCAGGCCTGCCTGGACTCTGAGCTGTCAGCAGAGTGGCAGAGGCAGGGACAGCTGGCCCCCGGAGCCTCACCTCTGCACAGGCTGCCAACGTGCCTGTCCTAGCCCAGAGGTATTCAGACCTGGCTGGACAGTGCAGCTGACCCATGATTAAGGGTGCCTGCGTGGCTGCCTTAGATAGCTGGCTGCCAAGGCCATCTTAGTAGCTTCAAGGTGGAATGTGGACAAGGTCTCATCAGTCCTGTTCTTCTGTCTCAAGCCTGTAGATCACTTTAGGGTCTCCCTTTGCCAGGGTGACCTCATTCACCCTGCTGACCCACCAGGGTTGTTGAGGTCAAGCACTCCTAATGCTTTTGACAAGACCATTCTTTATTGTGGGGGCTGTCCTATGCATTGGAGGAAGCTCAGCAGCATCCCTGGCCTCTGCCCACAAGCTGCCAGTAGCACTCCCCTCCCTAGCTGTAGCAGACAAAAATGTCTCCAACAGGGCCAGATGTCCCCTGGGGGCAAAGTCACCCCCAGCTGAGAACCATTGGCCTAACCAAGAATTGTTAGCAGTGTCCTGTGGAAGTCAGTGTTCGACTGACTGTGTCACGAAAGGGTGCTGTAAGGTTAGACGAAGTCCACTGGTTGGACACCTCCCTGTAAATGTCGTTAGATTTTAAGTTTATACTCTTAAGTGACCTCCTGTGGGCTGGATTACACACTAATTAGAATGAGCCAGGCCTTTCAGTGTGGGTGAGATGAGAAACTAAGGAAGGCTTTACCGTTGCCCCTCCCATTCAAAGAGCCAGCAATCCCAGAGGCACAGAAATGGGAAGGGCCCTCTGGTGGGGCGAGCTGCTGGGGCATGAGACCCCCACGGTTCCAGCTCCGAACCACGGGCACAGGAGGGCCGGGCCCCAGGTGGGGCCCCAGAGCTCCGTCCTCTTGCAGATGTGGGTTTGGCAGGTTTGCCAGGGTTGGCTGTCCCGGGAGGGTGTGGGCTTATCTGACACCCGGAAATAGTCTGTGGCTTTGGGGCCGCCTCTGTAATGTGTTCGACTCTGCTGGCATTTACTCCCTCATTGCTGGACTCTCCCTGTACCACATTCAGACAGGCGGGTGGTTTTCATTCTCCAGACCCTGTGAAAGAGTCCTGTGTGCTGAGCATTGACCTAAAACAAACCAGGCTGTTTGCTGGGCCCTGGCTATTAGTGTTTCCATGTTAGTTGTCCTCGGGCGTTCCTCTACCTTGTTTCCCAGGGCGGTGCGGCCTGGAAACATAGTGTTTCTTTCTTATTTATTTATTTACTTCTTTATTCATGAATGCCCCTTTTGAGACTTGAGATCTTTCTGGATTTGTTTCTCGTAGTTGCTATTATCAATATTACATATCATGTATTATTGCATATGTTGTATTATATCGTATATGTGGTACGACTGTTATTATTATATTATTGATTAGCTTATTTATTGAACTATTTATTCATTTATTTAGTGCCTACTATGTGCCAGACACTATTTTAAGGGGCCTACTGTATAACAATGGACAAGGCAGAAGCCCCTGTTGTCCTGAGTTCACATTCTAGACAGATGATAATTGAGAGACATGCATTTATATGTTATATCAGATGTGGGCAAGGGCTAAGGATGAGTGTTAGGCAGGAGGGGTAGGCCAGGCCAGGTCAGCTGTGGAGGGGTTCCCTTGGCTTTGGTGGGCTCAGAGAGGGCCATATGGAAATGAGGCAACATTTCAGAAGAACGGAGAACAGCCAGTGCAAAGGCCCTGAGGTAGGATGTAGTTGGCATGGTCACCACACAATAGAAGCTGGTATGGCTAAACAAGAACGAGCAAGGGAGAGAGGGGTCGAGGTGGGCCAGATCGTTGGTGTTTTATCGTACCTAGAAAGGATGTGGTTTTTGCCCCTCCTTGGCAACCTTCGGAGGATTTAGAGCAGAGGAGTGGACATGGCCTGACTTTCTAAAATGGAATCAGCTGCCCTTCTGAGAATGGCCTGTAGCTGGTAAAGGGGCAGGAACAGGGAGATGGATGAAGGAGGAGGCCGATAAATAACCAGGGCAACACAGTGGTGTTTTGCACCAGGGTGTTAACAGTGGAGACCAAGAGAAGTGGTTTGATCCTGGATACTTCTGAGCGTAGAGCAGACTGGACTTAGTGTCAGTTGGTAGCATATAAAGCAATACAAGCACATGATGGAAAATAAATAAAATCAAACAATACAGAAAGTATCAAGTGAAAGGTCAGTCTCCCATATCCTTTCCCAGAGTCTTCAGCAGTAACTACACTCACCAGTTTTCTCATTTCTCCTTGCAGAAATTTCTTTGCATGTTAATGCACCTGTGTGTGTACATCTGTGTGTGTGTTGTATGCACAGACGGGGATTTTATCTGTTTTCTTGAAGTGGAATCTAATGAAATGTTTTTTGTAATTAACTTTCCATTCCTTCCTTTATATCTTAGACGTCCTTTCATAGCAGCACTAATCTCTTCCTCACTGTTTTTAACTGCCTTCTGCTTTGTCTAACTCTCTATTCCCAGCATCCGGCATGGAGACTGGTAGGTAGTAACCGACTGTTCAGTGAATATTAATTTAAAAAATTAAATCTTCTGTCACCCATTTAACTGATTTCCTGTTGGTGAACATAGAGATTGTTGCTCTCTTTTTCTCCTCTCTTAAACAGTCCTGCCATTCTTGAACAAATATCTTTTCAGAATTGAGTGTGTGCATCTGTATGGTCAATGACTGGGTTTTGGATCGCTGACTTAAAGGCTATGTGCATTTTACATCCTGACAGGCATAGCTGGATTGTCCTATTGAGAGGTTTCTTCAAATCACATATCAAAGTGATTTCCTATTTCCTCTCTCAAAAGCACTGGTGATTATCAATCTTTATCATCTGTGTCAACCCCATGGGTAAAAACGGTTATCTTGCTGTTTTGATTTGCTTTTTAGATATGAGTAGATGGAAGCATTTTTAGAGTGGTATCCGTTGATTGAATTTTTAGCCCCGTTTTCCTGATGTCTGATGGCAGTTCTCTCTCTTGTTCTGTGCCTCCTTGGAGATGTCCTGGGTAACCAGTAACCAATGCTTGTCTAGCCCTTATTACGCGCCAGCCATTGTGCCAACTACTTTAACTCGTGTTAGCTCGCCTAGTCTTCCACGAACTCTGTGAAAGAGGTACGGTTAGCATCCTCAGACAATGAAGCTGAGGTTCAGTGAAGAGCCAGTTGAGTCACCTAAGGTCATGTGGAGAGTAACCAGGGAACTGGTATTTTGGACCTGGGGCAGAACTCTTAACCACTTTGCCATTCAGGTTGCTGGGATTAGTAAGAGCCGTGACTGTCCTTTAAGGCACAACCACTCCAATGTTTTGAAAACAAAAGTCAAAGCATCCCCTGGCTTTGAGAAGTCAATGGACTGGATAAAGGCACATAGCCACACTCGGGCTTGGGACACCCCGTGGTGTGAGGGCTGGAGACGGAGCTCTGTCCTGGGTGCCTGGAAGACAACCGAGCCTCAGGGACATGCCCAAGGCCACACAAGAGAACAGTGTTACTTCTTTTCACAATGAGTCACATTTTCTCCTGACCATGTCTTCAGCTGCTCTGCAGAGCTGGATCTAGAGACTCACTGCAGCGGCTTCGATAGCTTGAACTGTAGACTAGACTGGGTAGGTGGAAGGATGGATGGAAAACCATGGACAGACACTTGGAAGGAAAAAAAGATGGATTCATCAGTAGACAGATACAACATCTCGGTTCATATAAAAACCCCTGGCTCTGCCCTGACCACTGCCTCAGGTCCCAGGGATTGGGAGGTGAAGGACCTGGTGCCCTGCACCCAGGAAGCTCCCACCTAGAGCAGGGTTGTCTAACCTTTTCTGTGCCAGGGTTCCCCCCGGCATCTGAATGATATTTTTAATACAAAAATAAATGTGTCAGATTACAAAGGAAAGCTATCAAAATAGATATAGAAATAACGTTAGGTGTCTGTATCAAAATAGAGAGAGAAAACAAATATGTGAAATAATAACACAATTTGCATGTTTATTAATATGGCAAGTAACTAGATTTGGCCTTGGGTCTATTAACACTAATTTTGAAGTAGTGGCAAGTGTACATAATATTTTGAGACAATCTGCTACCAAAAAATGTGATGTGAAAATATCTATAATTTCTGTTGGTGTCAAGGTCTCAAGTCTTGCTCATACATCTGCAGTCTGGTGCTTACATTCATAACTGAGGGATATTCTACATTTTAGTTATTGTTAATGACAATAATTATGAAAATATATTGAACATACTTGAGACACCATACTTCCCTCCATGGCCCTCCCAGCCCACATGGACACCTGGATAATGATCGTGGACTAAATGGAAAGACAGACCATTACAAGGCACTCGACACTCAGAGAAGTGGTGCACTGAGTCAGGGGCATTACTCAAAGGAGTAGTTTCACAGTCTCTTTTGGACCTTCCCCCCGCTCTGGCCATTAATAGCTGAATCGTTGTAAGATAAATGGACTTTTGATATTCCTTCCTTGTGGAGTGTTATCAGATCTATGATAATGTAGGAGCACCTGGTACTCCCCACATTATTCCAGAAAGCTTTGTGGAGGAGCCGTCGCCCACACCACATCCTAAATGATGAGTGAGGGTAGGCCAGGAGAGGCAGGAATGAGAGGATTCACAGGCCATTCCCGACAGAGAAAATAGAAATGAAATAATGGGCTTTATTAAGAAATCACAAGAAATAGTACTAAGGGAATACAGGGAGAGGAACAGAGAATGGCAAGAGATGGGACTGATGAGGTAGGCACAGGCCCAGATAATGTAGACCACACCAGGGAGCTTGAGGTGTGTTGGGTAGGCAGTGGGGAGCCACTGAAGATGTTTGAGCAGGAGAGTAACATGGCCTGAGATCCGTTTCAGAAGATGACTCTGGCTGCTGCTTGGGGAATGGATTGGAAAGGTGAGCTTGGAGGCAGAGGGGCCAAGGAAGGGACATTCACTCCAGAAGAGCTATGACAAAGGCCTGAGCTAGGGCAGTAAAAAGGAAACCAAAGAGAAAGGACAGGTTTGTGGGTCATTAGTATGTAGACAGGGCAGAATTTTGGCAAGTGAGGGAAGGGCACAGAAAAAAATTGAGATAGGAATGCATGGATAAAAGACAAGTTTGGGGGGAAGATTAAATCATCCTTGGACAGGGGAGTTTACATCTTGGGAAGCTGTTAAAGAGCAGGTGGAGCAAAAGAGATTTAAGGAGCCCTCACACCTCCTCTTTCCCCAGAAGGCCAAGCTGTGGGGGATTCCCCGGATTTAGCAATGTGGAATCTTGCACCCAGGAGCTCTGGCAGACTTTCAGTGCTGCAAGTTCAATGCTGGCCGCTATCTCCCAGGAATGAACTGAGGCAAAAAGATAGTAAGAATTAAACCACTTTTAACAGAAAATCCTGCACTTTGCAGGGATTTATATGCCTTTCTGGGCTGAATAATAATTTTTTTTTTACAGCCACAGCTGGCGTTATATACAGCCTTATAAAATGCCATGGTAGCTCTCATGAACATCGCATTGCGGAATATATGACTTTCTTTTCCAAGGCTTTTTTAAAGCATCGTCTCTGGCTCACGCAGGCTGAAAAGCCACACTGCCCTTCACCCGACAGAGCAGGCAAGTGTCTTCTCTGGAACTGCTCATCATTGTCAAGGTTTCTGGGCCCTGGGGAGGTGGCCACTGTCTGGGGATGTCAGCTCAGCTGGATCAGAGGTCAGGCTGGCTCTTCCCTGTGGAATTCAGCTTGGCTAGACTTGCCCTGACCAATTTAGAAGCTGACCTTTTATAAGGTATATGTGTCTCTTTGGTGGCCTGGGGTGACCTGAGAGAATTCACACACAGACACGCACACACACACACACATACACACACACACAGGTGCCAGGGCAGTGAGGGGGGTGTGGTTTCAACTGTCAACATCCTGAGATTGGCCTTTGCCCACTTTTTTTTGCCCTTTCCCATCCTCCTCCCTCTGGCCGTGGACAGCTGCACTCAGAATTCACCATTGTCCAGGAAAGAGAATTTCTCCCGGAAAAGTGCAGTCAGACAGTAGCACTGGGAAACACTGTGGAGCAGCAGTGGCACTTGGGTTAATTGTTTTGTTGGTTAACTGGGAGTTTTCAGTCCTTGCTTTTAAAATATTTCCAAAGTGTGTCAGCCCATATTTCCAATGTGTTGAATCCATTGCTGGTAGCTGAATGGTTGGGGTGGTTCAATTACACAGGTGTCAGTTTCCACTCTGCGTTTTGTGGTCCATGCTCCATCCACGTCCACCTCTGCACCTCTTCCCACACTGTGTGCCCCCGGGGGCCTTTTCTCCCCTTCCTCCTACACAAAGTCTTCCCAGCCCGCCAGGTAAAGCCCAGGCCTCAGCCTCTCCCTGGCAGCCTTTTCCACAATAGCAAATGTGAACTGGTGGCCTGCAAGATAATTTCCAGCAGTGCATGAACAAACTCTGAAAACGTTAATCTCTATTTGTTTATTTTTCCAGTGACATTCTATTTATGGCAAATTATACTAGTTTTTCCCCATTAATGGATAATATTTCCTTTTCAGATTAGTTCATTAAAGAGAAAAATAGATGAATTGATTTAAAGTGCATTGCTAAAAAAAGGAAACGGACATTAAATGGACAGGGCAAAACTGGAAAAGTTAGCAGATGGGATGATTACAGTTTGGGAAGGGTGACTCAATTCCTTGCTGTCCTCTTCCTCCTGGAATTCCCACTGCAGCAGGTGGGAACTCATTTCTTTTTTCCGATCTCCGTGTTTCTCATCGGGATATCAGCCTTATATGTTGGTTAGCTGGCAGTCGGTTTTTATTGACTCCAGAATTCATTGATTTTTTTAGGCAAATTCTTTTTTTTTAAGATTTTTTAAAGATTTTATTTATTTATTTTTAGAGAGGGAAGGGAAGGAGAGAGAGAGAAACATCAATGTGTGGTTGCTGGGGGCTGTGGCCTGCAACCCAGGCATGTGCCCTGACTGGGAATCGAACCTGCGATGTTTTGGTTCGCACCCTGCGCTCAATCCACTGAGCTACGCCAGCCAGGGCTAATTTTTTTTTCATGTGGAGTTTGTCACTGCCCTAGCTGGACTGCAAGCTCCTTTGGGGAAGCTAGGCACCACAAACTTGATACATTCTTAGGTTAGTAGGTAAAAGGCCTTTTACAGGGAAAGATTTACTTTTTCGCTTTTCTTTGCTCTAAAGCGTGAGTTCATTTACATGAAAGATGAGAATACGTGTGTATTGCAAGTCCAAGAGGCAGGTAGGTAGTGGGGTGGAGGCAGGCAGCTCCTGCTGCAGCCACCTTTGTGCTGGGCAAGGCCCCAGCTGTAGAGAAAGGCCTCTGCAGCTCCTACTCTAGGTCCTAACAGACCCATTTGGGGCCAGGATCATCTTGTCAGCTGTGATATGCCAATTGGGAAGAGGACACTTAGCAAGTTGTTTTGATCAATTTGTTATAAATGCCCAGAACCCGAATTCTGCAGTCACTCCATTCAGACTTAGCTACAGACCTGTGCTATCTGATGTGAGGAGCGGATGGGTGGGGCTGCGGAGCCCTTGAACTGTGGCTAGAAATATAGATACAGTACAAACCAGACAATGTAAAACTCACATTAGTACATTTTTGTAGTGATTGCATGATGAAAAAAATAGTGTTTTGAGCCCTGGCTGGCATAGCTCAGTGGATTGAGCGCGAACCAAAGTATCACAGGTTCGATTCCCAGTCAGGGCACATGCCTGGGTTGCACGCCACGGCCCCCAGCAACCGCACATTGATGAAAAAAAAAAGATAGTGTTTTGGATACATTGGGTTAAATTAAGTAGGTTATTCAAATTGGTCTCTCCCATTGTTTTTTTTTTATGTGGCTCTTAGAAAATTTGAAGTTACAGATGTGGCTTTCACGATGATGAAGGAAATTGGGTTGGATCAAAGCTGAACCTGAGAAAAGCTCAGAAAACAATTTTTCTTTTTAAATTGCAATTTTTCTCGCTTCCTGAACTTAGGGCCTGCTGAGAGGAAACGAAAAGAGATGTCATTTAATTGACGGTTCTGGTTAGTTGAGTTCAGTTACTTGGCGCTTTGCCCCTAATTGCACCGACTCTCGCCTCTCCCCAGGTCCGTAAGCACTCTGCTTTTACTACTGATTGTCCACGTTTTCTTCGTGGCTCTGGCCTGGGCTCCACACAGAAGGGTGGAGGTTTCAGAATGCAGAGTTCCTGCCAAGGGGGTGATAGTGAAATGAAAAAACAAGCATGATTGCTGGGCAGCTGCCAATGGCCAGTCTGGGGGTGAACTGAGTCAGTTCAGCATCTGAATGCCAGCGCCCTCACTCCCGTCTCTTCTGACAGTGACCAGCATTTCACCTGCGGTATGCATTTCACCAGATGGCGTGTTGAGGAGGACTTTGCAACAGTCCACTCCATGGATGTGTTAATAGGATGTGCTTTCTCAGGAAGCAGTGTGATGTGTGAGGGAGTGGATCTTGCCCTCGGGTGTGGGGATGCCACATGACCCCCAACACCGAACAGATGAGATGGGCAGCAGCTTGCGAGCGACGTATGCTCGCAGCGTGGGGAGGAGGATGTGACAGGCCACGCAGGACCAGACAGGGTGGGGATGGGGGTGCACCCAGGAACAGAGTGAACGTCCAGGGACCATGGGAGGTGGACTCTAGTATTAAGAGGGTGAAGTGACCATAGGTTCCCATGAGAGGACGTGATCGTCTTATTTGAAAGATAGGGCTGGCAGAGAGCCGAAGCCATCTCTCTACTCAGGGGGAAGCAGGTTCCTAGGGTAGGGAGGGCTGTTTGGTGAGCGCACCTCCTCCCAGGGAGCACAGTGGGCAGGGGAACTTATATTCAGGCCATTTGAGGCCCTCTTGGTTTTCCCCAGATGTCAAGGCAACACAGAATATTAATTTTAGCCCTGTTCCACAGTGTGGTGGGGAAGAGCGGAGGGTGGAACCAAGCCATCTGGGTTTGAATTGGCTGTTACCAGCAGTTTACCTCTTGGACAGTCGATATGCCCTTCAGTAGAGTGGAAACATTAACATCTGCTGTATGTGTGTGTGTGTCTATCTTTCTGCACACACAGATATACACACAGTATTTCCCCTTTCCAGTGTGTGCTTTAATCCCTCCCTCCCTTTAAACAACAACCACAACCACAACCAAATCAAAAACAGCCTATAATGAAAAACAGATGTGCCAGTGAGCAAGCTGACTTCTTCAAGCCAAAGGCTACATCTGGCCCTCCATGTACTGTTTCCACTGACTAACCGAGGACTTGGTTTTGCATGGCCAGAGGCAGACATTGGCTCATGTTGTTTCAGGGCCAAGGCACCAGTCTGTTAGTCTATGTAATGCTAAGAAGACACAGCCTCCACCCTTGTTCAGACAGTGTCCAAGCTCCAAGGGCTTTACTTTGGCATAGTGAAGGCGGCCACATGGGAGCAGGCGCGACTCCGGCGTGGCAGCTCTCAGAGGGCGTTGTGTGCTGCAGCTGGAGTTCCCCTGCTTTCTCTAGAGGTGAGCTGTTGCTTTCTTGTCTTAGAGGCAGCCTCACCCACACATGGAGCTCAGGGGCTGCTGGGACTCAGAGGGGATCTTGGGAAGGCAAACTGTCTGCCCAGGGGACTGGCTGGAACCTGGTGGAGCATAAGTGCCCAGTTCATGCAGCACAGAGGGGCATCTCATAGCCCCTTCCTCCCAGATACACACGCTGTTCAAAGACAGACCTCAGTTCAAGGGACAGTCCTGTGTCTCCTCAGGTACCTGCAGGCCACCTGGTATTATGTTTTGGAGATTTTATTGCCCCTTGCTCATCTCCCACCTTGGCAAGGTGTTCTCCATGCAAACCCCGGCCTTGGTCACCTCGTGGGATACCAGAGTTGCAGCTGCACCGAGCCGCTTAGGGAACTGAACTGGTGTGGTTCTTTGAGCAATGTGGGTGGTGGTGTTCTGGCACCGGGCAGGCAGGCAGCGAAATGTCAACGTCGTAATTCCAGGCCTGGATCCACCCATTTCTCAGCTCCTTCCAGGGGTGGGGGCAAATGGATGTGGATGAAGAATAACAAGGACCTTAGTAGCCCAGCTCTGCCATCAGCTGTGTGCAGTGATCTGTTTATGTGTATGTATGTTCACAAACGAACAGGCAGTTCTTCAGTGAATGTGTGCTTGGTGTCAGATATGATTTCTGCCCTCATGGAGCTCATAGCTCTGTGTGTGTGTGTGTGTGTGTGTGTCTAAGAGTATTTGCATGTGTAGGTTTGTAGACCTGTCACCAACAGAGCAATGACCAGTTTTTGAGCTCCCTGTGTGACAGGCACTAGGGCTAAAAAACTGTTCTCATTTAATCCTCATAACTATGCTGGCTGCCTAGGCACGGTACTAAGTGCTCTGAATTTTAAGGTAGAACCTTCTAGAACCTATCCTATTTATTACCCCCCCTTTTTTTAACTGCTCACCAAGAATATGTTTATTGATTTTAAAGAGCAAAGAAGGGGTGGGGGAGAGAGAGAGAGATCTATGTGAGAGAGAAACATTGATTGGTTGCCTGCAATGTATGCCCTGACCAGGAATTGAACCCACAACCTTTTGGTGTACATGATGATGCTCCAATGAACTGAACCACTAGGCCAGGGCTATTCCACCCCCTTTCACAATTGAAGAAACCTAAGGTGAGGGGGCAAGTACCTTACCTGAGCTGATATATCTAGTAAGTGGCCAAGCTGAGAGTCTTACCTGGTGCCTCTAACCACCAAAGTCAACTGCCTCATCTGTATCTTGGGTATCTTTCTCGGTGGACGAGCCTACAAATTCCTGTGTGTCCGTGTTGTGTCAGTAGCAGACCCAAAGCCAGGGGTTGCTGATTTTGAGACTCTACTTCACCCCTCTGCTATAATATCTACTTCCATGAATCTTTCTTTTCTCATCAGTGAAACAGGTGATGATGTCGTGGCAGTATATGAGGAGGGGGAGGGTATGGAACAATGAGATAATGTTCAGAAAGGCCATTGTTGACTAAACAGAACTATGTGGTTGAAGAATCAAGGAAAAACATAAAGATGAAAAACTGTTGGGAGATGAGAGCTAATTTTTATCAGTTCTCTCCTGTTTTCTAGTCAGTGCTCATGGTTACCCAACAAAGTGGGTGTTGTTATCCCCCATATCATAGAAAAGGGGAGCCGAGTCTCAGCAAGGAGAGGGAGGCGACGTGTTTGGAAGCAGGCCCAGTCCTGTGCAGAGCCCCTGTCCTGTGTCCCTGACCGGGGTGTGGTCAGCTCTGGCTCCTGGCCCCACCTGGCCCGCGGTCTCTGTGAGAGTGCAGTGTTGTTGGGAACACGGCCACACCCATTCGTTACGCCCTGGCCGTGGCTGCCGTGGACCACGGCAGCAGGGCCGAGCCGTTGTGATGGAGACCATGTGGCCCGCAGAGCTGACAGTCTTTGCTCTCTGACCCTTTACTGGGAAGTTTACAAGCCTTTGTTCTGGACCACAAGACCTGTGAGAAGGTGGAAACAAACGTTACAGAATGTGAGCAGACATGTAGACCATGCACGTGTGCATGTGCAGCACAACTGCAGCCCTCCGGAGCCTTTGGGAGCTAGGACAGTCTTCATTTCCTCAGGAGTTCGGTGTTCCCCATGAGGAATCTTTCTAAATGGTATCACCCATTTCCTACCTCCCGAAACAGAGTATGCTGTGCATGTATTTCAACTTCCCTTGAAAAAAATCTCACCACCATTTCAAGCACTAGGTTTTGGATTCTGCTAAAAGCACCAGTGACCCCCCAATGGCATTTCAAATGTGGCAGCTCTTCACTCCGTGGCCCCAGAGCCCCCTTTTTTTTTTTATCTTTCTGTCTGCTTTTTGATCATTTTTCCTGCTCTTGCCTTTCTGGCCCACTGTTATTTCTGGCTGCTTTCAGTGTGGCTGATTGTGACCATCCGCTGGTTCTGCCTCTAACTCTAGAAATCACCAAACTCATTAGAAATGTACACAGAGTGATGGCCTGTGATGGAGAACCTGGGGCGTCTCTCCCGTCTGTGGCTGGTCTGCGTAGCTGAGTCCCATGGAAGCAAAGTTACACGGCATGTGTTGCTTGCCTCCTGTAGTCCAAAGGCAGGGAGCTTCCCGCTCCATGATGGCCTTGTTGTCCCAGGATTTTGACAGTAGCCGAGGTAACAGCAAGCCCTGGAAGCGACCGTGAGTGTGGCTGGCTGGCTCCTCACACCTCGAGAAGCACCAGATCTTATCCTCATGTTTGACCTTCGGTAGCCAGAGCTGACTGCGTACTGCCTTCATCTTGATCAGAGAGGCTGGCAGAGCAAGGGTTCACTGAGTCTGGCTCTCGGCTGTGGAGTTTAAGCAGTGAGACACAGACTTGCCTGTGAAGTGCAAGCACAATTTCATATTCAGGGATGTGATTTTAAAATAGAAACTGATTACAATCAAGTATGAAGAGGCAATTGCCTTCGTTTTTAATCACTGGACCTGAGCCTGGCTAACTATTTTTGTTGACAGGTGTTGTATCTACCTTGTGAGTAATTCTTATTGAAATCTACATGCTTGGCTTGCCAGACACTTTTGAATACACTTTTGTTTTGGTTGGTGGTGGCTTGTATTCTACCTCCCACCATCCCCAGAGCCACCAGCTTCCTGGGGGTGTGCCCTGGGCAGTCACACAGGGCTCTGTGCTCGGGCGGGCGGGGGGGGGGTGGCATGGGGAGGCTTGCACTCGGTCCAGTGCTCTAATATCACTGTCTTGAAATTCGTAATAACTTTTGAGTAATAAGAGGTTCTGCCTTTTCATTTTGCACTAGGTTCTAGAACTTATGTAGCTGATTTTGGCCATTCATGGACTAGGATCAGAGAGTATCAGAGTTGGAAGGAGTTTAATAATCAGTCTTTCAAAACCCTTCATTTTAAAGATGAAGGAGCTGAGACCAAAACGAAAATAGAAGTGACTTGCCCAAGGTCGTAGGACGATGTGTGGCAGATTCAGACAAGTGGGACACTTTGATCTTCAGGTCCCATGTGATCAGAGCCTCTTTGTCCTACATAGAAACACCAATTTCTACCCAGTTCATGCTTAGGCGGGGGATTAGAAAATTTAATAATAATCTGAGCAGTTAACACTTACAAATTTAAATTTGCCATTCCTCCTCCTTCCCCCAACACAAATGCGCACAGAATGAGTAACCAGTTTTGTCTGCAACATTCAAACGTGGTTATTTACTATAATGGAATTCTTACTAATGATATAAAAATTGACATAAAACTGTCTAAAAAATGCCAGCAATTTCCCTGAATTAAAACTTTGAATGGCACTTTTTTCCTGCTTACAGAAGTACTGCATTTCATGGATGGAAATTTGGAAAATGACCAAGAAGAAAAAAAATCATGCCACAGTTTTTGCTATATTTTTCCCAGTCCTCTTTTCCATGCATGTGCATTTTCTTTACATAGTTGATCTCAAAGTCTATTCATATGAACCTTTATGTTCCATCTAAAATTATACTAGGTTCAACCATATGAAACTGTGGTTTTTTGTAGGTAAAAAGGGGTTGAATATTGGCAATTGATGTTGTTCAACAAATTGCAACAGTATCTCCTTAAATCATAGTGTATTCTTTGTAAACATTGTGTTTATTTATCACATAAGATTCCCTCCTGTGACTACATGCAGATATGTAACTTATCAAACCATGATAATACTGTATCTTACATAACAATATACTTCTTATTATTATATGTAAATATTTATATATAAATCAACATAAGTCATGATTTGATTAAAGTGGCTTATTACTTTTGCCTTCATGGATGAAATATTCTTTTACAAATAACTATTTTTTTAATATTATGCTATTTTTATTTATTTTTTTAGATTTTGTTTATTTTTAGAGAGAGGAGGGAGGGAGAAAGAGAGAGAGAGAGAAACATCAATGTGCGGTTGCTGGGGGCCACGGCCTGCAACCCAGGCATGTACCCTGACTGGGAATCGAACCTGCAATGCTTTGGTTCACAGCCCGTGCTCAAACCACTGAGCTATGCCAGCCAGGGCACAAATAACTATTTTTTATGTTAAAATAATTGCGCTATAAAAAAGCTTGAAAAAAGTGGAAGAAAAGAGAGAAGTAAAATCATCCTGAAATAAAATCTTTGCTACATTTCTTTCTGGATCTCTGTTTCCTACATTTATATACTTTTGAAAGCCTACATTTTTTGTCACCCAAGAACATGTGGGGAACATTAAATAGAACATTCTGAGTCTGATTCAGTGAATTTCGAGTGACTTTGGGGGATCTTTAAGGAAAGAGCTCCTCAAAGTATGTGTGACTCTCTGCACTGAGACAAGTTTGGAATTTGCGGGCAAGCTTTTAGAAACCTTTACAGTAATTGCACATTGTACAGCACACAATCGTCTCAACTCTTTTTTTTTCTGATACCTTATGTTTTTAACCCTCAGCTGAGGATAGGTTTTTTGACTTTAGAGAGAGAGGCAGGGAGCGAGCGAGCGAGAGAGAGAATGATTGGTTGCCTCCAGTACACACCCAGACTGAGGATGGAACTCTTGACCTTTTGGTGTACAGGATGATGCTCCAATCAACTGAGCCACCTGGCCAGGGCTGATACTTGATTTTGTTTGTCTGTTTCATTTTATAAAACTATCGGTTTCTATAGAGAGGGGGATGGGGAAGACATTTCACCATAGCTGATTGAGAAGCATCACTCCGGAAACCAACCAGCATCCAGGCTCAATGCAGGGAGGGGTGGACACTAACTTTCAGATCTCCCCCACATGCAGTGCAGGGCTTATAAAATTTCTGTGTCTGCTGTCTTGTAGTATTTTTATTTCTTTGTCCCTTTTTGCTGTTTTCAAAGAGCATGTTTTTTGTTCTCTCTTTTCCTTTCATGCCCTCCTTTTTTTTCTTCCTCCTCTTCTTCTTCTTCTTCACCTCCCCCCCTCCTCTTTTTTTTTTTTTTTTTGCATTTTTCCCATCTTGTCTCCTGGTATGGTAGGTAAGGGGGGATGCTAGCAAACCTCTGAATGATGCTTGTTAGGATGCACTGAGAAGTGTGTCAGCAGGATCTGAGCTAGGATTTCAGAGTGTCTGTGTCTAAAGCAAACATGCTTTTGTATCCTGCTCTTGTGACAAGCCTTCTGGTAGCTTGAGAACGAGGCTTTTTCCTACTTAGTAGAGACTGGTTGCATTTTGGATCTCCAGCTGGCTGGCTTTGAATAATTTAGACATGTTTTACAGCTAAACATTCTTTTTCTTTAAAAAAAATGTGTTTATTGTTTTAGAGAGAGAGGATGGGAGAGAGAAACACCAATAGGTTGCCTTCCATATGAGCTCTGACCTGGGACCGAACCTGCAACCTAGGCATTTGCCCTGACTGGGAATTGAACCCCCAACCTGTTGGTGTATGGGATGATTCTCCAGTCAACTGAGCCACACAGGCCAGGGACTGAACATTCTCTTTTCAATGTTAGCTATACTTTGGAACCTTCTTCACCTTTGACATAATGTCAGGAGCTTGCTCTAGGTAAGCTGGGGCATTTTCGGTGGAACATGCAGGACCTGATCTTTTCTTCAGCAGGATCACAAGCCCAGGGGAAACAGCTGTACCTGAGCGATGTTCTGTTGCCAGTGAGCAGGAGCGAGTGGCATCAGCTTTGGAGTGGTTCCTCGAAGTCCGTCAGCCTGGTGTCCCCTGGGCTACGCATACACGTCCAGTGTTGGGAATAAAGCAAACAGCGATGACGAAATAACTGGCTTTAGTTAAATAATTTGCTGTTTACGGCGTCTCTGTTTATGAATCAGTTAAAAGCCCTTTTAAATGAAATTGGATAGACTACAAAGTGTTGGTTTCATGTGTTTTATTTGCAGTTTAATCAGCGTGATCCAGCTGCTGGAGTGGGGAGAGTGGAGCCGGGGTTTTAATTATCCCTGCTTTGCCCGAGTTAGGAATTCCCAATGGTGCCGTCTGCGCGAAGATGCCAAAAACCGCATTGTTCTTTAATTAGCTGTTGTAATTGTTTTAGTCTAATCTCCGTGATTAGCAGCAGCATTAAATACAGCAGGAAGAAAAGGCCTGTCCTCTACACGCTGCCCCAGTAAACAGAGCCATTCTCCCTTCTGGAAAGGGATATCATAGAAAATCAATTAGATCTCAACCAGCATTGATTGGAAAATGATAAAGACCAGCCACCATGAAGAAGAGATGGCTCCGGGGAGTTGGTTTATGGCCTCCACTCCCACTCGTCTGGAGCGCTCTGCAGCCTTGACCTATAACAGAGGTGTTGGGCAGGGCCCCACTGGACGGCTCTGTCTCTCTCTGGGGGCGGTGAAATGGACTGCATTGCTACCAGCTGTTGTTTTGGCTTCAGGTCCTCTGCTACATACATGAAAGCATAAGCTGTTATTCAGTGCCTCTCTTGTGCCAGGCATCATGCCAGGGGACCGGGGGTACAGTGATGATCATGGCAGGTACAGTCTTGGTCCACCCAGAGTCTGTAGTCTAGAGGAGGAGGTAGATGTTAATCAAGCACTTGTGCAAGTGATGAGTTCATTATAAATTGTGAAATGCTATGAGTGAAAGGTAGGAGAGAGTTTAACAAAGGTAACTCACCTGGCTTAAAGGTCAGGGAGGATATTCCACAACAGTGAAGTATAAGCTGAGATCCAGTGGGTGCAAAAGAGTTACCTGGACAAACAGACCAGAGGAAGGGTGTTTAAGGCAAAGGGAACAGCTTGTGCAAAGGTCCTGAGGCAGGAAAGAATTTGACCTTCTTATTCTCTTAGAGGCAGTCAGGTGAGGTGGGAATGAGCCAAAATCTGGGTACAAACTTCCTGGATTCAAATTTTATTTCTCCTACTTACTAGCTATGTGAAATTCCTCAAGTGGCTTCATACCACTCTGCCTCAGTGTTCCCATACTGTATAATGGGGGTAATAGTGATGATGATGATTAAAAATAGTAGTATGTAGTTCACAGAGGTGTTACAGAATTGTTTATACGTGTTAAGGATTCAGAACACTGCCTGGTGTACGGTGAAGCTCAGGACGTATGAGCCGGGGTAGCCTTGACTTTGGAGTCAGACGAAATGGGCTGAAATCCAGATCTGCTATGTGCAAGCTTTGCAACCTTGGCCTAGTTACCTGATCTTGCTGTCAGTGCTTTCTTATGTGTGAAGTAGAGATAATATCCACTAACTCAGAATTGCCCTGTGGTTATGTAAGCTATGTCAGCGCTGTAGTAACCTATTGTAGGTGCTCAGAGAACATTAGCCATTGTCCTTATTCATGAGACATGTGCTTGGCCCGTGGCTGGAGGTTGATAGTCAGTAATGATAAGTTCCCTTCTCCTTTTCTTCCTTCTTCCCATCGTCAGTGGGCCTTTATTGTCCTCCCAGCACCCACAAAAAAGATACCACAGTAGCGAGGTTTCCTAGCCTTGGCACTGTTGCCATTTGGGGCTGGATCGTTCTTTTCCATGGAGCCGTCTTGTGTGTTGTAGGGTGGTTGGCAGCATCCCCTGCCCACTAGATGCCAGCAGCACCCTTTCTGCCAAGTCGTGATACCTAGCATGTCTCCAGACATTGCCACTGTCCCCTGGGGAGCACACTTGCCCTCAGTCAAGAACTGCTACTCTGGAGAAAAACAGAACAAATTAGATTAGCTGGTACCTTGGGAGTGAGCCATGTAGGATATTAGAATAAAAATGGCAAAAGTCTATTGGGGAGGATGGTGTATAGCAGATAGTTTTGAGGTCCTTGGAACATGAGAAGTTTACAGTGGTTCTCAATTTTCACTTTGGGACCACCCAGGCAGATTCAAAACTGGGGTCCAAGCTCCCACCAGCTGGGCTGACAGAATGGGTCTGGATGCCACCCAGGCCTCAGGATAAAGCTCCACGTGTGGTTCTAATGGGCTGACAAGGTTGAGAATTACTGTCTAGTCGAGGGGCCGACAATATACCTATGTGAAAGGTAAGGTACTCAGGTGGACCTCAGGTATACATGCCATGGAATGGGAGGGGCAGGAATATTATTACAACTGCTACTAGATGTCATTTATTCATGTACAATGCGTAATTCTAAGTGCTTTACATGCATTAACTCATTTAATGCTGAAAACCAATCTATGAGATACGTACTGTTATTATTAACCCTGTGGTAATAGTAAGGAAACTAAGCCACAGAGTAGTTAAAACACTTTTCCAAGATCACACAGTTAAAACTGGTGGAACTAGGAATGGAATTTGGGTCAGTTAGCCAAGAGCCCTGGCCCCATGGCCTTCAGGGTTGGGGCTGGAAAAGAACTGGACATAGGCATTGGGAATAGTGTGTTTGAGGTTTTGCAAAGTGGGTTAGCTGAAGGCCTTGATGTGTGCAGATTGAAGGAGATGCCAAGCGTTTATTCACTCACATATCGGGCCTTTATTGAGCACCTGCTGTGTTCTAGGCATCGTGCTAGGTTCTGAAGATACACGCTGGCCAAAATAGGCCTGGTGCCTTTCCTGAGGGGGCAGATCTTATCGTCTGTGAGAGAAACAGACAAGAAACCAGTTAACAGCAGTTAACACATGTCAATTGGTGGTAATAAGAAAATTAATAAGGCACGGCTACCAAATCTAATGGAGGAAAGTAGATTATAAAACAAAATAATATCTCAGCCTTGTGGTGGAATTTACTCCAGCTGACCCAGCCGGGTGTCCTATGTGGAGGCAGTGTACCCAGTGGTTAGGGACTCAACCCTTGGAATGAGACTTAATTAACTAAGCCCAGGGTCCAGTTCCCAGTTTCCCTTTCATTTCTTCCCTGAGTATTTACTTAGTTTCTACTATCTGCCAGTAAAGCTCATACTAGGAATCTAAGGTCCCTAAACTTCATGGAGCTTAGCTAAAAGAAACAGACTATAACCATCTAAGCAAACACATGAATTTTTCTCAGAAAAGTTCAAGGAGGTGGAAGGGTGCTATGAAAAATACTAAACAGAGTGATGCGATAAATAATTGCTTATGTGGCGTTGGTGATACCTGAGCCCCACTATGGGTGATGAGAATACACCGGACAGATATTCAAGGATGCAGGGGAAAGTACTCCAGACAGGAGTGGCCTGTGCAAGTGTCCTGAGGCCAGAATGGGTGTGGCCTCTGGTGGCTGAAATACAGTGATGAGTGAGAAGTGGGGCCCTCATAGGTCATGATAAGGAGCTTGGAATTTATTCTAATTACAGCACCCATGAGGTTAATGAGATATGGCATGTGAATATCTGTACAGTACTTTTCTGACTGGTGTGGCTCAGTTGGCTAGGCATTGTCCTGCAAAGCAAAGGGTCGCTGGTTCAATTCCCAGTCAGGGCTCATGCCTGGTTGTGGGTTCAGTCTGTGGTCAGGAGGCGTGCGAGGGGCAACCAGTCAGTGTTTCTTTCTCACATTGATGTTTCTCTCCCTCTCCTTCTCCCTCCTTTCCCCTCTCTCAAAAAAAAAAAAAAATCTGTACAGTGCCTGGCACATGTGCTAGGTCCCATAAATATTAGCTCTAGATGTCATTGTTTATTTATAGTTACTTTTCATTTGAGCATTCATTCCCCAGGCTGCTGAGGTATCCATCATGAATCTCAAAAGTTGCCTTTCCTCTACAGTCGTAAATGACCCACGGAGAAGTTATAGCTCAAAGAACCATGAAGAGATGGCGGGAGGTGAACACCTAGAAATGGAATCACGTTGCAATTCATCGCTGCCAACAATGAGAGGCCCCATTAAGTCGGCCTGGGGTTTCAAAGCCAGTTCTTTCCGATACCACCCTCTGTGGAAAATTAGCTTTATCCCAAATCCTTCCTTTATCCAAGCCAGCCAAGTGAAGATAAAACAGGGCCTCCGGAGAGGGGACTCTGACTCAGAAATCTGCGCAGAGCGGGGAGGCAGGGTAGTCATGTCCCACTGCCCCCCGACTTCCACCCCCGGCTGTTGTTCGAAACCCAGTAAATACCCACTGCCAGTAACTTACAGTCCCTCAGGCCCAGACGACATGTGTAAATATCTCTTCTCCATGTGGTATCCAAAGACTGAGTCAATAAACTTCATTTCCTGTGTATTCTACTGCTTGGTTGCCACAGCCTAGACCATTGATCAGAGAGAGGCTCTGTACTTCAGGGAGCGTAGCTGGTGTGGGAACATGGCGGCAGGGAGGCCAGCCGGGTGGGCCTTGTGTAATCCCACGTGGCTCTGACACCCTGCTGGACCCTGACTCAGGCATGGCTGTAGCTTCCTAACCCTCTTCTAGCATCTTCTGGGAGCTTTACAGATCGTCATCACATTCTCCTTGTCCTTGCCCACATCCCCGTGTCAAGGAACAAAGATCTTGATTTAATTGTATTTAATCCAGTGGTGAGAATTGTGCATAGTTAAGATGAGGGCAAGGTCTTCTGATCTGAGTCCAGAGCTAGTGGGTCAAGGGCCCTGCCTGGCCTTGGAGTTAGACCTGGGAGCCACCAGCAGGTTGCCTGACCTCTCCCAGCTTCCATTTCCTAACCTAGGAATTATCCTGTATCTACTTCATAGGGTTTGCTCATTCACCAGAATTTATTAAGTGCCTGTTACAGGTAAGGTCCTGGGTGATGGGAGATATATCTTTGCCTTCTTGGAATATTAGACCTCCCAGTGGAGAGATGGGCCAAAATCAACCAGCTAATAAGTAAACCAAGACTACAGTAATGAGCTGTTGTGAGTGGGTGCTAGGAGAGTAGCAGAAGATTCTGGAATTGAGGGAGGTCCTGCATGTGATAGGGGCTTGGGAAAGGGCTCTCCAGGGCCTGATATTTAAGCTGAGTTGCAAAGGGTGAGGGTTGAAGAGGAACAGGACTTGCAGATGCCCAAAGTGACAAATGCAGAGGACAAGAAATAGACAAAGATCAAGGTAGCTGGAGGGAGGGAAAGAGGCATGAGTTTGGGTTGAACAAAGGGGTTGGTTCAGAGCGTACCAAGTCTTATAGGTCCTGGGAAGTAGACTGGGCTTTATTCTAAGGCCTTGCAGCATCTCTTTGCTGCATTTTGCTGTAGCCTCCAAATTTGCCTCCTGCCTTCTCCCTCTGCCCCCCCCCCCCAGCAGACTATCCTCACAAAGCAGTGCTTTTATATCATGAGTCCGATGAGGATATACCTCTGCACAAAACTGAGCAGTGGCTCCTCATGCCACTTGGAGTATAAACCAAAGGCCCACTCACCTCTGGATCTCATTATCTACTGCTTCCCCCTCACTTACACCTGCCAGGCACATTGCACCGGGGCCTTGTTTTTCTCTTTTTCTGTGGCTAAGCTTCCAGGTATCAAATTATGAGTTATATAATACAGAATAGTCTTTTTGCTTTGGCCACTAGGAAGCTGAGTCTCATCTAATGGTGATTAGAATCATTCAGTTAGCTTCAGTTTTAAACTTTTCCCTCCCTCATTGTGGTTACTTATTTTCTATCTCTAGTATAGTGGTTTCTGGTTTCTGTGTCTTCAATGACAAGCCTTTCTTTTATGCAATGGGCACATGTAAATTGTAATTTCATTTTCTATACTGCTGTCAGCTAATTGTGTGTCCATTTCCACTCCTTGTATGGGTTCTTTTGGAGAGCAGATCTGTCGATGCCATTCAAGGAGAAGCAATTGGTGGAGTGAGAGGGAACTTGTGGTGTTCTGAGGGGAACCTGTAATGCATATTCTGGGGTCTGGAATCTAATGGTTTCTAGGGGGCTCTCAAAATCACTGGCTCAGCCACTAGCTGCTGGGGTGAGTCAACTACGCACTTTTCGCCTTTTCTGTGGCACCCAAGGGAGCTAGTGTGTGGGTGACAGATGGGCTTAGGAGTCTGCTGGCCCGAGAGCAGGGAGCAGTATGCACACTCCAGAACTGCGATTCATTCCCCAGGGGGCCTGTCACTTCAGAACTTTTTTAGGGTCTTCAGATCTGAAGATTACAGGGAGCTCCTGCAATGATTCTGGGAAAGGGGCCGACTTTAGGGTTCAAAACAAGTGTCTGGGAGTCAGCAAGTTTGGTTTGACCTGCAGAATGTTTTGAAACAATTAGGTTTTAGTGTTCTTTTACAACCCTCACCAAGCAGATTGACCTAATAATAAATGACTGTGACCCACTGATGAGTCCTGTCCAAGGCTGCGTTTTGAATCTCAGGACAGGATATACATAAAAGGCCCTCTTGAGCTCTTTCCCTCAATCCCAGTTTGCAGTAGATCCTTCTCACACTTGCCAGTTGAGGGAGTGGAGGCTTGGAAAGATTAAGAGATGATAATATTTATCAGGCCCTGACAGTAGTTGTTCCACGTCAAGGCAAAATCTCTCTCAATACCATCTCGGTTTTTTTAAACTTTTTTTTTTTTTTGCTTATGGTTTGAACTTTTTTTCCCTAAGAAACGAAAGTCTCTCTTTTTTTTTTTTTTTTTTGGCCTGACTATACACAAACAGCATTAAAGCAACAACATTAACGGACTGCCACGTTGAAGGAGAATTCAGCCACAGCCCCATGGATTTGGCCACAAATTAAGCCGTGTGCGTGGGTCTGAGCAGCCTCTGTCCACATGCAGACGTCATCTGTACGTATTTATAAGCACAGGGAACGTTCCCTTCCAAGGAACAGAACATGCCAGGGAAGTCGTCAATAAAAGAGGGGTTGTCAGGTAGGTGCTGGCCACTAAGGTGGTGGCTGGCAGCCCTGTTTGTGCGAGAGGCCCTGTTTGTGAGGAAGGCCTTGTTTGGTGGTGTAAGGCCTCGCTGTCTCCTCTGTCCCCACCCTCTCCACCCCCACAACAGCCCCAGCAGCCAGGGACCAAGAGGTTGGCAGAGAGAAGGCTGAGCAGCCCAGCCTCCTGCTTCCTGCCCTCACAAGCAGGGGCAGTGGGGTTATGGGCGCCAGTGCAGAGGCTGGGATGCGGAACATCAGATTTTTTGGTCTTGATGTTGGCAGACAGCCCAAGCCAGCTCTGTGAACATCACCAGACCAGGTGCCTGAGGGTTGACGTGGTCAGGGGTGCCCTTGAGTGAGGAGTGAGCCTGCCCAGGAGCCGACGGGGCAGAGCAGGGTCTCTGTGGCCTCTGCCCTCTCTCCCAGCCTGTGCTCCATCCCTACTAGTAGGGCTTTTTCCTAGAGGACCTGGTCCTTTGGGAGGGGCCTGGAGCCTCCTTTTGGCACTCAGCAGTGCTTTTCAGATACGAATAACCCAGAAATATTTCTGATGCAAATTCTGCACCAGAATTTGCATCAATACCAGAATAGCAATAATGAGTAGCAGCTTTGAGTCAGACTTCTCAGATTCAGTGTCTGCCCCTGCCCTTGTGCAAATTACTTTGTTCTCTCTGTGCTTCAGTTTCCTCATCTGGAAAGTGAGATAATAAAAGGGTTGTTGTGAGGACTAAATAGTAGCACACACATACACACACCACACGCACACGAGCACACGGAAAATGAGAAAACCGCAGGTCTTCCTGTGATCTCGTTAACAGTATTGTATCGGTGTGAGTACCCTGCTTTGACACTGCCATGCCTTTACATAGATGTCAGCATTGGGGAAGCTGGGTGAAGGAACACAGAACTCTGTGCTATTTTGGCAACTTCCTGTGAGTCTATTAACTATTTCTGTAAACAGGTTGAAAAAGAAGGAAAGAAAAATATGTGAAGGTATGTAAGGCCTTAAAGGCTTGAGGCATGGTGACCCTGTAACAGGGTGCAGCCAAGAGGGGGGACCCCAAATAGGAATTTGGAATGGGGTCCAGAACTCAGGGTGTCCAGGAAATATTAAGATATCCTCACCCCCACCCCACAGGTGTGAGTTGGGGGAAAGGGACAAATGGAGCAGGGCTATTGAGAGCTGTTTTGCATAGCAACAGCTTTGCAGCTAACCTCTGGTGTGGTCATTTAACATATCTATAACCTTTAACTGGTTGCATAGATATGTTAAATAGCTGTGGCCATGCTCTGAGCCAGGGGAATGGAGTAACTTCCTCACCAAGATGTAACTGGGGGCAGGTCCCCTGAGTTACAGCACCTGTATGAGGGCTTGGAGAAGATTGGCTCCATGATGCAGGGCCACACCTGCCCAGACTCACAATGGCAGCCCAGTAAAGCTGGAAGGATATGAGAGGGCTAGCAAGTGTAGCCCCTGGTGAGAGGAGGCGGAAATGGGGCTGCAGAGGAAGATTGGCACGGAGATTTAAACCCGGACTCGGCAGCCATTGAGGAAAGAACCATGTGGCTTTCGCAGAGTGGGGACTCCCGCAGCCATTGTGCAGAGAAGGACCACACGGCTTGGGCAGTGGAGAGAGAGCCATGCAGTTTTGTCTGAGTGGGGACTCCTGTGGCCCAGGGAGGAAGAACCACGGAGTTCTGGCAGAGTGGAGATTCCCGCAGCCACTGTGCAAAGAGGACCACGTGGCTGGGGCAGTGGAGAGAGAACCTCGAGGCTTTGCCAGAGTGGGGACCCCCACCCGGCTTTAGCAGAGATCCTGGTGACACAGCTGATGGTGCCGGGAACCGAGGGAGGCCCACCAGCCGAGACGGATTACTGAGAAGAACTGAGGGCTGCCTGAGCCACTTCTATTTCTTTTCCTGAGATACGGTACCCCAGACTGGGCAAAGGGGGAAAAAAGGACTGTGTGTGTTTGTGGGTGTTTTAAGGGACTTTGGGATTTTGGTGAAGACATTAGGTCACTACTTTAAGATTGTATAACATTAAATAAACATTTCCTTTCCTTTTCACGAATCTCTGGCATTGAGAGACAGCTTTCCTCTGGCGGTGGACATAACAAACCTGGGGGATTCCTTTTGGGTAATAGTATATCGTCCCAGGCACCCCCCTTGTTGTTCTGTAACAACCCCACCCAAGTATTAGTAGTGAGGATGATGGCAATGATGACAGTTTGAGGATGTTTTATGTCACCCTTCACAGTGCTGTGCGACAAGCAGAGTTTGCAGGTAAGAGGAAGCAGAGCTTCGGTGACCTCCAGGTCCTTCCCCTCCCGCCCCCTTCCCATTCTCCCTCGCTCCTGGTGGGAGCTCCAGGCACTGCTGATGGATGACATTCCCTGAGCACAACTTGCTTCAGGCTGCTTAGTTCTGCTCATGCAGCCCTCTGTCTAGAATGCCCCTCTAAGGCCTGTTGTCTGGCCAGCTTCTTTGCATCCAGCGCACACCTTGCCTCTTCTAGAATGCCTTCCTGGGCCCCTCTGAGCTTCACCTGAACCCCCACAAGGCTGTAAAGCAGGAACACGAGCATGAACATGAGACACAAGCACATTCTCTTGTTACACCCAGGCCTTCTGAATCAGGAACCAGGGGTGGGGTACAGTGGAGTCTCTCCATCTGCAATGCAACAACCTCCCCTCCTCCAGTGGTTCTGAGGAGCCTGCTGTCACTCATACTCCTCACACACAGGTCACCTGGGATCTCGTTCGTTAGTCGATCATGGTCAGCAGGTCTGGGTGGAGCCTGAGATTCTGCATTTCCAACAATCCTTAAGGTGGTGCTGATGCTTCAGAGCCCCTGTTCACATCTCTGTTCCACTGGCAGGGCAGTAGGGCTCAGCAATTTGCTGCCATTGTTGAAACAGCGGGTGGATTTGCAGGGACTGATTATCCCAAATGAAGAGTGGTTCTTTTCATTGAGGGGATGGAGGGCAAGGGAGAACCCAGGTCATCTAGCTGGGGCTAGAAAAGGGAAGCTTGTAAGCTGGAAATGAAGGAGGCCATCTACTAGTTCCTCCTGGACAGAGCACACGAAGTGCTCTGCCCAGCCCCCTTTTTATTCTAATAGGGTCTGGGAATGGACCCATAGGGCATGACTCCTGAAAGGGATACTGTATAAACTTGGAGCCAGCCCCTCTCTTCCTTCCCCCCATTCATGCACTTTTTTTATTCTGCAAATGCTTACTGATTTGAGTACGAACAAAGACACAATAGCAAAGACACAATAGCGGGCCAAACAGAGGTGCACCCTGCCCTCAGGCAGCATCAGCCTCCGGTGGGGGCCAGATGTCAGTCACTGAGCAGGACTGCAGCAGCTGCAATGGGAGGAAGGTCCCTGGGCTCTGAGACTGTAGCTGTAGGACTGGGCCCGAAATTCAGCAGTTTCCTTGGGGAAGTAATATTTAAGCTAAAATGAAGTATAAGCTGGGAAAGGACTATTTTAGGAAGAGGAAGCAGCATATGCAAAGGTCCTGGTCTGAGTGGTAACCCAGCAATGATGGGAGAATGCCAAGAGCAAGAGAGAAAGCCCTGAAGGGGAAAGTGGAGGGTGGGCGAGGGCAGGGCTCGCAGGGCTTTGCAGGCTACAGTAAGAGTTCAGTGTTTGTTCTGAGAAAAATAGGAAGAAAGGGAAGGATTTTAAGCAAAGGATCCCTTTGGTGGCCAGGTGGGGCAGGGAGGGGTGGGTGGGTGGCAGGGTAAATGCACGGGTCTGTCAGGAACCTGCTGCCCTCATCTAGGTGCCTAGCAATGGTGGAACTGGAGGGAAGTGATGGACCCAAGGGAGACTTAGGACTTGGGAAGGATTGGGGCTTGGACGTGAGGAAGAGGAAGTGGCCAGTAATTCAGTTCAGTTGTGGCTTATTCCTAAAGGCAGGTCTGAGAAGCAACTGCCTTTGAGCTCATGTGACCTTTCTCTCCTGCCACCTCTGTTCCCAGGGCACCTCCACCTGTGCAGCTGTGACCTGCGCATTTCACTTTCCCCTACCGAGCCTCCCTCAGCATCCACCCAAAGGTCATGTTCTGCCGATGGAGAGTGTCTCGCCCGCTCGTCCATTATAAGTGTGACTTGCACTGAAGCAGCGGGGACAGCAAGTCAGAGCTGTTCCCTCCCTCCTCTCTCTCCCTGCCTCCTGCCAACAGGCTCTTGATGAGTGAGGGCCCACCGTGTGTCAGATACCTTTAGGCCAGTAGCTCTCAACCAGGGATGACTACACTGCTAGGGGACATTTGGCAAAGTCCAGACATGTTTGGTTGTCACAAGTGGGATGGAAGGAGAGAGATGTTACTGGCATGACTGGGTAGAGTCCAGAGGTGCTGCTGAACATCCTACAATGCACAGGGCAGCTCCCACAGCAAAGAGTCATCTGGCCCCAAAGGTCGGTAATGCTGAGGCTGAGAAACCCTGTCGCAGACGCTTGCACTTCTCCGAGCCTCCTTCTCTTCTCCTCTTTGTTGGGCAAATATCTTTTGAGCTCTATTTGCATGCTTGGCTCCATGCTAGACATCTGCTTTTCTGTGAATCTTCAATTCTTTTTGTCATCCATGTTCCTATTCATCTGTTGATACTTTGCCTCCACCCACCAAGATTTACTCAGTATCAGCAATGGCACTAGGCACTGTGTTATCCAGTCTTTGTTTTACTCCTAGTCCTCATAACAATTAGAGGCATAGACATTGTTTTCCCTACAGAAAAAAATGAATCCCGTTTACTAAGCATTTACTACATGCCAGGTATCAGTAGTAGGAAGGATACTGATTTCTAACCCTCCTGGCAATTTTGGCTTAAATTAGGTTCTCTAATCCCATTTATCCAATGGTGAAATGGATGCCTGGCTAAGAGAAGGATCTCATTCAACTTCACATGCCTAGGAAGTGGGAAAGAAGCTGAGGATTGAGGTATCTTTTGGCAGGTGAACAAGAGTGTGGGTGGGGATTTCAGGATTGAACCAGCCTGTGAGGAGGCAGGTAGTGTCAGTCTTCTCTGCACACAAGTCACCTCCAAACAAAAGGAGAAATGACTGTGCCAGTAGCCCCCTCCCTTTGCAGGGTGGTGGGTGAGGAGTGGAGTGGTTGGGAGGAAGAGTTCTGAGGAGAGGGAACAAGCTCCCTTCGTTCTGGAACTGTCCTGTGCCCGGCACTGGGCTGGGACCTGTATTTTGTAGTCTCAGGACTTCGAGCAGCAACTTTTAGGGTGGGTTTTGTCAGCTTCAGCACACTATTGATATTCTAATCTGGATCTCCCTTTGTTGTGTGGGGGCGAGTGGGCCGTCCTGTGCACTGTAGGATGTTGAGCGGCATCCCTGGCCTGTATGCACGAGATGCCTGTAGGACCCCACCCCGCCTTTCCAAGTTGTGAAATCCTACAAAGCCTCCAGACATTTCCAAATGTCCCCAGCGGAGGGAAGGTTGGGGGGTGTGCAGGGGGGTTGCAAAATCTTTCCCCTGCCTGAAACTGAGAGCCACTGCCTTAAGATAAAGCAGCCTGACCCCATTTTTAGAGAAGAGGAAAGCCAGACTTGAGGGAGAAGTCCCTTGCCCGGGAAGATAGGAAGCTCAGTCTAAGACCCAGCACAGGCCTCCTGGTCTCCCACTGAGGCTGCATTCTACCCACTGTGCATGGGAGACCACCAAGAAGGAAAACTGGTCTGTAGTTCCTGAACACCCAGTATCAAGCCTTCCCTCAGATTCCTTCTAAGCCGCTTTATTTTAGGGACCTCCAGGCATCAGTCCCCCTGCAGACCCAGCAGAGGAAGGCTGAGCATGTGTAACCCTTCACTGCCCACTCTTCGGAGGCCAGGCTTGCCCCACTGCGCTCTCCCACCAGGAGCAATTGCCCAGTTGAATTCCATTTGTAGACTCTGCCTCCTAGGGCACAGGAAGGCTCCTGGGCATGGAAGCCGTCCAAGCCTCAATCAATCCCTTCTTTTATTCAGGGCAAAGTTACAAATGGGCGGGAGTCATTGGAAAGCTGTTCCACCTCACTGTGCAGAGAGGCCCTTATGAAAGATGTATTGATTGGATCCCTTGTACCAGGATGTTACTGGCCTTGGAAAGGCAGGAAGTAAGGATCTGTTGGCTCTTCTTTCTGTCACAAAAACCCTCTTTCAGGTCAAATTTTCTCTGTGCCCAAACACATTTGATTTAAATCATTTCGCTGCAAAATGTAAATAAAATAGAGGTGACTCCCGTAATGAAAAAGAGAAACACCCTCATGTGTAGCTTTGACTTACAGAAAATAAGGCATTAAAACTGTATGGGCTCATAGAGCTAAAGGATTCCCAGCCCCCGGCACTGGCCCACTCACGTTAGGCCACACAGGGGAATGAGCACCAGAGCATGCACTGCCCCCCAAAGACCAGACTCTCACCTCACTGCAGCTGTGTGGTCTTGGGTGGGTCACCTTGCCTCTGTGGGCCTCAAATCCTGTTTCTCTGTAACAAGGGGGCTGGAATGCATGCCTCTGGCTTCTGAATGTAAGAACATTCAAGATTTGGAAACTCACACTTGCCCAAAGGATACATTTTAGAGGTTAGGAACCAACACCCCTTTTTACCAAAAGATCCTTATCTTCACAAATGAGTTTGGAGATGGTGTTAGGGACTGAATGTCTGTGTCCCCTCAAATTCATATGTAGAAGTCCACGTCCACCCCCACCCCCACCCACAATGTGATGGTATTAGGAGGTGGAACCTTTGGGAAGAAATTAGGGTTAGATGAGATCATGAAGATGGAACCCCATGCTGGGATTAGGGCTTTTATAGAACACAGCTCTCCTTTTCTCCACCCTGCAAGGACACAGCGAGAAGGCAGCCCTCTGCAAGCCAGGAAGAGAGCCCTCACCATGAACCTGACCAGGGCACCCTGGTCTCAGCCTCCCAGCCTCCAGAACTCTGAGCAATCAACAACGCCTGCTGTTTCAGCCGCCCAGTCTCTGTGTGGTAGCTCGAACAGACTAAGGCAAATGGGCACCTTCAAGTTCTGAGCTTTCAGAGATGTATATAAAAGGGTTTTTTAAAAAATCCTGTTCATATTCAGTTTTTCAGAAGTCCATTTGTTGTATAAATTGAAACACAGATATATAGGCAGATTGCATTTTACTTGGAGTTTAGGTTTGGAAGTTAGCACTTAGGACAAAAAAACCCTGTGTGGTCCAGATTGTTGTGCTCTCATGCGCATTCTCTCTCCTCTTTCTCTCTCATTTTTGCTCTCTTCAGTTCTCTCGCTTCTGCTTATTCTCACTCTTTTCCCCTCTCCAGCCACGTGCATATGAGTTCACCATTTGGACTTACATGTGGTGTGCATCCACCTGTCTTAGCCCTGGCTGCTGTAACAGAATACTGTAGACCAGGTGGCTTAGAAACAAGAGAAATTTATGTCTCACGGTTCTGAAGTCTGGAAGTCTAAGATCAGGGTGCCGGTGCGGTTCCCCTTCCCAGCTGCAGACTGCTGACTTCTCCTTGTCCCCCCACCTGGCAGAAAGAAGGCAGGAGCTCTGTTTGTAAAGGCACCAACCCCATCATGATGGGTCTGCCCTCCTGACCTAGTCACCTCTTCAGGGCCCCTCCTCCTAATACCACCCTGCGGGGGGGTTAGGACTTTAACATACATTTGGGGGTGACACAAACATTTGGTCTATAACAGCACCACATCTGATCTCATAATAGGAAAATGCACTTGGCAAGTTACCCTGAAACTGACTTCTGTGTGCCAAGGGAGAGTGGATCCCTTTCAGCTGCTCTTTGCTTCTCAGAGGATCTCCAGGGTCCCTTTGTAGTTGCGGGTTTCCCTCTGTGGTGCTGGAGAAAGGACATAACACAGCAGTGCTCTTCAGCGGGCAAGGGCACCCTCTCCCCATTCTGAGCCTGACTCCTTCAGTGGTGCGTGAGTCTCAGCCAGGTTGGAAGAAATGAGTAAACACCTCGTCCCGGGTCCCTGTGGCTGCCCCAGCGTCTGGGGGAAGAGGTCTGGCACACAGGACCGACTGTTCTTCACATGTGTGGGCTCTTTTCATCTGGAAATAAAAGTTCTCCGGAAGCCAGAGTCGGGGATTTGTGGGGTCTAACAGCTATGAATGCTTTAGTAGAGTAACACTTCATCTGTTCAGCGCTGTTAAGAAAGACGGTATTCTGTCTTGTAAGTAAATGTTCCAGAAAACTAAAGCGGACCCCTGTCAGTATCTCTTTCTCTCTCTCTCTCACACACACACACACACACACAATCACACACACTCACACAATTGAGCTAGCATGTCTTCATGGAAGATGTGTCACATCTTTGTGCCTTATAAAACGGTCCACAGAACAAAATGCAAAGCATTCTCAATGGCATCGTTATTGTTATCCTTATCATTATATTGTGTTGTGCTGCGATGCAGTGATACCTGAAGGAGATATGAAGGTGTGGCAGGGGCCCTGCAGGGAGTAGCCCCACCTGCCCCTGCTTTCCTCCCCACTGATTCTGCCCTCCTCCCTTCCTGTCAGCACCACCATTCTCAGTGCATTTGCTTCCCAAAAGCGTCAGGGACCTCCTCTCCTCCCCTGCCTTCCTCCCTCTCCTCTCATTCATACACAGATACACACTGTACTCTGCTGTCCACCAGAATCCAGAAACACAGTATTTTGGGTATCAGAGAAGGTAGATTAGTAACTGTAGATTTATACTCATGTTGGACCCATGCACTTGAACCCAAGTCTGAGAATGAGGCGCCTTCTGTTCAATATAGTCAAGGCCAGGGGCATCCTGATGAAGGGAATTGGGGTGAGCTTTAGGGTCAGCACATCCCTGAGCCCCAGTCCCCTGGTCTGTGCACAAGGAGAGCAGGCAGGGTCACTGTGGGTTGTTAGTGGAATGGTGTGGCTGCTGGCCACAGCAGGAGTCTGGGCACGGCACTGAGTGTAGCTGTAAATGTACATGTGGGCTTGAGGGTAAGGTGTTCCTTGCCACCCAGAGGCTGGGTCTGTGGCTTTGTTCTTGGCAAGTTTGCTGAGAGTCCAGAGGAATGTCGCAGCCGCAACCTCATTATTCCATACTCTCCTCTGTGCAAAGTTGGGCGATGTGTATGCAAGTAGATTTATTTATCTTGAACCTGTGAGACCATTCTGTGAAAATAGACACCTTCTCACTCAGCTTTACCTGCCAAGTGCAAGGAAGGAACTGGGACTGGCTTAACTGGTCCTGCAACTTTGATTACGACTCATTCGGTTCCCATGATTTGGGGGGTAAAAAAAGATCTTACCTGTAGATTTATTACATTGTTGACAGGTGATGCTTTTGGACATAGGCTTATAGCAGGTTTAGGGCCAAGAAAATGTCAGCTTTTTCAAAGGAGCTGAGCTTGAAGAGTAAGCTGAAATAGAACGTGTGGCAGTCACTTCACCACGCTCCTCTCCCAGTCCAAACCCCAGCACCATTATTTCCCGCCACGCCTGCACTGTACGCAGGTGGCGTTTCTGTAATCCCAGGATAGCACTGCTTTGGTAACAGCTTCAGTTAGGGAGGAGGGAGGGGAAAAAAGATTTCTGCCAAAGATTGACATCTTCACACCTGAACTTGCACCTGCCCTTTCCTCTGCGTAGAGCCCTGTGCTTCCAAACTTCGTCTCACTCCCTCGGGTCCTTGCTTAAAGGTCAGCTGCTGGGAGAGGCCATCCCAACCACCACTTTTAAAACTGCAGATGGTCACCACCCTCCATCTATGTGCTCTGATTTGTTTTTCTTCATAGCTGTTATTGCCAGCTGATAGACTGTATACAGTTAGTTTGCCTTTCCCATTCCAGTGTAAATCCCAAGCAAGCATAGCTTTATGTCTTATGAAATATATATCTACACACACACACACACACACACACACACACACAGTCATACCTTGGTACTTGTCAGCTTCAGAACCCACCGAACCCTGTACTCGTTGCATTTTGACAACAAAAAAAAGGTTTCAGCGCTCCACGCTTGGTCAGGACTCATCCTGCTTGCTAGAACTTGTATGAGTCACGCCGCCGCCCCACCAGAGGAAATGCTTGGTCGTTTGGTTTTCCTCAGCCTGGGCACTCTTCACGAGTTTCAGAATGAATTGACAAGTACTGAGGTACTGCCATATTTATTGTTTACATGCTCATGTTGTTCATATATCCTGAGTCACTGCTACAGAAGTGGTTCTCAACAAATATGAATTAACAAATCATATGTGCACATAGTTGATAAGAGAAGCCTCAGTTGTAGAAGTGTTAAAATGGTGAAAACATACATCCACCTTAAAGACGAGAGAACGTGGTAAAATGGCCCACGAAATGCCTGGGTTACCTAGGTCAGCTGATCACCCTACCCCTAGAATCAGAGTGAAAGGCTGAACGTGTTCTAAAGACGTGCTGGGGTGAGTGATTCCTCTCCTGACCCCCAGCCATTGTAATGTCAGTAGCTGCAAAAATAAAAAAGTATTGCAGATACTGCTGAGCCTGTGTCCTCAGCTTACTTCTGAGAACTCCGCATGCATTCTCTTGTTTAAGGCTCACAATGACATCGGCGTCATGCCACGTTAACAGATGAGACGACGGGGGCCTCAGGAGTTGTCCGAAGTTTGTGATTGATGTGAAAAATTTTTAAATACTCACAGATAACGTGCAGCATTGGCAAACTTACTGCAAAGGGCCAGAGAGTAAATATTTGAGGCTTTGTGGGCCATGTGCTCTCGGTCACAATGACTCCGTTCTGCTCATATAGCTCTAAAGCAATTGTAGAAAATAGGTAAATAAACAGGCATGGCTGTGTTCCAGTAAAACTTTACAAAAAGTAGCTGGCAGGCCAGATTTGGCCCACTAGCTATAGTTTGCTGACCCCTCAATGAAATGTAATCTTCATGAGGGCAAGGGCCATGTCATTTTGTTGTTGTTGTTGTTGTTTCTATTGTTATTGTTATTGTTGCTGTTGTGTTCATCATTGTATCCCATGCAGGGAGCACAGAGCTTTGCACTCAGTTGTGAAGGAAGGAGGGAAGGAAGGAAGGAAATGAATCACATGGTGAGCTGCCTGTTGAGACCACCGTGACTAAAGCTCCTTCCTGCCTTTCCATTTTCTCTCCCTGCACTTGTTTCTTTTTCCTTACTGTGACCTTCTCTCCTTCCTTCATCTCCCTCTCACCCAGTCCAGGCCAAAGGGCCAGCCCCCACCTTCCCAGCCTCACTCAAATGCCCCTGGGGAGTTGGAGTTGGGTGATGTAGCCTGAAGAGCTCTTCTGCCAGTGGTGGCTTTTTCTGGAACCTCTTGGGGTTCTATGTGTGTGCACTGACTCATCCCCTCCCACCTCCCTATTCTTGGAAGGGTTATGGCGGTCTGCAAAACAAGATTGGATACATTAAAGTGAAGCCACTGAAAGGAAACAGGATGGCAGCACTGGGACTTGGAGTCGGGGTCAATGATAAAACGCAGGCTTGAAGACCTTGCTGTGGGGAACCGGAGAGTTGGCTTAGAACAACTCTCTAGCAGCCTTCGAGAAAAGCAGGGCTGCTCCCTTCCATCACCCCATGGCCAAATAACTGACACAGACCATTGCTCGTGGTGGGCAGTCTGTTCTCAGTGCTCAGGGCAGCTGGAAGTCTCTCCACAGAGCCTTCTGAAAAGACACTGTGAGATCCAAGGACCAGCAGCCACGAGGCTTCCTCACAGTGGCCCTTGTCAGAGTACCTGGCTGTCTGCTGCAGCCCTCTCTGGCCTGGGAGTCTCTTGTCTTATACCGATGGGTATATCCCATCCAGTTATCCTCAGATGGGTGAGGACACATCCAGGTGTCAGCCTGGGTTGACCTGGCATAGATTTCAGGGCAGCTACATGGACAGCTGGACTACATGGTCTTCAAACACCATCAGATAGTGTAAAGCAAAAGTTGTCAGGGAGACTATATGAAAATTCTGGCTCTGCTTCTGACCTTTGGCCTAGTCCCATCGCTTCTCTAGACCTCAGGCCCCTCCTCTGAGACACCGGGATTGGTGTTAGCGTTCACCACTGGCATGGGGTGGGGCCCGCACAAAAAGACTATACTGTGGCATTTGCCACTGTTATTTCACATAAGGCACACTGAAACATCGCAAGGTAAATGTCATCCCCATCTGCCTCATGCTGGGGAGTGCTTTAGATCAGTGTTCCTCAACTGTCTTTTCATTATCACCCTCCTAAGAAGAAATTTTAATTTAAATTCTCCTTAGAGAAATTAAATACCAAGGGATATGATTCTATCACGTGGGGTTGAGCTTTGGAGGGCTGCACACCATGGCAATAGCTATGATTTTTTTCGCCACCACCACTCCTCCTCAACCAGTTTTGCCCCCAGGGGCAATGTCACCCCTATAGACACAGCATGCTTAGCTGTGTTAGCTCCTCTTAGCAGTCTAGCTGACGGGTGAACATACTCTGAGGCCTGAGAGGTAAAGTAACTGGCCCAGAGTCTGTAGTTAGTGAGAGGGCATTGGAATTCAGCGTTAGAGTCTGGCTCTAGCCTGTGCTTTGAGTAACTCATGGCAACAACCTGGACTCTCTGCTACTGTGTCT
Organism: Phyllostomus discolor; assembly: GCF_004126475.2. Classification (NCBI taxonomy): domain Eukaryota; kingdom Metazoa; phylum Chordata; class Mammalia; order Chiroptera; family Phyllostomidae; genus Phyllostomus; species Phyllostomus discolor. The sequence goes on along the minus strand of NC_040905.2, from coordinate 100,593,478 downwards.
TGTTGTTTTGTTTTGTTTTGTTTTTCATTTGTCCATATACCTTGTTAATTGTTTTGTTCTAGTAAACATAGTGTTCCCTCATTCTTGTTAATAGCTGCGTTGTTTTCCACTTGCATCAGCGCAGCGTTAAGGTATTTAACCAGGTGGGTTATTTCCAGTCTTTTGCAATTAAAATCTCGGCTGTTACAATCCTCTCTGCACATGTGTCATTTTACTTGAGAGCACGCAGCCCTGAAGATTGAATTCCTAGAAATGGAATTGCCACGTACTTGCTAAAACATAGCATTTTGGGGGTGGGGGGAACAGCGTGGAAATGTCTCCAAAGAGCTGCAATTCTTACCAAGCCATCCAAGGTCAATTTGCACCACTTTCTTAGCAACTCACCTGTTTTGACCCCCAAATGTCGCCTGACCTGGTTATTGATTTAGACATGGGCTCCCCCCGCCCTGCCACCTTTTAATGCATTTAGTCACCGAATTACCCTCTTGTCATCTGGTATTTCCCTGTGAAGCTTTGCACAGTTTATTTTTGAACTTCAATTCTCATTTCATTAAAAGTAAGCTTAGGCAGCCAGCTTTCACTCCTGCTGCTTGGGTGCTTGCTTTGAAACAGGGCTGTAAGGAAGCAGTCTCACGGCTTCTCCCAGGTCTCAACGCCCAGCAGTTTGGGCGAAAGCAAAATCCTCCCCATGTTGCTCGTCTGTTTGAAACTTTCTCAAAGAGCAGGTTCACATTCTGCAGCCTTTCCTTGGCCTTCATTTATAAGGGTTAGGGTTGGCGTTTAGCCATCAAGGAAATCCAGCACAAGTGGCCCAGGCTCATGATCTGCAGAGGGCAAATTCAAATCATTTCCCCTAGATCTTCTGGGGGAGTCTTCATGGTTGAGAAGGCAAACTTGACCCCGTGCACTGTGACCTCGGCTAGGAAACCTTGAGGTACAAAGGGGGCTGGAAAGTTAGGCAGAGTACCAGTTTAGCCCCTCTCTGCAGCACTGTGCCTGTAAGAAAAGCCTGCTCGCTATTAAAATCATCTCAGTCATTAAACCCAATGGTGTTCAGCGATGGTTTGTTCTGTAAGCTCCTGGAGGAAGAGCAGGTTAACAGGATGGAGAGGCCCAAGTAGTATTTTGTGCAGGGAGACTGTGCCAGCCTACTCTGTCTGGTTACGAAGTCCTGCTGTGGCTTACTGCCGCCTCCACTCCCATCCTGTAAGCTGTTCTCTCAGACTCAGATTTGCTGATTAAAGACAGCAGCCAGGTTGATAATTGCATGCAGCTGGATTCCAGTGCCGTGATGGGGTTAACCATGCTTTCCCCCTCCGCCTGAGCACAGTAGGTACACAGAAATGGATTTTAATGCATTTAGGCATTCGCTCAACAAATGTTTACCCAATTTCTGTCATGTACTAGGTAGGGTTTGGGGGTGTATAAGGGACATGACAAGATAGCTTGCATTTTAATCGGAGGATACAGATAACGAGCAGATGTATACTATCCCAGAAGTGGTAAGTAGTGTGGGAAGGAACACAGATGGATAGGGAATGCCTGTTGGGAGAAGAGAGGTGGTTCTCGGAGGAGATAGTCTTCTGAGCAGTTGCCTGAGGAGTGAACCATAAAAATATCGTGGGGGAGATTTTTCCAGGCATAGAGAACAACCAGTGCAAAGACCCGGAGGTGGGTTCCAGCATTTACCTTGAGGAGCACCAGTTTAAGGTCTATGTGGAGCACCGCCTTAGTTCAGAGCTGAAGGGTATTCAGTTGAGCCCCTTCCCTGTCAGATGAAGACTGAGGCCAGAAAGAGGGGAACTGACTGCCCCAAGGTCACACAGCTACTGATGGAACAGTCTTGCAGGACTCCCAAATCTCATCCTCACGCTTCACAGAGACTTGGAGAGGCCTCAGAGTAGCTGAGAATATGCCAGCCAACGTGGTCCAAATCCCATCACCTCCAGTCACCAGCTGTGTGGCTCAAATTACTTCACCTCTCCGAACCTCAGCTCCCTCATCTGTAAAATGGGAGTAATGACAGCAGCAACCTTCGGGCTCACTGTGAGGAATCAGTGAGAACATGTGGGCTCAGTGTATGGTGTAGTAGCTGTGCTGTGGATGTTAGTTATGGGTGCCACACTCCTTGGTCCTGAACAGGACACAGTACACCCCATGCACAATCCTCCAAATGTAATACTAACCCTTACCTGTATGGTTATCACCTGACCCAAACCATATTTGCATTTGTTTGGACTTTTCTTTTGGGGATCGATTTACCCAATGGAGACCTTCAGCAGGTGGGACCTTGAGGGACATGCTTTGTTTTCCTCACCTGCAAAGCACAGCAGGAATAACACCACCAACTGCTTCTCATGCTCATTGTAAGGACCCAGCACAGCAATGCATGTGAGGAGTTCCAAGTGCTCTGCATATGGCAGTATTACTAATAGAACATGGAGTCCCAGCAGCATGATGGGAAGGGGATTCTACTCCCTGGCTCAAGTAAATGGCTGAATCCCTCTCCATTATAGCATTCTCGTACTAAGATGGGCTACCTAATACCACTGGGTTACGAGAATTCGAAGAGCTAATAATCCTAAAGTCTAAACATTTAGCATAGTGTCTAGCACCAAGAATCAGTACATATGACATTGGCTCTCTTCCCCATTCCTTTCCTCTTCCACAATGATTTCTGAAGGTATTTCCTAATTCTTTGATTCCATTTTACAGATGAGGAAACTGAGACTCAAAGAGGTTAGACTATTTAACATAGCCAGGAAGTAGGGAGCTAGGATTTGAACCCTGATAGTTTGACTCTAGCCTAGAGAGCCTTCCTCTGCCCTCCTTAATTGCAAAGCTCACTTTGGATTCCTTTTTTCATTTTCATTGAGTTTATTGGGGTGACACTTTTTAACCAAATTATATAGGTTTCAGGTGCACAATTCCATAACACATCATCTGCACACTGTAGTGTGTGTTCACCACCCCAGGTCAAGTCTTCTCCCATCACCATTTATCCCCTCTATACCCTCCTCCATCTTCCAAATCCCCCTACCCCCAGCAATCACCACACTGTTGTCTGTGCCTATGAGTTTTTTCTCTTTTTTTCTCAATCTGTTCCCTCCCACCAGCCTCCTCCTCTCCATCGCTCCCACGGCCTCCCCTCCAGTCATCCTGCTCTCTATCTGTGAGTTTGTGTCTATTTTGCATTTGTACAATAGAATACTACTCAGCTATAAAGAAAAAGGAAATCTTACTCTTTGTGACAGCATGGATAGACCCGGAGAGCATTATGCTAAGTGAAATAAGCCAGTCACTCTGGATTCTTAATGCTTTGCTTTGATTGATTAGTGATCTGACAGACGAAGTCCAGATCCTTGGTGACTCATCCTTCTCTGTCTTTGGTGTCTCATCCTTCTCCATCTTTGGGGTGAGCCAGAGGGTCATTCTGGCCCTGGGGAAAGCCACCCCCATATGTCCCTGGGCTCTGGGCTCCAGGCCCCTGATGACTTCATTCCCAGTGATCCCTGCTGGCATTCACGTCAGATCCACCTCACATTTTTATTTTCAGAGCCTCTTAGATGTCTTGCACATCTAATTCCCACTCCCATGGGGCTGTGCCTAATTAGCCTTTGATTATTCACAAGCACAGAGGCAGAAACGGGGAACTGGGGCCTCCTTGCTCTAATCACCCACAGGAAGGTTAGGCAAAGCTGCAGCTTTCTAGAAGTGGCTGGGCCAGGGTTTGGAGACGGGAGGTGAAAGTGCTCCAGAAATAAGCGGTCTGCCCCATCCTTCAGCCTTCACGTGGCGAGACGCAAATACTGAGCTGGTCTCCGCTGGGGCCCCGATCACACCCCCAAGTCGAGGCAAACATGTTTTTTATGGTTGATTTTTGTTTCTTTCCCTTGGGCTGATCCTGGCCACCTCCATGTTTCCATAGCTGGCTTTCCAAGAAGTTACTCCTGTTGTCACCGGGCCAGAAGACAGTTGGCATCCTTTTAGGTTGCATATAAAGTAGGACATTTCAAAACCAGGAGTTCCACCATGTGCTTTGGCAGCAAAAAAGATCCATTTTACTTCTCCGTAACTCTATTAATAGGAGAAATGGTTCTAAAGAAAATGAAATACTTTCTGATTTACAATTTGTGTTATCATGTGCAGGTATAGGTTGTTCATTCATTCAACAAAATAATCTCAGCTCATTCAGAGCAAACGCTAAGTCTTTACAATGGTCTAGATTTGCACGTGTTGACATTTGGGGCCAGAGGATTCCTTGTTGTTGGGCCATCTGGTGCACTGTTAAGATGTTTAGCTGCATCCCTGGTCTCCACCCACTAGATGCCAGTACCCGCCACCCTCAGTTATGGCAACAAAAAATGTCTTCAGGCATGCAAGGTGTTGCATGAGGAATAAAATTGCCCTCATTAAGGAAAACAGTTCTAGAAGGCTTTATATCATCTACCCTCCCCCTGCCCCTGCCCCATTTCTTCTCTGGCTTAATCTCCTGCCTCTCATCCTTTTCCTTTCTCCATTCTAGTCACACTGGCCTGCCTCCTTGCTGGTCCTCACTGGCAAGGGGAGCCACACATGGCACACTGTCACCTCAGGGCCTTTGCACTGCAGCTCCCTCTCCCTGAACAATCTTTCCCCTAGATAGTAGCTACACAGCCTGCTCACTTACCTGCTTCAATTCAAATCTCTTCTTGAGTCCCACCCTCTCAGTTCAAAACCTGCCCTGACCATTCTTTTAAAAGTTGCACCCCTTGCAGGATGCCAACCCCTTTTCTCCTGCTCTCTTCTACCCTGCTACACACATTATTTGTGCATAGTATTATTATTAATGTTACTTGTTGTCTGTCTCCCCATGCTAAAATAAAGGTCCACGAGGGCAAGAGTTTTGTCAGCATTGATTGTGGATGCCTCTGCCCCCCAAGCTCTTGGGTAACACTTCTTTTGTGACATAATTATTCTGTGCCTGCTTTATACATGCACCAGGCACGGTCTGGGCCCTGGGAATATAATAGTGAGTATGGCAGGTGAGATCCTCCCCTGGAGGAGCTCAGAACTGTCATAGTTCAGGTCCTACTAGCTCAGAGCTGAAGGATAAGTTTTGTCCCTAGTGCCAAGGGACAAAGGAGCCTGGAGATTCCCAGCAGGACAAAGGTTAGTCAGGGCCCTTTCCTGGGCAGCAGGATGCAGGATTGAGTTTGGAGAGAAGGGTACCAGGGAGAAAAAAAGCCCTTCTCCACACTCTGGCACCTCACCACCCCACACCAGCCCAGGCCAGCCCTGCTCTGCATCCCCTAGGGTAACCTGCCCGCAACCCCCTGCCCTGTCCCTTGGAAGCCCTTGCAGCAGTGCAGCCTCCCACTGGCTCTATTGGTATTCAGGCCACCCCACGCTCTGAATAAACATTGCCTTGCCACCCTCCCTTACGCAGCAGCTTTTGCCTGTGGCCTGAGAGTGTCAGAACGGCGATAAAAATAGTGTTTAGTTACCCACACTCTGCTTATTTTGTACTTTCAAGCAGTAACACGTCTTCTGACGTGTCAAGCTAGCCGGCAAACCCATCATTTCTCCCTCACATGGTGGAGCAGCCTTGAGACAGCCTCTGTCTGAGGTGCCCCATTCTCAGACTGGCGTCTTCAGCTGTCAGTGACACCCGCCAAGTTGTGCCCAGCTCTGGCAGCCAGATTTTCCAGAAACCTTCCCTTCCATCCCCCATCTTCATCGGAAACCCCCAAAGAATGGGACAGAGTGAATTTTGAAGCTGCGCTGAGTGGGAGAACTCCTGAGGAACAGCGTGCATCCTTATAGCTGCTCCTGCATTTAACCGCAAGTTTGCTTTGGAGATTCCTAATCACACTGACCTGAGCACTTCATCTCTTTTAATTTTCTCCCCTACATTATAGCTAGCTTTGCTCCATTTCGAAGATGAGGACAATGAGGCACAGAGAGCTCAAGGTCACGCAGGGCTTGAGCACTAAGAGGCAGAGTCTGGATCTGAAGCCCATGCTCTTCCCCTTCACAGCAGTCTAGATGTGCCTCCCCAGATGTGGCCATGGTTTCTGGCCTGAAAATGCTCACGATGGCCTTTCTGAATAGCGAACTGTGGTCGCTAATGTTGACTCTTAACAGGGAAATTCTTTTCCCACTTAAAATCTTTAAGTAAGGACCCTCAGGCTTCTGGTTTGGGAGTAAATACATAGCTTTACACCTCCATAGTGTCACATTATTTAATTGGTACAACTATCCAGCAGGAACTGCAGTGGCTTCTCTAAGTGGTGTTTGCATTAGGGAGATGCTTGCAGTGAGCAGAATGAAAGATTAAATGTTTGTTGTTGGGTATTAAACAGAGGTTTCTGGTGCTATCTGATGGTGTTGAACTCAGGGATGCCAGGGTAACCTGTCCTGCCGATCACTCCTTTCCCCTCCTGGTTTCCCACGATCTCTGGGCATCAGTTAGTGTAGCAGACAGGGACCGACTTCTCGATGTCCCAGTGTAGTGTTCTGGTAAAAGGATGCTGTGGAGCACAGGGCTAGAGTATATCTCTGCTCAGCTTTGGAAGCTATAGATCTGAATTTAGGGCCTGGAATGTTCCCATTCCTGCAGGAATCCTGACTCAGTTTACAGTCTCATTGCATGGAGCCAGGGGTGCAGCATGTGCCAAAGGCTGGCACCTGCCTCCCATGTGAAGTGGCCTTGCCCATTAGTATGTGGCCCACTCAGTGCTTGGGGCTGAGAGCAGTGGAGGAGCCTCTCAGCCTTCACCAGAGAGACTGGGTGTAGCATGGAGAAAAGTGGGGAAGGTGTCTCCTTATTCCCATGTGCTTTACTTTGTACAGAAAAGGGTTTCAGAATAACCGTGTGGCCCAGTGCAGTGCATTTTCTTATTCACATCCACTGTGAAGTCAGAATTTCCTCTGCTTTATTTCTGATTGCTATTCTGTTGGCACAGTCTGCTACCAAAGTGGTTTTAAACTCCTCCATCGCCAGTCTGTTCAGGTGATGCTCGTTAAGTAAACACTTGATTGTAACATGCGTGCAGGGATGCAGACTAGAGAGCCTGTCTGATTTTAGAAGCTTTTCTGCAGAACCTTCCTGCAGGTCCTTTCAAATCAGCTCAACAGAGAGGCAGAACTGGTACATGGCAAACAGAACACAGTTGGAGCTGATGACAATGAAAAGTGAGGGATGGCAAAGAATTTTTTCATAATATGAAGAATCCTATCTATGACACACAACCAAATAACTGTGTTCCCCTCTTTGCTTTGCCTGCTAGGTAGCTCAGAGTCAGAGTTCATATTGTGCATAAGTGCCCAAGGTCTATGATAATTTTTTCGATGCTTACCATGCTCCTGGTGACAAATTACATTTCCTATTGGGTTCTTTTATTTCGATTCTCTTCCTCGCTTCCCCTCCATCCTGTGTTTTTCTGTTTAATGTTTGTTCAGTGGAACTGTGTATGGCTTAAGCCTTTTGTAGCATGGAAGAGTGGGGTAAATAGCTATCAAGATAAAAATATAACTATAGTTATAGAAATATAACTATATAAATATTTTTAGCTCTGTTTCTGTATATGTCTTTTACTTAAACATCTTTGACCCCTGCACCCCTTTTCAGCATATTCCAAATGTGAGGCACTTCACCACCTATGTGGGCCTTTAAAGCTTTAGAAAAACACAGCTCAAAGGGCCCACAGGACTCCTGGCCTCGGAGTGTGTCAAGGCTATGCAAAGCATGCTGTGTGTGCTTCACGCTGGCCAAATCCACACCCTTCTAGCGTCTCTGAGTTGGAGATCTAAGATCCTGGGCCTCAGTTTCCACATTTCTGCAGTGGGAAATAGTTATCCCCGCTTGCAGGGGATAGAACCCACTGCAGATCCCACATCTTACATGCTACTCATGAAATGAAAGTCCTTCTAAAACCAGACAATTGTCAGGTGGCCTGAGGATGATCAGGATTTAGTGGAAGATCCAGGGATGTTGACCAACACCAGGCCATTGCCACCTGGTCATCCACACCAATGTGACCATTCACTAAGTCAGTTATTTGTTTTGGTTAAGAGAAGCCTCTGAAATCAGATGAGCTGGCTGTGGTCCCACCTTTCCTTTTCACTAGCCGTGGACCTTGGGCATTGGTCTGAGTTTCTTCATCTCAATAATGGAGATAATTATGTGAGAAGTCACTAGCCCTGCCTCCAGCACAGAGCAAGCTTATGGCCTTGGATCCATTAACAAATGTGTGCCCATGGCAGGCTTTGGACTCTTGGTTGGGTGGATGAGACTATTTGGGGTACACCAAGTATAGTACGGGGTTCTCGACAAGGAAGGCACTTGTAGCTCCACGTAATCAAGGGCCCTGTCCTGCAAGCCGTCTCCTTCCGCCATGCTCTTGGCCCTCCTGGTCACAGCAGCCTCCAGAAACAGCTCACTCAGTGCCAGGTCCTGGGACCAAGGCCAGCCCTTCTTGGAAATGAAATTGAACCGTAATGAAAAATGAGACGGGCCTTCTTCTGCTTTCCTAGCTTTAGACTTTCAAACTTTAAGTCAGTCTAGATGGACACCTTTCTTTTTACTTAGAAGGTTGTTAAAAATTATGGAAAGTTTGACGCTGACCCTGACTTACCATGGATAAAACTTTCAAGTCATGGCTCAGCTTCTAAATTGGATGAGCTCTTTTGAAAAACTCTCAAGTCTACTTTTCTTTTTTTTCAACTGGGGGGGGGGGGGCGGAATAGCCAAGTTCAGAGTCTCCTTTAATTGCAGACAAGGCTCTGTGTTCTAAGTAGGGCAACTACGGAGTGGAAAGGGGCAAAAAAGGTAGAAAAACTGAAATCTATCCTAATACTTTAGTTTCTGTATGTGCTATGCATCCTTAAAACTGGAAATCAGTGGGATTTTATTTGCTCCAAGCTGAATTTTTATTCTCTGCAGGAAGTCTTCATCACACAGCCTTCCTACTTCTTAGAGAGAGGTTGCCCCAGAGCCCGGGTGTGTGGGTTGATGAAACAGCTCTCGGAGTTTCTTCTGCATCACTCTGGATATTTGGCAGGAGGGAGGAACTTTTTTAGGAGGAGCAAGTCAAATTTTATAGCTACAGAACTGAAACTTCTTTTTAATGCTCTGAACAGCAGTAATTTACATTCCCAACTGTCACAGTGATAATGTTGGGTCTTGGATTTAGAATATGATCATAACTCTTTAAAGTTCCCATATCTGGGGAATCCAGAGAGCTATCAACCTAACATTGGAAAAACATATCAGTCAAACTGATTTTTGAAAATGACAGAGATTTGCGAAATTGGGGAGTGGAGGCACACATATGCTGGGGAAATAGAGCTGTGGAGTTTAGAGTTAGTTGTCACATGTCATAGAGTGAAAAAATGGTGGGAGATAATTAAGGAGTTTTACATGGAAGTGGTAGAGAAAGAAAAAAGTGAAATAACAGAGAAAAGAAAGGGGAGAAATGCTGACACACGTGGTGATGATGCAGGAAGGTGGTCTAAAGCAGAGAGTAGCAATCTACAGCCCATGGGCCAAATTTGGCCCTCTACTTGGTTTTGTAAATAAAGTTTTATTGGCGCACAACCACGACCACTTGTTTGCATATGGCTTATGACTGCTTTCATTCCACAGTGCCAGAGTTGAGTAGTTGTCACAGAGACTCTATGGCGTAAAATGCCTAAAATACTTATTAGCACACTGACTGACTGGTGTGGCTCAGTGGATTGGGCACCATCTGGCAAACTGAGGAGTCGCCAGTTCAATTCCTGGTCAGAGCATGTGCCTGGGTTGTGGGCCGGGTCCCCAGTTGGGGGTGTGCATGAGCCAACCAATCAATGTCTCTCTTGCATATCGATGTTTCTCTCCCTCTCTTTATCCCTGCTTTCCCCTCTCTCTAAGAATAAATAAATAAAATCTTTTAAAAATAAAATACTTATTAGCTGGCTCTTTACAGAAATAGTTTGTTAACCTCTGATCTGGATCATCACAAATAAAACCTGACAGTAGGGCAGAATCCCTGCCCCACTGCTTATTAGCTGGATTGCCTTAGTGACTTCATGTCTCTATCTGAGGCTGTTTCTTTATCTACATAATGTTCATTGTATCATTGGGGTGATTTAATAAATCACTCTAAAACTTAATGGTAAAAAAGTGTTTTTTGTTATTTGTTATTGTTCATTGGCCTTTGGGTCAGCTAGGTAGTTCTGTTCTCAGGGGTGGCCCTCTGATCTTGCCTGACTCGCATGTCTGGGGGTTGGCTTCCTATAGGCTGATTTAGGATTGTCTCAGCTAGGACATGTGAAGTCTCTCCACTTGCTTTCTCATGCCCAGTACATAAGCCTGGCCCCATCCACCTGGCGGTGACAGGGATCCAAGAGAGAGAGTGAAAGTGCAGGACTCCCCAAAGCCAAAATTTAGAGCTGGAGCAGGGTCACCTCCACCACAGTCTTTTGGACAACAGGTTCCAGGCAGCCCATAATCAAGGTGTGATAAAGCAGACTCCCTCTCTTAATGGGAAGAGTTTGCCAAGGGCATGGATACAGCAGCCGTGAGTGCACTCAGCCTGTTATATTCATAACAAGACAAACCCCTATAGAATCAAAAGAAAAATGCACAGTACCTGACATGCAGAAGGCGCGTGAGAAATCCCAGCTATGTTATTCTTATTGTGAATGAGGCTACATGCCTAGGGTTGCACTCCCAAATTTTTTTGCTTGGTTTATCTCAAGGCCATCCTGCTTTGGGCAGTGTTGGGAACCGCCCTGCCTGGTATCAGAAGCTGTAACCCCCACCAAGGCGAGGGCTGAGGGAATGAACTTGGAACCATAAACCACCAAGGAGATAAGCTTATCTCCGTGGCAGGAGCGCTGCTTCTGCTACTTCGTCCATAACTGGCCCCCAGCGCTTGGTTGGTTAGCCAGTGATGGGTAAGATTCCCCAAGGAGGGAATGACCTAAGACAGGCACGATCACGTGGTAGGCCCCCAAGGAAGGACTTTGGGGGCTACAGCAAAAAGGGGTGATGGACCCCCGCCCCTTGGCTTTGACAAAGCCTGAGTCCTCATTGTCTGCGAGAAAATCTCCTAATCTCTTGTCTGCCTTACTTCCCTTGCTCCACCTAAGCCTGAAACAATGACAGAGGGTGGTGCAGCCCTGTCTGGAAAGGGCGGGTTCCCCCGTGACCAGGCCTAAGAAAGAATATGTAAAATCCTGTGAAACCTGCTTTGTTTAGAATGCTCTCAATTGAATGATAAGGGTCCAAAGAAGAAGTAAGTTTGTTCCCTAAAGTTTTTTACAGCTCTTTAGCTATCTGACCCTGACTCAAAATAGTCCCTCAGAGTTCCTTGTTATTTGATCCTTACTTCCGGGCAATGTGTAATAAGCTTTACCTGAATTCCTGTGTAAAGGAACCCAGTAAAAGCCATTGAGGAAAAGGCTCTTGGCCCTTCTCCTTCAAGAGATTGGCCACCTTTCCTCCCCAAACAGATCGTGTCTTGGTAGACTTATTGTCGTCCGTGGCGGCCATGGGGCCCCTGTGGGTGGAGTCCCCCCACAGGGCAGGGCACCATTCCTATACTGGGGAGAGGACAGGTAACTGGTATAGGTCCTCAGTTGAAGTGTACGTAATGTGGTGCCTGCCACATACTCAGCTCTCACTCAGTTTCAGACTTTGTTACTAAGTGATTGATAAATATAAACTTTTTTATTATTTCCACTACCAGTTGGAAGTACCAGTCTCCCCATTCCAGATAGACTTGGGTTAGTGTCTGTTTTCCTTCTTCAGATGCCCAGTCTCTCTCTCCTTCTCCCCCTCCTCCTCCTATTTCCCCTCTCCCTCCCCTCCTCCTTTCTCTCCCCCACAATCCCTCTTCATCTTCCTGTCTCTCTTCCCCTCCCTCCTCATTTGACTTCTTTCTTGGGGGACATTTAGCAGAGTTTCTTTGTCCTCCCTCTCTGGGAACCCAGCACAGGGGCCCTTAATGCAAAGTGACATCTGAGTCGAGTCTAAGGCTCTGGCAGTGCTCCCCGGCAGCAAGCTCTTGGCTGGAGAAGCCTCAAGCAGAGTCCTCGGAATGGCGAATGTGTAGCCTGACAGTGTAGATCAGGAAGGATCTCTGCAAAGTGGCTTCCTGATTGGGGTGGGGGGAGGGGGCTGCATGCAGCACCCACTGCAGGGACTCTACAGTTGTCTCCCTGTGGAGAGTTGCCTTCTGCGAGCCCAGAGTTTTCCAAGACTGTGGAGAAGTGATCAGCAGCTGCTGGGGATGGAGGGGTCCTTTCTGGAAGGCTCTGCCCTGGCTAGCACACTTTTACTGAGCTTTTGCCCACTCCATAATACTGGACTGGACATTTTCTAAGCAACCCTGGATAGGGTTGAATCTAGAACCCTGGCTAAAAAAGAGGGGAGTGATGTCTAAGATGGGTGATGGAACATTTTTCATGACTAAAAACAAGATCCCAGCCAGAGTTGGGTTGACTCTCAGTCCTGTTGTTTATTGGCTGTGGAATAAAGTGCTTCTCTGTGCAGTTGTCCAGGATGAGCACAGTGCACGGGAGTAAGCAGGAGCTGAAATTCAGCCGGACTTGGGTTGTCAAGACATGCACCTGGGGCTGTAATTGCCCAGAGGAAGGGGAGTGCTTTTATAATTCTCCCCAAGCTGCAGGATGAGTGAGCAGTGGCCTGGCCTGGGTGGCAGTAGGACCTTTCAATCTCTCGGATCCTCAGTTTCTTCACCTATAAAGTAGAGATTAAAATAGCACCAGTATCATAAGTTTGTTTGTAACATAAGGTATTTATAAAATGCTTAGAGCAGTGTAAAGGCTCAGTAAATGACAGTGATGCCTAATGATTCAGAGGGCAGATGACATGGGTTCTAGTCCTGCTCTGCCATTTGCTAGCAAACTCCTGCTGCCTTAATGTATTTACATTTAAAATTGGGATGACAATAATAACAATACCTACCCATGGAGTCATCATGAGGATTAAATGAGTTAATGTATGTAAGGTGTTTATTAAGTTGGCACATAAATATTAACTAATAAGCCGGTTTTAGTGCTATGATGACCAAGGACCCATGTAGGGGACACATGGTCTGGGCTAAAGAGTTTGCTGTGAATAAGCACCCGTGGACAATTAAGGTGGGTGGTTTTAGCTGGCAAGGTAGAGCAGCTGGCATGGGCGAGCTGCTGGGCATTGCCAGCATTTGACCAAGACCCCAAGGAGGTTCTCTGACACATCAGTCTTCCCTGACTTTCCGTGTGCCATCCTCTTTCCTGATGCTCTGGACAGTTCCTACCTACCTACCTGCCCTCCCTCACACTACAGCCCGCCCCTAACCCACTCTCTGTCTGCCATTTAAGTAAGCGTGGTGGTGAATGGGCTTGATTGACGGGCTTGAACGAGCCTGTTTCACATCCCCGTTCCTACCCATTACCGGCTATGCGACCTTGGGCACAGGTCCTCGGTGCTCCTTCTCTGGCACCAGAATGTATGATTGGGGGTGAGGAGGTCTCAGTGCTGTCAACAGAATCAAAGCTGGGCCCTTCGAAAGACGGGGAAGGTAGTGAGACTCCATCTGAGAATCAAATAGAAATGCTGATGGGAAAGTACTGCCCACCGACACCACCATCACACTCTACCCCTATGTGATGGTGGTCATGGGGCCAGACATGGGAGAGATCCTGTGGCAGGCCAGAAGACAGGGTTGCAGGGTTTTCTTGCTGCATTTCATTGAGAAGCAGAGGCATGGACCCAGGGAACACACTGAATGCTGTAAGAGGGGAGCAGGGTTGGGGAACTGAATGAAAGAAGTGAAGGGAATAAGCAAAAAAAAAATATATATATATATATAAAATACACTCATATATTTGTGTTTATCACTAATATAAATATTACATACAAATATATAAGCATATATTTATGTATCATATGAATAGAAATATATATAAATATAACTATATATATATATATATATATATATATATATATATATATAACACAAAGACGCAGACAACAGAGTAGTGATAGCTGGAGGGAAAGGGGGGTAAGGGGTAGGTGGAGGTGGGCAAAGGGGGAAAATAGGGATGGAAAGAGACTTTGCTTGGGGCGATGGGTGCATGACACAGTGTGCAGGTGATGTTTTATTGAGTTGCACACTGGAAACCTGTATGGTTTTGCAAAGCAGTGACACCCCAATAAATTCAATAAAAAATGAGCTGTTGTTGCTTTGCAAGAACTAAGTAACAAAGTAGTTTGAGTCATTTATGTATTTTCAAGTAGGACCTTTTTCCCCTTTTCGAAAGGCAATATCTGGGAGTCCACTTAATTCTTATTGCTGAGTAGGAAGGCTGCTGGCATGGGCTTTGAAAGCTCTAGAATGTCAGGTAAGAATCTGGCTGCAAGGACAAGCGTGGGGAGGGGGCCGGTGTGGCACGCACATGTGCGCACAGACCTGGACCACACTGTACTTGGCATCTTTTTGACAGTCTTTGCCCTTCTTCTGTGATGTGAAGGGACGGCCCGGACAGCTTCCCTTTGTGTCTTTCTGAGTGACTGTGGCTGCCACCGGCCTTCAGAGTTTAAGCTCCTGACAGATATTAAAGAACAATTCACTTATTACAGCTAAACAGAAAAGCATATGGAAAAAGCACACTGCATTAACATCTGCTACCAGGGCTCCATCTGCTCCCGTTGGCTTGGTTCGCCTCCAGACGTGCCAGCCTGTCAGATTTCCAAGGCCAGCGCCTTTTTCCTTCGCAGCAAGGGCAGGATGTGCCCGTTCATTTTGATCCACTCATGCAGGACTGGCCACTTCTTAGATGTTTTGGAAATGTGGGGAGATGCACGAAATGTACGAAGCTGGGCAGCAGTGGGCTCTAGAGTTCACACTCCGGGTCATTACTTACTAGCTGTGTGGCCTTGGGCGGGCGGCTTATCATTCCTGTGTCTCAGTTTCTTCTCTGTTGAATGGGGTTAGCAACAGTGGTGGCTACAGCTAAGGATCCTTGTGAGAAGGAGATGACAGACTGCAGGTAAATCCCTTGCAGCAGTGGCATATTTTAAGTGTCCCGTAAATACTAATTCTTGCTCTCAGTAAAAATATTCAACACCTGCCCGCCCCACTCCCCCACCTGGCCTGTGTTGCTCGTGCTGTTTTCAATAGCCTTACACCTTGTCTGTGAAATGGCTCATTGGATCCTGTGTGTGGCATGGTCACCCTGTCTCCTGGAAGCTCCCCTTTCACACGTTCCCTCTTAGAGACCCAGCCCCTTCTCCCCACCACTGCACTTACAGAGTGTGCCAAGCGGAGGCGGCCACCGTGGTGGGAGGGAGATGCTGGGGCCCCTGCAGGGCCAGCCAGCCCTGTCTTTACTGAGCCTGCAGCCTCCTCCTCCTCCCACCTGAGCTGCCTTTACCTCCAGCTACCAAGACAAATGAAATGTTATTATTTTAGTTTCTGGTTGCCTGTTGGAAGTAATTTCTAAAAATGTGTTTGCTTTCCCCCTTGCTCCATGAGGCAGTCACCTCTAGGGAGTGATTAGGACAGGACGACGGGCAGCTGGGGGCATTGGATTGCTACTTTTACTGGCTGGGGGATGAGGAGGTTGGGGTGAAGGTCTTAAGAAGGTCATTTTGCCTCTCTGTGCCTCAGTTTCTTATCTCTACAATGAGAATGCTGGCATCATTTGCCTGCCAGGGCTGCCATAAGGTTTAAATTAGTCCATGCAAGATCTGAGAACCTGGTGTACAGTAAGTATTCCCATCAGCATCCCTGGGAAGCAGAAGGTGAGGTCCCATGGAGAGCTCTGGGCTTGAAGACAGCCTCAATGGGGAGGAGGAGTAAGCGTAGCCAGTCCTGGGGTCTCCTGATCCATCCCTGTACTGTGGGAGCTTGGGAGGAGCTAGGGGCTTTCACTCCCCTTTCTTGCTCTGTTATCTCAGGTATGGCCCATGGTCCTGTAGAATCCTAGAGAGTTCATGTGATAAGGAATTGGAGGGACTAACGTGTCCCATGTTTTACCAAGAGGGGGATATGGCTCACTGTAGTACCCAAAATGATTTGTGGTAGCCCATGGATATTAAGTAACCTTGACTGACCCAAGGAGGAAATGAGTGCCTTTTCACACTTCTTTAATCTCTTTGACCCACCAAGGAAAATGTCTCAGCTTGGTGCTAGTCTGCCTTAAACACCTTGACACTCACACATCTCCCTGTACAACAGAGTCTGTGCCCCAGGCCCAGAGCCTCAGGCAGGCAACTTGATCCAGCTGGAGTGGGATAACATTGTTTCCTATTTTTTGTGTTCAGATTTTAGGGATCATGGCAATCAATTTCTTTGTTCACTATAGAAGTATATTATGTTTAAATGGTAGCGAATTAAAGTTGCTGAGTAAACAGGAATAGTGTTAGAAGTATTGCCTTAGCCCAACATACCCAGTTTGCAGATGGTCAGCAGGGCCCAGACAGTGCCAAGGAGCAGAGCAGAGTCACCGCCAGGGTGAGACCAGAAGCCGCAGCTCCTGTGCCTGCCCCGGTCCCCTTCTCAGGCCACTGTTCCACTGGGTTTTGCAGGCCGGTGCGGGTGGTACTTCCTTTCCTCTGATGTCTGGACAGGGCTGACCCTGGAGGGCCCCTAAGGACTTGGAAGAACTTTTAAAGACATGTCCTATCCAGAGAGAAAGCAGCCTTTCTTCAGAACCTCAGTGCAGCTAGCAGCTTGCACACTGTAAACTTCACAGAAAGAGCCATCTAGTGGCCTGAACAACTGTGGTCCATCAGGTCTCCCAGAACTGCCTTCTCCTGGGTTTGTTTCATGGGCTGTTTGAGAATTAAAGGGAACTCCTTTGTCTGAATCCAGCAAGACTTAGGAAATCAGGGTGCAGCTGGTCATGCCAGGAGAGGTGCCACCGCTCAGCCCCTCAGTAAGGAACTTGGCTGATAGCAATTTGTCTGCTCAACCTGGATGGCAAGTAGACTCCCCTCTCCAGAGCAACCCTTTCACCCTTCACCCTGGCACCTGGCCTCTCTCCAGTTCTTCTCACTTTCTCAGCTCTCTGGGGCCTGACAGGCCTGGCTCCTCAGCCTGCTTGGATAACCTTTTTGAGCTTCAAAATGGGTGGATAAAAACATTTAGTAGATGTTTGGCATTATCCATAACACATTCTATGCTAGCTTTTTGTCTTTCTGTTGAGTTGTTGGTGGGTTGGTTGTTTGTCTCATGCTACTAAAATGTAAACCCTCTGAGAGCAGGTGTCTGTCTGTCTTATTCATAGACATATCCCTGCTGCCTAAGACAGTGGCTAGCACGTACTTGTCACTCTACTCAGTAATAATGCATGAATGAATGCATTAAAGGTTACTGTGGAAGTTTATATGAAATAATATTGATAATTTTACCATCTATTGGCCGCTTCACTCTGTGTTGGAAATTGTGCTTTTTGTACTGGTTAAGTCAACATATCTTCTTATCAACTCCATGAGATTTAGATATTATTTTATTATTTTACCCATTTTGCATAGTAAGGAACCAATGCTCAGAGAGGTTAACTAACCTTCCCAAGGTCACACAGCTGGGAAGTAGCACAGCCAGGTTTCAAACCCAAAAGAGTGACTCTAGAGCTTGCACTTGTAACTCACTTGTTGCACAGTGTCCAGCATGTCATGGTGGGCTATGATTGCGTGCTGCTCCCCCTTGCTCAGTGCAGTTTGAGAGATGGACATTGGACATATTCCATCTGAAGAGAGTGATGGAACCTTTATTTTGAGCAGTGCACACAAAAGTTGGTTGTGATGAGATTTTACGTGTCCACTCTGAAGCCTGTTAGAAAATGTCAGAGTCTAGCGAACAGTGCAGCCTGGAACAGCACCTCCTAACCCACCAATAACAGCGACCCTCAGTCCGGGATGCAGAAATGATCCTTCAGCACCTTAGCCATGGGCATTGCTGTCACTGTAATCCCCATGGCCCTCCAGTAGAGGTGGCTGATCTCAGTCGGCCAAGTTCACATGTAAACAGGAAGTGCCAATGAGGTGCCCACAGTTTGCAGCCAGTAGGCCTTCTCCAGGAACTGGGCCAATGAAAACTTGCTTGGAAGCCCCTGTCCCCGGGAGGGTGGGCCAAGGCAAACACATGTTCATAAAGGAGATTTAGGGGGCGACAGCAGCATATTCATTTGTACCTCTGCATAGTAAAAATAATTTATTGGCAGCTGCTGGGAGGCTCAGTTCTGAAGTCACATAGATGGCAATATTAGCTGCCTTTCTCTTTCTCTTTCTCCCTCTCCCCACCCCAAATGGCTTTGGCTTTCAGATGATATAAATTAATTGGATTTGTGTATGTGTGTGTGTATGTATGCATATATATTTATTTATTTACAGGCATCTTTCTTTATTTATATCCCTGGCTCCGTGAGCATTTACATTTCTTTAGAGACTCTGCAGTAATGAGCTTACAAGTGTGTCATTCATTACCCACTTGTGGCAGGGTGTCTGAGGGGAGGGGCTGCCCAGCAGACACAGAGGACGAGTCTGAAAGCTGGATGTCTTTCATCAACAGGAGACCCATTTTTCTCCTTAAGTGTCCCTTTCCAGAGGACCTGGATGGGAGAATGTTAAGAAGGTGACAGCCAGAACAAGGAGGGCTTCTAGGGAACTGAGACAGGAGAAGCCAAGAAGGTGTGTAGGAAAATAAAACCATGACAAAGAACGTGTTGGGGTTGGGGCTTCAGAGCTGGGGTAGCCTCTCAAGTGGCAGAGACAGAGGCAGTGGGGCCAGAGGACTTTACACCAAGGACCCAAGTTAGTTAAGGGAACTTCTACCTCCTGACCCTCTCCTCCTCAAAGGCTTCAGCCCCATCCAGTGATGAGCACTTTCTCCCAGGGTCTTCGGTGGAGGCAGTGTTGCCCCGACTAGGGGTTGTTTTGGAAATGTATGGGGCACTTCACAAAGGCAACTTTTTTTTAAATTTTATTTTCCAATTAGAGGTGATGTACAATACTGTGTTAACTTCAGGTGCACCAGATAGTGATTAGACATTTATATGTCTTACGAAGTTATCACCTCGATAAGTCTGGTACCCATCTGATACCATACATAGTTATTACAATATTACTGACTGTATTCCCTATCCTGTACTTCATATCCCTGTGACTATTTTTACAATTGGTAATTTGTACTTCCTAATCCCTTTCAACTTTTCTGCCCATTTCCCCAACCTCCCTCCCATCTGGCCACTATCACTTTGTTCTCTGTATCCATGAGTTTGTTTCTGTTATTTTTGTTTGTTTATTTTGTTGTTTAGTTTCCACAGATAAGTGAAATTGTATGGTATTTGTCACCCTCTGTCTAACTTATTTCACTTAGCATAATACCCTCTAGGTACTTCCATGTTGTCAGAAATGGTAAGATTTTATTGTTTTGTTTTGTTTTTATGGCCGAGTAGTATTCCATTATATATAATTACATCTTCTTTATCCAACTGTCTATCAGTGAACACCAGGTTGCTTTCATATCTTGGCCATTGTAAATAATGCTGCAATGAACATAAGGGTGCATATGTCTTTTCAAGTTAATATTCTGGATTTTCAGGTAAGTACCTGGAAGTGGAATTGCTGTGTATAAGGTAGTTCTATTTTTAATTTTTTAAATATATTTTATTGATTATGCCATTATAGTTGTCCCAATTTTCCCTCTTTCCCTCCCTCCACCCAGTATCCCCATTCCCTGTAGCAATCTCCCACTTAGTTCATGTCCATGGGTCACACATGTAAGTCCTTTGGCTACTGTATTTCCTATACTGTTCTTAACACCCCCCTATCTATTCTGTACCTACCAGTTTGTACTGCTTAATCCCTGCACCTTTTCCTCCATTCTCCCCTTTCCTCCTCCCAAATAATAACCCTCCAAATGATCTCCATATCTATGATTCTGTTTCTCTTCTGCTTGTTTGCTTATTAGATTCAATTGTTGATAGTTGTGAATTGATTGCCATTTTAATGTTCACAGTTTTGATCTTCTTTTTCTTAAATAAGTACCTTTGACTTTTCTTATAATGATGGCTTGGTCATGACCAAGAACTCCTTTAGTTTTACTTTGCCTGGGAAGCACTTTTATCTGCCTTTCAATTCTAAGTGATAGCTTTGCTGGATAGAGTAATCTAGGTTATAGGTCCTTGCTTTTCATCACCTTAAATATTTCTTGTGAGTCCCTTATTGCCTGCAAAGTTTGTTTTGAGAAATCAGCTGACAGTCTTATGGGAACTCCTTTGTAAGTAACTCTCTGCTTTTCCTTTGCCGCTTTTAAGATTCTCTCTTTATAGCCCTGGCTGGCATAGCTCAGTGGATTGAGCGCGGGCTGTGAACCAAAGCATCGCAGGTTCGATTCCCAGTCAGGGCACATGCCTGGTTGAAGGCCATGGCCCCCAGCAACCACACATTGATGTTTGTCTCTCTCTCTCTTTCTCCCTCCCTTTCCTCTCTAAAAAATAAATAAATAAATAAATAAATTTTTTTTAAAAAGATTCTCTCTTTATCTTTAATGTTTGACATTTTAATTACTGTATTTTTCAGACTATAAAATGCACCCCCCCAAAATTTGGGGGTGAGAGTGGGGGTGCATCTTATAGTCCAAATGTAGCTTACCTGGCTTGCTGTGTGGAGGGGGGCGGCAGTGGAGCAGGGTCACAGGTTATTAAATATTTTACCACATTTTTTGCTTCAAAATTTTTTTTCTATTTTCCTCCTCTAAAACCTAGGTGCGTTATGGTCTGGTGCATCTTATAGTCCTAAAAATACGGTATGATGTGTCTTGGTGTGGTCTTCTTTGGGTTCCTCTTGTTTGGGACACTCTGTGCTTCCTGGACTTCCATGTCTATTTCCTTCACCAAATTAAAAAAGTTTTCTTTCATTATTTCTTCAAATAAGTTTTCATTTTCTTGCTTTTCCTCTTTTCCTTCTGGCATCCCTATGATTCAGATGTTGGTATGTTTGAAGATGTCCCAGAGGCTCCTTAGCCTATCCTTATTGTTGTTTTTTAAATTCTTTTTTCTTCTTGCTGTTCTGATTGAATGGTTTTTTTGTTTTGTTTTGTTTTGCTTATGTTCCAAATTGTTTACTTGATTCTCTGCTTCATTTCTTCCACTGTTGGTTCCCTGTAGAATTTTCTTTATTTCACTTAATGTAACCTTCATTTTTTTCTGGGTTTTTCTTATGCTGTTGAAGTGCCCGGTGAGTTCCTGGAGCATCCTGATAACCAGTGTTTTGAACTCAGCATCTGATAGATTGCTTATCTCCCTTTTGTTTAGTTCTTTTTGTGGAGTTTTGATCTGTTCTTTCATTTGGGCCATGTTTCTTCATCTCCTCAATTTGTCAGCCTCCCTGTGTTTGTTTCTATGTATTAGGTAGGGCTGCTTTGACCCCCTGTCTTAGTAGTGTGGCCTGTTGTAGAAAAGACACCTGTAAATTGTATGGGATGAAGCCTTAGGTAATCTCCAGGGCAGGGCAACCCATGCCAGTACTCTGTGGCTCTGTGTGGGAGAGGGCTCAGAAAAGGGACAGTGCTGCTGCTTGGCCTCTGGAGTTTTGCCTGGGAGGAGGCTGTCTCACAGCACTCACTCTGATACCAATCACTTCAGTATCTCCCTGCATGCCACTGGTGCCCTTCCAGCTCTTGTCCTGGTGCTGCATCCCAGAGGGGTTAAGTTTGTATAAGTCCTAAGTCTGTTGAAGGCCCTTTAAGTGGTGCCTCCTGAGAATCCTGCAGTTTCTTCCACCACCCCAGTGCCCACTAGTTTTTACAGCCAGGTGTTATGGGGACTTATCTTCCTGGTGCTGGAACCCTGGGCAAGGTGGTCTGGTCTGGGGCTGGGATCCCTTGCTCCCAAGGTGTCCTTCCCAATTTTTATCGACCGCATGTGGGTGTGGGACCACCTATTCCATCATCTCTGCACATTACCATGCCACTTCGCATCTCTGTGCCTCCCTGTGCCTCTCCTGCATCTCTGCCCCTCACCCATCTGAATGAATGTGGTTTCTTTAAATCCTTAGTTGTCATACTTCCATACAGCTTGATCTTCTGACAATTCTGGTTGATATTTCTTTTGTAGTCCAGTTTTAATTTTTGCTGCGATTGTGCTAGGAAACAGGGTGTGGTTTACCTATGCCTCCATCTTGACCAGACTTTCTATTTTAAATTTTTGAGGACACTCCATGCCAGTTTCCGTAGTGGCTGCACCAGTTTACTGTCCAACCAACAGTGCCTGAGGTTTCCCTTTTCTCCACATTCTCTCCAACAGTTGTTGTTTGCTGAAATATTGATAATAACACAAAGGCTACTTGTTAACAGCCCATGAGAGTAGCATGTAAGTTTTATAAACATGCTGTGTGATTCGGGGCATGTTGCTCAACCTCTCTGTGCTTCCATAGTTTCACCTACCCAACAGAGTTGTTCTGGGATTTCCTCCCAGCTTTTTTGAGGTATAATTGACAAATAAAATTATAAGACATTTAAAGTATACAATATGAAAATTTTGATACATGTAAAAATTGTGAAAGAATTCCCCCCATTGATTTACACATTGTTCTGGGATTCTTAAAAATGATCTGTGTCAGGTGTTTGGCAAGTTCTTAGAATAAATGTTCAATAACTATTAGCTGTAGTAGTTGTTATTACCAAGTTTGAGTTTTGCTGTTCTTTCCTGCCCTTGATCCTTTTGTCTGTCACATGAACATACTCATTCTTCTCAATATTGGGCAGGAAAACTGCTTTCTCTGTGAAAGCCACCTCTACTTTCCCTGGACCCCTGACTGGCTTCCAATTCTTGGTGAACCCCATGGCACAGATTCATCTCCGCACCCCCCTTTTCACTCCTGGTCCTGTGCTGAAGTGAATCATGTACATATAACCCACTTCCCTCTCCTTTCTCTAAACTGCACCGATAGTGGGAAGCTTGTCTTAATTCACCTTCCTATCCTTTGCCTCTGCTGTGCCTGGCAGGGAGCAGGCGCCCAATTAAAGTTTATAGAATGAATCAAGCAGTGCTTCTCAACGCTATCAGACTCAGCCCCTTCATAATGCAACAAACCTTTAAAAACATTCCTTTTGTCTATCCTGAAATGAAATCCATACTGACCACCTACTTACACTCAGAGCTCTAAAACGAATCAGTGCACTGCCCTAATGTTAATATAAGGAATATGGAAAAATAATGTTTCATAAATGCAATGTATATTGTATTCTGTAAATGATAAGGCAGAACAACACTGGACTAGCACTTCTTAGACTTAAACGTGCAAATGATTCACCCAGGGATCTTGTTAAAATGCGGATTCTGACTCAGCTGGTCTAGAAAGGGCCCAAAACACTGCATTTCTGACAAACCACCTGGGGATGTTGGTGCTGCTGTGGATGGACCACACTTTGAGTAGTGAGGGCTGGAGACATATGAAGACATCAGGTGTGTTAAAACACAAGGAATTCAGTAGTTACAAATGCAGGTGGATAACAGGTGTGTTTATTGGTAACTTGCAGCCACAGCTTGTGTAGACTTTGATGATGTCATTTTTTGGAAATCATGGTAAAACTCTGAATGATGTAAGATCTCCCCTTGCATTAAATGGTATTGACTTTCCTAGAAAATTCAGTTACATTAAAATCATTCACAAGCTCTTGCTGTTACATGTAATTTTGAGTTCAGTCCCTGGCCCTAATAATGTAATATGCGCTGTTCACCCAGTTGACATCCAGAGACCTTCAGATGTTCTGCAAGATGCCGGACCGTTCCTCATTGCTGAGCGACGTATGTTCCCAAGCACTGCTAGGGATGTGGTGGCCCCCCACCCCCACTACTGCCAGGAGCTTCCCCCAGTCGTCGTGGCAGCCAGAAATAACACCCCGTGAGGGACAGTGTCACTTCCATCAAAGCCCCTGGAATAAAAGGACTTGTTAAGGGTTCTGAGATCTTTGAAACAAGGCTCAGAAGACTGTTAGCTGAAGATCCTGGGCCTCTGGTTTCAGGCAGTTGCACCACCCAGGTTCCTAGTGTGTAGCAGATAAGGGAACATGGGCCAGGCTGGAAGGGAGCTGTGGTGATCTGTAGAGCAGATGCCGCTCTGGTTACCACCAGGCCAGTGCCCAGCCCCAGGCCGTTGCCACACATTGGAATCCAAGGCAATATTGTCAGCTCCTCTGATGTTTCAAGAGAGGGCAGAAATCCTGATTTTTAGATGAAATCTCCAGGTATTGAAATGTTGCCTGGTATTACAAACCAAACAAAGGAAAACAATCTACAGAGCAAACCAAACATCTATGCACTTGATGGAACCACTGGGTCCCATTGTGGCCTCTGGTTTACATGAAGGACATGCCATCAGTTTAGGGGCTGCCCGGGTGAATGCTCCTCTCCTTCTTGGGGTCACCCCTTAACCCTTCTTCCATTTTCTCCATGCTTCTTCCACATCGCCTATGCCCCTGCAGTCCTCCAGAACATCCCTCTTGGGTTAACGTGGCCCCTTTCTCTGGTCCTCTTCGTTCTTCCTAGCTCAGCTCTCCTGTTCTGACCACTTTGGCTGGTCACTAGAGCAAGTTGTTTTGGATGGGAACATGGTTTGAACAACTAAGTCATCAGCATTGGCTTCTGGAGCACTTGCCCCTACAGCCGTGGTTCTCAACCAGGGGTGATGTTTGCCACCCAGGGGACATTTGGCAATGTCTAGAGACAGTTTTGGTTGTCATAGGGCTGTTACATCTAGTGTCTAGAGGTCACAGATGCTGCTAAAGACCCTACAATGCGCAGGAAAGCCCCACAATAAAACATTAGCCACACAAAATGTCAATAGTGTCATAGTTGAGAAACCGTCCTTAGAGGTATCCAGAAGGCTTTATTATTGAAGCAAGACTGGGTTGTTCACTGTGCCTGTCACCATCACGTCCACCTGACCCACCTGCTGGAAGGAGCATGCGGGTCAGGGCCTGAGCACGCTCCCCCCAGACCTCTGTGCTTGGTCCTCAGGGATGAGGCATTTTGGGGTCGAGGTCTGGGTTCTGAGGCCTTGTGCAGTGTCAGGGATAAACAAAGATGCAAGGACAGATTTTAATTAGTAAAATAGTGTTGCAGTAGGGAAGAGAGTCCAGCGTGAACTGAACCCCACTGAGATTTGCACAGAGGTGACTGACATTTTAAAGGAAGCGTGAGGGACGAGGGAGGGGGTGAGTGGGGCTCAGGAGAGGTCAGGGAAGGGGAAAATGACAGAAAACAGGGAGAGGGGTTTGCTGTCTGGGTTTGCTCACTGGTGTCTGGGTTTGCTCACTGGTGCTTATCCAAGTTAGGCACCTCCCCTCCACAGGGGCTGGGACATGGGGCCTCTGTCTCGGGTTTGCTGAAATAAACTAAATTTTTGGTAGCCTTGAGTTTTCTGAGGCAGGCGCTACAAGGGGACCTGAAGTCATCCTGGGGACGTGCGGTCGAGCTGTCAGAAACTGTGTTAGTATTTGCTCACCTGTGGAGGCCAAGGTTGAGGCCAGGTAGAGAAGGGGCTCAGAGGGGCCTGGCTAGAGTCTGGTCAAGGGGCACATCTTTGTTTGACGGTCACTCTCTCCCCAAGGATGGTTCAGGACTTCAGGGTTCTGGGTTCCAGCTGCCTCCCTGAAAGTATTTATCAGCACCTCATTTCCACTTGGCCCAGATTCTACCTAGTGTGCGTTTATTGTATGTGTCAGTAAAATACAAACCCACATGCCTGGCATGTAGTGAAGTGCCCCACCTGAGAAGTCCTGAACTTTTTATTTCATTCACAATTAGATACTTAGGATTACGGATATGCATTGTGTCCTGGGTTCTCGAACTTGTTGGTCTCAGGGCCCCTCAACTTTCAGATGTTATCGTGGACCCCCAAAGAGGTTTTGTTTGTGTAGGTTGTATCGGTCAGTCATTTCTATTTACTGAAATTTAAACTAAGACATTCTTAAAATGTTTATTAGTTTAGTTAAAATCACAATAATAATGCAGATGTCTACATAAGTAAAGATGTGACAAAGACAAATATTTTTTACAATAAAAACAAATGTAGTTAAAAGAGATATTGTTGTACATTTTGGGAAATCTTTGTAATATCTACCTTAATAAAAGATAGCTGTATTCTTACGTTTGCTTCTGCTTTTAATTTCTTGTGACTTCACACGCCATGTGGCCTCTGGAAAACTCCAGTGTATGCTTGTCAGAGAATGAGGGGAAAAAAGGAAAACAACAGCTTCATAATACGATGAAAATAGTTGGACCTTAAAGGTCCCCAGAAAGGTCTGTAGGGCCCCTCAGGGGTCCCCAGACCACACTTTGGGAACCACATATTGGACCATCATTGCAAACATTCCATTTTGATAAATTATAACGAACATTTATTAAGTGCTAGGCTAAGTGCATGACACGTGTCAACTCTTTTTAACTCTCATACAAGCCCATCGTGTAATTGTGGGTTACTATGCCTGTCTTACACAGAGGTAGGCTAAAGCTCCCTAAGTCAGGTACTATGTGCCGTACACAGAACCCCAACACTCGCAAAGGGACAGAGGTCAGACTTGAACACATTGCACCTCTCCACCCTGCCTTTCCAGAAGAGCCAAGTCTGCTCATCAGGTGACCAGACACTAGCTAATAATGTCAGTTGAGTGCTGAATATGACCAAGCCTCATGCTAAATATTCTTTTGTTAAATATAATTAAATGTATGAGCCTTATTATTTCATCTCTGTATCACCTTCACAGAGATCTTATACCACCGCACACCCCCCCGCCCCCACCCCAGCCTCTGCCCCTGCTTTTTGTAAATGAGAAAATTGCGTCTCTAGGAAGTAAGCTTCTCTTCCTCTATCTCAGGGTGAAGGAGTGAGGCTGGCTTCCAAGCCAGCTCTATCTCTCCAGCTTCTTCCCTCCTCACCCCATGCTGTGCTTCATGTTAACATAAATAAATTTGCTAAATTGCACCAGGCTTTTTATTTAAGGTTTTGTTAAAGCAGGGCCTGTTCTTGCCCAATGTGGCCCATGGGTTTCTAGGTGCTGGTCAGCCCAGCCACGTTTTATGCATGCGAATGAGCTGGGCAAGGGGCCTTTATTAGGTCTATTTGCATTGGCAGCCTGGGTAATTGCATGTCTTTATTGGGTGCAGCCACGCACACTGTGGCTCCACCATTCGTCTATCCTGGCACTGAGGTTTTTTGGAAGCAGGTGTAGGTTCCTCCCCCAGTGTCCTTCCCAATGGCCTTGGTCACCTTGGTGATTGGAATAGAGCCTTGGACACTGAGTCCAACAGCAAATAGCTACTCAGTTGTGTGTCCTCATGGCACAGAAGGATACCTTAGACTGGTTGTGAAGAGTGAGCAGTGGGACAAGTGCCCTCACATCTGACCAGCGCCACTGGCAAGGGTTTCCTTTGGCACTCTTCATATTCCTAATAGCTGCAGGGGGGCATAATAGTGTTGGCAGGCATGGTCTGTGGACCCTGACTACCTGGGTTCAATTCCTGATTCTTCCACTTCCTAGATCTGGGTTTAGACACTTAACTTCCTTGACCTTTAGTGCCCCCACCTTAAAAATGGGGAGAATTGTATAGCATCTCCTTTATAGGGGCATCATGAGGATTAAGTGAATTAGTATGTGCAGGGAACTTGGAAAAGAGCTTGGACATTGAAGTGCTTGCTATATGTGTCCTTTCTAATAGATGCATATTTCTTAAGCTGAGAAAATTGAGACACAAAGAGATGAACTGATCTGTCCCAAGTCTAAGAGCTGTCAGAGATAATGATCAAAGGATGAAAGAGGGAGAAGACTTGATGCCCTTAGGAGTGTCCATCTATTCCTCAGTCCCTGGTCTCTTAGAGTTCATCAAATTAGTTCTCAGTGAGCTGAAATGGTAGAACTTCGTTAGTCAATCATATTGGTTAATGACTAATTCAGAAAATGTCTAGTAGCTCACACTCAGGACCTGTCACTTTACAGAGGAGAAAATTGGACAGTTGCTAAAGCAAGAGAAGGACCCAGGTCTTCTTCCTGCCAGTCCAGCGTTCTTTCTACACAAACATAAGAGTAAAGGTTTATCCATGAGCTGATAGTTTTTAAAAACACAGTGACTCACCTCCCCCCTCCAAAACAGGACCGAGGGGCCCTGGTTCAATTGATTGAGTGAGTAGAGATCCATCCTGAAGTCTGAACATTAGAGAACCAGGGAAAGACAGAAGCAGACCCAGGTGTCTCTTGAACAGCAGCCTGGGTCACATAACCTGCCTCACAAAGCCATATTGTGTTTAGCATATTTCTACCTGATTGAAATTGGATCTAAACATGCCCAAGGTTGAATGGGAATGGAGGACATTATTGCATTTAATTATTTCTCTGGAATAAAAATGGATTCTAGCAGCAGCTTAGTAGTAAGGCAACAGCAGAGCAATTAGAGCTTTGAAGCTCTCGTGCAAACATTTGAAAGTGCAATCATTGTAATAAGTACATTAAAATAAAATAAGTCAGAGGGTTGCATTTGCATAAACAACCCAAGGTGAGAGTATGGGATCAGTTAAGAAAAAAAAGGATACAGCTAGTTGATCATAATGAGGAAGTAATAACCAGTCTGTCCTCCAGGCAGAGACCACCAGGGTGAGACCGTCGAGACCCAGTGTCAATTAGTAGCGAACCTCATCTGGTTCACTGCTCATTCTTCCCTCTCCTTGGGTGGTAGGCATGTTTTGGAAGTTTTACATACATTCATCCTCACCAAAATACCCATGAGGTAAGGATTATTACCATCTCCATTTCCACATGAAGAAACTGAGGCATGGACAGCTTGAGTCACTTCACTTCCAGCGGTGTGGCCTTGGTCCGGTGGTAGAACCCCCATCCCACATGTCTTCATTTTCTCCCCTTAATTAGGATTAATGCTTCCTGCTTAGTCCTTCTGGAGAGGATTAGGAACACACGGGGTGTGAAGGGCCAGCGGAGGTGGGTACATGGATGTTGAGGATGTGATGGTTATCCTAAACGTATTTGCCTAGAAACCTCTCAGAGTTGGTTTTTACAGCGAAGGGAACCTGGGCTTGGATTTCTAGATCTCGGGTCTCCAGAAAAAGGAGAGGAAAGCTGAGACATGCTTGCCTCTGGCAGGCAGATGCACAGTTAGAGGGATGGTGAGGTGATATCTCATGTTCTCAGAGGCGTGGATGGATAAAGACAAGGTGGCATATCCATACAATGGGATAATAATTAAGCCTTAAAAAATAAAAAAGGAAATCTTGCTATTTGCGACAACATGGAAGAACCTTGAGCACCTTAGCCAATCACAGAAGGACGTGCTGCCTGACCCCACTTAGGTGAGGAATCAGAAATAAACCCATAGAAGCAGCAAGTAGTACAGTAGTTTCCAGGGGCAGGGGGTGGGAAATGGTGAGATGCTGATCATGAAGTCTTAATTATACAAGCTGAGTACATTCCGGGGGGTCTTCTGTACAACGCTGTGCCCACAGATAGCAATACCATATCTTACACTTAAAAGTGTGTTGGGGGTAAATCTGTGAAGTGTTCTTGCCACAGCAAAATAAAGTTTAAGAAAGAAAGAGGGAGGAGGGAGGGAGAAATCTGCTACTACAGAAAACAGCATTAACTCAGTGTGACAGGAGGTCTCAGGCCTCTGGATGACGCCTGATCCTTCCTGACTATGCTTTTCTGGAAGCAATCTCATGTCTGTGAGCTCCTCATTCCAAAAGACAAAGTATTTTCCTCCCCTTACTTTCAAATCTTTTGATTTCCTGAGGCAGCTGAGTGGCATCTGGGGACAAGCAGAAGGCCACAGGGCCACACTGAGCCCATCATCCCCATTGTGGGGGCCTCTCTGAGCCGACAATGTGTATAAAACAAGAGTTGTGGTAGAATTGGTGGTGATGCCTGGTCCGGATATCACAAATTAACTACAGGAATTGGCTATTCTCAGATGGTCATATCAGCTTTGTCCATGGCAGTGTTTTTTCTGTGTCTGGGTTGGCTGAGGTTCTGCCAGAAAGTCCTACAAATATGAGCTTTTGAAATCAGTGGTTTATGGAGGTTTTCTGCTCAAGGGGCCAAATTGTAATCCTCAGTTAATGAGGAAAGAGAACAGCCCAAGAATAATATTCAGGATATGTCTGGTGAGAGAGGATGCAGATGGCTGTAAGGACAGAGGCTCTTCTGCTTACTCTCTGCCCTCTTGTTAACTTCTGAAAAATGAGCTTGGGGACAGAATTTAAACTCATGTTCTTGGACAGCAGGCATCATTGAACTGATTTTCTGACTCTTAGAGACAAAAAACAAAAAAAGGCTCCTCTAGCAGAGAACAGTTGGAAGGAAGAAAGCAGATCAGATTGGCTCCTATATTAATCAGGATAAGCTAGACCATGCTGCAGTAACAAAGATCCCCAAATCTCAGTGATGGAAAGTGACAAAGGTTTCTGCCCCTGGAGGGTTGATGGAGTCTCTGCTCCATACTGGCCTTACTCAGGGATACACAACGTTTATTATCAAGAGTGTGGCTGGATGTGGCAATATGTACCCTGGCCTCTGTCACTTGTCTTGGCCACAGAAAGTTTCTTGGCTATGCCTGATTTGCAAGGGATGGCAAGTATAATCTTATCATGTGTCTTGAAGGAAGAGGACTGAAATATTTATCAAGCAGTTTCTTCAATACCATTTCTGCCCCAGCATCCAACTTTCATCTCAACCTAAGCTATATGAGCAAAGAGGAAGATACACCTCCCACTTCCCCATAGAGAAAGGGGAGCTAAACGCTTCTTGGTTTGCCTCTTAGCCAAACAGAAGAGATGCTGTGCTATAGAAAGTTTCAGAATCAGACAGGTACAAGTTCACTTCCTTCCCCAGATAACTTCAGGCAAGTTATCGAACATCTCCAAGCTTTTTCCCCTTCCCTGTAAGATGGGAGAATACTAGTATCTACTTTGGAAGTTATATGTGCTTAAGAATGTTGTAAGAACACCTTGGCTCCTCTTTCTGTTAAACGGCAAGGAGAGTACCTCCTAACAGGGTAGTTGTTGATATACAATAAGTAGTACCTGTGAATTACTTAGTATGTGGTGCCTGGCTCATGGCAGGTGCTCAGGAAGTGTATCTGAGAGGCTGCTTAGGATTCTTTAAGGGCCTCTGGACAGAAAGAAAGGGAAAGAGGACTATCAGTGGGGTTCAAGGAGAGAGATATAGAATCTCACTGAGGGGGGTTTCTTGCAAGTCTGTGTGGGGTGGTAAGAAAGAACCAAACCAGGTATCAGAACTGGAAGGTCCCTGTCATCAACCTGGATATACTGTTGACTGCAGCATATGACCAGCAACCACTCCAAGACTCAATACAGACTCAGCTTTCCCTTCTTGGTATCTCTTTATTTCCTCCTCCTATTCCATTGTCCCCCAGTTCCAGCTGCCTCAGGCTCCTGGTGTTTTGTTGCCCCTACTTACTGTTCTCTCCCTCTTTGTGACTCCCTGCCACCTGATGGGCCACCAGCTAGACTTAAGAAGGCTATTTGCAGGTGGCATGCCTGTCCCAGATCCATTTATCTGGGCAGGAGTAGATGGGAAAGGAGCCAGATCTTGTGGTACAAAGCCAGGCTGCCGTGCTTTAGGGCACAGGGAGTTAGAGGTCTAAAGGACGCTGCAGCTTCTTGGAAGTGGGTAGTGGAATGGAATGAAAATAACAGCAATATTCAACTTACAGAGTAGCCATGAGGGATCTTAGTGTTTGCTTTCACTCTTCCAGCTTCTTCCGAATAGGAGAAATCAATGCTTCATGCTGGGCAGATGGGGCAAAGACAAGAAGGGGCTGCCACGTACGGCTTCTTCCCCAGACCACTGCTGATCCAAAGGGGGTCATCGGGGACACAGCCAACTAAACCGAGCCCAGGGGCAGGGGTGTGGGGGCTTCTGAACTCACACTCCTGGAGGGCTATAGATACAATCTTTTTCTTAAAGGGCAAGATAGAAATATTTTAGGCTTTGCAGGCCAGACCATCTCTATTGCAACTGCTTAACCTTGGCCATTGTAGCATGAAAGCAGCCCTAGATAATATGTCAATGAACAGGCATCACCAAGTGTCAATAAAAGTTCTTGTACAAAAACCAATGGCAGGTGGGAATAGACCACCAAGTAGTCAGCCAACTTGCTAGAGGAGTGACCCCAGGTGACTTAATCAGCTCTGCCCCACATACAGACATCAAGAGTCAAAGCTCAAACACAAGAGTATCACAAGTGTGCATGTCTCCTGGGATTCATTGTAAGGATCATTCTGCAAGGAGCGCATTCCCCTTCAAAATACCCAGTGATGTCTCTCCTTCAGAATTGACTATGACTCTGTCTGATTCCTCTTCTGGGCATAGATCTGTGAACATATCCTAAAGGCAATGGAATGTATATAATATCCTACCAATATTTTCTCCCTTTATAACTTTAACACAGCATTGCCAGCCCTTAAATAAACCATCAAAGCACTCTCTGCTGAAATTTAAAAAGGAAGCTGGAACCAAATGTCCATAATCCAATGGCAGAGACAATCAAGGAAACTTACTTGAAAGGAAGGTATGGTTAATAACAAGCATTGGGACTGATAGTCATTGCAATTTATTGCCTGCAAAGCCGTGTTTTTTAGTTGGAATGCCCTGTGTTTTGGGGAAATGGGTCCAGAGAGAAAAGTCTTACCTAAAGTTAAGCTCGTAGCAAAGGTAGGGCCTAAAACCAGGGCCCAGACTTGCAAATCTCTGTGCTGCACTCTCTAAGGGCCAACCTACTTGGTGTTATCGTTCAGTAAAGTTTCTCTTCCCTGGTTCTTTCCCATCTTCTCCAGGATGGCTACTTCTCTCACCGACCAAAAGAGAAAATGCGAACAGACAGCAACAACGAGAACTCGGTCCCCAAAGATTTTGAGAATGTGGACAATAGCAACTTTGCACCGAGGACTCAAAAGCAGAAACACCAGCCTGAGCTGGCAAAGAAGCCCCCAAGCAGACAGAAGGAGCTTTTGAAGAGAAAGCTACAGCAGGAGAAGGGGAGAGGACATTCATTCCCAGGCAAAGGCATCAATGAGGTGCTGCCTCCTGGTGAGGGAGCTTCAGTGAACAGCAGCCGTGGGAAAGATGCCCCTGGCCAGCCCCATGCCAGGAAAAGTGGTGGTAGCTCCCCTGAGCTCAAGTATGACCAGCCCCCCAAGTGCGACATCTCGGGCAAGGAGGCGATCTCTGCCCTGTCCCGCGCTAAGTCCAAGCACTGCCGCCAGGAGATCGGGGAGACCTACTGCCGCCATAAGCTCGGGCTATTGATGCCAGAGAAGGTGACCCGGCTCTGCCCTCTAGAAGGTAAGCTCCAGCCCCAGAGGTTGGGAGCAGTGTCTCCTCTCCAACTCATCCTGCTTCCCAGGCCCCTTCTGCTCACATTCTCAGATCTGCTCAGAATGACCACCCTGTGTTTCAAACCCCAAATCACGACACAGGATCTGATTTGTTTGGCACTCCCTGAATTCTGAAATCTTATATTTAAAAAAGTATTTCAGAATCAAATTACCTTTCATTATAGCTAGTTGCAAAGGATGAAATATGGTGAAATTAGGGCTCATGTGGAAGCTATAGAAGGTGAGGTGACTATATTAATATAGTTTGTTTTCTGTCTCAGCAAAATATTGAGATTAGAATTGACATAAGTATTATTATAATTGAATATGATTCAAAAGGTTTCTAATTGATGGCATTGACTTTGGAGGCTCTGAGAAATGACCTTCCCATCCTCCTTCTGAAACACCTTCCTTCCATCCTTCCTTTCTTCCTTATTTTCTCTCTTCTTCATTTTCTCCTTCCTCCTTCCTTCTCTCCCTCCCTCCCTCTCTCTCTCCCTCACTCCTGCCCTGTGCTGGTGACCAGTGATAAATCAGATCTCTTGCTCTGAGAGACCAGAGGTATAACAAAGACACTGCATCCTCCTGTGTTGAGATGAAAAGCGAGAGAATCAAGAAAGCCAACTGCAGAGCTGATCCCAATGGCAGGGTGGCGAGGTAGGGGGCTTTCAGTCCCCCTGACATTGGTGGATTTAGAAGCCAAGCAAGGAAGACTTTGCCAAGTGCCATCCTTACTTTGAGCAGCTACTGTATTCCTGCATCTTTCTTGATGCAGAAGGGAGGTCCATGGTGAGAATGGCCCCCAAGGAACAGCAGACTAAAAGGTCCCTTAGAGAAAGCTTAATGCCGTTTGTTCACTGGACAGATGGCAATGTGAGGCCCATAGACGGAAGGAGACTTAGCCAAAGTCACCCGGTCAATTAGAGACTGAACTTGAACCTGAATTCCAGCCTCCTCATTTCAAAAAGGTGCTCTCTATTTACTACTGGTCACAGAATAATGAAGGATTTGGAATAGGTAGGGAGCAGTGATGAGTGCTGAGTACATAGAGAGGCCTAGAAGGACATAGGGCAAGCTCTTCCTGTGCCCCTCCCCTAGGTGGGGTGCAGTGGGGACAATGCCAACTTTTACTCAAGTTCATCTGTACTTTTTTTAGTTTTGTTTAGTAGTGAATGTGTACCTATATAATACTCTCTTTTAAATAGAAAGATTAATTTTAAAAGTTCATTTCTCCCTTTATTTTAACACCTTATCTAAATTGTCCAAGTGGTTCCCATATTTATTCTTACCATTTTTTTTATCCTCACCCAAAGACATACTTATTGATTTTAGAGAGAGGGAAAAGCGGGGAGAGGGAGAGGGGGAGAAAAGCATCAATGTAAGAGAGAAATATCAATCAGTTGCCTCTTGCACATGCCTCGACCTAGGACCAAACTCACAACCCAGGCATGTGCACTGACGGGGAATCAAACTTGTGACCTATTGGTTTACAGGAAGACACTTCAACTAACTGAGCCACACCAACCAGGGCCATCTTTATTCTTGATGGGTGGTACATAGAGTATAGGAATAAGTACGTGGAAGGGGATATTTCCCAAATGTTTTGTTAATCAGTGCACAGGCTGGCAAAAAGTGATAGAATCTGAGTTGACTTAGCTTCTAAGAAAATAATACTGGGCATGCACTGTACACCAAAGGTCAACACACTCTTTCTATAATAGGCCAGAAAGTAAATGTTTGAGGCTTTGTGAGCCATGCAGTCTCTGTTACAACTCCTTAACTGTGCCCTTGTAGCCCGAAAGCAGCCCTAGACAATACACACACAAAATGCACTTGGTTATGTTGCAGTAACACTGAATTTACAAAAAAACGGACAATGGGCTGGATTTGGCCTGAGGGCTATAGCTTGCTTACCTTTGCTAGATATCAGCCCTGTATACAGTAGTGTCCCCCATTATCTGTAGTTTTGTTTTCCGAGGTTTCAGTGACCTGCAGTCAACCGTGGCCTGAAAATATTAGAATAATGGAAATTTTCAGAAATAAACAATTCATAGGTTTTAAATTGTGCACCATTCTGAGTAGCATAATGAAATCTCACACTGGCCTGATACGTCCTGCCTGAGATGCGAATCATCACTTTGCTCAGTGAATCCACGCTGTGTATGTTCTCTGCCCATCAGTCACGTAGTAGCCAGCTGGGTTATCAGATCCGCTATCTTGATATGCCATTGCATGTGTTCAAGTTACCCTGATTTTACTTAATAGTGCCACATTTACATAACCTTTATTACAGTATATTGTTCTATCCTATTATTAGGTATTGTTGTTAATCTCTTACTATGCCTAATTTATAAAGTAAACTTTATTGTAGGTATATATATATAGAGAAGAACATCATATATATAGGATTCAGTGCTGTCTGCAGGCTCAGGCACCCACTGGGAGTATTGGATAAGGGGGACTCCTGTAGGAGTCTATCTGACACTGCACCTTCCAATACAGTGAATCCTCACACCAGCTCCGTGAGGTAAATCAGTTATCAGCCTATTTTGTCTATGAGGAAATTGAGGTTTAAAGAGGTTTCATACTTGGCTAGAGGAGCACAGCTAGCAGATGGCAGAACTGGGATCAGAACTCAGGTTTTAGAGCCTGCATCATTTTCCAGAGCTTCTCCCTCTTCAGGGACTAAAGGTTTCTCTTTAGCTCAGACTGTCAAATCTCAGGGATGTCCCCACAGCCTGTGGGCTTCTGTATCTCTGTCATCAGTATGGTTGCAGTAAGAGAGGATGTTAATGGGGAACAACAGTGTAGATGTTGCCAGTGGAGGCCAAGGGTTCCTAGGCTTCTCTTAGCCATACTGAGTCATCCCTATTGTGGTTTTTCAATGTGAATTCACTGCTGGGGTTTCCCTGTGGCCTTTGCTGCATCAGCTAAGGTGGCACAGCCTCCTGGGACCTCTGAGCTGGTTAATAAGATTGGCATTTAAGAGCCATTGCACACCCAGCCCTGGCAATGCTTTAATTTGCTGCACCATAGCCTCTCCCTTTTGCAATAAATTTACTGTGAATAGACTAATTGCAAAATAACCCTAATTGGATAGTTATCAATGAACAAGTTCCCGTGGAACAAAACAGCTTACAATTAATAGCATTTAAGCCATAAACTATTCTTCTGCAGAAAGCTAAGATGTAATTACACCCCATACAGAGATTGTGTTCCCTTTCTGGAAACTGTGACACCCGGATTTCCCTCTGCTTAGGAAGGATTTGAGCTCCAGCCCAGTGGTCCTTTTATTTCCTGCTAAATGAGGAAATGGAAGTGGGAGGGGAGAGAAATTTAATACGTGGGGTAACTATACATACGCACATGCATGCACACAGATGTACACACTGTGCTTGTAGTTTTGCTGAGCTCACCCAAACTTCAGCCAATATGATGCTAGGAGTTGAATATAATTAAGGAAACAATTTCTCTTGGCCTGAGGTCTAAAAAATTCAGAAGAAAGAAAATTGGTTTTAAATGTTGACTTTTGTAAAGGGTTCCTCTTCCTCCTACCCCCAATGCCTCCTGTCCCCTCGCCCAGCACCACTCAGTGAAAAGGAAGAGTCTAGATTCCCCAGGAGATGGTTTGCTTCCTGTGAAGACAATCCTTGCATATGTGACTCGTCCATTTCACTCTCCACCTCCTAGAAAAAGCAACCAGAATGGTGGCCCATTTCCACATGGAAAGGCGGAACCTGCAGACCATCCATTAGCAACCACAAGAGTGAGATGCAGTGAGGTGGGGCAGGTGCTCTACCTCGTCAGCCCCCAGGCTGGCCCCGCTGTGGGCCCTCATTCTTCCCAGAGCCCCTGTGCTCACTGTGGCAGTCAAGCCACCAACCCCATGCATCCTGCTATTCCCCACCCAGGCAGCTTCACATACCCTCAACCCCTGCAATTACCTAGGCCTCCTCTCCCTTCCTTGGGCCCCACATTCCCCCAAGGGCCACCAGTCACACCAGCTGGACCTCCCAGTTGTTCATGGAAATGAAAACGTGTCAGCTGGAAGGCCAGCAGTGGCCTGGGCTGGAAAAAGACATTTTCTATCCAGAGATCTTCAGGCACTGGATTTTGAATCCTGGTTCTGCATTTACTAGCCATGGGACACTACCCTCCCAGTGCCTCAACTTCCTCATATGTAAAGTGGACACAGATCCTCATACCTTGTCCTCATAGGACTGTGGCTAGAATGGGATCATGCGTACAAAATGCTTGGTCAGAGGGGCTCAAGTAAAGTAGATGTGTTTGGCTCTTAGCAGTAGAGATGACCATGGTAGCAGTGTAAATGAGGGGAACACTGAGAAGCACCAGAGGCCTGATTCCTTGGCGACTTCCCACGGCCTAGCCACATCTTTCTCTCTCTGTTCTTCAGGTATGGCCCCAAGTACCCTGGGCGTTTCCTCATGCCCCCTGCACTCTTACCTCGTGCCCCCCACTTCATCCCACCTTGCCTGGTTATCACCTCTTTTCACTCCAAATTGCAGCCTCCTACATGAGGAGGAGCTTCCCCTCCTCAGGGAAGCCTTCCCAGACCACACCTTCTCCAGAAGTCTTGGCCACAGGGGACACACTGACTTGGGTGAGGGGTAGAGGTGGCTTTCCCAAAAAGTGCCTTTCCTAATAAAGACTGCTTAACCTATAAGAGGCATTCAGGTGCCAGGAGCTAGGTAATGCAACTTTTCCCTCCTCATTACATTTGGAGTATGTTAGGAAGCTCCCTCCATCAGCCTTCATGAGCCTCCCTCCATCTTGAGTTAAAATGTCCCAAGAAAGGCCCTACTGGTCGTCCTGGTCCCTCCTGTACTTTTTCACTCTCCTCTGTGCCAGGTAAAACTGACTGCAGCCTAGATGTCCAGGTGAGGAATGAGAGATGAAGAATGTGAGAAGTTTTAGAGAAAGCAATCGTCTGGGAGGTGGAGTGGGCTGGCTGTGCCTTATCAGGAGCTCGGGGCCTAAGCAGCTGAGTGAGGTGGCAGCTCTCCAATGAGTGATGAGCAGGATTCTTTGAATCAGCTGACTGGCTGCAGGGTTGCAAGCATTTGCACATGACTGGGGAAGCCGGCTCAAGGGTCAGAGTGAGGATAAACAGAAAGGAGGTTTCTGATAGAAAGGCAACTGTCCATGTCTTTACCCATCAGCCTTTGCATGAGGCCAGAGACACTGGACAAATGGGCTCTGGATGAAGATGGCTGAGGGGAGGCTGGCTGCCAGCTACAGAGAGACTGGCAGATGGCACTGCCAGCTGTAGAAGGGCTGTGTCCTGTATGTCTGCACACACTGGGGGCAGTGGGGTGACTGCACAGCACGAGTAGCATGAAAGCATGGCTGGCAGCCTGGCATGAAGGGATATGGAGACGTGGATATCAGCTGGGCCACTCTGAATGCCCCAGGGCATGTGCCTCAGTTTCTCCATCTGTTGGCCCAAGACATGGCTTTCTCCCAGGTCTTTTGCTGTATTACTCAAGATAATAAAATGAGGGAACAGCTGTGAAAAACTAAAAAGGCGCCACACTAATAGGGGTGGTGTGCTGAAGCCAAATTGATCCACGCATGGCTCAGCCAAGTGGGTAGGGCTGACTTACTTTCCAAAAGGCCAGGCTTGCAGAGGACCAATTCAGACCATTTTTCATCTCCTGCTGGGGAGTGCACTAAGCCCAGTAAAGAGGAGGCTTTCAGTAATGGTTCATTGAGGTTAGCAAAACTGGTCCCAGAGGTGTTTCCTGGACGTCCTTGGGAAGGAGAATGAGACTGATCATGGTGAACCCAGAAAAAGTCAGCAGATGTCATTCAATGTCCAAAGCCAGGACTCCACAAACATTCTCTGTGAAGGGCCAGATAGTCGATATGAGACTTTGCAGGCCATATGGGCTCTGTCACAACTACTCAGCTCCATGTGAAAGCAACCACAACTGGTAAGTAAATGACCAGTGAGGCTGGGTTCCAATAAAACTTTATCATTACCCAAATTTGAATTTCACATAATGTTCCTGTGTCATGAAATGTTACTCTTTTGATTTTTTCCCCAACCATTTAAAAATGTAAAAACCATGCTTAGCTCATAGATTGCACCAAAACTGATTCTAGGACTTAGGGACATAGCAATGAACAAAAGCAGAGAATGCCTTGTCGCCATGCAGCCTCTACCTTTACACAGCTCAGGGCACCGTGTTCATTAATGGAAGACGGGTGGAGCCTCTGGGAGATGAGGCGACCAGTGCGACAGCTCCACATTCATGGAGCTTCTTCCTCGTAGGAGAGACCAGACACGACAGGTGAACTAAGGGACCTACAATCCACTGTCTGGTGTGATGAGAACTGTGAAGATAAACAGCAGGGTGAGAGGGTAGTAGGACTGGGAGCATTTTAGGTAGGTGGCTATAGAAGGCAGTGTCACAGGGAAGAGGAAACAGTCACAGCAAACAGCCCAGCATGTTCCAGAAGCGGCTGGATGGTCAGTGTGGCTGAAGCAGAGGGCACAGGGAGGAGAGCGAAGGAGAAGGGGTCAGATCCCAGGGACAGGCCACAGCGAGGGGCTCCAAGGTTGTTTTCAGTGAGATGGGCGCTGTTGGAGGAATTGAGCCAAGCTGTAATGTAAGCTGATTTCACTTTTTTTTTCCTTGATGCTATTGTTTAAAATTTTTATGTTCATTACTTTATTTTATTGTGGTAAAACACTTAACATGATCTTTTTTATTAGTTGATTTTAGAGAGAGAGAGGAAAGGAGAAAGAGAAAGAGGGAGACATCGATTTGTTGTTCCACTCACTGATGCATTCATTGGTTGACTTCTGTACGTGCCCTGACCAGGGGTAGAACCCTCAACCCTGGCATATCTGGATGCCATTCAAACCAACTGAGCTGCCAATCAGGGCTTAATATGATT
This sequence comes from Phyllostomus discolor, assembly GCF_004126475.2. Taxonomy (NCBI): domain Eukaryota; kingdom Metazoa; phylum Chordata; class Mammalia; order Chiroptera; family Phyllostomidae; genus Phyllostomus; species Phyllostomus discolor. Next base: position 100,553,169 of record NC_040905.2, on the reverse strand, counting down.
TCAAGTATGTAGTACCGTATTGCTGTATTGAGGCACAATGTTGTACAGCAGATCTCTGGAACTTATTCATCTTGCTCAACTGAAACTTTATACCCACTGAACCTCATTTCCCTCCCCCAGCTCCTGGCAACTACCATTCTACTTTCTGCTCTGAATTTGACTATTTTGGATTCTTCATATAAGTAGAATCATTCAGTGTTTGTCCTTCTGTGTCTGATTTATTTCACTCAGCATAATGTCTTTGAGTCATTCATGTTGCAAAATATAGATTTTCTTTTCTTTTTTTAAGACTGAATAATATTCTGTCATATGTATACACTACATTTCTTAGTCCCTTTACCCGTCAGTGGACATTTAGGATGTGTTTATATTTTAGCTTTCTGAGTAAAGCTGCAGTGAACATGGGAGTGCTGATACCTCTTTGAGGTCACGAGTTCAATCCTTCTGGATACATACCCAGAGAGATATCACCTCATACACATTAGGATGGCTGGCATCAAAAGCAAAAGACAACAGGGGTTGGTGAGGATGTGGAGAAATTGGAAACCTTGTGCCCTCATGGTGGGAGTGCAAAATGGTGCAGACACTGTGGAAAATAGCATGGAGGTTTCACCAAAAATTGCAAATGAAACTACCATGTGATTCAGCGACCCCACTTCTGATCTGATTTAGCTTTAAGGAAGGAGTGGAAATGAGAAAGTCATGGGAAGGTTCTTGCAGTGGTTCCAGTGAGAGGATATGGTAGGAGGTAAAAGCTGTTAGGATTGGCCAGTAGATTGGATGGGGTGACCATCAGTCAGTGTTGTGGGCTCCAGGGTTTCTCAGGGACACAAAGACCACACAAGCTGATACTTCATTTATTGAACTCCAACCATTGAGTGCGCCAGGCAGCTGTGGCCAACAGTCCCCTATGGCCTCCCATTGGAAGATGAGTCCCAACAAACCAATTCCACGTAGTCTTTTCCTTCTAAAGCACTATGGTGTTTTCCCCCCTGTCAGTCTGGGAATCAGAAAGAAAGGCAGCTGCCACCCACAGGGCTTTTTAGAAAGCTAAATATGTAGTTATAGGAAATATCATAAATGCCCCCTACACCTCCCTCCCACCTCCTTCTCCACCCCCTCTTCTTCCTCCAGGAATGTTCTGCCAGCTGCACAGTTCTGCCATTCACTTTCAAACTTGTCATTAGGGTGTGTTTGTTCCCTAACTGCCATGCCTGAAAGCAAAGCAGAGAGGTTTAGGCGCAGAAAGAAGATGAAAACACCAGCCCCCGGAGAAGCGTCATTAATGCCCTTCCTGGCCATCGTCTGGGCACACCCTTTCCCAAACTTCAGGCACAAATAAATACTTCCCAAGCCAAGTGTATTTGAGACAAGAGGATCATGGTTACATGGATTTTTCCTTTTATGTGCTCACAATGACATCTGTAGACTAGGGGTTTGGGAGTGTGTTTATAGCCGTGCATTTGTGGACCACATTGCTTGGAGCACCTTGGCCTAGAGCCTGACTAATCAGCCTCCCTTTTGTCCAAGCCTAGGAGGAGGCTTTGGGGAAAGAGGTTACCCTTCCAAGTTTCTGGGCAGTGGGGCAGCCTAGAAATTGACCTAGCCCTGGAGTTTATAGACGCATGCACCCATTCCTTCCTGGGGACCCTCCTCTAAGTACAGCCCCCTCCCTCCCTCACACAGCGCAGGCCAGCCTTTGTGGATAGGAATGTCACAGGCAATGTGGGACTACTAATAATTTGGGTGCCACCATTGGTAAGGTTTTTTTTTTAATAAGTCAGAGCAAAATCACCATTCTTTTAGCACCTGGCACCATGCTAGACACTCTGTAAGTATCTGTTGTTTGATGAGCAATGAATCCCTAATGTTATATTCTCTTGCTTTTTTGCACTTCAGTAAGAATTTAGGAAACCTTGTGGATGCCTGCGGAAACTCATAATGAATGTGAGCATCATTCTTCCCTTTGAAATGAACACGTTTCAAGCAGCTACCCCCATGCCAGGCATGTACAAAGTACCAGGATATGATAAACAAGAGAGACAAGAGCCTACCTCACAGAGCTCACTGTCCTGAGAGGGGTAAGGGAGCCTGCAACAGAGGAAGGCAGGGTATTGGTGAATTGCTATAAGCTTGAAGGGAAAGAGAGAGGAGGGAGTCAGAAGCCGTTATAGACTAACCTGAAGAGAGCAGTGAAGGCAAGATCCTCAGAAATGGATTTGGCCTTGTGGAAGAATGGGCTAAGAATCTGAGCTGCCCGCAAGGTTTCTAGTCTTCGGACATAAAGATTTCATTCATTCATTCATTCATTCATTCATTCAACGAGTACTTAATGAGAGGCTGCTATGTGCCAGGCACTATTTCAGGTACTGGGGAAACAGCAACGAACCAAACAGAGGGAGCTGTCTTCGTGGAGTTGACATTCTGGAAAGGGAAACAGGTAATTGCCATATAAAAAGTAAAAAGAGCCTATGTCAGATGGAGAAAATGAAAGCAGGAAGGAGGGGGCTGCAGAATGGAGTGGGTATGATGGGGGCTAGCAAGCAGGCTGTGTGGCTGGAGCAGCAGGCAGGGGACTTGCAGACCAGTAAAGATTCGGTTTTCACCTGGGTGAGGTGGGAGGGCCACTGGAGAAATTTGGAGGTGGGGGTAGGGTCCTAGTCTAACATGTTTATTAACAAGGTCAATCCCTGGCTGCTGTGTTCACAGTATCAGGGGTGACTGTTCCTATCAGGGGTGAGGACAGCAGCAGGGAGAGCTGTTGGGAGTCCACTGGTATACTACAGGGGCCCTGGCAAGGGCGGGAGCGAGCAGGCTTACCTGTTTTCCATAGAGCCAACAGCATGTGCTCTCAGGATGCACATGGGACATGAAGAAAACACACCCCATTGTTTTTCCTTCTTTGCCTCAGACCCACCTATCAGCTGGCAGGGGCTCTAGCTTGCTCCTCTTTGAATAGCCAGTGTTTGGACATCACAGCCCTCAGTCTTACCCTCATGGGGTAGGAAGACAGTAGAGTTATTTTGAGCTTCACTGGCCACCCCCACGCCCCACTCCCAGGAGCTATGGGAGGGCTGTGTGTGCTGGGCAAAGTGATGGGAATGGAGCATTCAGAAGTCTCCCTGCATGGCACAGTCGCCACCTGGGGACTGAAAATGTTCATCCCCAGCCCCCATCAGCTTTCACTCATTCAACAGTGATTCATCCAGCATCTGCTGTCTACACCAGGCACTATGTTTGGGGGGTTCACTTGGGAGGAAAACGGACAGAATCCCTGTCCTTGTGGAGCTTGCAGCCTGTTAAACATGAGAGGGAAAGCACATGAATCCAAAATAAATGCAGAATTGCAACAGCAGCCATGGCTTCTGCAGAGACACATGGTTGGATTTTAGTTGGACTAGAGATGCAGGGTAGGAGGAGTTAACTAGAGGATGAGCAGGAGGAGGAACATCCTGGCCTAGGGTGCATCATGTGCAAAGGCCCTGAGGTAGGAGAAGGTGTAAGACAGTTGAGGAACTGACAGGTCAACTGGGGGAGCTCTGAGTTTGAGCGTGAGGGTCAGCCTGTCCTCTCCCCAGCCAGATTTTAATTCCCTAAATCACTGGGTTTAGTTGATTATCAGGAGTGAGGGCAAGGTGTCTTTGCCTCGAGCAAGGAGAATGGAGCAGCGGCATCTGTCCTTTCACTCTTGTTGAGCTAATGTGAGTTAGGAGAAGGCTCTGAACCAGATGTGCTTTGAAAGGCAATTGGGGCCCTCTTTCCCCCTGCATCACCTGCAAAACCCTTGGACAAGGCACTTGTTTTTGGTAAGCCTCACTTCTTTCGCGTAAAACGGGCTGTTAGATGCTTCTCCTGCCTCCTCAGGTCCTGACTACAATACTATATTTGAGAATATTTAAATTATCCCCTCTATTCAGCCAGCAAAATTTACCAAGCACATGTTACTTGGGAGCAGCAACAGGTTATTACAGTTCTAGAAGCCTCCAGGGTGGGCAGGGTGGACCCGCTTCCATGACATGGAAGTTTATGATGCTTCTCTCAGCTCCCATGAGTATCTTGCCCAGAAACTGCCCCAGAACAAGTGGTCTTCCCTGGTGAGCCATTCCTTCCTCTGGATGCAGCTGGTTATGTGTCAGTCACCCAGGGTCCCCAAAACACAGACCTCATGCAGAAAGAGGCAGCTCAGGCCTGGCCCTGTTAGCAGCCTGTAGATGAAAGTGCTAAAGGAAAGAACTAGCTTGTCCTTCACTTTTGCATAAACAAGTGAAACCTCTCTCAAGTTAAGGTTAGAAATTCCTTTCAACATCACTTCTTTCTGGAAGTCTTCTGTGATTCCCTCCCCATTCCACCACCCCAGGTCTCCATGAGGTACCCAGACTGTGTACCATCAAATCACCTTACCCACCCCCCACAGAACACACTTCACATACTGGAGCTACCAGAGTTATCTGTAGCCCCCACTTAGCCATGAAGCTAAGTCTTGTCCGCGTGTGCTCACCGTGGTGTCCCTAGCCCCTGTACGGAGCCTGGGATGGGGAGCTTAGGTGCCTTAGGCACTTCCTGAATGCTGGGTGCAAAGCTAAGTATTCTGTGCATGAGCTCATCAAGCCTTCCCTACAGCCCCAGAGAAAAGTATGTTCTCTAACCCCATTTTACAGGTGGGGAGACCAAGGATTGGAGAGGTCAGATAGCTTGTCCAGGGTCACACTTGCAAGTGGCAGACCTTGGAACCAAACCCAGTTCTGCCTGCTTTCAAAACCCATGTTTTAGCTTCTCTGCTATGTGGCACCTTTAGTAAATGTGCAGTCAGAATGTATTGAATGACTAATCGGGTTTCTGCAAAGATAAAGGGAAATGCAGAGGAAATGTTAATACCTTTTTCTAGCTGTTCATTACTCTCCTTCTCTGCAGCCAAATAGAACAGGGAGCTGAGGTCTCTGTACAAGGACCTGTTCTTAAATACTAATGTTTAACCTTTACCTAGGGATTGCTAAATGCCAGGGACTATCCTGAGCATTTTAGTCGTATTAGGTCATTTATTTTTACAACAACTCTGTATTCCATGAAATTGACACTCAGAGAGGGAGGAAACCTGCCTAAAAGTCACACATTTCCACAGTGGCATATCCAGGCTCTGACCTCAGAGACTTTGGAGCCATCAGCAAAGTGCTTAACCACTGTGCTGCACTGCCTGTAGCAGCAGCTCCCTTTGGCTGAAGGAAGCCTGTGAAGTTGAACTTGCTCCCTGAGCTATATTCACGTGTGGCAAAGAGATCCATGCAGTTGGATAATTCACCAGGTTCTGGACCAGCTGATCCCATCCAAGACCCTCAGGCCTTACCTGCAAAGCCATCTTGGGTGAAAAATAGCCAGCAGTAGCCCATTTCTCTGCAGGTTTTGAGTTGCTGTGGTATATTTGTGTTAGTGTAAAAAATGACAAAGCAATAATTTTTCATTGTATTCTTCAGTCACCCATGAGAGATTGGATTTAGGTCACAATTTATTACCCCGTGGAATTGAATCCAATTTTTAACACCATGTCAACCATTCTGGTATTAGAGCCTCTTAATGGCTGTGAAATTTATACAATGATAAAGTAATTTAAAACATATGTAGGAAGTACATCAAGCAAATTGATGTGTATAGAATCCTGTGGTAAAAATTGAACAGGAGGTAAACATGGAAAATGGTGATTGATTAGGAGACTGTTGAAATAGTGCTCGCTTTGATAAACTCTTAATGGCGAAATTAGTAAACTAATTTATTCTTCAGAATTTTGAGGAGGGTTTATATTGCCCTAAATCAGAATTGAGGATGAGCCACAAAGTGCAAATTAATGGCTCACCTCAGAGCGAGGCACTGCTGGAGTGGTAAACCTGTCTGAGTGACTGGGAAGCAGCCAGCAGCCTGTCCCTGGGACGTTTCCAGCAGCCAAAGGGAAAAGGTGAGAAAACAGGGCGACGGGCGGGAAAGCAGAATTTTTTCTTAATTTTTGAAACTTGCTCAGACGATGAAAGCATGCTTGTTATAATTTTTTTTTAATTATTCAAGCAGGGCAGTATACATTCTCATTATTTCAAAAACCCGGAAAACCCTGCAGATAAAGGGACACTCTAGCTGGACCGTCTCCTCTGAGCACATTGCAAGCACATTGTTGTGTCCATTTAGATCTTTAAATCCAACCCCATGCAAAACTTTGTTTTATGTTGGGGGGTTATAGTATAAGAAACTGCTGTATCAATCTGGAACTTACAAAAATAGAGAATCCAGTTTGGAGATGAGAAAATACAAAAAAATTATATAAAACTGATATCTAGCCTGGGCTGGTGTGGCTCAGTGAATTGAGCACCGACCTGTGAACCAAAGGGTTGCCGGTTCGATTCCCAGTCAGGGCACATGCCTGGGTTTCTGGCCAGGTCCCTATTAGGGGGTGCATGAGATGCAACCATACATTGGTGTTTCTCTCCATCTCTTTCTCTCTCCCTTTCCCTCTCTAAAAATAAATAAATAAAATCTTTTTAAAAAATGAAATAAAACTGATGTCTATAGTTCTGGAATTTTTTTTCATTTGGACATGTATCTAGGTCTGAGAACTGTATCCCTGTCAGGAAATAGAGACTCATGTAATTCTTCTTTTTTGTTTTTTCAGTATATTGGTTTTTTCCCTTTTGGTTTTTTTTTTTATTGCCTATATAATTCGTTGTAATGGTTGGTTTTGGAGTCTGGCAACACCACACGTTAGCCATTCCCTGATCCGTGGACACTGAGTTTGTTGCCAGGTTTTGCTTGTTGAGTAGCTATTTTCTCAATTCCCCCAAAGATGGTACATAACCAGTACTATTCTAGATGAGTTGGAGAAAAGCTTACTTGCTTAATTTAATTCTCTTGGGGACCCTGAGTTGAGACTGGCTGCTAGGAACATCCTGAGAAATGAAACTGTTGGGTCAAAAGGTTTATCTGTTATCAGTTTTGATAGATACCATCGAACTACCCACAGAAATTTTGTACCAGTTCCATTCCATCCTGTATTAGTCACAAACAGGATGCTGGAATCTTCCAGCTTATTCTCATTACCCTAAAGGGATCTGCTTCTTCCCAGGAACACTGGCAAGGTTTCAGACTAGTGACAACTCTAAATTCCTAATATGAGATCCCATCAAGTCCCTTCCCTGACCAAGGCTCATAGCAGCATTATTCTTAGTAGCCAAAAGGTGGAAGCAACTCAAGTGTCCATTGAGGGATGGATGGGTAAGCAAAATGTGGTCTGTTCATACAATGGAATACTATTCAGCCTTTAAAAGGAAAGAAATTGTGAAACATGTTATCACCTTGAGGACATTATGCTAAGTGAAATAAGCCAGTCACAAAAAGACAAATGTTATATTATTACACTTACATGAGTAACCTAGAGTACTCAAATTCATAGAACCGGGAAGTAGATGGTGGTTGCTAGGGGCAGAGGGGCGGGGAGAGGAAATAAGGAAATATTTAATGGGTAGAGTTTCAGTTCTGCATGACACAAAGAGTTCTGGAGATCGGTTGCACAACAGCGTGAATGTACTTAACAATACATTTAAAAATAGTTAAGATGGTAAATTCCATGTTATGTGTCTTTTACCACAACTAAAAATAAGAAGTTAGCTCTTCTGCAAATGTTCATTGACTCACGTAAACCTCACTCTAACCGCTGAGATAGACTTTGTTCTCTTGTAGACTCAGATCCTAAGACTGAGAGAGGCTTCACACACAGCCAACTACACAGAGACTGTGCAGATTAGACTGGCCACCTTAGGCAGCGTCCCTATTAGAAGGGTCTTACTGAGGCCTGGATAAGGCATGCCACTTTTCTCCTAGGGTAGTAGGGAGCTATGGATGGGTTTGAGCAGGAACAGTGGCATGATCTGATCTATGCTTTCTAATAGAGATTGGCACGTTTTCCATAAAAGACCAGATAGTAAGTATCTCAGGTATTTCAGGACATTAATAAGGTCTCTGTCTTAACTATTCAACTCAATATGCAGATGAATGGTCATGGCTGTGCTCTCATAGAACATTATTTATATGACAGGGTGGATTTGGCTCAAGGGCCATAGTTGGCTGACCCCTGTTTCAGAATGAGCTGACCACTATGGAAGAGGATCGCAGAAGGCAGGGTATTTATGTTCCTCTTCCTCCATGGAACCCCCCAGAGCCCTGTCATAACCTGGAAGTTGGTAAGAGCTGCCCAAGGAAGCAGCGAGCCCCCCACAGGTGGCCCATAGGTCCCAACCTAGATGAATTCTCTGCTTCCCTACTCTCAGGGAGAGCTCCCAGGAAGGCGAATCCTGACAAGGTGCCCTGGAGGTCAAGCGAAGCCACAGCAGCCAGGCCAGGCACCAAGGAACTACACTCTCCTGACCCCTGATCCTGGCCTGACAGTGTTGTTTGTTTCAAGACTTCATTAGCATTGCAGCCCTGAGCCCAGAGAATTTAGAGGAACTCTTAACCATCCCTTTCTCAGCCTGGACCTCAAAGGGCAATTAACCTGGTTATCCAGGCCTTCCTCCCTCCCTCCTCTCCTTTATTGCTGTGAACACAGGAAATGCACTATTAAGGTGCATAGAACGCTATCAAGGAATTTAACTGTAATTTAAAAGGCTCTATAGGGAGGACCCCAGTGGCTGATTAATAATGCATTTGTAGAGCAGTAAAGACTCCAGCAGATCAGTGGAGCTCAGCCTCTAGACTTTATTTATGCATCTGGAATCCTATGAGGTTTTTCTCTGGGGGGAAGTATCTGCATTGAGGTTTTCTGTCTCGTAGTACTTTGCGCAGGATCCTGAGAAACTGAGAATTGCACAAGTGGTGCCGCCTAGATGGTAGTCAAGGACACGTGGTGCTCATCCCTGGGGTTCTGGAGTTGGATCTTGGTCCTACCAGGGGCTGGCTGTGGAAGCCAGGGTGTGCTGTTTAAACCACTTTCACCCTTATTTTTCCCATCTGTAAAATGGAACTAATGATAGCATCTACCTCGTGGGTCCTGTTAAATGAGATGATGCATTTAAAGCACTTAACAGAGAACATAGCACATACAGAGTAGGTGCTCATTCAGTATATACAGTATTAACTATCTTATCACTGTCATCATCATTAGGATTAGTATTCCCTTCTGAGGAGCTCCGGTGACTGGTGCTGGCTCAGGCTGGGGCTTGAAGAGATTTAAAAAGTCAGTTCTCATTTTCATATCTCACCCCACAGTGAGACCTTTCTGTTGTACTTCCTGATTACCACTTACTGGCCCATGTCTCTCTGTCTCCTCCGCAAGCTCCCTGGCCAGGGGGCAACATCTCACACATGGATCGTGCCAACAATATATTCTTAACTAGTCTTCTCACACCTACAGGGTGGGGATTACCACCCCCTCTGCCCTGTGACTCTCCATTCTGTGTTCAGAGTGTTCTTCAGATATACTTTGATCCTGACCAGTGTGGCTCAATTGGTGGACATTGTCCTGCAAAGCGGAAGGTTGCCCCTTTGATTCCATCAGGTGTGTGCCTGGGTTGCAGGTTCAGTCCTTGGTCAGGGCACATGTGGGGGTGGCTGATCAGTGTTTCTCACATCAATGTTTCTCTCACTCTCTGTCCCCCTCCTTTCCCTTCAGATAGATAGATAGATAGATAGATATTTTAAGAAAAGATATATACATTGGACATTGCTGACGTATCTGTGAGAACCCACCAAAGGCTGCCCATGGCACTAGAGTGAATCTGCCTCCTTACAGTAGTCTTCAGGGCCCCTGTGATCCACTCCACCTGTCTCTCCAGACTTACCTCCTGTTATTCTTGCCTCTCCTTTCCCCACGGCTCATTGTGCCAAAGCCCCCCAACATGCTGTAGCTCCTAGAGAAAGACATTCCAGCCTCAGGCTTCCCACAGCTGGTCTCCCTGTCCAAACCCCTGTTGTCATGTCTTTTCTGGCAAGCTTGTGTAATTCCTTGGATCTGAGCTTAAATCCAGTTATGTGTTCTCAAGGGAGTTTTTACTTTTATAGCATTTGTTGTGGTTTGTAATATACCATACATGTGTTTGTGTGGTGGTTTGTTTAGCACCTCTTTTCCTAATTACAATAAACATCCAGGAAGGTAGGTTCTATATTTTTATTCACTACTTACCCCACCACCTAGCACAAAGAGGTTGCCAGGGTAGATGGGTGAATAGATGGTTGGATGATGGGTAAAGGAGTGGATGGCTGGCTGGATGGGTGGGTGGATATATGGGTGTGTGAATGGATGAAATGATGACTGGATTAGATAGACAGCTGGATGGACAGCTCAATAGTTGGATGGATGGATTGGAGAAGTTGAAATATGTAGGCAGAGGATCTATTCAATGTTTTGGGGATAGTCCAGGTAAGAGATGATAATGGGTTCAATTAGGGAAGAGGAAAGGTTGGATTTAAGAACAACTCAGGAGGCAAATTTGGCAAAGTTTGGCAACTGTTTGGCTATAGAGATGAAGGAAGGAGAGGAATGAAAGAAGGCACCTGGATTGTTCATTAGAGTGATGTGCTGGTGTTAATATAACCAATTGAAATAGAGAATTTATCATTTACCATATCTGGAAAACGGGGCTGATGACGACACCCACCTCACTGTGTTATGAATGTAAATAAAATGATGCAAACCGCTTGGCTATTTTGTCAAAGCTGGTGAAAGTGGGGAAAATCTTACTAGTTTCTGAACTGAACTGAACTGGAATCCAGTTCAAGTAGAGCCTTCAAAACAGGAAGAACAGCTGTGCAAAAGGCCTGAAGTAGCCAAGTGCTCGGCATGACTAAGCACAGAAGGAAGGAATGAATGGCTGAAGCTTAGTAAGTAATGGGGTGCAGTGGACCCTGAAGACAGAGGAGGACAGGGGTCTGGTCATGCAGAGCCTCGTAAGCCATGGAAAGGAATTTGGAATATTTCTTTAGTGGGGTCCAGTGTCATGAAAGCCCATGCCTGATTTCTCAAGGATGAGGTCACCTGGTTTCTCTAAGACAGGAGTCCCTGGTCTTGTGAACAAACAGCCTGATTTTGTAAAACCACACCATGCCCGTTCATCTATATATCATCTGTGGTGGTGTTCCAGGCTCAAAAAAAAAAGGTGGAGTAGTTGCAGCAGACACTGTATAGCTCCAAAGCCTAAACTATTTACGTCTGTGCCTTCACAGAAAAAGTTGACCCACTCCTGTTCTAAAACAAAGATCCTGCTTGCTATGTCCAGTGTGTGTTCCAACATTTTACAGATCTGCCATTGCCTTCAAAACTGATTAATGAGAATAAATGACACATTTAACAAGGAATGACTAAAACTTGTTTCTGCAGGGTCTCAGTTGACTTTCAGGGATGGGATGCATGGATGGAAAAGATGCTGTGATTTTAGCACATTATAAAAACTCTCATCCTGTGTCCCAGATACACCTACACTTACTGGAAAGATGCTACATTAAAGCAGGAGGTCTGACACATAACAGATATGCAACAAATGTTTGTTGAGTGGCTCATGATGAACAATGACCTTCAGAGGGGATTAGAGCTGCCCTCCCACCTGGAGTGCTTTAATACTGACTTGGAATTAAGGGCAGAGACTTACCAGTCTGCTGCTGCCTTTTACCTGAGCTATCAGATAATTTGTCCAGAACTGGTGACACTGTTTGGATGAACTGGCGAAACACACAGTGTCACCCAAGTGACACCAGAAAAGCCCCTGAATTTTGCCCACGGACAGCACGCAGCATCAACGCTGCCGTGGTCTCACAGGGAGCAGAACTGGGCCCAAATGAATATTGGGTCATCATTTAAAAATGGTGGTAAGAAATGCTGATGATTACCGTCTCTGGATTCTAATTACACCACTGCGTCTCTCAGGAAGGAAGAGACCTTTTGCCACAGGCACACTTCACAGCTAATCTGAAACCCAGCCCAGCTCCATTTAATTACATGTGCACTTCCTGAAGCCATGAGAAAGGCCCTGAAACACTAATTCGCTGCCTGTCTAGACAAAGGGCATAGATCTTAACCTGAAACACCACTGGTATCTTCAACCAAGACACATTGCTGTGCTGAGGCAGGGGCGGGAGCGCAGGAACTGCTGTAAGGCTTCCCAACTTGCGAGGCAAGAAAATCCCATTTGGAAAAAAAAGTATGAATAATTTCTCTAATATATCTTTGAGCTTCTTTCCAGGCTGAGAGTGGGGAAAAAAATAATGACTCTGGAGCCCCTCCAAATAATAATAACAACAGTAGGTATTGTTTGGTTATTGAGTTCTATTATTTACACTTATGGACATTAACATTTGAGAATTACTAAGCTTTTTTATCAAACAACATTATTACGCATGCTTTTATCTTTAATCTTTTCAATCCCCCAATGAGATTTACCAGAAGGTACTTCTTTATCTTACTTACTTTTCTGCCTTGAACAGCGATTCCCAGATCAGGCCACAGTTCCAGAATCCTACACTTAATTGCTTGGTTGATAATATAGTTTGCATTGTTTCCACCAGAAGATGTTGAGGTCCTAAACCCTCAGTACCTGTGAACGTGACCTTGTTTGGAAATAGGCTGTTTGCAGATGATCAAGTTAAGATGAGGTCATTGGCATGGGCCTCTAATCTAATATGACTAATGTTCTTATCAAAAGGAGAAGTTTGGACCCAGAGACAGGCACACACAGCGAGAATGCCATGGGACATAAAAGTGGGGGTTGTAGTGATGCATCTACAAGCCAAAGAATGCCAACAGAGCACCAGAAACTAGGGGAGAGGCATGGAACAGAGCCTCCTTCACACCCCTCAGAAGGAACACACCCTGCTGCACCTTGATCCTCCAGATCTAGGAGACAACACAGTACTGTTGCTTCGCCACCCGGATTGTGGTGCTTTGTTAGAGCGGCCCCAGGAAACCAGTGTAGTAGACACTACCACTCAGATGTCCCACTGGCATCTCCAACCCACACCAGCTTTTCAACCCGCCCCTCAACCGAATCCATCCTTCTTTTGTAGTCTGCATTTCAATTGGTAACACTCAGCAGTCACTCTAACAAACAATCCAGACACCTTCTTTGCTTCCCAATAGCCATTTGGGCTAGTAAGTGCAGAAGAGAAATTGAGCCCTCTGACTTTCACTCTTAGCCTTGGACTAGATCTGGCAGGCCTGCACTAGATGTTTAAATTTTCATAATCAGTTGCTAATAAATAAAAATTGGAGATCCTCATTTAAATGTCCAGGTTTCCAGCTTCCCTTGAAATTAGTGAAAAGATCTGTCAACTAAAGCCTGTAGGGCCACACATAGCCATATTTGGCTGTTGCTAAGAGAAGTCACCTCCTTTTGACAGCACCTGGATTCTCTCCTTCGAAGTCACCGACACTCAGTCTGGTCTCACTCCAGGCTCTCCTCACTCATCAGGTGACTGCCTGACCCCTGTGGGCTTTGCATTTCCAACCCAATAGCAGTTGACAAGATGACAGGTGACCACTTCCAGCACAGTGTGGGAGTGGGGGCAAGCTTCCAGAACTCCCAGGATGAGGAGAAATTAAAGCATCCCTTTAAGTGGTGTGCCCCGCCAATTTCTTCTCAGAATCTTCCCATCCCTTAATGACTTTATTCTCTCCTTCTCCCCCTCAGTACAGTCTCTGATAAAATAATGGAGACTGATGTGTATGGTTCAAATGCAGGGTTGGTGGCACCCAGGAAATGGGTTTGGACAGAAGCTGTTACTTAGAGGATGCTCAAGGTGCAGATTTACCAACACATCAGATTTTCTGCAAACACACGCAGGCACCAGGCAAACGTATTTTCAGCCTGAAAGCCTTATGACCAAGAGAGACATACTCCTTTAACTGCCATGAAAGCATTTGTCATAATTCCTCCACTCACTATACTGAATGCCCAATTTCTACCACGACACAGCACATCTTTGGGAACTGAAAAACAAGTGATCCCTCTCGTGCATAAGAGGAATATTGATAGGCCCTCGGATGGGGTCCTTGGAGTTCACAGCCTGCTGCTGCCAGTTTCTAGCCACTTTCTAGCTGTGACCTTGGACAGGCCAGTGACCTCTCTGAGCCCCATTTGTAACTGAGGATACTGGTACCTCCCTTTGCAGCATCAGTGAGGGGACTAGGAATAAGGCCTACACAGCACATAGCACTACTATGTACTATGTACTGTGCTTAGTACATAGTAGGTCCTCAGAAAAACCAAGCATGATGATGATGGGCATTTGCCCCTGCAAACTCCAGGCCACTTTCAACACTCTTAATCTTACGTATGACTTGAATATTAAATAGCTTTGTCTGATGTGTCTGGGATAAGGGAGGTTTTTGTTTTGTTTTGTCTGGGTTGGTTTTTTTTCCTCTTGAAATCCAGAACTACATTTAATTAGGTTTCAGGAACCTCCATTTCCAAAATAAACTGAAATAAGCTATTTTCCACACTAAAACAAAGTGCTGAATAAAATGGAGCAAGATAACTCTACCTTTTTTTTTCAGGAAGTTTCCCCATTTTCTCATAATGAGAGATCATTAAAATAACCAGAAGACAAATGGCACCAAATTAATAAAAATGTAGATCAAACGATCCTCTGTTACCTATTTTTGCTCAATTGCAGTTGAGGAATGCATTGATTAAACTGCCAGCAAACCATTATGGTCGTGTTCATTACTATAGCATAATCTATTTTATTATGAAAGGATAATAACTAACACAGTCTTGCAGACAGACGTTTCTCTGCTGGCTCAGTCGTCATTTACTGTGGATCTGCACCAAAGAACACTGGGTTCATTTTGCTCATGGTGGAGTGAGTGTTCCAGTTGGGAAGGAGAGAGGATGGTTTATTTTCTTTGTATTTATCACAAGACTATACTTTCAGGCACCATTTCTATAGTTTGTTGTGCTTATCACATAGCGTGGCTTGCTGAATTCCCAAGTGGAGAGCGCTTTGAGTGCTGCTGTGAAATCTATAATGATCCAAGAGAAACCTTCAAAATGTCGAAAGAAAGTAGTCAGTGAGCTAATTTTATTATTATTTTTGTTGTTTTTATCTGCTCCATACCCAATAGCTGATTTGATTGATTCCCCATGTGCTGATTTATTCATTAGGCTTCTTTATTCATTAAGCATCTATTCATTATTCATTAAGCAAACAGGTGATAGGGCACGGCAGTGTGCCAAGCCCTGGCTATGCAGAGATAAGTATCACAAAAGCTTGAGTTGCTCACAACCTAGCAGGAGAGGCAAGGGCATAACTGAACAGTTATGATATGCTGGGATAGAGGGATGCACAGAGATTTGCAATAGCAAATGTGGGGGATGATTTTGCCCTTGGATGTAACTGGCCTCAGAAGTGCAGCACTTGGAGAGGATAGTGGTGATGAACTTGGATGTGGGAGCCCGCCTGCCTCCTGCATTTGAACTCAGACTGTATCACTCACGAGCTAGGAATTAAGTCACTTAATTCTTCCAATCCCAGATGTCTCCTCTGTAAGATGGGGGTGATAACTGGACTCACCTCACTATGGAGAGAGCTCCCTATATGGGATGACTGCAGCGCATTTCCTGGGTAGAGTCTTGTATGGAGGAGCCACTGTCATCAGCACCCTTGCTTGGCCTATGAGAAAACTAGCATTTAGAGAGAGTGGGTCACCCAGGCCAGACAGCCAGAGGCAGAACCAGGATTTGAAGCCAAGTCTGCTATACTCCCAAGTGTATCCCCTTAACCAGTCCAAAGCTGGCATTTTCATGAATGAGTGTTACTTAATTCAAGAGTCACAGAAAACCCTGAGGGGTCATGTGAATGCCTGGCATAGGCAGGCGGGGACAGTGGCTGACCTAAGAGCACAGGTGCCAGCTGAAGCCCTAGAAGAACTTCCCATGTGGGTGACAGGCTCAGTCTTGCTCACTCTCCTATTTTTTTTTCCCCCCAGAAGTAAGAAATCTGAATGTTTGTCTGAAATCTCTTGATTTAACTGACAACTATTTTAATTTGAAAGAGAGAGTGGGCCCAACAAAACTTCTGTGCAGGCTGGGCACGCCCAGGAGCTGTCAGCCTGCTCACTGTGCTTTGAAGTAAGGCTTCTCTGCAGGCCACTTGGTATGCTGGAAGCCTCCTGCCCTGCACCTGCCACACCTTCGGGCTTCAGTTTCTGTGGGCGGGGGGTGGGGGACACAACACTCTGCTGGTCTCTGCAGTGAGAGGTCTCTGGCTCTGGCACAGCCGTCAGCAGGGAAGCAGGCTGCCTCTCTTCCAGGTGCTGTTTTTGCTGTGTTCAGCTCTAGCACCCATCCCTCACTGCTCTTGTAAGCAGGCTGATCAGGGCCCACCCTGTAATGAGGCCTGTCTTCTGACACTGCCCCCATTCTCAGAGTGATTTAAAGCTGGCGATGGGCTTGCCTTGTGGGATCCTTGAAGTAGTTGTGGAGATAAGATGCTTGTGAGTTGCTTCTGTTTTCATTGTTTCTTTGAGGTTCGGAGATATAAGTTGGAAAGTTCTGGTGACCTTGTAATCCACCCTCATTCAATGTGAGCATGTATTTATTAAATGGCCACTCTTTGCAAATGCCTGGTGAGGGGAGGGATGTCCCTGTAGAGCATGGGAGATAAGTAGGTACAAGAATCCTAACAGTATATGGCAGATGGTGGTATGGTAGAGGCATTAACAAAATGTACGGAACACACATCAGGAAGAGTTTTCCTCCAAGGAGGCACTCAGTGAAAGTGCCCTAGTCTTTGAGCTAAATCACCAGGTATGTGTATAATTTCACCAGGTTAAAAGAGAAGAGGAAAGACACTCCAGGCACTATCACCATAACCACCATTGCTGCCACAACCATTGCCAACAGCCTCACCACTGTGCCATCAACCACTTTAATCACCTCCATCACTACCATCAGCAGCTCGATCAACAACACCATTGCCACCACTGTCAGCAACACTGTCATCACCATTTCATCACCAAAGACTATCATTACCTCCACCACCGCTGTCATCATCTTCATCACCACCATCCCTGCCACCACCACCCCCACCACCCCCACCACTATCTTTACCATCATCAATGAATCAATAGTCAACATAAAGCCCTTCACATGTTTTGTCTGATTTGAGCCTCATAACCCTTTGACATGGATACTAAATGTATTCTCATTTAAAGGTGAGGAAATTGAGGCTTAGAGTGGTGAAGGGATTTACCAAGATTACATGGCTCTTAGTGTGGCCCCAGATGCAAAGCCACTGCCAGCCCGAGCCTGAACCCAGTCACTGCCCCTCACTGCCTGCCATACACAAATGGCTGAAGGGGAGGGTATGTATGACATGCCTAGGGCACTGCTGGCACATAGCAAGTTCTCAATGAATGTTAGATACTGTAGATTCTTTCAGAAGAATCTTAGAGACCATTGCCTAATCAAAGGGTTTCTGTAGTCCAGTGCATTTAGGAAATAGTAAATTAAACAAAGTAAAGCAAGTTTTTATTTCTCTGCATAACTTGTCAGAGCCTTTCAAGTGTGAATACACATTGAGAGTCTCCAAGAAGCAATGCAGGATTCTTTTCCTCCTGAGCATACACAAGACTAGGGTTCTTTGAGAAACATAGGTTAGGAGGTAAATGGTCTAGAACATCAAAATGGGATTAAGTTAGCTCAGAGCTTCTCAGCTGAGGCACTGTTGACACTTGGAGCTGAATTGATCATTGTCAGGGGCTGTCCTGTGCACTTCAGCTTCACCCACTATGTGCCCGTAAAGCCACGCCCTCCTCCCCCCGTTGGGACAATCAGAAATGTCTCCAGACATTGATTAATATCCCCTGAGAGACAAAAATCACTTCCAGTTGAGGGCCACTGGATTAGCTTATTTAAAGCTGAAATAAAAAAAAAAGAGAACAGGGCAGAAATGCCTACATTCAAGGGGCTGGAGTGTGAAGAAAGGCTGCTGCTGAGCCAAGAGTGGTAGTGAAAAGAGCTGTGATGATCAAGGAAGGAAAAGAGGCTCCAGGGCTTCCAGAGGATCAGTGGGTCCCCAGAAGAGGAGGTGTACCCCAGTGGTGTCAAAGCTACAGAGAAGAAAGAGACCTGGAGAAGAGGGTCCGATTCCCTCAGTGGCTTCCTTCAAGGAAGCAGCTCCACCTGAGTGACAGGCAGCAGGTGCCAGGGTCCCAGAGGCAGAACTTCCTGTTCATGGAAGAACTAGCAGCCAGTAGCAGAAAATGGTGTTAAAATGGGAAAATCTGGCCTGGTCCAGAGAAGGAAGGAGGAAGGCATGGTGGAGAGGAAATCAAGGAGGTGAGTTGATCCAGATCCAGAAGAGGAGGTGGGCAGAGAAAAGACTGAGACCATGATCCCACAGTCCTGTGAAGGAGAGTGGACACTTCCCTCTCACAGGTGTATTTGGTTTGGTTCACTATATTAGTTTCCTAGGGCTGCCACAACAAATTACCACAAACTAGGGGGCTTAAAACAACGTGAATTTATTGCCTCATTCTGGAGAATGAGCGTTCTGCAGAGCAGAAGTCAGAAATCAGGTGGTCTGCAGGGTTGGGTTCCTCTGGGTGATATGAAGGAGAACCCACGCCTCTCTCCTGGCTATCTGGAGGTTACTGGCAATCTTCGGCATCCCTTGGCTTACAGATGCATCACTCTCATCTCTGCCTTCATGGTCTCATGGCCTTCTTCCCTGGGTGTCTTCACATGGCCTCCTTATGAGGAAACCAGTCACTCATTTCACGGCCCAACATAACCCAGTATAACCTCATTTTAATTTAATTAATTATATCTGTAAAGACTCGATTTCCAAATAAGGCCAATTCTGAGCTTCTAGGAAACACTATTCAAACCACTATACTTACAAATAATTGGTGTTTTTTAAAAACAAATTTGACTTAGTAACCTTTTAAAAAACTGGGTTATTGAACATAAGAATCATTATTTCTGGAGCCTTCTCGAAAACCAGAAGACTTAGCAACACAGGACTTTATCCCTCATGGCACCAAGAAGTGATTATCCCTGTTGGACCAGATGACGGGCTTCCCCCATCCCCCAGCCTTCCTTCCTCATTGACCTTCCTCATTGACCTTAGGTGGCCCCTCTGGGCTGGGGTTTGAGATGCCTGGCATAAGCCCTTTCTCCCTGAGGCCTAGCTCAGCCCTGGGAACGAAGTCCACATTCTCTAAGTTCCTGATGGTCTGATGGAGATCAGAGGTACAGCCCCTCCCTGATGTTTTCTGATCCCAGTTTCAACCACAGTTGTGCTCAATCAGTCCAGGTCAAACAAAGCACACAGTTGGGATAGCACAGGAAGGCCCCCCCAAATTAGCCCTCCCGAGCTAGGATTGTCTGGGTCTGCTGGTATTTCCCTAGCTCAAGTTAAGGAGGCCCATTGCCCATTATTTGCACCGTGGTTCTGGAATCTTACCTGGCAAGGGCATGGTGCATAGGGGAAGGGCACCAGTATTAGAAATACAACAGATTTGACTTTGAATCCTAGCTGCAGCTCTAACTATAGCTGTATGGCCTTTGCGTGAGAATGCCATCTACTCAGCCCAAAGATTGTGTGAGAATGAGGTATAATGCCTCAGACCATGCCGGATTTGAATTGGGTACTCAGTAATTGCAAAATTGGAATAATTGTAAAAAAGTGTTACCAGTCCTGTTGGTATATGACTCCAGTCACCAGACAGATGGCACACAACATTCACAGGTCAGGGCAGAGCAAAGTGGACAGAGAGGAGGGAAGATGAAGTCTGCCCCAGGCAGAAGGCTCAGTAAGGAGGACATCAGGGTGCTAAGTCGCCTCCTGGCTGTTCAAAACAGGAGGTCTTCTAACCAGCAACCACCAATCCCCTTACCCCTGCCCCCCACCCCCACTTTGTGCTCATTTTGTATGCATCATCCAATGTTTAGGTGACACCTTATTAAACAAGTTTTGCCTGTGACCCTGCAAGTCACAATGAAGCCAGAAATCAAGACACAGCTTCTTGCATCATCTAATTGGATTAGGAGGATCATATGAATGCTAGGTTGACTAAAAATATGCAGGGGATTATTCAGTAATGACTTTCTTCTCTCCCCCTTCACTAACCCTGTCAATTGGAATAACTCTAAATTAGAAGAGAATCCCAGTGAACGGAGATGTTGGGCCTCCTTGGGCATTAGGGGTGGGAAGAAGGGTAGTTATAGATAATTGATTGGCCGTTGACGACAGCTGCCATGTGTAAGCTGCGACTGGTTCTTACCACTCAGATGGATTCCTGATCCAAATACCCAACAGTCAATCACATTTCTACTCCAGGATCCCTGAGGTATCTCAGGATCCCATAAAGAACCCACTATCTTTTTGTCCCCAAGTTATCCTCAACTTTCTTCCTTAGTAAATAACACTACCAGTCTCCCAGTTGCCTATGCTAGAAACCCAGGAGTCTCTGTATTCCTAACTCTCTTAAGACCATGAGGTCACTCTCGATTCTAACTCTGAGCATCTCTTGTGCCCTTGTGCCCATCTCCTTCTCTCCAGCCGCCCTGCCCGCCCTGTTAGGCCTTTATCATCTCTCTCGTGGTATTACAGTCACTTCTCCACTCTTCGATCTTTTCTTTAAGAAGAAAAAAAAACAACAACAAAACACCTTCCAGAGTGAATTTGTAAAAATGTTCTTCAGCTCATATCACTCCTCTGATGAAAACCCTTCCATCACAAAACCAGTAAATACATTGCATTCTTGGGTCTCTTCTTCCTTCCACAGCCCAAGTAGACATATTAATCAATCACTGCACTGTTTCCTACTGAAGAAGGTTTGGGCTGTGCTTTGCTGTGAGTCCATTGGCATAAACATTTTATAGTCCTTCACCACCTGCCTTCTGCCTCCCAGTTTGCCCCTTGCTGCTCCCTCTCTTTCCCCACATCTACTGTGGGATTCGCATCCAGCAATCTAAGCTCAGGGTAGCTACGAGGGACTCATACCACCATGCCTTTACACATGCAGCTCCCTTGCCTGGAATGCCCTTCCTCACTCATGTCTGTCTGGAAAACTGTTACTTCACTCAAGTGTCACCCGTAGGAATCCCCAAGATTTGACCATTTTTCTCTCAGCCCCATTTCCCTATGCCTCCATTTTAGCAAGTGTTTCATGGTACTGAAGTTGGTTTGCATGTCTGGTTGTCACTGGTTTTTCTAGCTCCTATAGTGGGGACAGCGGCTTAGGCGTCTTTGCATCCCCAGCACCTGTCACGGCTTTACTGTGATCAGCTGTTTATCAAGTAAATGACTGAATAAATAGTATCTAACTTAGATTAAACATTTATTTTATGCCAGACGCTGAGCTAAACACTCTCCATCATCATCCTCCATCCTTACAATATCTCTATAAAGTAGTCATGGCTTTTGCCATTTTACACGTGAGGACACTGAGGTTCAGAGAGATGAAGTCACCCACATGCTCAAGGCCACACAGGGGAGGACCCGGGTCTGTCTAAGCCAGTGTTCTCCTAAGTGACATTTGGCGATGTGTTGGAGACTTTTTTTGTTGTCACAACTAAGTCAAGGGTGCCCCTGGCATCTCTAGTAGGTAGAATCCAGAGATGCTACTGAGCACCTGACAGTTCTCACCCCCAAGAGAGATTAGTTACCCAGCCCACAATGTCAACAGTGCCAAGGGGGAGAAACTCTGCCCCTAAGCTTCTGCACATAATCCTGTCCTTGAACACCTTTTTGCACTATGTGTACCTTCACCTTTTGGTGTTTTCATTAGTTTTGGTTGCTGAGGCTCACACACTGCAAAATGGCAGTTAAAAGAAGCCTTGACTGCATCAACCTTGGATGAGAGGAGGAGGACACACACAGAGATATACATTCTTCTAAATCTTCTGACTTTAGCAAAGACCTGAAACTGTGGCAACCCCCAAAGATGAAAGGTCTAAGTACAAACCGTCTCCCCAATCTGTCCATCCCTGAGGGTCACCTCTAAACCCACTGCCTTATGCAGATTTGCAGCAGCTGGAATGAATACCTGCAGATGCTGGGGGAGCAGGGCAGGGAGGAGGCAGATGTTCTCAGAACAAGGTAAATAAGTTATTTAGATAAATCCAAAGAGCCATGATCCGAATCTTTTAAGCCACCTGAAGTCGGCAGAGAGTTAACAGTACCCAATCCATTTTCATCCAGAAATGTGAACTTTGGTCCTAGTATGCAGCTTAGCTGTGATGCTACATTATTTATTATTCATGGGACATTGTAACTTACCACAGTGTCTGAGTAATCTTTTTAAACCTGCCAAAGGAACCAGTGTTAATTGCTTACAATGGAACATATTTGCTGTTGGAAATGTCACACCATAATTATATCCCGTTTCACTGTCTGACAAGTAATATACTTAAAGAAAATTGGGTTTCTTTTTTTTTCTCTTCTTCTCCTGTGAAACCATTTCTGCTACCCTTCAGGCAGCAAGCAGGTGGCAAGTTTCTGGACTTGCCCAGAGTTTAATCAGAAAACTTCCTGCGCGGCTGATGATGATACCAGTGAGCGGGGCCGTCTTTCTGGACGGATGCATAACCCCAGCACTCGCACCAAGCCCCCATCCGGAAGGCCGTGTTTTATTTAATGCTTTGCTGTCACTCCCTTGAAACTCTTAACGGATATAATTTTTGGATAAGGGGCCCCACATTTTCATTCGTACTGGACAGTGCAAATTATGGAGGCAGCCCTGCTCAAGAGGAAGGAACGGGGAGTGACGTGGCCCGTGGGGGCGTGCTTAAAGTCAGGAAAGAGTTGATGTGAAAGGCAATAATGAGAATTTTAAGGACACAGAATGGCAGTAAATTGGAAAAATATGTGCACATGTGTGTGCTATAAGAATCGGTGGGGTGTGAGGTCGTGCAGGGCAGGATGTCTGTTCAGACGGCTCTTTCTGGAAAGCTGGAGACTGTGTTTGGTAGGCTGAGCTTCTCTGAAACCAGAGGTTGATTATGGCACACGGGCCACGTCCAGCCCTCTCCCGTGTTCTGAGCTGTCTTACTGGAACGCAGCCACGTGCATTTGGTTAGGTGCTGTCTGTGTCTGCTTTTACACTACAAACGGCAGACTTGAGTTTCAGCAGAGAAGCACATGGCCCACAAAGCCCAAAATGTTGACTCTGGCTCCTTACAGAAAAAGTTTGCTGACCCCTGTCTTAAATTGTGGGGAGGGCCTCATTCATCTGGCTGCATTAGGAGGGGCTCAAAGAGGTGCTGTCCTAGCTGGTCAGCTGCTTTCTCATGTATTGTCGTGCAGAAGAGAAGGGAGAATGGAGGTTGATGGATGGTTCTCTGTCTGTGCCACATCCATTTCACAGATTTGGGAATTGAAGAGACCTCAAGAGATTAAGCTATATGCTCAAGTACACAGAGCAAGTAAGTGCCAGAGCCAGCCCCCCGAGAGAGGCCTACCTGGCTCGATGAAAGTATAACGTGCTCTTTTTTCAGCTAACATGTATTTTTCATTCCCCATATCCCTGACACCTTTTTCCTCTTTTCAGTAAATAAATATGTACCTTCTCCCCTTTGTCAGTCTTACCCCAAGAACTGACACCAGAGTTTGTGAGTGAAGTAGAATAATAAAGTTTGCTTATGTCAAAAAAAAGTATTATAAATTTATTCTAT
This sequence comes from Phyllostomus discolor, assembly GCF_004126475.2. Lineage (NCBI taxonomy): Eukaryota > Metazoa > Chordata > Mammalia > Chiroptera > Phyllostomidae > Phyllostomus > Phyllostomus discolor. The sequence goes on along the minus strand of NC_040905.2, from coordinate 100,529,527 downwards.
AAATACTTAGTCTGTATACAGTCGGTGCTCTGCCCTGGGCTAGGTTTGTGGAATGTAATATTGAATACATTTACTAGGTATTTAAAATTCATTCATTCATTCATTCATTCATCCAAGTAAACTGCACATTTTCTAAATTGTACTCACTTACCTGCATTGGGCAGCAAGAAGACATTCCCTGAGTAATCTTTTGCACTGGGCACTCTGCTAAAGCTGTGGAAGAAAACAGCTGAGTCACAAATGGGTCTCTTCCCCAAGGGGAGATCTGACTTGCACATGCATGATCCTCATAGAAGGTGGTGCTGCTAGTTTATCCGTCTGTTCATGTAAGGGACATACAGAAAGTTCAGGCTAATAACTAAACAGTTGCACCTCTGCCTGTCCCCATGCCTTGCTTTTCCCCCATCCTCTGTCTGGTCGTTCACAGGACGTGGCCACAACGACAGCATGTGTAACAGCTAGCAGTTACAAGATGGTTACTTTGTGCCACTCCCATTACCATATATAGGTTAATTCTCCCAAGTATTTTATTTCCATTTTCCACTTGAGGAAGTTAGGCTCAGAGAGGTTCTTGTAACTTCTGCAGATCATACATCTGGCAGGTACTGGCCCTAGACTTTTCTGCCTTCAAACCTCAAAGTGCAATCAGTATATTAGGGCAACATTAGCCTCTATGACAAACAGACCCAGTAACATGTAAGGGCTCTAACACAAAGGAAGCTTATTTCCTCAGCCTCTACCATCTAGAGTAGATAGTCCTGATTGGCTCCCCTCCAAGTAGTGATTCAGGGGCCCAGGCCCCTTGCACCATGTGCTCTACCATCTCTAGCACATGGCACCCAAAGCCACTGTGCTCTTCTGCACCCAGACAGACAGTGGAGGCAGAAAAAGCACAGAGAAACATGAGCAGGAGGTGTCCTCGGGTCAAGCCTAGAATGTGCACTCATCACCTACAGTTAGATTTTATTGACTCAAGTGTAGCCACTTGGCCAGACATAACTGCAAGGGAAGGTCCCAATAAGTACCAAGGAAAAAGCAGACGTGGGTTCTGCCACTTTGCTTGCCCTCGTGCTCCAGTCTTGATTCGCTGCCCTGTGGGTTATTTCTAGCCAAGCCCGAAGTCCCCTAACCCCTTTGAAATACATGTGACACATGACTCTTTTCCAGTAAAAGGGTCACCTTCCCTGATGCTGGGAACACATCTCCAGGAAGCATTCCGCTCTTAATGTGGCTGCGCATCTGACAGGAATACAGGGCATGGGGGATGGCAAGGTTAGTAATTTAGTTGTCATTGGCTGACAGGTTAAGTCTTAGAATGTTCCCTGCAATTCAAGGCTTGCGAGAGAAACCAAGAGGCACTTAACAACTGTCGGCTTTTTTTCCTGACACAGCTGCCTGATGCTGACCCTGGCACGTTTGGGGAGTGTCTCAGCGTGATTCTATCAGTGCTTCTTCCCAATCACCGTTGGTGTTCTCATTCTGCCTCCCAGTGAAGGGTCCCTGGGTGTGGTCCACCAGTTGTGGTCATTATAGTCACCGGAGGGCCCAGTGAGAACTGCTGCTAGCCCTGGCTGGGTGGCTCAGTTGGTTGGAGCATCATCTCATATACCAGAAGGCTGCAGGTTTGATTCCCACTCAGCGCTAGGTTGTGCAGAAGGCAGGCAACCAATTGATGTTACTCTTTCAATCTCAATCTCTCTCTCTCTCTCTCTCCCCTCCCCTCGACCCCCCTCTCTAAAAGGTATAAACATATCCTCAGGTGAAGATTTTAAAAAACTGCTGATAGGAGAGTGCTCTCGAGGGGAGGAGCCCAGGAATCTGCATTTTATAAGCTCTCCAGTGAATCCTTTTGAGAGTTACTGGATTCAAGCAGAGTTTTTCAACCTTGGCACTTAATATTTTGGATTGGATAAATCCCTTGCTGTAGGGGATGTCCCAGTGCATAGTAGGATGCTTAGCAGCATCTCTGGCCTCTATTCACTCAATGCCAATAGCACCTACTCCCCTAGTTGTGAAAATTAAAAATGTCTCCAGACATTGCCAAATGTCCCTGGGGAGGCAGAGTGGCCCCAGTCGAGAAGTGTGGGTTCAGAGCATTACTCACTGTGTTTGAAAGGTTATGTTACTGTAGCAGAACCTAGTTTGACCCTGAGAAATACAGGTTCTGGCGCTCTTAGGCTTTCCAGCAAGAAGAGATCACCTTCGTCTCCTTATCTACTCTCTGAAATAGTTCATAGTACATTTGAAGGCAGAACAGATACTAGCTGTGAACTCAGATTAATCTTAGTTCAAATCCCAGCTCTGCCACTAGTTGTGTGATCTTGATTATGTTATCTGACCTCTCTCAATCTCAGTCTTTCCTCCTCTGTAAAATTAGGTTAGTAACGATACCTGTGTCACAGTGCTTTGTGAGGATTAAATTAAAAAAATGCAAAAAGAAAAAATGCAAGAAAACAACATAAACAAATGAAAACACACTTAACACTATGCCTTGCATATTGTAAGTGCTCAACAAAATGTTAGGTTTTATCAATTTCATTTTTCTGGCAGGTTCATTGTACACATTGTTCCTGGGTCAGCATCTTTAGCAGAGTCCTATTTCTTTCCGATCGATCAGCCTCCTGTAGCTGTATTGACTAAAGGAGTTAACTTTGAAAAGGAGTGACAGCAAGTGGACGGGGACAAGGACCCCCAAACCAGTGTGTCAGGGCAATAGTGCAGGTTGGAGGTGATCATTGCTATTTCCGTGGTAGAGTGACGATGGTACCCGCCGTGATGCTGTGAGGTTGAAGACGAGACAGAGGAACGTCAGTATTACTCGTGTATTTCACGTGTATTCCCTGACGGCCTATTATGTGCCAGAAAACAGAGATAACAAGGAAAGCCTGCCCCTTCACGTGCCTTAAATCTTGTGTTATTTGTTGCTTTTAAGAAAGAAAAGGAACCAACCAAGCACAGGCACATTTCCTGCCCTGGGTGAGATCTCAGTCTTAGTTGGAAAAGAAGCAGATGATGACGTCTGCCCAGGCAAACAGGAGGGCATGAGAGTCAGCAGGGGCAGTGGCCCGAGTCCCCTAACTCACCCAGACTGCCTCCAGCCCATGCTGCCACCGCTCCTCTCGAGCACCTTGTGTCAAGAATGCTTACAGGGCCTGGCCCCGGTGACAGCTTGCTCAACTTTCAGTTGTGCTCGCATTTTTTTTTTTTTAATGGCAGTTTCAACAAATCCTATCCACTGATGCATTATTTAACCAAATGTCATTTCTCTGCCTTTCTCATTTAAGCATCATCTGTTAGGTTTACACATTGGTACACCCATGAAATTAACATTACACGTGTTTCCTTTTGGAGCCCACTGAATTTGATTTAATTTAAATTGTTGTCACTGTCAATGGCCTTCCACAGCTGCAGTGGTGCGGCTCCTGAAGGCTTATTTTAACCCCAGCCTGTCTGAAAAGGTACAGCTCCCCTTGCCCCTAGAGCCTTCTAGTTTAACATCTCGTCCATGTTTAAGTAGAGCTTCATCTGCCATTTCATTTTAGGGGATCTTATTTAGGAAGGGGTGTTCTCAGAAGCCCCCTGGCTTAAATGAGGCTTCCAAGCCATGGTTGAGAAATCAGGGTCCCTTTGCTCTGCCAAGCTAATCAAGGAGTGGTAGGAGGTGAACTGAGACAAGAACTATCAAACCGACAGGCGAGGGGACTTGATTGATACAAACACCATGGCAAATTATGGTTATCCCCACCACTAGGCTATAATGGTGAAAGGCAAGACATAGCATACATGCAGTCCACCTTCATTTAGAGACTTGCTGGGAGAGGGGCTGTGTCTGTCAGGTCTAGTGCTGGACCCCACATTGTGCCACCCAGTATTAAGCATTTGATATGATTTCTCAAATAAATGATACCGTCCTCCCCCACCCCAGGGTGTAGCAGCACTCCTGCAGGCATTTGCAATTATTTATCCAATAAATGAATGAATTCATGCAATCACATGCTCACAAGGCTTAAAATTTTTTTATAATGATCTCAGGCTGTGCTGGTACAGACTCTTAATCAAGAGAGATGTCAGCCATAGATGGGTGACTTCTAGTCCCTGTCAGGAAGAAGCATGACAAAGGGAACTGGCACCCTAGTTATACTATATATAGTAAAAGCAAACTGAAATGAGCCAAGGGCACACACTTAGCCTGGATTTGGAAGGCTGTGGGGGGCAGAGTTATTGCATAATAACAGTTTCCACATATTTGAGAGGTTGGCGGCGGCAGTAGTGGTGCAGACTCCAAAGGCAGAGTTCAGACCCTTGGAGGAAACCTGCATATTTGGGGGGAAAAAACAGCTCACAATCAACACCGTTCACACATGCAGCTGGCTTCTGTGTAAGGCATGAGGTTCCCATCTTTGGGGGCATTCAAGAAATAACTGAATGGCCCTTAATTATGTATTCAATATAGGAAAAGAAAGTATAAAACAGAGGTACTGCCCCTCCCCTTTTTAAAAAGCCTTCAAAGTAAGATTTTTACCTGTCAAGACCTTCACATGGCCTTCCTTTTGCCTGAAATGACACCCTCTTTACCTGGCCTCCTCTTCCTCGTGGTTAAGATCTTGACTTCACTGTTGCTTCTTCAGAAAAGTCTAGCCCTGGCTGGTATAGCTCAGTGGATTGAGCATGGGCCTACAAACCGAAGGGTCACCGGTTCGATTCCCATTCAGGGCACATGCCTGGGTTGTGGGTCAGGTCCCCAGTACAGGGTACACGAGAGGCAACCACACATTGATATTTCTCTCCCTCTCTTTCTCTATCCCTTCCACTCTCTCAACAAATAAGTAAATAAATAAAATAAAAAGAAAAATCTAAAGACCTGGTCTACATTGGCCCCATCTTCCTCCTCCTAGTACCCTGTCATCCACTTCATTGCATTAAATACCTTTTATAAAATGTGTTTATCTGTTCTCCCACCCTCCCCACACCAGACTATAAGCTCCTAGAACACAAATTCAGTATCTGTTTTGTTCTCTTCATCCTCAGCATCAGATGCTCAGTCAATATCTGTGAAGGAAAGAAGAGAAAAAGAAAAGAATACCTGTGGTTTTTGACATGGAAAAAATGTCCTGGGTATATTGCCCAAAATAGAATGCATATGACAGAGCAGAATATGCTCTAATGTGTGTTTATAAAATATTTGAAAATGGTGATACCTAGATGCTCTAATATTTGAGGGGTTTTTCCCTTTTTTAAATATTATTCTGTATGTTGAATTTTCTACAATGAGTATGTATTATCTATATAGATAGAGAAGTCAAAGAAACCATCCAGAGCATGCACAGGAATGAAGCTAGATGGGATTAAAAATGAGCTCCTTTTGGTTTAATCCTAGAAATTGCAGCCACTGAGCTGTGATCTCCTGCCTGGCATTGAGGCCCCGTACCCTGGTCTCACCACTGCAGGGAAACAGATCTAGCACAGCTTTAAGTACACTTGAGAAGCTCCCTGTTACACTTGGCCATGAACCCTCTTGCATGTATGTTTCTATGTCTCTCTTCTTCATCAACAGGGATTTATTCAATGTGTCCCAGGTGCTCCTGGCATTGTCACCAGCCATTTGGATAGGCTTCAGGGAGGGAGAGGTAAAAAAAAACATAACCCCTGCCCTCCAGCAGCAAACCCAGCTATTGTACTGGACTGACAATCACTGTTGTTGCTGTAGAAATAAACTAGAGAGCCTGTTAGCAATGGGTAGGCCAAGAGGACGACTCTGTTTAGAGATCCACCTGGTGTTTATCTCTCAGGAGGCAGGATGACAGTGTTCTGGTATCAGGTTGCCTGGATTCAAATCCAAGCTCCGTTACCCCTCCCTCTGTGGTTCAGTTTCCCCCTCTGTAAAATGGAGATGATAGCAGGATTCACCTCATAAATTTGCTGCAAGAATTAAATGAGATGATACATGGGCAAGGCTTGCCCAGTGACCAGCCCAGAGTAAACTGGCACAAGTGCGAGCCTATGTGATTACTCCTGTCTGCATTCTGTGACGTGACAGCATTAACATGACAAATGGGTAACAATTTGGGGAAATGTTCGTTTGTTAAAAAGAAGGCACCTGCAGAACATATTTATGGTTTATGATCAGGAGACAGCGTTAATGGCCCATAATGTGATTACGATGAGAACTTTTATTAGGAAAATTCCAACCAATTCATCGTTAATTAATGCACTGTTAACTTTAGAGTGTTACTCTTCTAGTCCTTGGAGAGCTGGAGAAAATAAACCTGTTGTCAAAACCCTTACCCTGAGAAGTAAATAAGAGTTGTTTGCTCCTCGGGCGGCTCCATTTGTAATAGAAATAGATGAGTCTCTGCATTTTTCCATGGTAGTATTTATTGAACCTGCGAGTACCTTCAGAAGAGGAGAAAGGAGGACAGAGATGAAAATGTCAAGTGGCAGGAAGGTTCTTAGGAGGACTTGCAAATAGCAGCCTCAGGGTCAAAGGCAGAGCGTGGATGGAGCAGGTGTTGATAGCCCAAGCCACAAACTGGAGGAAGGTAGGCGCTCCTTGCCTCCTACCTGACCTCCACTCTGCACAGTGGAACCATCCCTCTAGTGCCATTCCACCTGCAACTTTCAAAACGTGTCCTACCTGCAACCCACCCCTCAATCATCAGCAATAACCCCCATTGTGGTGGCTTGTCACTGTCTTCCATTGCAATCTTCTAAATTGCGCCCAGGACCCAACACGGGGCCCCTGTTGCTGTCTCCCTATCCCCGTCTCACCCAGTGCTTCCTTTTGGTCCCTGTAGTTCAGCCATGCTGGCTCTTCTTTTTGTTCTTTCATTTACTGCATCCTATTTCATCTCAGGGCCTCCGCATATGCCATTCCCTCTGCCCAGGGACACTCTTCCCCTTTGACCTAGTTAACTCCTTACTCAACCTGTAGATATTAGCCCAAGAAACGTATCTCTTGACCAACTTGAGTAGTTTTAGCATATTAGTCAGCGCACACTGTCATAACAAAATACTACAGATTGGCTGTCTTCAACAACAGGAATTTATTTTTTCACAATTTTGGGGCCTAGAAGTCTAAGATCAGGTGCCAGCTGGTGGGGTTCTAGTAAGTGCTGTCTCCCTGATGTACAGATGGCCAGCTTCTCACCGAGTCCTCCCAGGACAGAGAGAACCAGCTCTCAGGTGCCTCTTCTTATGGGGGCACTAATCCCATCAGATTAGGGCTCTGCCCTTATTACCTCATTAAATCTTAATCACCTCCTTAAAGGCCCATCTCCAATGTAGTCACATGGGGGGTTAGGACTTCAACATAGGAATTTGGGTGGGGGACACAATCCAGTTTGTAGCAAAGAGTATCTTTGAAAAAGGAAAGGGTACCCCAGCATGGTCAGGAATAGAAGCAAGGGTCTGATGCCATGATACTACATCACACCTTTGTGCTTTGTGTGGTGGGAAATAGGGCTGGAAAGCAGAGAAGAGGTATGAAATATAGTCACTCACATGTCATTACCGAAGGCAATGACGGCCACCATTTACTTTTCTCCCTGTCATGGAATGGTCTTAGAAATGTTCATGTTTACTGCCTGTTTCCCCTCTCCAGAGAGTCTGTGCCCAGTAAGCCCAGGCTTTTTGTGGCATGTGCGTTAATCTGTTGCCCACTCTCTGATGGTGCCTGCCTGGCACGTGTGCCCATTCCAGTTACTACTCCAGAGTAACAGTCCGCCCCAAACTTAGTGGCATAGAACAGTATGTGTTTTTATGCTCATGGATTCTGTGGGTCAGAGATTTGGAAAGAGCACATCTCCGCCATAGATGGGTGGCAGGTGGACAAAATCACCCAGGTTCAGAACCACTGCTCTGTACTCAGTCCTTTCTGAGCACCTGGTCCCATGGATTCTTCCCTACAAGTTAGGGGTCAATATTTGCCCTCACTTCACTGATGAGGAACTAGAATTTTCAGAGGTGATATAGCTTGTCCAAACTCATAGTTACTGAATGAGGAGGAGGAGGAGCTATGACTTAAACCCTCTTATTTCAAAGCCAGTCTTCTTTTCACTCGCCACACTGCCTTTCCAGAGTGTCTGCTCATGTTGCGGGAAATGAAGTAAGCCATCTTGACAAGAAACCTCCTGCCTCCCAGTGAGAGGACTGCCTCTCAGGCAACAACCATATAGATGCCCTAAGGTTGCCCTGGGAAATGTAAAGGGGACAGGGCTGTTTTGGGGGCTGGAGATACTCAATATCCTGAATGCATGGGAAGCCCCACCCAGCGAAGAATTGTCTTTCCTCAAATGACAGTAGTCCCTATCGAGAAACACTGCTGGGGAAGGAAAGAAAATGTGTGAAATACTAATCTGTACTTAAACCATCAGAAAGGTTGCTCAAATACAATAGAAGCTGCTTCTTCCATGCGTGGTTTAGCTTACGAGTTGTGTTAGTTTGTCCGTTCTGCCACAGACCAGGTAGCTTATAAACAACAGAAATTCATTTCTCACAGTTCTGGAGGCTGGCAGTCCAAGATCAAGGTACCAGCAGATCCAGTGTCAGATGACCTCACCGGAACCAGGAAGCAGGCCCTCACCAGACACCGGACCTGCTGGTACCTTCTCCCTGTGTTCTACCTGGTGGAAGGAGGTAGGGAGCTCTCTGAGGCCTCTTTTTTGAGGGAATTAATCCCATTCATGACCGCTTTATCCTCAGGACCTAGCCACCTCCCAATGTCGTCGCCTTGGGCATTAGATTTTCAACATATGAACTGGGGAATCAGATGAGAGACACATTCATACCATAGCAGGGGTTCAAAACCCTCATTTTATGATGAAGGAAGATTTGAATCCCAATTGCGGAGTGTATTAGTTGGTCAGGTCTGCGTCTTAACTTCCCTGTCTGTAAAATGGGAATAATCAGAACAGCTGCCTCAAAGGTTGGCTGTAAGAAGTAAATGACACAATGTCTGTTTAAACACACTCAGCCCAGGGCCAGCACACAGAAGTAGCTCTTTCATCCTGACGCACAGGAAAGGTAACAGCAGCAGGATGGACAAGACCTTACAGGCCAGAGCACAGCATTTTCACAAATGATGTGTGACAGGCAAAGTGACTGGGACCCAGTGAATTGCTGCGAAATGTACCATACGCCATCAATATCTATCCCACCAGTTTCCATTTATTGGGCAGTACATCATTAGAATATCTCAGGGCTTTCGACAATAAAATCAATAAGACGGTTCAGCCATGGGCTGTGGTTTAATAACTCCAGGCTTGAATGAGGGGAGAAAAATCAGTGAGCAGGAAAATTTCCTGAGTGCTTGGTCGGGGGTGGAGGGAGACATTTTCTCAGAGTGGGAGAAAAATAACCAGTGAGCTAGCCTTCGGTCTCTAGCGGAGCAGGAGGCCATGAGGATTTAATGTAGCACCTGGAGACGGATTTGGGTAAAACTCTTTCCACCTTGCAAGATGCATTTTTTTAAATGACAGTTGAAAAGAAAAGAAAATATCCAAAATGTAGTCCTCAACCCTGACTGAACATTGGATCTCTTGGCGGGGGAGGGGCTTTAAAAAATTGCCAATACCAGGATCCAGAGTTGTTAAATTAGAATTCCCTGGGGTGGAGCCAAGGCCAGAGCCTTGGCTTTGTTTTGTTTTGTTTTGTTTTAAAGATGCTCAGGTGATTCTAACGTGAAACTAGGGTCAAGAATCATTGGCCTAGGCCCGTGGTTTTCAGACATTAGCTCAGATCAGAAACACCTGGAGGGCTTGTTGGACCCAACCCCCCCTCCCCCACAGATTGCTCGTCCCCTAACCCCAAAGTTTCTGATTCAGAAGGCCTGGCAGGGGGTGGGGGGTCAGAGGGAACTGAAATGTGCGGTTCTGATGAGTACTAGGTGTTGCTGATGTTGCAGGTCAGAGACTGCATTCTGAGAATTTCTGTTCTAGAGCAGTGCTTCTCAGCTGAGAGTGATTTCACCCCTCCTCCCAGGGGACATTTGTCAATGAATGCAGCTATTTCAGGGAGGGTGCTGTGGGTGCCAGGGATGCCATTAAACATCCTACAGTATGAGAGACAGCCGTCACTTCCCACAACAAAGAATTATCTGGCCCCAAATAACAATTATGCTGAGATTGAAAACCCCCAACCTGGAGTAGACAGTGGTTTGGAAGCCGCCGAAAATGCAATGCCTCAGCTTCTGTGGGTGTGGTGGTGGGAGCCTAAGCAGGGGTGCCCAGATTCTTGCCAGGCAAAGTCTGGTTATGATGCACCAGTTTTCAGAGTCAGGTCCATTTGTACCCTAATCTCTTCTGCTCCCCGTGGCCCTGAGACCTTGAGTGAGTTCCTTAGTCTCTCTGAGCCTGGGACCAGTCATAAACGGAGGTGACTTTGATGTAGAACATTGATATGAGAAGTAAAGAGCCCGTGAGAGAACTTCATGAATGTTAAGTGATCCATAAACTGGAGTGAAAAATCAAAAGGATGGTGTTCCTCAGCAGACCCCTGGCTTGAGCTCTCTCTCTAGCAGGAAGATGGCCCCCCAAGAGCCTACCCCAGAAAACTACCCCTAAAAACACCCCTGGGCCTCTGAAGCAAGGACCCCAGAAATCAAGAAAGCAAATATTGTAGGAAGGACCTACAACCTCTCCCAAGATGCATGGGGATGCATGGGGCTGCTTAGGCATCGCTCTGTGCCTGGAGTTCACCTGCCCTCATTTGTTTAACAGACTCAGCACATCCCAGCTGGGAAGCAAGCTTGTGGCGTCTAATTAGTATTCTCCAAGCTTCCTTTGCACTTCTCCCATCTTCACAATTTTTCAATATCCACATTCCACCTGCCCTATTATTCTCATGTTTTCATTGAAATCTACTCACTTGCATTTTTACTCAAGTCAATTTTATTTTAAAAGTAATTTTGCATCCCTGCTATAAGTGGAAATCTTGCTATCACTTGCCATAAAGAGACAGCAACTATGCAAATGAGTCAGTGAAATCAAAACAGTGGTATTCAGTGCTAGCCCGGTTCCCCTGTTGCCTGCCAAAGATGCCAGTTTTTGTGGGCAGATTTCCTCTGTTGGAAAAAGAAGTCCACTGAGTGAGTGCTATTGAGGACATGTTTGCATTGACCAGAGACTTCCTGGGTGGGCTAATCAGAAGGACCGGAAGAGAGCTGAAAAGGGAATCACTGACCTACTTTGACTCATTGCCATTTGCTGTCCGTGGACCACAGAAATCTCCTACTGGGGAGCTCTGACATCATGTTTACAAACACCAGCTCTGCAGTCCTCAAGGTCAGGTCCTGGCCCACCACTCTGCAGCCATGTGAACAGTTGACAAGTTTAGGTGCAGTGGATGAGGGCTGCAGAGTCACACCACATTGGCTCAACAACTGACTCCTTCACTGTCATGCCATATGACCTTATTTTGACTAAGTTGCAGCTTTTAGACCTCATAGGTAAGCACTCTTTGACAGACGGGGAAATTGAGGCACTGCTTAGCCAAGTGACCTGTGAGCAAATGGTAGGTTCAAGAGGCAGACCCAGGCTGAGCCCTCACGTGGAATGGCTGAGTTAAGAAGTGCAGAATGGATTCCTCAAGATTAATAATAAATGAAAATTATAGTGACGATATGATTCAGCAATTCCACTTTTGGGTATATACCCAGAAGTATTGAAAGCAGGGTCTCAAAGAGATATTTGTACATATGTTCATAGCAACATTATTCACAAGTGTCAAAAAGTGGAAGTAACCCAGCTATCCACTGACAGATAAATGGATAAAGAAAATATGATTTGTATATACAGTGGAATATTATTCAGCCTTAGAAAGGACATCCTGCCACCTGCTAAAATACTAATGAAGCTGAAAACATTATGCTAAGTGAAAGAAACCAGTCAAAAGAACAAGCAAGTCTATGCTTCTGCTTATTTTAGGTCTCTAGAATGGCCAAATACATAGAAAGTACAATGGTAGCTACCAGGGGTTGGGGGAGGGAGAATATGAAGTCATTGTTTAAAGGGTAGAGTTTCAGTTTTGCAAGATGAAAACATTCTAGAAATGGATGGTGGTGATGTTTGCAGAGCAGTGTGAACTTTCTTAACATTATTGAACTGTATATTTAAAAAATAGATGTGATGGACCTGGCTGGTGTAGCTCAGTGGATTGAGCACAGGCTGCAAACCAAAGTGTCGCAGGTTCGATTCCCAGTCAGGGCACATGCCTGGGTTGCAGGCCATGGCCCCCAGCAACTGCACATTGATGTTTCTCTCTCTCTCTCTTTCTCCCTTCCTTCCCTCTCTAAAAATAAATAAATAAAGTCTTTAAAAAATAGATGTGATGGTAAAAATTTTATGTTACGTGTATTTCACCACACCTACAATTTTTGTACAAAAGAAGTACAGGATGCTTGGAAGGCTTATTGGGGGTTTGTAGGGGGCAGGACCAGAAGGGATGGGGAAGCAGGTCAGGGCTGGCTTCACCAAAGATAGGGTCATTTCTCCTGAGACCCAAAGGGCTCTGGCCTAGCCAGCTCTGTCCTTGGAACTGTGTTCTCTCATCTCTTCTCCCAGTTCCATGATCACTGCTTAACCAATTTCTCATTTGTTGTTAATTGTGGTCTGAGGGAAATTACAGGCATGGGTGTTTACTAGGGAGCCTGTGAGGCCTTGGGGTAGAACCCTGTCGCTGGAACCATCAGTTAAACCAAACTTGACCTGATAATTGAGGATGAATAGCCAAGTAGAAATGATGACATTAACCCTGACGATGATGATAGCTCTTGTTTGTTGAGCATTTACTACATGCTAGGGGCTAGGCTGAGTACTGGACACGAGTGTCCATGCAAGGCAGATTCTGTGATTATAAGATACCCCTTTTACAGATACGAAAACTGAGGCTTGGAGAGCTTGCATAACAGGGCCAAGATCACACAGATCTGCCTGACCAGAGGCCATGATCTTAACCCCTACACCCTGCCTTTTCCTTCTGGATCACATTCATACTACACAGTATCTCTGGCATGGTCATTGACAACTTCACATTTGTATAGTGCACTGACCCTTGCAAAGCACCTTTATTTTCACCATGTCTTTGGAGCCCAAGGATGACATAGTTCTCATTGGACCCATGGCTATACTGAGAAATGCAGAGTTTGAGTAATGGGCCTAATGTGGCACAGCTAGTTCCTGGCTCAGCTCTCGGTGATTTCCTGTCCTTGGCCTTCGCACCTGCATTGCAGAAATACACTTGATATTCTTCCCCAGATACCTGGCTATTTAACATTTGTCTTAAGTTAGCTTCTTTCCCTCCCTCTAATCACTCTGGTTCTTCCACTTATTTTCTGTTTTGTGCCACAGGAATCTGATTACATTTTTAAATTCATAGTAGGGATTTGGGCAGTGGGAGAGCCGGGTGGTGTTTGGGCTTCCGTCTGTAACAACACACAGCTCTGACTGCACGCTACTGCTTTTTGTCCTGCAGCTGAAAGTCAACCAACACGCTTCTCCTAGGAACAGAGTTTTCTCTTTTTGAGATGCGGACAGTTTGATCCGGCATCGTGGTGTTGATAGGGCCCCGGCGTCACAGACGCCTTCTATTCCCAGCTCAGGCACCTCCTCACTGGGGCTTCTCTGAGCTTCAGATCCTCTGTAATGTAATAGGATAATAAGAATTCTTTGCTCAGAGGTTTGAATAGAAGTAAAAAAAGTCATACACAGAAATTACTTAACACATGGTAGGCACGCAATAGACAGCTGGTATTAGAATTATCTATAAGCATCCACTTTATGGTTATGTTTTATTATCAAAGTAATCCATTTCACAAAATGCAGATAATGCAGAAAAGTACAAAGAAGAAATGAAACTGTCGTGCCACTATATGAATTTCTGTTAATATTTGGGAGTATGTCTTTTAGATTGTTATGCACTACATTTTAGGACTTTTCTTTTGCTTGCTATACTACCACAAGTTCTGTATCAGTAAGTATTAATAAGACCTTTGAGGTGATTCCTGTTTGGGACCATTATAAACACTGTTGAGATCAAGGCCCCAGGACCTTTGCACTTGCTATGTCAGGTGCCCAGAATCCTCCTCCATCCCTAACAATTAATTACATGGCTCACTCCCTCGTTTTACTTAGAGCTTGCTCAAGTTTCTCCACTTCGTGTAAGCCTTCACTGGCCGCTGTTGCCAAATAAACCCCATCCCTTAACATGCTAAGTTTCTTTTTCTCCATAGCCTATATCACTACCTGAGACTGTATTCTCTGTGTGCTTACTTTTTTATTGGCTTTCTACCCCACTAGACTAAGCAGCATTCAGGAAAGGACTCTGTTGTATCTGCTGATATGGCATAGGAAACACAGAGTGAATGAATAAATGAGCCAAAGAACATCTTATACATAGAGACTTTTGGACTTCCCTTCTCCTTCCCTTAGCATGATTCTTAGGAGCGGAGTTTCTGGGTAAAGGGAAATGCATACTTAAAATTATAGTACTTGTTGCCAAAGTTGTGCCAGCTGCTGCTCCCTCCAGCAGGATGAGAGAGTCCGTTTCCCACCATGCTGGAATCTTGCCACAACCCATTGACGATCCCACTCCTAGTGTAGGAGGCTGCGTGCTTTTCAGGACCACAGTCCCGGAAACGGTGGCCAGCGTGTGGAAGAGGCCCACGCCAAGGGCATCTCTGCCCTCGGCTGCAGTGCAGTTTATTGTCATCTCCAGCTCCCCTGTGTCAGAGCAGCTTGCCGGAAAGGTCATTACAGGAGCCAGGGACTTGGAGCAAAAATAGCAAGCTGCTTATTGGCCACTGGTGAAGGGAACCATGTGAACCTCAGCCCCTTGAATGACAACACCCTACCCACACCCTGCTGCAAGGTGGGGCAGAAAACTCATTCACTCATTCTTTTGTTTATTTCAATAAATGTTGTGGAGGTCCTACTATGTGCCAGTATGGGGAGTGGTTGCAGCTGGGATTCTAGAGCCAACCTGCGAGTGTCCCACCACTTTTGGTGGGTCCCTGAGTGAGTTGCTTCACTTCTCTGAGCTCTGGCTTCTTCCTTCATCCCTAGGCTCTTGAGAGGGCAGGAGCTGGCTGGGGGCAGGGGAGGGGCAGGTGTGTGAAGGACAGATGTAGACGGGGCAGGACAAGCATTTTTTTTTAAATTCTGAGATTCTGGTGCTCATGTGCCTTTGCTTTTAAGGATAGCTGCAATGTTTTGATTTTGAATGGATCCAGCTTGTCCAATGTGGCTACCTTCCTGCCCTCTGTCTCTTCCTGTCTCTCTGCGTCTAATTATATGTGTTGTCTCTATTTATATCTGTGTGTGTCTCTGTCTCTCTCAGCGTTTCTGTTTAGGTCTCTCCATATGTTTCTCTCTTCATATATGGGAGTGAGGGGCAGAGGGGGGTGTTTCTGTCTGAAGGTCTCTCTGTTTTGGGGTCAATGTATGTGTGACCTTTCTGTGTTCCTGTTTATTTTCCATGTGTTCATCTGTCCGTTTATCTATCTATCCATCCATTTACCTATCATCTATGTTTTTCTACTTGTCTTTTGGTCTCTCTCCTTTTCTCTCTCTGTCTCTGTCTCTCTTCATATCTCTGTCTGTCTACCTCTCATCCCCATATCCCTCTCTCCTTCTGTGTGTTTCTCCTTTCTTTGGGTATTTTGGTCCTTCTCTCCTACCCCACCCCCAAAATAGCTCTCTCCCAGAAGAACTCTGGGTTTTTATTCCTGCTTCTCTTTGTTACTCTGCAGACAAACCGTGTGGTCCCTGACTGTATATTGAAGTGGAGGATGCTGGAGTGAGAGTGTTTGATTTCCCAATGCTCCCTCCCCTTCTCCAGAGGGGTGACATCCTTGTGCTAGTCTGTCCATCCGTGAATCTCCTCTTCATTCTAAAACCCTAAAGAGATGTCACAAAAGGCTTTTTTCAACATCAACGTGCCAGTTCCTTTAAAGATCAGCACAAGATCTTTATACCTATCCTCCAGTCTCCCAGTTCTTCACTTCAGCAGAGGGTGGGGTGGAGTAGCAAGGCCAGCTATGGGCTCAGCCACTCACAGCTTTCACTCCCACCTCTGTCCTCGCTCTCTGTGTGACTGGAGAAAGTGCTTCTCCAGCCTCTCTGTGCACCTTCGCCCCAGAACCAAACGGCAGCTGATGCCTCTGAGCAGTGCTGGTGCACAGCAGGCCCTCGGGAGACATCAGCTGCTCTGAACCAGAGCAGCCACTCTTCTCCAGAATGCACGCATGCACTCATTCATTCATTCACCCATTCGACAATGATGGCAAGACACACTATGGCTGGAGAGAGCACGGGCTGATCACAAAGGCCCTATGAGTCTAAATTGCTAAGAACTCCAGATCCTTGTTACCCAGAGACCTAAGGGCAGGGATAACCAGTATTATCTGAGTGCAGCAGGGGCCTCTACAGAGTGGACTTCCTATGAAATACAGTGTCATGCATGGACCATGCTTAGACCTTTAAAAATCACCCAGTGAAATTCCGGAAGAGAAAAGTGGCACAAGTAGCAGTTGCTTTTAAGCGACTTTGTTTGATAAATAGTCTCCAAGGGTGGCAAGGAGAGCTCGCACCCAGCCAGCACACACAGCCTTTGACTGAGGCCGTGGAAAGAGAATAGAAGCTTTTCTCACACATTATTTTTTTACTTTAGATTTTCACATTCCTTAATCCATCCATAATACATTGGTGAAACCACACTCATGTGCTACATGTCTTTGTCCAGGCTTTGTCCAGGGCTCACAAGTGAGGGGTCTTAAGGATACTTTGTGGTTGGTTGGTTGGTTGTCTGGTTGGTTGGATAGAGGGAAGGAGGGAGGGAGGAAGGGAGGGAGGGAGGGAGGGAGGGATAGATTGTTGTGTGAGTGTTTAAAGAAATATGTTCCCTGCAGGCAGATGTCCCCCTTGTATGGTCATCAGGAAAGCCCAGAGTATGGTGATTGGTTTTGAGAGAAGATTAGAGGGTGCTGTAGACAGTCTTCTGGTTGCTGCCCAGTCTGTCTTCAACCAGAGCCAAGAGGATAATTATCCCCAGGGTCACAGCTGCTGATTGAACAGCCAAGGAGCCAAATACAATTAGGACTCATCAGGAGAGCTTGAAGAAATGGACTCAGAAGCTTGGGGCTAAACTCTCTGAGGTCTCCTCTGTCCCTGCAGACAGACTGTTCACTTCTTCCCAACCCCCCAAGAGCAACCTGAACACATTTCTATCATAAAACAAACCAGCATTTTTTCCTGTTTTCCACAGTGGGCTGAGAGTTCCTCAAAGGCAAGGATTTTTTTTCTCCCAAATTTTATTTTTCTAGTACCTAACTCAGAACATGGCATGTGGTATAGACTAAGCTAATATTGTATGGATCAATGAGTTGATAGTTAAATGATTGAAGAGTGGATTTACAGATGATTTGCTTTGAGGATGATGGGTGAGTGGATGGATGGATGGACGGATGGTTGGTTTTTTTGGATGAGAAGCTGTTGAATAATTTGCTAGATGGGTAGTTAAATGGTTTGCTGGATGAGTGGTTGAAATTGTATGGATGGATACATGACTGGATGGATGGCTGGGTGGGTGGATGGATGGATAGACAGATGGATGGATGGATGGATGGATGGATGAAAAGATGTGTCTTTATTGACAGTTAGAGTCAGCTTCCCACATGATGCAAGAATCCTCCCTGCAATGCCTCTAATAGCACTTAAATGCATGCTTATTTACCTGCAGTAACTCACAACGTATTTCATTAACTAACAAGCAGAATTGTTGTAAACTTTTCCAAATTCTGGGTATGCTAATATGGTGTATATTAGTGGGTAAGGGCATCAGCTTTGGAAACAGACCTGGGTTTGAATCTCCGCTGAACTAATTAAAGCAGTGTGGCCTCAAACAAATAATTCCCTTGGCCTCTCTAAGCTGTGGTTTCCTCCTTTGCAAAATGGGAATAATATCATTATGTTGCAGGGTGGTTATGAGGATTACATGAAATAATGAATGGCAAGGCTGATCTGTGCTCAGTAAACTGTATTGCCATTACTATGGTACTGAACCAAAATGGACCCTCCTGTAACTTTTTCTGAACCAAGAACCACATGTGTGCTAGCTATTATTATAATGTTGTATGTTTAATGACAAACAAGACTAAATCGTCCTTCATCTCTTGGAGTTTATGTTCTAGTGAGGTATTTAAACAATAGACAAGTAAATGAATAAACAATTTCAGAGAGTGTTAAATACTCTACAGAAAATTGGAAAAGGGTGAGGTGAAAGAGTGATGTGGCTGGTGGGAGGTGGCCTTCTATTGAGCTGTGAACTAATGACAAGGAGACACAGTCATGCAGAGATCTAAGGAAAGGGTGTTCCAGGTAGCAAGAATAGCCAGTGGAAAGGTCTTGAGGCAGACACAAGCTTGCTCAAGGTAAAGAAAGAAGAAGGCCAGGGAACGAGGTAAGGAGTAGGGCTAATCAGGGCAGAGGTCTGCAGGAGGCAGGTCACGTAGGCTGTGGAGGCTGGGCCATTAACGATCTGGTCATTAGCCACGTCAGCCTCATCCCATCCTCTGAAGGCGGAAGGTGCGTTGTTCCTTTGGCAGCCCTTCAGCTTTCCAGTGACAGCTGACAGGCTCCCAATCTCCTGACCTCCAGGCTAAACAGCCCCCATTCTCGGCCTCCCCGGTTAACATCATGGGACACATGCAGCTAATACCCTGATAATGCTCTAGGCCCATAAACCTAGAAACCCATAAGAAGTCAGGCTAGACTCAGAGGAAATCAGGCTGAAGGAAGCCAGATCTCTAGTTGGAATTGTAATGAACTAAACCAATAAGCTGTGTTTCTCTGTGAAACCTTGCCCCTGGTGCATTTGCAAGGAAAAGGAGAAAATTCCAAGATAAAAGGCATTTGAAACCATTTATCCAGGTGGATCTTGTGTAAGATGCAGGCTTTCAAAGAAAACTAGGATGTGACTGATGGTGGCTGATCTCCAGCCAGGCTGACCTGCGAGCCCAAGTGGGGCCATCAGGTTGTAGACCCCCTCCGTCACTCGGCAGTGCTTTCTCTGTGCTGGACGCCCTCTTGGGCAGCCCCTCTCCAGGTGGGGACAGACGGTCTCTTGGAATCACCCAGTTTCATGTGTACCAGAAAAGAACATCTCTTCTACGGTTCTTTCAACAAAAGTCTAGAATTCTGTCTTCTTGGCTAATTAGCTTCATTGGGTCACATGTTCACCTCTGAGTTACACAAACTATGTTCAGGGAGATGCAGTGTTCTAACTGGCAAAGCCAAAGCCCTGTGAATGCCCTTTGAATTCATGATGGAGAGGGATCCTCCCCATCTGTGTAGACTGAGAATGGAGGAGGGGAATGATGCCTCCCAGAATATTGGATGGCATATTTTTTTTGTTATGTACGATGAGTAAGTTTTAAATGTCTTCTGTACAACTTTATACTCACAATCAACAATACTGTTGGGTACTCTTAAAATTTTAAGAGGGTAGCTCTTACGTTATCTTTTCTCACCACAATTGTTTAAAAAATGGATGCTGTTAGGAGGAAACAGAAGAATGGATCCTAGACAGGCAAAAGCAGAGCAGGTATCTTACACTTTCCAATTCAGGATTAACTGCGCTTTACTCTGTAGTTCAGAGATACATCTCTTACACCTCTCATCTCCTTTTGTTCAGTAGTTTAATGTGTGTACCTATGTGCTTCCACCAGCTTTTTAAAGCTCCTTGAGGTTGGAAACTATGACTTAAGCACCTGAAGGTCCCTGACTCCTACTGCAGAGGGCAGTGTAAGGGTCCAGGACATGCCTGGCTAGGTTGAATCAGGTTTCCGGGCCCAATAAGACTGTTGTGCCCCTTCAGTAGTCCCCAAGATGAAGCATCAGGGAACCTGTCCCCAGAGGAACTGCTGATCCTCACCCACCTCTGTGATCTTTCGGGTTTTCCCCAGGCAAAGCCAACAAGAATGTCCAATGGGACGAGGATTCCGTGGAGTACATGCTGGCCAACCCAGTCCGAATTGCTTTTGTCCTGGTGGTCCACGGCCGTGCCTCTCGGCAGCTGCAGCGCATGTTCAAGGCCATCTACCACAAAGACCACTTCTACTACATCCATGTGGACAAGGTGAGACTCCTTTCCAGTTGCCCCCTGCTGGCCTTTCTCTGTGTGTCTGTCTGCCCCACTTCAAGCCACCCTCCCTTTCAGGGAAGGCTAGCAGACTGAACAGCTGCCTCTCCCAGGAGTGTTTGGAGTGCTGTGAGCGTGTGTAGGTTTTGGTTTCAAAGTTCCCAGCTGTGACGTTAGACTTTCTCCATAGATACTCATTTTCTGTCCCACTGGCCGGTGCACTGCCTGCCACTTTGTAAGGATAGCTACCCCCAGAGTGGGCACACTTTTTCTATGAAGGACCAGATAGTAAATATTTATGCCTGAAGGCCATATCCTCTGTCACAGCTACTCAGCTATGCCATTGTCATGTGAAAGCAGCCATAAACAATGCATAAATGAAAATGTGTGGCTTTGTCTCAGAAAAACTTCATTTACAAAAACCTGCAGCAGGCTTGCTGGCCCCTGAGCTATCTTGTCCCAGAGGTTTCTGGTAGTCTGCTGACGTGACGTGAGTAGCCTTACTCAAAAGGTGAAGGGATGCTTAATCCGAAGGTCTGCTTCTAGCGGGCCTGTCAGAGGGTAACAGAGACATTCCACCCCTCAGAATACACCTCAGGTTTGATAGTCGTGTTTCAAAGCTTGCTATCCTCAGACCACACTCATCAGCCTTATATAAAATGCAGAGTCTCAGGCTCCTCTTGAACCAGTATGTGAGAGGCAGGGCCAGAAAATGTGCGTTTTAAATCACTAAAGTGAAATTTTAAAAATAATAAAGTTTCCAGTTGCAATGCAGAAAGATGCCCCAGGCCTAAGCCAGTTACTTGGCAAAGTTTAGAAACCCTGTCAGCTAGAAGGGAAGGGACAGAGAGGGGACAGAGGGCATGTCTGGCTGTTTTCTGGGCTGCTGAATGTCATTCCTTTCTCTCCTGGGAAAAAGCGCTCCAATTACCTGCATCGCCAAGTGCTCCAGTTCGCCAGCCAGTACGACAATATCCGTGTCACCCCCTGGCGGATGGCCACCATCTGGGGAGGAGCCAGCCTCTTGTCCACATACCTACAGAGCATGCGGGACCTCCTGGAGATGACTGACTGGCCCTGGGACTTCTTCATCAACCTCAGTGCAGCTGACTACCCCATCAGGTAAGGTGGCCTGCAGCCCCAGCTGCCAGTGCTGAGGTCCCGCTCCCTCTGGCCTTTCCTCGTCTTGGCAGGGAAACAAGAGGCAGAGGCAGTTTGCCTCCTGTCCAGAGAAGCATTTCTTATCCGTGACAGATATCTCTGTCTTCATAGATCTCTCAGCATAGGATCCATGTTGGACCCGAGAATCATGTGTGCATTCATTCATTCATTCATTCAACAGGTATTTTTTGAGTACACAGTTTTTCCCTCTGTTTAAGGGAACGCTAAAGGGTCCATCACCCCTCCCCACACAGAGCTTCCATCCAAGTCAGAGAGACAAATAAAAAATAAGTCAAATGGCACATGGGAAAAACAAAGCAGGGAGAGAATGGGGGGGGGGGGTTGTAATTTAACCAACATGACCAGGACCGCCCTTCCCGAGAAGGATGGCAGAGGAAGGAGGAGTGAGTCACTCAGCAGGGAAAGTGGTCCAGGAAGAGGGACAGCAGGTACTGAGCCCTGAGATAGGAACACACCTGGTGTGCTGAAGGAACAACAGGCCCCGTGTGGCTGGAACAGAGTAAGTGAGGCGTAGGGTAGTAAGAGACAGAAGACCAGGGAAAAAATTGGGGCAAGATCATTGAGATTCTAGAATTTGGCTTTTACTCAAGTAAGATGGGAACCACCAGCAGAGGAGGGCAAGGTGTGACTTCAGAGTAGAAGAAGGGAGGTTGGTTTTGACATTTGAGGACCAGGGATATTTGGGCTTTTTCTTTTCTTTCCTTCCTTCCTTCCTTCCTTCCTTCCTTCCTTCCTTCCTTCCTTCCTTCCACCTCCTATCAAATTAAAAATGGATCGATTGCCTGCATTTTTAAATTGGGAGATTTCTCATGAAAGTACGGATTTTGAGCCTCTCTCAAAGTTCTGCCCACTCTGGGCCTGCAGCATGGCCACAATTTTATGGGGCTGACAGAGCAGCCAGCAGCCCCGAGACTTTCCTTGGAGCCAGCAGCCAGAGCCCAAAGTCTCTCTTTGGGGCCAGAGCCCAAAGTCTCTCTGCATAGACATTGATCTGCTCTGTAAAACAGACCATAAACAAAGAAAACCCTTCCAGAGACAAAGGCAAGAAACCAAACTATATGTCCTATCAAGATGGCAGTTCTCCTGGCTGGCGTTGCTCAGTGGATTGAGTGCGGGCTGCAAACCAAAGCATCGCAGGTTTGATTCCCAGTCAGGGCCCATGCCTGGGTTGCAGGCCACAGCCCCCAGCAACCACACATTGATGTTTCTCTCTCTCTCTTTCTCCCTCCCTTCCCTCTCTAAAAATAAATAAATAAAATCTTAAAAAAAGAGATGGCAGTTCTTTGTTCAACCGTGGCTTCCATCCTGATTTACTGAGAAAGCTTAAAAACAAAAGTGACTGGATGGGGAGAGGGGACAAAGTGTGTGAAGGAGAGGGCCTTCCTTCCTCTGATGCCATGAGGCCACAGCATTCCCAGAAAGGCTAACTGAAGGAATCTGAAAACACAAACACACTGCCCTGGCCAGTGTGGCTCAGTTCCTTGGAGCATTGTCCTGTGCACTGAAAGGTCGCTGGTTCAAGTCCCAGATAGGGCACATACCTATGTTGCATGTTCAGTCCCTGGTTGGGTCATGCACAGGAGGCAACCAGTTGATCAATGTTTCTCTCTCTCTCTTTCCCCCCTTCCCCTTCTTCCCTCTCGTCCTCTCTCTCCAAAATCAATGGATGTAGCCTTGGGTGAGGATTACACACACACACACACACACACACTTATATCAGGGTAATTTTCAAACATGCACAAGAGTCCTAAGACTAATATGCATCACCCAGTTTCAGCTATATCATTTCATAGCCTGGTTGCATTTGCACTCTTGCCCTCTTCCCCCACTCCAGCAAGGCATTTCCACAACATCATAAAACTGTATCTGTAAATATTTCAGTATATATCTCTCTTTGAACATAACATCAATATGATGATCACATCTAAAATATTAACAGTCATTCCTAATGTCATGAAATATTGAGGCCACATATTCTCAGGAGTTTGGCTTTGGAGTCAGGATCCACATAAGATACCGGCATGGAGGGAAGGCCTCTATTTAAAGCTAGAAATGGCTTGTCTCCTTCACAGTGTGGTTTGTGGTGTACTCCTTCAGTCCTGGGCTTGGTGGCATCCCGTCATCTGCCAGGAGACCCTGGACTCTGGAGGATATCTGGGGAAGGCTCAATCTTTGCTCAGTGGAGGCAGAGTATACATGGCACTCTGAACCTGATAAAATGATGGGGGAGGGTACAAAGCTACCTATTTTGTTTATAGGCTAACATGGATAAAAAGGGGGTGATTTTGAAACATCACTGGCAGATTTTAATTTAATTAATTATTCATTTAAACATTCATTCCACAAAGATTTATTAAGCAGCTACTGTGCTAGGCACTATTTAGGCATTTAGGGAACAAAAGCCACACAGCCCCTTCCTGGTGGTACCCTAGTTGGGAAGATCGAACTGGTAATTGGGTAAGAGAGGTGCCATGCAAGGTGTGCAAGGGCTATAAAGAAAGGAATATGGTCTGAGTGCAAGAGGGGCGTAATCGGAGGTTAAAGGGCCTCTGAATATGCAATTTTGCATTGAGACCTGAGGATAAGAAGGGACTAGCAAGCAAATGAGAAAGAGATCATTCTAGACTAGGATTTCTATTGACATAATGGGCTGGATCATTCTGTGCCGTGGGGCTGGCCTGAGCACTGTAGGATGCTCAGCAGCATCCCTGGCCTCTCTACCAGATCCCAGTAGTGCTCCCCACCCCCAGTCACTGTGACAACCACAAATATCCCTAGTTGTTGTTTTCCCCAAGGGCAAAATCACCTCCCGCTGAAAACTCTCCAGTTCCTGAGAGAAAGAGCAGCCTGGACAAGACTTGGATCAGAGATGAACTAGTTGCATTCGTGAAATTTAAACGTGAATAGAGTGCAAAAAAAGAATGAGGAGAGGTGAATTTAGAGAGTGACAGGGCAAGGGTGAGTTAGAACATTCTCCCTCCATCTTCCAAGGAAGGACTGAGTTCAGAAATATCCTAAAATGCTGAGTGTAGCAGTTAATGTGGAAGGTACTTCCTACCACCCTCAAAGCAAACCTGTTTTATTGAAGGACTGAGGCCCAAGATCATATAAAGAGTACATGGTAGTGTGAGGATTAGAACCAGTTCTGTCTGGTTCTAAGGTTGGTATTCTTTCTGCCTGAAGTTGACCCCGTGGGGGAGTCAGCTGGTCAAGAGTAGTGGGATGGCCCCAGGGTGACTAGAGAGCACAGACACTCCTCAAACTCCTGGCTGGGCAGAGTAGTGATTGCACCACCTGGCAGCAGGAAATCTCATGGAGTCACCTATTGTCCCTGAGTCTGACTAGCTAGGATCAAGATTCCCACACTCTTTCCTCCAGGCTTCCAGTGGGGGTCCAAGAGGTTATTTCAGCCTAGATCAGGTGGCAGAGGTCCGCCAGGGAGCTGGGCCCAGGCCTATGGCCTTTACAGGAGACTCATGTCAGGTCTTGAGGCTGCCCCCTAGGGGCCCTGGGTTGGTTTGCAAGTTGAAGCTGTAACTGGGGCCACTTAACCAAGTCCACTCTGCAGGAATATCAGAATTTCTAGCATTCCCTCATCCAAGAGGAGGAGGGCTCCAACTCTCAGCAGATGGCTAAGGTTTGAGTCTGAGTTCTGCCACTTTACTAGCAGAACTAGAACCATCATCAAGTAAACCCAATCTTTGTGAAATCAGGTTGTAATAATTCAACCTG
The DNA here is from genome assembly GCF_004126475.2 of Phyllostomus discolor. Classification (NCBI taxonomy): domain Eukaryota; kingdom Metazoa; phylum Chordata; class Mammalia; order Chiroptera; family Phyllostomidae; genus Phyllostomus; species Phyllostomus discolor. The sequence continues at coordinate 100,504,483 of NC_040905.2, read as the reverse complement.
GCAGCACTTAGAAATTCTCGGTAAAGGTCGACAGTTAATTCCCTTGTGTGTATGGCTGAGCCTCATATCTCCAAGGGACCCAGAATTCCTTTCCCAGACCATGTGCCCCGCCTATTTGGGTGTTCAGAGAAGAGAGTCGTCCATTTTCTAGTCTTTTCAGCTTTATCCTCCAGGTCTCCGCATCTCTATCAGTCTGCCTTTCTCTGCTCTCATTTCCATGCCCACCCCCAGGTTCTTCTGCCCACTGTGCCTTGCCAGCCTGCTGGCCAGAGGCGCTTCATGCATCAAGCACTGCTGGTTCCTCTTGCTGTTGTTTTCGTGAAGTCGCCCCACACAAAAACATATGAATTTTGCAGATGAATGGTTTTATCCTGGGCAACTCTGATAGGCTTTCACTTCCCATCTGCCACTCCATCTGTAGCTTCCGAAACCACGACTTCTTCCATCCCAGGAACAGTGAGCAAACTTAGGAGCATTGTGCAAAGGGTGGGAGTGCCCAAGAAGAAGCTTATGAGACGCTCTGAGAACTTGGGGGAGAGCCAAGGGCAGAACCCGCCCAGCGTGGCTATTCTGAGCTGTTTGTGATTTGATATCACCTCCCTTTGTCCTCTGCCCAGCTCTGCCTGGGGGACCAGACTCTTCCCCTTTTAGGCAGTAAAGACTCTCTGGTCTATACTGGGCACTAGCCTTGTGTGGACCCCAGACGCAGCCTGGTTGCAGTTCTGTGCCACCACCGACTATCTGTGTGACTTGGCACTCGCTGCTTTAGATCTCTGTGTCTTTGTCTACCTGAAAAACGGACGCAATCCTAGTACCTATTTTGTAGGTCTGTTAAGAGGATTAAAGGAAATGTTTCATGCCAAGAGTTTAACACGGTGCCTGACACATAGAAAGTGCTCAGTAAATACAGGCTGCTATTACTGTAGCGATGGGATAGCGTGGGCACCACATGCTGGGCTTAATCGTCAACTGAATTGCTTTCCTATTTCCCATTACTCGTGAGAAGACTAGTAAAATATTTCTTGAACTCACATCTCTTTCAAAATTGGAAAATGCAAAGTTAGACTGTAAAGGCTGATGTTTCAAGGAAAAATCAGACAAAACCAACTCATTTGAATGTGCAGATCATTGCTGTGTTTGTTTCAAGAGTCCAAGTCTTCCCACTCTGGTGTCGACCTGACTGCCGGGCCCACGCAGGCGCTGCTTGGCACTGGTGATGTATCCAATGCATGGATAAAAATGGGTGTTTTCAAACACTGAGACCCTGGGAGGTTTTGAATCACCAAAGGAAATGCTGGTTTTATTCAATATATTCTACTTAGGAAGGCAGGAAATTGCACTAGCATATGTTAGTTAGGTGGGCCACAGGGAGAGATGAAACCAAAAGTGGTCTGCCAGTGGTATCAGGCCCCCCACACTGTCTGTCCTTCACTAGGCCCTGTGTCTTGGGGCAAAGGGGGGAGGGCTCTGTGTCCTCATCCTCTCCACGGCTCCCCTGTTGTCTGTGGTGTGCATGTGTGTGTGCATGCACATGTGTGTGAATATGGCAAGGGAAATGGTATTGACATTTTTCAGCTAAATCCAGTGTCTACTTAATTCTCCCTCTTGGGGATTCATGGCAACAAGGTCTAGCCCAGCTAGGCCTACTATGTGGGCATTTACGTTACACTCAACTGTAGACCTAAACTGCTGTCTTAAGGTACCACCAGGGACCCAGGCCAGGTGCACACGAGCCATTCTGTGGTGCCTCGGCAGGAAACACCTGCTCATAATGACAGGTGTCAGGGCTCTTCTGCAATACTCACAGTCTGTGTCTGCAGGGGACTGATCAAACGAGGCTCGCATCCACATCCAGCAATCTTTGCTGTGTATCTACTGTGTATCAGACCTGCCACGGGGGCCTTTAACACATATATTCTTTCAAATTTCATTTCCCAAAACAAAACTTCTACTGTGGAAGAAAGATTAAAGAGGTTAGTATTGGAACAGAACTTCTAGAAAACTTTGCAAGAAAGTCAGACTCTTGGTAATATTTAGCGCAGATGCTAGTCACCCTGGGATTTGAAATTAGATTAAAGAGTATGGATGCTCAGACATCAGTTTCTCCCTTACTTTGCACTCCTTTAGTTGGCTCAGTGATTCTTGAGTGGGTCAAGGAAGTCCTTTGTTCATAGCAAACTATAGCAAATGCATTCACAGCATTTGGTAATCCCTGGCATTTTTCTAAGTACTTTACTTGGTCCTGACATAAACTCCGTGAAGTGCACTTTCGGTATCCCTATTTTTCAGATGAGAAACTAAGGCACAAAGATATTAAGAAACTTGATGACAGGATGTAGCCAGTGACAGAATCAGGATCTTTTTTTTTTTAAATTGAGGTAAAATTCACTTAACGTAAAAGTAATCCCACGGCCTTCAGTACACACACAGGGGTGTGCAGCCTTGGCTGCCATCTGGCTCCAAACCACTTTCACCACCCCAGCTGGAAACCCAGTACCTATTGAACAGTCACTTGCCATTCACCTTCCCACCAGCGCCTGTTAGCCACTAATCTGTCTCTTTGCATTTGCCTATTTTCGACATTTCATATGAATGGAATCACACAATATGTGACATTTTGTGATAGGCTTCTTTCACTTGGCATGATGTCTTCATGGTTTATTCATGTTGTAGCATGTATCAGTACTTCATTTTCTTCATGGCTCAATACTATTCCACTGTGTAGATATACCACAATTTGTTTAGCATGAGCTGAAAGAACTGGGGTTCTTAAGAGCTCCCCATAAACCCTGGCTCTTGGCTAGCTGGATTGTGCCTTATGTCTTGAATCAAGGATCTCATCTGGTTCAGAAGATGTAACTGCATCCCATGTGATTCTGCACAACACTGGCGCTTGGGAACTCTCACTGACTGAGCTCCTGTGATGCCAGGGCCAGGGTCGGGGTGCTGATCTGACACACTCAGAAGAGGCCTGATGATGTTTCCTATTCAGCCTCATCCTCCTCTACCTAGTTCTCGCCATTATTCCAGTTGCCTAAGGCATTTGGAGTTGAAGGTGGAAAGATGGAAGATAAGGTTGAGGTGTAAGCATCCCTTTTCCCCTTCTTTCTTTCACCATCCAAGAACCTTGGGGTGTCTTAGGAAGTAAAGAGCTCAGGCCACCCAATGGGGCCAGCTGAAGGTAGTCCTCTACTACCACAGATGAGTCCAGGAGATCCGGCTCCTTCTAACTTCGTTTATTCACTCAACATATATTTATTGAGAACCTACTATGTGCCAAACACTGTTCTAGGCATTGGGTATTCAACAGTGAGGGAAAGCACAGCCAGTCCTTGCCCTTCCCACAATGGTCAAGGTACAGACTCAGGCCAGACAGCTGGGTTCAAATCCCACTTCTTCTGTGTACTAGCTGTATAAACTTGGACTTGAGAAAAATCACTTAGTGTCTTGGTGCCTCAGTTTCCTTATCTGTAAAATGAGGATAATAGCACCACCCATGTGGTTGCTTAGAAGGTTAAGTGAGTTAACGTGTGTAAAGTGCATAGCACTCAGTAAACACTGCCTGTGGGACAGCCATTGTTATTCATGGGAGGGGCACTGATACTAATCAGAACACTCACTGGAGTGAACAGGCTGCAAAGTGAGGCAAGTGGTCTAAAGGAAAGAAAGGAGGGATCTCAGAGCACTTTGCAAGTGAAGCTCACTTGGACTAGGGGTGGGGGCCAGGATGGCAAGTGAAGCTCACTTGGACTGTGTGACCTGAGACGTGCAAGATAGCTAGGAGTTCACCAGCGGGTGTGAGGGTCCCAGGAAAGTATCCCAGGAAAGGGGATGGCATGAACAGGGGCCCCTGATAGGTCAGTCCTCGGCCTGTATGAGGAGCTGAGAAAAGGCTAAAGTGGCTGAAATTCAAAGTGCAAGGGATTGCCTGACTACCAGTGATGTAGGTTGAGGCCAGTCCCTTTGGGTTCTTTAGATTATCTCTTGGGTGGTTGAATCTATAGCCCATGAGCGATGTGGTTTTAACAAGGAATAATCATTTTTGAAGTATGGAGGGGTCACATTGGCTACCGTGGGAGAACGGTGGGAGGGGTCTTGAGTGGGGAGTCCAGTAAGGGAGGAGGTAGTTGTTTCTGCTGACCCCAGAACTACATCCAGAGAGTGCCCACTCCTCTTCAAACCTCCTGGCAGAGGCAGGTGACCTGGAAGCCACCACAAGCTTCCTGAGTCCAAGCAGACGTGTAGCCTTTTAGTCAAACAGAGCCAGGCAGCCGCCTTCTGTCTGGGACCAGGACCCCACACCTGCATGAAATAGCCTCACTCAGGAGGCTCACAGAGCAGGGCTGGTTCGGAGAACCCAGAGAACCAAGGAGCAAGACTTTAGGGAACAGGTCTGGAAGAAGTTGCTGAGTGGGGAAGCAGGAGGGAACAGTCTGGGGGTTAGGGGAGCATGTGGTTCAGACCTTTCTTTGTTCTTTGTTTTTAATTGTGAAAAATATACATAATCTAAAATTTACCATTTTAACTATTTTAAGTGTACAGTAATGCTAAGTACATTTGCACTGCTATGTAACCAATCACCAGGACTCTTATCTTATAAAACTGAAACTCTACCCATTAAACAACTCCCCATTCTCTCTCCCTCCAGCCCCTTATAACCAGCACTCTACTCTCTGTTTCTGGGAATTTGACTCCTCTCAGTAGCTCATGTAAGTGGGAGCATATAGGATCTGTCTTTCTGTGACTGGCTTGTTTCACTTAGCATGATGTCCTCCATGTGTAGGATGCCAGAATTTCCTTTCCTGCTAAGTCTGAATGACATTCCATTGTATGCATGTACCACATTTGCTTATCTGTTCACCCATAAATAGTGGACAGTTGGGTCGCTCCCACCTCTTGGTGATTGTGGATAATGCTGCTGTGAACATGTGTATGCGGACACCTCCTCATGTCTCTGCTCTCATTCTTTTGGGTATATACCCAGAAGTAGAATTGCTGGATCATATGGTCATTCTATTTTTTTTAACTTGGTGGAATCTCCATACTGTTTTCCAGAAGAGGTGCACCACTTTACATTCCCATGAACAGTGCACAAGGTTCCAACTTGTGCACATCCTCGCCAGCACTTGTTAATTTTACATGCTTTTGATAGTGGCCATCCCAATGGGTGTGAGGTGTTTCTTGTTCTTTTTAATGAACATAAACTCCTGAAACAAAGGGTCCTGGAACACTTAGAAGCTTCAAATACCTGATCTCTCTCTCTCAGCAGAACCATTAGGTTAGCTACAGGGAAGTTTCTCATCACAGGATCACAGCTCTCCCATGGTTCCTCTAAAACTTCTTCCCAACCCGCATTAGCCCCGTTCTCATTTCCCGCCCTTCACTCAATAGCACCGTCTGTTTGCCTGTTCACCAGCACCTGGCCACCCCATCAGAGAGAGCCTGCCTATTCTAGTTCTAACCCTGGCACCTTTCTTACGTACATCACCCCCCGCCATAACCCCCCTCCATCTCTGCCCAAGTCAGACCCCCATCACTTCACGCTGGGGCCTTCAGAGCCCTCCCAGGAGTACATAAGCTGAGCCAGAGCCTAAAAACAGGCTAGAACTTCTCCATGGCCATTTGGAAAAGCACTGGCCCCAGCCACTTCCAGGAGCAGCTTGCAGCATGTCATCATTTACTGAAGCCAGTATGCAGTTCACTCATTGAGCACTTTATTGAGCACAGCTGAGTGCCAGCTACTGGGCTAGGTACTGGGAGATGGAGCAGGGGAAGGACCTGCTCCTTCACTGAGGGAGTTTGCAGTCTATGGGGAAATGAGGTCATATTAGTAAAATCATGTCAGGGTGCCACAGTGGAGAATGAGAAGGGGTCTCACTCTAAGGAGCATGGTCAGGGGAGATAAGGTGCCTTTAAAGAGTGATGTTTAAACCAAGACCTGAGATGGGTCCCATTATGAAAAAAAGAAGGGTAGAGGCACCAGGAAAAGGGGAACAGTATATGCAAGGTCCCTGAAGCAGGGAAGAGCCCAGCACACTCCAGGAACTAAAGAGATAGGAGGTAAGGTGGAACAGAATGATAGAGGTAAGGAGTGAGGGAAGATAAATTTGGAGGACACGGGACTTACCTGTCCTGTGACTTGTCCTTCTGTCCTGTGACTCTTCTCTCAGTGCCCTTAGCTTCTTAGTTTCCTGTGGCTGCAGTAAAAAGTCACCACTGGCTTAAAACAATAGAAGTGCATTCTCTTACAGTTCTGAAGCTGAAGTATGGAATCAAGGCGTTAGCAGGGCCGTAGTCCCTCTGTAGGCTCCAGGGGAGAATCCTTTCTTGCTTCCTCTAGTTCCTGGTGGTTGCTATCAGTTGCTGGTGTTCCTTGACCTATAGATGCATCACTCCCAGTTCTGCCTCCCTCTCCCTTTGGCCTTTCTTAGATGTCTGCCTATCTTCACATGACCTTCTTATAGGAACGCCAGTCATTGCATTTAGGGCCTACTCTAGTCCAGCATGACCCTGTCTTAACTAATTGCATCTACAAAAATCCTATTTCCAAATAATGTCACCTTCTGAGGTTCCAGGTGGATGTGAGTTTGGGGAGGGGAGATACCCTTCAACCCAGTGCAGCCTCCCTCACCCTCGCTGGGCCGAGGCAGGGCGCAGCTCCCCGTGGGAGCACAGTGCTGTCCCAGGTCTCCAGCAGCGTCTAGAGTGGACATTGCTGAGTGCCCACTCTGAAGGCAGTTCTTGCACAGACACCCTCCTCTCGCCTCATGTGAAGATGGAGCAGTCATTCTCCCGTTCCTTCATCCCACAGTCATTTCCTGAGCACCTCCTATCGCAGGTCTCTAGGGGGAGAGCCCGAGGCCTGGCAGATGGGGTCCCTGGCACAGTGAGCGCAGCATCCTGCAACATCGTTCTTGGCCAGAGAATGCCAAGGCTCGCTCTGCTTGATTCTTGGGGGTTTTCTTTAAAGTACCTTTAAAATATCAGAGTTCCACTGAAGACCAGTTGGATATAAAGTTCTCATGGGAGGCAAGAATCTGTATATATATTTTAAAGCTCTCCAGGTGATCGGAACACAGTCAGGGTTGAAAACCACTGGCCTGGGGCAGACAAAGACATTCGTCACTTTAATTACAGTAATAAATAGCAAGGTAAATGCTATGATGAAAAATGTGTTATTAGCTTCAGTACCTCAAGGGAAGTCATAGCTGGGGCCCCAACACCCAGATCTTTGCCTGTGACCCTCTTCCTTACTGGCCACATTCTCAGCATCTTTGGATGTCCAGAGATGCATACCCTCTTTCCTGACACCCCCAAATCCTGGCATGATACTATCTGAGGAAAGTTTCACCCAGAGAGTGTTCGAGTCAGAAAGGGTGTATCTGCTTAGACTGTTGTTCACAAGGAACTAGAAGGAAAAAAAAACAAACCAGTAATTATGCCGTTAACAGTTTTGTTTGCATCTTAAAGCAAAATAATCATTTCCTCAGCCCTGTTATTTTTCAGCCTGATGGTGCACACTCCTGCCTTTGCAGGAACGCATTCTGCTCCCTTCTCCCCAGCTGCTCTGGGTCTCCTGAGCTGTTTTACGCTGGGCAGCTCTTCAGGCTTCCTGGAGGTGAGGACCGACCCAGAGTGTTCCCCAGACAAACGGAGTGAGCCCCATCCATTTAAAACACTGTCTTAGCTAATGTAGTAAGGAAGGGCATGTCTGGAAGGATGGGGGAGTTCATGTCATCGGTGCAAAAGGTGACAGAACAAAAGGCAGGAATGATGTGACCAATTCACCCATGAGATGCCACCATCTGGCTTAAATACATCACAGCCATGCTGTCTTTTTCTTGTCATTGTCATTCTTTAATTACTGAAAAATAATTTAAAGTTCTAGGGGGAAGAATTGAATGCTTTTCTCTTGAGGTTTATGTCCATCCTTTGGGCAGCAGAGAGTAGAGCGTGTTGGTCATTCAGTCATTTGTTCATTCAGCACATTTGTGAACCTTCCAGAGACCAGGTGATTTGCTAGGCCAGAGCTGTCCAGCAGAACCTACAGGAGTGTTCTAAAACTGTCATTCAGTGCAGTAGCCGCTAGTACCACGTGGCTGTCGAGAGCTTGAAAATGTGTTTTGTGGGACAGACGAACTACATTTTAATTCAATTTGATTTTAATTTAAACATAAACAAATAACATATGGAGTGGCGCAGTTCTTGATGCCCGAGATGGAGTAGTGAACAAAACCCATTAAAACCTCCTGCCCTCGTGAACCCTGTGTTTGCGTCGGGTGGCAGGAATGTTTCCACTAGAGGGAATTAAAGTGCTGCTAAGATCATGAGAGAGGGTGGAGACTACTGTCTCAGAAACAAATGGGGTCTCCATCCTCTGCTGGTTTGATGGTCTCACCAGACCCCAGACTGACCATGCACTCGATTTTTTAGTATTTTCTTCCTAACTCCTCCCAAACCTCACAGTTCCGCTCCGTCTCGGCAGCCACGGGCTCTGTGTCTGTGGAGGGAACACTCCCAGCCCTGGGCATCGTCCCACCCAGTACACTGGATGTGTTTGCTCCTCAGGAAAACACAGCCTTCATTTGTGTGGCCTGTCCACTAGTGGCCAAGATTGCAACAGGTGCATCCTGGGAATCTGAACATGAGTCCCGGGTGGTCCACAACATGGGTGATTGGACTGTAGAGTCTGTCATTCTTTCCCAGCCTGCCCCCACCCCTCACATCTTACTGCAGGTGATGACTGTTCTCAGGGGCAGTCTGGAAGGGCCTCACTTTTTAAAGGTCAAGTGGGATAAGGGAGGAGTGTTTCTCCCCATTTGTGTTAATAACAGCAGAAACCTGGATAAGCACGGGGCCCAAGGGGCAGCATTAAGGTCCAACCATGGGGTGGATAGATGGAAACTATGGATTTTTAAATTGTTATTTATTTCCTCCTTCCCCTTGTTGCCACCCTGAGTCATGGTTCAGCATGGACAGTAGTGAATTCTGAAAGTAGATGCCTGGGGAAGCCCTTCAAGATCTGCCATGCTCCAGGTGCTAATAATATCAGCTAGTATTTTTTGAGTACCTACCATGTGTGGAATCCTGGCCAGGTGATATCTGTGTGTCACCGAATGTCACAAATGTCACCAAAGGTGGATAATATCACTGCATCCCATTTTGCAGATGAAGAAACTGAGGCTGAGAGAAGTTAAGGAATTTTCCCAGTGTCCCACAGCTGGCAGGGATCAGAGCCAGGATTCAAATTTTTGATGAAAGCTTTTTTCATCACTGGGAAAAAACAAAGACCTGAGTTCTTCACCAACAAGTCATATTGCATCCACTGGGCAGCTCTTCCATTCACTCTTCTCCCGTCTAAATCCTCGTTCTCTTCATCTGAATGAGAATGCAAGAGGCACAAATGACCATAACTGGAATGCACATCAGAACCTCAATCCAGGGTCATCAGCACTCAGCCACTGCTGTCTGTTTCTGCTTCAGTCTTCACAGTGTCCCCAGGGGTGGGGTAGAGACTGGCACTGAGATTCAGCAGGTTTAAATAGCTCAGCCAAGGACAGAGACCTTGGTAGGACCAAGCCAGGATTGGTACACAGGCTCAGCTGCTTCCGAAGTGCAGCATGGTTTCTGCTGTACCCAGCTACCTCACTGGGAGGTTGGCCAGTGTGTGGCATAAGCAGTTGGCCCCAGGGGGGAAAACCAGTCACACAAGAGCACAAACCCCACCACGTGGCCTCCACAGCTTGCGTGGCCCCAACTCCTTATAGGCTTTCTCTCTGGCTGGTGAGATATCGGGGCTTAACCAATTGTGTTTGTGCTAAGCCCAGACAGAGGAACCAGCTGTCTGCATTAGCTGGAATAGCCCCAGCGTTCAGATTCCATGGTAATCCTGTTCCCCCCAGACCCCTCCCCTGCTGTCTAACTGTGGTGCCCAATGGAATTCTTGCTCATTTAAATGTTAGCCTCAAGCAAGCATAATTAGGAAGAAATGGCTGCTGTCCCCCCAAGTGTGCAGTTGTTCCACAGCAAAACCTAAACGAAGCTGGCATTTTCTACACTGTCACTTACTCATTGAGGGCATGTGAAAGGCCATGTGGTGTCACCTGACCTGGATTGAACCATCTCCATCCCCTACTAGCTGTGTGATCTCAAGACAAGTGAATTCAGGCTTTCTGAGTTTCTCACCTGTAAGAGGGAGATGATAACATTACCTGCCAGGGAGCCATGCAAGGAGAACCAGCCAGGTGGGAACCCAATCTCTGCCATATGTCCAGCTCTGTGAGCTAATAAACAGCCGGGTTAGAGCACAGTGACTCAGGTCTGGCACCTATGTGTGACCTCCTGTTCATCCCTCCTGCCATCTAGACATTGAGACTTTCATGTAACTGCATCCACCCAGTTAAATGAACCAAAGAGACAGAAGGGAAAAATGTAGCTGGTCCTGGCCCCAAGGAGCCAGGCATAGCCCAGGTTTGAGGTAGGAAACATGAGAAAAAGAATCAAGGGGGGGACCTTCACCAGACACTAACCCAGCCCACTAATAACCACACCCAGGAAAACTCTTGGCACCAAGTCGTCATACATCAGTTCCTCCTCCCCTTGGGCAAGCCTAGGAAGGAGACCAGCAGAGGGGGGCCTGACCTGGGAAGCCAGGCCAGAGACCCCTCCCCACAGTGCTGTCCTATCAAGTCACTATAAAGATGAGGCATACTCAAACACAGGGCCTAATCCAGAGCTAGACATTTAGTATAGTCACTCATGAAATGGTTCTTATTATTGTGGTAACTAAAGGTCCTGCATTATTACTTATATACAAAAACATCGTCTGGCCTTTTGTGTGGCCCCTTTCTTTATTCTCTCCTTCCTATAGTTTATATCTCTATACCCTTGTATTAATTTCAAAATGCAAGGAGAAAGAGAGAATGCACGCGTGCGTGAGAGACAGAGAGAGAGAGAGAGAGACACCTTTGAAGAAATTTAACTATGGAATCAAGAAGGTGGTTGCCTTGAATTGAGCCAATTGTGGCCCCACGTGTAGTTGAGCTGCCCCTGTCCCTATCTCCCCTCCCTGTTGAAGGCTGCTAGAAGAGATCCTTGGTGTTGGTCAACCTTCTTGACCACAATGGGCCAAAGTGACTCTGTCCTTCTTGAGTCAGTGAGACCATAATCTCCCTGAAGTTTCAAGTTAGAAACTTCCTCCAAAGTTCTACCTGTAGATACCCTCATCAGCCTTACCATCCCATCCCCAGGCTCAAGTAGCGGGCCTCTGGCCAGCCCAGTAGCCACTTCAAGACCTCTAGGCAGTATTAGAACATGGCTCAAACATCTGGATGGGTCAGCAAACTCTGGTCTTCGCCCAGGACCCATAACACTACTTAATCAGAAAGTGGAGAATGGCAAAAAGAAGCCATTTCGTGATGCCAGCAGTTTTCCCAGGGTGAGGATGAAGTGGTTCCCACATCATGTCTCCTTCCCATGTGGAAGAAGAATGGAAATTGTCCCTCCAGAGCTGCCACCTGTCTCCTACGTTCTTTCCTCCTCCAGAGAAGGATTCTCCTTGGTGCAATTTAATTGTGTTCATCAGTCAACATTACTTGGCAAACACAGCCAGGAGCACAAACATTGCCACCCCTTTTTCAGTGTAATTGCAGTCTTTGGAATGCTGGAATGTGGTTTAAGGGCAAGCACTTTTTGATTACAGAGTCAATCTTTGTTTAAAAGTTTGCCACCCTGGGGAAGTTTCTAACAGGTTACTTTAAACAATGCTATCTCTGGACACACACAGCTAAATGGTCCCATTAATCCAAATTGCTTTGCCAGAATGCAATGGAACCATTCAGCAACAGGAAAGTGTCAAAAAAAGTCTTCACTGAAAGTATGACTACACTGCCCAGTGGAGTGCTTTGTCATGAATTCATCTACCAGGCATGCCCATACCCCAAGTGTCCCCACCTCTATTCACTCAGCCCTGAGGGTGTGCATGGTGCTATGCTAAGTGCTTCCATGGACTCAATTTCTCAGCCAGGTGGTGAGAGGGGACCTTCATCATCTCCAATTCAGAGAGAAGAGACATGAGGAACTTGCCCAAAGTTGCCCACCTACTGAGAGGTAGAACTCGGACTTAAACCCACCCATGTCCTTAACCACAAGCCAGGCTTCCCAAGTCTGGTCCATGGGCTACTTGCAGTATGCAAGGTGATTTAAAGTGGTATGCAGACAAGTTTTTGAAAATGCCAATATTTATCTATATTAACACATAACTAAAAACTTACCCCAGGTTTCTGAAGCTGAAGTTTTCTTTAAAGAATAGTTGATGTAAATGTTAACAAAGCGATAATACAAATGGTTTGTGGCTCTTCAGTCATTCAACAAATATTCACTGAGTGCATACCATGTGCCAGGCACTTTTCTGGATGCTGGGATACAATAGCCAAGAAAGCATTTTACTGTTGAGGGAAAAGGACATTAGATAAGTGAAGGGATAATATATCAGGCAGAAATGTGTCCTGGGAAAAAATCTGGCATGGAAGAAGGAGGGTGGGCCAGAAAGATGCTTTGGAAAAAGTTGGGAGAGTGTATAAATGACCAAGAAGAAAGACACATTATAATGACAGGGTTTGGCAAACGTTTTTATAAAGGATCAGATAGTAAATATTTTAGGTTTTGTGAGGAGTAGGCAGCCATAGACAGTATGTACCTGAATGGACATGACTGCTCCAACAAAACTTTTACTTCCAAAAACAAGTGGTGGGTTGTAGTTTGCAGATTGCTGCACTAGACCATTCTGCCAGATCTCCCACATTTCGCATAATGGCCTTGCTCAGAACACACAAATTCAGTTTCTGAAATTCAGTTCCTGATCCACCCACCCATCTTCCACACATGGCCTTTCCTCTATTATCTCTCACGATTCTGTCAGCACAGGTGCTAGCTTCTGATGCTCCAATGTTCAGCTTTCAAGACCCTAGATAGAGAAAGAGTAGTAGAGATTCCCAGGGCTTTCTGGTCAACCTCCCCTGGACTTTGGCCTGGGCTGCCCCTCTCCCCAGGGCATCTGAACTAGACATAAAACAGTCTCCTTTTCCTTTTTTTCCCCAACCTGCATGGCTTACCAGTCCTGAACTGGAAAACAGCACATGAAATATGGCTCATCCATCAATGTTGCCTGACCAGCGCCAGCCAAGAAGCAGGCAGTTTATTCACAGAGTGTCCTCCGTGACTGTGGCCTTATCCAGCCCCCCATAGTGTCAGCCAGAGCAGACTATATGTTCTTATCACCAACCTTCTCTACATAAACCCGCCAGAAATACCTAGTTCTCATTAGCACTGTAATTCACCCTGTGCCACCTTCCTCAATCTGAATCAGAAAGGTTAATGATGCTGAATCCTGAGACTCATTGATTTCAGCACTGGCCGTAGCTTCCTGCTCCCCCTGAAAGCACAGACTCCTTTACCTTTCCTTGGCTGACCAGGCAAGTTGCTGACTAAAGCCTTAATGCCAACTAATTCCCAAAGATTTCCCAGAGTGACTGGGCATGTGTTCCTGTTGTGCTTTCTGGAGATATGGTTGATCCTGCATGTCTGGTTTTTCACCATCTTTCTGCCTAGATGCCAGATATGCCTGGGCTCCCCTCCTATAACTTGTCTCATGAGTCTGCCCAGGTTGCAGGGTCAGCTGGGGAAGACAGAGAAATTTTTAGTTGAGGTGATGACCATGGTGCCTCTAGTGCATTCTAATGAAATAGCTTTAGGACCTCAGTATTGATTAATCCATTCAGTCAGTCAACACACACTTATTGGAAACCTACTATGTGCCAGGTATTTGCTAAAATCTGGGGTTACAGCCACCAATAGGTTAGCTAACATCTCTGATCTCACAGATTGGGCCATTAAATGATTACGTCTTTATGACTTTGTTAGGAATGAAGTCTATTTGCATATCATAGGAAACAGACAGGCATATAACCTCTTCTCTTCGAGGGAGTCAGAGAAAGCTTCCCTGGAGAAGTGCCTTTGAGCCAAAAGTTTAAGGAAGAAGAGGAATTAACTGAAAAAAATGGGGGACAAGTGTTCCAGTCAGAGGGAGCTGCATGTGCAAAGGCCCTGAGGCATGAGGGAACATGGCTCATGCAGCGAATCAAGAGAGGCTTATGTGGACAGGATGTGGTAAGGGGATAAGCCAATAGAATAAGGCTGGAAAGATAGGCCAGCCCAGATGATATGGGGGCTAGAGAACCATGTTAAGGATCCCAAGTTTATTCTAAAGGTAATAGGTTACCTTTGAAAGGTATGTAATTGGAAAGTGCTATGATGAGATAGCTTTAGTTCCTAATCAATTCCTTGGCAGTAGGGGGAAAAAAAGGAAGGGGAGAAATGTTGAGAACTTCACAAGGCTGCTAGAGGAGGAGAAATAGGATAGCTAATATTTTCTTCTGGTAGACACATACATTATAGCTCAGATAAGCACTTTCCACCAGGCTACTTCACCCCTGTTTCATTGCTGTTATTTTCTCTCTGTGGGGCCTTTCAGCAGCACGCAATATTCTTTCCAAGTCTTCATACCCTGCATTTCTTGGAGCCGGACCCTGTAACCCTCTCTGTCCTCTGTTTTGCAGAAATTTTCCAGAGCTCAGGCCCTTGGGATGGATAGCAAAACCATCAGAAGTGTGCATTTGAGGCATTGGCAGAGTCTGAGTCTAGCTGTCCCATTTACTGGCCATGACAGCTTGGGCAAGTTGCTCATCCTCTCCATGCCTTGGTTTTCTCATCTATAAAGTGGGAACCATCACAGTTACCTACCTCAGCTTCTGCTATGAGGATAATCTATGAAATGCAAGGTGTCTTGCCTGGCATAGAGAAAGTGCTCAGTAAATGATGACAGTAAGGGTGGCCCAGAATGACAAGCCCACTAGATTGACAGTCCAGGAATGTGGAGATGACATGTGTCTGCTTAGCACTGTTTCTCTAGTGCCCAGTCCAGTGCCTGGCACATAGTAGCAGCACAGTAAGCCCTTACTGAAGTAAGGAACAATGGAGCAAATGCACGGTCAGTGGCCATCCCATAGCCACCACTGTGACAACAGCAGTCAGTGCCTGTTGTCATTTATTTGTAAGTGGCAGAAGACTCACTGATACTTCATTGCCTGTTTTTCACTTTCACAATTATTAAAAGCATCTCAAGGCTTATTTCTGGACTAAGGAGCAATGGAGAGGTTTTATCTTTACTTATTTCTTTCAGCTAGAGGCACTTTCCAATATTTTCACAATGAAAATAGAAAACGTTCCAAAGAGCCAGAGTCAATTTCAGAACAATGAGCCATGATGGTTTCTCATAAATCCTACAGTTGGCTCACCCGCTTCTCCACTTAACTGGAGGTGTCCTTATAGATACAGAAGAGTCCCATCCAGGAACCCAGCAGTCTGAGGGATATTGACGTTTCACACCTGTCCAGCCATGTGGTCTCTCTCACACTGTCTGGGAGAAGGTCTGAATCCCACACCATCCCTTGATGTCACATGGCAGGTATCCACTCTGAGACTCTCCTATCTTTGAGAGAAAGCTGGGAGTCAGGACCACAGCTATTCCCTGTTCTCTCCCATTTCCATGATCCAGCCTCATATCCTCTGTCTGAGGGAAGGCCTCAGACTCTGAGGTCAGGTGCTTGGGTGTGAATCTCCGCTCCTGTTATAGGAGTGGAGTCTCTAGCCTGACACAAGTAATTTAACTTTTCTGTACCTCATCTGCAAAATGGGTAAGAATAATAGTATCTACTTCACGAGGTTGTTGGGAAGACAAAATGAATCCATATATATTGAGTGCCTGGAACACACGACTTATACCATCAGTAGTTATCATCATCATCTTCATCATCACTCTTACCAAGCTTTGAGAAGCTCAGTTCACTCCATTGTAAAATGGACCTAATCTGCCCACCTTATGTACTGATTGTGTGAATTAAGTGGATATAGCATATTTATTATATATCATGCATGTTTACTTTTATAATTATGTTATGTGGCCTTTTGAGATTTTGGGGTTCAACTGGCACTTTTTATTATGATAAAACATACATAACAAAAAATCTATCTGCAGTGACATTTAATACAGCCACAGTGTTGTGCAGCCATCATCGCTGTCTGGTTCCAGACACCACAGTCATCCTGAAAGGAAACCCTGTACCCGTGAAACACTTGCTCTCCATTTCACTCTTCCCCCAGTTCCTGACTGTCACCCATCTGCCTTCTATCTCTGTGCATTTACTACCTATTCTGGATGTTTCATATAAAAGTCATGCAATGTGTGGTCTTTTGTGACGGGGTCATTTCTCTCAGCATCATGTTTTCAGGGTCCACCCATGTTGTAGCATGTGTCAGTATTTCATTCCATGTTATGGCTGAATAATATTCCATTGTGTGGATAGACATTTGCTGTATCCATTCATCCATTAATGGATATGTGGGTTATTTCCTCTCTGGGTCTGCTATGAATATTTATGCACAAGTTATTGTTTAAGCAACTATTTTCAGCTCTTCTGGGTATTATGGGAACTTTTTAATGGGCGTGGTTCAACTACTTAAAAGAAAAAGGGAAAAAACAGTAAGATGGTAAAGTAGGAAATGAAAGGGATTCCAGCTTCTGTATGTGGGTTTCCTTTTTTGGTCAACCTTCGTCCTTTTGGGGGCCATCAAGGGAACTGACCAGAGAGAGGTTGGTCTTGGCTCAATTCTCGAGCTCTTGGGCCCTGTTGTTGTCTCAAGGGCCACAGCTTCCCCTTGGGGAACCCCTGCTGATTGTATGTTGCAGCTCAACATGCCTGGGAAACCAGCCATTCCGTTCCTTCTCAGAGGAAAGAAAAGAAGTAACTAGAGCAATGAGGTAATCAAGCACTCTCCTATGTTCTAGGCACTAAGCTAAGCCTTTCACACACATGAGCTCATCAAGTCTCGGCCCAACTCAGACAAGGAAACTGAGGATCTCTGAGATCAAGTAACTTGCAAGGTCACATAGCAAGGAAGCAGGAGAGGCAAGCTTCCAACCTAGTCACCTGATGCAGAGCAGTGCCCCTGCAGGACAGTGGCACAGCTGGCTGCCACTCAGGGGAGCACATCTCAGCTGGATCTGCCCCTGTGTCTGCCTTGCAGTGAAAGGGATCCTATGTGAGTTGGGAAATTCCATTTGAGGGACCTGGCACAGCCTTGGGGACATCATTCAGTATTTGCCCTTGTGTGTATTAAGCAACTGTTATGTGCCAGACATTGTGCCAGCCAAGCCTTTATCAACTGGGATTCCTCATCTAAACTCCAAAACACAAAAAGTGATCAGAATGACTATTCTCTTGATTCTTGCAAGGATGGTACATAACTAGTACCATTCTTGATGCACAGGAGAGAAGTTATTCAGAACATGCAGTGGGTGCCTCAGAACACCAGGGACCAGTTCTCACAGAAACCTGGTCTTCATCATCATCACTGTTTCTTCACATCTAGGACAGTACCTGACACATAGGAGGCATCACATAAGAATTTGCTGAATGAATGAATGTGGAAATAATGATGTGGACAAATAAACGTGAACCCTCCCCTCATCTAGCACACATCCTGTTTTACAATTTGTGATAGAATACTCTTTTACAATCCAAACCATTTAAATATTCAGAGACCTAGCACAGAGAATAATTCATCAATGATCAGTGAACTTGTACCAGAATCTTTTCAGCATAGTCAGATGAGAGTAGGTTTTTGAAATAGTCCCAGATGACATTTGTTAAACATTTTTTTTTCTTTAAGAAACACTGTATTGGTGATATAGGAACACAGGGGGAATAGGACTTAGGTATTGCCTCTGAGTAAATATCTCAGGAATGCCTGTAAATGAATAACCTTTACCCAAGGAACAGGGTGCTCATATGAGCAAGGAGCTCATATATAGTCAAATAAAACCAGAGCCTTGGGTGGAGATGAGTCTGTACAATTCAGCATGATACAAATGGTTGAAAAAGGTAAATTCATTTCTAAAGTCAGAGTTCAACACAGTTTTTGACACTTAGGAAATGCTCAGAAATGTGTGGAAAGAAAGGTAGGAAAGAGAGAATGAAAGGAAAGAGGAAAAAGAATTAAGAAAGGAAAGAGGGAGAGAGGGAAAGAGAGAGGGGAAAAGAAAGGGAGGGAGGGAGGAAATTTAATTCACATCCCTAATAGTAACCCAGGCAATATTGAAGTGTTTATTGTGTACCAAGCACCCATGCTAAGAACTTAACCTAAGTGCATCTTTTTTTTTTGGCCTCAAAACACCTCTGTGAAACATGTCCTGTTATATGAATCCCACAGTTTAGAAGGCAAGAGTGCTGCTCTGAGAAATCACACCTGCCCAGGGTCAGTTAGTGGGAGCAAAGCTCAGCCAATCCTGCTCAGAGGTACACAGTTAGATGCTATACTCTGCCCTCCTCCCAAAATGAAGAATTGGAATCTGATTTGGCCATGTTCTTTAATGATTTTGGAAGTTTTATTTTTAAGCTTCTAAATCTTTTTTTTTCTCAATTGAAACTTCACCCAAGACCCTAATATAATAAATAGGTGATAGTGACTCCTCTGTACAGAAACCTCAAGTGAGCCCCCTGCGCCAGGCTGCCCCCTCCCCTGCCCAGCCCAGCAAGAACCAGGACCACCACAGATGCAGCGAGTGTGGGAATCACTGATCTGGATGATAAATTTTCTTTTAAAATGCCTTAGAAGTTCTTTGTCCGCAAGAGCCGCAAATTAGGACCTCAGAGCCTGTGTCCTGTTTCAACAGCCTGCTTTCTTTTTTAATGTCTCTTCAGTCCTCTGAAATAAACAAACAGCCTTGGAAATCTGGGTAAGGAATATACTGGGTGCAGCATGTCCTGATCCTGCAGATCCTCTTTCTTAAGCCAAGAGTCTGCGTCTGCTTGAGGTTTGCAGAGGCACGGCGTTTGTTTTTCTGTGGAGGAGCGTGTGGCTTTTCTGCTGTGTTGCAGTGTATTTTGACCTTGTTCTAGTACAGACAGGCTAGTGAACCTGGCAGGCTGCCCAAGGTGATCAGTGACAGTCAGCTGTCTTTCAAGCTCAATCCCAACCCGGGGCTGAAATCTGAACTGACCTGACCCTGACATTCTGAGAAGTGGAGATCCTTGTTGTGTCCTACTCCCAGAAGAATTTGGGCTCAAGTCCTGGAGAAGCAATCATAACAACAGTAACAATAGTGAGAGCTAACATTAGAGCATTGCATGGGCCAGGCTACCCAACCTATAACAGATCTCTGTGCTTCCCCCTACCCACCATTCATTACTCACCACTGGTACCAGTTTATATATCAGCCGGGATCTTTCCATTGCAAACAACAGTTGATGTGCTCTTCTTTAATCCCTATCACAACCTATAAGGTGTGGAAGCTGAACTTCACACAGCTAAAATGACCTGGCCAAGGCTACACAGCTAATAAGTGGTGGAACTAGGACTTGAACCTACATCTTTCTGGTCTCAGGTCTGCATTATTTTAATTGCTCCAAGTTCTGATGTGTTAGTGTTGGTGCGTTAGGGACACCTGTTTGGTGAAACTGGAATTGATAAATTATTACTATAGGTCATTGCCATCATTTTTATAAACCCAGGGGAGTGTAAAATGGGGGAGGGAGGTCAGGGAATCTTAGCCATACACACAGAGGGAAAGTTGAGCTTATCAGTTCAGTTCAGTTCAGGTTAATGCTTATTTAACACTCCAGCCCTTCCCAGTTGAGTTTACACTAAGCTGGTTCTTACAAAGACAAGCAGGATTTGATCAGGCAAAAGTATAGGAAGGATGCTCCCCACAGAGAGGGATAGTGCAGACAAAGACCCTCATTCTGGAATGAAACATTTCCTGAACAATTTCTATGGGCCACCCTGAAATGGTCACAGGGACCCAAAAAGAAAGAGGCATAAGGTTGTTAGGATCTGCTAGAGGCATAAGGCCTGTTCTGGACCCTGGGGAAATATCGATGAATTGGACACCATCCCTTGTCCTCAAGTAGCTTACAGTCCAGGCCTGTAACATATGTAACTTACACTAGTGTTGGGAACACAGGTGTGTAAGATTAAAAATGCCACAGGTTGGTGGATGACTGGCAAGCAGTGAACATGCCTTTTTCTGGCATTTCTAAGAAAAGGATATGGGAACTTCCTTTTGAAGGCTGCCATTCACTGTGCACCTACTATGGGCCAGGTACTGTGTGTGCCACACCCAAACATAGCACTTAGACACCATTGATTTTTATCCCCTTTCTGCTGGTTAGAAAGCTAAGGCTCAGTGAACTTGAGAAACTCACTCAAAATCAACAGCAACAAAGTGGCAAAGATCAGAGAGAAATTTCTGCAAAGACTTCTCTGGAAACAGCTTTTATTGTGGCCGAGTTTTTACTTTCCCACTTAAATCACATTTACTTTTAAAATTCAATCTGTTGCTGTCCTCCAGAGCAGTCTTCCTCTTGTCTCCCCACAACCTCCCCACCCTCCCCCGCCAAAAAAAAAAAAATCAAATAACTGGCTGTAATCAGTAGTTGTAAGGGGATACACAATTTGGTTAACCAAATGTTTTGCTCATTTGAGATGTCTCATGGTATATGAAGATGACCAGATTTCAGATAATTAAAATGCAATCAAATAGACTACACACACACACAGGGCTGAATAGCAATTTAGTTCTTCATTCAAGATTCAGGTGGTGTGTTTCAGGATCAGGCGTGGCCTCTGGGTGTGGTCCTTGTCAGTCACCTTCCATGACAGCCGTCTGGAGAAGGGCTGACCTGCAAGAAGTCCCCGCGATGGAACGGCCATTAGAACGGCTTGTGCATGTTTCAAATGAAAAGTGTGTCTTCCAGACGTTTTTTGAGAGTGGGGATTTTGAGAAACAGTTTGCCAGTTTCTGCAGTGTGATGAGCATGTTTTAATTCCGTATTGTTTTCATTTGTAACAAAAATAAATAAATAAATCGAATTAGAAGTGAGCGGGCTTTATTACCCAGATGCTTCTCCAGGGTGCAGTCTACTGTGCAGAGGGAACCTCCACCTTCTGGCATCTCCAGCATGGTTTGTACTGCAGTTCACCTGGTGTTTCACCCTGTATCATGAGACTCTCCCTGTTTGTCTCCCTTCCCCACTGTCCTGTGTGCGACTTGTGGATGGGGACCGTAACTGCCTTATCCCCTACTGTGGGACCTGACCCACCAAAGAAATGGGAGGGGTTTCCCAGGAGACAAATGGAGTGTGCGAAGTCTTAGAGTTATGAAGAGCACAAAACGTTGAGAAAACTTCAAGTAACCCTGAGCAGTCACAGTTAGCTCACAAACCACCTTATACATCTGTTACAGAGGTCAGGCATTGTCCTGCAGGGGATGGAGAGCCATTGAGGATATTAAGTAGAGGTGGACCCATGATCAGACTTCTGTGCTAGAAAGATCCTATGGGTATTTTCCAGAGGATGGTTAACAGTGGAGTCTGCAAGCTGGGGTGGCACTTTATCCAGCTCACTTTTCCTCAGGCACCCAACTATGGCTGTAATTACACCCATGGGATCCTGGAAGAAATATTACACCTAGCTTTTTCCATACATTTTCCCCTGTATCTTGCAAACATGGGTGTCACTGTAAGCTTAGGCTACATTCGAATCGGGGATTACCCTTCTTTTATCTCCAGTGCTCTTGATCTTGACCTTTCTTCTTATTGTTCTGAAATTTTGGCCTTCCTAGCAGACAAGAACACTTCAGTAAGGTCCAGGCATAACACATCCAGAGAGTCAAGGACAAAGTGATAACAGTCACTGCCCCAGCCAAAAAAAACATAAGCCCCATGGAGAAATAGGTCCGAATCCACTCCTGAGATGGACTGCAGTGAGAGGAAATTAGGTGAGGGGGGTCAGATTTCAGACAAGCGCAGCCACACGCCTATACCCGGGACAGGGGCTTTATCTCTGTGAGCTCCTGGTATGCACCCTGTGTGGGACAACGGTCTCCTTGAAAGGAAGTAAGAGGCTTCAGAAGGCAGCTGCAGATTCTTGTGTTTGTTCCTTGCTCTTTCTGAAGAAATGGAACACACGCCTGAAGCTTATTCATCGTAAGGAAAGCAGGACTAAAAAGAGCCCGGACTCTGGACCTGGAGTGCCAAGGCCCAGGTCTCCTCTCCACCTCTCCTATGACTTTAGCCAAGCCGTTAAATCTCATTGAGCCCTGCTTTATTCATGTATTAACTGGTACTGGTTTGCTGGGGTTATTGTGAGATTGAAGGAGGGAACAGGAGCACTTAGCACTTTTTCGTAGGCAACAAAGAGAGTTTTCTGCAGTGGTCATTATTCAGTGTGTTCCCATGTCCTGGGGTTCAGTGTCACACATCTCTGCCAGTTCTCTGGGTGACGACTTGGGGAAGAGCACTCCCAGTCGAGGGAATGGGCTGGGCAAAGGCTCCGATATAGGAGTGAGAGAGCTGTCCTCCTTCCTCTCAAGGAACAGGAGCTGTGCTGGGTCTGGCAGTCACACCCAGAAACCCTGCATGCGAGCCCTCCACTGGGGCATTTGTTAAGCATGTCAGAGAATATTTGTTGAGCACCTACTATGTGTCAGGTCCTGGAGGAACAGAACAGAATTAGACTCAATGCTTGTCTCACAACTATAGTCAGGCTTCCAAAAAGTATTGTCCAAGGTGCCCAGGTAGACAGTCCCAATGCTGTTAACAGACAGATGGGCACGAGCTGGAGCAGCTACCTGGGGCACTGGAGGAAATAGCTCTGTGCACCCCCTACACACCCCTTGCACTTGACAAAAGGCTCATTTGGGCCCCACTGGTTGTTGGAAACGTGGGAAAGCTAGAAGGCCCCTGCCCACATCTCACTAGCCTGCCAGAGAAGCCAACCAGCCTCTCCAGGGCATTCCCCACTCTGTCACCTTACAATTTCCTTCTCCCTCCCCACCTGCCTGGTAGCCAGCTGGCTTGGTTCCTGTGCAGTGCTGTGAGCCCCATCCATGCCTTCAACTTGGGGCAGCCTCATTCCATTTAGCATGTCTTTCTGAAATGATGTCTTTCAAAGAGAGGCTAAGAAGTGTGCTTTGAATGAACAATTCCACATCTAGAAATGTAATCCTACAGCAACCTATCACACCTACACCCAGAAAGATACATATACAAAGATGATCATAGGAGCACTAGTTATAAGAGGGGGGAAAGGAAATAACCTAAATGTCCATTGCTAGGCGATTGGCCATGCCCATCCTACAGAATTCTGGGCAGCCATTAAAAAGGTGAAGTTCACCTGCACGTGCTTATTAGACAGAACAACAGGATATATCATTACATTAAAAAGTCAAGTAAATACAGGTAATAAAAATGGATATGAGGCAACCAGAAGGGGCTCTCGCTGATCAAAAAGAGTAATGAGCACAATGGACTGACACATATGAAATACACAGGAACCCAAGTGCTTTTAATAATACTCATCATCCGACAAATAAGCCTCATCGGTGACTTTTGGAGGTTGCTGTGCAGTTCAGTATTCTGAAAATTAATTAAAAATGGAAAGATGTATTTATGCTGTTTATAAATTCTGTTTCAGAATAACCGAATAGTCCATAAGTCCCATATAGAATTATAGCTAATAAATGTAGAAAGAATGATAAAAATAGATATGAATGTAATAGCTTCTCCTTCACAGGGTTGCCATGAGGAATTAGTGGGTTAATAAGTGTTAGGGTACTGTTTAGCCCCCATAGCAGGCACTCAAGTGTTGGGTGTCGTTGCTAGTGTTGCCATTGCTGTCATTTCTTTCTCTCTTTTGCTATAATCTAAGTTTTCATAGTCATAGTTTTAAAAACATAGGGAGGGTTACAGCCATCCCCCCACCATGGTTTTCTGTACTCTTCAGTTCATCGGGCAAAGACAGAGTATGCTGTTTCCCCTGTGGTCACACATCCCTCAGCAGATCGATACACCGCGAGTCACCAATGCATCTCAGTTTGCTAAGACTGTCTGACTTTAAAAATTCTGCATCCTGGGCATCCCCTCCGTCCTGGGCAAACCAGGACAACTGGCCACTTTACATATGCCCCTGGTAGCCCAGTTGCTTTAGGAGTTACACAGATAAGTAGTCGTTATCGCTTTTCACATATAACAGGGAAAAAACATAAAAATGGTACACCCAAATGGAATATCATTCAGCCTTAGAAAGGAAGGAAATTGTGACAGGTGCAACCATGTGGATGAACCATAAGGACATCATGGTCAGTGAAATAAGCCCATCACAAAAGGACAGACACCATAGGATTCCCCTTTGATGAGGTTTCTGGAGTTTGAATACTGTGTGGATGTGACTGTTCATAGAGACAGAAAGTAGAATGGTGGTTGCCAGGGCTTGGTGCAGGAAGGAGGTAGGAAGTTGTTATTTAATGAGTTCAGAGTCTCAGTTTTGCAAGGTTAAAAGAGGCTTGGAGATGGGTGGTGGCGATGGTGGCACAACATTGTGAATGTACTTAACGTGACTGAACTGTACACTTAAAGATGGGCGAAGTGGCAAATTTTTTGTTATGTGTATTTTACCACAATATAAAATTTTTGGGAAAATAAGGTACATCAGGTATCACAAATATTGTTGCTTAGAGTAAAACTAAAGTGGTATTTAAATTGAACATACGGGCGTGGCCTATGTGGCTCAGGGTTTTTTTGGAGCCTTGTCTTATAATGGAAAGGTTGTGGATTAGATTCCAGGTCAGGGCCATGACTGGTTGCGGGGTTGATCCCCAGTCCAGGAGCATATCAGAAGCAACCAATCAATGTTTCTCTCTCACATTGATGTTTCTCTCCCTTCTTCCCTCCCTCCCTTCCTCTGTCTCCAAAAGCAATGAAAAATGTCCTTCAGTGAGGATTTAAAAAAACTAAATTAAACATAAATATCATACAACTCTACATATGATACACGTAGTAGGAATTGGGGAAATACTGACACCGTATACTCTGGGCTCAGGTTGAAGGTGCCTCTGTGCCCTCACCACCCTCACCTTGCCAGATCCCGCAGTCTCTCACCACCGCTCACGCACATTTCTGCTCTGCATATGGCCCACCCACTGCATCCAGGAAGTCTGTGCATGCTGGCAGCATTAGGGGGTTGAAATCCTGAATCTTGACATTCACAAAACTCTGTGCCTAACTTTTGCCTGAGCACCATCAGCCTCATCATCAGTCGTGAGCATCCTGTGTCAGGAGAGAGATCTGGGGGCCCGAGCATGGTGGGCAGGAGGGACCTGGAGAAGAAAAGCTGGCTCTGAATTGGGCTTTTTCTGGGTGGAGGCTAAGCAGGCTCCATCCTCTCCTCACCCAATCACGCGCTGCCAGCAGATGGGCGTAGCTGTGACTGGGCTCCTGGGCGCCGGGGATGAGGGGGTGTGGGGGCAGGAGGACCAGAGAGATGAACCATGCCCCTTCCTGTGTGTCTTCAGCCCAGAGTCATTATGCACATCAGACAACATGACGGTGCAATGACCCTCTGGAAGACAGTTCCTATCCCTGACACCAGCTGGGAGACTGTGGACAAGTCCCCTTAGGGGCATTTCCAAACCATGCTCTGCAGAACATCCCATACA
Organism: Phyllostomus discolor; assembly: GCF_004126475.2. NCBI lineage: Eukaryota > Metazoa > Chordata > Mammalia > Chiroptera > Phyllostomidae > Phyllostomus > Phyllostomus discolor. Next base: position 100,478,871 of record NC_040905.2, on the reverse strand, counting down.
TGTGATGTATAGAAAGCCTTCCAAGTTCAAGTTAGTCTGGGTCCTTACACTACTGTCCCCAGTTCAAAATATCTTAAGCTTCTGATGTTCAAAATGGCAATAATACATACTACTAAGTAACAGGCCACACTGTCAAAGGCTTACGATATGCCAGGTGCTACTGCACAGGTTTTACATGCATTATTTTGTTTAATACTCCCAACACATGAGGTTTACAGAGATGAAAGTAACATGCTCAGAGTCAGGGCTTTCAGGAAGAGACCATGGGGAAATGATGAATAAAAAAGGAAGAGAGTTAACTACCGATACCCATGCTTGACTTAAAACAACGCTTCTTAAGCGTTAAAGGGCAGATGCCTCACCTGGGAATCTTGCTTAAAAGCAAATTTAAACTCAGTAGGTCTTGGGTGGAACCTAAGATATGGTGTCTAACGGCAAAGGGCTGATGCTCTTGGTGCAAACACTAGCCTCTGAATTGGGAGGCATCAGAGTGCCTGTATATTTATTTTCTCCTTCACCTGGAATGGAATTCATTCCTTCATTCACGTACTCATTTATTCACACATTCGCTTGTAGAAGTGGTCTGGTAGTTCCAACCCAATTTCTCCATTTAACCAAATAGTGACTTCTTTGAGTCTCAGCTGCCCATCTATAAAATGGGAATGAAACTCACATTTATAGCATCTTTGTGAAAACTTAAGTGCAAAAGAGTGTAGCAAAGTCAGCCCCAGGGCCTAGGCCACGGTGGGCATTCTGTAAGTGTTCTTGGAGCATCTTTCCTTACTCATTTATTTATGTGTTTCAACTGATATTCCCGTATGGTTCAAATACGTGTATTTTAATATTTATTAAAAACATGTTAATTAAAACAAAGATGTTCCAGTGGCTCCTAACAGTACCCTGATGGACCCCAGAGTCACCATCCTGAATCAGAGGAACTGGCATAGATGGAGGGACATATCTTCTAACAATTTCTGCGAAAGGTGCAGAGAAACTGGTGAGGAGACAGACACAAGTGACGAGCTGTGGGAACCGCTTGGCAAACAACTCCACCAGAAAGAGTGAGTGAGAAATGTGTGTGAGGGGTAGGGAGAGAGAGGCTGGAACTGAGTAAAATGTCAACAGATCACAAGCTGTTAATTATCTGGAGAGAACTAAATATTATGTAGGCAATTATCGACAGGCGTCTGAAAGCAACAATAGGAAAACTTGGGCCCCAGCCGAATTCCATCTCCCTTTGGAGAAGGGCTGGGGAGACAGGCTTTAGTATTCAGAGCAGGCTTATTTATGCAGAGGGAGAGCGAGGGGGCCAGGGCCCCAGGGAGAGGGGACAGGCAGGGGGCACAGCTCTCTGCTTTGAAAAGCGGCTTTACCCACAAGCTCTAGGCCTGGAATCCACGGCCCCCTCCCATCCACCCTTCCTCCCCCAAGATGTCATCTTTTGAGAGGATTTCATGTGGAAGCATCGCTAAGTAAATTCGTTAAATGCCTATTCATCCCCATCTGATGGGGACTTGGTGAAGCGGTAAATGTGAAAATGGCCCCAGCTCAGGGCCCTGAAAGGGCTTTCTGGGGTTGCCAAATGGAGCTGCAGCCACTGACCCTGGGAGGGCTGAGGCTTGGAGAGAGGGGGCCCTTCAGGACCCCCAGCCCGGCCAGTCAACCCTCCCACTGAGGCTACTGAGAGGGCCCTATTTATTATTCCTGCTACCAGGGACCCATTCAGAGGTTAACTTGTCCCCGTATTCATCAGGACAACAATAATGAACTGTCGCAGAGAGTAGTGAGGGGGTTGGTGAATAGGAACTGCTAAGACATGTACATGGTTTATAGAGAGCTTGCTTTAATTTTTTATAGGCCGATTTAGTTAACACCTCTTCCAGCAACTTCAAGAACCCTCTGCCCACAAGCTACCATAACTTGCACGGGGCACACATGGACTTTACCTCACAGTGAGCAGTAGGGGCTTGTCCACAAAGGAGATGCACCATCATTGTGCAGACACGTGGGGTGGTGGGGGGTGTTTGTCTGCATCCCCAGGGTTCACCTCTGTGCATACCGGCAGGGCTCAGCTTTCTGTGTGTGTGGTGGATTTAGCTCGTTGTGGACACATGGGGTTTTTCTGGAGTCTACCGCCTGCTAGAATGGCTGGTTTTGAGTTGGTGTTTATTTCTGTTAATAGGATGGGGCATTGGCAGTGGTCATTTTCACTGCAGCATCTCTTTACTGCTTTGTGCCCCCTCTGCTGGAATTGAATTGGTCAACATGAGCCATCCAATCACAGAACAGGGACTTGGAGTGGCACGACTGCAGGGAAATGAAGAAGCAGTAGGGGGTGGGAGCAGCTTGGAACAGATGGTGGGAGGCAGAAAGAGTAGAGCAGCTTGTACTTATTGCACACCTACTATATGCTCTTTAAACCCACACAGTTGTTCATTCAGAAGATATGAATGGAGAGCCTACTGGGTGCTGGGCAGCCAGGTGAGTTCAGAGAAGATAAATGACTTATCCTTGGACACACAGGGTGTGGTCAGGAGAGGATCTGGAACCTGTCTCCAGGTTCTTCTGCTTCTTGAACCAAGGCATCACCTTCTAAGGTACCCTACCTGCCTCCCAAAGGTCTTGCCTCCATTCTGTTCCCAAAATTGTCCTTCCTTTCCATTGCCTTCACATTTCTCCCAATTTGAAACAATAGTTAACCCTTTCTTCCTAAATAAAAATCCCTGAGCAGAGGGGCCTGATGATAAAAGAGCTGTCACTTCAGCACCGTTTACCTGTTTGGGTTTATTCAGCAGAAGAGGCGACTGCATTTCTGGCAGATGGAGACCCATGTGACTGCCTTTTAAAATACTGTCACAGCTGTATGCACAAGCTGATTAGCTGTGACTACACTGCTAGTGCCGAGATTGATGGTGATAAATTTGGGATAACAATGCTGGGAACATGTCATTCGTTTGCATCGCACTTTATCTTTGTTAAAGATCTCTCAATCAGTTGCCCAGTGGTTGTCGAGAACTTGGTGATTCATTCATTCATTGATTCATTCATTTCTTGAAATGCACTTGAAAAGAGTCAGTTCAAACTCATGTCAACTTTGAGTCATTTATTCATCCAGCAAACAGTTGGATGTTCCTGCAGTAGGAACTAATATAGCTCCTACTGTGTGCTAGTGATGAGCCAGGTTCTGTGTTTTTGAATTCACACCCTAATGTAAGGAAATTCAACACTTTTAGGTGGTAATAAGATAGTGAAATAAATGGAGTGATAAGATGGTGATAAAGGCAGAGAGGGGGATGCAGATGCTACTTTAGGTTGTATGACCATAAAAGTCCTCTCTGATGAAAGAACATTTACAAGAGAACCTGGATAACAGCAGCAAGTCAGTGATGAGAAGATATAGGACAGGATTTTCCAAGCACAGCAAGTGCAAAAGCCCTGAAGTTACTATGTATTTGACATTGAGCTACACACTGATGACTTACTATTTGCCAAGCCCAGGGTTGGGCACTGAAGATTCCAAAATGAATAAGATATTATCCTCATCCTCAAGGAGTTCACAGTACATGGAGCATATATGAGACAAATACAAAGAGTATGTTTTAATGTAGTGTGGTTGATAGTGACTCATGAAAGCATACAGCCTTATCAGCCCATTGGCTGGTGTGAAAGGAGGAGGGTTCCTGTTTTCTATGACAAAGAATGAAACCAAGACTCAATTGTCCATCACCTCTGGAGGATTCTGACTTTCCTCTTTGTTTCCACAGGACAAATGACCAGCTGGTGGCATTTCTCTCCCGATACCGAGATATGAATTTCTTGAAGTCACATGGCCGGGACAATGCAAGGTAGTACATCCTCCCCCTATCTTTGTACAAAATGGAAATGAAAATCTGAGTGATCATTTTGGGACTTCCTTCCAGCCTGGCTTGGTGCAGCCAGAAAAAAGTTGAGGGTAGAGGAAAGACAGTCATGGTGGGCCTCACCCATTCCATGCAGGGCCTGAAGTGGCCCCTCTTGTCAACCAAGGACAGAGAGCACAGTAAATGTTTCATAGTAAATGTCATTGCCCTCCAAGCACTTTGTGAGTCTATCGTCTCATTGTGGCAACCCTTCAACACAAGCAGAACAGCCATTGTTAGTTCCCATTTTATTGGTGTGAAGACAGAGGCCCATAGTTTGTGACATCCCCAGAGTAACCATCTGGTCATCCAGTTATTCACCAAATATTTGCCGAATGCCAAACGTGTGCCAGGCACCCTTCTAGCAGTGAACAAGACAAAATCCTCACTCTCATGGATTTACTTTCTAGTGGAAAAGAGTATCATGCCAGCATGGAGTTAAACTCAAGTATCCTGACTCCAGCCTTGTACCCTCGCCATTGACTCACTTTGGTGCCCAAGACATTGGCAGGGGTTCAAGGCACCCAAAGCCCAACTTTACCCATTTCACCTCCCTCATTAAAATGAACAATGCCTGAATAGCATCAGTATCATCCAGCTTTGAGCTGAGTCCAAATCTCCATGTCCAGAGATCATCAGGGAGGGATGTAGTTATGGTAAGCTCTACCATTCAGATGTAAAATATTGTTAAAATCCAGTCCAGGTCACTCTAACATCTTAGATCCTTTTTTTGGAGTTGCCCTCAGGGCATAACCTGGCAGCTCACAGAGTCATTTTAGCTTGTTAACCTGTTTTGGTTTGGTTCTTATGTTGGTTTTGTTTTGTTGTGTTTAATTCAGGTATTTTATTTGAAAATTAATAGCCCCATTTAAAAATAGCAAATCTCCGTGGCCAGAGATCAGCTGGGAGGGATGCAGTCTCATGAAAATCCAGATTTCTAGTTCATCCTAAAAGATAAGAAGGTCTAGCTCTGGCTAGGTAGCTCTGTGGGTTGGAAAGTTGTCCCATACACCAAAAGGTCACAGGTTCGATCCTCAGTCAGAGCACATATCTAGGTTGTGGGTTCTATCCTCAGGGCACATTCAGGAAGTAACCAATATGGGAAGCAACCAATTTATGGTTCCCTCTCACATCAACCATCTTCCCTCTCTCTCCCCCCATCCCTTTCTTTCTCCAAAGTCAATAAAAAAATAACCTCAGGTGAGGAATAAAAAAAAATTTTTTTAAAGAAAAGAAGATCCACTATCTCTGTGCCTGAATTTTCTCATAGCAGTTATCAACTGGATCAGAGATAATGCCGGTGTTTTCCATGTCTCTGAAGTTCTTGCCTGTCCCTCTTCCATACACAGCCCCATTGGCATTGCAATTTGCGATCTCTGCTTTAGGTGTACTCTGCCATTGATGGTGGAGGTGTGGTTTTGCCTAGCTGTGTGACTTAGCTTACCCAGTCCTCCACATCAGGGAGGAACAAAAGAAGCAGTGGTCTCCAATTCCTGACCTTTGTGTAGGAACTCCTTGTGTTATATCATATCCTGCACTTTAACTTTGATTTCATCCAGCTGTCTATTTATAGATCATTCCTATCCTATTGACAGCCTGCATTCTTTACATTTAAAAAGAGCCCCAGGTTTCACCCCAGGTGATGTGGATCAGTGGATTGAGCACCAGCTTATGAACCAAAAGGTCACTGGTTCAATTCCCAGTCAGGGCACATGCCTGGATTGTGGACCAGGTCCCTAGTTGGGGGCATTAAGCAACCAACTGATGTTTCTTTCCTTCTCTTTCTCCCTCCATTCCCCTCTCTCTAAAAATAAATAAATAAAATCTTAAAAGATTAAGTCTTTACTTTGAAAAATAAAATAAGAAAGAGCCCCAGGTTTGAAGATGCTCTGTAAATCAGCACAGATTACCATAGCATGTTTGGCCACTAAGGGTAAGGGAGATCTGGGTGGAAAAAGAAGAACTATAAGCACTGTGTGTTGTGTTCCTACTAAGTGCCCATTGCTTTGGTGGACCTTTTCATGCCGGATCCAATTTCATTCTTATAGCCACTGAGTGCAAAAATAAGATTTAGTATCCCATTTGTCAAGAAAAAAAGGGGGTCTTTGGGAATCTAAATGATTTTTCCAAGGTCACAAAGAAGAAGAGTGCTAATTTGAACCCACGTCTCTGGCCTTAAAGCCCATGGAAAGGAAATGAAGCTTCCATGGATGTGGTTAATAATCAAAATTGACCCACGTTCTCATGTCCCCACCCTTAGGTAGAGAATGAAGACCTTTTCCCCAGTAGGGAACCTTGTCCTACATGTTTTGTGCAAATAAAGTTGCATCATGAAAATGGAGCCCATTGTAAGTGAATAGACATGACTGGATGACATCCACCATATAACTTTTGTTTCAGTCTAGTCAGTATTTATTCCCTGACTGCTACTTCCAGGCACTGTGCTAGGAACTGTGTGTAGGACAGAGGTTAAAATCATGTTCTTTAAGATTACACCTCTTGGGTTGGAGTTCTGCTCTACCATGTCCTAGTTGTGTTTCATTGCACAGGTGACTTCACCTCTCTGAGCCTTTTTCCTTCCCCGTACAATGGACTTATTAATAGACCTACTCTCATGGGATTGCTGGGAAGATTAAATAAGATGCTGCACTTAAAAATTTGACATATAGTAAATGCCCTATGATAACGGTAGTGGTGATGATAATGATAGCATTGACATGCTAAGTACAGGACTAAAATATTGCTGTTGGAAGACAGAAATAGATGATATATGGGCCAGAATTATGCCTCTGGGTGTGTATATCCTGTCTCATTGATGTGCATTAGTAGCTGAAAGTGGTACTCAAATAGCATGGGACAGGATAAAGGCTCAGACGAAAGAGATGTTGCTTGTACCTCCTTCAAAAGCCCTAAAATTCAAGGACAGAAGAGCTCACAAGTTTCAGCACTAGTCCACGAGTCCTCAGCTGGGATTCTCTCACCTGATGAATTAAGGTCAGTAATTTAGTGTTAATTTAATGCTAACATGACCAACGTGACATCATCTGCCACTCTCACCCCTTTGTTAGCTGAGGTCTCACCTGCTATATGAACAAGCTTGGCCACTGCCTGCCTTCTGTTGTTGATCTCATGTGTGCAGAGCTTAGCTCTGGTTCCTGCACTGGTGATGTGCTAGGAAGGGTACTTTTGGTGGGAAATGTCAGAAACCCAGATCAAAGTAGCTTAAGGAGTAAGGAAGTTATTGGCTAATACAACTAAAATATCAGTATCTGACTTCAGATATGGGTAATCAAGCAGTTCAAATGATGTCATCAAACCCTGACTGTTAGTGCTTTCATTTTTTTAGTTTAATTATTTTTTATTATTTTTAAAGAGGCTTAAAGTGAAATAAACATGTCCCTTTAAATAAGCAAGTAGTTCAATGGCAGGAATCTTTTTTTTAAATTGAGACATAACATTACATTAGTTTCTGGTATATAGGGTAATGACTGGATATGTGTATATATTGCAAAACATCTAGTTAACAGTTACAATTTTTTAGTCTTCACCTGAGAATATATTCATTGATTTTAGAGAGAGAGAAAGAGAGCGAGAAACATGGATCTGTTGCCTCCTGTGCACACCCCGACCAGGGACCGAACCCTTAGCCTTTTGGTGTATAGGACGATGATGCCCCAACCAACTAAGCCACCCAGCCAAGGCACAGACTTTTTTCTTGCAATGAGAACTTTTAAGATCTACCCTCTTAGCAACTTCCAAATACACAATATGGTATTATTGACTATAGTCACCATGTTGTCCATAACATTTCCATGACTTATTTTATAACTGGAAGTTTGTACCTGTTGAAACTTTGACCCATTAACTTAACTTCATTATTTCCATTGTCCTTTGTGTTGGTTTTAATTTTGTGGCTCCGATGGTGACCCTTCCCAACTTTTTGCCTCACTTCACAGATGAGGAAACTGAGACTCTGAAAAGTGAAGGAAGTTGCTTACGCTCACACAGCTAGGGCAGGGCCAGGACTCAGCCAGGTGGCTGTGCCTCCAAAGCTCAGAGTCCCTGCATGGTGAAGCTTCCCTGTGCTGTGGTCCTGCTTCCCTCCAACATGCTGGCTGGCTTTGAGACAGCCACTCTGTTTCTCTGGGCTTCATTTTCTTCCTCTGACAAACCAGGGGGATGAACAAGATGGTCTCCCAAGTCCCTTCCTATTCTGATGCTTCTGGGCCAGTCCTTGTAAAAGACATTGTGACAGAAGCAAAGAGCTTATAAGACAAAGACGTGGCGATGGGCAAAAGCAAGCAGTGGGACACAAAATAGGCCACATGGTGCCTCAGTTTTTAACTCCACGTGGTTTCTAATAGCAGTGTTGACCTTCTGTCCCCATCTCCCGCCTTTAGCAGCCAATTTGGACTTTGAGCTCCCGCTGAGAAGAGATGGCATAAAGGCAAACTAGTATTTAATAGCTGCCAAATTGGTCCTGACTGTTCCTGTAATTAAATGAAGGAGAATGTTGTGTTTACTGTTCCTCCTTGCTTTCCTCCTAAAATAAAGTAACTAGATATATTAAGAGACATGTAGTACAACACAGTTATCATTTTCCCAGATAGCCTCAATGGGGCTAGCAGATGTGGATGCCCTCAACTGTACTCACAGCCTGAACAAGTAGGTCTTTGCAGACATCCTCAGGGGCTCCTGACTTCTGCTTAGGGAGCATCAGAGAAGTTTCCCAAGTCTCAGCAGGCTGATCAAGTCCCAGCAGGCTGATCAAGTCCCAGTGTGTGGGGACAGGCCCCTTACAGGGAGATGGAGAGGAAAAATCACTTCCCTCAGCCAGGAGAGGGTTTCCTTTGGGCCTTTTCCTGCCTTGGTTGATCTGAGGTCTCTACCTAATTCAAGCCCCGGTGCTTAGTTCTGGGGAGCAGTGTGATATAGTGGTAAGAGCAAGAGCACTGGAGTACAGCCAGTTCTGCCATATGACAGCTGTGGGACTTCAACAGATGACTTTGACTCCTCATACTTGCATCTCCTCATCTCTACAAAATTCAGACAGTGAGGTTGGAATTGTGGAGGACCGAGTTTCCACAGGAAGGCCCGAGCCAGGTGCTTTCCAGTATGTTACCTCATCCCAGCCTCACTTGGCAGGTGTTACCCCATTGTAGAGATGAGCACAGCTCATAGCTAGTGAATGGCACAGCTGGACTCTTAAGGCCTGTGTTCTTTTATCAGCCCAGGATCTGAGACGACCCACAATTATAAATTCTTGGGGTGTACAATTGAAATAGCAATATTCTGATGACTTTAAGTAGAATCACTTTTTAAATGAGTTGGGAAGGGCAGAGTGGAAATCAGATCCTTCTACTTTCGAGAGTCAGCCTATCCCAGAGTGTGATCATGATCCACCTGTGATGCGTGGCATTATTCTGGGTAGTTCATAAGTGGGCATCCTGGAAAATTGGGTATTGATCTGATGTGCATCAATGAAAATTTATGTAATTAGTTCATCTAGCCCCTGACTTCATGGATATTATGCTTACAATAAGATTAACTTAAAAAAAATAGTTGAAGCTATTTAAATTTGGCTTCAAGAAAAACATTGGGTTGGCCAAAAAGTCCATTTTTTCCCATAAAACGAAAGACACATTTTTCATTTTCACCAATAATTTTGTTGATTTGGATATTTTGAGTGTGTTGGCTATCTCCCATATGGTAGAACATTGATTGTTCTCAATTAATTTCTCCATTTGATCACTATCAACTTCAAGTGGAGTATCATCCAATGAGGAATCTCCACTTTTTCCTCCAAGTGGTTCGTGAGGAAACTTCACAAACCACTTTTGATACATTTGACCAGTCGCAGCACCTTCTCCATACACCGCACAAATCTTGTTTTGCATTTCAGTTGCGTTTTTATCTTTCCTGAAATAGTAAAGCATAATATGCTGAAGATGTCACGTATTTCTTCCATCATCAATATTAAAAATGGCTACACAAAAATTCACCAATATTGATAAGTTTTTTAATGCATGCTGACATGACAACAGTGTCAATACAATCTAACAAAAGTGCTTCCGATAAAGTTAAAGACAACTAAGCGCTACTAGATCCATCTTACAGAAAAAGCCAAATGAACTTTTTGGCCAACCCAATATTAAGGAATTCTCATGTAGTTACTACATTAAGCACATAGCAGGGCAGGGCAGTTAAGAACCCAGGCTCTGGAGCCAGACTGCAGGACTCACATGCTAACCACTCACTAGGTGTGTGTGACCTTGGGTAACTTACATCAACCACTCGCGTGTTTGTTGTCTCATCTGTAAAATAGAAATGATGATCAAACCAACTGCACAGAAAGTTGTTGCAAGAATTAAGTGAGTGAATATATGGATAAGCTCTTGAAACAGGGTAGTTGTGCATATTAAGTTGGTGGTGGTGATGATGATGGAAGGAAACCTTGAAGATGGTATGCAAATTATTAATATTTTAGAAACACTTTCTACAACTTGTAGGAAAACAATTAGCATTTCAAATGTAAGAAGGCTAGACTGGAAAAAAGCTAGGATAGATCCCATCCTTCCTCATTTGGCAGCTCCTTCTCTTTGTCACTGAACTAATCTTTAGACCCAAACCTCCCTTGATGTATAAACAGGCAACTGTTTAGCCAAAAGTTGGCAAACCCATCAAGAGCCTGGCCAGGAAACTCCTCCAAGCAAATCTGCTTACAGGAGGCTCTTTGGTGCCAACTTGCTTATCAAGAGAAGGGCTTCCTCCCAGCTGTCCTGTAGCACCATGATTGATGTGAGAAGATAATTAGTATTTCATCTCCAATGGGGAAAGCAGATTGCCTTTCCCTTTAGCTTTTCTTAAACCCAACCAGTGAGTTTATCACTGTTTGCATGCTCATTTTATTTAATTCAATTATGGCAGCCATGTCAAAATAGTGCTTAGCATCTCAGGCACACACACAGAGCTGTGTATGCATACCCTCTTTTGTCCTCCATGTGGATTTTGAAGTCAACTTCGGAGCTTTTCTTTTTCCCAAATAATCCATGTTGAGTTAGACAGAAGACTGTAAGGAAAATATTTCACAATGTCATCTCTGAGAGGTAGAGCATGGTTTTTATTTTCTTCTTAGATTTATTTTTCTGTTCCAAGCTTTCGATGGCACAAAGCATTACTTTTACAAGCAGAGTAAAAGGCAGTAAACATTGCTTTTTAAAATGTGTGAAACATGGAAAACCAATTAGCGCTCATCAGACCTTTAGAACGCTTAGAGGTGCCAGTTGCTTTGGGCCCTGAGTGCTGTGAAGATCATGGGCCACTGAGCCAGGAGACATTAGGTTCCAGAATTTGGGTCCCTGGCTCTGATTTTCTTCCATCCTTGAATGTCAAACCTAAGTCAGCTTTCTTAGCACAGGGCGTATAATAATAGTAACATGGGGAGAGTGCACTGTGTGCCAGGAACTGTCCTAAATGCTGTACAGATATTAATTCTTTCCATTCTCACAACAACCCCACAATGTAAGTTATTATTGTGTCCATTTTCCAGATGGGGACACCAAGGCTAGAGAGAGTAAATGATATGCAGCTCGTAAGTGGGAAACAGACTGGGACCCAGGCAGTCTGGCTGCAGAGTCTGCTCTCCAAGCCACTGTGCTACACTGATTCCCTGAGTATGTTCCTCATAGAGTTTCCTGCCTTGTCCAGGCCACGTGTACTTATGGATGGCACATTCTTTCCACCAGTGGGGTCAGCGTCTGCCTGTCCTATCTACTCCCCAGTGACGTGGTGAAGCTGAGCATTCCCCTGTAGCTCTTTTCATTCATTTGGGTTCTTGCATGTGCTACTACTTATACAGGTAAAACTTTTCCCCACACACTTCAGATGACCAAGTCCTTCTCATCCATTTTAAATGCCACCTCCTCAGTGAAGCCTTCCCCAACAATCTTCACTAAATATACCCATGTCTCTTTATCTTCTGTCATTGCATTCTGAGTTTCTCTGTATAGCACTTGTCACAAACATCTAACTGTATATTAATGTGTTTTGTAGCTTTTTATGTCTGCTTATTTATTTATTAGAGCAGTATTACAGCCTTATGGCTAAGACTGTGGAATCCAGAGTCTGACTGCTGAGGTTTGAATCCCACCCTTGCCACTAACCAGCTGTGTGACCTTCAGGAAATTACTTAACCTCTCTGTATCTCTATTCCTTCATTTGTAAAATGAACCCTCGTAGGACTGTGGTGAAGACTAAATTAGAGAATACATACTAAGTGTGAGGAGTGGGGCCTAGAAAGGAGTAAGTGCTCAGTAAATGGTAGATGTTATTGTTTCATTTTGTTATCTCTCTCCCTAAAAGAGAGAAGAAGGGCAGAGGTAATGCCCATCTTATTCACAAGCATATTCTCAACACATAGAGCTGGAGTATTCAAGGTGCTCTCTAGAGCTGCTGAATGAGGGGATGCCTCAAGCCCCCTTGTTATTTCAGGCAGCTAAGGTCACAAAAGGGCACAGCCCACCCTGTGCCTGAGACAAATGGCCATCTGGGCCCATATGGTGCTGCCGGGAATGCAGTGAGCTGAATCCTCGCTGACTCATGGCATGGGAAGATGGACAGTATCTGTATTCATGATGCTTGGACAGAATTAGAAGGATTCTGCTGACACTTGTCACCTCTACCACTACAACCATGGGCATCGCTTAACTAAAATAATAGCAGGAGATTGGGTTCACTGTGGGGACATTGGGCTTCTGTCCTTGGTGCTGAAATAGCAATCCTTTTCAGTTCATTGAGGGTTTCTACCCCTTAGCCCTGTACGTGCTTTACGCATGCCTGTACCAAGAGACATATAAATTTAAATTTCCTAGCCTGATAAAGGAAAAACGTTAAGCATCTTGATGAACATTTATGGAGCAGTTACTATGTGCTGAGCACTTTACTAAGCCCTCTCCATATATCATCTCATTTAAACCTTCACACCAACTCTGTGAGGCAGCTATCATTATGATCACCGTTTTCCACATGAGAAACTGAGCCGTCCCGTGTTCTGGTTGCCCACGATTAGTGCAGACCCAGGACTTGAATTGAGTAGTCTGGCTCCAAAGCCCAAAGCTTGGCCCCCGCAGGTGGCAGTCTCTTGTGAGCCCATTGGCATGGCTGGCTGATTTCACACATTGTGGTTTTCATGCTTTGTTCCATGACTTTATTTTTTCACTAAAATGCTTAGGTTGTACTTATGCTAAAGGAGTAATCTGGGTTCAGTGGCAGATCACTGGACAGGAAAAGAGAAGAATGGGAGATGTTTTCCCCCCCAGGCTATATATTTTGGATGACTTTGGATCATACAGCCCTCTGGGTCTGAATGTGTGTGTGCCTGTGTGTGTCTTTAATCTGTAGAATTAGTTATTTTAGCTGATTGCTAAGATTCTTTCCTGCTCAAACATGCTGTAAAAGCTGAGGGGCAGAGTTCTTCCTTTTAGAACTCATTAGAGGATAAGACAGGTCTGGAATAATTTCATACTCAATGACTATGCTGAGATCATAGCCAGGAAATTAACTGAATTGAGGGACTTCTTCATTGTCTCCTTTTCTGAGATCATTTCCAAAGGCTACAGATACTTTCTTTTTTAATTATATTTTATTGTTTATGCTGTTACAGTTGTCTCAGTTCCCTTGCTCTCCTGCACACACACATACACACACACACACTCCCTCAGGCAATCCCTAGACCTGAACCCTTCTCCCAGGGGCGAGAATCAGGACCCCTCCCCACCTTCCATCTGGTTTCCTTTGATGCTCAGCCAAGTAGACCTGGTCTCTGTGACATCCCAGTAGAATCCTATTTAGTTATGACTTTGTTCCACAATGTGCCAGTTGAGTGGTCTCAGAAAAGCAAACTACCCAGCCCTGAAAGGTGCATCCCAGGAGGTAAAACTGAATGCACCTGAGTCCAGGTTTGCCTTTAGGTGGCCTGTTCTGAAAATAGGCAGTCCTTGTGAGGTCTTCTAAGACCAGCAGTGAGCCCTTTGGTTCTGTCATTTCTGCACAGTGTCTTTTTGAGGCAATAGAAGTTCTCAGATCCTTCACTGGATCCTCTTCGCAGCACCTGGCAAATTAGGACTGGTGAAGAATGGCAGAGTGGCTAAGAGCTTGCATTGGATTTATCCAGATCTGGATTCAAGTCTAAGACTGCTATCTGTGTGGCTTTGGAGAATTGACATAACTTTCCTGTGACTCAGTTCCTTCATCTGTCAGATGAGTGTTAGAAGAATCAAATACCTGGCTAACTAACTGCTGCCACTTCCTGATTGCCTGACAGGTGTGGCTGTTACTCTTCTCTTTATTTATTTACTCAGTAAATATTTATTGAGCACCAGCTGTATGCTAGGCACTGTTCTAGGCATTAAGGATACAGCAGTGAACAAAAATAGATGAGAATCTGTGACCCCCTGAGGCTTATGTCAAGCAAGGTCAAATAGACAACAAACTAAATATCTTGTATAGTTAATATATCTTGTATGTGCTATTGAAAGTTTAAAATGCTATGGAGAAACATACAGCATGGAAGGATGATCGGGGATGTGTGGGGTTGAGGAGGGATGTTATCACCATCTAAGAAGGAGCCGATGGTTGGGTGAATCTACTGCTTCTGTGAACCATGCTTACCAAACCCTGTGCAAGGACCTTTGTAAAAGTCATCCACTATCCTTTCCCAGGACAGATGTACAGGGATCATCTGACAAATGAGGTAACTGGTGTTCAGAGAGGTTAAGCCAGCCCCACATCTCACAGTCTGTGAAAGCAGAGGCAGGATTGGTACCCAGATCCTTTTGGTGTCTGTTTTTCGATAGTTCCACCTATTGACCCAGTTGCCCTAGGTAACCAAGTCAGTGGGAGGTGAAACTGAAGGGAGGAGAGCATCATTAGTCACCTTCTATGTCTTGGGCCCATTGCTGCAAATCAATCTGCCCTCTGTCCATCAGGTAAGAGAGCTATGTGCCCTTTACTGACGAGCCAGCATCTAAGAAAAGACACACCCAGGTGTTTACTGACATACCTTGATTTCCAACCTTTACCTTTCCGAGCTATGGTTAATTCACAGAACAGGAAAAAAAAAATAAAAAAGCAAATCACTTCCTAAGCTGATTCCTTTCCTCTGCTAGATACCCAGGCTCTAGGTCTCTGCCACCTTCTCCCAATCCAGACCCAGTTCCCGGCAGTGCCTCTCAGCAGAAACTTTTCTGAGACCTTGGGAGTCGGTTGTCTCTATTTTTACTCACAATTAACCAAAGCATGTGCTTGCTGCTTATCAGTTTTGGAATGCAGTAAATACAGCAACCAATCTCCCAACCCCATGAATATTTTATTTTGGAGATTTTACTGCATAAATATTGTATTTGGATATTATGGTCTGGGACATCACATTAAAATTGCAAGACGATGCTATTATCCTGTATAATGGAACATAAAATTAAAAAGCTGGTCCATGGAAAGAAAAATTTTGCAAGTTCTCGCACCTGTGTATCTTTTATTTTTCTCTCTAGGTTAGTCTTGGTTACCATGTAAGTTTTGATACAAATTATCTGAAATTCAAAGTGTTAAGCATGGTTAAATGCACTAACTGGACATTATTGGATAACTTAGCACCAACCACAGTCAAGGTAGGATTTTATTTTCTTGAACTCAGCATTGCTTTTAATGAACTAGTTAAACCCAAGCTTTGTGTCTGTGGTGTGATATGGTAAGTATAATGAAAGACCCTCACCAGATCACCCCCCTCTACAGAGAGACCCCTAACCCCTTCATCCATGTGAGGCCAACTTCAGATATGGCATGTGGGAAGATGTGTTAGAGAAACAATAAGACCGAGAAGGATGGATACCTGGGTCTTTTGTTGGCTTCTGTCTTTGTGTGTGTCCTCTGCATGTCCTCAGAAAAGTTGTCAACTTTCCCTGGGCCCCCATGCAAAGCCTGCCCTTTCTTCTTTTGGTGCTACTTCCTCCGTCAGACAACCTCCATACTCATGGTGATACAATGGCTGCCACCAGCTCCAGGCTTGTGGTCTCTCAGCCAAAAATCTTCCTGGTAAATTCAGTGAAAATTCAGGTCCCAGTCTCAAACCCAGCTTGAGTTTCTCACCCATCCCTGAACCAGTATTATGGAGGCCAAGCAGATGGAATTGACCGGCCCTGGTCACATTCCCACCCCTGGTGTTAGGGTAGGGGCAAACCCAAATAAACTGAGAATCAAAGATTAGTGACTAACCAAAGTAAAATAGAGACGTGATTCCCAGAAACACAAGGAATGGATGCTGGACAGACAGGAACAAGAGATGAAGCACTGGTATGAGCTACAATGTGGATGACCCTTGAGAACACTATGGTAGGTTGAAGAAGCCAAACAAAAAGACCAACAAATTATAGGATTCCATCTCTATCCAGAATTGGTAAATGCATAGGGACAGAAAGCAGTCTGATGGTTGCCAGAGGCTAGAGGGTGGGGGGAATGGTCAGTGACAGCTTATGGGCATGGAGTTTTCCTTTGGGGTGATGAAATATTTGGAAACCAGATTGAGATGATGGGTGCACAACATTTTGAATGAGTACCATGCCATTAAATGGTACAGTTTAAAATGCTTGATTTCATGTTGTAGAGCTGGAGGAGCAGCAGGATCCCTGAGTTGGGAGGCCTCTAGACTAAGTCCCCAGCTAGGTAACTAGCTCCTGAGAAGTAGGAATCACCCTGACTCTCCCTTGCTCTGTACTAGGGTCAGCACAATGCCTGGCACATTGCAGGTGTGCAGTTAATGCTCACTGTAAATGCACAGTTTGGGCCAGAAGACTGGGTTTTTGCTCTGACCAGTCTCCCCACACGCCTGTTTGACCAGCTCTTCGGCCATTGATTTCTGCATTTACAGAACAGGAAGTGCTGACGCTACCCAGTTTGCAGATTCCCGAATATGTATATGCATGTATTCTAGAGCCGGAGTTGTCCATCTGAGGTTCATAGATGGAATTCAGAGGTCCCATGACTTTGAATGGGAACAAAACAATCTTTATTTTCACCAAACTCTCTAACTGAAATCTAGCTACACATAGAGAACAAACCACAGTAGTATGAGCAGTAACTGTTAGGAGTCACATATTTCCCTATCATATTATAGTTGATGCATCTACCTCTAAATATCAGTTATGCTCACCTCTTCTTCACAATTACAGTGGTTATTAGACCTGCCACAGATATTGTTATTTCACTTAAGAAAGACACATTCGTAATTACCATAAATTTTGTGTTTTAAGAAATACTTTGTAATCCTATATTTAATGTGTGAATCAAAAAGCACATGAATTACTATATCATAACTTTGCTAGTTTTTTAAATCCTCACCTGAGGATACGTTTACTGATTTTTTAGAGAGATAAGAATGGAAAAAGAGAGAGAAACATTGATTGGTTACTTCCTGTATGGACCCCAACCAGGTATTGAACCCACAACCTATGTATGTGCCTAGGCATATCCTGGTCATAACTGAACCTGGATCAACCTTTTGGTGCTGGGATGACACTCCACCAAATAAGCCACCTGGCCAGAGCATAACTTTGCTGTTTAAAAATAAAATTTGTAATCCTGTATGTTTTGATTTATGAACATTATTCCGAAATGAATGTCCACAAGCTATGTTTAATAAGCTACCAAGGTGTCTGTGGCATGGAAAGATGATTTCAAAGTTTCTAAAGAGAAAGCAGATGTACCACAGGATCATTGGCATCTAATTGTGCTTAGCAAGTCCCCTAAACGTCTCTAAGCTTCAGTGCCCTCATCTGTACAATGGGTGTAATAATAGCACCTGCCTCGGAGGGATGGAGTGACCAGCCTCACTCGTGAAGACCACGTGACAAACTAGACACAGAGCCCCTGGCTCCATACCTGGCACACAGTCAGTGCTCAATAAATGCTTTGATCACCATGATTGTGCCATCTCGTTTAGACTCTGGGTGGAGGCCCCTTTGGGCAATGGCTTCTTTGTCTCTCTCAGGTTCATCCGGAAACAGGGCCTGGACCGGCTTTTCCTGGAGTGTGACGCCCACATGTGGCGCCTGGGGGACCGGCGGATCCCAGAGGGCATTGCCGTGGATGGAGGTTCGGATTGGTTCCTGCTGAACCGGAAGTTTGTGGAGTATGTGACGTTCTCCACAGATGATCTGGTGACTAAAATGAAGCAGTTCTACTCCTACACCCTGCTTCCTGCTGAGGTGAGTGTCCAGGGAAAAAGAATGCAAGAGAATGGTCAGGGCCGGCTCTAACGTTTGTAGCAAAGTGAACGCTGACTTTTTGGCAAAGCAATGCCGAGTCCAGTACGTAGCCCTCCAAACATCCAGTTGAAGGTGGAGAATAGCACTGGCTACCAGGGACCTTGCTGCCATAGCAACGCCCCTGGTCCCCTCCAGTCTATGGAGGCTGTGTGGAGTAGACACACGGTGCTGCCATCAGCCATCCACAGTGTCTTTGTGAAAACCAGAAAAGGCAGCCCTTTTCCAGGCACCTGGCTCCCATTGATAATAAAAATCATCACGATACACTAATTTGGTTAGAACAGGACACTTACTGCCTTTTTCTGGGAAACTGTTAAAAAAAATACAGACCTCTGATATACAGTGTTGGTGGCAGCACCCCTCACCCCAGCACTGTGTGGTGTGTAATCTGCACAGCTGTAAGCTGCTGGGCCTTTCAGGACACCCCCTACACTGACAGCCCTCATGGGCAAATGCTTGGGACTCAGCATTTCCTGTTGGGTTTTGGAAGTATTTGAGAGCTCCGGGCAGTTTGTCACCACTCTTCAGGCTCCAGGGTGGGAAAGTATCTTAATTAGGGCTGCAAAATACAATAAGGTAGGTGGTTTATAAACAACAGAAGTTTACCTCTCACAGTTCTGGAGGCTGGATATCCAAGATCATGGTGCCAGCATGATTGGGTGAGGGCCCTCTTCCAGGTCCCAGACTGTCTACTGACAGTCCTCACTGTGTTCTCACAGGACTGAAGGTCCCCCTGGTGGGACTGAGGGATCTTCCTGGGCTCCCTTTCATAAGGGCACTAATCCCCATTCATGAGGGCTCCACCCTCCTCTTCTAATCAGCTTCCAAAGGCCCCACCTGCTAACATTATCACATTGGGGGTTACAATTTCAACCTCCAAATTTTAGGGGGACACAGTCAGTCCTTTTCAGAAGCCCTATTTAAGACTGGAGACTGTTCTAAAATAACCCTGGCTCATCTGGAAGTGGGTAGGCACCCAGAACTGAAGTGTTGCCTCTGGTGTGCCAGCAGCCTCTATATCAGACCTGGGCTGAAAGATTCTAGGTGAAGCCCCCTGTCCTCCAGCTCTTAATTTCCTACTTCAGAGAACTCCAGAGTTGGGTCTGTTTGTGTTGAGCCTGTGGCACTTCCCGTGAGTGATCCACCATTCCTTCCTGTGTCCCATCTTTGGACCCCTCAGGTGATATGTCTCTAGGACAGACAAGACAGTGCATTTCATTCAATGGTTTCCATGTCCCTCACCAATATCCGAGGCAGTGACAAGCCCTGGGTAGGGCTGACTGCCTGTGTCACTCCAGAGGAATGATGGGCTTGTTGTAACCAGGACACTGTTTTGCTATTCTCCACACATGTTAAGTAATCAGCTTTTAATCCTATTTCAGCAAAAATCACCTTTTCTCTCAATTTCGATAACCTTCTCATCCATTATCTTGGAAAGAATTTCTGTATCATTATAAGAGGACACAGGGCAGTCAGTAATTGGGTACTTTTCCCCACTGCTTGATGGAGAATATGTGCTTCTGTGGGCTTGTAGACAATTCAAGCTTAAAATCCAGGTTCACCGCCATGTCATTTAGCATCGTGGGAAGGTCAGCTGGGGATGGTGGGCGGAGCCTCATTGGCCCACCCACCCATTGAGAAGAGACTGCTTGGATCTTTGGTTCTTTTAATCAAGATGCTCATCCTGATGCTGGCTCTCTCTGCCCCACCCCTGCTGCAGCACACACAGGCACATTACAACCCAGGTCCCTGTCAGATCCACCCCTCCACCCCAGCACCTCTGCCTGTCACTCCTATCTCCCAGACCACTTGCAGGGAACCAGCTCAGAAGAAATCTGAAGGCTGTGGCATAAATTTATAACAGGCAGACACATGTTCCCCCATAGCTTCCCCTAGGGAGCAGAGAGCAGGGGAGAATGTATCTGTCTGGTATCTGGGTTATCATAAAAGTGTCCAAATAAAAGTCAGTCTCTCTCTCTCCCTCTCTCTCTCTTCACATTTCTAACCGTGTCCCTCCTCTCTGACCTCTGTTTTCACTCTCAACATTGCATCTTTCTCACATTCCTAGGAGAGGTGGGGCAAGAGTCTTAGGATTAGGGGAAGCCATTGCTCCTGGTTCAGCACCATGGGCAGCAAGCAGCCCCCAGCCCCCCAAGCCTTCCTCTCTTCATAGCACGCTGTACCTGCATGCCTTCCAGACCTGGGGCCTGATGCACCCTTAAATCTGGCCTCCCTTACCCACATTGGTCTTTCTTCTCAAGAGATATCAGGGCTGAATCCCTTTGGCTTTGGACATCGCTATTTGCAAAGCAAGAACCAAAGGACTCAAGTTTTCCTGAAAAATTGCCCCCATGTTGTCCTCTAGTCCCCATGTGTTGACATACCCTGAGGGACTTTTCCTCTTTGCTGAGTAGACAGAAGATTCCTGGATGATAAGAGGTATCTTAAAATCAGGTTTTGGACTGCTGGGGAAAGATAATTAGAGAAACATTCAGAATATTAGACTTCTGGACAGAATGAAACCACTCTGGATGCAACATCTGGTGTACCCTGAGCAGAACCAGATTGGCACTGACCCCAATTACAGGAATAACGGGTGCGTTCCCAAGAGAGTCCCTTTGCAGTCAGGTAGTCCCAGGGCAGGATCCCCACCCTGTCCCATTCAAGGGAGGCTGGAAGAGGGCTCAGGCTGGCTCCTCTCTTCCCTACAGTCCTTCTTCCACACAGTCCTGGAGAATAGCCCTCACTGCGACACCATGGTGGACAACAACCTGCGCATCACCAACTGGAACCGCAAGCTGGGCTGCAAGTGCCAGTACAAACACATCGTGGACTGGTGCGGCTGCTCCCCCAATGACTTCAAGCCCCAGGACTTCCACCGCTTCCAGGTGAGCCCCCCATGCCCTGCAGCCTCCCGAACCACACCTTCCCAGCCAGCCTTGGCAGGCATCCAAGGCCAGACCTGCTGATCATCTTATCCCCCCATTTTCAACCTGGCTGTCGATGATAATCATGACAACATTAATAGTGACCAACATTTTTTAATGACTCTGTGCCAGGATTCTGTGTCGGCTCATTAACCCTGCAACAACCTTATTAGGTAGGTATGTAGGTAGGTAGGTAGGTAGATAACTAAAATTATTATTTTTATTCCATTTTGAAATAGAGAAATGGAGGCATGGGAAGATCAAAAACCATGTCCAAGGTCACATAGCCCAACATACCTGTTTCCAAAGGCCATCCTTGTATTCATTTCTATAGATTGCCTTTTGATCAGAATCCCCTGAAATAATTTGTTAAAAACATATCTCTGGGCACAAACTTGAGTCTTATCTGGGGCAGTTTCTCAACCTCAGCACCATTAATGTTGTGGTTGGATAATTCCATGCTGTGGGGCTGGCCTGTGTGTTGTGGGATGTTTCGCAACATCCCTGGCCTCTACCCACTAGAAGCCGGTAGCACACCATCATGACAACCAGAAATGTCTTCAGACATCACCCAATGTCAATTGGGGACAAGCAACTGATCTTCAGTGAGGCCCAGGAATTTTTGTTTTTAATGTATTAAACTTTGGGCCCTGATCAGTATGGCTCAGTTGGTAGGGTGTCATCCTGCAAAGCACTAGGCCACCAGTTCAATTCCCTGTCAGGGAATGTGGCTGGGTTGTGGGTTTGGCCCCCAATCAGGGCACTTATAAGAGGCAATTGATTGATTTTTCTCGCTCACATCGATGTTCCTCTCCCTCTCATTCTCCCTTCCCCCTCTCTAAAAATAAATTTTTAAAATATTTAAAATATATATTTTACAACTTTGGGAAATTCTGATGAGCAGCCAGACTTGGAAACTGCCACACCCTGTTAACGTAAAGGAGTAATGAGAGGTAGAAACGTTGTTGTCTTCAGAGGCATCTCTGCACAGCCCAGTAATTTACAGTTTTGGAGAGAGCAGGGAGGAGGGTGATAAGTGCTTTGTCTGCTTCCCATGAGCCCCAGACCTTTCCATCCCATATAAGCACCCCTCCTGCTTCCTCCAGGCCAGCACCCCGAGCTCCTTCCACCTCTCTTCCTCAACATGCTCCCACCCCAGCTGCAGAAAACACAAACAGAAGGCTACAAAATAAGTGAACACGTCACTCTGAAGTCACTAGAACCACCACATGGACGTGACATGCTGCTTCCCAAACTGCTAAGCCATAGGGAGGGTGGGGACAGCAGGGCCAGGCTGATAGCCTAAGGTGCCCCTGCCAACTCACGCTGACACAGAAATGAGCTGGCTCCCCACATGGAGCTTCTAGTCTCTTAGCCAGGCTCCTCAGAGTGTGGTCCACTGACCAGCAGCATCAGAGTCACCAGGGAGTGTGTAAGAAATGCAGAATATCTGTAGTTTCAGACCTGCCACTGCAGAATCTGCATGTGAACAAGATCCCCAGGTGACTGGAAGGCTCTGTATGTTTGAGAAACACAAGGGTATGGATCTGCCCCCTCTAGGCTCTCGCTGTGGGCATTGGCTTTACTGGGTAGACATCATTGCCATTGGGCAGGTGGGGAAACTGAGACACCAAGGGGCAAGCTTACTTGCCCATGGACACATGTAATGGAGTTGGGCTGAAGGTCCCACCCATACGTTTCCAGTTGTAATGCTGGGCTCTTTGCACCAGGCCTTCCTGGTTTTGTGTCTGCACAGGTGCAGGACAGAGCAGGCTTCGTCCCTCAAGGTCCCCACCTAATGTCTTTTGCCTCTGTAAGTGGTTGCTATGATAGTATTTTCTTAGACTTTTTTTTTCTGGTGACAGATTGAGAGCTACCCAGGGACCTCCTCGAGCCCATGTTAATTTAGGCATAAACTTGGGTGACATTTTTGCTCTATTGCCCATGCAGGAAGGATCTGCTGAGCAGAAAAAGGGTTGCAGGGGGAATATTTGACCTGTTGAAAAGGAATAAAAAAAAGAATTTCCACTTTTGTAGAGGACCAGTCATTGTCCTCATTGCAAAGGACCTCATCACTCAGAGTAGGTAGCTGTGGTGGTTCTTGGGAGCTGGGCCCTCTCAGGCCACTTGTAAGCAACAGCACTTTTATCTCCAGCATTTCACAGACATCGTTGTCTCTGACAAAAACTGGCTAACATAGAGACAGCATGTGTTCACAACTCATTCTTCCACAGTAAGCAAAGATCAAGAATATCCCCCAACATCTAGAATCAAGAAAATGCTGCCTATAAGGAACTCAGAGTTCTTGTTGAAGGAACTCCGAGGAAGAGAATGATAAATATAGAAATGTGCCCTTTTAGAAATGCAGCTGCGATAAAAAAAAAAAAATCATGGATGAGGAAAGAAGGCTGCCCTGGCACTGAATCCAATTCTCTGCCCCCAGAAAACAACGACTTAGAAGCCTCTGGTAGCAGGCTCAAGGGGGGAGTAATAATATTCACATAATACTAGCAACTAGCATAGTATACCAGACCCTGTGCTAGGTACCCATATTATACCCATTTTAAGGACAAGGAAGCTGAGGTCTCAGGTGACTTGCCCAAAGACATATACAGCTGGGAAGTAGCAGAATGAGGATTTGAACCCAGTAGTGTCTTGTCAGTACTACTGTAAGGGAACTGAGCTGACCACAGAAGCAGGAGGCCCCAAGGGTTCATGAAGCAGAGAAGCAATGGGATGTTCAGAATAATACAACAGGTATTTGTTATTAGGAGCTTTCAGTTTACTCCATTAGTAGCTGGATCCTAGGATGATGCAGTAGGAAGTGGTTGGGTTTGAGGGGCATCAGATTCAGGTTCAAATCTTATGACTGTATGAGTTTGTACCTATCACTTCCCCTCTCTGAGTTCAGTTTCCTCATCTGTAAAATGGGAATCATATACCTGTTTTTGCAGCACTGTTGGGAGTATTCGAGGTGATGACATAACCTCAATGCCCTGAATCAAGTATTATTAATGCAGTTATTATTGTCATTATTGTTGCTTTTTATCCACAGCAGCACAAACAGTGCTAGACCCAAACTTAGGTCAATAATAACACTAGGCCATAAGCTCTTAAAGGAAGGAGGCTGTGTTTGGATTGTTTCTGTAGCCCTAGACAGGAGTCAGCACACTAACCTGGGCCAAACCCAGCCCACTGTCTGCTTTTGTAAGTTCTTTTGTGACACAGCCACACCCATTAATTTTCTGTTTTGCCTGAGGCTACTTCCACACTTCTGCAGCAGAGTTGAACGGTTGCAGAGCTGGAAATATTTATTATCTGGCCCTTTACTAAAAAAGTTTGTTGATCCCCACCCAGATTATAGTATAAGATCTGATAGATAACAGATGCTCAGTATTTTATTTCTTTATCCTGGACCCTGGATCTTAATCCTCTCTCTGCCATTACCTTTTTATGTGACCTTACACAAGTCCCTTTCCCTCTCTGAGCCTCAGTCTCCTTGAAAACTGGGCTTACATAAATGGTCTTCAAACACTGCATCATAATCACCAGGGAAGCATTATTGGACACAGATGTCTAAACCTCATCTCCAGAGATGCTGACTCTGTTGCAGTGCCCAGGAGGCAGTAGGGAGTGGTGGGGACTGTGGTGAGCCAAAGAAACCATGCCTGTCTAAAGGGACAACTGCTTTTCAGCTTTAACCAGTTATTACCACGTAGGAATGTGGGCTTGGGGTTGCTAGGTCTATTTCTGTTTAAAGGGAAGTCAATAATTGTTTCTGCAAACTCTCTTACTTTTTAAATATTGCCAGCTAATTTAATTTTAAAACACTGCTGGACAATTAAAATATATCCGTAGGCTATATTTGCCCTAGAACTCCAGCTAAATAATTTCTGAGATTCATCCCAGCTATAAACACTAGGATGTAATTTATTTAACAAACATTTAAACGATGCTTACCGGGTGCCCATCATCGCTCCAAATGCTTTACAAATATTAACTCTTTCCATTCTGGCACCCTTAGTATTGTCTCCATTTTACAAGGGAAGAAACTGAGAACAGAGAGGTGAGTAAGTGTCAGAGCAGGGATTTGGATGCAGGCGACCTGGCTGCAGAGCTGTGCTCCCTGCCCCCCACCCCCTCCCACTGCTGACCAAGATCTTTTTATCCCTTGAGCACAGCAGACAGCCAGGCCCACCTTCTTCGCCCGCAAGTTCGAAGCCGTGGTGAATCAGGAGATCGTCGGGCAGCTGGACTATTATCTGTACGGGAACTACCCTGCAGGCACCCCTGGCCTCCGCTCCTACTGGGAGAACGTCTATGATGAGCCGGATGGTATCCACAGCCTGAGCGACGTGATGCTCACCTTGTACCACTCCTTCGCCCGTCTGGGCCTCCGGCGGGCTGAGACCTCGCTGCACACAGACGGGGAGAACAGCTGCCGGTGAGCCGAGGGGATGACCAGAGGGTCAGGGAGGGACAGGAACTGGACCGGGAAGGAGGGGATAGATCACCCTCTTGTGTTAGGGGCTCTGCTTCGTGCTTCTTCTTTTCCTTTGCCTAAAAAGCATTTGTGTAACCATCCCAGCATTCAAAGGATGTCCCTGATAAGCCATCATCAGAATTTTATGCTTTCAGAATACCTGGTGTAGTATTTACCCAGTTATTTCCTTTCTCTGGACTCATTCTTTATGCTAAGCATATGTATTTTGGGAAGCCCTAGCCCTGGCCAGGTAGCTCAGTTAGTTGGAGCACTGTCTAGTGCACCAAAAGTTTATGGGTTTGATTTCAGGTCAGGGCGCATACCTGGGTTGTGGTTTTGATCCCCAGTCGGGACACACATGAGAGGTAACCGATCAATGTTTCTCGCTCACTTCAATGTTTCTCTCTTCTTCTCTCTCTCTCTCCCCCTCCTTCCCCATCTCTCTGTAAAATCAATAAGCATATCCTCAACTGAGGATTTTTTTTAAAAGAAGCTCTATGTCACCATATTATATAGTTCTGTTTATCTTAAATGGAAGGTAACCATGGAAATTCAGAACTGTTTTAAACTTTATATTATGGAAAAAGTCAAATACATTAACACTGAGCGCCCCCATCACCCAGCTCCAGCAGGGACCGGCTCTGCCGAGCCTGCTTCATCACCCCGCGCCCTCCACCCCCGCCCGATCGGTGTGATCGAGGGATGTCCCGGACACCATGTCATGTCAGCCGTGAGCGTGTTCATTTATGTCTCTGAAAAGTGAAGGTTCCATTTTAAAACATAGCCATATTATCATTACCACACCTGAAAATATAACCAAAGACATCATCAAAATGCAAAACTGTTATTTAAAACATTCAGGTACCCCTCCAGGTATCACTTAGAATCATCCCGCCACTAGCAGGTACCAGTTGACACTGGACGAAAGAGTGTTCTAGAATGTATAGAAAGAAGAGGGGGAGGTAGGAAAAGAATTCAACATAATCCCCTTCCCTCCACTGTCCTTCCCTAAGCCAAGCAGTCCTTTTCATTTTGTGTGGCTTTCCTTCTCTTCTCTAGCCATGTACATCACAGATATGGACATTTTTGCAATAAGAATTCTATGTCCTGCAATATTGGCCCCCCTTGGCCCCCTCTCCCACACTGTTCTGCAGCTTTCATAATGCTAATAATGTTTTTTAACTCTGCTAGTGTTCCACTGAGTAGAAAGAAACTCCAGAGTTTGCTTAATCCCATCCTTTCCTGTTGCTATTGTCAGTAATGGGCCATTGTAAACAATATCCTGATGAATATCTTTTTGCAGAAAGCCTCTTCATTTCTTCCTTCTTTTTTCTTCCAATTATTTTTAGGCTGTTTTTCCATAAGTGCTCTATTCACTTTCCTCTTTCTTGTACTCCCTTTTCCTCCTCCCTCCTCCCTCTTTTAAGGAAAAAAATAATTAACATCAGTCCCTTTCCACTGAGGCTTCCCCTGTGTGCCCCACCTTGCCCAGCTCTTCCCTTTTCTCAGGAACTGTGGCCTAAAATCCTGAAAATGTGGGAAAGCTTCCTGCTGGGACCTCACACGTGACCAGCTGGGTTTCTGCAGGGTTGCCACAGTTTTGCCTTGCTTCCTCACGGCCTCAGCCCTCTCTTCTCCCCCTGCAGGTTCCCACTTAGTTTACAGAAACCCCAGTGTGGGTTGAGAACCCAGGACCTGAAGATTGAACTCAACTCTCATTTGCTGCCTGTTGACCTGGGACAAATGATGAACCTCTCTGACTCTCAGTTTCCTCATCTTTAAAATGGGAATAATAATAAGCCTTACAGCATAAGGTATTATGAGGTTTAAAGGAGATAACCCTCAAAAATGACCTTATTATATTTATTATTATTGTCCCCATTTTAACAGAGTTTTCCATACAAAGTGCTTAGTAAATGTTCATGCCATTATTATTAAGCTGGCAAAGTCAACGGGGAGCCTAGTGTGTGAGCTACACACTCCGTAACTTGAAGTTATGTGACCTGCTCATTGTTCCCTCTGTGCCCTCCTTTGCTTACTGCCCCCTCTGTCCCCGAAGCAGCCTACCCTTTCCCAGTCTTCTAGGGCTGTCTCCAGTGCCACATCCCCTGTGGAGCTTGCTGAGAGCTCCCCCTGATAGCCCACCCCCTCCCTCTCCCAAGCTGAAAGTACCCCCCACTTACTCCAGCCCTTCCACTGCACTCAGAGCAGTGCCTTGGGTCAGGGTCCACAGTGAAGACCTGGTCACCTTAGGGGTCTTGGGGCAGCATCCTTGCTTGCAGAAGCACAGCCGAATCCCCAGTACACAGCCCAGTGCCACACTTGGGAGCTGAATATCTTTCGTGAGTAATGTTAATCCCGGGCTTCTTAGAATTTATAAGGTAAATGATTTTATAGGAAATTCCAAAAGATACCCCCAGTTTATTTAAGTTGTTGAAATTTTCTCCCAGTACTTGTTTTGGGGTTAAGTGAGCCTTCAAGTGCCTCCAACCTGGAATCCTCTGACTTCTTGTTCATTTTTTATTAGAATATAGCCACTGTGCCTTGCTGTGGGCAAAGCCGATATATTTGTGAATATGAGCCTGAAAATAAATCAGGACAAAGGACCCTTATCCCAAAAGGCAAAAACAGTAAATTCCTACCCCTAGGGTTTCTGGGGAAACAGCAAGTGTAAACTTTCTTTCAAGAGTCTCATTTCCTTTGGGCACTTAATGCAAATTGTGTCTTTCCAGTCTGTGGCATAACCTTTTATAAAAATAATGTTTATTGATTTTTTTCTCATTATAAAATAACACATGCTTGTTGAAGAAATTCTTGAAATGGCAGATGGAGAGAACAAGAAAATAAAGTTTGCTTGTGAGCACCCTCCAGAGATAAAGATGTCAGTACTGTATTGTCAGTCCTCGAATTCAAATGCCCTCCTGGGCCAGGCAAGTAGCATGTGTCAGTCAGTGCTGGCCCTGCAGTGAGGGCTGACCGTGCCAGCCTGGAGCCCCGCAGCCCCTGGTGCTGGGCTCCCACACATTCTTGCCCTGTGGGAATGTGAACATTGAGCTGCCAATGGTCTTTCAAGGCAAATCAGAAATCTGTATTTTTGTGAGTCTCCTAATTTTTTCAATGTCCCCTTATTTAACTAAGAAAAAACTCACCTTTGGGTGAAATGAATGCATCTGTGGTATCCTTTAGGCTCTGTTGCATTGCATCTAATTAAAACGAACTGCCTTCTTAGTTTTAATTATCTTATACTTAATTAAATCATATAGCCAAGACAAGTACCATACAGCCAAGGTAAGTGCCAGAAGGCTTCATGTTCATTCAGTCCTGGATTGCATGTATCCTAGATGTACCTCTGAAGCAAAGGGTTCAAGAGAAAATCCTTCTGGAATTCTTTTCTCTCAATCTACAAATACCGGTTGAGCATCTGCCATGTGTCAGACTCTGTGTTAGGCTCTGGGCACTCAGCCATGACCCAGATAGGCCATGCCCCTGAGGTCAAGGCCCTCTCATTCTGTCTGTGAAGACAGACAGTGCCTAAGCACTGGTAAACAAGATCAGTAGGGATAAATGCTCTGCTGAGAAGAAAGGTGAATTCACATAATAGCAATGAGTTGGTGACTTAAGATTCACCAGTCAAGGAAGATCTCAGTGGTAACATTTAAGCAAAATGATAAGACAGAGCCAGCCATATAGTCTAAGAGAAGAGTATTCCCAGCACAGAGAATATCCTGTGCAAAGGCCCTGAGGTGGAAATGCACTTAGTGTGTTCTAGAATCCAAAATAATATATGTGTAGAATCCCAAACAAGGTCCATGTGGCTGGAAGTTGGTGGTTTGGGGCAGTGGGACACAAAATGAGGCGAGAGAACAAGGCATGGCTTTGACAACTAGATGAGGCGTTTGGATATCTTCATAAACATTCAGCAAAGCCACCTGTGGTATTTAAGCAGGGGACGGTGAATATGGCTATATGAGGTTATAGTGGATGAAAGTAGGGTGGAGACAAGTAAGGAAGCATGGTGGTGGGTTGGACAAGGATGCTGGCACAGGAGAGTAGAGAATGGATTCAGGTGGAAACAGCAAGATTTCTTAATAGAAGGGGAGGGAAAGCAAGCAATCAAAGATTACCTCCTTGGTTTCTAGAGTGCTTGACCATTGCTCATCTCCTAGACCCCTGAGGTCCACCTCCTATGATTGACCATTCCCTTCTGCAAACTTTCTTCTTTTGACTCCCATGCCAGCAAGCTCTCCTCTTCTTCTTCCACTCCCACTGACCCCACCCACCTTACAGAAGGAACATTGACAGTGCATTATTTAGCTACTGCAATAATGCTGCATAACAAATAAGCCCAAAAATCAGTGTTTTGAAACGACAAGCATTGACCTGACGTAGTGCTCAAGTGTGCATGTCAGTTGGGCAGTGTTCCTGGGCTCAGCTGACATTTCTCCTGAATATGCAGCTGCTGCAAGCTGGGAGCAGGGCTCTGCTGTTCTTGGCTGGGAGGTGTTGTCTGGGACCACTGGGGTGACTCTGCCCTGCCCCAGTGTCTCATCTTCCAGTAGACTAGCCCAGGCATGCTCCCAGGTAACCTAGGAATTAACTCTTAAATAACTAAGAGTTAATCTTTGATTGCTTGCTTTCCCCCTCTTCTCTTAAGAAATCCTGCTGTCTCCACCTGAATTTATCCTCTACTCCCCTGTGCACTGCCAGCATCCTTGCCCAAGCCATGACCATGCCTTACCTGGACCTTTGCAGGAGCTTCTTTATGTCTGCTTCCTACTTTTGTCAACTATAACCTCATAATAGCCATATCCATTGTCCCCTGCTTAAGTATCACAAGTGGTTTTGTTTAATGCTTACGATAAAATCCTCACCTGGTCTACAAAGGCATGCCATCATCCCAAAAGACCAAGAGAAGAAATGTGCAAGGCTTCTTGAGGCCTGGCTGGGAACAGGCATGAGCCCCTTCCCACCACCTTCTGCTGGCCCGAGCAGATTCAGGAGTAGGGAAACAGAGTCTGCCTCCTTGGGGCAAGGAAAACTGCAAAGTCACATGGAAAGGGGCATGGGAACAGGAGAGGGGGAGAAATGGAGACATGATACAGGCGACCACAAGACTACCACGACTATCTATGCTGTCCAGTATAGTAGCCAGTAGCCACCAGTGGGTATTTCAGTTTGAATGAAAATGAAATGAAATAAGAAAGTCAGTTCCTCAGTCACACCAGCCACCTTTCAAGTGCTCAGTAGTCACTAGTGGCTACTGTATTGAAGAGCACAGCTGTAAACCACCGTCTCTTCATGGCACAAAGGTCTGCAGCACAGTCCAGGGTGAGGGTTTTCTGTTCCCAGAGTCCAGGCCCAAAGTGGGCTTTAGTGAGCTACGATGCCCAGCGAGCTGTCTGAAGAGGGTGTGGGCTTTTTTCTCACAGCCCCAGAGGCATCTCGGTAACTACGCAGTGATTTCCAGAGATGCATAAACACAGGAAGGTGGCTTCCCTAACCATTATAATTAGACATAAAGATTTAAGCTCCAGATCAGGACCAGAAGGAAGGAGGCTGAGCAGGAACAGTGATTTGTGGAACGCTGTTATTAAGGAGCCACAAGCACCCTCTAAGTGCTGTGCAATTTACACATTGTGGAAGCCGGCAGCCTTTTATTTTACAAGTAGGAAAGACAAAGCTGGGCTCCTCCAAAGTTCCCCCCTCCTTTGCTCCCTCCTGGGGCATCTCTGCTTAGTTTCCCTGCTCCTTTCTCCCAGTGAGCCTTTGCAGATCAAAGACATGCATCTTAAAACAACAGCTACCTCTTTGTGTATGGATATATGGATCTTCGATTAATTTTTAAGGATAATACCTAATGCTGTGACTGAGAAAGACAGTGAGAGCATAAATCAGTACACCCTTTCTGATAAAGTTGGACAGCAGATATATAGAAAGCCCCTTGGAGATTAGAGAGACAGATGTTCCAAAAACCATTTTTGGTCAAGGATGTTTAATGCAGTATTGTTTAGACTGGCCAAAAAATTAGAAACCAGTTAAGCAGCCAGTGATGGGGAACTTGCTTTGTAAAATATGTCATTACATACAGTGGAATAATGTATATCATGTTTTCAGAGAATTTTCAAAAACATATGGTAATGCTCGAGAAATAGTATGAAGCAAAAGCAGGATGTAACCAATATGTATATTGTGATCTCAGCTATGTAAGATTTATGCAAATATATGCATAGAAAATAAGGCTGAAGGGGAATATGTCAATATGACATTGTTTGCACACTGTTGTTGTTTCCTGGTACCTAGCACCGGAGGATCAATAAATATCCGTGAATTGACATCGTCTATGAAAAGAAGGATCAAGAGTAGCAATTTTTGTTTTCTTTATTGCACTTCCGTACAGTCAGCATACGTTACACTTATAATCCACCAAAAAGCTGTTGTTAATAGTTACTGAGATCATAGATACACAAGTGGCAGCTTTCGGGAATATGATGAGCATTGTCTAAAGTGGGGTTCATTTTAGGAACAGGACCAGCATAATGGGTGGCACTCCACTGTGAGCCTGCACATCTCCAGCCCTGACCCATGAGCTCCTATGAGACAGTGTGTGTTTTTCAGGTACTATCCAATGGGCCACCCAGCCTCTGTCCACCTCTACTTCCTTGCTGACCGCTTCCAGGGCTTTCTGATCAAGCATCATGCTACTAATCTGGCAGTGAGCAAACTTGAGACCCTGGAGACATGGGTGATGCCAAAGAAAGTCTTCAAGATCGCAAGCCCACCCAGCGACTTTGGGAGGCTTCAGTTTTCCGAGGTAAGAGGCCAGACCTTGTCATATTCCCTGCCTTTGGCATCCCCCTTGCTGCATCCTGTTCTATGATCTGACACCTATAGTAGGAAATGGAGGAAAGGGGACTTGGAGAACCCCACGGATAAGCTCACTCTGTGCCTGGAGAAGGTTCTTCAGCTTCAAATACTGGAACTGACATCTTAAACAGGGCAGGAAGAGAGGAACAGTGGACCAAGCCAACCCAGAGCCCTGGTCTATTTTTTTATAGTAGAATTTCTGTTTCTGTTATTTTTTTTTATTCTACCTGGTAAGTCCTCCTAAATTTGTGTTAGTAATAGACCAATAACAAACAGGTTTCTTAGTGAAGTAGTAGCAGTAGTCTCATTTTACATATTGGGAAACTGAAGCCTATGGAGATTCACTGATTTTCTAGATCATTGCTAGGAAGTGGCAGAGCTCAAAGTTGAACCAAGATCTTTCAGGCTGCAAATCTCACGCTTAATTGTGCTTTTTCTCCCCAGTTCTTAGCACAGGGTTTAGGTTAAAATAAGTTCCAGATCAATCATTGAATGGATGAGTAGATGGACAGATAGCTAGATGGATGGACATATGGGTGGATGGATGGACAGATGGGTAGGCAGGTGGATGGATGGACGGACGGACGGACAATGTATCAGTGATTGGACAAATGGACTGGTGCATGGGTGCATAGATCTATGGAATACAGTTTCCACCTCTCCAGTACAGCATCAGTTTTTAGTTATTTTTCTGCCTGAGGAGATGATTGATCCAGCATCACCCTTGTAACATCACCCCTACCTCCAGACCTGATCTGCCCTGTCTTCTTCTCCAGCCGCATCCAGTACCACTCTCCTCCCCACTCACACTTGTGTCTTTGTCAAACATGCCAAGTTTGTTCCTACTTCAGGCTTGGCATGTGCTGGTCTACCTGCCCAGAGCACTTTCCTTCAGGTTTTCATCATATGAGGGGGAGGGGATCATTCCGATCTAAATCCTAATGATGTACCTCCCCTGCCCAACCACTTATGCCACAATAGCTATATTCTCCACCTGGCACACCCTTACTTTATTTTTTTTCTCTTAGC
Source organism: Phyllostomus discolor (assembly GCF_004126475.2). Lineage (NCBI taxonomy): Eukaryota > Metazoa > Chordata > Mammalia > Chiroptera > Phyllostomidae > Phyllostomus > Phyllostomus discolor. The sequence continues at coordinate 100,445,354 of NC_040905.2, read as the reverse complement.
ATTTACCATCTAGCAGCATCTTGGTGGTTTCTCTGATCACTTGGTGATTGTCCACAAGAGAGCTGAGGCAGTATCACTCCCACCCACTGCTGTATCCCCAGCACATAGAAGAGGATGCAGCATTTGTAGATGCTAAAAAAGATTTCTGACTGAATGAATGCCTGCACTTGGCTAGTGACACTAGAAGGAAGAGGGAACATGATCAAGCTTGGTGAGGGTTGCCCACACAAAACTCCTCACGGGATTTCTGCCTTCCTTACGTCAGCAAGTGGCTAAAGCAATGATCCATTCCTGGAGTTAAGCACTCTCAGTGAGTTTGTCTCTGGCTTAGGAGCCGATTTTAGAATGTGGAGAATCTTGAGGGATGGGAGTGGGCTGGGGTTAAGTGTCCCACCTGGTCTCTTTCCAGCCCCTTATGGCCCCACCTGGCTGACCCATGCCCTACTGAATAGGCACTAAACAGGCAAGGGTGGGGGTTCTTGTGAAGCCACCATTTCTAATTAAGGCTCCAAATGGGTTGGCTAGATTTGAGCTGCCATGGGAGCCCACTCCATAAATTACTGGCACCAGGGGCAATTAGATGCTGCCCCAGTTGGAGTCTGTGCTGGGTGCCCAAGCGGCCAATTGAAGACATTAATGTCCCATTAATGAGATGGATGCCTGGTGACTGGGCTCTCCCTGTTTATCAGCCTGCCGTTGGGAGACTGGGCACTTCTGGCAGTGACAAATGATGCCGGCCATTCATGGCTGGTGATTTGTGAGGGTTCCTACTATAGCTATGGTACCCTTGGTGTGACGGCCACCAAGATCGTTGGCAGAATGCCAACATGTAATGCAAGGAGCCCTGAATCGTGCATTTCAAATTTTTTTCTAAAGCCTTAACTTTAAGACAAATGTAAAATTGGACAAGAAGGAGGGAAAGAATGGCAGGGCCATTTTGTGGGCTATAGAGAAGCTCCTTCATGTTGTCATAGTCCCGAGGCTGTGCACAGGGCCTGGCTCACAGCAGGTAGGCAGCTCTGATGGATTTCTCAATCCCATGGGAGTCCCATGCTTGTGGCTTGGAGAGTCACTGATTGCCTATGATATGCGAGGTGCCCAAGGGACAGACCAGACCCTTATTGTCGTGGAATTGATCTGTAAGCGGGGCAGCCAGAGTGAGCAAATGAATGAATGAAAAAATTTCAACTAATAACAAGTACTGTACAAAGAAAATAAAATTCCATGCATGTAATTGCTGAGGACTAGAGAGGCTGATGAGGACTACTTTCAAAGGGATGATTCATTTGGGAAGGCTTTTCTAAAAATAATTTTAGAGCTGAAAACTGTGAACAACCTGGATCTTGATCTTCTAAGAGAAGAGCCTGTGCAAAGGCCCTGAGGCTCCAGGCAGGAGCTTGGCATGCTCAAGGAGCAGCAAGGCCAGTGTGACCAGAGCACAGCGAGCAAGATGGAGAGTGACAGGAAGGAGGTCTTTGGGGGGACAGGGGGACAGATCATAAGGGGTCTTGCCGGCCCAGGGAAGAAGTTTGGATTGTATTTTAAGTGTCATGGGAAGGCTTTGGTGGGTTTAAAGCTGGGGAGCAGTGTGTTTAGCTTGAACTTGAACATGTGCTTAAATATGAGCAATGGATCATTTTGTAGTGACTGGAGTGGACTCCCAGAGCAATGGTGAGAATGTGACAGCAGCAGTGCCCCACCTCAGGCAGACCCTCCTCCCTCATGCTTGGGCTGCAGCTGACTTCCTCCTCCTCTCAACGCTTAGAAACAAGATCTAGGTTTTCCACCGTCAGACACTTTACAACTCCTCTGCCCAGGTTATTTTGGTTTTAGAACTCAGACTTCAGAGATTTATTCGCCCCCAATTCTATGGAGGATCCAAGGATGATGTCTGGAGTGTCCCCACACTCCCCTAGCCAGTCAGTAATCCCTTCCTGAAGTAGAACCCTCACACAGTTTTGTGACCATCAATCCATTTGTCGGTGTCTGTGGGAAAGTCAGCGTGTATAGGGCCTGGGTGCGTAAGGGTGTCCTGATGCTCAGCCCCTAATCATTCATGACACAGAGAGATGGTGGATGGGTAGGTCAATGAGCAATTAGATAAATATAGAGATAGAGATATATTGAGCACCTACTATGTGCTCAACACTGTTGTGGGCACTAGAAATACACTAATGAACAAGCCAGACGTTGTCCCTACTCTCTTGGAGTTGACAGTTGAGCTAGGGAGAGAGACTAAATTAAAGGTTGCATTACTGTACCCACCCCCCCCAAAACAAAATCTGCATTGGGCAAATGCTTAGAGAAGTACCATACCTCAGTGGAGCCTCTAAGCAAGGAAGGCTTCCCAATATAGGTGACACCCTGACTGAGGTCTGGATGATAAATAACAGCCTGTTAGGAAGAGGGTGGGGAAAGTAAGGCAGTCTGTGCAAAGAGAGGTGGGCATGGACGCAAGATCAGAGGTGAGAGAGAGCCCTTCTCCAGGAGGCCCTGAGAGTATTTCTATAGTTGGGGGGCGTGGGAGTGGAGGGGAAAGAAGGGGGCAGAAACAGAGCAGACCCAAAAGGACCAGACCTCAGAGGACAGTGAGAGACTGGACTTAAGAACAATGAGATGCTAAAAAGGGTTGCATGTGGTATTAGGTTTCTTTAGAAAAATCTCTGAGACTTTGAGGTGTAGCTTGATTCCGGCTCATTCATTTATTTTTTCAGTCAGTAGTATCTTTTGATTCCTACCATGTTCCAGCCAGTATACTAGGCACCAGGGGTCCTCAGAAGCAGCCAGCCCCTGGGATCCACAGGGTGGCAAAAATGCCAAGATTTCACAAGTCTGGGAGGGATGGTGCCCCTGCAGAAATGTCACAGCAGCCACTACCTCTGCTACCCTTAGGACCACTCTTTAGGCTATGGTCTAAAGACAGAAAACTGAAGCAAGTTGTGGGCCTATGAATGTGCATGCCACATAATAGTACCCCCGATAGGCATTTGGTACACATATGTTGAATGAATGAATGCGTGAGCAAGTGTGTGAGTGAGTTAATGAATGGGAGGCAATCCATAGAAGAATAGATAAGAACACACACAGCCTTTGGGGTCTGACTTCCTGTGTCCCTCTGTGACTTTGCCCCTCGCTGACCATGGCAAGTTATCTAACCGCTCTGAGCCTCAGTTTCCTCATTTGTAAAATGGGGGTAATGTCAAGAGTCTCCTCTTTGTGCAGCTGGAAGTGACTGTTAAATGAGTTGATGCATCCAGGCATTTAGTATTATGCCTGGTGTGAGCCCTCAGTACATATTAGCCATGTAGCTCTGTGTTCTGGGGAGAGAGTGGACACAGTGACTCATGGTGAGAACAAGGAGAAGGGAAACCAGCCCCTGCCTGCACCATACATGTGGGCTCTTCTCAGGGTGTAGATGTTTATGCCCTCACCTGCACCCAGACCTGCAGACATGCACATTGGAAATGCTGGTCATGGAACGACCACGGAAGCAGTGCAAGCCTTATAGTGTGCTCATTATCTGCTACCAGTGTGCCCCATGCTGTGTCTTCAAAAGCATTAAATTAAAACTCCTGGGGAGCAGAAGTCCCTAATTTAATTTGATTTGAAACAGCAACAGAGCTCAGTATCAGGGATCTTGCAGTTCATTCATTTTTTTGTCAAGTCACTCACTCAGCAGACATTGACTGAGCACCTGCTGCATGCCAAGCACAGTGCTAGGCACCACGAGAGAGCAGTGGACCCAGGCACAGGGATTTGAGCAATATGCAGATAATTCCCAAGGTTTCTTTGGCTAATTGTGTGGGTCTAGACTGCAGGTGACCAAAGTGGAAGGGGGAAAGGCAAGAGTGGATTTGTGGAGGGTCAAAGCCATGAATTCACTGGCTGGCAAGAAGGATGGATGGTACAACCACCTCCCATCCCTCAGGTACAGCTCAGAAAGCTTTGTGGAGGCCAGAGCTGTCTCTTCCTCAGAAAGCCCATGTGAACTCCTGCCAATGACAGGGGATGCTGAGGGACCCTCTCTTTTTCTGGCTCATGACATGGCAGCTCCAAAACCTGAGCTCCAGGCTTGTTCAGAACAATCACACTAAAGGGAGGCACATAATCTGGGAAAGCAAAGAGCAAAGTGGAAACCAGCTGTACCTATTGAATGGCAGGGGTATGAGTCCTTGGAATGGCCTGTAAGCAGTTATTCATTCAGTGCACATTTTTTCCCAAAGCACATACCATGTGCTGGACACAAGAGGCCCAAAGGTTTAGAGAACGCATCACAGGCCATGTAATCCCCCAACCTGGGTCCAAACCCCAAATCTTCTGCTCACTGCCTGTCAGACCTTGAGCACGTAACTTAAGTGGAGCCTCAGTTTCCCCATATCTTCATCTGTAAAATGAGTATATGAAACCCAGTAAGTAAGACCCTAGGCCTTTCTGGAACTCAGCACCCGTGCACGCAGGCTCAGTGACTTCAGGATTCACTCTCTGGTTTCAGGTTGGCACCGACTGGGACGCCAAGGAGCGGCTCTTCCGAAACTTTGGGGGTCTCCTGGGGCCCATGGACGAGCCGGTGGGCATGCAGAAGTGGGGGAAGGGCCCCAACGTGACTGTGACCGTCGTCTGGGTGGATCCCGTCAACGTCATCGCAGCCACCTATGACATCCTGATTGAGTCCACCGCTGAATTCACCCACTACAAGCCCCCTTTGAACTTGCCTCTGAGGCCTGGGGTCTGGACAGTGAAAATTCTCCACCACTGGGTGCCAGTTGCAGAGACCAAATTCCTCATTGCACCTCTGACCTTCTCCAACAGGCAGCCCATCAAGCCGGGTGAGTATTCCCAGTGTCTCTGGGTGAGATGTTCCATCCCGGAGGCCTCGTGGGCTCTTGGCCTGAGCAGGCAGTGCTGCCCAGAGTGGGGAGAGGGGGCCACTTTTGAGAACAATGCTCTCTGCTCTCAATGTGTGCTTTTCCACCTGCACACTGAGGTGATGTCATCTGTCCAGAAATTAGATAACTTTTTTATTAGATGCTCTCTCATTGGACTCCCAGAAGGCCCTGATCATATTGAAAACAAGATGGAAAATAAACCCAGGCAGATATTGAGTTTCAGCAAAGCTTGTTCACTGTTTTAAAAAATAAGAATTAAAAGAGGAAATTCTGTTCATCAAAAATATGATACACAAGATCAACGATTTTCAAACGGTGCGCCACAAGACTTTTAAAACCTGCAGTTCCTGACTACTTAGTCAGGGGCACTGACCTCTTTTCTCTTAGGTTGTCAAGTAAAAACATGACAGCAGCGCACACAACAGCCATCTGCTCTGAATGAATCAAAATTATACCTATTTTTTTGTCAGATCAGTAAAAAATATATATTTTTTGGTGTGCCGCAGAACTGTTTATGTGTGCCATGAGGTGAAAAATGTTGAAAATCGCCACACAAGGTGAAAAGACATACCACACACTAGTGGAGAATACATACTGCACATAAAAAAGTTCTCATACTCAGAATATATGAAGAGATCCCATAAATCAGCACAAGCTATAAGCCCAGGCCCAGTCTGGCCCACTTCTTGTTTTTGAAAATAAGGTTTCACCTGGACACAGTCACGCACATTCATTTACATATTGACTCTGTCTACTTTGGGGCTACGATGGCATCGTGGAATGGTTGTGACAGAAGCTACACAACCCACAAAGCCAAAATTATTTGCTATCTGGCCTTTTGTAGAAAAATGATTATTAACCTCTGCTGTAAGGTGAAAAAAAAAAAGAGAGCATAAATGGCCCACACACACATAAAAGCATGCTCAGCCTTATGAATAATGATAGAAATATAAATTAAAAGCAAAAAGAGACCCCACTTCACCCCCATCCTGTTGGGACACATTGGAAGGTTGGACAGTCTTATCATGGCAGGAAGGCTGGAGATTAATAACCATCCATTTAGTCTGCTGGGAGGGTAACATGATGAAATGAGCTTGGAAAGTGGTTTAGCATTTCCTAGTGAAATCGAGCACACACACACCCTGCCCCACAGCAATTCCTTCCCTAGGGGTATGTGCTGGAGACTTGGGCAGAAACTGGAAAGAATCCACATGTCTGCTGCTTGAGCGAAAAAGCAGTATGTGGCCTGGGCAGACAGTGGAGATCTATGCAGCAGTGAACATTGATGAGAGGACATTGAAGTGAGTCTCGAAGGCATAATATTGAGGGGAAACCACCAGGGAAGGAATCATAATGGTGGTGCAGGTATTTAAATTTTAAAACCAGAACAAGCCAATGGTTTATTAGTTCAGGATTTATGTGTCTGCAGAAAACTGAGAGGATATTAAGGGAACTATGAATAAAGTTCAGGATGGTGATTTCCACTGAGCGTGGAGGGCAGAGAGAGGGCTATCCGAACTATCGTGCCTGCCTTTTTGTTCTATTTTCATCCAGAAGGGCTACTTTTATTTTTCTGTTTCCTCCTCTCCTTTGTCACTGGCAACGTCTTCCAGCCCATTCAGTCCTACCTCCAGGAGTAACCACTGCCAAAAGCTTGGTTTTCATCCTTCTAAAGGTTTCTCAGTGCTTTTAAAACATACACATAAACACACAACATTGCCATTTTGTAAAGACAGAATGATGCATTTTGTAGTAAAACTTGCTTTGTTCACTTTCCAAGTTAGCATAGATAAAGCCACCAGCTGCAGACCATTCCCTTGGATTCAGGAGCCCCAGTCTATCTGTCCCCATCAGTAGACACATAGCTTCTGTCCTTGTTGTCATAGATAACACTGCAAAGAAGATTCTTGAACCTAAAACTATACGTGCCCATGCAGATACATCCATAAGATAGATTCCTAGGAACAGGATTTCTGGGTCTCTCGGTACTTGAGATTGTCCGTCTCCACCTAACAGATTGCAAACCCAGAAGCCAGAAACGATTACAGCCTCTGTTAGCTAAGAGCTCTGAGCTGGGTGCCATTTAGCCATTGGTACAAGGAGAGGGGGACATAGATATGGGGAGGGGATGCCTGGAGTTCCTAACAAAGGGACTGTTGAAATGAATTCTGTCGACTTCTGCTAAGTTTCTGTGCTGAGAAAGCAGAAGGATAGTGACCTCATGTTTTCTGGAGATGAAAGACAGCTCCTCCAGAACTGTCTGGGCCAGCACCCAGCCACTTAGGGCCCTCAAGTGTCCCTTGATCTGGTTCACATCCTTGACACCCTCAGGATTCCCACAGTCAGATGTGGAGGAGAGTGCTGGAAATGGCAGCCTCCTCTGTGTCGGGTGCACCCGTTGGACAGAACAAAGGAGTGGTCCTGGATCCACCCCCACCCAGTAAAATATCCCAGGCCCTTCACTGGGTTCTGAGGTTTTCAGTTTCCTTCTGGAGTTTCTGAGGAGGTAAGGCTTTTCCCACCCGTGCCCAGCATGAGCCAGAGGTCATTTTACCCCACTGGGGGAACCCCCTCACCCCTCCTCTGCCGTTGGTAATTGTATCTGGTAACGATGCTCCAGTGACAGGGAACACGAAGGTGGGAGCCATGCAATTTGTAAAGTGATTCATCAAGAGTAATTTGCTATTGATGCATCCCTAGTAATCTCAAGAAATCTGATGAGGTGGAATTGAGGGAAATTTAATTACAGAGGCAAGCACTGCAGGCTGATGCTGTAAGAGCACACCCCACATTAACCTCACTTTTCACAAGGGTTTGCTGCGCCAACCACAATCTTTGCTGTTCAGATGTTTGTTAGCTGCTCTCTCTTCTTTTTTAAATCCTCACCGTGAGAATATGTTTATTAATTTTAGAGAGAGAGGGAGAGAGAGGATCATCGATATGAGAGAGAAACGTCAATTTGTTGCCTCCCATACATGCCTCAACCAGGGATCAAACCCGCAGCCTTTTGGTATATGGGACTATGCTCCAGTCAGCTGAGCCACCTGGCCTGGGCCTTATCTGCTCTCTTCACTCTGCGTGTCCTGTGTTTTGTTGGTTTGGGGGTCTCCCCACTTCCCATCTGCAAGATGGAGGCATTGAGAGGCTCATGTAGAGAAATGAGACCTGTACCAAAGACAACAGACTCTGCCCTCCTGGAAAATGATACAGGAGCTGCCTACCCTGTCTGCCAGCTTTAGGGAGCAATGGGCTAGAACCAGACTGCTAGACAGGAACTAACCTAACTTGAAAGGGAGAAGCTCTGCTAAATCACAGCAAGACAAGGTATATGCTCATACCTGCCAGTCTCCTTTCTCCCACTTGCTGCCCTCCAAACCACAGAGCCCAGCCCCTCAGCTTCCTGAAGCATTGGAAACAGGAGTGACTTTCTTGTCTGTGTTAGTCAAGGCATATTTTTAATTTTACTTGTTTTCCCATTGTGTGTAGAAGAGCAGACATATGTATATAGTCTATCTTCCTCCTCCTTCCTCACTCTTGGCCACACGTATTAGAAAATAATCTGCTGACTCTTCAGGCTGTCCTGGTTGCCACCGAGGGTGACAGGCACTGTCAGGCAAGCAGGAAGTGTGATCTTTTGAACACCACTTTGTCTCATAAGGAGGTTTCCTCTAATTCTCACCAGAATCATTAGCTGGTATTTCTAATTATACATATTGTTGTGTTTGACAATAAAATAAGCAATGAGTAAGAACTTCTTCAAAACAGAAATGGCTGGCTTCTTTCCTTCAGCCCAAATGGCTACACTTTCTGCTTACACATGGTTAAGCTCTGGAAGCAGTCATAGTGCCTCTTGTTTATACGTTCCTTTCCTGTTGACAAAGCAGATGAACTTCAACCTGAGCCTCTTGCCAGCCCAGTGGGTCCACTTGGTGCAAGGATGAGTATCTCCTTTTTACAGATGGGTAAACCAGGTCTTTGAAAGACTGGCTTCTAGATGAAAAAAAAAAAGTCAAAAACAAAAGTATTGCTTTAGCTCCCAGCTAGTGGATGAGCCTGTGGTAGATTATCATGAGGACAAACACCAGCTTTGGAGTCAGCCTGTCTTAGATATAACCCCAGATCTATCTCTAATATAGTTACTCCTGTTTCCCCGTCTGTAAAATGGGTATAATAACACCAGCCCAATAGTTGTGTGCATGAATGTGTTTATTGTGTCCTAATACCAACAATAGCCATTCTAGTTACCTCTCCAAATGCTTAGTATATGCTCTGTGCCATTTTAAGCACTGTGTGTGAGTCAGCACATTTCATCATCATGAAGCTGTGAGAAAGGTGTTAGTACCCCTCCCATTTTATTGATAAGGAAACTTCAGTGCGGTAGGCATTGAAGTCAGAAATCACACACCTAATATGTGGGATGTAGTGATTCAGACCCAGACAACCTGACTGAAGTCCCTGTGCTCTGCCTGAGGCATGGGTACTCAACGAGGCAGAGGTGTGAGAGCCAGTGGGACCTCCACCCCCACATTCTGGTCCAGTCATCCTGCTCCCCAGGATACTTCCCTGTGGGCTGTTCATGCACCATGTCTGGGACTAAAGTAGAAATCGTGGCTTATGCAGAGTTCACGGTGGGCACTCAGCATCCAAGAGCAGGGCTTCTCACCAGGCTTTGAGATCAACAGACCTAGTTCAAACCCCAGCTCCAACTGTCATTACCTATGTGATTTGGCAAAAGATGCTTAATGAGGCTTTGTGGTCACTGTTCCCTCTGCCCAGAATTCTCTTCCCCAGGATCTGTATGTAGCTTCTTTCTTCCTTCACAGCAATCAGCTCTCAGGACAGATGTCACCTCCTTAGCAGAGTCTCTCTTGCTCACCTCATCTAAAATAAACACCCTTGCCCTGGCCAGTGTGGCTCAGTTGATTGGGCATCATCCCTCAAACCAAAAGGTAGCAGGTTCTATTCCTGTTCAGGGCACATGCCCAGGTTGTGGTTTTGTCCCCAGCTGGAGAGCGTGCAAGAGGCAGCCTATCAATATTTCCCTCTCACATGTTTCTCTCCCTCTCTTTCCCCTCTCTCTGGAATCCATAAAAGCAAAAACTGATAATAAATTCAATAAGTACCCTTGTCACTCCCTAACTCAGAGATTGAAAGGCTTTTACTGTAAATGGCTAAATAGTAAACATATTCAGGTTTGCGGGCCACTTAACAGTCTTTGCGTCAACTACTCAGTTCTGATGTTATAGGACAGAAGCAACCACAGACAATATCTACCCAAATGGGCATAGCCATGCTCCAATAAAACTGTATTTACAACAACAGATTGGGGGCCAGATATGGCCTAAGGGCCATAGTGTGCCAACCCCCTGCTCTGACTCAGTACCCCATTTATTCCCTTCATGACACTAATAACTAATTGAAACAACCTTATTTATTTACTTGTTTATTCATTTATTGTCATCAGGATAACCTACTGGGTTGTAATCTCCTTGACTGTCTGTTTCTCTGCACCCCATATAATAGAGTCTGGCACTTAACAATATTATCTTTATCAAATGAATGAGTGAATGCCTAGACTATAGGAGGTGCTGCATAAATATGTGCTGAATGAATAAATGAACTTTGCTGTGCTCAAAGCAGGCTTGTAACTGTTGTGGGCTGTTTCCTCATCTGTACAATGGGGCTGCAAAAATAACTTCCTTATGAGATTGCCCTGTGAATTAAGTGGTGCTGCACAGTGCCCAGCATGGTACTGGGCACACAGTAGGTGCCAGGTTTGTGGCTCTCCTAATAATGTGATGGTTCTCTTTGCTTTCAGAGGAGGCACTAAAGCTGCACAACGGGCCACACCGCAGCACCTACATGGAGCAGAGCTTCCAGAGTCTGAACCCCGTCCTCAGCCTGCCCATCAGCCCTGCCCAGGTGGAGCAGGCTCAGAGGAACGCGGCCTCCGCCGGTACTGCGCTGGAGCACTGGCTGGACTCACTGGTGGGCGGGATGTGGACTGCCATGGACATCTGTGCCACAGGCCCCACTGCCTGCCCGGTCATGCAGACCTGCAGCCAGACAGCCTGGAGTTCCTTCAGCCCTGACCCTAAGTCAGAGCTGGGAGCAGTCAAGCCCGACGGCCGGCTCAGGTAGCACCAGGCATGCATGGGTCCCAGCGGATGTTAAAGGGAACACAGCCAGAGGGCCTGTGGAGCCTGGACCGTGGCCTCCCACCCAGGGGGTGCCTTTTGTGGGAGGGGCTCTCCTAGCCATAGAATAATGGAGAAGGGAGGTTCTGAGGCCAAAGCAGGGTCTGCTGATGACCTGCATTTGGCAAGCTGGCTCCTGGGGGTGTGGTCTTACCTCTTCTGGCTGATCCTCAAGTCCTACAGGGTCCTTTTCTTCCCCCTCCAATGACCCAACCCCCCCAGACAAGTAATTCTCAAACTTTTACTTTGAGCAGCAGAACTTTGTTTACTAAGCGCAGTCATGGGTGGAATCAATGCGCAGATGAAATCCAGGCTGCTCTGGTTGAAGCTGGGGAGAGGGAGGTTCTTTCTCTAAGCTCAGCCCACCAGGCAGTCCCTTTGCCAAGAGCATCTCCTAAGGTACCTCTTCAGAACCTAAGGGCTCTGCAAAACCCAGTTTGACAAGCACTGCCCAGACGGTGGGTTTGATCTCCAGCCCCACCCTTCGGCTCATCGTTCCACCCCTCTGGTCCAGGAAACCCTTGTGCCAGCCCTGATATGACAGGCCACAGAAAGTCACGCTCGTGAGCCCCTCTCTAGGGAAGCAGCCAACTCAGGGTGGCTTGTAGCCTCCCACCAGCTGTTCTTAGCAAGTAGATGAGCAGGAAAGCCTTTTAGTGTGACATGGTTGAGGTCCACCAAACTGTGACTGCCAGTGTCCTGGGTTCCAGGCCACCCTCCCTCGAGGAGAATTGGGATGATGATGAACCTTGAGTCTCCAGCCACTTATGAACCAGGAGACCAAGACCATGACCTTGTCGATCCTTGACAGTGAGAACACAGGGGTCGATGGCCATGAGACTCATATAGAGATTGTTTGGAGCAAGACTCCTGAGCCAGACAGCACAGCAGTATCTGTCACCTGCCTGAGCCTTTCTGTTCTGAGGTCAGGCACCCCAGAGTTTCGTGAACCAACTGCACACTCGGTGCTGTTGGGAGTAACCAAGTCACGTGGACCAGACTTTCCACATCAAGGAAAAAGCATTTCTGATTTGGCTTTTAAATTCATGCCCTTCTTTATCTGAGATGCCAAGAAGCCCATCTGACATGCAGTGTAAAAGTGGGAAGCTTGAATATCTGGTGGTTTAAAACCTAAACAATCGTATTATTCAAATGGCCCAAGTTACCAGAGACCTGGAGGGTTTCCTTGCCATGTGTCCCTTGGAGGCCCCCCTGTTCCTCTGAGAGCCCCCCAAAGGCTCCCTTCCTCCTCTGATCCCACCCTCCCCCAACGGACAGGGTTCCCATGGGCAAAGTGCCATCCCTGGTTGCAAACTGTCCTTCCCAGGAGAGCCAGTCCTTGGTGTGTCTCTCCTGCATGAGTTTGAAGGTACTGCAGTTCCCTTTCAGCTGTTGCCCCGGAAACCACCCCATCCCCCACCCACCAAGGCAGGATGTCCTATGGTCCATGGAGGATATAGAGAAAGGACACTTTAGATATTTATTATTTATATGTTTTAGTCAATGACTAATTAGTAGGTGCTGTTTTTGCAGCTTGTCAATTACGTTATCTTACTAACTGAAGCTGCCTTTATTCACTAAAGGCCCCCCACCAGCCCTTCCCCTCCCTCTTCCTCTTCTCCACCAGTTAGTCTCTCTCCCTCTCCCCCTCTCTCTCTTTCTCTCTCTCTTTCTCTCTCTCTCTTTCTCTCTCTCTCTCGATCTCTCTCTCTCAGTTTCTCTCTGTGTGTCTGCCCTACAGTCTCCATGTCCTCAGAGGGCAGCAGGGGTGTTGGACACCAGGAGGAGAACGCTTCAACCAGCAGCATCCACTGGCTGATGTGGGTAACATGGGGAATACCAGAGCCTCGCTTTTCCTCATACAGGTGTTAGCCTCATCTAGACCTCCAATTCTGGGGGTGCTGGAATTCCTGAGCCATCCCCACACCGCCCCCACCAGCCACAGGGGCAGGACTGGCTGACCACTTATGGAGGGAGTGCTTGGGCCATCCCTGCTTCCTCCCTTGCCGACCTTCCTCAGTCAATCTAACCATAAAGCTCCATGCAACATGACAACGTGACAGAGGGAAACAGGCCACTTCCAAGCCTGGGAGGAAAAGAAATCAAGAAATCAATTTTAGGAAGAGGGTAGGCAGTCAGACCAGGCCAAGAGAGCCCAGGAGATGGCCATTGTCAACAATGGTTCCAGGAACCTCAGAGTGGCGTTCTCAGAAAGCCCCTCTGATCTCCAAATGAACTTAGAAGCAGGGGGAGGCCTGCACCATACCCTCTTTCTGCCCCCAGCTTCTGTCTTTGACCAGTGTCCCTGCGCCTGTCAGAGCTGCCCGGGGAACCTCCTTTCACCCTCCTCACCAGGCCCCTAGGACTCACAGTTTTCACAGAGTGATTTGCAGTGGCTTTGAGGGCCCAGCCCTGACACACCTCTGTGCATAGTGTGTGCCTAGTGGTTCCCACACAGCCTTCCTGTGCCTACTGACTGGGCTGACTTTTGTCCCCACCCTGGGACAAGTGGAGAAGTAGCACAGCTGGCTTACTCTGGGGACATCCCCATCCTGTCCCTGTCCTGGGCTTTAATCTCCATTCCCTGCAGTGAATTCTGGAACCCTGAGCCATCACCCAGCTGTTCCTTAATGTCCTTGTTTCTGGACAGAGAATAACTTTGCAGATGTTACATTTGGTTAAGAGAGAGAGAGAGAGGCAGAATTGCAAACAAAACCTAGTATATTTTAAGAAAACGTTATCTTTTCCAGGGGAAAATAGTTAGACTCATTTTTTTAATCTGCTAAGAATGATTTATTTGTTAGAGGTCATTGGTCTGGTAGCCTTCAGCAATGGTTGCCTGAGGGTTTTAAAAACAGGAGACTGAGGTCCCTGGAAACCCTGTTCCAGTCTGCAGAAGCATAGTGACTGGGGACAGAGTCACTGGCCAGGTCCTGGGGCTTCGGGCAAACTGAAAGGTGGGACGTGGGGTCAGTTTGAGGGGGAGAAGGAAGCATTCTGTAGGCTGTGGCACACTGGGACCATTTCCCAGCCAGCCCAGTTGACATTCGGGTGGACAGGGAATTCAGAAGGCACTTCCTGTCACTGGGCCCTCCCAGGCCATGCACAAAGCACTGTGTCTCGAAGGCAGAGTGTGAGCACTTCCCAGGGCCCCCTGTGTTCTGACACGTCCACCCATCCCTCCCTTTGGAGAAGGGCCTTCTGATCAGATCAGGAGTCATTCTGACTTCATTTCCCAGTGTTAGCGGAACTTTTTAAAATGGAAGTGAGTTTAGAGAGGCTGAGCGAGGCCACACAAACCCAAAACAGGTGCAGACTGCAGCTACTCTGGGCATATGTTTGTGTTGTGTGGTCTGTGCTTTCTTCTGGTTCTTTAGTTTCCGAGTGCAAGGAAGTCACTGGCTGGAACCTGGATCCCTTCGTGGAGAAGGCGCAGAACAGAGGAGTGCAGTAGCTGCTGGGTGTGGGGTGTGAGCAAAGACCCCTTCCACAACCAAGTTCATTGGGAAACTCAGGATACAAGCTCCCAGGCAGCATCTAAAAGGGGATATACTAGAGACAGCTGTTGGCAAAGGCCTGCCAGATCAAAGAGGCCCTATGGTCAAGGTCACAAATGCCTGTGAGGTCTGGGACACTGACACAGAGGAGTGAAGCTGTTGGTTAGCACAGTAGGGAGTGGTGGGGACTGTGGCCTACTGGCACACACATGACCCGTCCAACAGGAGCAGCTGCTACTCAGTCCCAGCCTGGCAGTGCCTGTGAGAATGCAGGCATACACAGCAGAATCTCCCTATGTGTTCAGGGAAACCAGAGATCCAGATTTTAATAGGAAATCAGATTTTTCAGTGTCAGCAGTTTTTTAAAAAGATTTTACTTATTCATTTTTAGAAAGAAGGAGAGAAACATCGATGTGCAAGAGATAGATTGATTAGTTGCCTCTCTCACAGCCACAACTGGGAACCTGGCCTGCATCCCAGTCATGTGCCCTGACTGGGAATCAAACCAGCGACCTTTCAGTTCGTAGGCTAGCACTCATTCCACTGAGCCACACCAGCCAGGGCATCATTGTCAGCAATTTTTTTTAAACAGATGGGCAAAGAGAAATTCCACAGTTCAGCCAGTGCAGTGGCAGCAAGCTCACTCCAGAGAGGTGGTTTAAAAGGGGGCAGGGATTGCCCTGGTGAGGAGAGAAAAGCTAGCATTATGAAAGGTTAAAAATAGTAGCTCATGTTGAAGTCTTAAGGGAACAGGAATCTCTCTCTAGTCATTCCCATCCTAAAGAGACAGCTCCACAGAAGAGGTGTCCCAGGAGAACTAGCTTGTTCAGCTCTCCTTGTCCCAACACAGTTTGTGCCAAAGGGAAGAAGGAACAGAATTTGGAGACCCCAGCTGTTGTCCTTTACACCAAGGAGGTCCACACTGCCCAGGTCATATCTTCGGGAATTCCATTTCACCCAGGTGGGGAGGTCAAGGACAGGGTCCAGGAGGAGAGGGTGGTGTGTGTGAACAGCCCGGCTCCCTCCAAGTCCCAGGTTCTAGGAACCAGCTTGCCACATGTCTGAAAGCTTCTTTAGAAGCCATGCTGGAGCTGTGCTTACTCACAGGATGTCCTCTCAGCTTCCGCCTCAGTTACCTTATTTTGCCCATGGGTCTACCACAGGCGCTACCTCACTGTGTCTGCTGAGAAGTTTACCTTGGGGGGGAATAAAGGTGGCCAAATCTGCTTGAGCTGAATGTACAATCTATGCAAATTCTCTCTGTGTGTCTCTGTTGTCGGTCTGTCTGTCTGTCTGTCTGTCTGCCTGCCCCTCTCTCTCTCTCTCTTCTCTCTGAATTATTATTTCTTTTTACCTCTTAAGGCTGAGGAGGGCTTTCTTGCGCCACTTGTGTCCACCCCTCACGTTGTCTTTGGTTCTGTCCTTGCCAAGTCCATGCAGGGACATAGTGACCCTCCCTTCCCCATCCACTTGGCTGGGAGTTCTCCAACTGCCTCTGCCCACAGACCCCACAGGAAAACAGGTTCTGCCCCTTGCCACCTCCATTCCTAATTTGTCTTCTCCATCCCCCACTTTCCTCTGATTTACTTATCTTCTCCTCACTCCCACCCCTCCCCCCAAAAGCCTTAGGTTCTCCTTTTTGAAATGTGGCCTTAAAATTATTTTTGGAAAGCTGACTGCCCTTTCCCTCCCATTTCCACCAACATCCAAGAAGAAAGAGCCTCTTAAGCAAGGGGCGGCCAATCTGTAGTCTGCAGATGCTTAGAAATTGCTAATAAATGTCATCTTTAGGAAAAATATTCTTAAATGTTTCCTATGGGTAAAATGAAGGCTTGGGTGCTCATCTAGACCTCAGCCAGCTCCTGAAGCACTCTCTCAGAGCATATTGCTGCTGTGTATGGGCTGGCTTCATTGCCTGCAGAGTGCTAACTCCAGCTTTCTAACCCTCCCGTTCCCAAACACATGGTGACTTATGTACTTCAGTCAAGGGTAAGTCAGGAGAGTTTCTCAATTTATCTCTTCGTCCTTCCTGCCTGGAAAGTGGTAGCATTAAATATTCCCAGCAGATGTGTCATGTTCTCCAAGGGACCACACTCTCCCTACTTTCAGAGCCCCTCCTTTTCCCTTCCATCGCTCCAGGGCTGATGGAGGCCAAAGACAACCCAGGGTTTTCATAGGAAATTCACTGGAATTGAGCGCAATTGTCTTTGTAGTTTTTTCGTCTTGTTTTCTTAATATTATTATGTTATCAGTAGCATTTGGGTTTTTTTTAGAAGCCTCACAATAAGTTATTACCGTCCCCTTCATTTTTTCAAAGACATGTGGTGATATAGTTTTTAAAAATAACTATTTTGTTATAGATCATAATATGCATAAAACTGTACAGAAATATTTTGTAATGTATTGATTTTTTTAAAAAGAGAGAATATGTAAATAAAGTTTTAAAAAAGAGAGAATTCAAACGGCACACACTGAAAGATGTAGATATTTTGTTATTTATTTAAAGGAGTATTTTAAGAGATATTAAACTATCTGAAATTGACCAGTAATCAAAGCTCCAATCACCCAAATGCTTTTTTCTCGCATTAGAATGTGATTCTTCAAAATGATGGCACTACCCACCCATCTTTGCACCTTTTCTGTCTTTTTGTTTAGCAGGAAAACAACAACAAAATTGTGCCTTAGCTGTATTTTTTTGTCTAGGGGAGTTTGTTTCTGTCTGACAAAGCAAATTTTTTTGCAGAAAACAGTGGATGTAATAAATACTGTACCATACCAAAAACACTGCAGGTGTATATAGATGCTTTCTGTCATACTGTGTTTTCAGATGCAGAATTTTAAAATAAAAAAAAAATACTGTCTTTATGAAACAGTGGCTATGTGGCTTCTTTTTAGCAACATCTTCACACATTCTTGTATTCTCTTCCTTCCACTGCACTGTCCACCCCCAAAGATTAGGGTGACTGTATAATTTGTCATCCAAACTGAGTTACTTTTGAGAATGATGGGGGCACTGACTGAAAGGAATGCTGAGATCACAGGCATAAGCTGGGCCTCACTCTTGGGAAAACCTGGATGTGTAGACACATTTCCTAACCAAGCCTGCTGTCATCTCTCAGCTTTTGTAAATGATTTCCCTGGTTGAGGCAGAAGTATATGGTTTTAAACCTTTTGTTAAAAAGTTAGTGAGGAGGGACTTCTATCTAAAGCAGCAAACAGTGTTCTATACCCAACTGGCTGGTTATGCAGCAAATGTTTTCCTTTCCTTTTCACCACACAGCTAGACCACATTTCCCAGACTTCATTGTGCTTAGTTGTGGCCATGTGACCAACTTCTCGCCAGTGGAATGTGGGTGGAATGGATGAATGCTCTTGTAGACCTGGCCCATAAAATTCCCCAGGAGAATCGTTTCTTGACGTTTTGGCTAAGATCAAATGTAGTATCTGCTCTTATAAGTTTAATATCTGATATGTCCTTTACCTGAGGACAATACAGTAAATAGACTTTGAAACAGGGAAGTGGAATAGGAGCTTACTCCATACATTCCACTCATCGACCTGGTATTGCGGTACTCCCAGGAACAGTGCGCACACACACACACACACACACACACACAAAACATGAAAGCCTTCTCTCTCTCTTTCCCTATTAACCAGCCCAAATGTTTTGAATCATCTTGATTTGGGGCATTCATTAGCTGGTTTATTCTACTGTTCTTCTTGGAACCCTGACTTAAAGGAGGGAGAGCCACAACATGGAAGGAGCAGCCCTGGGATGGCAACATGGAAGGCCATCTGGCCAGTCATGCCTACTGACTATGACATGTTAAGAAATAAGCACGTACTGTGTATGCAACTGAGAATATATCTGTCATAGCAGCTAGCCTTATATTAAATAATTAATCCAGAAATGGAAACTTTGATGTTCCTTTGGGGAAGTCCACATTTAAGCCCCTTAATTCCATAGGTAAGAAGTCAGAAACTCAGATGGACGGAGTGATTTGCCTAAGGCTACCAAAATAATTAGCATAACTAGAACCAAGGTATCCTATCCCTCAAAGAGACCTCCCAAATCATTAGGGGGACTGGTTCTGAAGCCTTAGATTGACCTCAGAACAGTGTTTATAAATCCTTAAAGACAAAGAGTGACACTGAGACCCAGATGGGAATTTACAGCTAGAACAAAATAGGGTAAAGAAGGTAAATGACTACATTTGGAAAGATGGATAAACCCCAGATTCATTTGCCAAAACCTCTTTTTCAATCTGACCTTAGAGCCAATAAATCCCCCAGTGCTCCTCTGCTCAAAGACAATTTCTCAAAAAAAAACAAAAAGTTTTGCTTGAAGGAAAGAATTAATTTCCAAAATTTCTGTGGAAGGATCATACATCTTGCTCTGTATGGTATTCTCAGCACTTAACAGAGTGAGCCCAGAGTATGGGCTCTCAATGAGTAGTGAATAAACAAGTGAATAAAGGCATATTTCTTTTTTTTTTTAGATTTTATTTATTTTTAGAGAGGGGAAGGGAGGGAGAAAGAGAGGGAGAGAACCATCAAAGTGTGGATGTCCCTTGCACGCTCTCTACTTGGCACCTGGCCCACAACCCAGGCATGTGCCCTGACTGGGAATTGAACTGCCAACCCTTTGGTTCACAGGCCAGCACTCAATCCACTGAAACACACCAGCCAGGACAATATTTCTTAATTATCATGTGGGCATGGGGTCATTTGTCCAAGATGCTGTCTTTACAACCAATAGTTCATCAGTAATATTTGGCAAAACATGGGTTACTGTAAATAGTGATTTTTTTCCCTTCAGTAATGACCTGTTGGGCCTTTTTCATAAAAAGGTTGGAACTCCTTTCCTGCTGACTTATATGACCTGTCACATATCACCTTTTGTTCAAAGAATAGTAGTTGGATTAGGCTTATAGGATTAATGGTTTTAAGGTGGTTTTTTTTTTTTTTTCTTTCAAGAGGAACCCATTTTCAAACAAAATTGTACATTAAACTCCTATATATAAAAGAAATTTTGAAATTGGGGGCTGAGAGGGCTGTTGTAGTTGAAGTAGGGGTAGAAATTCTCTCTTAGCAGTGTCTCTCCCCCACCTCCAGTCAACCCCTTTGGTGGCCACAGGATGTGTAGGTGACCAGGATTTGAAACCCATACCTCTGGTGGAAGCAGCTAGGCCTTTGGTAGTATTGACCTTAGGCCTTGCTGTCAGGTTGCTCAGTGTTGGGTTCCAGGTTAGGTCTCTAAGAGTGAGACCAAACCAAGAATAATTGACTTCTTACCTAGTCTTAGAAAGTCAGAAGGGCAGACACAGAGTAAAGTTGGGGTGAAAAGAAGGTGTGGCTGGCCTGAGGTCAAGTTTGGGATTCTCTTGGTTCTGTGCATTCATATTTAGTTGGTCTGTTTACCCTGCCAGGAAACTGCATGCTGCCCCAACCCCAAAGGGAAGTACTAGCCCAAGAATCAAGAGACCAAGACCCTCTCCAGCCCCGTTTCTGCCACTGATTTGCTATGTGATCACAGCAAGCCTCTTTCCTATGATGAATTTCAGATTCCTCAATGGTCAAATGGGAAAGGGGGGGCTCATTGACCACTAAGGTCCCTTCAAGTTCAGACATATAGGTGCATAGTCCAAGGTCCAACCCACCACCTGATGCCGATCCTGTAAGTTGCCAGCTTCTTAGAATAAAATGTTCTCAAAATACGATTTTTGAAGTTCATATCTTTTAATAATAACCCAACTCAAAGAAGTTTAATCCAAAGGGGAATCTATTGGATCATGAAACTGCAGAGACAAGAACAAGGACAGCTGCAGGGGACTCAAGAACTGGAACTGGCATCTTGATATTCATTGTTCTTTTTTTCTCCATTTTTGCTGGTCCCAGTTTGATGCTACTCTCCGTTACAGACAGTGGATGCCACATGATAAAGAGAGAAGGCCCCACAAGTCTCTGTTTCTTGTCCTTCAAAAATCATAACACAGAAACATCAATGTGCTTTGTCTTCATTGCCAAAGAAGATGGTTCTAACAAGCATGCTTGAGTCTCAGGCTTGACAAATAGCTGGGATCAGGTAAATGAGGTGCAATAATTGGTTAAATCTGAATCATATGTCCACCCTTGTGGCCAGAGGGTTGGGTAAGAAATTGTGATTGGCAGCCCCATCTCAATCACATGATAAGGGTGGAAGAGGAACTTTTCCTCAAAGGGATAGGATGGTGCTGAACAGACAAAAACAACAGATGTCCATCCACTTGCCACAGCCAACACCAGGCTCAGGTGGTTTCTCAGATGTCAGTCCAATTCGTTTTTGCTCCTCAAGTGCCCAAATCATCTCTGCCCAGCTCCTAGCTATCTCCCAAAGGAGAAGGGTTCTGGGCCCGTCTTGAGAAAATCATTTTAAATAAATATCATATGGACGGTGCATCAGATATTACCCTCACTTAATTATTTGTGTGATATTTATGCTTATGGGACAACATGATGGATTTCTCCTTTTCTCCTTGTATTCTGGGCACAAGACTCATTAAAAAGGCCCATGTAACTGCCCTTTGCTAATTATGGTTGATAATTCTAATGCGCAGCAAAAAGCAAAGCCTGTGTACTTGCAAAGAACAACAACATCTCTTTCCATGTTTCTGTAGCATCATTCTGGGATTCCAGTCTCCCCTCTGAGCCTTTCACTGCTCTGTCTCCTTAGTAGGCACCAGAACCCTTAGCTAGGCACCTCAAAAATGAGGTGGCCATACCTTGCTGAGTTGGTGTATGGAGCTTCCAAAAGTACATTTGACAGGGAAAACAATGGTTAACCCAGTGATAGAAAGCACTGATAGCAGACAGGCTGATAGGCATCACAGAAAATTGACTGGGACTCAGAATAAATATGGGGAATGATTTTCCAACTACACTGTCAAGGCTGAACCTCTTATGACCCATTTTTCAGTGCCTTTGACCAAAATAAGGGCCCTCCTCTAAGTCTAGAGTCAGATAATCCTATGTATAAACACTGGTTTCACTGTGGATCAGCTGAGTCATGTTTGAGTCAAGTTCCCTAACTTATCTGGGCCTCAGCTTACTTGCTTGTATGTGGGGAACAATAGCTACTGACTTATAAAGCTGTTGGGAGAATCTGAGAAAGAAAATGCATGTGAAATATACACAGTCAACTGTCTGCACATACGAGGAACTCAGTAAATGTCAGCTCGCCTTGCCTTCACATCTCAACGGTGAAAGCTCCTGGAAGGCAGGGACAATGTCTATGTTTTTAGCAAATATTAAAGAGTTTGACTCATAAAATGGTGTGCCAGTGTCTCATGAATGAATGAGTGAATGAATGAATAAACCATAGTGCTGCTACTTCCATAATTTCTCCAGGAGTGTTCCACTTAGTCTGGTCTCCACAATAATTCTGGGTTTGAGACTTGATGTCTTCCTTAAGGTTCAGTTCATGACAAACACGGTGGCATTTCCTTGACTTCAAAGATCCAAGCAAGATTTTTTTCCCCACAAAATGTAAACCTCAGGAAGCATAGCACTGCCCCAGAGATCCTTGGGCAGACTCAAGTTCAACTATAACCTTGGGTCCTACTTCTACTGAATTGGTTCATTTTACAGATCATTCCTCTATTTTGCAGGGGGAGGAGGTTTCTCCTTTGTGCAGTATATCACCCCTCAATAATCACCCCAACCCATCACTTCCCAAATTACTACTGTCAAGCTTTGAGGACAGAAGATTTTATCAAAGCTTTCAAGAAAGGGATTGCATGAGAGCATTTCAAATGATTTAGGATTTAATAGTGGGTACTTCCATTCACAAAAGCTCCAGAAGCTCTCATCAACCAGCTGCCTATGCAGTCTCCAGCTTCCAGGCATGTTTCCCTCTCAGTCCCCCAGGCCCTGATCTTCTCTCTTCTGTCTGCTCTCCTCCACTCCCCTCCAAAACGCCCTGGTATCTCCTGTCATCCCACTGCATCTGCAGACCAGTCCCTGGGGCCATACATTCCACACCTAAAGAAAACTGTAAAGGTGCATTCTCTCCCAAATTCTAAACTTAGTTCTCACCTAAGAGAGCTTGGGAGCCAGCTATGACAGGAATTGCTAAAAAATATTTTCCCCCTCTGATTATTCTGATTTAACACAATCCCTGGCTGATAAGAAGGGATCTGCATCTTTTGGCTTTGTTCCTTAGATTGTGCTTTTTATGGTTTTGGAAAACCTTGGGCTCTCCCTCACCAGCATGGGAATCATTCCAGTAACTTCAGTCTTACTCTCATTCTGTCATGAACGACTGCTGATTTACTTGGGGATAAATGGTGGGCAAGTAGGTTTCAAGTGTCCAAGGATGAACTTGGATGAACTCCAGGATCAAAAATTGCTCAAAACTAAGGACACCAACAATCTATAGCTGGGTTCAATGAATTACAGTCCTTCCTGCCAACTTTTATTTTCCAACCTTGACTATTTATGGCCTGCATCAGCAAACTCTGACATTGACCTTGTCATCAAGGATTTGTTCATTTAATATGGGTATTGGCCCAAACTTAGCTTCAAAGCCTGGAAACAGGAGAGGAGAAAATACCTAGGGAGTAAGGGATATAGAACACTGTCTAACTGCACCCTAACTCAAAGTCTGACCTATTTCCAAAAACCTAGTTGCTCCATCTGTCAGTATGTAAGTCAGGGTTTTCCAGAATAATAGAACCAATAGGATGTATATATGTGTATGTATATGGGAAAAGAGAGAAAGAAAAAGAAAGTCATTATGTGGAATTGGCTCCCATGATTATGGAGGCTGAGAAGTTCTAAGATCTGTGCTCAGCCAGGTGGAGGCCCAGGAGAGCTGATGACATAAAATCCAGTCCAAGTCCAAAGGCCTAAGAACCAGGAGAGCAGATGGTATAGCTCAAGTCCAAGAGCCAGTGACTTGAGACCTAAGAAGAGCTGATGTTTCAGTTCAAGTCCCACCTGGCATCAGTAATTTTTAAAGTGCCCAGGTGATGAATTCAATGTGCAGGCAAGGCTGAGAACCACTGGATAAAATGGATGTGAAACCTTTCCCCAAATATTAAGGATTATCATTACTGCCCTATATTCACCATAGCCCTTCATGTGGTAAAAAGAGATTGCCTGGCTTGAGACCATAGTACCCTACATTGTTGAAACCAAAGCAAGAAGAATAAGAGTGAGATTCAAGGCATTAGCAGAAAACATCTCAATGTTCTGAATCAATGCAATTTTCCTGAAAATGTGACCCTCAGAATTACATGTTTCAAGAACTGAGAAGAATAGTATGAATATATCATTTAGTCTGCCCCCCTCCTCCAGCCAAAGTTATGCTTTGACCTTACAAGAGAGATTGGGCCTCATTAGTTCTCCAGGGTGGAAGTAAGGACTCCATCACCTGCTACTACCCAACCCCATCTTTCTTTTGCATTCTCTTGGCAGGTATGCCAGCTTCCCTCTCACTCTTGCTCATGACTCAAAACCCCTTGGCCCAACTATGAGTGACCCCTGCCCACCTCTACATTCCAGAACATACATAAACTTGGGAGGCTTCCTATATTCCACAGGCCCTCCCCTGACTGCCTTACTGACTTCTCTTCAGTCATACTGGGCCAATGAAGGGAAAGGGAGCCTAGCACCAAGAGCCCACAGCTAAGCTGATACTGCCTTGTTAAAGTGTCAGCTAGGTTATTAAGCTTATTTGGGACTAGTATGATGTCTTCTAGACACTCCTTATGGGAGTGGGGTACACTTCAAAGTGTACTCAATGGGACACAGCATCAGCATTGCCTTGGAGCTTGTTAGGAAAACAGCATCTCGGGCTCCTCCCCAGAACTTTTAAATTAGAATCTTTATTTCAATAAAACCCCCAAGTGATTTGCATACACAGTAAAGTTTGAGAGGCACTGCTCTATATTTTTTATGTGTCTGGAACAGGTCATTGATTTATTCAAACAAAGAAGTGGTTACCAAGCCCTGGATGGTGTGGTTCAGTGGACTGAGCACTGGCCTGCAAACCAAAGGATCGCCAGTTCAATTCCCAGAGCACATGCGTGGATTGTGAGCCAGGTCCCCATTAGGGGGACACATGAGAGGCAACCACACATTGCTGTTCCTCTCCCTCTCTTTTTTACTCACTTCCACTCTCTCTAAAAATAAATAAATAAAATCTTTTAAAAAATAAGAAAGAAATGGTTACCAAGAAATGTGCAAGGAACTACAGAACTAAGAATATAATTGTGAATGGAAACCAGTCTTCATCCTCAAGGAACTCATGGAGGGGCCAGCCTGTGACCACAGTCTGTTGTTTTAATTTAGGGGTAAGTGCAGAATGTATGGGAGCATGGATAGGGACACTATGGGAGTGTCAATCTGTGCCCACAAATTCTTTGACACTGCTTCTTTAGAGAGGTAGAGCTTAATACTCTTCTCCTGAAGTGTGAGTTGGAAATGAATCACTTACAACAAATAGATTATGATAGAAGCCACATATGTGACCACAGAGCTTAGAACATTGTCTTAGCCTGTTTAGGCTGCTAAAACAGAAGACCACTGGGTGTTTTATAAGCAACAAAGATTTATTTCTCACAGTTCTGGAGACTGAATGTTCAAGATTAGGGTGCCAACACAGTCAGGTTCTAATGAGGACCCTCTCCCAAGTTGCCAACTGTCATCCTTTCATTGTGTTCTCCACGGCAGAAAGAGAGAGAGCTCTCTGGGGTCCCTTTTATAAAGGTATTAATCCTATTAGTAAGAGCTTCACCTGCATGACCAAATCACCTCCCAAAGACCCCACGTCTTAACATCATCACATTGGGATTTAGATTTTACCATACGAATTTGGAGTATACTCAAACATTCAATCCACTGAAGGCATAAAAACCACATATAGCTTCTTCACTACTTTCTCTTGGACCAGTCATTCTGGGGGAAGCCAGCTGCTAAGTTATAAAGACAAAGTCTATGAAGCAGCCCATGAGGTAAGGAACTAAGACCTCTGCCAACAGCCATGTGAGTGAGCTACCTATAAAGTGGATCCTCCAGCCACTGCCAGCCAAGTCTTCAGATGACAGCAGCCCCAGCCCACATCATGAATGTAACTCATGACATACCCTGATCCAGAACCACCCTGCTGAGCCCCTCCTGAATTCCTGACCCACAGAAAACATGAGATAATAAGTATGTGCTATTTTAAAGTGCTAAGTTTGGAGGTAATTTGTTAAGCAGCAATAGAGAACTAATTCAGGTGCCTAACTATATCCTGAAGAAACAGAGAGGCCTTCCAAAGGAAGTAATCTCTAAGCTAAGATCTGAAGGGTAAGAAGAAGTTATCCAGGCAACATAAGCAAGAGAAGTGTTCCAAAGATGGTCAGAGCATGTGCAAGGCCTGCTAAATCATGCCTAGTACTTTGCAGGAACTACAAGTGATCAGACAGTGACTCAGAATTGTGAAAGATGGCACTGGACAGGTTGGCAGGGGCTGGTCTCTGCAGGGCCTCATGGACCATGAAGAGAAACTAGTTTCCATCAGCACAAGAGGCATATGGTCACATTCATGCTTTATAACATTTACCCTGGTACCTTGGGAAGAACAGGTTGGAAGGAAGCAAGATAGGAGATAAGGTTGCCAGAGATCAGGTTACTGCAGCAATCCCAATGACAAAATATGGCAACTTGGACTAAGTTGAGACTTCCATAGTTAGATATGACATACTCATTACTGGTTGAATATGTGACTGCATGGGTGACCAGAGTAGCCTCTTCAATGTCCACACATGCATATTTATACTCAGCATTTGCTGGCTGGCTGGCAGCTGTGACCTCAAGTAGGTTTAGAGATGGAACATGAGATCATAAAAGAGCGATTATGTCTCAGGACACTGGCCAGCACCCCCTACCACTAAGTCTGTGAAGCAATGGAAATTTGGATCTTGGAGGAAGCTTCAAGGAAAATGGTTGAAGAGGCCTTGTTTGGGAGGTGAGGACAATAAAGTTTCCTTCTACGGTCTTCCCTGCTCTGAAAAGACAACCTGCATGCTATCCAAAATAGGCAAATATTGACTATACAGAGATAGAAAGTCAATTAGTAGTTGCCTAGGGCTGGAGGTAATAGCAAGAGTATGGAGTTTCTTTTTGAGGTGATAAGAATGTTCTAAAATTGACTGTGGTGATGATTGTACATATCTGTGAATGTACTAAAAACCATTGAACTGTACTGTACATTTTAAATGGGTGAATTCTATATTATACGTGTTATATCTTAATAAAGGTGTTTTAAAACAGACTTTTTCTCATATTGAATGGAAAATATAAAATCATCAGATGGAAATGCTGGCTGGCATTATCTCTTCTATTTATTTGATCTCAGATAGATAAATAAATAAATATATTTATTGTGATCTCACAAGCTCACAAGCTCATGAAGACAGAAACTGTTAGGAACTGCCCTGAGTGGTTTCAGGAGCTGTAACCCCTCCATGGCTAAGGCTGAGTGAGTGACTTTTGGACCATAAGCCACTAAGGAGACAAAGCTTATTTCTCTGGCAGGGGCGCTGCCTCTACTCCTTTCACTTCACCCTGCCTAGCCCCTAATGTTTCATCAGTTAGCCAATATGGGTAAGATTCCTCAAGGGATGGATGATCTAAGACAGACATGATCATGGGGGCTCCCAGGGAAGGACTTGGGGGTTACAGAAAAGAGGTGATGGACCCTCGCCCTTTGGCTTTGACATAGCCTGAGTCCTCATTCTGTCTGCAAGAAGTCTCCTAATCTCTTGGCTGCCTTACTTCCCCTACCTGACTTAAGCCTGAAACAATGACTTAAGCCAGAAACAATGCCAGTGGTGGGTGCCACCCTGTGCTGGAAAGGGCAGGTTCCCTAGGACGATCAGGCCTAAGAAAGAATATGTAAAATCCTATGAAACCTGCTTTGTTTAGAATGCTCTCAATTAAATGATAAGGGTCCAAGCAGGAAGTGAGTTTGTTCCCCAAAGTTTTATGGCCATTTAGCTATCCTACCCTGACTCAAAATAGGCCCTCAGAGTTCATTGTATATTACCTATTGTTTGATCCTTACTGCCTGATAATGATTACAAGCTTTACATATACACCCTGTATTCTTATGCAAATTGAATCCTCTTGAGAGGGTGGCCCCGGCTCTCTGAAGCTTGCTCTCCCCTTGAGAGAGAAGTTGTGCCATCCATTTTCCTCCACAGGACTCAGTAGTCCCAGTGAATTTATTTTGTCTCATCCATAATGCCATGGACACTGTGGGCTGGTGTCCGTGTCAAGAAACTTGGCCTGTTTTATTCACCACTGGTTCTCTACAGGCCAAACCAAAGGCTGACAGTTAGCAAGTGCCTGAAAAAGGTTTGATGAATGAATGAATGAATGAATGAACGAACAAATAAATGTCTCAATAAATCTTCAAGCTTACCAATATTGGAAGCAAATATTCTTTTAAAAAAATATTTGTTTCTAGAGAGAGGGGAAGGGAGGGAGAAAGAGAGGGAGAGAAACATTAATGTGTGGGGAAAACCTTGATTGGCTGCCTCTTACATGCCCCCAACAGAGGGGCTGAACTGAAGCCCAGGCATGTGCCCAGACCAGGAACCAAACCAACAACCCGTCATTCCGCAGGATGACAGCCAACCCACTGAGTCATGCTGGTCAGGGCAGAAGCAAATGTTCTAATGGAAGAAGTGTCCCTCCGTCTTTCAAAGGTCTGTAGGGGGGATACTGGCTTTCACAAAGAGTAGCTTCTACCTATGATATTGTCATTCATGGAAAAACCTAATTCCCAACAACCTCAGGATTCAACCCTCATATCAACAAGCTCCTCATCCATTTGACACCGTCTTTTTTAAACCAGCTGAGTCGACACCAATTAACAATCATTAATCCAATTTTCATGAAATTAGACAAGCAGACACAGAAGTTCACACAGCAGAACAAATTACTGGAAACCAGAGTGAAATACCTCTTCTGGCTCCTTAGCCTGCTAAGGTGTAAGAAGCCCTTTCACTGGGAATTGGAAAGTAGGTAGTCGTTAAAGGTCACCTTGCATGCAAACTTCAGTCTTACCACCTTCGGAGGCTTAAGAAATTGGAGGTCATGTAATAACAGGATCTCTCAGGCTTGTGTGGAGCTGGAGCTCAATGAATGAGTCATGGCACCCCTTCTAGCCTGATATACACACACAAGCATCCTCTCATTTAGCCTTGAGATTTGAGCAGGAATGGAATCTTCCATCTGATGGGTGAGGACATGAAAGCCAAAGGTGTTGGCTGACTCACTTGTGGACCCAGAGTTAGTGAAGGAGTTCTTGCTGTAAACTGGTTAAGCCCATACATTTTGAAGTCAGGCCCAATTTTGAATACTAATTACCAATTACTCTCTGACTTTAGGCTGTTCAGTTATCTCCTAGTTTCAGTTTCCCCATCTACAAATTAAGCAGCAACTACAAATTAACTTCTTGGTGTTCAACAAGATAATGCATATAAAGCATTTACCACAGGTCCTGGCAAAATGTATGTTTTTGTTACAGAACCCCACCATGCTGTTCTGGAACAGCTGTGGGGTTTGATTGCCTGCCACCAAGAAGTGCGACTCCCAATGCAAGAGTTTGGTGAAAAGGGAAAGGAGTTGTTTATTTAAAGATTATATAGGTTTAAGATAATGGCAGATTTCTGCCATTAAGTCCCACTTCCTTTAAAACAGCCAAAGACGCATATTACTGCTGCCCTTTGCCAAACTAGGCTGGATTCAGAATATGCCATTCAAAGGTACTGTCTTTCAGTAGCAAAGCAGAAGTCTGCAGCTCAGCATTCCCAGTCCCAGTTCAGTTCAGCTCCAAGCATCTCCTACAGATTCATGCTAGGTTAGGCAGGTCCCCACACAGCTCCATCAGCTCTGCCACTCTCTTCTCCAGGCAGGTTTCCCAGTGGGTCTCCTCTTCCTTACTCCAGTTCTTATTCCAAACCTTGTGGCATCTCTTCACACATCAGACCTCATGGTGGACCGGACCCCTCCTCTGCACTCTTTCAAACCTCATGACTACTTCTACCTTCTCTCTCAGCCTGCCCTATTTTAAATGCTCGGCCCAGAACTTGTTATGTGACTTCATATCTGGCCCCTCCTATGTTGTGCTATGTTTGCCAGTTCCTCCTTATCTTTTACCTTCTTTAGACTGTCATCTTTAGTCAATGCAAGAGTTCCCTGTGACACAGGGACACCCACCTCCCCTGGCTATGTAACAAGTCACTATATGCTCTTAAGGTCAAGTACACTTTTGCCCACTTGCTATTGTTATGCAACATATCTTAAATACCATATCATCTACTTCTCCCTTCCCTCAATACAGTTTTGTGGGGAATATACTCTGCTATTTTGGGGGACCCCCACTCCGCACTCCATTACATTTTCAATAAAATGTCAGTTTAAAAGGAAACCATTTGGCCCTGACCAAGTGGCTTAGTTGGTCGGAGTATCATCCCATACACCAAAAGGTTGTGGGTTTGAGCTCTGGTCAAAGCACATACCTAGGTTGTGGATTCTTTCTCTAGTCAGGGTACATATAGGCAGCAACCAATCAATGTTTCTCTCTCTTTCCCCCCCTTCCTCTCTCTTTGAGGTCAGTGAAGTCCTCAGATGAGGATTTTCTTTTAAAAGGAAGAAAAGAAATCATTTGGATTCTTTTTATCATGTTTTATGAAAGGCTCCAATAAATCATGGCCTATTATTAAAGAACCATCCCAAGCCTCCCCTTCCCTTCCCTTCCCTTCCCTAATTTCTCTGGAATAAACCTCAGCTCAGGTGATAAGATCTACATTAAATCCATAATGATGCATCTATTCATTTAGCACAACTTTGCTGAGCACCTACTGTATGCCAGGCCCTGAGCTATATGCAAGTGATACAAAAATGAAAGGTTCTATGCATACCCTCAAGGGATTTGTAATATAGGAGGAAGGTGCAAATAAGATGGGGTAGGAGAATGTCAAGTAATACAATTTCTGGATGCTCTGACCTGCCCTAACACCTCATGGATCACAAATTCCACGATCAGGCTCATCCTCAACCTGTCCACTATGGCTCCAGAAAATCTTATGTTAACTTCATCCTCCTAACATGGGGCTTAGTACTTGAAAAGTGCCTGACATTGTATTTCTTCACTCCCCAACTACTATTTATTTAGCACCTACAATGAGTTAGGCACTGAACTGAACACTGAACTTGAAATGGTAACAAACATGGTCCCATTCGTCCTGGAGCTCAGACTCTGGTATGGAAGACAGCTGTTAACACAATAAATGTGTAATTAAATGTAAAATTGCAACTAGGAAGCAGTGAATGAGAGTTTATAATACAATAGGATGTATAATGAGAAGATAGGGACTAGTTGTAGGTGAGAGAAGTCCTTGTAAGGAAGTGATGCTGAAGGTCAGATTTGATGCATGATGAAAACTGAACTGGTGTGACAGATACAGGAGACCTTCTAGGGCAAAGATGGCACCATGAGCAAAGGCCTGTGTTGGGGAGAGCCCTGCATGTACAAGAGGCAGAAAGGACGTGGCAGCTGGACCACAGATATTAGAGATCACCAGACTTGATGTTAGACTAATGAGTAGAAACCAGACTGTGGCAAACTCAGAGATCTTGTTGGGATTCTTATCCTCAGAACAGTGGTATACCAGAGAATGTTTGTTAGGCCTAGAAGTGGGGGGCAGGGAACCTGAAAGAGGGTGACATAATCATATTGTGTTTTAAAGTATAAATAAGCTAAGAAGGCTGATGGGGCAAGAGTAGTGTGAGCACAGGGGAGTAGTCAGTGATGAAAGTGGAGAGGAGGGTAGATTATGTATAACACTATAGGCCAAGGTCAGGAGTCTGAATTTGAGTCTAAATTCCATGAGAAGACTTTGGTCTCTGGTGCATAAAGGATGGATGAAAACTACCGAGGGTAGCCATGAGGGAAACAGTTATTAAGCTACTGTGATAGTCCAGATAGGAAATGATGAAGGCATGAACAGGATGAGTGTGGGAAGAGGATTCAGTGGAAATGGAGAGAAATGGTAAGATTCAAGAGGGATCCTGGACAGCCTTTCCGTGACTCAGAAGTCTCTGGGAATGGACACATGCAGGGCAGTGAGGAATGAGGAAAGGTAGGTTATATTGTTAGTACTCAGGAACTCACTTGGAAGGCACTGACATTGGAAGGTGTCACTGGGTCAAGAGGGCTGCCCTGGCCTTGACTTGATACCCTGTGAGGCATGTTCCTGTGGATCTAGCTTGGGGGGTCAAGTAACATGGCTGATCTCAGTAGAATTCTTTAGAGAGGAGACCTCAGTCTGCTCTGATCCCACTGAGAAATGTTGGGATGAACTTTGTGCCCGTGGAGTCATTAATATCATCTGAGCAGGATTCCATAGGCACTATGCCTGGGTCTGCATTCCGGGTTGAGGGCAATTTCTTTGTCATAACTACTTCTTTAGATATCCTTGGGGATGTTTTTTGAATGAGTCACAATTCCCAGAGGTGATGGGAAGAGTTTCTACTTTCAAAAAGCCCCAAGCCTCTACTATTGCCCTGCCTAAGAAAGCATATCTCTAGAAAACAAACTCTGGAGAAATGCTGCTATTGCTGCTGAAATTAAAGTCCTGGATTCATTTCCTTTCTAGAGAGATGTGGTAGATTAATTCCCCTTCCTGATGACAGGGTTCCTTGAAAGCAGGAATTCTCAACCAGGAGCAATTTTGCCCCTCAGGAGGAAATGTCTGGAGACATATTTTGTTGGAAGTGATAATTTAATGGGTAGAAACCAGGGATGCTGTTCACACTCTACAATTCAAAGGATGGGCCCCCACAACAAAGGATTATATGGCCCCAAATGGCAGCAGTGCTAAGGGTAAGAAATCTTGCTACAAACCTTGTCTATATCTGCCTTTATTATGGCTCTTGTTACATTGAATATAGAGATCATGTTATGTTTGTCTTGCTCCTCCAAATGAAAGGCTAGATGAATGGAAGAATGGATGGATGGATAAATACGTGACTGAAAATTTGTCATTGAAGTACTAAATAAATAAGTAAATGATTGGATAAATAACTAACAACATTAATGAGTTAATGAATAAAACATAGGTAACACATTTACAGCTTCTGTGTACTATGTAAAAGTCTTTATTTGGACTGTGTTTCGCGACTTGCTCAGGGAGATTTCTGGTGATGATCTCATTAAATATCATCAGCTTCTCTATCTCCCTTCACAGAATTTTGGTTTTTTTGATTGCCCATGTCTTCCTACTGTAACACAGTGCAGCCAAAAGGGGTGACCCCAAATAGGGATTTGGAATGGGGTCCAGAACTCAAGGTGTTCCAGAAATATTAGGATGTCCTTCTCCCCATCCCCTGTGTGGGTTGGGGGAAGGGACAAATGGAGCAGGGCCATTGAGAGCTGTTTTGCATAGCAACAGCCTTGCAGCTAACCTCTGGTGTGGTCATTTAACATATCTATAACCTTTAACTGGTTGCATAGATATGCTAAATAGCTGTGGCCTTGCTCTGAGCCAGGGGAATGGAAGTAACTTCCCCTCAAGATGGAACTGGTGGGGGGGGGCAGGTCCCCCAAGTTAAGGTGCCTGCGTGAGAGCTTGGAGAAGACTGGCTCCATGATATGGGGCCATGCCTGCCCAGGACCATGATGGCAGCCCAGTGAAGCTGGAAAGATATGAGAGTGCTGGCAGGTGTAACTGATTGTAGGAGGAGTTGGATATAGGGCTGCAGAGGAGGATTGGTGTGGGGATTTAAACCCAGACACAGTAGCCATTAGGGGGAGAACCATGCGGTGTTTGCAGAGTGGGGACTCCCGCAGCCCTGTGTAAGAGAATCACCATGCAGCTTTAGCAGAGAACCGCAACCCCCCTCCTCGCAGCCATTGCAGAGGGAGGACCATTCAGCTGTGGCAATAGAAAGGAGAGCCACGCGGCTGTGGACATGCAAGAGAGAACAATTTGGTCTTTAGCAGAGCAGAGACTCGCACAGCCCTGTGAGAAAGAATCACCATGTGGCTTTAGCAGAGAATCACCACTCAGCTTTGGCAGAGTGGGGACTCCCGCAGCTTTAGAAGGGGGAACCACCACCCAGCTTTAGCAGAGATCCCAGCGACACAGCTGATGGTGCCGGGATCCAAGGGAGGCCAACCAGCCGAGACGGATTAGTGGGAAGAACTGGGGGCTGCCTGAGCCATGGACTTTTATTTCTTTTCCTGAGATACAGAACCCCAGACTGGGCAAAGGGGGAAGGAAGAACTGTGTTGGGGGGGGGGGGGCTGTTTTAAAGGACTTTGGGATTTTGATGAAGACATTAGGTCACTACTTTAAGTTTATATAACATTAAATAAGCATTTCCTTTCCTTTTCACGAATCTCTGGCATTGAAGATGTCTTTCCTCTGGTGGCAGGCATAACGAATCTGGGGGGTTCCTTTTGATAATAGTGTATCATCCTAGCCCCCCCCCCCACCTTGTTGTTCTGTAACACTACTAGAATGTAATCTCGGTGAGGAAAGGAATTTTGTTTTATGTGTTATACTTTGGTGCCTCTAGCACCAAATACAGTACCTGACACATAGGGAACCCTAACCCTAAATAAATATTTTTTAATTCATTATGTAGCTTCATGTTATCAGCAAACCAAGCATTTTTATGCTTGTGTGACAAATGAAGAAACTGATGCCCAAAAAATGCAATTTTCCCAAAGCTACACAGATAGGAAGTGACAGAGCTGGATTCTGACTGATCCTAAAAGATACTCTTGACTATCAAGCAGTGTTACCTCATTTTAAATTGAATTTATTGGGGCTACACTGGTTCACAAAACCATACAGATTTCATGTGTACAACTCAACAAAACATCATCTGCACACTGCATCGTGTGCTCATCACCCAAAGCAAAGTTTGTCTATGTTCTCATTTATCCCCCTTTGCCCACCTCCACCTACCCCTACCCCTCTTTCTCTCTGGCTACCACCACATTGTTTGTGTGTGTGTGTGTGTTTCTTTTCCTCCTTAATCCTTTCATCTTCTTTAGAATGAATGGCAGCAGGTCAACTCCTTTGAATAATTTCCTAGGCTTCAGTTGAAATTCTAAAGACAGAACACAACCCATTCCTAACCTATCTCTCACCTCCCAGTTCCTCTTCCTTCCCTGGTGAAACAATGATTGAACAGGGATCGCTGAGCACATCTTCCAGGCCAGCTCTTTAGAGGCAAGCCAGACTCAGAGGAATGTGCTTAAGGAGTGATGGACTTGAGACTCTTTGTTTCAGCTTACCAACTTCAATTGGTTGCTAAGAGACTATACAATGGGAAGCCATTAGAAGCCCTCAGAACCCACAGGCAGTTACATAATACCAGACACTTCCTTTATAGAAATGCAAATAGTCCAAGTGCCAGCTCTGCATGCAATCTGTGCTGCTGCATGATAAGGGGATTTCTGTTTGGGCCCCCAAGAAATCCTGTCTCATGGGGAATGGGCTGTGAAGGAACCAAAGGGTCAGGGGAGGGTGGTTCTTTCTGTGCCACTTCCAAAGGACTTAAATATTAATTAACATGCAATTCAATCCCCACTCCACAATAACTGGATTTTATACAGTCCGTATCCACACTAATGAATTCAATGATCCTGTTGTATCATTTGCAGCATTGCTTTATTGGCATTTCCAATCAATAAGCAGGGAGTGCATTTATTTTATGGCCCCAAGTGTTGCAAAACCATGACATTTCCTAATCAGGTTGAGTAAGTACCTCTCACTCCTGGAACTATCTTCTGATTTGTGCTTGTCAAACCTAATTCAAACAAGGGAACCACTAAGAGTAACTAAATGACCCACAGGTGACCCTGTGTACCCCAAGCCAGCATTGGTTGGAGTCTACTAATCTGGTCAATATCATAATTCCTGGTCAGCATAGGAAGGCAAATTTTATGATTCACTCTACAAAACAACAAGAAGTATAGCCTGGATAATTGACCCATAGCTATCTAACTCAGAAGTCTTACATTCAACATATTTCATTTCACACATATTTATAGAGTACCTACTATGCGCTAAACAGTATAGCTAAACACAAGGCAACAGGGCCAAAATGGAGTCACTTATGCTAAGCCACACATCACCAAACTGAGACTTAATTACAGTTTTGTTGCTCCCCAAAATGGAATCTTGAACCCATCCATCAGCAACCACCTGATCAGCACTAGTTAGGTCCTCTGCTTGATAGACGCCTGCCATCACCTAAAGGAAAGTGACCTTGCAATAACCAACTGTTTTTGGCCATGGATAATAACTTCTTCATTTCTGCTCCCTTCTGGCTATGAAAGTCTTTCATTTTGTGTAGCTCCTTAGAGCTCCTTTCTGTCTGCTAGATTGCATACTGCCTGACTCATGAATCATTGAACAAAGCCAATAAGATTTTTTAAATTTATTCAGTTGAATTTTGTTTTTTTAATAGTGTTCATGGGGGTAAGGATGCAATAGTGAATAGTGATCCAGAGAGACAGTATGTCCATCCTCTTGGAGTTTATATTATAATACAGCAGAGAGGTAATAAATATGTAAATAAATAACATCGTAATGACAAGGGTTATGAATGCCATGAAGCACAGTGATATGATAGACAGGGTGTGAGTAATGGGAAGGGGGTCACACATCATGATTTGCCCAGGACTATCCTGCTTTAAACATATTATCCTAGCTTAATTGCCACAGAGCCTCCTTTTACTCCTGTAAGTGCTCTATATTGGACAATAAATTATATGTCACCTTATAAGTGACCACATCATGATAGGCTACATTAGACAAGGTGGTGAGGGATGGCCTCTTTCAGGTGACAATTCTGCTAAGGCCTGAATAATAAAAATTATTCAGTCAGGGAAAGGACATACTGAGATGAAAAAACAAACAAACACAAGTGCAAAGTCTGGAGGGAGAAATGAGCTTGTCTGTGTCTATGGAGGAAGAGAGAGAAGGTCAGGGTAGCAGGACCATGATGGAAAGAAGGGAGGGTACATGATGAGACAGTGGACATGGTAAGGGTCTGATCATGTGGAACCATGAAACCTGGGAATGGAGCTTACATTTATTTCCAAGTGCATGGGGAGCCATTGGCAGTTTTAAGCAAAGGGGTGGACATGAGTCAAACTTTTAAAGGATGCCTCTGCCATGAAGACAGATTCAAGGTCCCTGAGTCAAATAGCCATAGCCACAATGATGGAAGGTAAAGGCTTGAAAGAGGGCAGTGGTAGGGAGATAGAATAGTAAGAAATTGGGGAAATTCCTTGGTGAGTGGAACAGGGAAACTGAGACAGATTGCTGAACACAATGGCCAAGTAATTTACAGCCAGGTGCAGATGGTCACCAGGGGGAAATGTATTTAAATGTATTTAATGAGGGGGAAGGTCCTAAGTGCCTGGCAGGGGGGATACTGGGAAAACAAAGACATCAACACCAGGGTAACATTTCCTCCCCAGAGATAACGTCTAGGCCTCAGTTGTATTTCCACACCAGGCCCAGAAGAGCAGCAAAACCAGGTGGGCTACACCAGGACCAGTTACAATAACTAAAGACCCTCTTCCCTGCCACTGACCAATCAGTGGAGACCATGACCCTGGAAGGGCAGACCCTGGGAACTGATGAATATGCTGTTGAAACCCTTCCCCTAGGATTATGGCCTGCAAGAAAGAGATGAAAGCCTCAAGAGAAAGGACCTAGGACAAGTGCTCTCCCTCTGGGGGCAGCCGACACCATTCCTCTCCCTTCTTTTTCCTCCACTTCTTTCTTCACATATATGTGCCTCCTAAACTCTAGCAGGGGTGTCCAACCCACAGTCCACAGGCTGCATGTGGCCCAGGATGGCTATGAATGCAGCCCAATACAAAATCATAAATTTACTGAAAACATTGATATATTTTGTCATTATGTATCAAAATGTATTTAATGATGGCCCAAGACAACTCTTCTTATTCCAGTGTGGCGCAGAGATGCCAAAATGCAGGGCACCCCTGCTCTCAGGCAATGGGTAGCTAGCTGGCAGCTTGTCCCAGGCTAACCCCCTGAACCTGTCCCCAATGCCTTCTTTTCTCTGACTTCCCAGTGAGCCCAGCCTAGGCTCTCCTGTTACTTTCTCTATGCTAAGCCCTTCTTTGTTTCACTGTAACCAACTTTAATAAACAGATTTTTATAGTCACCTGGACTTGTGTTGTGAAATCTTTCCTATGAGAAGTTGAGAGCCCACACACTACAGCTGGCCCTAGGCAGACCCACGCCCCTGTCTGGAAACAGTAGCAGAGATGAAGAAACAAGAATGAGCTGAAGCATGTTTTTGAGGTAGAGATCATCAGACTTACCAATGGGTTACATGCACAGTGTGTCAGAGAAGGGAAAGAACCCTAACTGTGGACTGAAGCAACTTGTGGACTGGGACATATGAAGCCCCAGTGTTGAGGGGAGATGAGACTTCATGCACAGATTGAACATAAAACTAGAGTGACAATTTATTGAAGGATTGCTATGAGCCATGCTCTCTACACCTGAAATTCATCTAATCCTCACAATCACCCTGTAAGATTAGACACTATTATTGTCCCTATTTCACAAGGGAAGGAGATGACAGCTGATTTGCACAAGAGACTAGGCTGCAATTCAAGGATGTACACCAGGATTCATGTAACATCAAATCCTACAGGAAACAAAGCAGAAGCGGGCTCTCTCTCTCTCTCTCTCTCTCTCTCACACACACACACACACACACACACACATGCACACGCACACCAACACCACTTGGCCCACATCTGAAATTTTTGCTCTGAAATGATGGAATATCTTCAGCAAATGCTTAAGTGGTTGGATGGAGCTACTCATAGGGATATATAGCAAGATAATATCTCAGAGTGGGTTGAGAAGAGGGAAAAGTCCAGGAGAGTACCTTCCTTTCAGAATCTAAAGAACAGGAAACTTAGTCTAAGTCTTAAATCAGGAATTGGAAGAAACTCCAAAGATAGTATAGCCCAGGAGAAAGGCTTGGATTGAAGGAATCACAGGGCTGAATAGGGAGTTTTTGTCAGAAAACTTCAGTTCTCAGTGCAAGAGAAACTTCCCTCCTGAAATCCCAGGCTTTCTTGAGAGTCCCCCAGTTCTGAAGCAGACAGAACATTGATGTCAGAAAAGACTTCAGGGTCCCACAGCATGAACTAAAGCTTGTTTGCCACTGGAGTTTCAGCATGTGGAAATGTCTGCAGGCCCAGATGGAAATGCTCCTCTGAGGAATGTCTAGCTTTAATCCTGACCAGTAGTGACCTGTCCAGCCTTTGGCGACAGTACCAGCATTTCTCCCAGGGGCCATATATGCATCAGGGAATTTCTTTATTAGCCGAAACCCAAGAAGATTGGGCTCAGGAAGGAGAGGAGAGTATCTACCTAGGTCTCAGGAAATAAAAGGAGGCTGAACACTTAATCTGAGACAAATCCTATTAGCAATAACATGGATCTGTGGAAAGATTCTATTCAACAACACTGAGGACAGACAGGAACGTGACGAGAGAGACAGGCTGAACCTGTCAGGTTAGATGACAAAAAATTGGTTCACTTTCAATTTTCTAGATGTGGGATGAGTGTCATAATCCTCTCTCGATTTTAGCCTCGCTGAGAGAAGCATGCCAGCCCAGGCATTGTGAAAGCCTTCCAGAACAGTGACATTTGCTTTTTACTTTTTAATTAAAATAGAGGTGTGGTCTTTACCATGGGCAATTCCACCTCCCAGGAGGCATTTGGGAAATGTGGGATTGCTCTTTGTTGTCACAATGGTGGGAGTGGGACACCATGGTCATTTAGAATGTTGGGCCCATGCCATAGAGGGGAGAGCTTCAGCACATAAAAAATTGTCCCACATCCTAGTTGACTTTTTAACATCCCTCTGGACACTCAAGCCATATGTGTGTCAATCCCTCTGGACACACATATTTACAAACTCTATTTTCCCTATAAACACAAAGTTATTTTTCACAATCTTAATGTACTTGGAAACACAACAAAATCATAAATCTCACTGTTTAATTCTGAACTCGACCAGCAGTTTTTCCTCATTTCAGAAGCCCCTGTCACTGGTGGAAATTCCACTCAAGATATTGAGTCCTCAATAAAACACATCTGTGTGGGTTGGCTTCTGTAGGCAACCCATTCATGGGGATTCTAGGTAGAGGTGTACATTGTCTGTCTACTTCATAGTGTCTTCTATATTCATGGCCAAGCAGTTACATATGAAAATACATATTATTTTACATACATTACTTTCCTTTTATGTTCCTTTATAATACAGTTAAGGCATTATGTTAATTTTTATGAAATTATGTGTATGAATTATATAATCTATGAATTTCATTTTTGGATGGTAAAGGGGATGTCACAAACTATTAGTTATAAAAAAGAAGGGCCCTGGGTGCTGTGGATCAGTGGATTGAGTGTCAGCCTGTGAACCAAAGGATCACCGGTTCAATTCCCAGTCAGGGAATATGCCCTGGTTGCAGACCAAGTCCCCAGTAGGGGGCATTCAAGAGGCAACCACACATTGATATTTCTCTCCCTCTCTTTCTCCCTCCCTCCCCCTCTCTAAAAATAAATAAGTAAAACTTTTTTTTTTAAAGAGGGCATCAGGTCTGGCAGGGTTGAGAACCATAGAAATACAATGAAACATTTTTAAAGATAATAGTGAAGAAGTCCCTGCCTGGTGTGGCTCAGTGGATTGAGCACTAGCCTACAAACCAAAGGGTCACTGGTTCAATTCCCAGTCAGGGTACACGTCTGGGTTATGGGCCAGGTCCCCAGTAGGGGTCACACAAGAGGCAACCACACATTGATGTTTCTCTCCCTCTCTTTCTCCCTCCCTTCCCTTCTCTCTAACAAATAAATAAATAAAATCTAAAAAAAAGTGAAGGAGAAAATCACCCAAGTCATTTTCAGTTTTTCTACATTCCTTTCCAGTCCTCTTCCCTACACGTGCTCACTTTTCAACAGTTGCAATTATAGTCCACATAAATATACAGTTACACAGTGGTACCTTGGTGCATGTCATTAATTTGTTCTGGGATTTGGGCCAAATGCCAAAACCAATGAGTACCGAATGATGAAACATTTTCTCTTGCAGGACAGTGATGTGACTCATACAAGTTCTAGCAAGTGCAACAAGTCGCGAGCAAGTGCAACAAGTCGCGAGCAAGTGCTGGATGCTGAAACATTTTTTTCTCATCAATATGTGATGAGTACAGGGTTTGATGAGTGCTGAAGCTGAATGTAGTTACAATTAAAGGGTGGCTATTCAGAACTACTCTTTAAGGAAACCCATTTTTGGATATGGAAACTGAGGCTTAGAGATGTTATGCATTGCCACAAAATTTATGAGTAGGTAAGCCAAATCTTCACTCTAATTTTCATTCTAAACTGGTTTACTTCCAAGCAAAGTCTGCTTTCATCATAATTTTAAGTTTTGCCAGTGCAAGTGATCCTTGGGTAAGAAGAATAACAGAAACCAAGGGTTTGGAAGAGATGGAGAAAAAAGACAATGGAGGGGTAGGAAATGGAGGAGGAGAAGGAGAAGGAGGGGGAAGGTGATGGATAATAGGGGTGGAGAGTGTAAATACAGAAAGCGGGGGAGAGAGAGAAGGAAAGGAGTGGAGAGAGAGGGAGTAGATAAGTAAGGGGAGTAGAATGGGAAGGAGATGGAGAGAGAGGAGATGAAGTGGGGAGGAGATGGAGGAAAGGTGGTCAGGGTAGAGGGGGAGGAAGAAAAAATGGAGTGTGAAAAAATGAGAGTAAGCATGTAATGGAGTACAGCCAGGCCCCCCCCCCCCCAAAGAGGGGCTTGTAAGGGGGTCCAGAACTCAGGGTGTCAAGGGAATATAGAAATATAGGATGCCCCAGCCCTACAAGTCTGGACTGGGGGAAGAGACATATGGAGCAGGGCCATTGAAAGATATTTTGCAGGGCCAGCTTCATACCCGATATGCAAAAATCATTATTTTTATATCAATAATAGCAGGCTAGTCTTCCAGTTAGAATGGAGCCAGAAGGTATTCATAATTTTGACCCATGACTTAACTGGGAGGCAGCTTCCCCTGGTTACAGCACCTGCATAAGAACTTGGAGATGGTTCGCTCCATGCCATGGGTCCACACCTACCCAGACTTACTATGGCAGCTCAGAAAGGCTGAAAACTGCAGGAGTGCTGGCAGGTGTAGCCAGTTGTGGGAGGAGTTGGAAATGGGGTCATGGAGGAGGTCCTAGGCTGGGATTTAAACTAAAGGTGTGCCACCACGGGGGACAGAGAGACAATGCAGGACTAGGGACAGGGGGATAATGCAGGACAACGAGAGAGGACAATGCGAGACCTTGCAGGGAAGGAAAGGGGTGAAAGGACTCTCACTGGTGGGCCAGGAGAAGGTGCCACATGGTTTTGGATTAAAAACTGGAGATTGCGGTGACACAGCTGATGGTACTGGGAACTGTGGGAGACCTGCCCAGCCAGGCATGGATGACTGGGAGGAACAGGAAGAAGTGAGCTGCGGACTCCTGTTTTTTTTCTTCTGGAGGACAGTACTTCTGATTGACATGTTCTAAACTGGCCTGCCAGGGCAAAGAGGAGAAGGAAGGACTGTGTGTGTTTGTAGGTGTTTTAAGGGACTTGGGATCTTAATGGTGATGTTCTGTCATTACCCTAAACCTGTATAACTTTTGAATAAATGGTTCCTTTCCTTTTTACCAAACTCTGGCATTGAGAGCCACAATTCCTAAGGATGACAGGCAAAGAACCATAGTACAGGGAGACCCCCCACAGGTCCATTATGTAACAGGGAGATAGAGAAGGAAGGGGAAGACCCAGCCATGGAAGCTAGTCCCAACTCTGCTATTTGTCACAGTCAGCAAGTTACTGTCTCTGTGTCTTACATTTCCATTTGCATATCAGCCTTGTCAATTAATTGCACAAAGTTGTGGAAAGGTCAACCAGCCCAAGAGAGAGGGAGAACCCTGGAAAAGTTCAAAGGCTGGACACCAAGTAGAAAGGAACACATTCTAGCTTCCTGACAAAGACCTCCCAGCTGGATCTTCTAGGCACTGCCAGTTCGTGTGCCTGTTGGTGTGTGTCCAATGTATGCCTTCTCTCACATCCCCCTACATACACAGGTAATTTTGGAGAAAGCAATGAAATCCACCCATCAAGTAACTCAGACACTATGACTTCTCCCCAGCCTACTGTCATTCCTGCACTGAGACAGCCCTGGCCAGACCACAGGGATATAGGAAACATTTGTCATTGAGGTCCATTGAATTTTATTAGCAATTTTCTCTTTTGTTAGCAATTTCACATTGCATATTAGCATTTGTTTTCATATCATATTAGTATTCATTACAAAAGGCTAATCTCATTAGCACTTTTCACATCGTATTAGAGAAAACAATCGCTTGGTGCCAATGCCTCACTGCAGCGAGGATGGCCTTTTCATCTGCTGCTTTTGTTTTCCCAGATCTGCTCAACCTCTCTCCACAGAGCTACCACCAAATAGGGGAAAACTAAAAAATTCAGACTCTGTGAACTTTCAGAGCTATTCTAGAGCCGAGATTTGTCCTTCTAAATATTCCAATTCATTCATTCATTCATTTGGTTAATATTTGTTAAGGATATACCTACACCAGGTCTTGTGCTATATGCTAGAGAAAACTATTCAAGAAAGGCAAATAAATGTCTTCCTCAGATTATAGTAATATATAAACAAATTTCAAGGAAACATTTAAGCAAACTTTTCAGAGCACTTGGTAGTAATTCAATTATCAATCAAAAAATGCTATGCCAGTTTCCATGCTTTTTGCCTTGATCTGTTTATTTGCAGGTTCTTTGAAGATCTCTGACAATACCCTGTTAGTTTATAACTAAGCTACACCTGGTTGACCCTAAAATAAAATAATCCTGCATTTTCAATATATTTCATAATCCAAGATTTTCTGAACAAGTAAGTTGCTTTTAGCATTTTGAGGTTTACATATGTAGGTACTTAGGCACACATACAAAATTTAAACTGTTTTTATTTCTTTAAAAACTGTCTATTTTCTTATGTTTTCAGATGATTCTCAAAGTAAAATGGACCACTCCTTACTTATTAGGTTCAGATACTGACATTATCACAGTTTTTGGTAAATGTCTCGTTCACCAAAGGAATGGATGTTGGAAACTTGACCCTCAGTCCTGCATTTGTCATGGTGGGGCTGCCGGACTAGGCAGGTAGAATATAAGGATGGGAGAAAGAGGCTTTATAGATGGTAAACCTCTCTGCAAATGTGCAGGGTGGTGACTACAAATCAGGTGCCTATGTCATACCAGGAGAAAACATGAAGATGAAGAAATCTTAAATACCCTAGT
Organism: Phyllostomus discolor; assembly: GCF_004126475.2. Taxonomy (NCBI): domain Eukaryota; kingdom Metazoa; phylum Chordata; class Mammalia; order Chiroptera; family Phyllostomidae; genus Phyllostomus; species Phyllostomus discolor. The sequence goes on along the minus strand of NC_040905.2, from coordinate 100,401,302 downwards.
GCAAAGGAAATCTTCAGCTGTCTGAGGAAGGCTGTGAACCCCATCTCAGAAAAAATAAGTTTTCAGATGCACAAATTAAAACACACAGTAATTCAAAAGAAATTTATTATATTGAAATATAATCACTCTAATACTCTTTAAAATTCAAATGAACCAATATGTGTTCTTTTTGAGTTGTTATGGAAAACTTCATCCAGTTGAATGACTAGTTGCTCCAGCTATGACCAGTCCTCTTGAAGAGTTTCATAAGGAAGTCATGAATTAAACATAGGTCAAATATGTTTAATTAATGAACATAAAGGCTTGTGTGAAGAGAAGCCTGGTCCATGAAAATGATGAGGTTGATGATGATGATACTGTCAATAATGATGACAATAACTGTATTGAATGACATTTTTGGCCACAGCTCTTTATCCCTCTCTGTATTTATACCCTTTCCATAAAATTGTGTAATTCCTCCCACAAAAAGGAGGGTATATTTTTTTGACTCCTTAACTTTGGGTTCAACCATATGACTTGGTTTGGCAAGTGGGACTTTAGCAGACATGTCACAAAAGGGATTTGAAATGTCCTTGTGTGGTTGGGTATATACTCCATGGCTCTGCTTCCCCTTCACCTGGGCCTCAGAATAAGCACATGAGGATCAGACCCACCCTATCTTGAAGTGAAATAGATGCTTATTATTGTATGCCATTGAGATTTTGTTATGCAGCAAGAGCTAACTGACACGTGGTGCTGAGGGCAATGACAATAAAAATAAATATATTCACTTTTAGATATAGGGATTAAGTTTTAAAAACATTGAGGAGAGGCCCTGGTTGGCATAGCTCAGTGGATTGAGCGCAGGCTGCAAACCAAAGTGTCACAGGTTCGATTCCCAGTCAGAGTGCATGCCTGGGTTGCAGGCCATGACCCCCAGCAACCGCACATTGATGTTTCTCTCTCTATCTCTCTCCCTCCCTTCCCTCTCTAAAAATAAATAAATAAAATCTTTAAAAAAAATTGAGGAGACAGAAAATGCTAGGGCTCTGGGTTGTGAGGTCTGACTTGGTTCAAATCCAGACTCTGAAATTTACTGAATGAGGCATTCAAACTCTCTTAATCTCAGTGTCCTCATCCATAAACCAAGAATAATATTTATCTTACAGTGTAGTCATAAAAGGTAAATGAGATAATGCCTACTGGCTGCCTGATACAGAGTAAGGATTCAACAAAACAAGAAGGAAGGGAAAAATGGAAGCAAGGAGGGAAGGAAGGTTCACGAAGACAGAAAGTAGTTTACCTGGAAAATCGAGGTTGAAGGTTTACTGCTTACATTTTGCCTGCTTCGAAGTTCCCTTCACCCAGCCTAAACTCAGAGAAGAATGCCGTGCCACCCTCCCTGGGCCTCCCAAGGCACACAGTGTTTCCAGGCGTACCATGCCAGGTGTTTGATGCTTCCACAAAGCCTCTCTTCCTTTTGAACCTGTTGCCACAAGAATAGAGCTCCTGTCCCTGCAAAAGACTGGCAGAAAAAATGAGAGAGGGGGGCAAAAATTCACCTTCCTCTATGCTCACTGGGAAATTATCCCTAGCCTTTGATATATTAAAATTGAAGAGCTGTAAATGCCAGTTGTCATGGCAACATTTTGCATGCCGCCCTGTGATTGGTGGTGTAAGTTCACTTTCCTTTGGGTGTTGCAGCCTAATTAACTGTTATTTTTGTCAGTGTGGAGGAAGAACCTACACTTGGGGTTTTGGGCAATGATTGCAGCCCCTGCAGACTGAGTTAATTTTCGTAGACTACAAAGAGAGAAATGGCTGGCCTCAATCATATTTATAGTCTCTGGAAAGTTGCCAATGTTTAAGTAAGAGTCAAAGAAAATATTAGAGCACCCCCCAACTTCTCTTGTTGGCAATTTCAATTACTCCAACAATCACAAAACTTATTTTGGTTGGAGCAGGGCAGTAGTTAGCCCACACCGAAAATCAGCCCTTTGTTCTGGGTTCAAGCGGACTTTTCCTCCCCCACCAGACACACATCCACTTGTGTGCCTGCATTCACTGGAATGTTTGCACTGTCATCCCATGTAGGCTGGTCGTGCACACTAACAGTACTCAAGCAAGGCTAGCAGAGACACGTGAGAGCCGTTTGATGTATTTCTCTATCTCCACACCCAACTATGTCATAATTATGCCTGCCAACTGGGTGGATCCAGCTACTTCCCTGAAGACCGCCAGGAAAAGAATACCATGTTGCCACAAGCCTGAAAGCCAGAAAGCTGTCTTACTGCAATTTAAGCCAATTTGTTTTCAATTTTGATTCTTAGGTGAGCTGAAGTTAACTAGTGTTATAATATGAATTGCTCAGTTCATATTCTCTTTCTCAATTTTTTTCTTTTTGCTTCCTGCCATGTTTTTAATATTTTTTATGTTTTAAAATATATTTTATTGATTATGCTTATTACAGTTGTCCCATTTTATTTTTCTCTATTCTCCCCTCTGCCCTGCATCCTCCTCCACCAGCACTCCCCCCACTTAGTTCATGTCCATGGGTTGTACATATAATTTCTGTGCCTTCTCCATTTCCTATACTGTTCTTAACCTCCTCCTGTCTATTTTATACCTACCAATTATGTTTCTTATTCCCTGTGCCTTTCCCCTCATTCTCTCCTTTCCTTCTCCCTGCTGATAACCCTCCATGTGATCTCTAGTTCTATGACTCTGTTCCTGTTTTAGTTGTTTGCTTAGTTTGTTTTTATTTGTTTTAGGTTCAGTTGTTGATAGTTGTGAGTTTGTTGTCATTTTACTGTTCATAGTTTTGATGGTCTTTTTCTTGGGTAAGTCCCTTTAACATTTCATGTAGTAAGGCCTTGGTGATGATGAACTCCTTTAACTTGACCTTACCTGGGAAGCACTTTATCTGCCCTTCCATTCTAAATGATAGCTTTGCTGAATATTTTTGTAGGTCCTTATCTTTCATGACGTGGAATACTTCTTTCCAGCCCCTTCTTGCCTACAAGATTTCTTTTGAGAGATCTGCTGGGAGTTCTAACAGGAACTCCTTTGTAGGTAACTCTCTCCTTTTCTCTTGCTACTTTTAAGATTCTCTCTTTATCTTTAATCTTGTGTAACGTAATTATGGTATATCTTGGTGTGTGTTTGCTTGGTTCCAACTTCTCTGGGGCTGTCTGAGCTTCCTGGACTTCCTAGAAGTCTATTTCTTTTGCCAGATTGGGGAAGTTATTTTTCATTATGTTTTCAAATACATCTTCAATGGCGTGTTCTTCCTCTTCTTGTGGCACCCCTATGATTTGGATGTTGGAATGTTTAAAGTTGCCCTAAGGTTCCTAAGCCTCTCCTCATTTTTTTGAATTCTTGTTTCTTCATTCTGTTCTGGTTGACTGTTTATTTCTTCCTTCTGGTCCAAATTGTTTGAGTCCTGGTTTCCCTCCTGTCACCATAGGTTCCCTGCACATTTTTCCTTATTTCACTTTTCATAGCCTTCACTTTTTCCTCTATTTTGTGACCATACTCAACCATTTCTGTGAGCATCCTGATTACCAGTGTTTTGAAGTGTGCACCAGATAAACTAGCTATCTCTTTATTGCTTAGTTGTATTTTTTCTGGAGTTTTAATCTGTTCTTTCATTTGGGTTTTTGTTTGTTTGTTTGTTTGTTTTGCCTCAGCACGCCTGTTATGTAGTAAGGGGCAGAGCCTTAGGTATTCGCCAGGGTAGGACAACTCACTTGGCTGCCTTGTGGTGCTGTTTGTGGGGGAGGAGTCCGAGAGGGAACAATGTCACTTGCTTGGCTCTCTGCCAGCTTTCAGTCAATTCTTCTGCTTGCCACAAGGAAGTTGGGCCCTTCTGGTATTGATAGTGGGTGGGTGGGTTTGTGTATGTTCTAGGACCCTGTGGGTCTCTCCAAAGAAATTACGTATAAGGTTGGGAGTTTCTCCCACCTATGCAACCCCCATAGATTTTTACAGCCAGAGGTCTTGAGCCTTTCTTTTCCTGCACTTGAACCCTGGGTTGTATGGTCTGTCTTGCTCCTCAGTTTTCCTCCTGTTTTATCCACATGCAAATGTGGGACCACCTGGTCCACCAGCTGCCACCTCACTCTCCTGGCCCTTTAGCTGCCATTTTGCTGCACAGCCTATTTGTCCTGGCTGCCCATCTCCACCCCTCCGATCAGTCTGAATGAATGTTTCTTCTTTAACTCCTTGGTTGTTGGACTTCCATACAGTTTTATTTTCTGTCAGTTTTGGTTGTTTTTTGTTTTTAAATTTGTCATTGTCCTTCTTCTTGTTGAGGAGAAAAAATGTATCTACCTATACCTCCATCTTGGCCAGAAGTCTCTATCCCTGCCATGTGTTTTTAAAAACTGAACACCCACCTCTTTCCAAGAAAGAAGAAAGTGAATTTTGCTCTACTAATAAAATGGGTTCCAACCTTAGCTCTTCCCAAAGGGCCAATTGATACCACTGGTGTGTTATTGGCTAACAAACATAGAGAATATTGTGGAAACTTAAAGTTAATTGGCAAGAGAGAAAAAGTAGAAGATACACTTAATTGAGGTCCTAGTTCCCAAAAGCTCTCTTTGGAAGTACAGGGAGCATTTTAAAATTCTTTTTGACAACTCTGCTCCTTTGCATATCCTTTTTTTTTTTTTGGTGAGATTTCTCCACTTTATAGCAGAAGCTTAAAACTTTCCCAGTGGCCTTTACATGGAGGGCGCAGGAACATGGTATAGATGCCACCAATTATTCATTCCTGTGCATGACTTCCAAATTTAAGTCCAGTTGCCACAAGGAATCCCCTCTGGAGAGAGGGGCAGCAGGGTTTCTCAGCTTCCAGAGAGAAGAAAGGCAGAGATCCTCACAATAGCATCCCATTCTCAGTGCCAGCTGTTGAACACAGGGATGTCCAACTTGCGGCCCAGGATAGCTAAGAATGTGACCAACACAAAAACCATAAATTTACTGAAAACTTTTTCTTGCTCATCAGTTTTCATCAGTGTGTGTGTATTTAATGTGTGGTCCAAGACAACTTTTCTTCTTCCACTGTGGCCCAAAGAAGCCAAAAGTTTGGACAGTCCTGGCAGAGTGTCTGGCCCAGGGTAGCCATGGTGGGAGTTCTACTTACACGAGGCTGCAGTGTCATTTTAGTGATACTTCTGAACATGGCCTCTAAGCCAGGTTCTTTGGAGATTCTTCAAGTGTGCATTAAAATATCCTTTTATACAATCTCTGTGTGTACATGTGTGCACATACATGTGCACTTACATATGCATGCAGATGCACACATATGCATGTGTTCAATACAGCTTATTGGGGATTAGAAATAGAATCATGCTGGCCCAAGGAGTTCTTTGGAGAGAGAATATACATCAATTCCCTCACAAACCAGGTCTCAGCTCTTATCCAAAGACCATGTTGGGGACCATGTGTTATTTTTACCATGATAACCAATGGAGTGTTACCCAACTACCATGACCTCACACTAATGGTTAGGTCAAATTTGGTAAAGACTCACCTATGGGAGATAAGGATTTTCTGGCATCCAGGGGACATGAATTTGGCCCTGAGTTGGGCTGCATTATATGCCCCCATTCTAGACCTGATGACTTGGCCGAGTGGGCCTAAGCTTTTCCTAAGCACTCCGCTCATCTGTATGGATTCTAACAGGGCAGGTCTTGTGATGCGAGTAACATAGAAGGATGGCATTCACTCAGGTGTGGATGCCTTGCCAGTGTTCTTTGTCACTTCTGAGTTACATGTGTGCAGACATCTTCCAGCTTCAGGGGAAGGCCACTTGCATGCACACCATGTGGGCAGAGATGGGACACGTCCTTTTTGCATTCTTCCAACTGAGATCAAAAGCATAAATCAGGCATCAGAGATGACTTGGCAGAAAGGAGACTTTAAAGCCTCAGTAACGTTATTACATAAGGCAATGGCAGCTCACAGTGGAATAAACTAAATGATGGTCAGCCAGTGGGAAGAGGTAATCAGGTCCTTGTTCATTAAACCAACCAGTGACTTCTATTGCTGTCAGTTAAGAAGCCTAACTGATGCAGAAGGGCTTAGCTGCCTGTGTCTGTAAATAAAGTTTCATTGGAACACATGCTCATTCATATACATTTGTTTATAACTATTTTTTCCCAGTAATAGCAGAGTTGAATAGTTAATACTGGCCAAAAAAAGCTAAAATATATACTCTCTGTTCCTTTCTGGAAAGTTTGCTGACCTGTTGTCTAGGGCATTGCTATTCAAAGTGTGGTCTGGGGAACAGCAGCATACTTAGAAATACAAATGGCTGGGGCCACCCCAGACCTACTGAGTGTGGGGCCCATGAATTTGTATGTTAACAAGATTTCAATGTGATTCTCATGCACACACACACACATTTGAGAAGTGCTGTTCTAAAAAGCTTATTCTTCATATTACACAGAAATCTGTCAACTTGAAGATATGATGTTTCTAGTACTGCCCTAAAACTACCCCAAGCAAATCTAATCCATCTTTCTCCCAATGGCCCTCAAGAAATCTGAATGTTTTCTTATTCCTCAAAGGTGTTTTTATTGTCCTTGATAAAGTCTCATTTCCTACAGAGGTTCTCCATCCATCCCTCTGTCATGTTTATCTTGGCCAACTAAGATGTTTCATTTTATCAATGTTCCTCTCACTATGTTGCCTAAGCTGGAAACCATAAGGTATTTCTGTATTACCAACATAAATGCAAACTCATGTGATAAGCAAACAACAGAGTGCCAAGTACTGGGACCTTGGAATCTGACAGGTGGATTTATACCTTGGCCTTGCCCTTTGAGTGGTATGACCTTGTCCAAGGGACTTAATCTTCCCAAACTGTGAACAAAAAAATTACAGCATCCACCTCATGGGACTATTATGAGAGTTAAATGAGATAATGTGCAAATAGCTGGCTCTTGATAAATGTTGAAAAAGTGGTGTTATTAACCAGTGGCCAATCACAAACATTTCACCTGTTTAGTTAGAGCTGTGTCTAAGCCCAAAAGGGAGCAGTAAATGGTTAGCTGTCTTTATCCACAAGTTTTTGTGTTTGGTCTTACCATCATAAAAGGCACTCCCAATTCTCCCTGTGCCCCAAAGGCCTTCAACTTCTTTTCCATGACTTAGGATATTTTTTAGTCATAATTTATTCTATTGCCTTTGCCTGGTTGTCAGTCAGTATCTTTAGTTCCATTTGACTGTTCAACAATTATTGAGTGTCTACTGTGTGTCAGTCACTACAGTAATCACCTGGGAGATAGAGGTAAACAAAGGTACTTTATTTCTGAGAATATCTCAAGGTAGAGCAGTGTTTAGCAGAAGAACCCCCCTTTTCCAAATAAGGCTGTATGCAAAAATGCATTGAAGAGACAGGAATGTGGAGTTGCTCTGGTGGAAGCCAGGAAGGGGTCTGAGCTCCACCCACTGAGTTTCCTTTTGAATCCCACTCCCTACTTTCTTCTAAAAGGATACTGAGGAATCCTCCCAGAGCTCTAGGTACCTGCAGAACAAAATTTGAAGACCACTGGCCTGTGTGGTAAGGGATGTGGGAGTCAGGCATTGCTGGGTAGTTAAAGCATTTCTTCCTGTGTTCTCTGCCTCTCTAGAGAGTTGAAAGGAAATCTTCCTGATTCTTTTCTATTTGTATTTCAGTTTTTGAGGAAACCATTTTAAGAGAATCCTATCTTTCCCTCTTATTTTTCATTCCTTCCTCAAATCATTGTCTCTCCTATAACTCTCAGAACCCAGAGAGTTGAGAGGCAGGGAGGCTTGACAAGTGTAGCACTCATATGTTGATTTTGTCTGGTCAGCATCTTTTTCTTCTGGTCACAACAACATAATTTTCCTAAGAAGGACCACCACCCTTCTCCTGCTCTCAGACCATAGCATTCAGAGGGTGTTGATTTCATCCATAGCACCAATGGTAAGCAGGTGATGCAGCCTGGTCAATCAGAGCACCACATCCCTGGTCTCAGTGATTAATTTCAGGCGGGTGAGCCAATCAGCGCTGAGACTATTGAGAAAAAAGGAAAAGCTTTTCCTCTGAGTTTCAATCTGAGATTGAAAGCCTGGTTCTCTCAGATCATGGCATAGAGGGATTATTGGTCCCAGATAGGCACATCCCTCCCATGCAGTGGGAGGAAGGTGGAGGGGGCCAGAGGACCTGATTGTCCAAGTTTAAGTGAAATCCTTCCCCAGGGGTCCATTTGATCAAGATGTGCACCCTAATTCTTAAAAATTAAGAATTATATGCACCTTCCTCAACATTAGATCCATATAGTTTAGTAGTGAAGAGGGTAGACTCTGAAGTCAAGCAAATCTGGTCTCCATTTCTACCTGTACCAACACAAGCTGCACGAACTTGGGCAGCTCACTTAGCCTCTCACAGTCTCAATTTTCTCACCAGTAAATTGTCTGTGATTGTAGTGAGAATTTAATGAGGTCATAAAGGTAATATGCTTTATCACAGTATCTGGTACTTAGCAAACATTCTAAAATGTCATTATTAGCTCAAAAAAGAACCAAGAGAAGATTCTTGACTCTAGAAGACTATGAGTTTTCCATGGGCCTTGGATGAATGCTACAGTAGGTGGAGGAATGGGGAGTCAGTTTATTCTAGCACTTAGAAAGAAATGGGATGGGGGCAGTGATGACAGGAATATAGAACTTTAAGAAATGGCTAAGACTTAGTCTTCAAAGAGCTGCCATTCCTTGACAGTAGCCATTTTATGCTTGACTGTCAGCTTTGACAAGCTGGAGGTGGCCAAGCTTTGCAGACAGACAAATAGTGTAGCTATCACATTATCATGCTATAAATTAACATTTCAACATGAAACTGGTATTGAAATGCAGCTCAAATCAATCCCACCACTCCTTCTTCAGTCTTACTTTGCAGTCACTGCCCTCTGATTTATATTGAGCAACTGATGAACCCAACTGGCCTCCACTCCATTTTTGTTGTCAGCAGGGGGGAAAAAGAGAATTCTGTTCATCCCCAAGTAATAACTTGAAACAATGGTGTTGCTGTTGCTAGCGGCTGGCACTTTGTTGTTGTTTAATTCATGGTCATTATCATTGGCACCTTTGTAGACTAGGGGTGGGGTTTGAAATCTCACCCCCTTTCATTTCTCCTCTGCTTTGAAGAGAATAGCAATGCACAGCCCAACACTGGGGAGACTTTCTTTCCCTATCATTTTACACTACATTACAACAGAAGTTGCATGACTCCAAAGGATGCTTTTGACTTTAAAGTTCCTGTGCTCTATTTGTGCAAACACATGTTAAATTAGAAATTCATTTGTTACTCCCAGATAATAATGTTCAGAATGGTGCTTCCTGCATGAATCATTATCTTCAGCCTGGAGTTCTATTCATGAATATGCATGAGCCCAGAGAGGGAGAAGAGAGATTTGCACAACTTGTTTCCTGGAGGAGCCTCAGAGGTTTCCACTCAATACTCTGAGTTTGAGCTTTTAGGGCCAACCCCAACATCTGCCTCACCACCCATAGCTTGTCCAGTCTCTGAACACCTGCTTTCTGTTGATGGTGAGTGCCCAGTGACAGCGGGGAATCCACACGATCAAGGGAATGCTGCTGCTTGTTCATTCAGGAGCCATGAACCAAATAGAGAGTTAGAAGGCAGTGGAAATGGAAGTGGCCTCACAGTGCCCTTCAGAAATTCTAGCTGGAGAATTGAGAAACCATGAGAGATGCCTGCTAGCTCTGCCTCTAGGAAGCAGAAATTAGAAACAGGGGACTGAAGAGACATTAATTTCAAAGAGAGACAAATGCTGTATGCTGATTTTAGTTGTGGTGAGTGAAGGAAGCTCTTCCCAAATGAGCAGTTGCATGTCAAATAAAGGACACAGCAATGTAGCACTGTGTTCTCAACTGTCTTGGAGTCCCCTAGCAGCTTGGTCACATCTGCAAGATTTCCTGGCTTTAGTCCTTTTCTCAAGTTCTAGGCTTCAGTCTCTAGCACAGAACTTGTTTCCTGCCACAGTGGATGGTTCTTCAGAGTATCTCATTCCATTGGGATGGCTTTCATATCTGATCACAGTTTCTAGATGCTGAAGCTCTCTCTTGTATCTGCTGCAGGGATTGAAGTAGATCATGTTTATGGATCAGCTGCTCTGTTCTAGGCTCTGCCACAGATATAATTATAATCATTTTTGAAATATGTAAATGTTCTTTCTCTTCAGCCAGGTCTTGGGAAGGAATGGGATGGTTATGGCAGAAACACAAAGACAAGGGAACAATGTCCAGCTTTTTTTGACTCCCAAAATAGCTCTCAATGCCCATCATAAGATAACAGTCTCTCTCTCTCTTTCTCTCTATATATATACACACACACATGCACATATATGTATACATACATATATGTATATGGAGTCTATATATGTGTATATGTACATAGAGAGTTTCTGTATGTGTGTGTGTGTGTGTGTGTATGTGTGTGTATATATATATATATATAGAGAGAGAGAGAGAGAGAGAGATATGCCATTGGTTTTGTTTCTCTGGATATGGACATGGAGATGATATTAAGTATAGATATAGTTATATAGATATGGATATAGATAGAACTTTATTATAGGAATTGGCTTATATGATTATGGAAGCTAAGCAAGTCCCACCACCTGCTGAGCTAGGAGAGCTGATGGTGTTTCAGTCCAAGTTTGAAGACCAAAGAACTCTGATGTCCAAGGCTAGGAGAAGATGGATGTCCCAGCTCATGCAGAGAAAGCAAATCCCCCTCTTCCTCATTTTTCTGTATTCAGGCCCTCAGCTGAATGATGCCCACCCACACTGCTGAGGGAGATCTTCTCTACTGAGTCCACTGTTTCAAATGCTAATCTCTTCCAGAAACACCCTCACAGACACACTCAGACATAATGTTCTACCAGCTATATGGGCTTCCCTTAGCCCAGTCAAGTTGACACATAAAATTAGCCACCACAGTTGTTGCTCTGCAGTGGATACCAGCACAGGATCAGGACAAGACCCAGAAAGGACAGTAGATGGCACACAGACAGAGACCACTTATCCTTGGCTTCAAAGCACCTGAACTTGTTCATGAGCTCAGACACCACCAGCAAGAGGTGAAAGAGGAAGAGCCTTGGAGAGAGATGAACCACCCTGAGTGAGCTTTGACTGTATATTGATACTTGCCATCACTGAGTTAACTTGAAAAAAAAAAAATAGGTGCAAAACCAGTATCTCTTACACTCCTGTCCCAGGTATTACAGGAATAGGGACTTTGAGCACAGTAAGATCAGTTACTTAAAAAATCAGAGGAAGACCTGGCTGGCGTAGCTCAGTGGATTGAGCACAGGCTGGGAACCAAAGTGTCCCAGGTTTGATTCCCAGCCAGGGTACATTCCTGGGTTGCAGGCCATAACCCCCAGCAACCGCACATTGATGTTTCTCTCTCTCTCTCCCTCCCTTCCCTCCCTAAAAATAAATAAATAAAATCTTTAAAAAAAATCAGAGGAAGTTACACAGATTCCTCACTCATCTGAGGTCTAGTGAGGAAATCCCACATCTCCTACATGGGCTGGTCCAGTGTTTCAAAGGATCCCACATCAGGCAAGGCCAGAAGTGTGGCCTGTGGATGCCAAGTCACTGCTTTTCGCAGCAGTGTGTGATGTTGAACTGGTGAAGGGGAGGGTTACCATGCCTGGCATACAATGGTCTAGCTCTACTTAGTAGCCTAAAATGTTCAATTATGTTTTCTCATTCTTCCATGGCAAGTCATGAAGGAGCGTTCAGGCTAATGGAACAGTGACAAGGACAGATCATTAGACTCTAAAGTGGGAAAAGGCCCATTAGAAATATTACAGAAGGCTCTGTGGGTCCTAGGGGAGCATGGGTAAGGAACTACTCCATCTGCCAAGTGGAAATTACAGTGTTTGGTGGCAGAAGGGGCATTCTAGATGGCATGGGCCCTACATGCTGGTTACTCAAAGTGTAGTCCAGGGATGACAGCACTGGCACCACCTGGGAGCATATTAGAAATGCAAAACCTCAAACTCTACCCCAGACCTACTAAGTCAGGATTGCATTTTAACAATCTCCCCAGGGATTTATACACACATTACATTTAGGGAAAATATCAAGGCTGGTACTCTAAGGTGAGGAGCCTGAAGACTCTTGGGCCCCTAAAAGCCCTTTGAGATATAGCTGAAAACCCATTGACCCACCCTTCTCAGGGCTTCCAGAACTTGAGCTGTGGCACAATTTTTCCAGGACATAATCTAAGAGTCCCCTGAGGCACCAATGCATAAACTGTGGAAATCAGATTTTCCTGTAAATCAAGCCTTACAAAGTGTTTAAAATAGACTTAGAAATGCCAGTGAGTCCCACCTGCTAAGGAAAATGAAACAACACGCAAAGAAGGACTTGTCAGAGGAAGAAAGAGATCCAAACCCTACAAACCCGAGAGAGAGAGAGAGAGAGAGAGAGAGAGAGAGAGAGAGAGAGAGAGAGCGAGCGCACGAGCTGGGTGGGGAAAAGTTAGAGTCAGAATGGAAAAGACAGAGGAGAAGGAGAGGAAGAAAAAAACCATCAAAAGACCTTGTTGGTCCTTCTCTGCTCGCTGGTGCCACCTGGTCCAGGACCCAAGACTCTTTGTAAGTGGCCTTAACTCACTTCTAAGAGGACTTCACCTCCTTTCTAGCTGTGGTTACCATCTCAAACCAGTAGGTCTCTTTCCCAAACACATCTTACTCTCTCACACTCCCATGCCTTTTTGCTGTATCCCAAGGCAACTCCTATTAATTCATCAAGTCCCAATTCCAGTCTTAATTCCAATATCTTTTTCTGTCTCAGTTGTCATCAGGCAGAGTGCTCAGTCCTTGTGCATCATAACAATTCCTCTGATCAGTTCCTCCATAGGATCACTTACCTCCCCAGCACAGGTTCTTGGTTACTGGTATGTCTCCTCTACCAGACAGTGAGTTTCTTGAAGAAAAGGGATGATGTCTTGCTCAATTCTATAACTCTGGCACCTAGTATATGTTTTGTCACCAAGTTGGCACTCAGTATGTGTTGACAAAGTAGTTTATTCTTTCTGAGATATAGGAAAGAAAATAATATCACAGGCTCAAAGTTAGTGCACTTTTTCTTAGTGCAAATGAGTAGAAAGCCACAATCTAGATTCTATAAGACCAATATAACTAAAACAGAAGCATTGCCACTCTCCATTTCTATGCCAGTGGCAGAAATCACTAATCAATCAAGGACACTCTTTTCTACTGAGCCTGAATGTGACCTCAGAATTTTTTCCAACATCATTGTACCCCAGAAAGACACTGACAACTGATGGAAGTTAGCTTAGTGATTTTCATCATCCAGACATTCAGAAGAACTAGTAAAATTGATTCTGTTGGGTAAAAAAAATGTTTTTCCATCCATAAGCATTTATGGACACACACACATGTTCATAATAATTACTGATAACATTTACTGATTTTTGCACAAAGTGTTTTCCATACATTATCTCAAATACTCTTGTGAGTTTGGTACTACCATGACCCCTAATTTACAGATGAGAAAACTAGGTTTCAGAGATTACATGGCTTCCCAAGCAAGGTTAGTAAGTGGAGTGAAAATTTAACCCCATGTTTGCCCCATGTTTGTAGCATAACTGTTCTTAACAGTTATGCTAGATAGAAATCTTCTAGTGACAATGGATAGAAATATTCACTAGGAAAAAATTAGTAAATTCCACAGCCTCCTATTAAAATTTATTTTTCCTTTTTATTGAATTTATTGGGGTGACACTGGTTAACAAAGTTATGCAGGTATCAGGTGCACAATCCCACGGCACATCATCTGTACACAGTATTGTGTGCTCACCACCCCAAACAAATCTCCTTCCATCACCATTTATCCCCCCACACCCTCATGCCCTCCTCTACCTCCCTCCACCACCCTGCCTCTTAAATTTATTTTTGATGTGCTTGTTGCCATTCCTGTTGCTAATCATTTATTCATTTTGTCATAAATTTTAAAGTCACATCAGATGGCTGAATCTGCTCATCCTTTGTGTGTCTGTATTTTTGAAACCAGGTATAGGTTTTCAGCCACTATATACATTTGTCAGTGTGACAGCTATCACTTACTGAGAGCTTCCTATGGGCCCACCACTGTGCTAAATACATGATACAGTAGATTACCTCATCTACTCAGTACGGCAAGTCCTCACCTAACAATGTTGATATATTCTGTGACTTTAAGTAAAACAACAAATAATAAAACCAACTTTACCATAGGCTAATGGATATAAACAAGAGCTAAGTTCCTATGATGAATTCTCTGAGAATTTGCAGAGAGAAGATTGGGGCTTCTGGAGCTCCTCACTGCTTTATGCTAAATGCATCACTAGGTTACCGAATAAGAAAATTATGAGTCTCTTTTCCCCTGATCTTCCGTGATGGCAGCCAATCACTTGTTAGGCTCAGGTGATCTTGTGCAAAGAGGCAGTATAGCAGACCAGCTGGGTTCAAAGCCAGCTTTGCACTTTCTTAGCCATGACCGCAGAAAAGCTGGCCAACCTCTCTGGGTTCCACATCCTTTGTCTGTGAAACGGGTAAGGAACTTGTAACAATTTAAAGAACTTACACCAGTCCCTGCCACATTAAAAACTCCTTGTGAGTAGGAAACATGAGCCATAGTGATTGGTACACTATTTGATGAAATATGTTAGAAATGTAGACACTGAAGGACGGATGAGAATTGCAGTCTCCAGGAAAAGAAACAGGGGACTCCCTTCTGCCATGGCATCTTATGAACCTGAGGAATCTACAGGTCCCTCTCCCTCAGGACATATCTTCTTCTGCTTTTCCTTTGTCCTCAATTCTTGCCTTGAATGAAAAGATGGGCGATAAAAATATGTTCAGTCACATCATAATACAAGCTTCCATGTTCAATAGCTTATGATGTGCCAGGCACTAGGACAGGCAGTAGCATGTGCTCCTTCCTCCCTGAACAAGCAACCAGGGCACATATTTGCCTCTCCATTTACTGTGGAGGGGTGAGGAAGTTAAGGGTGAATTCAAGGGCATAGGGGCAAAGGCAGAACCGGGTCTCAAGCCAGTTCTGTTTGAGTTCTACTCCTGAATTCCCTTTTGCAGGAAGCTTTTTGTTCCTCCAAAAATCTCCACTCTCACTGACCTTAATTTTTACTGGATAAAGACAGACAATATACCAGAAAAAAATAGGACAATGTTTGGTACATAAGAGACTGTGACTTAAAGCATGGAATAGGTGGGGCAGGGGTGAGGTTGCCATCTGTGTGAGGGTGACTAGGCAAAACCTCCTTAGAAGGAGGCATTTGAATAAAGATCTGGCAGGAATGGAGGAGAAAGCTCGGGCCTGTGTGAAAGGAGGGCTTTCCACTTGAGGAAGTAGTGAGTGCAAAGGTCCTGGGGTGAGATTTTGCCTGAGGTGTGAGCAGATGGTGTGAGTTATGGATGATATCAGACAGGAAAAGTAGGAACTATGGCTTTCACTGTGAGTGGTACATGAAAATATAGGTGGGTTTTAAGCAGAGAAGTAATGTGATGTGACTTATATATTTTTATTTATTTATTTTTATCCTCATCCAAGGACTTTTTTTTTCATTGCTTTTAGAAAGAGAGTTAGGGGGAGAGAGGAAGAGAGAGACAGAGAGGGAGAAAGAGATAAACATTGATAGGTTGCCTCTCATAGGCTCTCTGACAGGGCATCAAACCTGCAATCTGAGTATGTGCCCTGACTGGGGTTTGAACTCATGACCTTCCGATATATGGGATGACACTCCAACCAACTGAGCCACACTGGCCAGGGTGTGACATTTTTATAACATCACTCTGACTGTTTCATTAAGAACGGGCTGCAAAGGGGCAAAGGCAGAAATGGAAAGAGCAGTCAGAAGGCCATTGCCGCAATGGGGGTGATTTATGGCAGGGGCTTGGGCTGGAGTGGTATCCATGGACGAGGTGAGAAATGGTGAATTTTGTAAAATGTGCAGGATACTTTCCAGACCTTAGACACATTATCTTGTTTAATCTTCACGGAGAATCAGAGGTGGGGATTATCATCTCCTACTTTTCCAAACACAGAATGAGAAGCCGAGTGCCTGACTAAGGTCCCACAACTGACAAGTAGTCAGACCAAGTTGAGGATGTGGGTCTCCCGAGTCAAATCTCTAGAGTATTGCTCGTAATCCGGTGAGCCTTCTACACTCCAATCAGAAAACTCTATCGTCTGTGAAGACGCCACTTTCTGAGAACAGTGCTTCCTAAAGGTTCTCTGTTATCAGGCCCCTATTTCTGAAGCCAATCAAGACTTGAGAATGAAAATGTTCCTGACATATCTGAGACTGAAAGAGAGAGACAGAGAAAGAGAGAGAGACAGACAGACTGACTGAGCGAGAGGGTAGTCACTGAAAATTCTCGTGTTCTGAAGGCAGGGATCAATATCTTGGGGTATTTTCTCCCTTTTACTTGAGGTTTTAAGTAGAAACTTAATTAAAAGTGTGACTAGATTCAAAGAGGGGCATGGAGGATGTGACACTTTAAAAATATCACAGTGTTGGGCTTTGCAGCAATTCTGAGAAAACGCCTCCTGAGACTTCAAACATCTACACGCAGATGATCCACAGAGAGACTTGGGAAAGAAGGAATTACATGACCAAATACATGATGATGTGTAATGTTAGTAAAGTGTTTCTAGCCCTGATCACCTTCTGTAGCTTCAGACTCATATAGCAGACTGTACCTGCATTTAACTTGGTTAGAAAATCAGTATTTTAAATCCAGGACTCCAAAACAACCTCTGAATCCCACCACCCCAACCTGTTCCTTCTGATGTCTTTCCAACTCAGTTAACACTTCTGCCACCCACTCAGAGATTCAGGCAAAAAATGTAGCAGTTGTCCTCGATTTCTCTCTCTCTCCCTCACCCCTACCTAAGATTCAATGTCTCTCTTAAGGGGATTCAATATCTTAAGGGGATTCAATGTCTCTCTTAAGGGTCATCTGCTCTGCCTCCAAAACATGTCTCTAATCTGTTCCTTTCTTTACACCTCCACTGATAAAAGTTAAGGTGCCACCAGCTCATGCATGAGTTAGTGCTATAGCCTCCTTCCCTTGCCTGTCTCCAGTCCACATGACAGCCTGCAAGAGCTTTTTAAAACATGAAATGTAAATCTGAACAGTGGTCCCTTTGTTTCAATGGTTTCCCAGTACTCTTAGAAACAAAAACAAACTCTTTAGGTGGCTTGTAACATCTTCCATGATCTGGCTACTGATGTCTTCTCCAATTTCTGTGTATGTAGAGATTCTCTCCTCCTCACAGCTTACCAGCCACCTGGCCTCTTCTGATACTTGAATGTATAAAACCCTTTCCTTTCTCTGGGCTTTGCAGATGCTATTCCCTCTGCCTAAAGTGCTCTTGGGTCAGCTATTCTCAAGAACAGTTTCTTCTCATCCTTAAACTCGCATCTCAAATATAACCACCTCAGAAAGTCTTTCTCTCATGACTCTGTCTCAGAGTTTCTCAACCTCCATGCTATTGACATTTGAGACAGAGTCATTCTCTGTTGAGGGGCTGTCCTGTGCATTGCAGGGTGTTTAATGGTATCCCTGACCTCTACCCACTGGAATACCTAGCACTTCTCTCCTGGTTGTGACCATCAAAATTGTCTTAAGCTCTGGCTAGGTGACTCAGTTGGTCAGAACATGATCCGGTGTACCAAAATGTTGCAGGTTCGATCCCCAATCAGGGCACATATCTAGGTGGCAGGTTTGATTCCCAGCACAAGTCAATGTTTCTCTCTTACATCAGTGTTTCTCTTTCTCTCTTCTTCTCTCTCTCTATCCCTATCCCTGCTTCCTCTCTCTCTAAAAAATCAGTAAATATATCCTTCAAAAATTTCAAAAATGTCTCAAGACATTGCCAAAAGTCCTCTGAGGAGGGGATGGAACAAATCACCTATAGTCACCTATTTCCCATCTAAGTTTCTCCTGATAACTATGTCTTATCACTTTGTCCTTTTGTTTTTTGCATATACTTAGCAATTAATTTTTGCATTATTTTGTGTTGTCATGATGTCCTCAAGAATGTAACCTCCATGAGTACAAAAACTTTGACTATCTTATTCGTAGCCTGAATCCCCAGAACTTAGGAGAGTGCCTGGGAGGATGTTCACTACACATGTAGATAGTCACTGAATGAATAAATAATAGTTGACATTCATTAAATGCTTACCATGAGCAAAGCACGTAATGCACTAAGTACTGTTCATGTGTTAGCTCATCCAATGCAGCGAATGAGGAAGGTAACACTATTGCCCCCATTTTCAGGTTTGGAAAAGTGAGATTCAGAGAGGTCAAATCAGGAAGCAAGTAAAGGACAGAACCAAGATACAAACCACTGAGTTCACTTAACTGCAGGGCTATATTGTCATCATATCTCCACTGATGGGAATATCAACACAATCTCCCAAACTAGAAGCTTTGAATTGGTCTTGACTTTTGTCTCCCTTCCTTCCTGTGTTCTATCAGTCCTTCAGTCCCATTAATTGGACCTCATGAATGCTACCTAGATTCAGTACTCCTTTCCATCCTGTTTCTATTGCATTCATGGAAGACCTCATCAATTCACAGCTGGGGCCTGGAATGGCCTCCTACATGTGGTCTCTCCACTGCCAGCCTCTACCTACTCTTTACACTTCTATATGGCACCAGCATTCACTCCTCCATCAGCTCAGGTCATGCTCTGGGTTTGAAAATGTTTGTTGACTTCCTAGTAGGTACAAACTAAAGTCCAAACTATTTTATATGACCTTAGGTATGTGATTTGATCTCCTGAACTTCAGCTTCCCATCTGTAAGAACAGGAATATAGAAATAACCTTTCAGAGGTGTCTTTAGGATTCAGTGGGACAAAGTGTGTAATAGTGTATAGTAAACGCTCAATGGCATTGATGTCCTTTCCTGCCCTTTCTTCAAAATCTAAACCAAACATACTTCTCCACCTGCACCATTTGTCGATTTTTCCACCCATCCTCTTCTACCCAGTGAGTCCCTATTTATTCTTCAAGTGGGAGTTCAAATGTCTCTGACATTGTCAAGTCTTCCCTACTTTCTCTGGCAGAGTTGATGACTCCAGGTCTGTGGTCTCAGACCTCTACTCTAGCATTTAATGTTTTGAGGCTTTAAACATTGTATTGTCATTATTTCTTTATATTATCCTCCTTCTCCATTAGACCAAGAGCATGGATTTATGCATTCCTGGATGCCTAGCACTAAGCAAAAGGCTAAGCATATAGTAGGTGCTCAATAAATGATTATTTCCTTTTTCTTTTTTCTTTTTTAAAAGGCTTTATTTATTTGTTTGTAGAGTGAGGGAAAGGGAGGGAGAAAGAGAGGGAGAGAAACATGAATGTGTGGTTGCCTCTCATGTGGCCCCCACTGGGGACCTGGCCCGCAACCCAGGTATGTGCCCTGACTGGGAATAGAACTGGAGGCCCTTTGGTTTGCAGCCTGAGCTCAATCCACTGAGCTACACCAGCCAGGGCTCTTTTCTTTTCTTTTTTTTTTTTAAATAAATGACTATTTTAGATGTAGGAAGACTGCAACACAATTCTAGAATCACACAGATCTGGGAGTCAATGCTGACTCTCTCCTGAATTTGCTAGACAATCTTAGGCAATTTACATTTCCTTTCTGTACTTTGGTTGTCTTTCTCTTAAAATGTTGATAGTTATGTCTTCCTCAATTAACATAATTACATAAGTAATATAAGTATCCAGCATAGGCTTGGCACTGGGTTAGCACTCAATAAATAGAAATGGCATGCTATTACTACCTTGATTTATTAGTTAATTATTATACTTAAGTAAATTAGGGCTGGCTTTGGGGGCTAAAGAAGCTATAATATTGACACTTGGAACAATTTGGAAATAGCATAAACATTGTATAAAATGGACCTAACTAAGGCCCAAAATAATAGTTGTTATATATTGGTAAGAAAAGACTTGGACATGTCAGGAATTACTTGCTTGAAGAGGTGGCATAATAGTATCCAAATATGGTCACAGCAATCCTTCCCTCCTTATATGCACACCCTACTCCACCTGAAATTCTTCCCTCCTTGTATGCACTCCCTGCTCCACCTGAAATCCTTCCCTCCTTGTATGCACACCCTGCTCCACCTGAAATCCTTCCCTCCTTATGTGCACATGCTGCTCCACCTATCAAGAAATGAAATTCATTTCTCCTCTCAGTGAAATCTAGGCTGCCCGGGTGACTCATCAATAGAATGACAGTGGAAGTGATACTCTACCAGTTCTGGAACTAGCCCATTGGAGACCTGGCAGCTTCCACCTTTGTTCTTAGATGCAGTCACCATAATACAAAGACAGACACATGGACTAGACTGCTGAATGATCAGCTATCACCTGAAAAGAGGTCATGGGAAGGAGCACAGAGGCCCAGAAATGTGAGGGAAGGTTCAATCCCTGCCGACGTAGACAAAAAGGTAGCTGAGTGAGAGACACCAGCCAATGCCACATGCAGCAGAACAACCCTGCTGAACCCTGCCCCAATTTCAGACCCAAAGAGGTATGAAAAATAATAAATCATTGTTTTAAGCCACTAAGTTTGGGAATTATTTGTTGAAAATCAATAGATAAAAGAAAAAAATGGAAATTTGAATACAGGTAGACTTGACACATATGGGTAGAGGTGGTGGGAAAGGTTTTCTGAAAGGGAAACCCCAGCATCATGAATGAATTAATAATTGCCCTGGGCTTCTCTTCCAGACTCTCAGCCCACTCCCTTCCCCTGCTACACTCCAGCCATCCTGCACTTCTCTCAGGCAGGGTCCTCACTCTTTCTGGTCCTCTTTAGCCACCTTTAAGGTCTCAAATTTGCTTCTTTTGGGAAACTCTCTTTTGCCATGTCCACAACTCCAGCATAAATCAGAGTGTTGCCCTTCTTAGTGTAAAGACCTTATTTCTCCATTGTGATGATTAATTAATTAATAGAGGGAAAGGAAAGCACTTGCTGTAAAATGTAAACTAATTACTGAAGGAGGAATAATGGAATTAGAAAATTACCATTTGCAACTATCATAGTTATAACTGATTCAGGCATGAATCATCAATAGATGCTAAAAGGAGTGGGTGAAATTTGATAAAGTATAGGATACTTGAGTAGCCTTGGAGTATATGCCCTACAATTATTTGTTAATTATAAATGCATAAAAGTAATTTTATAATGGAGAAACTTGGTATACATCATCACTTCAATCAAGTGATTAACATTAACACCAACACTGATGGAACAAACCTACTGAACAATCACTAAGAAGGACACAACATCACTTGCATAATAAACTGGCAAAAAGGTATAACCCACATCTAATCAGAAGGCATTCAATAAACCAAATTTACTGACCTTATGTTTTTCAAAATATGTCAATATCCTGAAAGACGAAAAAAGACTGGGGAAACATTCCAGATTAAAGGAGATTACCAAAATATGAAAATTAAATGCAACACATAATCCTGGATTGAATCCTGAGCCTGAAAAATAAAGTGCTATAGAGGGCATTATGGGTACATTTGGCAAAATTTTAATAAAGTCTATAGATTATATAATCATATTGTATGAATGTTAAATTTTTCTGATTTTGATTATCTTATTGTGCCTACTTAAGAGATGGTTCTTGACAAACACACTCTGAAGACTTTTGTGGTAAACAGGCTTGACATATGAAACTTACATTATTAAAAAAGAATATGCATAAGTAGAAAATAAAGCAAATGTGAAATATTAGCAGTTGATGAATATGGTAAAGAGTATACAAAATTTGTACTTGCAACTTGTCTATAAATTTGAAATCATTTCAGAACAGAGTGGGAAAATAAACTAAAATATCAGATATCTGGTAAATAAAATACAACATGATGTGACAACATATCCACTAGATTGGCTAAAATGAAAAACAGGACAATATCAAGTGTTGTTAAGAATGTGGAGCAACTGAAATTCACACGGTAGAAGAAGTGTAACTGTTACAATAACTTAAGAAAAATTATTTGGCAGTGTCTGCTAAAGTTGAACAGATCTATACCCTATGACTTATGTTGAAATATAGACCTATAAATTGCATATATATGCAAATTCTTCCAAAGATGTTAGAATGCACTATACCATGGCTATACTTCATAAGCAAAAAATAGAAATAACTTAAATGTGCACCAAATGAACAAAAAATGTGGCATGTGCTCTGGCTGGTGTGGCTTAGTAAAGTGAGTGTCAGCCTGCAAACCAAAAGGTCACCAGTTTGAGTCCCAGTCAGACTACATGCCTGGGTTGTGGGCCAGGTCCCCAGTTGTGGGCATATGAGAGGCAACCAATTGATGTATCTCTCTCATGTTGATGTTTCTCTCCCTCTCTTTCTCCCTTCCCTTCTCTCTAAAAATAAATAAATAAAAACTATTTAAAAATATGGCATGTTCTCCTAGTAGAACACTACACACTAATGAAAAATGAATTACTTTTATGGGTTAAAACAGAATAACTCACACAAATATTAAGCAAAATAAAGTAAACAAAAATAGTGCATCTTGTGGGGCTCCATTTATATAAAGTTCAAAAACAGGCAAAAATGAAGCTGCAGTTGTTAGAAGGCAGAAGAGTGGTTACCCCTTGCAGCAAAGGAGTTAGTGGCAAGAAGTGAATGTAACAGTGGTTCTGGAGTTTTGCAAAGGCTTTGTTTGTTGACCTGGGTGTCGCTTATTTAGTTGTGTTACTTTTTGAAGACTCACTGAGCTTTACCTTAATGATTCAGCACTTTTCTGTATACATGTTACTCTTTAATAAAATGTTTACATAATAAAGAGAAAAGGATGAATGCATAAAGCACTGTTCTAAATGCTTTTTGTGGAATAACTGAGATTGGCAGGTTATGAAATACATGCTATCAGGCAGGTGCTCTCTCCCCATAGCCCTCATTTTCACAAATGTAGAAACTGAGGTCCAGAGTTCTTTAGCAAACTGCATAGGGTCACACAGCCAGGAAGTGGCTCATAACCCAAATCCAGGAAATCTAGCTGCCTACACAGCCTTCATCCCTACGTGCTAGGTTCCATGTGTCTTAATGAAGAGCCCTTTGATGTAGGCAGGATCTTCTTCATTCCTTCATCAAAGGGCTTCCTCAATAAACCCAGGAGGTTAGGAATTATGCAGATAAGCTTAAAGAATCAGAGACTCTGCTAATAAAGATGGAAAGAAAAACTTGGTGCCAAAATGAAATGTGATAATGAGGCCGATCTTAATGCCACTTCTCAGTCCTCATTTGAAAAATTAAGATCTGAGAGGGGGAGGAAAAAACGCAGCCCAACCATAAAAGGAAGGGTGGATACCCATGAGATAAAATGGTCAAAGGAGTGCTAATGATCCAATTAAGAAATGGAATGTAGCTCTATAATCCTTCTTCCAATTACCATAGACTCTGAGCATTATAGCATCTTCAATGCTGCAAGAGAAAAGCAGGGGGGAAGTTGATGATTTGATTTTGTTTTTCTCTATATGTGACAGATAACTTTCTTGAGTCATTAATCTGTGTTTTCTTTATTGTATATCTGGTCTTCCATCCCAAAGAGATCTCATGGATTTTTGCCAAACAGAACTCAGAAGGACAGGCTATAGCTGTTCCCTCTGGAAGCTGGACCCCAGGCTCAGGGACCCTCAACCCTACCAAAGGGCCTTGGGCCCCAAGCCTGAAATAGAAGTGGGAGGTCTACAGTCCACATTTCTTAGCAGTTGGTCCCCAACAAGTACTTGACTCAACAGATACTAAATGAACTCTAGGAGTGAAGAAGCTCAATATTGACTGAAGTTAATTTCTTTTACTAGCTTCACAGTTTGAGGGTTTGGGGTGACTTGAGTTGAAATAAGAAAAATGGAGAGTGATATTTTTTCACACCTGAGTCTGAGGATTTAGATACATATCTCCTGCTTGGAAACCAGTGAAAACCACCCCATATGGACTCCAAAGAGCACTGGCATTAAGAAAAATCATTCTCTTGGATGGAAAGAGAATTATTGCCTTCCCGTTTCTCCATGCCTGCTTTATAATTCCCAGAACCCCATTGTGCTGTGACAAGCAAGGCTGGATTTGACTACACATTCCCATCTTTTTGACCTTGGGGTCCAACTGCTCACGAATTCCCTGTGTTAGTATTTCTGTCAGGCAGGGCTGTTTTAAGATGACTTCAAGTCTTAACAAACCTGAATTAAATATTCAACCAAGAGTCTCTCCCTCCTGTGAGTGAAGATATGATTGAAACTTGTGGGTGATTGCTGTTATCATCACATATTATAAGCCAGGTGTATCAAGCCAGGATATTTAAATTTACCTAGAAGCCAACTGTTACTGCTACCAGGAGTGGCAGACAACCACTGAAGTACAGAATTGGGTAAAATATGAGAGTCATCATGGAAGCTGGAGCCATTAGCCCAGATGTGTAGAAGGCTTGTGGCGATGATAATTACACATCATCAGTACACTTGCAGAATTAGATCCCTTCTTCCAGCAGGAGAGGAAAATATGCCCAGTGTGGCTAAACACACTGCCTCATGGTGGCAATTCATCACCGTTTGGCCCCTGGGAAAAGTACATCCTTCCCCCAGCAAGCTTTTCTGTAGGCCTGAGGATTCTGGAACCTTCCACAAAAGGTAATTGGCTAACAGAGAATATGGTTGTTGTCTGGATCCCAGAGATGGCTGCAGAAGTACAGTGTCAAAGCTGGGTAGCAGAGGAGGGTGTCTTCATTAAAAACGAGGAGTATCAGCAAGCGTATGTGCACATTATTTGCAAATCCTCTCTCATATGAAGCCTTTGTGCTGAGAGACATGAAGAGACTTGGATCTGCAAGGCAGTTCCTCTGGCATTTTTGGCTGATGTATTTGTGTGAATGAGCTAAGCAGTCTCCATATTTGTAAAGCTAACATCTGGAGTATTGAAATTGTAGCATCCACCATGTAGGGATTCAACTCTTTGAAAAGAGCTAGTTGGTGAAATGTTGAGATTTGAGAGCCATAGGACTATGTTGGCAAAAGGGTGAGTAAGCTTGGGTGCTCCAGGCAGGCAAGGTTTGAGACCCAGAGCCCTCATTTACTGCCTGTGTGACATTGGGTAAATGGCTTTACCTCCCTGAACCTCCATTTCTTTATCTATAAAATGATAATCCCTCTTAAAAGATTATTGTGAGGATTCAATTGGACACTCATGTCATAGCACATGACATGGTACCTGATATAGGACACACTCACAAATGTTAGCTCTCACTATTACTGAATAGTATGTGACATAAAGAGAAATATATATTTGGTCTCTGTCCTTTGCTCTTGACACAGATTTCCCAAATCCCTGGGAATTTCCTGGGTGACAGAAACATCTTTTGTTTTAATGAGGTAATCCTTGGTGGAATCCTGGATACCTTCAGGATGGGGGCTGGTCACCATGAAGACCAAGCTTTCAGCCCCATCCCCCATTCTCCAGGGAGACTGAGTTAATGATCAGTCATGCCTACGTGTTCAGACTCCATAAAAATCCCTAACAATGGTGTTTGCAGAGCTCCCAGGTTGGAGAACACATCCATGTGCTGGGAGGTGGCACACCTCAACTCTACAGGGACAGAAGCTCCTGTGATTAGAACCTTCTGTGCTCAGAATCTTCCAGACATTCCTCTATGTACCTCTTCCTCTGCATCTTCATCTGTATCCTTTATAATAAACCAGTAAACATAAGTAAAGTGTTCCTCTGCATTCTATGAGCCATTCCATACAGGAAGGGGTTGTAGAAACCTCTAATTTATAGCCAGTTGGTCAGAAGTACAGATAACAACCTGGGACTTGCAATTGGCATATAAAGTGGGGGGATGGAGGCAGGCAGTGTTTTGGGACTGAGTCCTTAACCTGTGGAATCTGCTCATTCAGCCAGTGTTAGAAATGAATTGCGGGACACCCAGTTGGTGACTGGAGAATTGGAGTGGGGAAAATTCACACACACTTGATGTTAGAAATGTTCTGTGAATGGAGAAACAGTTTTCCTTGAGGGTGCCTTCCAGCCAGTTTGTGTCTCTGTCAATATGAAAAACACCAAGACAAAAGAAAAGGTGCGAAAATGGAAGAGCAAATGTAAGTGTACCCTGAGTACTACCTCTAAGCTTCAGCCTGAGGGACAAATGAGGTCACAGATAGTAACAATTCTTCCCTGCCTCTTGACTTCAAATCTAGGACCTCTAGACCCACCTTAACATTTCACATGGTCCCTTGTGGAAATAGCTTTTTCAGATTCTCCTTGCAGCCCTCCATGAAGGAAGGTTCAGAAACCAGTTAATGGGGCCAGGTAAGAGGCAGACATTACAAGAAGCCAAGGTTTATTGAACACTTACTCTGTGAATTCAGTATGCTAAGCCCCCCTGTACACAGTGCCACACTGAACCCTCAAAATGACTATAAGAGGTTAGTAGTAATTATCCTCATTTTGTGGATGTGCAAAAGGAGCCCCAAAAGTTTAAGTAACTGACCTAATGTTATAGAGATAAGAAGTGACACCCAGAATGTCTGCCCCAAACCAGCTGTCTTTATAGCTATGTTATTCTTCCAAGGAACCTTCTCAATTGCCCCTTACAACTCTACCCCACCATGAAAATCAGCTCATTTAAACAGATACTTTATGAGTCCATAAGACATACTCAGATGCCTTGGATGCAAGTGAGAGCAAAAATTAGGCTCAAAATGAACCACCACATACCCTTGACATAAATCAGAGCATTCATAAGCAATGGAGAAATTGCAAATGAGTTCAGAGCCCAATGGCTTGCCCCAAATCCAAAATATGCCATTAAAAAAAGTTAATAGACTTACAGCAGTCTACTGGGTAGAGAGGCCATCAATATAAAATAAATAATGGTAGTGAGGTGGGTGAGAGCAAGCTCATAAATTCTCACTTGCTTATTAAGGGAGGTATCTTTTGGACTCATATTTATAATGTATATGACTGCATACAGATGAATTATAAATGTATGTTTTCCTTAAATATCACATGCTAGCTGCTATTTCTCCCTGGTGCAGGAAAATGAAATAATAAAGGAATGAATTAAGACCCTGTTTACCTCCCTGCTATCAAAGAGAATACTTCATTGCTAGAAGGGAACTTCGAGATCCACTATCTGTTTCAAGTCCCTCCTTTTGTCCATGAGAAAACTTCCAGTTTGGGCCACACCAGGATTTTGGATAATCTGAAATTCAAGCACACCAGTGGGGCCCAAATAAGTTTTAATTTGCTGCTTACCACTGACAGCTCTAATCAAGGTATGAGTCTTCTGCTCAAAGCCAACAACTGATTAGCCTTAATAATGAATGGACACAGAATCTTAATTCATATTGATTCTAGCTTTGGGCTTTTGCTGCTATTTCAGTCCTAAACTTGCACAGTTATTATCCATATTACAAAGCAATATTGATTGTTTCCATCTTCAGCTGGAACACTGGTTGGCCTACCTTTTGAGGAGAGATTTTTTAAAGGTCATTTGAAACCATTAGGGTTATACATGCTGATCCCAGATAACCAAGATAGATATGGTCTAGGATGATGAAGGAAATCATGGATGAGTTTGGGGAAACCCCAGAGCAGAAAAGTCGCATTCCTCAGATCTACAGAGAAGCTTCTTGTCTAATATGGTGCCTAGGCCACAGAGTAGGAAAGGCCCAGAGGACTCCCAGGATGAAGAGGAGTGAGGGCAGCTTTGCAGATCCTGGTCGAGGCAGTGTGGTGTGGGAAAAGCAACTGGGAGCTCTCACTCTCCTGAGAAGGGCATGAAGATGGCTGTGAGAACCAGGAAACCAAAAACATCTTCATGGCTAGGGGTTAGGGATATGCATGCACTGGCCTGAAATCCCAAGGCTGTCGTAGAACCATGTTTGGCAGCAGTGGAAGCAAAGGGGACACCAAACTACACACAGGTGATAATAACAAAGGTGATACTTCTCCCCATGGTCTGGCATGTCCCAATACTAAGCCTTCACTTCATACCAGGAATTTCAAGCATGACTAAAGAGAAGGATAGAAAGGAATACAAAAGAGAGGAACTTGGGTCAACTGAGTAGTATTCAAAAGAGACCGACTCTTAAGCCAGAGCGACTTCATTTCTTCTCATTCAGTTTTCCAGTGTTTAATGGAAAGTAAAATCAGTTATATAGAAAAACAAAGTTCCACTTCACCTGAGTTTTGTGACTGGGAACATACCGACTACATAAAATAAGCTCTTAATACAGCATCTGGCTTAATAGCTCTTGGCTGCAGCTATTGTTACTACTATAGTTACACTTGTTGTTATCATTATTATTATACTGTGAGCCCTGGAAGCAGGTACAGGATCTTTTGTTTCTGTGTCTCCAGTGTTTATCACAAAATAGTTTCTTCAGTACACATTTGTTGACTAAATGACTAAAAACTTGATTTTATCCCAGCAAGCACTCAGTGGTAACATTTGCAGAACCTGATGTCCAGGTGGCACCTCCAGAGGGGTACCTGAGTGACTATGAGGGAGCGCCAGCAACCAGTGTTAGACATACACCATGAGTAAGAAATAAATTTCTGTTGTGCCAAGCTGGGGGTTACTTGTTACCGCAGCACAAGCCAGCCCATCCTGACTCATACAAACTGAAATGTGAAATGTATTTAGAAGAAAGTATCTAGTCTGTGACATGGCCTTTTACATCATTTATGAATTTAATTTTCACTATCTGTATTTTATAGCCAATGAATCTGAAACTCGATGATATTAAATGATTTTTCTAAGGCCACGCAGTCAGTAAAGGACAGGACCATCTGAGTCTAGAATCCTAGAATTTTCTGTTACATCAGATTGCCCCCAAATTAAGCCCTTCTTGCACCTACTTTTCAACTACACATTTTTACTTTGAATTTCACAGGAGACTGCTACTTGATTCATATTCTTGTTCACTTCTCCAAACAGCCCTAAAGTAAGTATGGTTTGGGATGAGGTACAAAAAAAGACAGGTAACCACTGGGAGAAATCCAGAGTAGAAATGGAAAATTATTACTGTAAATTTGGGGGTATATGTCACCAGTAGGAACAGTCAGTTTAATGTGGCAGAAAACTCCAATGGTGAAACAAACAGTGTCCTGTTTTTCTGTAGGCTGGGATAAAATAAAAAAGAATGATAGAAGTATTGGCAAGGATATGAAGCAACTGGAACTCCCACACATTGCTGGTAGGAGTGTAATATACTTCAATCACTTGGGAAAGCAGTTTGGCAGTTTTTCATAAAATTAAATAGACACCTTCCCTGTGACCCTGAAGTTTCAGTTCTAGAATGGTTCTCAAGAAAAACTAGCACATATGTTCACAAAAAGATTTGTATAAGAATGTTCATAGAAGACTAATTAATAATAGTCCTAAACTGAACATAATTAAAAAATCTATGAACAGGAAAATATAAGGGTAAATCATATAATGTAATTAATAGTAATCACCAACAAAAAGAATAAAGTATAGAAAACAATGTTGATAGTGTTCAAAAACATTATATTGAGAAAAAGAAGCTGGACACAAAAGAACATCTACTGTATGATTCAATTTTCATGAATAGCAAACACAGCGAAGCTCATCTATAGTGACTGAGGTCAGAGAGTGGACACATCCAAGCGTGGGGGTTACTGACTGGGAAAGGTCATGTGGGATTTTTCTGAGATGAAGAAAATGTTATATAACTAGATCTCAATGGTGATTACATAAGGCAAAGACCTATACATAAATCCTATGAGCTGCATATTTAAGATGTGCATTTTACAGTATATAAGCTATGCCTCAAAATATACAAAAGTAGTATTGGGATCCTGGAGGTTTAGGCACCCCCATTTGGCAGCAGAGGGAGATGGTTCTGAGTTAGGACAGAGAGGGAGTGATGCACCCCTGAGCTGGCATGTTGGCAAGACTAAGGATGCAGACCCTACAAGGAATGGGAGCCTTGGGGATGACTACTCATGAACTTAACACATGATTCTAGGACACTCGGCTAGGTATCTGTGTCTGAGTCTTTGGTCTACAAAAATGATGCTCTGAGGGGCATCTCTGAGTCATCAGAACAGATGGCATTGTTCAGTGTCCACAGCATCATGGCATAGCCAAGAAAGCACCATTAATAATGACATCTTTAGGAAACTTGAACCAAGCTTTGCTTGACTTTCCTAAATACCTCACAAGTCCTAAGACACTTGTATAACCCCAAGAGGGGGAAAGGCAAGGGTCTCCTAAAACTGACTGATACTGAAATTCTCATCAAATCTTTTGGGCTAGCCTGAGAGCCAGAGTCAGTTTTAGTTATGTATTCCTAAGTGTAATAGAAACACTAAAGCCACTTTTTTCAAAGTCAGCCATCCTGAATGGTGGCTGCCATGAAAAAGAAAGCAAATTTAACTTATAGCCTGAAAGGAGAAATCAAATTTAACTTCACCATAACGAGAACACTTAGCTTCCCAGCCAGTCTCAGTGACTTGCTGCTATGTGACCCTGGGCAAGTCACCTCTCCTTTCTGAGACTCAGTGTTCTCATTTGTAAAATGGGGAGAGTAGCTTCTGCTTCCTTACAGAGCTGTTGTGAAAATTAAATGAGAAAATATGTGTAATTAGAAAGCCTGGAACAGGTCAACAGCATGGTTAACTCAACTAGCTTTCCTGCTGTTTGCTCAATGGTTTCATATGCAGAGACTGCATCAAGTGTGATGACAGGTCATTTTCAGAAATAAACTCTTTGGGGCCCCCGGCTGGGAGTCTGCATTCATTCACTGACACTGTGGGTATTTAGATGGAGTGAGGTAGAAATGGAGGTGCAATGACCCAGTAAATTCTGGAGCCAGGAAGAGAGCATCAGTACTCTAGAGAAAAAAAAAAAAACGACAGGTCTGGGGGGTGGGGGGCGGTGGTCTTAGAGGCTGAATTGGCCATGCTGCCTAAAATGAAGTCTTTCTGTATCTTCTTCCCACAAAGTAAACATATACACACTGGATTTTCTGTCTTGGAGACAGGATGTAAGATCATAAAATTACCTTTGAATCTTGTTTCACATTGATGCCCAAATCTCTACCTTTCTCACTGGTCCAGTCTGGCCCTTCCCAGAAACATTCATTCCCTTTCAAAGCTCCCTGTGTGTCAGATTTCTTCAGATAACAAAAGGAAATCAAGAGGGCTATTATGCAAATTGCTGTGGTAGGAAGCCCTAGAAGGAAATTAATGGGTCTGGGTCTAGTCCTAGCCTGCCCCTAACTTGCCATGTGACATTGGTTAAGTCACTTCATCTCTCCCAACTTCAGTTTCTCTACCTCTATAATCAGAGTTTGAAGAAATTAATCATTCCACCTCAGATAATTTGTGAATTTCTAATTTAGAAAGTATTCATGTAGCCGTAGAAACATGGAAAGTGAAACAATTACCCAAAAGACTAAATTATAGCATATTCTTAATTCATTATTCAACTAACATTTTTGAGCTGTAAATTGAGATTACAACAATGAAACAAGGTATGTTTCTTTTCCACAAGTTACAGTCCAGTGAGGAACAACAGAAGGCATACTAGTCATATACACACATAACACACATGTGAATCCTTCCAGTTTGTATGATATACATATATGCAATGCTTTTAAAAAGCTATATATATATATACTGTAATGTATATATATATACATATATATGTATATATTGTAATATATACTGTTTTTCAATCTGCTTATTCTTAAGCAGATTGAATATACTATGAGCATCTTCCTAAGAAGTGACATATTACTATTCTATTAAATGAATGTACCATAATTTTTTAAATGAATAATCTAAATTTAGACACTTAGGTTGCTTACAATTTTCCTTGCCACTATTTACAACTTTGTGATGAATATATTTGTAGCTAATTTATTGCACATATCCTCCTCCATTTTTTTTCAGAATGAATTCTTAGCAGTGAAACCATTGAATCAAAATCACATATCTTTTTAGGACTTTGGATACACCAGGATAGGTTTTTCTCCCAGAAGTTTCTGCTATTTTTAAATTCCACCAGCACTACATGAATTTTCCAATTACTCCCATATTCTCCCTGTCAGTAGGTATTACTTTTTATGTTATGTATCAGTTACACTTATTTTTGTCTTTTCAAAGTTGTCTGTTTGTGTCTGTTACTTTTATATCAATTTGAAAGATTTCATATATTAAGGACATTGACATTTTGGTCCGTCGTGTATGTTACAAATATTTTCCCACTTAAATGAGTATTTTTCATTCATATAGAATTTTCAAAACTGTTCTTATCTCAGAAAAATCAGTCTGGTTATTTAAAGTTTGCTATGGTTTCTCACAAGAAAGTCCTTCCTTACCATTGCTTTTATTTATTTATTTTATTATTTTACTGCTGTTCAAGTACAGTTATCTGCATTTCCCCCCTCCCATCACTCCCCCCCACACACCCTAGTCATCTCCACCTCCCTCCCATTGCTTTTAAAAATAGTCTCTTGGACTTCTGGCCAAGATGGAGGCATAGGTAAATATACTGTTCCTCCTCGCACAACCAAAAGATGGACAACAATAAATTTAAAAACAAAAAACAGCCAGATCTGCCAAAAAATCTAACTGTATGGAAGTCTGACAATGAAAGAGTTAAAGAAGAAATACTCATCCAGACTGGTATAGGGGTGGAGACAGGCAGCTGGAACAGAGAGGATTTGCAGCAAGGGAGAGGCTAGAGGACCATAGTGAGCAAGGAGTGACTGGCAGAGTGGGAGGCCCTACATTTGCCTATGGATGAACAGGGAGGAATAACTCAGGAGCAAGACAGATTGCGCAACTCAGGGTTCCAGCACAGGAAAATAAAGCCTCAAAACTTCTGACTGAAAAAATCTGTGGGGGTTGTGGTGGCAAAAGAAACTCCCAGGCTCACAGGCAAGTTTGTTGGAGAGACCCACAGGGTCCTAGAACATACACAAATCCACCCACCTGGATGGATTTGCACCAGCACCAGAAGGGCCCAATTTGCTTGTGGGACTGAAAGCTGGCAGGGAGCCAAGCAAGGGGCACTGTTCCCTCTCTGACCCTTCCCCCACAGACAGTGCCAGAACACAGTGACCTAGGTTGCCCTGCCCTGGAGAACCTGAGGCTCCACCCATTACTATTTAATAGGCACACCAAGACAAAAAAAAATGGCCCAAATGAAAGAACAGATCAGAGCTACAGAAAAAGTACAACTAAGCCATAAAGAAATAGACAGCCTAGCAGATGCACAGTTCAAAACACTGGTAATCAGGATGCTCACAGAAATGGCTGAGTATTGTTGCAAAACAGAGGAAAAAGTAAAGGCTATGAAAAGCGAAATAAAGGAAAATGTATAGGGAACCTACAGTGAAGGAAAGGAAATTGGGACTCAGATCAATGGTTTGGACCAGAAGATATAAACATTCAACCAGAACAGAATGAAGAAATAAGAATTCAAAAATATGAGCAGAGGCTTAGGAACCTCCAGGACAACTTTAAATATTCCAACATCCAAATCACAGGGGTGCCAGAGGAAGAAGAGGAAGAACAAGAAACTGAAAGCTTATTTGAGGACTTCCGGCCAAGATGGAGGCATAGGTAGACACACTGTGCCTCCTCGCACAACCAAGATAGGGACAACAACAATTTAGAAACAGAATAACAACCAGAACTGACAGAAAATTGAACTGTATGGAAGTTGGACAACCAAGAAGTTAAAATAGACCTGTTCATCCAGACCAGTAGGAGGGGCAGAGTTGGGCAGCCAGGCGCGGGTTGCGGCGTGGAGAGCAGAGAGCATTGGGACCAGGTGCATAAGGCATTCGGAGTGCACAAGACCACAGTGGATGGACCCTGAGCACGCAAGTGGCAGCTGGCAGATCCCGGCTGAGGGGTGGCAAATGACAGACCCAGCAAGGCAGCAATTGTGAAGCAAGGCACTGCACACAACCCAGCACTGGGTTCACAGCACTGGGAAATACAGCCTTGGGGCACTGATTGAAAACACCTGTGGGGGTTGAGGCGCAGGGAGAGACTCCCAGTCAAACAGAAGAGGTCCTTGGAAAGTCCCATGGAGTGCACAAGCCCACCCACATGGGAATTGGCACCAGAGGGGCCCAGTTTGCTCCAGAGAAGCAGTGGAAGGGACTGAGGTCTGACAGAGAGCAGAGCAAGTGCCATGGTTCCCTCTTGGACCCTGCCCCCACATACAGCATCACAACCCAGCAACTGGGGTGCCCCACCCTGGTGAACTCCTAAGGCTCCGCCCCTCATACATAATAGGTGTGACCAGACCAAAGGTGGGGAGAGATGGCTCAAACAGAATTGGTAGCCCCTCAATGATACTTTTAACCAAGAGAGAGATAGCCAACCTATCAGATGCACAGTTCAAAGCACTGGTGATCAGGATGCTCACAGAATTGGTTGATTTTGGTCACAAATTCAATGAACAAATGCAGGCTACAATAAGAAAAATTAAGGAAAATGCACAGGGAACCAATAGTAATGGGAAGGAAACTGGGACTCAAAACAATAGAGTGGACCAGAAGAAGAAAGAAATAACCAAACAAAAAAGAATGAGAAATAAGAATTCCAAAAAATGAGGAGAAGCTTAGGAATCTCCAGGACATCTTTAAACATTCCAATATCCGAATTATAGGGGTACCAGAAGGAGAAGAGGAAGAGCAACAAGTGGGAAACTTATTTGAACAAATAACAAAGGAGAACTTCCCCATTCTGGCAAAGAAAATAGACTTCCAGGAAGTCCAGGAAGCTCAGAGACTCCCAAAGAAGTTGGACCCAAGAAGGAACACACCAAGGCACATCATAATTACATTAGCCAAGGTAAAAATGAAGGAGAGAATCCTAGAAGCAGCAAGAGATAAGGGGACAGTAACCTACAAAGGAGTTCCCATCAGACTGTCAGCTGATTTCTCAAAAGAGACCTTGCAGGCAAAAAGGGGCTGGAAAGAAGTATTCCAAGTCATGAAAGGCAAGGACCTACATCCCAGATTGCTCTATCCAGCAAAGCTTTCATTTAGAATGGAAGGGCAGATAAAGTGCTTCTCAGATAAGGTCAAGTTCAAGGAGTACATCATCACCAAGCCCTTATTTTATGAAATGTTAAAGAGACTTACCTAAGAAAAAGAAGATAAAAAACATGTATAGTAAAATGACAGCAAACTCACAATTATTAACAACTACACCTAAAACAAAACAAAAAGAAACTAAGCAAACAACTAGAACAGGATCAGACCCACAGAAATGGAGAACACATGGAGGGTTAGCAACAGGGGAGTGGGAGGAGGAGAGAGGGGGAAAATGTATGGAGAATAAGTAGCATAGATGGTAGGTAGAAAATAAACAGGGTTAGGGTAAGAATAGTATGGGAAATGTAGAAGCTAAAGAAGTTATGACACATGGACATGAACTAAAGGGGGGAATGTGGGTGGGAGAGGGTGTGGAAGGTGGAGGGGAATGAAGGGGGGTAATGGGACAACTGTAATAGCATAATCAATAAAATATATTTAAAAAAAATAATATGCACACATGCAAAAATGAATAAATGGATGGGAATTTTAAGGAAGGAAGGAAGGAAGGAAGGAAGGAAGGGAGGGAGGGAGGGAGGGAGGGAGGAAGGAAAAAGAAAGAAAGAAAAAGAAAAGAGAACTTATTTGAAAACATAATGAAGGAGAACTTCCCCAATCCGGCAAAGGAAATAGACTTCCATTAAGCCCAGGAAACTCGGAGAGTCCCAAAGAAGTTGGACCCAAGGAAGCACACAAGAAGGCACATCATTAATTACATTACTGAAGATAAGGAGAGAATCCTAAAAGCAGCAAAAAAAAGGTCCCTTAAGACTATCAGCTAATTTCTCAAAAGAAATCTTGCAGGCAAGAAGGGGCTGGAAAGAAGTATTCCAAGTCATGAAAGGCAAGGACCTAAATCCAAGATTACTCTATCCAGCAAAGCTATCATTTAGAATGGAAGGACAGGTAAAGTACTTCCCAGATAAGGTCAAGTTAAAGGAGTTCATCATCACCAAGCCCTTATTATATGAAATGTTAAAGGGACTTATCTAAGAAAAAGAAGACAAAAAATATAAACAGTAAAATGACACCAAAATCACAACTATCAACAAACAAAATTAAAAACAAAAACAAAAACATAAGTGGACTAAGCAAACAACTAGAACAGGAACAAATTCACAGAAATAGAGGTAACATGGAGGGTTATATCAGTGGGGATGCAGAATGGGGAGGATGGGGAAAAAGGTACAGGAAATAATAAGCACAAATTGTAGGTAAAAAACAAACAGGGGTAGGTTAAGAACAGCATAGGAAATGCAGAAGCCAAAGAATTTATATGTACAACCCATGGACATGAACTAAGGTGGGGGCGGGGGGATTGTGGGTGAGAGGTGGCTGCAGGGTGGAGGGGAATAAGGGTGGAAAATGGGACAACTATAATAGCATAATCAATAAAATATATTTAAAAATAGTCTGTTATTGTTTATCCTAATTCTTTATGGTTTGGTTTTAAAATATTTAAACATTTACTCAAATGAGTTATTTCTAGAATATAATGAGGATGATAAAAGGCAGGTTTCTAGTTTTACTTTTTATACTTTCGTAATACCAGTCTTAGGATTTTTTACAACGAGCAATTTATAATTGCTTTGTAATTTTGTAATTTAAACTTTTATAATTTAAACCATTATCAAAAATGTGTCCCATAGAATGGGCTTTTATTTTGGAATCTGGTAAGGTGGGATGTAACTTTTGTTGGTTTCTAAATGGTTTATCAGATGCCTTGTCACCCATTATTTAACTCGGAGCTGAGATTTGGAGAACAGGAAAGAGTAAGCAGGGTGGAAAAGTTGAGGACATTCCAGTGAGGGAAAGTAGGATTTTCAAAGAGGTAAGAAAATAGCCAGTGTGTGCAAGAAATTCCAGGCCAATTCATGTGACTGAATTAAAAGGTGCAGATAGAGTCCTCTCAATTTTTGAGGGAATTTGGGGGAACACACTGTGAAAATTCAGAATTTAAAGGTTAACAGTATCATTACTTCTATCAATGGTCTCCATCTTCTAGAATTCATAACTATTAAACATTTGCTATATTGGCTTTATCTTCTTCTAATAAAAGCATTAAGTCATTACAGAGAAAATTAGATTTCCTTTTGATCATCATTTCCCATTCCACTCCCCCTCTGTTCATGTATTTGGAATGGTCCCACTTATGTTCCAATACATTATACATATATGTGTGTGTTAGGATTAGGCTTGGCCACAAGTGAAAGAAACCCCAAAATAAGGAGAAGAGGAGTTTTAAAAAGTAAATATTTATTTATCTCTCATACAAAAGTCTTGGTAGATAGTTTAGACCTGACATGACTTCTTTATGATCTCAAGAGCCCAGCTTCCTTCTATCTTGTATCCATCCTTCACCCATGGATCCCATTCTAAAGTTTACTTCTTGGTTCAAGAGGGCAGTTTTATCTAGCTCTTACCATCATATCTACATTCCAACTAACAGAAAGGATAGATGGTGTAAAGAAGAAATATGAGGAGAAGAAGAAGGCATTGTGGGTTGAATTGTGACTACCAAAAATGTATGTTGAAGTCCTAATCCCCAGTATATATCAATATAACCTTACTTGGAAATGGGGCTTTTGTGAACGTAATCAGGTTAGGATGAGGTCATACTGAATTAGTGTGGGTTCTAATCTGTCTGGTGTCATTGTAAGAAGAGAAGAAACATAGACTCAGACACACAGGACATAACATCATGCGAAGACAGAGGCAGATATTGGAATGACGGGTCAACAAGCCAAGGAATGCCAAGGACTGCCAACAACAGAAGCCAGGAGAAAGCTAGGAACGGATTCTGCCTTAGAGCCATCAAGACAGCATAACATGCTGACAGGACTTCTTGCCTTCTAAAACAACTTCTAGCCTTCTGAAACATAAGAAAACAAACTTCTGTTGCCTAAAGCTACTCAGCTTATTGTTATGGTACTCAGCTATTCATCACTTTGTTATGGTAGCCATAGGAAACTAATACAGAAAGCCAAAGGAAGAAGAAGCAAAAAGGAAGTGGAAGAATTAAAAGGCTTTTATTAGCTACCCTTAAGGAAGGTTCCTGGAAGTTTCCAAATAACAGTGCTCATATCCCAGTGAACATAGTGAGATGTCAGTGAGACATGCTCACACCTAGCAAGGAAATATTTATTCTGGATTTCCCTGTGCCCACTCAAATTTTTATTACAATGGTGAAAAAATAAAAGAATAGTGAGATTTTTTAAATTTACATAAATGGCATCAACAGTAGTTTCCTCTTTGCAACCTTTTTTTTTTTTTTTGACTCATTTGTTTTGAGGAATTTATCCAGGTTGAAACACATGTTCTAAATCACTGTATTTAATAATATCCCAGTCTACTATGCATACATGCCTTCTGAATAATGGTAATATATTTTCACTTTTTCTTTCTTACAGAGCTGCAGTAATGTACTATACTATCTTGTTGAGCATATATAGGAGAATTTTCCTACAGTGTATACATAGAGGTGGAATTTCTAGAAGATAATACATATACAGTTTAATTTTTAAAAGATGTTTCCACATTGTTTTCCCATAAGGTTATACCAATGTATACAAGGTCTGTTTGGAAAAAGCCCAGCCATTGTTAATAAAATGAGAACAGTTTGTGTGAGATTGATATAAACTGGCATCCAAGGAGAGTGGACTGGAATGCATGTGTGAACAATGATGACTTCACTGTACTAATCAGTAGGAGTGATAGACACTGCTGAGTGAGCATGTGCACTGTGTGGCTGTTACATTCAAAATGACTGAGCAAGTAGAGCAAAAAATCTGCATCAAATTTTGTGTTAAGCTTGAACGCTCCTCTGCAGAAACTATTCGAATGATCCAGAAGGCTTTTGGGGGGAGCGGGGGGATGATGCAGTGAGTGCAGCAAAAATAAAAGTGTGGCACAACAGTTCAAAGATTTACCTGTAAAATGGTAAACTGAGAATCTGTTGAAAGTGATCCACATTTTGGAAGGCCTGCAATAAGCAAAACACTTGAGAATGTTGAAAGTGTATGGGGTGCAATCAACAAAGGTTGGTGACTGACAGTGCCAGAACTGGAAGCTGATCTGAGGATTCCAAAAACTACTGTGTCTGAGATTTTGATACAGGATCTTGACATGAAACATGTTGCAGGAAAATTTGTTCTGTGGCTTTTGCTACTAGAGCAGAAGGAACATTTTGCTGCAGTTGGGAGAACTGTGTGAGGTCCCAAGGTGCCTACTTTGAAGGGGACTTAGGCACCATTGTCCTATGTATAATGTTTCTCTTTAATAAATGTCTCTATTTTTCATATTGCATAGCTGGGTACTTTCTGTACAGACCTTGTATACCTCTCCAGCAGTATATCCCATTTTACTGCCAACAACTTCATATTATTGGACTTTAACATTGTAGTTGAAATAAAATGAAGCCATTTTAGGAATAGAGTTAAATAAGTCTTCACAAATACATATCCCTATGTATTTTATGTATACCTATGTATCCCTATTAAACATTACCACAATCAAGACATAGAATATTTCTATCAGGCAAATAATCCCTTCATGCATTATGGAAGAGTCTGAAGCCAACAGAGTTGAAAATTAGATGAAAGGGGAATTTTTCTTTAAAAATAACTTAGCAGTCCTGTCCCTGTGGCCCATTTGGTTGGAGTGCTGATCTGTGCACTGAAGGGTTGTGGGTTGATCTCTGCTTGGGGCACATATGGGAGGCAATTAATTGATATTTTTCCCTCATATCAATCTTTCTCTTTCTCTCTCTCTCTCCCCCCCCCCTCCCTTGCTCTCTCTCTCCCTTCCTTTCTCTCTAAAATCAATTGGAAACATGTCCTCAGGTAAGAATTTAAAAAATTAAAATAAAAATAACTTAGCAAAACTGGCACAGGCACATCAGAAAATATAAATGCTCCTATAGTTAATAATGACATTGAATCTACAATTATAATCTATCACACACACACACACACACACACCAGCTCTAGGCCCACATGATTTTACCAGTGAATTCTTTTGAACGTTTAGGAAAGAAATAATCCCAATCTAACAAAATTCTCAAATTAATGTGTCAATTCAATACAATCTCATTTTAAATTCCCAGCAGCATTTTCTTCATGTGTAAAGGGACTACATGATTCTAAAATGTGTATGGGAATGCAAAGGGTCAGAAGGGTAAATATCAAGTTGATGGGAACAAAGAGGGAGGCTGTCAGTGTGGTCAGTCATATTTGGTACCTTAATCAGGCAATGATCTCATGGAGACTTTGTAAAAGTTCAATGAGTGGTTTGCTTGAGATTTATGCACATTGCTGTATATGTGCTATATGCTAATAAAATATTTACAAAACAAAGCAACTGTCTCCTTGCCAGAAGTTTCCCTGGAAAGTCTCTATTATTTATACCTGGCACTTTGGTCAGGTATATTGTAGTGGTAAAAATTATTAAAGCTGGAATTAGCCAGACCCAGCTTCAGACTTGGCTGTGCTACTGGGATTGATATAATGGCTTTGGAAATGGATTGGCAATATCCAGCAGTGTCCATATGTACAGCCTATGATATAGCAATGAAGCTGCAAGGCATATACTCAACATAAATGACCTAAGAAACCAGTAAAAAATGTGGACAACTCAAGTTCCAAGGACTGACCATCTCTGGGCAAATTGCTTTCCCTCTTTGAGTTTTAATTCCCACATATGTAAAGTGGACATCATAACACCTCTAGCAACATCACAGAATTGTGTCCAGCCTAAGGCTGGCATCTAGCATCTAGCAGATGTTCAATAAATGGTAGCTGATATTTCTATTTGATGTTTGAATAAAGATGCCATCGTTGATACCTTAATAAAGTATGAAATGTCTCTGCCACCACTCCCATAGCACTAGACTTCCTCCCAACATCAGTATTCTAAGCAAGACAACTAAGGTGGGAAATCTTACTTGAGAAACTCAGCCTGGTTCCTGGTGGACCAAATAGGGAGAGTGAGTGTTGCTAAGCATCCCTGGGGCAAGGGCTCCTTCTCCATCCCTGTGTCTGGGATGCTGGTACTCCTGTCAGTTCAGTGAGAGCTTCATGTCACAGCCCATGCTCATCTTCTCCCCCAGGATTGCCAGCCATCTAAGAACTCCCTCTGCTGAGTTCACTCCATTTGGAATCCTCTGGGAAAACAGACACGGATTGCGTACACCACAGAATTAGCCTTTATATTTCATTGTGTGCCTGTTAAGTCGGCGGTGAAACAGATGTGGTTTTCGGCAGACATGACTTCGAAAGCCGTAAACACACTTATCAGCAAACTGCAGAACACGAGACAGCCGGCAACAGTCAAGGTCACTGACAGGTGACACAGCAAATAAAGGGAGATTAAAAGCCATGCCTTGTCTGACATGGGCCCGTTTGATACTTACCAATGGCAGGATACGGAACACTGCCTACTCTTGATGGGAAGTCACTGAACACAGTGTAATTTCTTGAAAAGTGAGTCCCTGCCATTTTGCTTTAGGGGAGGAAAAAAAAGGAAATAAAATAAAGCAAAATACAGGTAGCTCTTTGCTGATGGTCTGTTTGCATTTACTTAATACTAACCTTTATTAAGAGTTTGTCATTGGTTGGATTTTCTACCAAGAATTCTCCTTCTCCATCTTCAGGAGAACCATATTTATCCTCATTTTATTGATTGATTGATTGATTGGTGGGGTTTTTAATTGATTCAAACATCAATTGTTGTCACTATTACAAATGCCCTTCCTTTTCTCCCCTTTGCCTCCCTCCACCAGTTCCCCCCTCTACCCAACCCCCTCCCCACCACCTTCACCATATTGTTTTCTGTGTCCATGGGCTATGCATCTATGTTCTTTGGCTAATCTCTTCCAGTTCCCCACCACCTCCCCTCTGAGATCTCTCAGTCTGTTGCATGTTTCCATGCCCATGCCTCTGCTCCTATTTTGTCAGTTTATTTTGTTAATTAGATTCCACACATGAGTGAGATCATATGGTATTTATCTTTCTCTGACTGGCTTATTTTGCTTAGCATAATAATCTCCAGCCCATCCATGCTGTCAAAGGGTAAGAGTTCCTTCTTTCAATAATTATTCTCCCTTTCCAGTAGGGTAAACTGAGACTCAGAGGATTTATGGTAACCTTCTCAAGCTAGTCAGTGACCAGCCAGGCTGGAACCCAGAGATTTTGTTATAATGCTCATGCATAATGACAGAGATTCACTCTGGGTGAAGGAGGGAGTATGTTAGGATGACATCCAGA
Organism: Phyllostomus discolor; assembly: GCF_004126475.2. Lineage (NCBI taxonomy): Eukaryota > Metazoa > Chordata > Mammalia > Chiroptera > Phyllostomidae > Phyllostomus > Phyllostomus discolor. Next base: position 100,358,831 of record NC_040905.2, on the reverse strand, counting down.
TGGCAAGGCTCTCTGGCACTATAAACACTTGGCATGCAATGTGCACCTTGCCTAGTTTTGGACACCATCCTCTCTGCAGCTGAGAAACATGCAATCCAAAGAATTTCTGGAAATGATCATTTGCATGTCAGGGTACTAATATCCCTTGATTCTGTGCATCTCTGTGGCATAAGTAAGATTTCAATACATCTGCCTCTCTTTTATCCCAAAGAGCATTTTATGTATGCTAAGGAAACACACTCTTTGAAAGGGCCCATTCATGAGACATTCTTTTGCTTTTCACCCATCCATCTAGCTGTTATTATATGGAAAATTTAAAAGCCAGTTTGAAAATCAGGTTTAAACCACAGGGCACATCCACTAAGAACAAACCCAATTAAGATATGATTCTCCAAATATTTGGTGTCTTAAGTAGGTTTGACCCACATGTAAGCTGGGGTCATCCTTCTCTTTGACTTTAAGTAAATTTGGCCTGAACCCCCATCCCAAGTCCTATGAGTCTACCATCCTCCCAAGACTTATGTGAATTGCTCAGGATTGATTACAGCTATCTGCAAGATTTTGCCCCTGTTACCTCTTTGCTCACATTTTAGCTCTCAAGGTTGCATGTACCCAGAGAGTAATAGCCTATTTTTCTGATGTTCCTTAATATAATGTCACTGTCAACCTTTTGGGGTGAACAAGAGGGGTTGTATCATGGCAATGCCAATACCTTAAAATTTCATATTAGATGCCTCAAGCCTACTTGACCCCTCTCAATCTCTTCATACTTCCAGAACTGGCAGAATAAGCTCTGCTCCAGCCACTGTGGCTCCTCATGGTTCCTCAATCATGCCAAGTTCACTCCTGTCTCAGGGCCTTTGCACTTGCTAGATGATTGTCCCTTACATAGCCTCAAGACTGCTCCATCACTTCCCTTATGTCTCTGCACAGTCACCTTATCAGACACATCTTCCAATCATCCTACATATGAACATCTCCATTTCCCTTTTCCTTATTTGTCTTGACAGCTTTCATTAACACCTCCCATACTTCTTATTTACTTGCTCCCATTTTTTATCTCCCCTGTCAGACTCATATTCCATATGTGTGGCCATTTTGCCTATTTTGTTCTCTCCAGTCTCCCCAGCATCTAGAGGAGGAATACAAGGGGAGAGGAGAGGGCATCCATGAAATGTATTGACAGAGTAAAAAAAAAAATTAGTAAAGACACTTTCCATTTAACTGAAGTTTTTTTTCTTTCTAGGAGCAATGTCAACATGATTATCTTGGAGTACAATTAAGTCTTTAGGGTGATATTTTGCCACCAGAGAAAGCAAAGCAGAAGCAACATTTCTCTGGAGGAGGACTCATGATCTAGGCTAGAAGGATTGAGAAGGAAGCTGGGTTCAGTGCTGCAGAGGGAGGCCCAGGATGCCAAGACTGGGCAGTTGGAGCTGAAGGGGCAATAGGAAGGCCTGAGTGTCCTTACTCTGCAACAGAGACCATGGCCAGACACATTCCCTGAGTCACACACTCCTCTTAGCAAGTAGTCTAGGTGGTGGCAAAGAGTCTGGCCTCTAAGATTGGATTGCTGACTGAAATTCTCATTCCACCAAATCTTAACTGTATGGCCTTGGACAAATTATTTAGCTGATCCAGAAAGACGCTTCTCTCCTAAATTGAAAAGAACTTTCTTGCTTTATTGATGATCTGCTTTGTTTAAAAAAAAATCAGAAAATTCAGACAAGTATGTTGAACAAAAGAGAAATATCTCATAATCCCACCACTCAAAGCAACCGCTTGTGTATAACAGTTTGTGTATATCCTTCTAGACCTGCCCTGTGCCACATGGTGGTCACTATGGTGGAAATGTGGCTAATCTGAATGAAAAGATTTAAGTGTAAAAGACATACTGAATTACAAAGACATAAAAAATTAAGTTTCTCATTAATAATTTTAGATTGGGTGAGAGGTTGAAATGATCATATTTGAGATATTTCAGGATAAATAAAATATAATTAACCCCCCTCTCATCTGACAACCATCAAAACATTCTCCATATCCATGATTCTGTCTCTGTTCTGCTCGTTTGCTTAGTTTGTTTTATTTTTTTTAAGATTTTATTTATTTACTTTTAGAGAAGGGAGGGAGAGAGGGAGAGAAATATCAATATGTGGTTACCTCTCACACGTCCCCTACTGGAAACCTGGCCCACACCCCAGGTATGTGCCCTAGACTGGGAATCAGACCAGTGACCCTTTGGTTCGCAGGCTGGCACTAAATCCACTGAGCCACACCAATCAGGGTTTAGTTTGTTTTTTAGACTCAATTGTTGATAGATATGTGTTTATTGCCATTTTATTATTCATAGTTTTGATCTTCTTTTTCTTAAATAAGTCCCTTTAACACCTGGAACAATTTACCAGGAACATTTTTGTGGGTGAGTAAGCTAAGATTTTAATCATTACACTAAATGGCTACAGAGTATAATACTGAATAAATGTATCAGAATTTATTTATCCTATAATTAAATATTTAGGCTATTTCTTTATTTGTTCTCTGTTTTGCTTTTTTCCCTTTTTTTTATTGGTTTATAAAGCCCTGTGACAAGCTGTGTTACAAAAAACAGTAAATTGCTAAAATACACTTAGGGTTCATGGAAACAGAGTAAGTGACACATTCCTTGAACCAGCAACTTTGTGAATTGGGGATGCTCTTGGGTGGAGCAGCGGAGTGATTTCAAAGGCCTCTAACCAATCAATTTGAGGTTCAGACACACTTAATCCCAGGACACAGCAAACAGTGTAATAATGTATAGTTGGACACAAAGGCTCTAGAGAAAGACAAGTCACATTTTGATCCTGGGTCTCTGTTTTTCTGTGTGACCTCCTGCCAGTTTTGTAAACTCTCTGAGCCTCAGTTTCCATATCTAAGAAATGGGAACACTAACTATACCTCCCTTATAAGATCACTCTCAGAATTTAATGAAATGTTATATGTAATTGGTCAGGACACCACCTGGCTCTTGGTAAATCCTCAGGAAATGTCATTATTAACATTTTTGAGATCTTATTTGGATACACCAATCAACACACACATACAGACACACACATATGAGATTTCTGCATTTTTATCATCTCTCCCCTCTCTCAACTACTTTTTTCAAAAGAGATCTATTTGCTAAAATAAATTGAAATGGGTAAAGAATTTGAGGCACAATTTATACTAGATATATCTGCAATTACTAACTCTGAATTAAACATATCCCTTCATGAATAATGAAGTAGAAATGGGCCAAAGGAAAAATGAGATAAGATCTTAAATCCATGTATTTTTAATTGCTTCATTATCTAAAATTTGCTATGAATAGCAGTGGATACAGTTTGCTGTTTAAAGCACAAAAAAGAAATAAGAATTTTCAGCCAAATCACAAAAGGCTATCAAAAATTAATTTTGTATGCTGTGATCATTGAAAATGTAAGTAATTTTGAGGCAAGAGTGACATTAAAAAATGCCATTTATATGCTAATAATAAATGAGTCGTGTTTTTTTCATCTTGATGCAAAATAAAATACAATTTTTCATTTTAATAAACTGTAATGAGTTAGAAGCTTTAGCAAAAGTTTGGGACAGAGAGTGGAAGACTGGCAGATGGTAGGGAAGAGGGCTGAGGGGGAGTGAAAATGAGATGGGTCCTATCAGCTGGTACTGACATCCTAAACTGGATAAGAACCTTTGGAGTTAAGGTGATTTTCTTTAGGTTTCTAGAAATTTTCAGAAGTCCAATTTACCTAAGAGGAGGTCAACTATTCATTAGTGCCATATTAGAAAACTGTCTCTATGAACTATAGTGAATTCATCATCCTTTTATTTCTTGCATGGAATGACATTCACATTCTAGATTTTTTTTCTTTTCTTTCTTTCTTTCTTTTTTTTTTTTCAAGGAGAACAGAGGCAGCTACCGTCACTGGTGACCATGGGTTGGCTGGCTTCCCTCAAAGGCCACACACTTGATCTTGAAGTTACCTTCTGCCACCAGGTAATTGATGGCCTCCAGGTTAAGACATTTGGAGAACTTGAATGTGTGTTCATCTGGCAGCTTGACAGTCAGGTCTGCCTGGTAGAAGGAGATGCACACCCCTGTGACACTTCTAGGCTGGAAGGGGAAGGCAGACTCCCGCTGCTCAGTCCCCCAGACCCTTCTACCCTTGCTGTTACACACAGTGGTGTTGGTGTCCCCATGCACGTTGAAGCAGGGACACATTGCTCCTATCTTTACCCAGGTTCATCACGAAGCCCTTGATGTCAGGGGTCACCTTGACCTGCACTCTAAAGCACTCCTCAGGTTTGAGATTCAGGTTACTGCTGACCAGACCACAAGCCATGACTGAGGACAGGAGGATGGTCCTAGGGCCTGCAGCTCCGGCTATCTGAAAATTCCACTGGAGAAAGCCACATTCTAGAATTTTAAAAAAAAGAATGTAGTCAGTTATGTGAAACTTGGTACACATATTGCTCTCTGAAGAATATTTTTCTTTTTTTAAAGTATATTTCATTGATTAGGCTATTAGTTGTCCCATATTTTTTCTCCCCTTTATCTCTCTCCACCCTGTGCTCCCATTCCCTCTAGCATTCCCTGCCCCCTTAGTTCATGTCCATGGGTCATGTACATTTAAGCTCTTTGGCTTCCCCCTTTCCTATTCTATTCTTAACATCTCCCTGTCTATTTTGTACCTACCAGTTATGCTTCTTATTCCCTGTACCTTTTCCATGATGAATATTTTTCATTAGTTATGTTTATTCTTTCAAACTTTTTATGTCAGACATTTTGCTAAGTATTATATCCATTCTTTTATCTAATCTCCATGATAGTCCTAGGAAATTGGTATTATCATTCTCATTTTACAGATGAGAAATTTGAAACACAGAGAGGGTATGCAATTTCCCCAAGATCTGACCGTTTGTGAGCTGTGGAGTTTAGATCTGAATTCGCATCTGTAAGTTAAGTGCCACACACTTACTTACATACAACATCAACTCTTTTTTAAAAAGAGGAAATAGAAGAATGTAAACATTTAACTCAAAACAAATGAATTTCAAATGGTAAAACTCCATGCATCAGTGAGAAAACCACTTTGGGGGAAAACAAGAAGAGGGCCACTGGGGTGTCTTAAGATGTCACTGTCCATTCTGCCTCCAGGAGGCAGGTACCTGCTGAACATATCACCTACACTTGGCTAGTTTTAAAGTCTAATTAGTTACTTTATCAGATCTGAAAGGATGGAGTGCTCAAGACTTCCACACATGTGAGTCAGGCCTTAATGAAAAATACCCAGAGTTCTGCTGGGCTAAGAGGCCATTCATTTTTTACTGAGGGTCTAACATTATTCTCTGATCTCTGAAGCTAGGAGCCAAGTTTCCAAATTTATCTCTGTATTCCCCCTTGTCCTTTAGTCTTAGATCTTGGGTTGCCTTTGCCCGAATTAGTTGGTGGTGTTAATTATCTTTTAACCAGAGTATCTTTAAATGAGACCATGTGAGTTATGGAACAGTAATTCACCCTTTCAGATCTAGTGGACTCAAGGCCACAGGCCAGAGCCTATTAAACAGAAAGGTCTAAGTTATTATCCTATAATTCACCTCTTGAAAGTATCTTAATCCAATTAAACTATGTCCCTGAATGACTATTAAAAGAATTTTTTTTTTTTTTAAAAAAAAGGGTTCTGGATCTCTCTTGTTACAATCCAAAATAATTTTCAGTGCCAAACAGTCCTCCCTTTAAAGTCATTAGAAAGAAAATTAAAGAGAAAAATGAAAGAAAAGAGACTCTTTTATCACTGGCAATGCTGCACTATAGATAATCAATCATATTTTTTTAAAATTGTTTTATTGTTGTTCAAGCACAGTTATCTGCATTTACCCCCCCATTCCCCCCTGCAACCCCAGCTATCCCCACCTCCCTCCCCAGATTCCACCCCCCTTGGCTTTGTCCATGAATCCTTTATAGTTGTTCCTGAAAACCCTTTCTCTCTTTCCCATTACCCCCTCCCACCTCCTCTCTGGTTATTGTTAGATTGTTCTTAATTTCAATGTCTCTGGTCATATTTTGCTTGCTTGTTTGTTTTGTTGATTAGGTTCCACTTCAAGGTGAGATCATATGGTATTTGTCCTTCACCTCCCAGCTTATTTCACTTAGCATAATGCTCTCCAGTTCCATCCATGCTATTGTGAAGGATAGGAGCTCTTCTTTCTTTCTGCTGTGTAGTATTCCATCATGTAGATGTACCATAGTTTTTTGATCCATTCATTTACTAATGGGCACTTAGGTTGCTTCCAGCACTTGGCTATTGTAAATTGTGCTGCTATGAACACTGAGGTGCATAAATTCTTTTGGATTGCTGTTTCAGGGCTCTTAGGATATAATCCCAGCAGTGGAATTGCCAGGTCAAAAGGCAGTTCCATTTTTAGTTTTCTGAGAAAATTCCATACTGTTTTCCACAGTGGCTGCACCAGTCTGCATTCCCACCAACAGTGCACAGGGGTTCCCTTTTCTCCACATCCTCTCCAACACTTACTGTTTGTTGATTTGGTTATGATGGCCATTCTCACCGGTGTGAAGTGGTACCTCATGGTGATTTTAATTTGCATCTCTCTGATGGCTAGCGATGCTGAGCATCTTTTCATACGTCTCTGGGCCCTCTGTATGTCCCCCTTGTAGAAGTGTCTGTTCAAGTCTTTTGTTCATTTTTTGTGGGGTTGTCTTCCTGGACTGGAGTCATGTGAGTTCTTTATATCTTTTGGAGATCAAACTCTTGTTCAAGGTATCATTGGAAAATATGTTTTCCCATACAGTTTTTGTTCTCTTTTCATTTTAATGCTGTTTTCTTTAGCCATGCAGAAGCTTTTTATGTTGATGAGATCCCATTTGTTTATTCTTTCCTTTATGTCTCTTGCTCTAGGGGACATACTGGTGAGAATATTGCTGTGTGGAATGTCTGGGGTTTTCCTGCCTATGTTTTCTTCTAGGACTTTTGTGGTGTTATGACTTATATTTAAGTCTTTTATCCACCTTGAATTTATTTTTGTGTATGGTGTAAATTGGTGATCGAGTTTCATTTTTATGCATGTAGCTGTCTAGCTCTCCCAACACCATTTGTTGAAGGGAGCTATTTTTACTCTATTTTAAGCTGCTTCCCCCTTTGTCAAATATTAATGGACCATAGAGACTTGGGTTTATTTCTGGGCTTTCTCTTCTGTTCCATTGATCTATGTCTCTGTTCTTATTGCTAGTACCAAACTGTTTTGATTACAGTGGCCTTGTAATACAGTTTGATATCAGGTATTGTGATCCCTCATAATTTATTCTCCTTTCTCAAAATTGCTATGGCTATTTGGGGTCATTTATGGTTCCATATAAATTTTTGAAATGTTTGTTCTATATCTGTGAAATACGTCATTGGTACTTTAATAGGGATTGTGTTGAATCTATAAATCGATCATCTTTTAACCAATGGAAACATGGCAAAGATCTCAGCAACCAAGTATTTTCTCCATGACCAAATCCTTTTGATTTACATTGTCCCTCCCCTTGCACTTTTGAATTGTTCTATAGTAAGTCCGAGTCAAAAACTGGTGCTTAATTCTGTTATAATCTGCCCTATGACAACACAAGACTCTGTACAATAAACACAGATGGCTAAAGCTTAGTGACATGACTGCCTTCAATGAAAGCAAATATAATGCAAGTTTTGCAAAACCCAAAGAACTTGAGGTACCCTTGTATCTTAGTTTGTGGTCCCCCAGAAGCCAAGCTGGAGATAAGTATTCATCTATGCAGAGTTGATTTGAGAGGTGAAATAGGGACACTGGTAACATTGAGAAGGTAAAGGAACTGATACAGGGTATGAAGCAAGTCACTGCAGGGGTCAACCGATGTCAAATCCTGCTGGGGAGCCCTAGGGGATGGTGAAGAATGCGCACTTCAGAATGGTGAGGAAATGGGGTTGAGAGCACTCAGGAAAGTGATGAATTGGCCATCTTTTCCCCTGCTATCCTCTGAGTTTCAGGAGTCTAGAGTTCTCATTTGACCATCCAATTAACCATGTTCCATTCCACCTACATGGATATAATCAGAATCTACAATTTCCTTTCTGAAGTTCAGAAATACTCACCCTCAGCTCCAAACCCCACCTGTAGTCAATAGAGGCCATAGATAACAGCTCACACAGACCCAGACTCAAATCCTGACATATGGTCATGAGTAGTTACTTCTCCAAGACTTGGTTTCTCATCTGCACAATGGAGACAATATTTCCCAGGCTGTTGTGAGAAATAACTAAAGTAGCCCTGACAGACCCTTAGGATATCTAGCACACAGGCAGTCATTATGATGCTGATGGGGTTGAGGCTTTGCTTTGCAGGAATAGGAAAACCACTTCTTTTTAACTGGACACATCTTTTTTTTTTTCTTGCAAAAAAAATTCTTTTTTTTTTTATTTTAATCATAGTTCAAGTATAGTTTTCTCCCTTTTATTCCCAATCCAGCCCACCCACCCAGCCCTCCCCACTTCCCTCCCATTTCCACCCTCCCCTTAGTTTTTGTCCATGTGTCCTTTAAATTTGTTCCTGTAAACCCTTCCCATTCTCCTCTGAAATTCCCTCTTCTCTCCCCTCTGGTCACTGTCAGCCTGTCCTCTATTTCAGTGTCTTTGGTTATATTTTGCTTGTTTCTTTGTTTTGTTGAATAGGTTCCTGTTAAAGGTGAGATCATATGGTATTTGTCTTTCACTGCCTGGCTTATTTCACTTAGCATAATGCTTTCCAGCTTTATCCAAGCTGTTGCAAAGGGTAGGAGCTCCTTTATTTTTTTCTGCTGCATAGAATTCCATGTGTAAATGTACCATAGTTTTTTGATCCATTCATTTACTGATGGGCACCTAGGTTGCTTCCAGCACTTAGCTGTTGTAAATTGTACTGCTTTAAACATCAGGGTGCAAAGGTTCTTTTGTATTGGTGCTTTAGTGTTCTTAGGATATAGTCCCAGCAGTGGAATTGCTGGGTCAAAAGGCAGATCCATTTTTAGTTTTCTGAGAAAGTTCCATACTGCTTTCCAACGTGGTTGTACCAGTCTGCAGTCCCACCAAGAGTGCACTAGGGTCCCCTTTTCTCCACAACCTCTCCAACACTTGTTTGTTGCTTTGTTTATGAAGGCCATTCTGACTGGTGTGAAGTGATATCTCACTGTGGTTTTAATTTGGATCTCCCTGATAACTAGCGATATTGATAATCATTTCATGTGTCCTTAGATCCTCTGTATGTCCTCCTTGGAGAAGTATCTGTTCAAGTCCTTTGCCCATTTTTTAATTGGGTTGCTTGTCTTCTTACAATGGAATTGTGTAAGTTCTTTATATATTTTGGAGATTATACCCTTGTTTGAAGTATCATTGGAAAATATGTTTTCCCATAAATTTGGTTCTCTTTTTATTTTGATACTGTTTTCTTTAGCCCTGCAGAAGCTTTTTATTTTGATGAGGCCCAATTTGTTTATTGTTTCCTTTATGTCCCTTGCTCTAGGGGACATGTCAGTAAAGATGTTTCTACTGAAATATCTGAGATTTTCCTACCTACATTCTCCTCCAGACTTTAATGGTGTTGCGGCTTATATTTAAGTCTTTTATCCACCTTGAATTTACTTTTGTGTAAGGTGTAAGTTGGTGCTCTAATTTCATTTTTTTGCACGTGGCTGTCCAGTTCTCCCAACAGCATTTGTTGAAGAGGCTATATTTACTCCATTTTATGTTGCTGCTTCCTTTGTCAAATATTAGTTGACCATAGAGACTTGGGTTTATTTCTGGGCTTTCTGTTCCATTCCATTGGTCCATGTGCCTGTTTTTATGCCAGTACCAGGCTGTTTTGATTACAGTGGCCTTGTAATACAGTTTGGTATCAAGTATTGTGATCCCTCCTACTTCGCTCTTCTTTCTAAAAATTGCAGCAGCGATTCAGGGTCGTTTATGGTTCCATATAAATTTTTGAAGCATTTGTTCTGTATCTGTGAAATATGCCCTTAGTACTTTAATAGGTGTTGCATTGAATCTGTAAATTGCTTTGGGTAGTATGGATATTTTGATGATATTAATTCTTCCAATCCATAAACACGGTATACGTTTCCATTTGTTTGTGTCTTCCTTGATTTCTTTCTTCAGTGTTATGTAGTTTTGTGAATACAGGTCTTTTACCTCCTTGGTTAGGTTTATTCCTAGGTATTTTATTTTTCTTTTTGCTATTTCCAATGGGATTTTTTTTTTCTGGATTTCTGCTTCTGCTGTTTCATTCTTGGTGTACAGAAATGCCTTTGATTTCTGGATATTGACTTTGTATCCTGCTGTTTTGCCAAATTCATTTATTAGGTCAAGCAGGTTTTTGGTGGAGTCTATAGGATTTTCTATGTACATTATCATGTCATTTGCAAACAGTGACAGTTTTGTTTCCTCCTTTCCGATTTGGATGCCTTTTATTTCCTTTTCTTGTCTGATTACTGTGGCTAAAACTTCCAATACTATGTTGAATAGAAGTGGTGAAAAGGGACAGCCTTGTCTTGTTGCTGATGCTAGTGGAAAAGATTTTAGTTTTTGCCTGTTGAGTGTGATGTTGGCTGTGGGTCTCTCCTATATGGCCTTTATTATGTTGAGGAATGCTCCCTTTATTCCCACTTTGCTGAGTGTTTTTATCATAAGTGGGTGCTGTACCTTATCAAATGCTTTTTCCGAATCTATTGATATGATCCTGTGTTTTTTGTCTTTGCTTTTGTTTATGTGATGTATTACATTTACTGATTTGCAAATGTTGTATCATCCCTGCATCCCTGGAATGAATCCCACTTGGTCATGGTGTATGACCTTTTTAATGTATTGTTGGATGTGGTTTGCCAGGATTTTGTTGAGGATTTTAGCGTCAATGTTCATCAGCGATATTGGTCTGAAGTTTTTTTTCTTTGTTGTGTCTTTATCTGGTTTTGGAATTAGGATGATGCTGGCTTCATAAAAAGAGTTTGGGAATATTCTGACATTTTGGACTTTTTTGGAATAGTCTGTCAAGGACAGGGGTTAGCTCATCCTTAAATGCTTTGTAGAATTCTCCTGTGAAACCATCTGGTCCAGGGGTTTTGTGTGTTGGGAGTTTTTTGATTACTGCTTCAATTTCTTTTGCTGTTATTAGTTTGTTCAGGCTTTCTGCTTCTTCTTCATTGAGTTTTGGAAGACTATATTTTTCTAGAAATTTGTCCATTTCACCTAGGTTTTCAAATTTCTTGGCATGCAGTTCTTTGTAGTAATTTCTTACAATCCTTTGTATTTCTGTGGTATCTGTTGTAATCTCTCCTCTTTCATTTCTGGTTGTGTTTATTTGGGTCTTCTCTCTTTTTTTCTTGATGAGTCTGCTTAAAGGCTTGTGGATTTTGTTTATCTTTTCAAAGAACCAGCTCCTGGATTCATTGATCCTTAGAATCGTGCTTTTAGTCTTATGTCATTTAATTCTGCTCTGACCTTGGTTATTTCCTTCCTTCCACTTGCTCTGGGTTGTCTTTGTTGTTGTTCCTCAAGTTCTTGTAGGCATAGGGTTAGGTTGTTCTATCCTAAAAAGGATAGAAACATGCCTGTATTGCTATGAACTTCCCTCTCAGGACTGCCTTCACTGTGTCCCATAAGTTTTGGGCTGTTGTGAGTTCATTTTCATTTGTTTCCAGAAACTTTTTGGTTTCTTCCCTAATTTCATTCTTGACCCATTCATTGTTTAATAGCATGCTATTCAATCTCCATGATTTTGAGTGTTTTGGGTTTTTTTCCTTAGGGTTGGTCTCTAGCTTCAGTCCCTTGTGATCCAAGAAAATGCTTGGTATGATTTCAATTTTCTTGAAATTGTTGAGACTTGTTGTGTGTCCTATCATGTGGTCTATCTTTGAAAATGTTCTGTGTCCATTTGAAAAGAATGTGTATTTAGCTTCTTTGGGATGGAGGGCTCTGTATATATGAGTTAAATCCATTTCATCTAGGGCATTGTTCAATGCCACAATATCTTTGTTGATATTTTGTTTGGAAGATCCGTCCATTTTTGACAGTGGGATGTTAAAATCCCCCACTATAATTGTGTTGCTGTCAATATCTTTCTTGAAGTCCTCTAAGATTTTCCTTATGTATTTGGGTACTCCTATGTTGGGTGCATATATATTTGTAATATTTATGTCTTCTTGGTGCATTATTCCTTTAAGTATTATGAAGTGACCTATTGGGTCTCTCTTTATGGCCCTCTTTTTGAAGCCTATTTTGTCTGATATGAGTATTGCTACCCTGGCTTTTTTTTCCCTGTCCATTTGCTTGGAAAATTTGTTTCCAGCCCTTCACTTTCAGCCTGTGTAGGTCTTTTATCCTGAGGTGGGTCTCTTCCAGGCAGCATATGTGGGGGTCATGTTTTCTTATCCATTCAGCTATTCTATGTCTTTTGATTGGAGCATTTAATCCATTTACGTTTAAGGTTATTATTCATAGGTACTTATTCATTGCCATTTATATACGCGTGTTCCTCTCTCTCTCTTTCTTTTCCTTCCTTTCCTTAAAGCAGCCCCTTTAGCATCTCTTGCAGAGCTGGTTTGGTGGAGGTGTATTCTTTTAGACTTCTTTTGTCTGGGAATCTCCTTATTTGGCCTTCTATCTTGACTGAGGGCCTTGCCGGGTAAAATAGGCTTGGTTGCAGGCCTTTAGTTCTCATTACTTAGAATATTTCTTGCCATTCTCTTCCGGCTTGGAGTGTTTCCCTTGAGAAGTCAGCTGTTAGGCTTATTAGGGCTCCCTTGTATGTTACTTCCTGCTTTTCCTTTGCTGCCTTTAATAGTCTCTTTGTCTTGAAATTTTGCCATTTTCATTATGATGTCTTGAGGTGGGCCTCTTTGGGTTCCTCTTGATAAGGACTCTCTGTGTTTCCTGGATTTGTATGATTTTTTTCTCTCATCAAATTAAGGCAGGTTTCCATCATTACTTTTTCAAACAGTTTTTCTATCCCTTGCTCTTCTTCTCCTCCTTCTGGTATCCCTATTATACGGGTATTACTACCTTTCATATTGTCTTGCATTTCTCTTAATCCCTCTTCATTATTTCTGACACTTTTTTCCTTTTCTGTTTTTTTCTGGGTGTTTGTTTGTTCTTTGTCTAGCTCGCTGATCTGATCTTTGGCTTCATTGATCCTGCTTTTGATTCCTTCTACTGTATTCTTCAGTTCAGAAATTGTAGTCTTTATTTCCTCTTGGCCCTTGTTGATAGTTACTATTTCCTTTTTCATGTTGATATAGTTTGCAGTGAGATCGTTGTAGCTTCCCTGTAGTTTCTGGTAGCTCATTGTGAATTCATTGAGCTTCCTAATAACCACTGCTTTGAACTCAATATCTGATAGTTGAGTTGCCTCTATTTCATTTAGCATTCTTTCTGAGGTCCTCCTTTCCCTTCATTTAGGGATTGTTTCTTTGTCTTCCCATTGTTTGTGAGACTCTTCTTGTTAGCCTCTGTTTCTTAAATTGATCTGTCCTGGTTCCCTGTGATTATGGTGTGAACTTCTGTGGTAGAATACCTGTAAGATTCAGTGGTGCAGTCTCCTTCATGTATCCTGGTGTTCACAGCTTCCCCCTACTCTTTTTTGTGATCAGGTGGAGGAGTAAGGCAAAATGGTTTAAGACAGCAAGACAGTATTCTATGATATTTACAGTAGCAGCCAGTAGATAACAGATGGGATATCCTTTGGCTATGTATAGTGTTAACCGTGATCTTCCACCCCACTAGCCACATTTTAGAAATGATGGAAAGAAGATAAGACTCTTATTGGGGACGAAAGATTATTAGTTGGATCTAGAAAGCTGTGAGGCTCTGGGAGGTCAGATTTTGAGGTAGGATGGGAATAAAGAGTAGTAAATAGGAGTAGTGTGTAAAAGAATAGAGACAACCCTCACAATAATATAGTTCAGGAAATTGCAAAGTGGGGTGAGATCAGGGAGGGGTGTTGAGTAGTATTTACAATTGTATGAACTAGGTCTTATTTACAGTAATATTAAAGCAACAATCATGTGGCAGAATCTATGAGATCTAGATAACAAGAATAAGGAGTATAGAACCTTGAGAGGTGTACTAATGGAACACAAATGAAGGACAGTAAGTTATCAACACACTGTGACTGATATAATGGGGGAACCTATCAAGCGACAGTATAACCAGCCAAGCAAAGAAGATTATACAGAAAGAAAAAGAATACCAAAATACTATTAAAATAAAAAATGTCAGAAAAGTGAGAAAAAGATAATAATTTGAAAAAGATAATAATAAAAGATAATAATAAAATTTGCAGTAACTTGCAGGCTCAAAAAAAAGGGGGGGGAGCAGAAGATAGAATGCAGGAGAAATAAATTTGGAGTGGAAGGAATAATACTAGGATGAAAGAAAGAGAAACATAAGGAATTGAGAGATATAAAAATAATAAGAATTAAAAAATAAAAAGTCACTTAAAAAACAAGATAAAATCAAACAATCAAACAACAGCCAAAAACAAACAAACAAACAAAAACAACAACAAAAACCTGTTGTTGGTTTCTAACTGGCTAAACCAGTTTTTCTGGTCTTGCGGGCTTCAGCAGGCTGAGAGGCATTTGGAATGTTTTTCATTCTTCCCAGTCAGAACTAAGTCAGTCTCTCGGGCACTGTCCCCAGGGCCAGCAGTGAGCTTTCCCCAGAGCCAATCCGACCTCCCCCTGCAGGTCCCTGGATGTGGGTATGGGCGCTCCCTAGCACGCTCTCCGTATCTCACTGCCTTGGTCTCCCGGGCTCCGGAGCCCCGCAGAGCTCCTGCATCTTTTCCAGATTCATGGTGCAAGCTCCGGGGATTGCAAGGAGACGCGCCCTTGCCCCAAATTTCACCAAGGCAGGCTCTATGTTCTCGGGAAGCACCCGCATCTTTTCTGGATTCACGGTGCAGGCTCCGGGGATCGTGAAGGGGTGCACATTTCCACCAATTTCCCCACTGCGGGCTCCAGGAAACCCCAAAGCGCTGCGACCCTTCCAGGTTCACAGCACGAGAGTCGGAAATCCCGAAGGGGTGTGTGCTCCCCCAAGTTCACCACTGCAGGCTCCAAAAACCCGCGAACACTTGCGCCCTTTCCTTGTTCAGGGCTGCGAGGTCTGGGTCTTCCACAGAACCACACTCCCACCGGGCTGGGGGCATGGGTGCACGTCAAGGCCACCCCTGGTCTCGCAGGCTGGGGTCACTCACCCCTCCCTAACTGGACACATCTTGAATCCCTCAGCCTTTCCTTCTTAACTTGTTCCATTTTTAACTTTCTGGAATAATCCACTTTCATATGCAGAAATCAGATGGCTCCCCATGATCTAAATAGAGACCAGCATCTGATGACTCACAAACCACACCAAGGTAACATACATGTTTTGGAGAAATCCTGCAGGGCATACTAAAACTAATAAACATATTTAAAAATTCAGATTTCTATTGAAATGACAAAAGTTCTTGCCATGTGCGGCCCAATTGCCATTCGGCATCATTGTCTGGACATGAGCAACAGACACCCCTTCTGGCCCACCAAGCCCACTCCTATTCAATTTGCCATTCCTATTCAATGACCTGCTTCATGCCTTCCCATTACCTGTCTGGCCTCTGTAGTCATTTTTGAGTCTCCGACGTTTAGTTCTGCTAAACAAAAATAGTTGCTCTAGACATTCTCTTACATTACAACAAAGGTCTAACTGAAATAATTTAAAATGAGAAATTGAACTCCACCAGCAAGAATTAGAGAACCAGGCTGGGCAGTCAGAGATGAGATAAAGAATACATCCGTGCCCTGGCTGGTGAGGCTCAGTGGACTGAGCACTGGCCTGTGACCCAAAGGGTCGCTGGTTTGATTCCCAGTCAAAGCACATGCCTGGGTTGTGGGCCAGGTCCCCAGTAGGCAGCGTGCAAGAGGCAACCACACACTGATGTTTCTCTCCCTCTTTCTCCCTCCCTCCCCCTCTGTCTAGAAATACATAAATAAAATCTTTTTTTTAAAAAGGAAGATATTCGCATTTTAGTCTAAGAGCCTTGTAACTGGCTGATCTCCATCTGTTTCTTGTGAACATGGCAGCTTTTGTATCTGGGATGGTTATTTACAGTCATGGAAATCAGGGGCTGTGGATGGCAATTACTTAATGAGGAATGTGGGGCATGAGGTGGAAAATCACTTCTGCTGAAGCATAAAGGAAATGGATAGGCATTTGGAGAGGCCTGGAGGGAAGAGGCCATCCCTGAGCTTCTGGCCCATCTGCTCCTTTTTAGAAATCTGCTGACCTCATCTATCAGCAGATTCCATCCACAGGTATATTCTGTACATCACAGGATTTCCCAATCTCAGAGTTATTCACTTTTGAGATCAAGCTTTATTGTTGGGGGCTGTCCCATGTGTTGTTGATTTTTAGCAGCATTCTAGGCCTCTCTCTTCTCAACCTGTGTGCTACCCAACACTCTCCCCAGACGTAAAACCACAAATATCTCTAGACATTGCCACTGTCTCCAGGAAGCAAATTCACTTTCAGTAGTGAACCACTTGTTTTAGCCTGTACAGTGTTTTAATTATTTTTTCAAATTAGTGAACTACCTTTAAAAATTAAAGAATATCACTTTAAATTCTGACTTCTGGTCTCTGAAAAAGGCCAGATGAGTTTGTAACACTGAGCTCAGCCCCTTCCCTCTATGTCTTGGTCTCTGTTACCCTATAACCCCATCTCCTGTACTCTTGTCCTCTGCCAATTCATCTTCTCTACTCACTCCTCTCTGGTCACACTAGAGCCTTTGCACTTGCTGTTCCTTCTATTTAGAAGGTTCTCTCCTAGATATTAGCATGGACTACTCCTCATCTCCTCCAGGTCTCTACCCAAACATTATCTTCTTGATAGATGTCTTCTTTAGTTACTCTGCCTAAAATTTCAACACTTCTCCCCCCAAAATTTCCTATCCATACTCCCAATTTTTTTCTCCTTAGGACTTATCTAACAGGCTATGTAAGCATTTTGTCTTTACTTAAAATTTTGAAATTTTGTTCATCATGGATATTTTTGCATTAATTTTGTTATTTTAAATATTGCATTAAAATATTATTTTTCTTGATCACTGAGGGGTTTTTGGGGCAACACACCCTAGATTTTGCAACAAAAGTCAGTGCCTCATTTGTCTCATCCTAGTCCTGATACCATTATATTTGTTTACTTATTTCTCTTGCTTAATGTTTGTCTACCTCCAGCACAAGATAAGCTCCAGGAGGACAAAGATTTTTTTTATCTGATTTGTTTGGTGCATTTGGAGTCATGCCTGGTATAGTATTTGTGCAATGAATAGTTAACAAGCAAATAAATTAATTCCTGCCAGGCAATACTTAACTAGAGCATACACTCAGCATCCTGGTTTCATTCTTAAATTCATTTGTTTTACAAACACATATAGAATACCTACTATATGCCAAGCACTGTGCTAGGTCCCAGGAAGAAAGAAAGATGTAACTAAGTCCATCTGTTCTGAAGCTTAGAGCTGTGTTGTAAATGGGGGCCAATTACAATACAGAGAAATAAGTGCTATGATAGAGGGAAACAAAAAGAGGAGGTGCTCCTCACCTCATCTAAGGTGGGTATATTAGTTTGCTGGGCTGCCATTAACAAAATACCATAGACCAGGTGGTTTAAATAACAGAAACTTATTTTCTCAGAGTTCTGGAGGCTGAAAGTCCAAGATCAAGGTACCCTAGGTTTGATTTCTTCAGAGGCCTCTCTCCCTAGATTGCAGATGGTCGCTTTCTTGCCATGGGTTCACATGGTCATCTGTGTGTATGTGCATGTGTGTGCATGTCTGGTGTCTCTCTCCCCCCGTGTCCTAATCTCTGCTTCTCATAAGGACACTAGTCATACTGGATGAGGACCTACCCCAGTAAGCTCATTATAACTTAATTATCTCCATAAAGAACTTATTTCCAAATATAATTATATTCTGAGCCACTGGGGGTTAGGACTTCAAGATGAATTTGGGGGTGGGAAGGACACAATTTAGTGTGTATCTGTGGGTATAGATATTACAGAAGATTTTCATGAGAAATGTATGTGCTCTAGTTTCATGGAACCAAAACTTTGTTCCCATAAATCAAAAGAGACACATTCCGTACCCATAGTCATTTATTCTACAAATATGTAATGAGTATCTATTAGCTGCAATCACTCTTCTAAGCCCTAAGAATACAGCAGCAGTAAGACAGAGGCAGCATAAAATAATTTATTGTAAAATTGCTACTTAATTGTTACTGAAGAAGATATAAGGAGTGTCAAAGAGTTGGAAATAAGGGAACCCAACTTAGACTGGGTATCAGTGGAGCTTCTCTGTAGAAGTGACAACTGAACCCTAGAAAAAGGAGCTGACTAAACAAATAATAGAAGGGAGAGAGGGTATTTCAAACAGGGAATGCAGTATATGCAAAGGCCCCGAGGTGGGAAGGAATAAGAAACTAATAACAGGCTAATGGAGCTGAATTGTAGAGTGTAAGCTAAGAATGAGATGTGATGGAGAAGCAACAGGTGTTCACACAGGACCCTGTGAACATTTTAGTCTGAACTTGATCCACGGCAAGTGAGAATGAAAACCATCTATTTTCACCTGGACATGGAGATCTAAATCCCATCTTACTGTCTACTTGAACATGATTTTGTGCTACTCCCCTGACTTCATTAGCATGGCTTTATTTTTCCAGAAGTCTCCTGCCCAAGCAAATGAGCTGATATTCATTTTAAAAACTTGAGAAGGACCCATCAACTCTTTCATTTTCAGTCCTTTATTGCAAAATCCACTTTGGTGTGCCCACTGGTCCTGAACTATTGTTGGATGATGATCCTTATGCAATCCTAACCAAACCCTCCCTTAAAAAGACCACATCTTAAATCAAACTTCCAATTCCCATTAAATTCTGACCCTACCTTTCCCCCATCTGACACACAATCATTGCTTTGCAAGCTGCTGTTCTTCCTTACCACACTAAACAGTAAACTCAGTTTTGTTTTATCAACAAGTTGCGTTGCTTAGACTGGGGGAGGGTAGGGGGTGGAGCTTCAGGTTAGAGCCATAGAGGGAATTTGAAGAGGGAAATGACAGACACATGTAACAAGTCTGGCCCAGAGTGAGGTCCAGAGAACCTCTAGAAATAGGACACTTTTGTAAATAGTATCTAGTTTTTCTTGGTGGTCACCTTCAAGCTATCTGGACAACTGGAAAAGAACAGACCAAGCCAGTGGGAGACAAAGGAAACAAACACCATGCAAGAGTCAAAGGGAAGAAAATCCAGGAACAATGCTACCACACCCATTGTTCTGCCCTTCTCCAGCAGAACCCAGATTTTGAATTCTTTAAAGGTGGTTTTAAGTTGCTGTCTTCACATATACTCTGAAAATTACACAGGTTTTAGTATTGTCTTTAATCAAGTGAAATTGCACCATAATTTTGTTTAGTCATTAAAAGGTTATATAGCACATCTTGTCAACAAGAACCATTTAAAGGGCTTTAATCAGTCTTAGTCAAACTCAAACAAGGTAGGTGTACAACATTTGTAAGAAGACAACTGAGATGTGAGATGCTCAGGACAGGAAGCCTGAGCATCCTGTTTTCACTTCATTCGTTGCTCTGAAAGCTGTTTCTATGCCACTTGCTTTTCCAGCGGTTCGTACTCTGCAGCATTCACATTCATCACCATGTCCAACTTAGCTTACATACAACAGTCATTTCCAAGGGCTTTAGGTGTATGTGCACGTGTAGGGGTGGGAACAGGAAGACAGGATATGTGAATAGGCACTATTACCCAACAGCATGCAGGTACTCTCTTTGGATTTACTAACAACAATAAAAGAATCATCCCTTATGTATCTTTATCTCCCAGAAGAAACTACAGGCCATGCAAATCATATAAGGGTTAGGGACCTCTCAGAGGAGAGAATAACCCAGGATTCACTGTTGGAAATAGAACATTAATGTGTCAACCAGACTGAACATCCAGCCCAGCCTTTTCTCCTGAATTTTGCCATTTCAGACATCCATTCATGACTATCTCTTAATGCATTTGCCAGCAATAACAGAAATCCCAACTCAGACTGTTTTAACTGATAAGAAAACTTCATCAAATTGTCATTTAGATATCCCCCCAGAATCTTTAACTGGACGTGTCTAAATAAGGCACCATGAGAAAGTCTGCATCCTACAGAGGTAAAGAGTGTAGACTCTGGGCTGGCCTTCCTGGGTTTGTTTGAAGTCCTGGCTCTGCCATTTACTAGTTATATGATCTTGTGAAAGTCACTTAATCTTCTGGGCCTCATGCTTCCAGCTGTAAAATGGGGATTATGAGGGCCACCCCTTCATAGAGTTTCTGGGAGGATTATATGCATAGATGATTGTAACCTGCTTAGAATGGTGCTTGGTACTATGAGCTCCATGTGCATTTGAATATTATTTACCCCCTGAAAGCCACTCCCAAACCTGGTCCCGCTCCTGGGTTTTCCATCTCAGGAAATGGTATCATGCTCCATGTAGGCACTGACACCAAACTGGGCTACGTCCCCCCAGTGCTCTGTACTTCTTCCTTATAATTCTTCTCCCATCAACTCTAAGCTCTGAGACAGTTGAGATTTTGTGTGTCTTGTTCACTAGTGACTGGCACACAGTATTGAATGAATGAATGAATGAATGAATGAAAGAAAGAAAAGAAAGAAAGGGAGGAAGGAAGGAAGGAAGGAAGGAAGGAAGGAAGGCAGGCAAGACTGAATTGGAGAATGAGAGAGTTGGAAGTTTCACGTGCTGTTAACAATTAGAAACTTTTTTAAGTTATGAAAATCTAAATTAATGATGATACAGGGAAAAAGCCATTCATTGATTTGCATGATGACATACTTGGTGAAGGTGGAGAAGGGTTGTGTGGGTGCAACTAGGATTACCTTTTTCTAGTCTGCTTAGATTTTCTTTAGGATGGTGGGGAAACAAAGTCTACAAATATCACCTGGAGCTATGTGATAGGTGGAGCTGGAAGTGTTTGGAGGTGTTGAGGAAACACTTTCCTAGAAAGCACTTCTTCAGCATTTCTGAGTTTTCAACTACTCAACTCTCTTAAGGTCAGGACCATATTTCCAACTACATTCCAGTGTCCAACCAAACATCCTTCGGACTCTTAATTTGAACAGGTCAAAAACTGAATTAATTTCTCCCCTAATCTCCTCTTCCTTTGTGACATTAACATCCACCTGATCACCCAGCACTTCAAGGAAATCATTCTTGATTCTACCCTTACTCTCAGCCTCCTCTTGCTCCATGGCTATTGATTGAAAGTGAGATCAAGGGTTGTTCATAAGCTACCTAGATGGGGGGTGTGGAGAGTTTGCTATAGACAGCTTTACTGAAGAGAGGGCCCCATGTGTGAGTTCCCTTCTCTGCCAGATGGAACCCCCTGTGCTCATGGGCAGGGGGATCCAATCAGTCAAGAGAGTCTGTGTTGTCATACACTTAGGCACTACAGTGAAGATGTTCTGACATGATTAAATGCTTTTCCATTGCTTATGGAAGTTAAAAGATGTTCTAGTTGTAGTCTGTATTTCCTTTGTCCTCCTCAAGGCAGGCTAAAAAAGATGTCAGATTTTTCTCTATCATGTCTTCCTCAGATTTACAGAGAGCTCTCTGACTTATGAAAAAGCTAATCCACACTCATTTCATCAGTACACACACTGTGAGGCCAACAAAGGCCAGTTTGCCTATGGAGGACCAAACTCGCCACAATTTAGTAGGCTGTGGATATTCAAGGGGCCCCTTATGTGTGCTCAGCATGTGATCATGGGATAAAGGCCAACTTCTTTACCATGGCCACAAATCCAAGTCCCTGCCTACTTCTTTAGCCTTCTTTCTTGCTTTGGTGCTAACATATTTTTTTCTGGGCCAGACTAATTTTTTTTTCACTTCCTCCAACAATCACTAATCTCCCTTCTTCCCTGAGCCTTTGTACAATCTTTCTTCTACCTGAAAGGTTCACCTGGTTAGAGCTACTGTCCCTACAGACTTCAGCTCTAATATCACTTCCTCCTGAGCCTTAACTGACCTTTCCAACAGGTCAACCCCCCATTACAAGCTTTCAAAGGCTTGTGTATCTCCAGTGTTCATTTAGATTTATTTGTGTGATTCTTTCACTTGTGTCTGTCTCCTCCACTAGAGTGTATGTTTCTTAGGGCAGGGATCTTGTCAACACATTCACAAAATCTAACACAGCATCTGACATGCAAAGAGACACCCCTGAAATTTTTGTTTGTTTAATTAATTCATCACTTTCTGACAGTACACTAGGCACTGGAGACATAGATGAATCAGATACACACAATCAATTCTCAAGAAACCCACAGACCAGTAAAGGAGATGACAGGAATATACAAAGCCACAAAAGAATGCCATTAAAACATAAGAGTTAAGCCCTGGCCAGGTGGCTCTGTTGGTTGGAGCATTGTCCTATACACCAAAAGTCTGTAGGTTCAATGCACACTTGTGATTGCAAGCATGATCCCTGGTCAGGGCAAACACTTTAGGCTGCAGGTTCAATCCCCAGTCAGAAGCATAGGGGAGGCACCCAATCAACATTTCTCTCTCACATCGATGCCTCTCTCTCTCTCCCCCGCCCACTTCTTCTGTCTCTAAAATCAGTAAAACATTCTCAAATGAGTATTTTAAAAAATGTACAGGTGAGAAGAGAGGAGTTTTTTCCTATAGGGAATCAGGAAAAAAAATAGAGAAATGACAGATGAGCTGAACTTTGAAGGCTAGATTGGATTTGGTCCAATAAGGAAAAGAGAATGACAATCAGAAGGAGGAGGGAACTATAGAAAAGATACAGGGTGAGAACATGCAGAAGGTTAAAAAATGAAGGTGCGATTTTAATGTGGTATGGCCAGTAATCTCAGCCAGCATTGAGCATCACCACTCCAGAATGTTCCCAGAGGGACTTGATATAGAAAGTTTGCAGATAAGCATGGAGGTTGATTTTAGCCAAGCCTGGCGACCTCAGTGCAGAGCTCTGAGCTAAAGCTGACTGGAGCTCAATGCACAGGCTTAGAGGTCTCACTTCCCCATCTACACCTGAATCCAGTATGCAATTTTCACCACCTTCCATGGCTTCACCACACTCAGTGACCTTCACACCCAGGTCTTCTATGACCAGGCTTAGTTTGGGTTTGAGCTTTTAATGACAGTGTCCCCACCCATATGTAGACAATATCGCCTGCTCTGATGGATTCGGTTAGGATTGTAGTCCCTCCAAAAGCATTGAAGCAGGGCACAGGCCAGGAGGAAGATACAGGGCAGGTAAGTGTCATGAGAGAGGAGGTAGGTGTGGAGAGAGAAGAAGGAGAAGGCAGATAATTTCCTTACATTGGGGAAATAATGGAAGACAAAGATATTCTTTCTGGTTTTGGTAGGAAGGTAGAGGGAGGTCAGATATAATGTTCTCTCTTGACTTGTTTAACTCTTATTCAAACCTCAAAAGTAAACACAGACTTACCAACTACAAAAGTTTCTTCCCACCTCTTTGGTTACATATTTATTTATTGTAACTTTTTAAATTTTGTGGTTAGACCATTCTACATAAGATCTACTATCTTAGCCAGTACAGTAGTACCCCCTTATTCACGGGATATATGTTCCAAGACCCCCAGAGCATGCCTGAAATAAGAGATAGTACTGAACTCTATATACACTATTTTTTCCTATACATAAACCTCTTTTAAATTAAATTCTCTTTTCTTTTTTTTAATATATGAGGATTTTTATTTTTAGAGAGGGAAGGAAGGGAGAAAGAGAGAGAGAGAGAAACATCAATGTGCGGTTGCTGGGGGCTGTGGCCTGCAACCCAGGCATGTGCCCTGACTGGGAATCGAACCTGCAATGCTTTGGTTCTCAGCCTGCGCTCAATCCACTGACCTAGCCAGGGCATAAACTTCTATTATAAAGTTTAATTTATAAAAAAGGCACAGTAAAAGATTTTAACAGCAATAGCTGATAATAAACTAGAACAACTGTAACAATATTCTGTAATAAAAGTTACATGAATGTGGCCTCTCTTGCAAAATATCTTATTTTACTATACTCCCTTTTCATTTAAAGGGAGCCCTTTACAGCTTCTCTTTGGCTTATCAGAATTGCCAGCAATACTACTTTTGTTATTTGGAGGCATTATTAAGTAAAATAGGGACAAACTGAATACCAGCACTGTGACACCTTGACAGTTGATATGATACTGAGCCAGCTACTGAGTGACAAATAGGTGGGAGCATCTATAGTGTGGATATGCCGGACAAAAGGATGATTCACATCCAGGCCAGGAAAGAGTGGGACAGCATGAGATTTCATCTTTTTACCCAGAAGGGTATGAAATTTAGAACTTATGAATTGTTTGCTTCTGGAATTTTCCACTTAATATTTTCATGTGGCAGTTGACTACAGATAACTGAAAATGTGGAAAGTGAAACCACAGATAAAGGGGGTCTATTGTATACAACACAGTATAGTTAAGTATAGACCCAGTACTGTACAGCAAATCTCCAGAATGATCATACCTAAATAAAGTGGTGTAAAAAAATACATAGGACAGGTGTAATCTGAAATAGGTCAGTGGGCCACTATGACTGTCTCCCCTTGATGATTACCTCTTCCTAGCATTGAGATCCTGAGATTTCTGGACAAAGAGCTGTTGCTTGTGACTTCTTTGCTTACAGTGCATGGGAAACTCTTCTTTCATAAAGAAGAAAAAAAACAGCTCCTAAGGTGAGGCATGCAGTTGGCCTCTTTAAAACTCTGTCTGCAGCAGCAGTGTTCATGCCATCACTCAGCTAACCCTCCTGTCCTGCCTGTTTCTGCCACCAGACAGGGTCAGCCCAGCAGCCTCTCAATATTGTGATCCACTATGCAAGCTGGGACCTCAAAGCTGGTTAGTTTCGTATTCACCCAGTCTCAGCCCATTTCTGACTCTCACTCTTCCTCTTAGCCTGCACCCCTGTCCTTTGTTCAAGCTTTTGTTTACAAGTGGCCCCATCTTTCATCATAATTGGGTTTTAAGCAACTTTGAAATGAGGAGTTGAGTCTTATTTATCTTTATATTCTCCCATACAAATGCAAAACTGTTCCCACCAAATTATAATTATTCTGCACAATACAGTGAAGTCCTGGTTCTCTTACATAAATCTGAGTGGCCTTGAGCGAGTTACTTAATCTGAACTTTCACTATCTATCCTCTCGGGAGGAGTGTAATGATACAGTTTCCTAGGGCTTTTGTGAGGATGAAAAGCATTCATGGTAAGAGCACAATATGTGTTAGGTTTTATTATTAGGCACTCAGTCTGTGTATTTATCACATGCAACAATTAACAGAACTCCCTTTTAAGGGTTCTATTTGGCAGTAAATGGATTGTGTGTATATGTTCAGACTAGGATAGGCAAAGAGAAGGGGAAAGGCAAATGGAAGCCTTTAGGTTGTCTTTAACAAAGCCTGTTAAAAAAATTGTCAACTTGAGTTTGGGGTTTAGAATAAGAAGAGTGAGCAGAAAGATAAATGGAGATGTGTCAGTCTTCTCCCAAATCTAGGGCATTAGCTCATTTCCCTTTTAAAATAAAATAGGTCAGCTAAGTGAAATTGTGTGCTCCATCTAAGATATCCTATGTGTATTTCTGAGTGTGAGTATGTGTGAGAGATGAAGAAAGGAAAAGAGAGAGACCCAGCTGGGGAGCTCTGAGGGGAAGGATTTCCCTGTACCTGTGTCTTTATAGCAAGTCTCCTTGTGGGATCTGATGTCTTTTCATGTGGGAATTACAACCATCAGCCATATAATTCTTCTATTACTGCTCTTCTATATGTTTTGTTCAGTAGATCTTCCTGCTTAAGAAATAAATACCATATAATCTCACCTTTAAGTGGAACCTAATCAACAAAACAAACAAGCAAGCAAAATATAGCAACAGACATTGAAATTAAGAACAATCTGACAATAATCAGAGGGGCGAGAGAAGGGGATAATAGGGGGAAAGGGGAGGAAGGGTTTTTAGAAACAACTATGAAGGACACAAGGACAAAACCAAGGGGGTGTGGAATTAGGAGAGGGAAGTGAGGATGGTTGGGGTCAGGGGAAGTGGTAGGGATAAATGCAGACAACTGTACTTGAACAAAAATAATTTTTAAAATTTTATTTTATTTTAATTGTTGTTCAAGTACAGTATTCTGTCTTTTACTCCCATCCCAGCCCATTCCCCAGCCCTCCCCATCTTCTTCCCATTTCCACCAACTCCTAGTTTTTGTCCATGTGTCCTTTATACTTGTTCCTTCCCCTTTCCCACTGAAATTCCCTCCCCTCTCCCCTCTGGTCACTGTCAGCTATGTTCTCTATTCTCTATTTCAGTGTCTTTGGTTATATTTTGCTTGCTTGTTTGTTTGCTTTGTTGTTTAGGTTCCTGTTAGAGGTGAGATCATATGGTATTTGTCTTTCACTGCCTGGTTTATTTCATTTAGCATAATGCTTTCCAGTTCCATCCATGCTGTTGCAATGGGTAGGAGCTCCTTCATTTTTTCTGCTGCATAGAATTCCATTGTGTAAATGTACCATAGTTTTTTGATCCATTCATTTACTGATGGGCACCTAGGTTGCTTCCAGCACTTAGCTATTGTAAATTGTGCTGCTATGAACATTGGGGTGCATAGGTTCTTATGGATTGGTGTTTCAGGGCTCTTAGGGTATAATCCTAGCAGTGGAATTGCAGGGTCAAAAGACAGATCCATTTTTAGTTTTCTGAGAAAATTCCATACTGTTTTCCATAGTGGTTGTACCAGTCTGCAATTCCACCAACAGCACACTAGGATTCCCCTTTCTGCACAACCTCTCCAACACTTGTTTGGTGCTTTGTTTACGATGGACATTCTGACCAGTGTGAAGTGGTATCTCATTGTGGATTTAATTTGCATATGTCTGATAGCTAGGAATACCGAGCATCTTTTCATGTGTCTCTGAATCTTCTGTATGTCCTCCTTGGAGAAGTATCTGTTCAAGTCCTTTGCCCATTTTTTAACTGGGTTGCTTGTCTTCTTACAATGGAATTATGTAAGTTCTTTATATATTTTAGAGATTAAACCCTTGTCTGAGGTATCATTGGCAAATATGTTTTCCCATACAGTTGGTTCTCTTTTTATTTTGATACTGTTTTCTTTAGCCCTGCAGAAGCTTTTCATTTTGATGAGATCCCATTTGTTTATTGTTTCTTTTATGCCCCTTGCTCCAGGGGACATACTGGTAAAAATATTGCTGCATGAAATATCTTAGATTTTCCTGCCTATGTTCTCCTCTAGCACTTTAATGGTACTCCAGCTTATATTTAAATCTTTTGTCCATCTTGAATTTATTTTTGTGTATGGTGTAAGTTGGTGCTTGAGTTCCAATTTTTTGCACACAGCTGTCCAGTTCTTCCAGCACCATTTGTTGAAAAAGCTTTTTTATTTCATTTTATGTTGCTGCCCACTTTGTGGAATATTAATTGACTGTAGAGACTTGGGTTTATTTCTGGGCTTTCTGTTCCATTCCATTGGCCCATGTGCCTGTTTTTAAGCCAGTACCAAGTTGTTTAGATTACAGTGGCCTTATAATACAGTTTGGTATCAACTATTGTAATCCCTCCTACTTTGCTCTTCTTTCTAAAAATTGCAGCAGTGATTCGGGGTCATTTATGGTTCCATATAAATTTTTGAAGCATTTGTTCTGTATCTGTGAAATATGCCCTTAGTACTTTAATAGGTATTGCATTGAATCTATAAATTGCTCTGGGTAATATGGACATTTTGATGATGTTAAGTCTTCCGATCCATGAACATGGTATATGGTTCCATTTGCTTGTGTCTTCCTCAATTCCTTTCTTCAGTGTTGTGTAGTTTTCTGCATACAGGTCTTTTACCTCCTTGGTTAGGTTTATTCCTAAGTATTTTATTTTTCTTCTAGCTATGTCAAATGGGATTTCTATCTTGATTCCTGCTTCTGCTGTTTCATTGTTGGTATACAAAAGTGCCTTTGATTTCTGGATATTGATTTTGTATCCTCCTGTTTTCCGAAATTCACTTATTAGGTCAAGCAGATTTTGGTGGAATCTATACGATTTTCTATGTACACTATCATGTCATCTGCAAACAATGACAGCTTTGCTTCCTCCTTTCTGATTTGGATGCCTTTTATTTCCTTTTCTTGTCTGATCGCTGTGGCTAAAACTTCCAATACTATGTTGAATAGAAGTGGTGAAAGTGGATACCCTTGTCTTGTTCCTGATCTCAGTGGAAAAGATTTTAGTTTTTGCCCATTGAGTAGGATATTGGCTGTAGGTTTCTCATATATGGCCTTTATTATATTGAGAAATACCTCCTTTATTCCCACTTTGTTGAGTGTTTTTATCATAAATGGGTGCTGTACCTTATCAAATGCTTTTTCCGAATCTATTGATATGATCCTGTGTTTTTTGTCTTTGCTTTTGTTTATGTGATGTATTACATTTACTGATTTGCAAATGTTGTACCATCCCTGCATCCCTGGAATGAATCCCACTTGGTCATGGTGTATGATCTTTTTAATGTATTGTAGGATGTGGTTTGCCAGGATTTTGTTGAGGATTTTAGCGTCAATGTTCATCAGCAATATTGGTCTGAAGTTTTCTTTCTTTGTAGTGTCTCTGTCTGGTTTTGGGATTAGGATGATGTTGGTTTCATAAAAAGATTTTGGGAATATTCCAACATTTTGGACTTTTTTGGAATAGTCTGTCAAGGACAGGGGTTAGCTCATCCTTAAATGCTTTGTAGAATTCTCCTGTGAAACCATCCGGATTTGGGCTTATGTGTGTCAGGAGTTTTTTGATTACTCCTTCAATTTCATCTGCTGTTATTGGTCTGTCCAGGTTTTCTGCTTCTTCTTCATTGAATTTTGGAAGACTATATTTTTCTAGAAATTTGTCCATTTCACCTAGGTTTTCAAATTTCTTGGCATACAGTTCTTGGTAGTAATTTCTTACAATCCTTTGTATTCCTGTGGTGTCAGTTTTAATCTCTTCTCTTTCATTTCTGATTGTGTTTGTTTGGGTCCTCTTTTTTTCTTGATGAGCCTGCTTAAAGGCTTGTCAATTTTGTTTATCTTTTCAAAGAACTAGCTCCTGGATTCATTGATCCTTAGAATTGTGCTTTTAGTCTTATGTCATTTAATTCTGCTCTGATCTTGGTTATTTCCTTCCTTCTACTTACTCTGGGTTGCTTTGTTTTTGTTCCTCAAGTTCTCGTAGGCATAGGGTTAGGCTATTTGTTTGAAATGTTTCTGTCTTTTTTAGGTATGCCTGTATTGTTATGAACTTCCCTCTCAGGACTGCCTTCACTGAGTCCCGTAAGTTTTGGGTTGTTGTGAGTTCATTTTCATTTGTTTCCAGAAACTTTTTGATTTCTTCCCTAGTTTCATTCTTGACCCATTCATTGTTTAATAGCATGCTATCCAATCTCCATGATTTTGATTGTTCTGGTTTTTTTTTTTCCCTTGGGGTTGGTTTCTAGGTTCAGTCCCTCATTGTTGGAGAAAAGGCTTGGTATGATTTCGATTTTCTTGAATTTGTTGAGGCCTGTTTTTTGTCCTATCATGTGGCCTATCTTTGAAAATGTTCCATGTGCATTTGAAAAGAATGTGCATTTAGCTTCTTTGGGATGAAGGGCTCTCTATGTATCAGTTAAGTCCATTTCTTCTAGGTCATTGTTCAATGCCACAATATCTTTGTTGATATTTTGTTTGGAAAATCCATCCATTTTTGACAGTGGGGTGTTAAATCCACTACTATAATTGTGTTGTTGTCAATATCTTTCCTGAACTCCTCTAAGCTTTTCCTTATGTATGTGGGTGCTACTATGTTAGGCACACATATATTTAGAGTGTTTATGTCTCTTGGTGGATTGTTCCCTTGAGTACTATGAAGTGACCTTCTGGGTCTCTCTTATGGCCCTCTATTTGAAGTCCATTTTGTCTGAAATGGATATTGCTACATTGGCTTTTTTTCCCCTATCCTTTTGCTTGGAATATTTGTTTCTTGCCCTTCACTTTCAGTCTGTGTAGGTCTTATGTCCTGAGGTGGGTCTCTTGTAGAAAGCATATCTGTGGGTCATGCTTTCTTATCCATTCAGCTATTCTATGACTTTTGATTGGAGCATTTAATCCATTTATGTTTAAGGTTATTATTCATAGGTACTCATTCATTGCCATTTTCCTACCTGTGTCCCCCCCCTTTCCTTTCCTTAAAGCAGCCCCTTTAGCATCTCTTGCAGAGCTGGTTTGGTGGAGGTGTATTCTTTTAGACTTCTTTTGTCTGGGAATCTCCTTATTTGGCCTTCTATCTTGACTGAGGGCCTTGCCGGGTAAAGTAGTCTTGTTTGCAGGCCTCTGGTTCTCATTACTTGGAATATTTCTTGCCATTTTCTTCTGGCTTGAGCGTTTCCATTGAGAACTCAGCTGCTAACCTTATCGGGCTCCTTTGTATGTTATTTCCTGTTTCTCCCTTGCTGCCTTTATGATTTTCTCTTTTTCTTGAAATTTTGCCGTTTTCATTATGATGTGTCTTGAAGTGGACCTCTTTGGGTTCCTCTTGATTGGGACTCTCTGCATTGCCTCGATTTGTATGACTTTTTCTCTCATCAAATTAGGGAAGATTTCCATCATTACTTTTTCAGATAGGTTTTCTAACCCTTGCTCTTCTCCTCCTTCTGGTATCCCTATTATACGGGTATTACTACCTTTCATATTGTCTTGCATTTCTCTTAATCCCTCTTCATTCTTTCTGAGCCTCTTTTCCTTTTCTTGCTCTTTCTGGGTGTTTTTTTCTACTTTGTCCTCTAGCTCACTGATCCAATCTTTTGCTTCATTGATCCTGCTTTTGATTCCTTCTACTGCATTCTTCAGTTTAGAAATTGTATCCTTCATTTCCTTTTGGCCCTTGTTGATAGCTTCTATATTCTTTTTCATGTTGATATAGCTCGCAGTGAGTTCATTATAGTTTCCCTATAGTTTCTGGTAATTCACTGTGAGCTCATTGAGCTTCCTGATAACCATTGCTTTGAACTCAATATCTGATAGTTGAGTTGCCTCTATTTCATTTAGCATTCTTCCTTAGGTTTCCTCCTTTCCTTTCATTTAGGGATTGTGTGTCTTCCCGTTGTTTGTGAGACTCTTCTTGTTAGCCTCAGCTTCTTAAATTGAACTGTTCTGTCTCCCTGGATTTATGGTGTGAATTTCTGTGGTAGAATACCTATGAGTTTCAGTGGTGCAGTCTCCTTGATCTCCCGAGCTCACTTATCTTGGGCTGTCATTTATGTTGGCTCTCTGTATGTCTTTGGGTTTTGATTGTTGTTGGGTCTTTTTTTGTTGGGTCTTTCCCACCAGCTGGTGAACTGAGAGTCACTCTGTCCATCACCTCTTATATTTTGTTGTGCTAGTGAAGGCAGGTTGTGTTCTAGCCGGTTCTTCTGTGTGTACAAGGTTTTGTGGATTCTCTCATGCTCTTGTTCGGTTGTTTGTACCAGGTAGTTTCTCCACTGTTTAGTTGTATTTCCAGATAGGTCCTGGATTGAGGTTTGTGTGGTTTCCACTTCGTCCTTCACCTTCTTTTGTTGTTATCTGTTGGTGGTTCCTTTGTTGTTGGGTTTCTTATTCCAGTGGGTATCCTGGTGTTCACTGCTTCCACCTACTCTTTTTTGTGATCAGTTGGAAGGAGAAGGCAAAATGGTTTAAGACAGCAAGAGAGTATTCTATGATATTTACAGTAGCAGCCAGCAGAGAAGAGGTAGGGGATCCTTTGGCTATGTATAGTGTTAACTGTGATCTTCCATGCAACTAGCCATGTTTTAGCAAGGATGGAAAGAAGATAAGTCTCTTGTTGGGGAGGGAAGGGTTGTGAATTGGATCTACAAGGCAGTGAGGTTGTGGGAGGTCACATTCTGAGGTAAGATGAGTGTAAAGGGTAGTAAATAGGTGTAGTGTGTAAGAGAATAAAGTCAACCACTATAGTAATAGAGTTCAGGAAACTGTGAAGTGAGCTAAGATCTGAAAGGGGTGATAAGTAGTATTTACGATTGTGTGGAACAGCTATTATTTACAATGATATTAGAGCAACAATCATATGACCGAATCTATGTGATCTGAATGTCTAGAATAGGGAGTATAGGACCTTGAGTAGTGTGTTAATGGAACACTAGTGAAGTGAAGGACAATAAATTAGCAATATACTATGAAAGAGAGCACATGGGAAACCTGTCAAACAATGCAATATAACCAGCCAAGCAAAGAAGGCTAAACAGGAAGAAAAGGGATACAAAAATACTATTAAAATAAAAGATGTAGGAATAATGAAAAAATAATAATAATACAAATATGCAATAACTTACAGGTTCTCTGTAATAGCGAAGTGAAATTTGTCTCATTGTCTCAGCTGTTGGGATGCCCCCTCTTTGGGTCCAACTCTGGTCTTTTTACAGTTCCAGGTTTTCTTGTCTCACTTGTGGTTATTTAAAAAATAAACAAACAAATAAATAAATAAATAAAGCAGAAGGAAGGAAGAAGAGATAAAATCGGAAAGAATGGAAGAAGGAATAAAACAAGAAAGTAGGAGAGAAGAAAAAGGAATTGAGAGATAAAACAATGATAAAAATTAAAAAATAAAAAATTACTTAAAAAAAAACAAAAACAAAAATCTCTTGTTTCAAACTGGCCACACTGGTTTTTCTGGTCTTGTTGGCTGTAGCATGCTGAGTGGCTTTTTTTCCCTCCTGATCAGCACTTAGTCAGCACTCTCTTCAGTGCTAGCCTGGTGCCTGTCCTTGGGGCCTTCGGTGTGGAATTCAGGCCTTCCCCAGAGCACACTCTCCCAGGGCTCCAGGCGCTCCCGGCCAGGCCACCTCTGGATCCAAGGGCTCATGTGCGTACCCTTCCCAGTGCTAGGGGGGGTGCACAGGGTTTCCTGTGCCCCCTCAGAAGCACTGTCAGCTGGGTGAGGATGAGGTCAGAGTGCAAGAGAATTCCCCAAACAGTGTCTCTCTTTTCACTTTTTCTTTTTGAGAAGTTCCTCCTACTCCAGCCTGCCACTCCGTACAGCAGCCGGGCCTCTCACACAGACCAACTCTGCAGGCAAACTGGGACTATCGGTGTCAGGACCCATCACTACATGACTCCCAACTCTCTCCAACCAGCATCCACAGACTCCATGGGTGCTCACAGCCCCCATGTGTTTGCCACTCAGTCCTTATTCCTCTCTCTGTGACTTCAAGCAACCAGGTCTTTCCCGGTGCTGCTCAAACCTTGTTTGGCTGGGGAGGGAGCAGTTCACTCGGCTCTCTCCCAAGAACCCTGTGGCAGATCCTGGGGCTGCAGCCACCCTGATCCCCATGCTGGTCCATGGGACCTTATTTTCCTGAAGCACGCTCCTTTCCAACTGGTTTTTCAACATCTGCTACAATTTTTGTTCTCTTATTTTCATATATGCTGGGGTATTGTTGGCTGTTTGCTCTGTTCCTCTGTAGATTGGCTAGGTTTTTCTCCCATGTGTAGGGGAAGTGGAATCTGCTCCCTCCTACCTTACTGCCATCTTCCTCCTCCAAAATAATTTTTTTAAATAACTTAAAAAAAAGAAATAAAGTCAAAAAGATCTGGCTTCAACCCCAGTACTGCATCACTCTGGGTAATCTTGGGCAATTTACCTCAATCTCTTTGAGTGTCAAGATCTTCAAATATAAGATGGAGTCAATATTTCCTAAATTGTTAGGTTTGGGGAGATTAAGCAACATCATATATGTAACAAACTACAGAAATTATCCCTGAAAGTATAGTCTTAACATCATATACATAAAGTGGCATGCACATAGAAGGTGCTAAAAATAAAAATGTATCTGCTAGTCATAATAGCAATAGTAGTAAATTTAGCAGTAGCAGCAGCAAAGGAGCAGCTACTATTGTAGTAGTAATAACAACAGTAGTGATAAAATAACAATAGTAGTAATAATAACAGTGATAATAGTAATTGTAGCAGAAAAAGCAGTAGTAGTAAAAATAGTAAAGTAGTAATAATAATAGTAATAGTAGTGACAAAAGTCATAGTACTTATAATGATAAAATAGTAGTAGCAGTAGTAGTACTAGTAACAATGGTAGTAGTAACAATAGTAGTGGTAGTAATAGCAGTATCAGCAGCAGTAGTAGTAAGATTAAGAGTAGTAAAATAGTTATATCAGTAGTAATAGTGGTAGTGATAGTGCTAGCAGCAGCAGTGTTGATAGTAACAATAGTAGTGGTAGCAGTAGAGAGAGTAGCAGTATTAAGAGTAGTGGTAGTAATATTGTAATAACAGTAGTAATAGTGGTAGTCATAGTACTCATAGCAGTAAAATAGTAGTAGTAGTAATAGCAGCAATAACAATTAGGAAAGTAGTAGTAATGATGATAGTAGTGGATGTACTAATAGCAATATTTTCTACTCTCTTCATCTAGCTTTATTCTCTCACCCATAAATTTTTAGCATCTGAAATCATCTTAGAAATACTTGATAACCTCTCAGTAATTTAGCACCTAACAAAGTTTTAGTTGAATTACAATGTGTAAAGTCCCTCATGAAAACTGAGCATCAGATTAAGCAAAGAAATGTTGCTTCATTATACTTTGGTATCTGAACTTATTTAAAAAAATTGGAGTTGATTACCAAAAAATGTCTTCTGTGGGCCAGTAACTTATTTGCAAGCCTGTTTTAAGCACTGTATTGACTCATCATCATCTAATGAGTGGCAATGACCTTGGGAAAAAATCTATGTATTAGAGTAAATCAAACCCTAGAAAGACAGAACTGCTGAGTTCCTGAGCTTGAAATCCTCCCTGGCAGACTGCTGCTAACCCTAGTCATGCGTATCCACTTTTGCAAGATGATAAAACACTTTGAAAAATGGCCTGCTGTTCAACTGTGATCCCAAATCATTTTCTTTTTTTATTGATTCCTTGTTCAAACTTCTGGGAAAACTAATTTGAAAGAAGATCAGTGTTTTAAAAGGGGAAACTGTACTTCCTGCATGTTTGGTTGAAGCTGTTGGAAGACAGTAAGAGCATCTGGTTTTAAGCTGTCTCCTTTCCACCAAAATCACTTTCAGTATGAAAACCACATGTGACCTCAGACTCAAATGTATCTATGGGCATGTCTCTCCTGTGTGTCACTGTGAGAATAAGGCCAAAGAGACAAGTTCTGGGGGCATCACTGTTTAAATGGAGATCACAATGGTAATTTCTGGGTGTGTACAACCCTTGTCATCAGCAACCCTGAAAAGCTAACTTCATTCCTTGCAGACACTTAGCAGCAGAGTATGAGCTGATCTGGAGGAAACAGGGAAGCCTTGTGTCTAAAGCCAGTGTTTTTTTCTCTACCTGGAATTCAAGGAGAAGTTGCTAGAAAGAGTGAGGGATATACAATGTTTTTGTAATGGCTTAATCAAAACCAAGTTCTGGGCTGCTGTTTGGGTCCCAGGAACTCTGCTTATCTGTCCTCATCAGAAGTAGTTTCAGCCTTCTGACTTCCCTCTGGGAGCTGTCAGCATAAGATAAACCTGTATTCAGCAAAGAGCATACACCTGAGCCCAAAGACCCTCCTTGCATCACAGTTCAACTGAGTCCTGCTCCCTGGAATTTTCTGCATCTCTGACACCCTTAACTCTGAACTCAGCAAGCAAGAACTATAGGGTAAGCCAAAGCCGACATCTCTGAGCTACATTTCTTGTCTACTTCACAGTAGTCCCTGGCTGATTTTTTCATCCTTATCAATTGGAATTAGACCTCTGTGATTTTTTATATTTTTTCTATATCTACTTATAATTCTTCCTTCTTCCTAGTTTATTGGTTCAGGCTCCTTCTGTTGATCTCTGTCCCATTCAGCCTTCATCCTGATGGCTCAGGACCCACAGCTCATCACTCTGAACAGCAACAATGAGTACTAGGAGAGGGAGTGTTCTTGAAATGTATGAGGGAAAATTCTATATCCAGCTAAACTATCAATCAATGGGAGTCTAAAATAAAGATATTTTTAGATGTGGAAGTACCCAAAATATTTATCTCCCATGTACTCTCTCTTGAGAAGCTTCTGAAATGGATGTACTTCACCAACATGAAGGAGTAAATAAAGAGGAAGAAACAGGATCTGAGGAACCCAACATGGCATACTAGTAAAAGTAAGTCCAAAACAATATTGCACTATAGACTTAAAGAGTAAACAATCTAATAGGAGTGGTAGGGAGATGTCATCAGGAGAATAGAAGATATAAAAATGTTTAATACTGTGTCTGTACATTTGGAAAATTGTTGACCAGTATTTGACAGAGTAGTTGAGGAATTCAGAAAAAAATAAATATGTAGAAAACTAAACATAGTTCAGCCATGAACAATATTTACATAATAATAATTATGTAAGCATTATAATTGATTTAACCAAGTATTTTGACATAATTAAGCTGAGACATAGTAAATTGAGGCAATAAGGGATGGAAAGAGAAATTGGGGAAGTTAATAAAAGTGAGCTAACCCCTCACCCATCCATCAAAATCAGAAGCTAAAGGAATTTCTGAAACTCATGATTCCAGTAATAGATGTATAAGCATATCATACAGACAAATGGAAGGAAACCAAAGAAAGAGCTGAAAAATCTGAACAGTTATTTCTGGGGAGCTAGACTTGATCTATTTCACTACAGGCTCTTAAAGATTACTTGATTTTTAACTATGTTTATGTATCAACTTCAACATACATGTAAAATAAAATGTTTGTCAAAACCAGAAAATATAGAAAAATACAAGACAGTAAAAAGCACCAGCCACCTCATAGTCCTGAGATTACTACTATTCACATTTTTTCTGAATTTCCTTAAAATCGTATTATGTGTACTTTTAAAGAACTGATGGTTATACAATATATGGTTTCCTTATTTTATATATTTCATCAGTATTATATCATGAGAATGTCCTTAAAATTGTATAAAAGACATTAAAATTGTTTAAACCA
The DNA here is from genome assembly GCF_004126475.2 of Phyllostomus discolor. Classification (NCBI taxonomy): domain Eukaryota; kingdom Metazoa; phylum Chordata; class Mammalia; order Chiroptera; family Phyllostomidae; genus Phyllostomus; species Phyllostomus discolor. The sequence goes on along the minus strand of NC_040905.2, from coordinate 100,321,670 downwards.
TTATTTAAACATCAATGTTATAGCACATTAAGTAGATATATAATAATTTACCCAATCAGTCCCTTATTATTGGACATTTAGGTTCTGTCCAATTTTTCAGTTTAATTTTTTAAAAGGGCCATGATGAACATTTTTGTACATAAACCTCTTTCCTCACCTTTGATTATTTCCTCAGAAGTGGTATTACTGGACCAACAATGAGAAAAATAGAAATATTTAATGAGCAACAAGCAGGGAAATTATTACATGAACTTAAAAAAAACCTCCATAATTGTTATGGTTTTTTAAACTCTATATTTAAAACATCTTCCTTAAGCTTCTCATACCCTGAAGCAAGTCAATCTGCCAACTTTTAAGTAAAACAACTAGACTGCATTTGGAAAGGAATGCTTATTTAGACAATAACTTCTGCACTAAGAGATTACTGAGAATAGTTAGCATCATTCACTGATTTGCCCAGCAATTCCCCAGTTCCTTTTCTCATAGACTATACCCAGAAAATGTCATCGACTTGTCCAAATTTAGTGCCAGAGCTAGCACTAAACCTGGATTTCTTTCTGACTCTTGGTCTCCTACAAACCATAGTATCACTTGATTTGAATAGATAAGTAACCACTTACCTCTTTTATTACCTTGACTGGTCACTGACATTTAAAAATGAACCAATAAAATAGACATTTCACAGCCTACCCAAGGGTTTTTGGAGACACTGAATAGTAAGTACACAACTCTCTGAAAGGAAAAATTTGTCATTGATAAAACCAGAATCTATGAATTTGTCAAATACAAGGGGAAAAAAAAAAGAACTGACTCTTCATTTGGATTTAGAAGGTCAATTCAAATTATCTGAAGTCTCAATATAAAAGAAAGAAAACTGTGTGTTTCTTAGGTGCCTTTTGTTTATATATGATCTCAGATTCTTCGTTTCTTTTTACTTATACAAGTATTGTATGGTAAGTGAAATTATTTGTCCCTAAGTGTCCCATTTCTCTTGCTAAGGATTACTGTCAATAGAGTATACTTCCCAGCCCCACTGATGCTGGGTTAGTAATGTGGCTGGCTTTGGCCAATGAAATGTGGGCAAATGTGACAGTGTATGAGTTTAGAGCCTAGGACTTAAGAGGCATCCTGTGTTTCTGATCACCTGCTTGCATGGCTGTCATCCTCCATAAACAGGCACAGCTTAGATGGTACACATAAAGTAATCTAAACTCTATTTGCATCCTAAAGCAGAGCTATCAGCAAAGTCACAGAACAGTGAGAAAAAAGAAGTAAATAAATATTATTAAAAACCAATGAGATTCTGATGTTCACTATCATGCAGCACTGACACAATAACTTACTAATACAAAGAGCTTACATTTTAGGACCTGCCATTATGCTATGTATTAGTGCTGTCCTCAGACAGAGCTTGTTAAAGCTACACAAAGTAGTAATAGTGATTTCCTAATTTATAAACTGCATTGTAATTCAGAGAGTATTTTATAACATGTTGTTTCATTTAATTCTCACAATAGAACGTGAAGTTCAGCAAGGCAATATGACTCATATAAAGTCATATACTCATGAAGAGGTAGAGCTGGGGTTGAAATTCAAGTCAAATCAATTCAAAAAACACCCCATTCATGTAGAATTACAATGAACAGTGATAAAAATGGTCCAATGAAATTAAGTTGTTAAAATGTTGACAAAAAATACCCTGTAGGAGATTATTGCCAGCTGGAATGGAAAGCAAGAATGATATGATGTGATTGGAGAATTGAGTTTTCATTGGTAGTCATTTCTTACATTCCTCTGTATTCAAGGAGTAATCTGACATGTCAATGTTATTTGAAAAGCAAACCTTCCATTTCCCAGGGAAATTTTTCCCTCATGACATCCTGGATACCACTCTGTGGCCACATAAAATGTCACAGTAAACAACTCAATATATATTTCAAACATTAATTGCCTTCCCAGACCTTGGAATTTCTCACTGAGCTCGCTCACAAGTTTTATCATGGGCATAAAATTTATTGTGTTGACATACCCTTTAAAGTGCTGAATTCATCAAGGCCAAACCAAGCCTGTATGACTTTATGAAGAGTGAGTAAGATTTTTTTTTTAAGTTTGGTTCCATGCTTCTCTTCTACATCACAATCTAAATTAAGCCACTGGGTGGAGGGACCTCAGCACTTTTAAAAGAAATGTAATCATCCTTTTCCAGGCACATTCACCCATACTGGATAGAAGTTAAATTACCTATTCTAAAAAGTCTAAGCCTCAGCAACCAGACTTAGTGATGAGAGTCTGTATTTGATGTGTGGCAACCCAGAGTCAGAGAGGACCCTTGAGGTTCTCAGATGAAATGAGGAGCTTAAAGATTTTTGCTATGGGATTTTCTGATTTTTGAAAGAGAAGTTTATTGTTACATGATTCCCTAAATTGATCATTGTTCCACATTTTGCCTCTGAGAGAATGCTTGCAACTCACACGTTGACATGCCTGGTGAAGAGATCATCTCAAAATATAAATGACTCCAAAAGACACAGGAAAGCCAAGCCTTCTGTCAGGGGCGTTGCAGAGTGAACAGGGAGATAGGAAGGGCAACTGAAATAGGGAGATTCCAGAATGCTTCTGGAATATTTAGAAATATATATGTAACAGAATTAGACTGTAACTTGTTGACAACAAATACCATTCAAAAGTTATGAAAACACCAATGAATAAATAGAGTAATAGGGAGTTATCTAACTCCCTAGGACAGTCATCAGAAGTCACATGTCAGTTTCACCTCCCTTATTTAAACACACATGTGTATTATGAACTCTCAAGCCAGACATGGGTTCAATTCCTGGCTCTGTCACTTACATTGACATAACTTTAGGCAAACTAACTCTTTTTGGTCTCAGTTTTGCATCTACAAATTGATGATATCATAGTACCTTTCTCATAGTGTTGTAAAGGTAAAGGAACTTAGTGAATTCTCAATTCTCAGCATGTTAGTTTTCATAGTGAGATAGATACTGGGAGTAAGGACAGAAAGAAAACATTCAAGTTTCCTTTGGAAGCCTACATTCCAGTGTCAATAAGCCACTACATAGACAATTACAATCCAGTGTAAAACTGCTTGAAAGGCCATAATATGGGCTCCTTGGGATGGCTATTTAGTCTAATGAAGAATATTTGCCTGGATACAATGGTACCAGCCTCACCCATCAATAGAAAGGTGAACTAATACCCACTGATGGTCACACTCATTTGGTTCTAAAGCTATCTGTTGCTGTGTAACACATTACCCAAACCTCAGTGGCTTGAAACAAGAAATATTTATCACTCACAGTTCCTGTTGATCAAGAACCAGGAGGTAGCTTCTCTGAGTGCCTCTGGCTTAAGGCTGCTGATGGGGTTGTAGTTAGGCTCTCAGCCAAGCTGCAACAGAGGGGGCAGGGGTAGGAATCCATGTCCAAGGTCACTCAGTGGATTTTGGCAGGCCACAGCCCTCCATCCTTGCCATGTGGGTGTCTACACAGAACTACCTCATGAAATGGAAGCTGGCTTCACATGGACTGAGTGATGAGAGAGAGGGAGAGAGCCAGAGAGAGATAGGGAAGCTAGGATGAAAGCCAAAGCCATTTTCTAAACTAAACTTGGAAGTGACATCTCATCACTCCTGCCATATTCTGTTTGTTAGAAGAAAGTCACTGCATCCAGCCAGCACTCAACGACATGAATACCAGGATGTGTGGATCACTGGGGCCTCTTACAGGCTGTCTACCACATTCTGTTGGATCATGTAAGGCTATTTGGAAGGAATTTGGGCAAAACAGAAGAAAGGAAGTTAGAAATTCTGCTGGTCAGTGTCCTTACCATAAACCACCCAGCTAAAACCACAAAGAAGTAAAGAAGTCAGTCAGTCAATTAGTCATGAGCCCAGTCAAATGCTTCCATTCCACAGATGCTGCCTTTGCCACCATATTGATGTCCTTCCTGCCATTGGTCATCCTTCCATTATCTCATTTCACTTTCATCATTATATGACATAGTCTTATTTACTTATTTATTACCTTTTCCCAGCCTCTATATTGTAACCTCCATGAAGACAAAGACCCCATGTGTCTTGAATCTTCAGTACACAGTAAATACTGATCAAAGGACTGCCAGGATCTCTAGATAAACAAGAGGTCCATCTGACCTCAAATTTCCTGAAATGTGGTTAGAAAAACCAGGGTAGCAGATAGAAATAATTTTCACAATTTTATCTTTAATTGCAACCTTGTTAGAAGACTGAAAGAGTCACTGGAGGTGCAAGAACCAGAGGAATCTTAGTGGACAAGGAAAAGCTGAGGAGGGATTAAATACTGGTCACAGTTCTCTGATTATGGGAATAAAAGGGATGGAAGATTTTCTTCTTTTTCACAGCCAAGTAGTATTCCACTGTATAAATGTCTCAGAGTTGTTTTTTTTTTTTAATCCACTCATCTACTGATAGACACTTGGGTTGAATCCATATCTTGGCAATTATAAACAATGCTGCAATGAACATAGTGGTGCTTATGTTCTTTTTAATTAGTGTTTGGGTTCCTTCAAATATATTCCCAGAAGTGGGATCACTGGATCAAAAGGCCAATCCATTTTTAATTTTTTGAGGCATCTCCATACTGCTTTCTACAGTGGCTGCACCAGTCTTGATTCCCACCAACAGTGTACTAGAGTTCCCTTTTCTCCACAACCGTGCCAACATTTGTTTGTTGATTTATGAAAGTCATTCTGATAGATGTGAGATGTTTTCTCACCGTGGTTTCATCTTTTCATATGTCTACTAGCCATCTGTATTCCTCTTTAGAGAAGTTTCTATTCAGGTCTTTTGCCCCATTTTTAATTGTATTTTTGTTTGTTTTGTTTTTTGTGTGTTGAGTTTTGTTAAGTTATTTATAAATTTTAGATATTAACCCCTTATCAGATGTATCAGCAAATATGTTCTATTCTGTGGGCTGACTTTTTATTCTGCTGCTGTTTTCCTTTGCTGCGAAAAATCTTTTCAATTTGGTGTATTCCCATGTGTTTATTTTTTCTTTTTCTCCCTTGCCTGGGGAGATATATCTGATAAAATATGCTACAAGCAACATCCAAGATTTTGCTGCCTATATTTTCTTCTAGGATTTTTGTGTTTTGGATCTAACATTTAAGTCTTTGATACATTTTTTAATTTATTCTTGTGTGTGGTATAAGAAGGTGGTCTAGTTTCATTTTTCTGCCTATCTGTCCAATCTTCCCAACACCATTTATTGAATGAACTACCACCCTTAGCAACAGTATGGACTGACCTGGAGAACAGTATGCCAACTGAAAGAAGCCAGTCAGAGAAAGACAGCTGCCATATGATTTCACCCATATGCGAAATTTAATGAACAAACTGAACTAACAAGGAAAATAGAGACAGATTCATAGAGAACAGGGTGGCAGGGGGTGCAGGGAGATTAGGAGGTGGAAGGATTGAGCAAGAGGGGAAAAAGGACTCATGGACATGGACAACAGTGTGGTGACGGCTGAGGGGAGGGGGATATAAGGGGATTAAATGGTAATGGAAAAAATACAATGAAAATAAAGATAGTAAAAAAAATGAGAGTGATGGCAGAAGTAGGTGGATAGGGAAAGTGAGTCAAAATTAGAGAATTTGGAAACCAATGTAAGGGACCTACAGAGTGCTCAAACTAGTCCCGATTCTTTGCCAGTGTCCCAGCCAACTGATATAATAGACTGATGTGTTTCTCTATGCACAGATCAAACCAATGAACAAAGTCATTGACATGGCCAGACTTTTCTCAGGTGTCTCCAAATAGGTCCCCAAGTGAGAAACATATCATCGGTGTCTCTTGAGAACCATTCCCTTAGCATGAGCTAACATCCTTGAAGATAACCTAATTATCTTTACTCTGATTTTTATGTTCACCCAGAAACCTGCTGATGAATGATTTAACAACCCAAGCATTTTCCACAATGATCCACCTTATGCCAAGTGCCCATTTCTTAACCAGTTTCCTTGGCCAAAGTGATGGAGTTCTCTGATTAGCCAAGTCCAAACCATGGCTGCCATGTTGCCATGAGTGAGGTTAGTAAAGCCATCTGATCCACAACAAAGCCACCTGATCTAGAAAGTGAGGGTGGACAATGCCCCAAGTTAAAACTGAGGTGTCATTGCTCAGAGGAGTTGAAGAATCTTGGGAAAATAAAAAATGGGTGTGCACTACATGCAATATCCTGAATTACCCTGAACGAACCACACTGGATTTCTGAGAATAGTTATGGGTATCACAGTCCCTTATGAGAACTTTCCCACAAATTAAGATTGTGTGGAATAACTGAGCTCGTTTAGATCAGAAGCCAATGAGGAAACTCCAGGACCTATGAGCAACTCTCAAGTATCACATAAGAAGGTAATTAGGTGTTATGTATTTACCATATATACCTAAAGAGTAGAACCAGGGACATGGTAGGCACTCAATAAATTGTTAAAAGTGGCTGAAATCAAAGAGGGAAAGGCAACTCTTATAGATTTAAGATTTAAGAACGCTTGTGTACAAATATACATGTTTTCTTCTGTCCAGGGAAAATAACTAGGAATGGCTAGTTCCCATGTAGGTGTATGAATTAGTCTGCTGTGGCTGCTGTAATAAATTATCACAAACACAGTGACTTGGGACAGTTGAAAGACCGTTACTAGTTTATTACAGTTCTGGAGGTCAGGAGTCTGAGATGTATTTTACTGGGTTAAATCAAAGTGTTAGAGGCCTGTGTTGTTTCTGGAGACCCTGGAAATAATCCATTCTCTTGCCTTTGACAGCTGCTGAAGTTACCTGCATTTCTTGACTTGTGGCCCCTTCCTCTTCTCCAAAGCCAGCAATCAGCTTTGTTAAGTCTCTTTCTCTCTGACACTTCTCCCTCCCTCTTATGAGGACCTACACTGGGCCACCCAGACAATCTGGGATAATTTTTCCATCTCAAAATCCTTAATTTAATCATATCTGCAAAGTCCCTTTTTCTATGTAAGAAGACATATTCACAGATTCCAGGGATTAGCACGTGGACATCTATGGTGGGCCTTTATGTTGCCTATCACAGTGAGTATTTAACATTTTAAGAAACTGCCAACTGTTTTCCAAAGTAGTTGTACCATTTTATATCCCTGCCAGCAATTCATAAGAGTTTCTCCTTTCTAGTAGGAAAGCAGTGGTATCTTATTTCTGGATTTAATTTGCATTTCTAAGTAACAAAAATGCTGCATGTGTTTTCATGTGCTTATTTGCCATGTGTATATTATCTTTGGTGATGTGCCTGGTTAAATCTGTTGCCCATTTGAAATTAGGTTGTTTGTTTTCTTATTATTAAATTTTAAGTGTTACTTCTATACTCTGGATATAACTACTGTGATGTATATATGCTTTGCCAATATTTTCTCCCAGTCTGTGGCTTCCATTTCATTCTTTTTTTTCCTTTTCATAAATTACTTTATTGTTATTCAATTATGGTTACCTGCATTTTCTCCCCCCCAGCCCAACCAACTTCCCTCCCTTGCTTCCACCCTCCCCTTTGTTTTGTCCATGTGTTCTTTATAGTAGTTCCTGAAAACCCTTCTTCCCACAGTCTCCTCCCCACTCCCCTCTGGCTATTGTTATATTGTTCTTAATTTCAATGTCTCTGGTTATATTTTGTTTGCTTTTTTTGTTGTTGATTAGGTTCCAGTTAAAGGTGAGATCATATGGTATTTGTCCCTCACTGCCTGGCTTATTTCACTTAGCATAATGCTCTCCAGTTCCATCCATGCTGCCACAAAGGGCATAAGCTCCTTCTTTCTCTCTGCTGCACAGAATTCCATTGTGTAAGTGTACCATAGTTTTCTGACCCATTCATTTGCTGATGGACACTTAGGTTGCTTCCAGCACTTGGCTATTGTAAATTGTGCTGCTATGAACATTGGGGTGCATAGGCTCTTTTGGATTGGTGTTTCAGGGCTCTTAGGGTATAATCCTACCAGTGGAATTGCTGGGTCAAAAGGCAGTTCCATTTTAAGTTTTCTGAGGCAATTCCATACTGTTTTCCACAGTGGCTGCACCAGTCTGCATTCTCACCAACAGTGGACTAGGGTTCCCTTTTCTCCACATCCTCTCCAACACTTGTTTGTTGATTTGTTTATGTTGGCCACTCTGACTGGTGTGAGGTAGTGTCTCATTGTGGTTTTAATTTGCATCTCTCTGATGGCTAGTGATGCTGAGTATCTTTTCATAGGTCTCTGGGCTCTCTGTATGTCCTTTCAGGGATCATTTCTATAGTTTGTAACCTTTTCATTCTTTTAACAGACTTACTTATAATAGCCAAGTTAGAAGTGATACAAATGTTCAACAGATGAATAGATAAGTGTGGTATATCCATCCTATAGGAAGCTACCTTGTAATAAAAAGGAATAAACTCTTGGTATTCCCAACAAGATGGATTAACTTGAACCAATCATGAGTGCAAGGAAGCTAGAAAATAAACAGTACATGCAGTATGATTTCATTTATATGAAACTCAAGAAAATACAAACTCACCTAACATGACAGAAAGCAAATTACTGGTCTCATGGGATAGGTGTTGGTGAGGTGAGATGGTGAAGTGAAGAAGGAAGATTACAAGGAGGAACAAAGAAACTTTTCGGGTAAGAGAAAATGTTCACTGTCTTGACTGTGGTGATAGGTTCATGGTTATATAATATACCAAGCTTATGAAAATATGCACGTAACCTATGTGCAGTTTATTATATACCAATTATATGTCTATAAGCTTGTTACTTTAAGACTTAAAAGAAGACTTAAAAGATTTACTAACTAAATGCAACACATACATCTTATTTAAATCTGGACTTAAATCAAGTCTAAAAGAAGCTAAGTCAAGGAAATTTGGACACTAGATGAAAATGATATTAAGAAATTAGTGTCAATTTTCAGGGTATTAGAGTGATCAAGTGGTTAAGAAATTAGTATCAGTTTTGGGGACTGTTATCACCACAACTTAGTAAAATTTTTCAGTCTTTATTTCTCAGAAATGTGTACAGAAATGATTAACCGAGAGAGTGATAGGATTTCTGGGATTTTTCTTTAAATGAATCCATGCATGTAGGGAATATAGTCAATAATATTATAATGACTATGTATGGTGTCACATAGGTACTACACTTACCAGGGGGGTCACATCATAAGTTATATAAATGTCTAATCCCAATGCTGTATCTGAAACTGTAATTGAAACATTTCTTAAAAAGAACCCATGCATGTTTGGAAGGGTGAGTGGAGGGTGAATATGACATAGGACTGGCCACCTGTAGATAATCTCTGAGCTGGGTAACAGGCACATAGGGGTTTCTTATACTTTTCTCTCTGCCCTCATGTATATTCCAAAACTTCCATGATGTACAGTTGAATTATTTGATATTTTAAACCTTTGTTGATGAATGTTGAATACAGGATGGTCTATTTTTACTTGATATGAGACTGGTATTTTCTAAAAACAATGACTTTCTGAAAATGGAATGAGCTCCTTTAGAACACAGTGAGTTGGCTGGGATAAACAGGAAGCATTCAGAGGCCAGAGGATCCTTTATGAGGGATGACATGGAGCAGAGTTTGATGATCTATTACCCATGGCCTTCCACCCATAGGAAAAGAATGGTAAAAGCTTTATTTAAATGATTAAAAACATTTTTAAGTAATGTTTTGTGACATGTGAAAATGATACGAAATTTAATTTTGGGGTCCATAAGTAAAGTTTCATTGGAACACAGCTATGTCTGTCCACTCATCTGTATTTTGCCTCTGGCTGCTTTTGTGTCATAATAGCAGGGTTAAGTAATTACATCAGGGACTATGTGACCCACAGAGTCTAAACTATTTACCATCTGGCCCTTCATAGAAAAAGTCTGCTGATTCTTGAGAGGGAAGATAACCTTGAACCCTGAAACTGTTTCCTTATAGACTGAGCACTCCAGAGAGGGAGTGTGAGTAGAAAAATCAAAACATAAATACATCCAGCTTTACAATCTGTCCCTCCCACCAAAGGGAACTCCAAGGATCAGGGGAAGATATGTTCAATTCAAAGAAATAAACACATTGTTGTTTTTGGGAATACAGTGAGTTTGGCAGTTATAGGTTGGTCCCTAGTCTCAGGGTCCAGTATCCTCTTCTGGTATATATTGATAGAGTCAATACGAAGTCTGTCCAGAAAGTATCCGGCCATGCAATATGAAAACCAGAAGCATTTATTGAAGATACACAATATAAGAAACATTGTGTACAAGACAATGATACCTGTCCCTTTCAAAGCAGGCACCTTGGGACCTCACACAGTTCTCCCAGTCACCATCAGCTGCCCAATCGCATTTTCCTGAATCTCATCAATGGTCTGAAATCTCTTCCCAACAGTCTAAAAATTTTGGGAAAAGCCAGCAGTCACAGGGCACCAAATACGGGCTGTAGGGGACTGAGTCACCTGGGTGATTTGATTTTTGCCAAAAAACGCTGCACAAGATGTGATACAAGAGCAGGCACATTGTCATGAAGAAGCTGCCAATTACCAGTTGCCCACATCTGTGGTCATTTTCATCATATTGCATCTCTCAACCAACAAAAAATATTGAGGTACTACTCCTTATTAATTGTTTGGCTTAGAGGAGTGTACTCATGATGGACAACACCTTCCCAGTGAAAAAACACAGTTAACATGGTCTTGACCTTGCTATGACTTTGCCACGCCTTTTTCAGGTATAGAGAAGTAGTCAACTTCCATTGGGATGACTTGGCCTTCGTTTCTGGATCATAGCTATAAACCCACAATTCATCTAAGGTTATGACCTTGAGGAAATCTGGTTCATTGGTAGTGGTTTGAATCACGTCATTAGCAACTGTAGCATGATGTTCCTTCTGCTCTGGTAGCAGAAGCCACAGAACAAATTTTGCCATGACATGTTTCATGTCACAATCCTACGTCAAAATCTTGGACACAGTAATTTTTGGAATCCCCACATCAGCTTCTAGTTCTTGTACTGTCAGTCACCAATCTCTTGTCAATTGCAGACCATACACTTCCAACATTCTCAGGTGTTGTGCTTATTGCAGGTCTTCCAGAACATGGATCACTTTCAAAAGATTCTCAACCATCCTTGAAGTGTTTGTGCCAGACTTTTATTTGTGCTACACTCATTACATCATCCCCAAAACTTTATGAATCAACCCAATAGTTTCCACAGAGGAATGTTCAAGCTTAACACAAAATCTGATATAGATTCATTGCTCTACTCACTCATGTCATTTTGAATGTGACAGCCATACAGTACCCATGTTCACTCAATGGTGTCTACTGCTCCCACTGAATAGTACAATGACGTTGTCCTTATTTATACATGTGCATTCCAGTCCACTCTCCTTGGTTGCCAGGTTACATCACTGTCCTGCAAACTGTTCTCATTATATTAACAATGGATAGACGGACTTTTTCCAGACAGACCTTGTACTTAGGTTTAAAGAGCTGAGGGTAACTCTCTGTCCTTGGCAATGTCTAGAACATTCATATGTTTGATCACTTGTTTATTCACTGCCCTAGGACTCTGTTTGCCTTGTTCACTGCCACAGTCCATGCCAAGGGCATAGTAGGCCCTTATCAATATTGAAGGAGTGAAAGTCACAACATTAAATATTGTTTTCTTGGATAGAGGAAGATGGTGGCGAGGTAGAAGGAAGCAGATTCCACTTCCCCCTACACATGGGAGAAAAACATAACCAATCTACAGAGGAACAGAGCAAACAGCCAATAGTACCCCAGAATATATGAAAATAAGAGACCAAAAATTGTAGTGGACACTGAAAAACCAGATGGTAAGGAGGGTGCTGCAGGACAATAAGGTCCCAGGGACCAGTGCAGGGACCAGGGTGGCTGCAGCCCCAGGCCCAGCGCCTGCTGCCAGGTTTGCGACAGAGTCCTTGGGAGAAAGCCGGGTCAACTGCTCTCTCCCCAGCCAAACAAGATGTGAGCAGCACCAGGAGAGACCTGGCTGCTTGAAGTCACAGAGAGGGGAGTAAAGACTAAATGGCAAACACACAGGGGCTGTGAGCACCCACAGAGTCTGTGGATGCCGGCAGAATTGAGAGTCATGCGGTGACGGGACCCTGACCTGGATAGTCACTGGTCTGGCTGGAGAACTGGGCTGTGTGAGAGGCCAGGCTGCTGTATGGAGCAGCAGGCTTGAGTAGGAGGAATTTCTCAAAAAGAAAAAGTAAAAAGAGAGACACTGTTTGGGGAATTCTCCTGCAGCAATCGCTCCAGCCTACTCCCCATGCAGCCAAGCAGTGATCCCGAGGTTGCTCAGAAGGCCCTGCGTGCCCCCATAGCTCTGGGAAGGGTGCGTGCCCAAGCCTGCAGGATCGAGGCAGCCTGGCCGAGCACGGGTGCTCATGCCCCAGCCCACAGCAGTAACCCTGGAGAAAGAGTGCTCTGCGAAACACCTGGATCCCACACCCAAAGTACCAGGGAGAGGTGCAAGGCTAGCTCTGGGGAAAGTGAGTGAGAGACTGACTAAGTGCAGATCCAGAAGGGAGAAAAGCCATACCAACCACCCCTCACCCTGCTGCAGCTAACAAGACCAGAAAAACTGGTTTGGTCACATTGAAACCAACAAGAGGCTTGGGATTTCGTTTTGTTTTTTAAAGTAATCTTTTAGATTTCAATTTTTATTATAGTTTTATCTTTCAATTCCTTTTCCTCTCTTTCCTTCTTTATTGTTTTATTCCTTCTTCCATTCCTTTCAATTTTATCTCTTCTTCTTTCCTTCTTCTGAATTTTTTTCAATACCCACAAGTGAGACAAAAACAAACAAACAGGAACTGTGAAAAGACCAGAGTTGGACCCAAAGAGGGGGCATCCCAATAGCTGAGACAGTGAGGAAAATTTCACTTTGCTATTACAGAGAACCTGAAAGTTATTGCATGTTTGTATTATTATTTTTTTCGTTATTCTTAGATCTTTTATTTTAATAACATTGTTGTATTCCTCTTCTTTCTGTATAGTCTTCTTTCCTTGGCTGGTTATACTGTATCATTTGACAGGTTTCTCCAGCTCTCTCTTTCATAGACTATTGCTAACTTACTGTCCTTCAGGTCACTTGTGTTCCTTTAGCACACTACTCAAGGTCTTATACTCCTTATTCTTCTTATCCAGATCACATATATTCTGTCATATGATCTTTGCTCTAATATTATTGTAAATAACAGCTGTTGATACAGTTGTAAGTATTTCAAAACAACCCTTTCAGATGTTAGCCCATTTCACAGTTTCCTGAACTTTATTACTATAGTGGTTAACTTTATTCTCCTACACACTACACCTATTTACTACCCTTTACACTCATCTTACCTCAGAGTGTGACCGCCCACAACCTCACTGCCTTATAGATCCAATTCACAACCCTTCCCTCCCCAACAAGAGACTTATCTTCTTTCCATCCTTGCTAAAACATGGCTAGTTGCATGGAAGATCACAGTTAACACTATACATAGCCAAAGGATCCCCTACCTCTTCTCTGCTGGCTGCTACTGTAAATATCATAGAATACTCTCTTGCTGTCTTAAACCATTTTGCCTTCTCCTTCCAACTGATCACAAAAAAGAGTAGGTGGAAGCAGTGAACACCAGGATACCCACTGGAATAAGAAACCCAACAACAAAGGAACCACCAACAGATAACAACAAAAGAAGGTGAAGGACGAAGTGGAAACCACACAAACCTCAATCCAGGACCTATCTGGAAATACAACTAAACAGTGGAGAAACTACCTGGTACAAACAACCGAACAAGAGCATGAGAGAATCCACAAAACCTTGTACACACAGAAGAACCGGCTAGAACACAACCTGCCTTCACTAGCACAACAAAATATAAGAGGTGGTGGACAGAGTGACTCTCAGTTCACCAGCTGGTGGGAAAGACCCAACAAAAAAAAGACCCAACAACAATCAAAACCTAAAGACATACAGAGAGCCAACATAAATGACAGCCCAAGATAAGTGAGCTCGGGAGATCAAGGAGACTGCACCACTGAAACTCATAGGTATTCTACCACAGAAATTCACACCATAAATCCAGGGAGACAGAACAGTTCAATTTAAGAAGCTGAGGCTAACAAGAAGAGTCTCACAAACAACGGGAAGACACACAATCCCTAAATGAAAGGAAAGGAGGAAACCTAAGGAAGAATGCTAAATGAAATAGAAGCAACTCAACTATCAGACATTGAGTTCAAAGCAATGGTTATCAGGAAGCTCAATGAGCTCACAGTGATTTACCAGAAACTATAGGGAAACTATAATGAACTCACTGCGAGCTATATCAACATGAAAAAGAATATAGAAACTATCAACAAGCGCCAAGAGGAAAGGAAGACTACAATTTCTGAACTGAAGAATACAGTAGAAGGAATCAAAAGCAGGATCAATGAAGCAAAAGATAGGATCAGCGAGCTAGAGGAAAAAGAAGAAAAAAACACCCAGAAAGAGCAAGAAAAAGAAAAGAGGCTCAGAAAGAATGAAGAGGGATTAAGAGAAATGCAAGACAATATGAAAGGTAGTAATACCCATATAATAGGGATACCAGAAGGAAGAGAAGAAGAGCAAGGGTTAGAAAACCTATTTGAAAAAGTAATGATGGAAACCTTCCCTAATTTGATGAGAGAAAAAGCCATACAAATCCAGGCAATGCAGAGAGTCCCAATCAAGAGGAACCCAAAGTGGCCCACCAAGACACATACATCATAATTAAATGGCAAAATTCCAAGACAAAGAATTGTAAAGGCAGCAAGGAAGATAGGAAGTAACATACAAGGAAGCCCCAATAAGGTTAGCAGCTGAGTTCTCAATGGAAACGCTCAAGCCAGAAGAGAATGGCAAGAAATATTCCAAGTAATGAGAACCAAAGGCCTGCAACCAAGACTACTTTACCCGGCAAGGCCCTCAGTCAAGATAGAAGGCCAAATAAGGAGATTCCCAGACAAAAGAAGTCTAAAAGAATACACCTCCACCAAACCAGCTCTGCAAGAGATGCTAAAGGGGCTGCTTTAAGGAAAGGAAAGGGGGGGACACAGGTAGGAAAATGGCAATGAATAAGTACCTATCAATAATAACCTTAAACGTAAATGGATTAAATGCTCCAATCAAAAGACACAGAATAGCTGAATGGATAAGAAAGCATGACCCACATATATGCTACCTAAAGAGACCCACCTCAGGACATAAGACCTACATAGACTGAAAATGAAGGGCTAGAAACAAATTTTCCAAGCAAATGGACGGGGCGGGGGAAAGCCAGGGTAGCAATACCCTTATCAGACAAAATAGACTTCAAAAAGAGGACCATAAAGAGAGACCCAGAAGGTCACTTCATAATACTCAAGGGAACAATCCACCAAGAGACATAAACACTCTAAATACATATGCACCCAACACAGGAGCCCCCAAATACATAAAGAAAATCTTAGAGGAGTTCAGGAAAGATACTGACAGCAACACAATCAGAGTAGGGGATTTTAAGATCCCACTGTCAAAAATGGACATATCTTCCAAACAAAATATTAACAAAGATATTGTGGCACTAAACAATGCCCTAAAGGAAATGGACTTAACTGATATATAGAGAGCCCTTCATCCCAAAGAAGCTAAATGCACATTCTTTTCAAATGCACATGGAACATTTTCAAAGATAGGCCACATGATAGGACAAAAAACAGGCCTCAACAAATTCAAGAAAATTGAAATCATACCAAGCCTTTTCTCCAACAACAAGGGACTGAACCTAGAAACCAACCCCAAGGAAAAAAACCCAGAACACTCAAAATCATGGAGATTGAATAGCATGCTATTAAACAATGAATGGGTCAAGAATGAAATTAGGGAAGAAACCAAAAAGTTTCTGGAAACAAATGAAAATGAACTCACAACAGCCCAAAACTTATGGGAAACAGTGAAGGCAGTCCTGAGAGGGGAGTTCATAGCAATACAGGCATGTTTCTATCCTAAAAAGGATAGAATCCTTGTTAGGATTCAAACAACCTAACCCTATGCCTACAAGAACTTGAGGAACAACAACAAAGACAACCCAGAGCAAGTGGAAGGAAGGAAATAACCAAGATCAGAGCAGAATTAAATGACATAAGACTAAAAACGCAATTCTAAGGATCAATGAATCCAGGAGCTAGTTCTTTGAAAAGATAAACAAAATTGACAAGCCTTTAAGCAGGCTCATCAAGAAAAAAAGAGAGGACTCAAATAAACACAATCAGAAATGAAAGAGGAGAGATTAAAACTGACACCACAGAGATACAAAGGATTGTAAGAAATTACTACCAAGAACTGTATGCCAAGAAATTTGAAAACCTAGGTGAAGTGGACAAACTTCTAGAAAATTACAGTCTTGAAAACTCAATGAAGAAGCAGCAGAAAGACTGAACAAACCAATAACAGCAGATGAAATTGAAGGAGTAATCAAAAAACTCCTGACACACATAAGCCCAAATCTGGATGGTTTCACAGAATTCTGCAAAGCATTTAAGGATGAGCTAACCCCTATCCTTGACAGACTATTCCAAAAAAGTCCAAAATGATGGAAGACTCCCAAACTCTTTGTATGAAACCAACATCATCCTAATCCCAAAACCAGATAAAGACACAACAAAGAAAGAAACTTCAGACCAATATCGCTGATGAACACAGACTCTCAAATCCTCAACAAAATATTGGCAAACCACATCCAACAATACATTAAAAAGATTATACACCACGATCAAGTGGGATTCATCCCAGGGATGCAGGGATGATTTAACATTTGCAAATCAGTAAATGTAACACATCACATAAACAAAAGCAAAGACAAAAAACACAGGATCATATCAATAGATGCAGAAAAAGCATTTGATAAGGTACAGCACCCATTTATGATAAAAACACTCAGCAAAGTGGGAATAGAGGGAGCATTCCTCAACATAATAAGGGCCATATATGAGAAACCTACAGCCAACATCATACTCAATGGGCAAAAACTAAAATCTTTTCCACTAAGATCAGGAACAAGACAAGAGTGTCCACTCTCACCAGTTCTATTCAACATAGTATTGGAAGTTTTAGCCACAGTGATCAGACAAGAAAAGAAAATAAAAGTCATCCAAATCAGAAGGGAGGAAGCAAAGCTGTTAGTGTTTGCAGATGACATGATAGTGTACATAGAAAATCCTATAGACTCCACCAAAAATCTGCTCAACCTAATAAGTGAATTTGGGAAAATGGCGCATACAAAGTCAGTATTCAAAAATCAAAGTCACTTTTCTATATCAACAATGAAACAGCAGAAGCAGGAATCAAGATAAAAATCCCATTTGACATAGCAAGAAGAAAAATAAAATACCTAGGAATAAACCTAACCAAGGAGGTAAAAGACCTGTATGCAGAAAACTACACAACACTGAAGAAAGAAACTGAGGAAGACACAAACAAATGGAACCATATACCATGTTCATGGATCAGAAGACTTAACACCATCAGAATGTCCATATTACCCAGAGCAATTTACAGATTCAATGCAATACCTATTAAAGTACTAAGGGCATATTTCACGGATACAGAACAAATGCTTCAGAAATTTATATGGAACCATAAATGACCCCGAATCACTGCTGCAATTTTTAGAAAGAAGAGCAAAGTAGGAGGGATTACAATACTTGATACCAAACTGTATTACAAGGCCCCTGTAATCAAAACAGCCTGGTTATGGCTTAAAAATGGGCATATGGACCAATGGAATGGAACAAAGAGCCCAGAAATAAACCCATGTCTCTAAAATCAACTAATATTGGACAAAGGGGGTAGAAGAATAAAATGGAGTAAAAATAGCCTCTTCAACAAATGGTGTTGGGACAGGTGCAGGCAAAAAAATGAAACTCAAGCACCAACTTACACCATATCCAAAAATAAATTCAAGGTGGATAAAAGATTTAAATATAAGCCAGAATACCATTAAAGTGCTAGAGGAGAACATAGGCAGGAAAATCTAAGATATTTCATGCAGCAATATTTTTACCGGTATGTCCCCTAGAGCAAGGGGCATAAAGGAAACAATAAACAAATGGGATCTCATCAAAATAAAAAGCTTCTGCAGGGCTAAAGAAAACAGCATTAAAATAAAAAGAGAACCAACTGCATGGGAAAACATATTTGCCAATGATACCTCAGACAAGGGTTTAATCTCCAAAATATGTAAAGAACTTACACAATGCCACTCTAAGAAAACAAGCAACCCAATTAAAAAATGGGCAAAGGACTTGAACAGATACTTCTCCAAGGAGGACATACAGAAGATCCAGAGACACATGAAAAGATGCTCAGTATTCCTAGCTGTCAGGCATATGCAAATTAAATCCACAATGAGAAACCACTTCACACTGGTCAGAATGGCCATCGTAAACAAAGCACCAAACAAGTGTTGTAGAGGTTGTGGAGAAAAGGGAACCCTAGTGCACTGTTGGCGGAATTGCAGACTGGTACAACCACTATGGAAAACAGTATGGAATTTTCTCAGAAAACTAAAAATGGATCTCTTTTGACCCAGCAATTCCACTGCTAGGATTATAACCTAAGAGCCCTGAAACACCAATCCAAAAGAACCTATGCACCCCAATGTTCATAGCAGCACAATTTACAATAGCTAAGTCCTGGAAGCAACCTAGGTGCCCATCAATAAATGAATGGATCAAAAAACTATGGTACATTTACACAATGGAACTCTATGCAGCAGAAAGAACAAAGGAGCCCCTACCCTTTGCAACAGCATGGATGGAACTGGAAAGCATTATGCTAAATGAAATAAACCAGGCAGTGAAAGACAAATACCATATGATCTCACCTCTAACCGGAACCTAAACAACAAAACAAATAAACAAGCAAAATATAACCAAAGACACTGAAATAGAGAATAGGTAACATAGCTGACAGTGACCAGAGGGGAGAGGGGAGGGAATTTCAGTGCGAAAGGGGAAGGGTTTACAGGAACAAGTATAAAGGACACATGGACAAAAACTAAGCGGGTATGTGGAAATGGAAGGGAGGTAGGGAGGGCTGCATGGGTGGGCTGGGATGGGAGTAAAAGATAGAAAATTGTACTTGAACAATAATTAAAATAAAATTATTTATAAAAGCAATTAAAAATTAAAAGAAAAAATATTGTTTTCTTTTTGCACAAGGCAAATGCCCTGTATTCTAGATTGAGTCTCCTTCACATATGATTAAATAAAGCACCTGGGAACAGTACAATATAAGTATTGAGGGAATTTTGCCACCACAATTTCCATGCATATGAGAACTTAACTTCAGCTCCCACTCCAGAAGGCAGCCACCACTCAGAGTTCTGCCAAGTCATATACACACAGCTCTCTTCTTTGCAATAAGGAATGATATGCCATGACGAGCTGTGTGACCCTATGCAGGTGACTCACACCACCCCCCCGTACTTTGTATGTGTAAAAATGAGGGAACATCATGGTTTTCTTGTGGAGATGGAATGAGGTTAAGTATGAGATGACAGGGCACAGTACCTAACACCAAAACTATTCAGTTTCTCACTATTCTCAGTGATATAACCCTTTTCACCACAATCAGCATAAAACTTTAGGGCAGTATTTAGTCATAAGAGCCAAAATGAGGGAACAACCCAAGTATTCATAAACAGATAAATGGATAAACAAGAAGTGGTATATACAGTCAATGGAATATTAATCACCCATAAAAATGAATGAAGTACTGGTACATGTTACATAATAGATGAATTCTGTGCTAAGTGAAAGAAGCCAGACACAAAAGACCATGTGTTATATATTTCTATTTATATGAAAATATCTAGACTTCCAGCCCAGATGGAAGTGTAGATAGATACACTTTTCTTACTTGCACAACCAAAATAAGGACAACAACAAATTTAAAAACAAAAAACAACCACGACTGCCAGAATATCAAACTGTATGGAAGTCTGACAACCAAGGAGTTAAAGAAGAAATATTCATCCAGATTGGTAAGAGGGGCAGAGACAGGCAGCTGGGATGGAGAGGACACAGGACACAGTGGTGGCTGAAGGACCAGGAAGGCAAGGCAATGGCTGGTGGTCCCACATTTGTGTGTGGATGAGTAAACCAAGAGGAACACTGGGGAGCAAGACAGACCACGCAACCCAGAGTTCCAGTACAGAGAAATAAAGCCTCAAAACCCTCTGACTGTAAAAACCTGTGGGGGTTGCAGTGGCAGGAGAAACTCCCAGCCTTACAGGATAATTTATTGGAGAGACCCACAGGGATCTAGAATGTACACACACACACACCCAGGAATCAGCACCAGAAGGGCCCAATTTACTTTGGGTAGAAGGGGACATGACTGAAAGCTGGCTGAGAGCTGAGCAAGTGGCACTGTTCCCTCTCAGATCCCTCTCCCACATACAGTGCCACAATGTAGTAACTTGGGTTACCATGCCCTAGTGAATACCTAACACTCCACTCCTTACAACATAGCAGGTGTGCCAAGACAAGAAAGTATGGCCCTATGAAAGAACAGATCAAAACTCTAGAAAAACAACTAAGTGACAGATAGCCAATCTATCAGATGCAGAGTTCAAAACACTGGTGATCAGGATGCTCACAGAAATGGTTGGGTATGGTCAAAAAATAAGAGGGAAATGTAGAGGCTATGCAAAATGAAATAAAGGAAATGTACAGGGAACCAACAGTGATGGGCAGGAAACCAGGACTCAAATCAACAATTTGGAACAAATGAAAGAAATAAACATTCAACCAGAACAGAATGAAGAAACAATCCAAAAAAATGAGGAGAGGCTTAGGAACCTCTGGGACAACTTTAAACATTCCAACATCCAAATCATCAGGGTGCCACAAGGAGAAGAGGAAGAACAAGGAATTGAAAACGTATTTGAAAATAATGAAGGAGAACTTCCCCAATCTGGAAAAGGAAATAGATTTCTAGGAAGTCCAGGAAGTCCAAGAAGCCCAGAAAGTCCCAAAGAAGTTGGACCCATGGAAGCACACACCAAGGCACATCATAATTATATTATCCAAGATTAAAGATAAGAAGAGAATCCTAAAAGCAGCAAGAGAAAAGGAGACAGTGACCAACAAAGGAGTTCCCAAAAGACTATCAGCTGATTTCTCAAAAGAAACCTTGTAAGCAAGAAGGGGCTGGAAAGAAGTATTCAAAGTCATGAAAGGTAAGGACCCACATCCAAGATTACTCTATCCAGCAAAGCTATCATTTAGAATGGAAGGGCAGATAAAGTGCTTCCCAGATAAGGTCAAGTTAAAGGAGCTCATCATCACCAAGTCCCTATTATGTGAAATGTCAAAGGGACTTATCTAAGAAAAAGATCAAAGCTACGAACAGTAAAATGACAACAAACTCACAACTATCAACAACTGAACCTAACACAAAAACAAAAGCAAACTAAGCAAACAATTAGAACAGGAACAGAATCACAGAAATAGAGATCACAGGGAGGGTTATCGGGGGGAGGGGAGAGAATCGGGGAAAAGGTACAGGGAATAGGAAGCATAAATGGTAGGTAGAAAATAGACAGGGGAAGTTAAGAATAGTGTAGGAAATGGAGAAGCCAAAGAACTTATATGTGCGACCCATGGACACGAACTAAGTGGGGAGGGAATGCTGGTGGGAAGGAAGGTTCAGGGTCGAGAGAAATATAGGGAAGAAAAAAATGGGACAACTGTAATAGCAAAATCAATAGAATCTACTTTAAAAAATAAGAAATATCTAAAGTAGGCAAATTCATAGAGGCAGAAAAGAGGTTAGAGGTTCCCAGGGACTGAGGAGAGGAGGGAATGTGATGTGACTATTTGGTGGGTACAGAGTTTCTGTTTGGGGTGGTTAAAATGTATAGAAATTGACAGTGGTGGTGGTTGCACAATATTGTGAATGTCCTAATGTCATTGAATTGTACACTTATGAGTGGTTGAAATTGCAAATATTATGGTATATACACTTTACCCCCAATAAAAGGCTTTGGAAACTAAAGAGCCCCAGAAAGATGAGGTCCTGATTCAAGAAATCTGGAAACAGAACTCCTGGACTTGAATCCCAGTTCTGAACCTGAGTAACATCAGGTAGCCCCTAATCATCCTATTCAATTTCCCCATCTGAAAACAGGGATTAGAACATAATTTTATTTCCCATGTGCTCTAGGTTATAGAAGAGCTCATTAATGTAAGCACTTAGAAGATGCCTGCATATAGTAAGTGCTCAATAAATGTTGGGGAGCAGTTAGTTTATAAGGCTAGTACTGATAAGTGATTCTATCCATACACACTCTTAGCACAGGGTTTCTCAGCCTCCTCAATGGCTGCATTAGGAACAGACAATGCTCTGTTGTGGCGACTATCTGTGCACTGCAGTATGTTGAGCAGCTTCCCTGGCCTCTCCTCACTACATGTCAATAGAACACACAATTGCCACCCCCCAAAAATAGTTAGGACAATCAAAAATGGCTCAACATGGAGAGCAAAACTGCCCCCAGTTAAACACAACTAAGCATTACCACATTGCAAATTTGGAGGGAATCTAATATATTAACTATTTCAGTGACTTCCAGATTCTCTGACCATGTCCCATGACCCATTATATGTGCAAATTTGTGCAGATTCATATTTATCATGCATATATGTGTCAAAAGTTTCCCAGTACAATATCTACCTTTACTTTGTACAATGTAATACAGTATGTTTTTTATTGTATCACTTTCTATTTCTTCTCTTTAAAGAAAATAACCGGTTACCCTGGCTGGCATAGTTCAGTGGATTGAGCACGGGCTGCAAACCAAAGCATTGCAGGTTCAATTCCCAGTCAGGGCACATGCCTGGGTTGCAGGCCACATCCCCAGTGGGGGCCACGTGAGAGGCAACCACATATTGATGTTTCTCTCTCTTTCTCCCTCCCTTCCCCTCTCTAAAAATAAATAAAAAAATAACTGGTCATGACCCTTTAAATTCATTTCATGACCCACTTATAGGTCACAACCTACAGATTGAAAAATACTGATATAGTCAACTGTATTTTACCAAGGGCCAAAGAAAAGTCCAGATATGAAATGTCCAGTCCCATGTGGGGCCCACCATATCACTCAGCTTGCCTACCAATGAGCATTTCAAGCTGACTCTCACCAGCTCTCCAGCTTCCCAAAATGGCCCCCAATCCCATGCTTTGCAGGGGAAATCAGCACCCCAACCTTTTCCTAGCTTTGGATATACATGTATATGCATAATAAATATAAATATACACACATTTACATGGAAGTCATAAGAATGTTAATATCTAAAATCCCTTCCAACTTTGTGATTTGGTGGTGCTAAGATAGTAGTCTTCAACCAGATAGATATGAATTTTGAATAATTGAGGGGAAAAGTTTAATTGCAAGGGATTGAGTCACACTCAAATTGATTTCACAGTAAAAGCATTCTCTCCATGTCTTTCTCACTGCCCCATGCTCCCCGCCCCCATCCTCCCTCTTTTTTTTTTTTTTTTTTTAAATAGCAAGCAGCAGGCTAGAGAGACTATTTTTCAGAAGCAGGTCATTAGCCCTACCTCTGGAATCCTGCCTTTGCCAGCAGGTCTCAGCAATTTAATATCCTGGCACAACACCTAGAGGACAGCCGAATCCTGCCCTAGGCCAGGGTGGAAGTTGTTCCGAGGAGAGCTTTTAGATGCAATCAGCCAATCTATTTTTTATAATCTACAGTTAAAGAAATCTGAGGGGCAGCTAATAGGACCTTCTCTAAGAAGAGAAATATTTCTTCATTTAAAATAAAAAAGGCTGAATCACAGAATCCTTTCACAAAGCACTCCCTACATAGTGTAGTGCCTTTTTTTCTTCTAAAAAGTTACCTGAGGTTAATGGTGAATAATAACCACTGATATTTACTGAGCACTTGCTATAGGCAAGGCTCTATGTTAAGTCCTTTACATGATCATGTTATCGTGTTAAGCACTTTAGGAGACAAGTGGCATGATTACCATCTCTATTTTGTAAATTGAGATACTGAAATGCAAAGAGGTTAAAAGACTTGCCTTAAACATGGTTCTCCTGAGGCAACCCTGACAGTTAAACCCAGTAGGGTTGCCAGATGTAGCATATAAACATCAAGATGCCTCTTGCATGGGACATACTTATATTAAAAAATTATTTGCACCCTAGCTGGGTGGCTTAGTTGGTTAGAGCATCATCCCATATGCTAACAGACTTCAGGTTCAATTCCTGGTCAAGGCACACACCTAGGTTGAGTGTTCAATCCCTGTTGGGGTGAGTATAGAAGGCAACCAATAGGTGTTCCTCCCTCTCTTTCTCTATCTCTAAAATCAATACATTCTTCTACAGGTGAGGAATTTTAAAAAAAGTTATGGTACATTTATACAACGATTCCTACTATGCAGCTATAAAAAGAAGGAACGCTTACCCTTTGCAACATCATGGACAGACCTGGAAAATATTATCCTAAGAGAAATAAGCCAGTGAGAGAAAGACAAATACCATATGATCACACTTATATGTGGAATCTAATGAATAATATAAACTAAGGAACAAAATAGGACCAGAGGCATGAATTCATGGAAAACACTGACAGATCTCAGATGGGAGGGGGTGGTGGGAACTGAAAGAGATTAGCCAAAGAACATATGTGCTTATATGCATAGCCCACAGACACGGACAACAATGTGGTGAAGGCTAGTAGGAAGGGGCATGGTCTAGGTGGGTGTGGCAATGGGAGGGAACATGGGGGACATCTGTAATAGCCTCAACAATAAAAAACAAATCAAAAATATCTTCAGGCAAAGATTAAAAACTTATTTGTTGTTTATATGAAATTCAAATTTCCTGAGATCCGGTGTTTTATCTGGCAGCCTTAAAAACTCAGGTAGTTTGAATCCAGAGCTCATTCTCTAGCCCCTCTGACCAAGGTTCTCAAAGTGTGGTCCCAGGACCAGCATCATCAGTGTCACATGGAAATGGCTAGAAATGCAAGTTCTCAGGCTCCACACAGACCTACTGAGTCAGAAATTGTGAGTAGAACTCCCAGAGCATTTCCAAAAAAACCCATCTTTATTCATAATTGACACACAATGTTGCAAAGGTGCTGCTCCTACCTCCCACGGTCACCTTCAGCCTTAATGGTCCTGCCCTCCCTCCCTGTCTCCCATGTCAGTAGAACAGTCAGTACCTAGGAAAAGGAGGATACTTTGGTTCCTCCAAGGGACATCCAGGTCACAACTAATCTGGGAACCTGGGGCACTGGCCTGACTTTTTTAGCTTCAAAATGCATATAAAAGTCATGTTTATTTATAGAATAGTCTGTTAAGTATGCAATGTACATATCATAATTTAAAAATACTTTTTATTCCTTTGGAGAGTTATCAGTTGGGAGGGGGAAGTGGGAGAATGGGAGAAAAGGTGCAGGGATTAAGAAGTACAAATTGGTAGATACAAAATAGACAGTCGGATGTGAAGAACAGTATAGGAAATGGAGTAGCCAAAAAATTTATATGCATGACCTATGGACATGAACTAAGGGGGGAATTGCTGGAGGGAATGAGAGGTGCTAAGTGGGGGCAGGGGTTGGGACAACTGTAATAGCATAATCAATAAAATATATTTTTTAAAAAGGCTATCATCTGAGCCTTTGTCAGTGTTGGAATAAATAGCACAGATAGATGTATCCAATGTCCAGTTGACACAAACCTTCAATTTGTTTGAACAAACAAATTAACTAACTAAAAACCCCCAATTTAGTATCTACAGAGCAGAAAAAAAGCAAAGCATGGTAGAAAAAGGCCTGCCTACAGAATAACTGGCCCTAGCCAAGTGGCTCAGTTGGTTGGAGCGTCGTGCTGTACCCCAGAGGGTTCTGGGTTCAATTCCCCATTCCCAGTAGGGCACATACCTAGGTTGTGGGTTTGATCCCTGGCTGGTTAAAGTGCATACATGCAGGAGGCAACCCATCAATGTTTCTCTCTCACCTCTCCCTCCCTCCCTCTCTCTCTGTCTCTCAAATCAATAAAAACATGTTCTCTGGTGAAGACTGGGGAAAAAATGTTCTTGCATAATGCTTACCCAAGTTGTGACTCTGTTTCCTTATAGTCATTTCTAATTGTGTTTCATATAAGCCATAATACAATTTTCTCAATTAATATGAGATATCTCAGCAGTGCAAAAGTTCTGATAGCAATTTTGAAATTTTAACCTTATATGAGAAGGGCATCAGTGTTTAATCACATTCACAGAGTACCTTAACAAACACAAGTATGTGACATTATCTTTATGTAAACAATGCTTATGTGTTCCAAGGCCTAAAAAACTCCTCCATCAACACGATCAAAAAAAAAAAAAAAAAAAAACCACTATCACAAATAAACTCTCATGCCAAGGTTTTTAATATAGATTCTTCTTTTTCTTAGAAGCAGGAATGCATCTATGCGCCCAACACAGGAACACCTACATACATAAAACAAATACTAACAGACATAAAAGGAAAGACTGATAGTCATACAGTAATAGTAGGGGATTTTAAACCCAATTTACATCAATGGATGTAAACAAAAAATGAACAAAGAAACATTAGCTTTAAATGGCACATTAGATCAGATAGAGTTAATAAATAAATATGTAAAGAAAATTTCACCCAGAACAACAGAAAACACATTTTTTTCATGGAACATTCTCCAAAATAGATCATGTCAGGTCATAAAATAAATCCCAATAAATCTAAGAAGATGGATATCATATCAATCATCTTTTCTGGCACCACAGTATGAAACTAGAAATCAACTACAAGAAGAAACCAAGAAAAACACAAACATGTGGAGGCTAAATAAGATGCTAAGAAATACCCAAAGGATAAATGAAGAAATCAAAGATAAAATTTTAAAAACCTCGAGGCAAATGAAAATGAAAATATTCCAAAATCTATAGGACCAGAAAAGCAATTCAAAGAATAAAGTTTATAGCACAGAGACTCAACTCAAGAAACAAGAGAATACAATGAACAATTATACACCAGAAAATTGGACAGCCTAGAAGGAGTGGGTATATTCTTAGAAACACAATGTTCCGAAACTGAATCAGGAAAAAGCAAAATCTGATAACACCAATTTCTAGCAATGAAATTGAACCAATATTCAAAATCTCCTGACAAACAAATGTCCAGAACCAGATGGCTTTATAGGTGAGAATGCTTACAACCTCATTCTGTGAGACTAGCCTTACACTAATAATAAAAACAGAAAATGACACAATTGAAAAAGAAAATGACAGAAAAATATCTTTGATAAACATAAATGCAAAAATTCTCAACAAAATACAAGAAAACCCAAGTCAACAATACATTAAAATGATCAAGTGAAATTATTCCAGGGAGGCAAGGATGGTTCACTATTTGTACATCAATCAGTATGACACACCACATCAACAAAATGAAGTATAAAAATCATATGATTATTTCAATGAATGCAGAAAATGCATTTGATGAAATTCAACATCCTTTTGTAAGAAAATTCTCAACAAAGAGGGTAGGAGGAGACATTCATCAATGTAATAAAGGTCTTATATGACAAATTCACAGGTAACATCATATTCAATGGTGATAAGCTGAAAGTTTTTCCTCTGAGATAAGGAACAAGACAAGGATACCCATTCTCATCACTTTAATTCAACATAGTTTTAGAAGTCCTAGTAACAGTAATCAGAGTCGAAAAAGAAATAAAATTGCATTCAAATTGAAAAGAAGAAAGTAAAATTGTCACTATTTGCAGAGGATATAGTGCTATATATACAAAGTTGTAATGACTCCATACAAACACACAAAAGATTAGAATAAATGAATTTAGTAAAGTAACAATATACAAAGACTACATCAAAATTACATCTAAATCATATAACAACCACCGTTGACAACCACCTAAAGACTAATAGAACAGGACACTTATAACTAAGGATATATTAAAAAGAAGCCATTTTAGACTGGTAGGATGGGTGGAGACACAGAAAAAGGGCAGGTTCCATTTACATGTGTGGCAATTAAGAATCAGGAGGGATATTTCTGCTTTGTCCCCTGAGGAATGAGGGGTTCCAGCCCCACACCAGGCTCCCTAGCCTAACCACCAGTCCTAGAAAAAGGAGTCCTCATAATATCTAGCTGTGAAAATCAGTGGGGTTTCCATCCAGCTGAGACAGAGGGCTGCTGGAGTCCCAGCTGGTCACCATACTTGCTGATTAACTCACTTACTCTGAGCTCCAATGCTGGGACAGCAGCTCAAAAAGCACCAGGGATATACAGGGAGGAACTGAATTGTCTAGCTCCAGGGTGAGAACTGAAGGTGCAGCTCTCTCTGGACTAGCAGGTGCCATTGTCCATTTTCTGAGCCCTCACCCCACTCAGCTTATAGTCACTGGCAGGTGCCAAATCTGAGTCTCCATCAAACTCACCCCACCCTGGTGATTCCCTGAGATCCCTCACCATTCAACTGGCCCAGAGGTCAGACCTCTTTCACCAGCTGTTACTCACAAGTGGCTGACCTCAGCCCACTCTGTGGACTTCCCTTTCATTTCTGAAAGGTCTACAAACCCAAAGCAAGCAGCAGATATCATCAGAGTGCCCTGTACCACTTACTAAGAAGCCCTCAAGCCAGCACTAGTGACAGTTGGCCATGCTTCAAAGCCTTTCCCAGGAGTGTCCAAGGCCAGTACAGGCAGCTACCAACTTCAGGTCACTTTGTAGCTGCTATAAACTGGCCATGCCCCATCAACTGCCCCAAGCCACTATGAACCATTCCAGTGCACCGATCCCCTTTCACACAATAATGAGCACAAGATCCACCTACACCCTAGATATATAAACAAAAATTAACTTATATGTAAGCACACACAGACTTCTTTCTTTCTTTTAAAGATTTTATTCATATATTTTTAGAGACATGGGAAGGGAGGGAGAAAGAGAAGAAGAGAAACATCAATGTGAGAGAGAAACTTCGATTGGTCACCTCCCGTACATGTCCCAAACAGGGATGGAACCTGCAACCAAAGCACTTGCCCTGACTGGGAATCATACTGGTGACCTTTCACTTTGAGGGATGACACCAAACCCACTGAGCCATATATAAACACACACATACATGTCTACCCTCACCCTCGCTGAATGTACACATAGACCACCTATCTATCCTACCTTACTCGTTACATATAAAACCCTAATCACACTGAATATTCACATGCTAATCTGCAACTATATTTACACAAACAACATGGATCTGAATACAAATGTACAACCAATATAACACCCAGATGTACACAATGAATACCTGAGCACACAGTCACTCTAAAACCACCAACTACAGAGTTATGCCATGTGCCGCTGCCTCCCATCAAAGATCCACAGGCAATTTCACTGCCCTAAAACCACATACTCCATGATTCCTGAACACACCACACACACTCACACAACCCACAAAGTCTCTTGATTTCCAAACACACAAAGTGAACTCTCACATCCCCAACAGTACACACACCTTAAGTTCCGGGAACTCAAAAACATACACAGCCACAAACAACCTATATTTATCAAATACATGTAAGTCCACCTCACAAAAAATTAGAAGACACATACAAGCAATGCCACCAAAATTCTGCAAGCATTACATTCTAGAATACACACAAAGAGTACCCTAAAACTTCAGATATACTCACCCATCCCAAATGCACACCACAAACCACTCGTGAATATATACCTCATGTGCTCAGATAGATACATGCAAAACACAAAAACACCAAAAATCCCTCAACTCCCACTAATACACATGCACAATTCTCACATCTATGGAAACACACACACAGGCAAATGTTCACAACCTGGAAATAAACAGATCCCTCAAGCCCTTTACATTATCCACCTCTTCAAAATACAATCTCATCACCTCTTCCCTTCAATATAGATATTTTTCTGTAGCCTAATCCTAAAAAGACACAGACCACTGCTTACTACCTACTACCAAACACCCATGGAAACACTCTAGTATTCTCCAAAGAGATACACCTTTGAACATTCCTAACAATCCCATGAACCCTATGGACAAACTGATAATTCACGCACACAGTGATAGATGGGAAACACAAACCAGTATATATGGACAAGACACAGTAATATCTCCACCAAACCATATAAGCAACAACTTCCAGCTACCAAATTATCTCTAGCTAATAAGAGTAAGCTCTTACATCCACAAGTACTAACAAATGACCATACCACACACCTCTAATACATACAAACATGATTCTCCCACTTTCCTGTATAAACACAGAAACCCATCTCTCCATCAAATACACACACAGTCACTTCTCAAAACATAAAAGCCTAATAAGAGCCCCCTACGGAAAAATATAAACACACAGCTCCAGCAAATATGCCTTCAAACAGCCATGCCCCTTGAATATACACACAAACTCAGTACACACACACCTCTACACAAGCCCCCAATATACCCCACAATTACCCAGGGCACTACAAATATCAACACCGACCACCCTCTACCGTATGTCTCAAATACACATATACTGCCACACTACCTACATATACATACCCCCACACTCCCAAATTCTCACACAGAATTAACTCCTCCATCTTGCACAATACAGAAGCACGCAAACACTTCATCACACTCGCATATACAACAGCCACCGGTCTTATAAAATGGGCTCAGCTTTGCCCTCTACGCACTCAAACAGAAACAGACAGCTCCTGAAAAATCACAGAAATACCCGAAACCATACAACGTGTCCTGAATACGCAACGGTCCTCTACATTCCCCAAACACGAAAGGATCATACCTCCAGGCTGATGAACACAAGCACTTTTCCTAACATTGCCCATGCGCGAATGCAGATAACCCTTTCAAATCGGCCGTTAGAGAGATCCCCAATTCACAGGAGGAAAAAATCCAGGTAAACATCTCCCCAAACACCACATTACAAACACCTAATGGCCGGCTCCTTGAGTATGCCTGCGACACATCCTACACCCTCTCACAAACACACACAACATCCCCTAGATCACAAACCACCACTGACAAAACGGACTCACACATCTCAATACATACCAGATTCCCTCCAACCAAGAAACCGACCCCCACTTTTGAATGCACCATCACATTCCCTCCAACCGAAAAACGGACTCACGTATTTGCAGACACATATTGGACGCCCACCAACCAATTAAATACACACAAACCCCACCTATGCTGGCAATCCCATGATTTGGCAACACCCTGCATTACTATCAGATCCAGCAACGTCGCTCGCTTCTTTGGCAAGAGTGTAGTTTGAACGAGATTGTTGGTTGAGATTTTCACGCTAAGGAAGGCATCGGTGAAACTGTGAGGAAGTAGGTGAAAGCTTCCCCTGTCTGCACTCGTTTTCAAGGCCTTCAGCTACTTCTTGCTGAACTGGAGGACGATGTCCAAATTTGGAAGAACTTCCCCAGAGCTCTCGTACTATTCTGAATGCAGGGGACACCAGGAGCCGCGGAGTTCCATACCTCACACGCTTATTATCCCACCAGCCAGTCACTAAACCGACTCTGCAGCGCGTTCCAGTGTTGCCAATCCCCTGGCGTCCACAACAGCGGAAGTGAGCTGCTGGGGGTAGGAAAACAGACCTGGGTCACAAACAGCCCACAGCTTGAACAACAGCGAAGAGCCCTGACGCCTGAGGGCACAAACGGTACGAGCATCCCTACCTCACTGTTTATATAACCGACTCCGGAGGCCGCCTGGCAGTCCCGACGCCCAACCTGGATGGGCGTTGGGCACCCCAGCATCCAGGCTCGCGCATGCGCACCTCCAGGCCCAACCACCGCAACGAACGCTGGGAGCCGTTGCGGGACGTTGGCAGACGCTTGCCGCGTGCCCCAGTGCGCGTGCGCGTAGGTGCAGGCGCGAGGTCCCCTGGAACGTGGCACTCCCTGGGAAGCATCTCCTGGAAATCCTCCTTCCCCTCCTCCTCTTCCTCCTTCCGCTCTTCCTCCTCCTCCTCCTCAGGGAGCTCCCTGAGGAGCGTGTGTAAAATGTGCACTTAGGGCTTTAAAATCGCTAATGTGCAAGTTTAAGCACCACCCTTGGGGAAGAGTTTTGGAGAGGTCTACCTAGAGCACTTATCCACAGATTGGCGCAAGTGCCTTCATGCCAGGTGGACTGCATTTCCGTGGATTCTGAAAACGGTAGGTCCTCAGTCCTACCAAGTCTGGATGTTCCATTTCACAATTCTGGCCAAGAATTGCAGACCTGGGAAACACTCTGAGACGTGCTTTCCCATCATTCCATTCCTACAGTTTTTCAGACCCATTTACTGAACTAGAATATTTTTCTTAGTTTATTTACTTGGTACGTGAAAGTTTTTCAATACATGATGGTTCATCGATGCTCCCTTTGCAAGGCTGTTGTGACAACATTGATCAAGATTTGGCAGTCTGGGAACGACTTCACTCACCTGTCCCTCCCTTTTCACATTCTTTTGCAGACTTTCAGTCGGCAATACAAGACATATCTATAGTAGCAGAACCAACCCGGGGACTTGAGTTTGTCCCGCTTTCCAAAGAAACTGCAATCATCATCACATCCTCTCTGTGGTCATGTGCAGGATGAGACCATTTCTCGCTCCACGGGGTAACCCTGAAGATCACTCGCATCTAAGAACACTAAGCTTCTCCAAGTGCACAGACTGAAAACTCCACAAGACACAGGCATGGGACCTTGCCATTCCTCTAATGTTCAAGGTTTCCCCATGATGAAAGTTCAAGTCCTGAGAAATATCTTCAAGTCGTTTCTTCTTTCGACCCCCGTGGTAGTTTTCTACAAAATAAAATTTACCATGATTTCGCTTGAATTGCTCTCACCTCACCTTCTCGACTTTTTCTGAGTCAATCTTTCCTTGTCGGGGTGGGGGGCAGTGGTGGTGGTGGTAGCCAGAAATGTCTTAAGTGCCATAGAGAATCTTTTTCAGGGAATGTTCTCAGTGTGCAACAGCCCTTCACCCTCCCATCAGTGGGAACTGTGCTGCTACTGCAAGGAGTGAAGCTTGTCTCCCAAGAGATACGGTCATAATCCTCCAACGTCACCACCCCTCATCTCCCTTGGCCGATTTCCTAACAATCCCCTCCTTTCACAGCACAACACACAAATGCCTGTGCAGATAATTTTCACAGTGATAAGCTGACATTTATGCACAGTATGAAACTAAGAATCAAACAAGTTTTTGTGAGGAGTGCTACTATGATTCACACGCAGATGTAGGCTACAGGGTCTTCCCCTGATGGACTGGAGCAAAAGGGATGGTTCCTAAGGCTGGGCTGGCTGCAGGCTCTAGAGCTTGCGGCAGTGGACAGTACTTGCGGCCACAGCACTGTTTCCTAAAGAATGACGTGCACCTGCTGGATCTGCCGAGTCACTCCTGAGTTCAAGCCCTGGGCTCCATGTGCCCATACATAAGTACCTATTATTTTTTCGGGTTATACATTTGAATTTTATTCAGAGAGTGCAGCCTGTGTTGACGTAAGTCAAGAGCCAGAGAAGAAGCAGGTTGAGGGACCCCAAGCCAGGCTGATGGATCAAGAACTGAAATAAGGGAACATCAAGTAAAGCCTTTGTGCCGTGAACCTAAAAAAAAAAAACCACCACCACCACCACCACCACCAACAAAAAAACATGTATAAATAGCCTAAAGAGGCACACACCATTTCTGTTGCTACCTAATACTTGACAGGAACTTCTAGTTCTTGCCTACCTGCCAGAGCCCTCCATGGAATATCTGCCCTCCCCCCACCCCAGCACACTCCAGCCTACCAGGCCTCGGCCCCTCCCCCGCTGCGGAATGTCTGGAGCCCTACATTCTGCTGTTTAAATTCAAACTCTTCCCTCCACTGGATGCTGAGCATCTGTTGGAGCAGGTCACTCTCTAGTTCCTGTACTGGAATTTTCTCATTGCGGAGGCTACTCGGCAGCAGTGGTCAGTGTCTCAGCCTGTGAGGATGACTTCAGAAGGAGGTAAGCCTGTAGGTCCAAGGGGGAATTGTTTTAGAGACAGGGCTGCCCCTCAAAACTTGGGATTAAAATGTGACACTCCCACTGGGGAAACATAGTTGGGACTGAAGGAGAGGAAGGAGAGAGCACTGGACCTCCACAGACCTGTCACCTGGGGAGGCTGGGAGCCAAAGGAAACCTGTGATGGCAATGGACAGGAGGGCTCCTGAGGTGTGGATCAGGATGACTCGGGGGACGTGCCCGGGTGTGGAGAAAGGATGGCAGCAGGCACACGCATTCTGTCTAGGGTGGAGACAAGCCAATTTGACATGTGTGTATGGAGTAGTGGGTTAAGTTAGGTGGTGACACAGGGAGGGTCACGGGAAAGCCTATTCGTATGTCCTGTTCTTCAAGCACCTGGAGCTTGCCCCACAGTATCTTTCTAAGGGACTTGGACTCAGTATACTAAAACTAATGGGGGCAGTGAGAAGACGTGGTGTTAGCCAGAAAGTTGTCCAGCGGGGCTGGCTGTGGCCAAGTCTACACTGAAATGTCCTCCCTGAGGGTGAGGTTGGAAGGCACTCCAACTGCTGCAGCCCACACTTCTCCATTCCGTCCAGCCCAGAGCTCACTTCTCCTCAGCCCAGGGAGCTGCTGTTTGTTGTCTCATATTCCACAGGGCCAGGGCAGCCGGGTAACTTGCACCACTATAGGGCTTTCTTGCTTGGCTTGTCCTGAATTGTTCCCCCTTTGTGGCAACTCAGTTCTTCAAAGGGTTTGCTCATATGCCACATCACTGCTTCACGGACAGAAAACAGATGTGGAGCCTGGTTGGTTCTCCCATGGAGTGTCTGTGAAGGCGATTCCTTTTTTAAGGGGGGCAAGGGGAGTAGCACAGGAGCAGGACAATCTTCTGTATGTTGAATAAGAGTCCCAGGACACCTGTCCTGAGTATTCAGGGGCGCATGATGTGTAGCTTCTTTTCCCACAGTAGAGTGTGCATGAGGTCCTCAGAACAGGGATGTGTTCCAGACAATTTTGCTGCACTGACTCCTGGCTCACGAGTCTCCACTTTCTATTGTTGGGAGTTGGCAAGGGTAGGACCACAGACAGTCTGCAGTCCCATGACCAATGGGACATTCTGGAAACCCGTGGACAGCCCCAGTGTTCTCCGTCCCCTGGCCCTTTTCTAATTCTCTGCAGCCATTGCAGGTGGTGAAATGACAGGATCTGAGGGACACAATGCCTACGTCCCAGGTCACTGTCCTGGGAATAGAGCTCCTGAGGGTGGCCAACACCCTGAGAATGGGGGCGGGAGTGACAGAACCTGGTCCGTGTTAGGTGTTTGCTGTTGTTGCTTCTGACATACATGTGCATGCTGGGCTGGTGTGTTAAGGGGTTATATCAGGGTTCCTTCTTGTGGAGAGATGGATACTACTCCAGTGTTTTTGTGTTGTTATGCACGAGCAAGAAAGGAGAGCCATGTATTTTGAGGAAAAGGAGAACAGAGATGCAGATGGGGTCCTAATATTTTGGAGACTGCCTATTCACAAAGGCACTTTGGGTGCCCAGTACTTAGCTGGGAGAAGGTCACTACCACTAGTGTGTCTGCCTAGGGTCATTTCCCACAGAGCAGATTCCTGCCCAGTGCCATGTCTTGGGAGACAGCCTGTGAGGCTGGCAGGGTCGGGTGCCAGGGAATCCTCAGGGAGGCTCTCCGAGTCAGCGCTGGCTGGGGCTGTTTCTCCTCAGCAGACAGTGGTCGGGGGGCCTTAGCGAACGGGGAGCAAGCACTCCAGTGGAAAAATTCTCGACTGGAGGTCAGAGCATGACAATGCCTTGAGGACATTGCCAGACTCCACTGTCCCCCCCCCCCATGCAAATGGTGCTCTTCTGTTGATAATCACAGCTTTGATTCCCTCAGTGACTCAAAAGGAACCAAAGAGGCTCAGTCCTGTTTGCTGACTCTCGCACTCCATTCCCCCCTTCCCTTTGTCTCAACAGCACCTGCAGTGCTGGGAGCAGATGCAAGCATGAACCCTGGTGCCTCCATGACTCCTTTCACCACATTGCCCTTTCCCCAGCTGACTATTGGCCCTGAACAGCGGCCTCCTGGAGAGCAGCTCCCACTGCCCCTGACGACCCCATCATTCCCTCCTGGCTTCCCCTCGGCGCTGCCGGGTGTGCCCAGTGCATCTCTGGCAGCCAGAGATGCTGGTCGTGGCCTCATTGGGACTGGGGCTTGCAACATCGTGGACCGGGTCAGGTCAGAAGTGGGGCAACCACAGCCACCCCATCGTCCTGAGACCATCGTCCTGACGCAGGCACCCCTCAACGAGAGTGCTCCAGGGGCCCTCTGTGGCGGTGCTGTGTGTCCTGCACCTCCATTCTTGGAAGCCTCGGCAGTGGAGACGATTTTGTCTACCTTGGCTTTGGGGAGTGCCCTGGCCGGCAAAGGAGGCTGGTGTCCCAGCCTTCCTCCTCAAGTTCCACCAACAACTGCACAGCTGGCCTCCATCATCCCCCCAGTGAACGCTTGGCCTCAGCTACCTGGGGCTTCTGGCAAGGGTGGCCTGACCACCTCCCAGTCCAAGGCCTTGCCAGATGACTTCGGTAACCCCAAGAGCACGTACGAGGACTTCCAACGTTGGCGTCGCTTCAAGGTGCTGGCCCGTGGGCACCTTCCCCAGAGTCCTGATGCAGAAGCTCTTTCCTGCTTTCTCATGTGAGTGTACTGGGCAGGGGCACAGGGGACTCCCCTGGAGCTTTCACCTAACGGAAGAATGTGGGATGGACCTCCAGGCTGGCTTATTGTCCGGGGTACTGGAGGGAAGGTCTGAGGGAGGTGTCCCAGTGACAGGGTGCAAGTAGGGGCTCAGCCTCAGGTTCAGGTTCATGAGCTGGTGTGAGTGTGCAGCAGCAACAACAGTAGCTGGAAAGTCATCTTTTTGCACCCACAGATACCTCCTCCCTCACCTGCTGGAGCTCATGCTGGGTGGGGAGGTGGGAATGTGTGGTCCACACAGCTGGGTGCAGGCTGAGCTGTACACTGTGACTGACCCTGAGGTATTATTACAGCCCAGTGCTCCGGTCCCTGTCCCGCCTGAAGCCCACCATGACATTGGAGGAGGGAATAGGGCAGGCCATGCAGGAGTGGGATCGCAAAAGCAACTATGACCGGATGACCTATTACGAGATGGCAGAAATGTGAGTCAGGGTTCTGGGTCCTGAAAGCTGTGTGTGTCTGGGGGTCGGGGGTCTGACAGCAGTGTGGGGGTGGGGACGGTGATGCGGGCTGACTGCAGGGCAGGGTCCCGCTGTGAGGGTGCTCACCAGAGAGGATGTTGTCGGTCAACACAGGGTCCCCACAGTCCAGAGGCCCTTGACCCCTCTGCAAGCCTCTCCCTCACCTTTGGAGCGTGGGTTCTTCTGGGCTACCTCTGGCAGCTCCACCGTCCTCTGATCTTGAGCCATCCTTGGGTCGACACGAAGGCTCAGAGCAGGCTGGGATGAATGTGCCCAGCCCAGTGGGCTAAGACTCCAGCCAGAGGGGCCGGCCATGCAGGGCGTGTTTTCTAGCAGCCCACCTCCTGCCTCCTCAGTGGCCTGGGCCATGAGAGCCACAAGGCACTTGCTCTCCATCCCTCTATCAGCTGCTGCCTTTGCTGGGCTCAGAGTGGCCTCCTCCTCAGTATGGCCTGTGCCTTCTTCTCCCTCCAGGTTCATGGAGCTGGAGGCAGAGGAGGAGATGCAGATTCAGAAGTCCCAGTTGATGAAGGGGGCACAAGGCCTGTGTCCAGCAGTCCCACCGAGACCTGATCCTCGGGGACCCCCAGCCCTTGTGGTGGGCCCACAGCCAGGTACGGCAGAATGTTTCCACTGGAGTCTATGGCCAATGGCAACAGGGGCCCAGGACAGGCCAGGGTCCCCATGTGTGTCCTTTCCCTTCGAGGGGACTTTGATCTTTCAAGTGGAACAGCCACAAGAGCCAGGGCCTCAGCTGCCCTTGGTCACCGTGGGGTCTAGACCTGGTCAACTTTTGCAACCCCTCTCCCACATCCCTGTAAAAGGACCCAACATGAAGTCTGCTAAGATACCGGCTGGATGAGGGCTCCCTTGGAGAATCAGTGGCTCCACAGAACCTGACACATGACTCTCTTGGACACTTCCACCTGTCCTCTCCCTTCACACAGTCCCATGGCTTCAGGTGGTCCTGACCCAGCCACACCCATTTAGATGGTGTGCCCTCACCATCGGATTCTCAGGATGGGGGAGCTGGAGCCCCTCACACTTCCTCCTCTTCCCTCTCTGCCCCAGTGTGCATTCCCATGGAGGACGTACCCAGGGTCCAGGGCACCTGCAGACCTCAGGGGACCCAGGAGACCGAGACATCTGATGAGATCCCCCCTGAGGCCGTGCAAGAGTACATGGACATCATGGATGAGCTGGAGGGGCTGGCCCACTCAGCCACAGGGGACAAAGGTGGAGAACGGGAAGAGGACAGAAAGGAGTTGCAGCAGGGACAGGATGAGACTCACCTGGACCTGGGTCTC
The DNA here is from genome assembly GCF_004126475.2 of Phyllostomus discolor. Classification (NCBI taxonomy): domain Eukaryota; kingdom Metazoa; phylum Chordata; class Mammalia; order Chiroptera; family Phyllostomidae; genus Phyllostomus; species Phyllostomus discolor. The sequence continues at coordinate 100,282,960 of NC_040905.2, read as the reverse complement.
CTGAACTACATTGAATACCTGTGTTACCAGGACGACTATGTCACCAAGGTGGGCTGGCTCAGAGCTCCGGGGTCTACAGGATTCCAGGGAGTGGCACTGCAGCACCCAGAACTGGGATGTATGTGTGTGTGTGTGTGTGTGTGTGGTGTGCTATCTGTGTGCATGTGTGGGCTTGCCCTCTTGTGTTTGTATGTGTATGTGTTCTTATGTGAGTGTGTGTAGCTGAGGACCAAGAGGATATAAAACACCCACCTTGTACAAGAGGGTGGGGTGGGTCTTTGCTTTTCCACTTTTCCTCCAGGTTCTGCTCACTCACAGGTTACTCACAGCCTCGTCCTTTTGTCCCAGGTGGAGGCCATTCCAGACCAACTTCTGAAACAAGTGGTTTCCATAGAAGCAATGCTGGACTTCCTGCCCGAAGCTGAAAAGATGGCACAGCAGTTAGGACTCCCTCCTGTCCAGGTGAGCCAGGGTAGGGAGGGAACTTAGGAAGATGGGAGGGAACTGTAGGTGAGCCATGGGAGGGAGGGACCCCAGGTGACATAGAGGATGGAGAAAACCCAGGCAAGAGAAGGGATGGAGGGGCCCTGGGTGAGTCAGGAAGGAAAGGACACCAGGTAGATAAGGGGTTAGGGGACCCCGGGTGAGCCATGGGAGGGAGCCCCTGGTAAACCAGGGCTTGGAGCAACCCAGAACAGGGGTGCATGTGACTCTGTCCACCCCACCCCTGCCTATAGGCATGGCACATTGAGGGGCCACCTCTGGGCTGCGGGCAGTGCACGATGGCTAGAAAGAGAGGACTATACAAAGAAGAGGGTGATAGGAAGGAGAGGTTGGGGAGCCCAGAAGGGGAGGGAAGGGCACAAAGCTGGGAAAATGGCACAGGAGGATAGCAAGAGAGCCATGTGTCTGTTTTGGATTTGAGTCACGGTGTCACCCCCTGCCCTCCTCCCCCCAATGCCATTGTCCCCATCACCCACACACCTCCGTCTCTCACACATGTGTGTGGAGACAATCACTGTCCTCCTCTTCCTCCCAGCTGGAAGAGGAGCGAATCCTGTCCTCAAAGGCGGAGGAGGGTGTGCAGGCACCCCCGAGTCACGGCGCACCCCAACTGGACTCAGGTCGTTCAGAGTCTGCGGCCAGCCAGGATGCCCAGAGGTGTGCCCTCGGCCCCCAGCTGGTCATCAGTGACAGAGGCTTCCCATCAGAGACTGACTTCAAGGGCCGTCAAAGGCAAGGTCGCGGAGATGCCCACCTGACCAAGCCCGAAGCCTTTGCTGTCTCACCCAGACATCAGGAGTACCCGCCACCGAGGGCTCCATGCCTTTCCCTTGCTCCCCAGGTGTACAAGCGTGCTTACTGTAGGCGGGGGCCTAGGGCTGCCTCCACTCCCAGAGAGACCTCTCTTGTTAGGGAAAGTCTCAGGCCAGTGGGCAGGTCGAGTGAGAATGAAGAGGACCTCCCCAGCCTGGCCTTCCTCATGGCCTCTCCTAAGAACCTGCTGCCCTGTACTCTCTCTCTGAGTCCTGTCTCTGCCTCAGGCCTTGCCTGCCCTGGAGGTCGGGGGCGCCGGCCAGCTGCCCAGGCCCAGGCCCAGGCCCAAAAGAGAAAGGGTGACCAGTCTGTCACAGGGAGTTGGAGGAAGCGGCACTGCAGCTACTATGGAGCAGCAGCATGTCCCTCCTACTGCCAGCCTTAGACAAGATGGGGCTGCCCAGACCGGATATGACCTGGCTATTCCCCAGACGAGCCAAGGGCTCATTTGTCACCCAAGGGCTGACCCTGGCTGTTCTACTGACATGAGAGGGAGGGTGGGAGGCAAGGAGGGAGGGCTGGTACATTAGGGTGGGGGTGGGCCTGGGCCAAGCTGGGATGGGGGTGTTCTACTGACATGGGAGGGAGGGTGGAAGGCAAGGAGGGAGGGCTGGAACATTAGGGTGGGGGTGGGCTTGGGCAAAGCTGGGGTGGGGGTGGGTGGGGAGAGCAGCACCTTTGGGGCATTATGGATCAATTAGGAATAAAGATGGTTTTGTTTGGAAATGCTCTGGGGGCTGCTTTCTGCATACTTGGGTCTGCGCTGCTTCTCAGTGAGGGGTACCAAGAGGAAAAGGGGATGAGGAGGTCATGGGTGTTACGGATTCTCAGGTGACACTTCAGTCCCTGCTTCCAGTTTGCTGGGGATGCCTTCCAACTGCTCCTGGGAGCACACAGATCCCTGATCCCCAGGGAGCCTTCCCATCACCCCTACTCCCAAGGCTAGCCTAGGTGTCGGGCTTCCTGGGGACTCTCGTCATTTTCTGTACCCTGAACCTTGTAGGGATAGGCAGCTGCTTTGGAGGCTTGAAGCCCGCTGGGCCATAAACCAGTTTTCTGGGATGGACTGGACTGAGCCTGGTCTTTAGGGAGCTTCACTCTGCTTCTCAGAAGCAGTCAGGCCAGGAGGCCACACAATCCTCAACTCTCCCAGAGTATCCTGTGTGAGTGGTCTGACTGGACAGGAAAAGACTTGGCTTCAGGGGACAGCCTGTCTGCCTGTGTGTCTGTTTGCAGGAGAAGCGTGCTCCAGTCTCAGTGGGATGATTGAGTGTGTAGGGTGGAGTAGGTGGGGAGACTGGAATGAGGGGGTGACAAGAGAGTAATGGGTTGCCTGTGGGAGGTGTGTACATGAGGAAATAACAGTGGATGGGGAGGATACCGAGTCCCTTGCAGGATTCTGGTGTGGGAATATCTTGTCCAACTGAGGGAGGAGGACCCATCTGCTGTGGCTCGTGGACTGGGCTCAGTGCCCATGGGTCTTCGAGGACATCCCACAACTATTGTTTCTTCCCTCCCAACCATGGGCGTACTCTTGGGTGAAGAGAAGTTGACAAAGAATTACATTTGCGTGGAAAACTGTTCCTACTAACACACAGTGACCCAGTTTCACTCGCAGAGCGCAACCAGCAGGGGCAGTAGGAGATGATGTACGGCCCCAGAGTTGGTGGGAGCTGGAGATCCAAGCTGACAGAGGGATCCTCAGTAGTCCTGCAGTGGGCACTAGTACACACCCCACAGTCAAAGCAGGGACCCAAACCGCAGATGTAAGAGTAATATGAACAAGCAGTGAGGGGCAAGAGCAGAGCCAAGGAGGCCCCTGTCTCCAGAACTGCCTTGCCCCAGCTCTGCTCCTACATGGACACGCCCTTGCTCTCACCCCCTTCCCTCTTGCTCAGTGCCTCTTCTTTAGGTTTAAAGTTCTGATTCCTTCCCTGGGCCCAGGTTGTGTCAGGAAGACTGAGCCTCCCCGAACACGGTTCCAATTCCACCCAGCATGGAAAGCCGTGGCCCAGGGTGGTTGTCTGGCAGCAGGGGTGCGATGGGGCTGAAGCTGTCAAGTTCCACAGTGGGTGGTCTGGCCCCCCACAAAGAGCGTAGGCAAGAATGGACTCATGTCAGCATGGCAGAGCCCTCACTCACCTCCCATGGAATCACAGTTCATCCCTTGGGCCCTCCTGTGCTGCCTTCCCACCTCTCGTGCAGCCAGTGAGCAGCCTGCACATCTCCCAGGCCTCCTGGGCACTTTGTGAAGAAACTTCTCATCTTGGGCCATGCATTGCCCAGCTGCTGCCCCCTCTCTGTCCACACAGAGTAATGGGCTCAGAGGTCATGCCAGACTCGGTGTATGTTGTAGGGCCTGTCCAGAAGCTAACACCTTTCCTGGGAGAGTGTCCTCCCCATCTGCCCACTCCATGTGCCCCTGCCTGTAGTGGCAGGTGCTGGATGCAAATGTGGTGGGTGTCGGACAGAGCCTGGACCCCTCTGTTCCTTGGTGCAGATTAGTCCTGTGATCTCTCTGCTTTGCAGGGTGTTTGTGGTGGAACAGGTAACACATCCCCCTCTCAGGGTTGTAGGAACACCGAGTGAGTCGTGTTGGAAGGGAACTTACTTGCTCCACCCCTGTGTGTGCTGGGCCCTCAGTCACCATCATCAGGTTCACACCTGGCCCTTGGGTTTCTCTGCATCCGTTCTCACTTGCTTGGCAGTTTCTGCTTTTGAGTCTTGGTTTGGATGAACAGTTCCCAGGAGGAGGCAGAATCTGAGCTCCCCCCACCTCTCAGCCCTGTGAACCCTGAAATCGCTCTGGGACGATTTCACAGGGGGGACGACTTCACAGGAGGGATGACTGCAGGTCCACCACTGCTTCAATAGTGGGTGAGTCCAACCCCACCAGCCACGTGGAATCTTGTAGAGATGTGCACATTAGTCTTTGGAAAATACTAGGGTAGGTACAGTGGGAAGTAAAGAGAAGAAGCGTTTCATATCTTTGTTGTAGCCAACCTTCCATTTCACAGAACAACAAACTTGACATGACCCTTTGCGAGGACAGTGCATAAGGTAGGAATCATGGAGGAGTTACCAGGGACTGAAGTAGAATCTGTGGAAACCACAATGCCCTCCCAGCCAACCTTCACGGAAATCATGATGCTCATACAGAGAACATGCTCCCTGTGTGCTCAGTGCTCTCTGGTGCTCCACCTCCTCGGAGCTCACCTGGTGTCCACAGAGAGCCTGGGAGTGAGCCATGCTTCACCATTTTTCTGTGAGGAAAGTGGGCTCAGGAAGGTCAGGCAGCCGAGTGCCACAGGACCTGGGACTGCCTGGGTGGCACCATTGGGGTTTTTGCTCCAGAGACTTCCTCCTCCTCCACTAGGAGTAAATCCCCTGGAGAAATCCATGGCATCCTGGGAGAAATCCCAGTGACACAGGAGCAAGCCTTGTCAACAGCCCCTTGGTTCTGAAGTGGTGTCTCATTGTGGGTTGAGGTTGAGTTTCCCTGATATCAAGCAACTTTTCATATGCCTATTAGCCATATACATATCTTCTTAGGAGCAATGTATATTCATCCTTTGTTCATATTTAGTTGGTTTATTTGTCTTTTATTCTTTTTTTAAAGAGATTTTTTATGGATTCTTTTTTTAAGATTTTATTTATTGATTGATTGATTTATAGAGGGAAGGGAGGGAGTGGGAGACAGACAGACAGACAGACAGACAGACAGACAGAGACATCAATGTGCGGTTGCTGGGGGCCGTGGCCTGCAACCCAGGCATGTGCCCTGACTGGGAATCGAACCTGCGATACTTTGGTTCGCAGCCTATGCTCAATCCACTGAGCTATGCCAGCCAGGGCATTGTCTTTTATTCTTGAGCTCTAAGAGTTCTGTGTACACTCCAGGTCAAAAGGGTCTTACCAGAGATATGATTTCCACAAATTCTCCCATTTTGTGGGTTGTACTTTATTTTCGTGATAGTGTCTTTTGAAGGGGAAAAAAGTGTTTACTTTTGATGAAGCCGAACCTCCTTATTTTTCCCTTTGTGGCTCTTTTTTTGGTGTCATATCTAAAAATCTGTTGACAATCTTATGTCATGAAAACATATTCCTGTGATTCTTCCCTTCTTAAACCATCTTTACCATTTTCAAGTGTGCAGTTCGGCAGTGTCAAGTATATTTGCAGTGCTGTGCACCAGATGTTTAGAAAGTTTTCATCCTTCAACACTGTTACTCTATGCACATGAGACACTTATTCTCACACTGTCTCCTCCAGACCTGGACCACAACCTTTCCACTTCCTTGTTCGGTGACCTTGACTACTTTAGATACTTCACATGAGTGGAATCATGTAGTATTTGTCAAGTTGTCACTAGCTTATTTCACTTAACCTACTGTCCTAGATGCAGGGGTGTCCAACCTCTTGGTGTCTCTGGGCCACACAGGAAGAAGAAGAGTTTTCTTGCGCCACACATTGAATACACAAACACTAACAAAAACTGATGAGCAAGAAGAAAAGAAAAGGTTTTAAGTGAATTTGTGATTTTGTGTTGGGCTGCATTCACAACCTTCCTGGGCTGCATGTGGCCCGTGGCCCGTGGGTTGGACAGCCCTGTGAAGTTCATTATGGTGGTAGCACATGACACAGCTTCCTGCTTTTCAAGGCTCATTGTAGGTACAGATCACATTTTCTTAATCTAGTCATCTTACCCTAGCTGGTGTGGCTCAGTGGATGAGGGCAAGCCTATGAACCAAAGGGTCGCTGGTTCGATTCCCAGTCAGGTACATGCTGGTGTTTTGGGCCAGGTCCCCAGTAGAGGAACATGAGAGGTAACCATACATTGATGTTTCTCCCACTCTCTTCCTCCTTCCTTTCCCCTCTCTCTAAAAATAAATAAATAAAATCTTTAAAAAATCTAGTCATCCATTGATGGATATTTGGGTTTCTCCTGGCTGTTGTGAAAAATGCTGCAACGAATGTGGGCATGCAAATACTTCTTTGAGATCCTGCTTTGAATTCTTTTGGAGAGTGGGTTGAGGGATCACATGGTAGTTATAGTTTTAATTTTTTGAGAAAATTCCAACTTGGGGCATGTCCTTCTTATAAAGTTGTTTACGTTTTTATTCTATCTATAGACAGTCAAATTATATAATGTGATACTTTGTGGGGTCATATATGCCATTGCATTGTATGTATCACATTGCCTTAGACTTCTTTCAACATTCTGACTTCAGAATAATAAAAATTATATATTCGTGTCATTTAATTTTTGAGTTGTTTATAATTTTGCATTATGTGGATATGTTAAAAATAATTTACAATGTCTTGTAGAACTTAAAAAATATAATTGACTGTAGATGCAAAGTTTTCCATTCGAGGCCTTTGAAAAATTATCCATTTAGTAGACTTCAGGTAGTTGCTGTTGAAAGGTTAAAAATTCAGGTTAAAAATTTTTCTGCCCTACCTGTGATCTCCTTTGCTACATTAACTGATAACACACATTCTTGATCAACTCTGGAGCATAATATTATGTTTTCTGTCTTGTGTCTCCTTGTCCTTTCTTGTCTCTACTTCTACAGCCCCAGACATATATCTATGAGACCATCTTATACATTCTCTAAGTCTTCATCTGCTCAGGCTGCTGTGACAGAATACCACAGACTAGATGGTTCAGACGCCTTTATTTATTTATTTATTTGTCTGTTTGTTTATTTATTTATTTATTTCACATTTAATTAAATTTTTAAATTTTCAGTTAAAGTTGATATCTAATATTATATTGGTTTCAGGTGTATAGCATAGTGTTTGGACACTTACATAACTTACACGATGATTCTCCCGGCAAGCCCTGCACACATTTGACACCTTCACATCATACTTGTTGTTACAATACTATTAACTGTATTCCCTAGGCTGCACTTTACATCCCTGTGACTGACTTGTAAATGCCAATTTGCACTTCTCAATCCATTCGTCTTCTTCACCCACCCTTCCACAGTCCCCCTCCCATCTGGCAACCATCAGTTTGTTCTCTGTATTTCTGAGCTTGTTTCTGTTCTGTTTGTTCATTTATTTTGTTTTTTTGATTCCCCATATAAGTGAAATTGTATGGTACTTGTCTTTCTCTGTCTGCTTTATTTCACTTAGTATAGTACCTTCCAGGTCCAACCATGTTGTCACAAATGGTAAGATTTCCCTTTCTTATGGCCACGTAATATCTCCTGTGTGTGTGTACCATTTCTTTATCCATGTGTCTTTTGATTGGAGCATTTACTCCACTTACATTTAAAGTAATTATCAATAGGTATGTAGTTATTGCCATTTTATTAGGTTTTTTTTCTCATTGCTTTTGTAGTTCTCTGTTCCTTTCTTATTCTCTTTCTCTTTTCTGTTGTGCATTGTGCTTCAATTTCTTTCTCTTTATTTCTTGCATATTTCCTGTGTATGTTTGGTTTGAGGACAGTGTGTGCTTCACATATACCAAGCTATCTTTGTAGCAGTCTATTTTAAATTGATGGTTGCTTATCTTCTAACACGTTCTAACATCACTGTCGTTTTTCACTCACCCTCTCCACGTTCATGTTTTTTGTCACTATAATTTACTTCGTGTGTGTGTCTGTCACTTAAGTTACTGTTGTAATTACACAGGATCTTTCTACTCTTGTACTCTAACCTGTGTTCTGGCTTTTGTGTTGGGTAATCCTCTGCCATTATCACGTGTTTGCCTTTGTCAGGGAGACTGTTGTTCTTTGTGATGTATTCTTACTCATATTTTTAATTTTTATTTCCTTCTTCTTAAAGGAGTCCCTTTAACATTTCTTGTAACACTAGTTTGGTGGTAGACAACTCCTTCAGTGTTTTCCTTGTCTGGGAAACTCTTTATTGTCCTTCCATTCTAAATGATAGCCTTGCTGGGTACAGTAACCTTGATTGAAGTTCCTTGCTTTTCACCACTTTGAATACTTGGTGCTAATCTGTTCTGGCCTGCGAAGCATTTTCACAATGACCCAGCTTAGGCCATCTGCCCATCCCTGGGCTGTCTCTCTAGCCAGAGTGATGGAGTTCTCTCATCAGCCACATCCAGAACATGGCTGTCATGTTGCCATGAGTGAGGTCGGTAACATCAACAACAAAGCCACCTGATCTAGAACGTGAGGGTGGACAGTGCCCCCCCCCCCATGAAAACTGCACTGTCATCACCCAGAGAAATTGAAGAATATTGGGAAATCAAAAGATGGGTGTGAACTACACACAATCTCTTGAATTACCTTGATCAAGCCACACTGAGTTTCTGAGTACAGTTCTGAGTATCACAGTCCCTTAGGAGAAAGTTTGCTAGAAATGATCATTGTGTGGAAAAACCGAGTCTGCTTAGACTGGAAACCAGTGAGGAAACTCCAGGGTCTGTGAGCAATGATGGAATATCTCATAAAATACTTAAGTAGGTGTCATGTGTTTGCCATGTATGACTAAAGAGTCAAATCATGGGTGTGGTAGACACTCAATAGATATTTTTAATAAATGAGAAAAATCATGAGGGAAATGCAACTCTTATGGATTTTAAAAGACTAAGAACATTTGTGCACAAATGTACATGTTACCTTTTTTTCCAGGGTAAATATTTAGAAATGAAATTGCTAGATCACATGTAGTGTATGAATTAGTGTCCTATGGCTGTTATAATAAACTACCACAAACACAGTGACTTGGGAAAGTCTAAGGTTGCTAGTATGTAGCAGTTCTGGAAGTCAGGAATTTCAAATGTATTTTCTGGGGTAAATTGAAATGTTAGAGGCCTGGATTGTTTCAAGAAACCCTGGGAATAATTTTTTTTTTTTTGCTTTTTTCAACTTCTATAAACTACCTACACTCCTTGACTTCTGGCCCCTTCTTTCTCTTCAAAGCCAGCTATTAGCTTCATTAAGTCTCTCACTCTGACCCTCCTGCCTGCTCTTCTGAGGACCTACACTGGGCCACCCAGTGTATACATATAATTTCCCCAACTCAAGATCTTTAATTTAATCATACCTGCAAAGTCCCTTTCCCTATGTAAGGTGACATATTCACAGATTCCAGGAATTGGCACATGGACATCTTTGGGGAGACTTTATGTTGCCTATCACAGTGTATACTAAACTTTTTGAGAAACTGCCAACTGTTTTCCAAAGTGGTTGCACCATTTTACATCCCCACCAGCAGTACATAAGAGTTCCTCATCCTTGCCAATACTTGGTATGGTCAGTCATTTTAATTTTAGCATTTCTAATAGGTAAACAGTGGTATCTTATTTCTAGCCTTAATTTGCACTTGTCCCTAAGTAAAAAAAATGCTGCAGATCTTTTCATGTCCTAATTTGCCATGAGTCTATCTTCTTTGGTGATGTGGCTGTTTAAATCTGTTGCCAATTTGTAATTCAGTTGTTTATTATTATTATATTTGAAGTGTTCTTTCTATATTCTGGATATAAGCACTGTGTTGTATATATGCTTTGCAAATACTTTCTCCGAGTCTGTGGCTTACCATTTCATTGTTTTAGTAGATTTACTTATAATAGCCAAAAGCTAAAAACAATCCAAATGTTCAACACATGAACAGATAAAGTGTGATATATCCATCCTACAGGAAGCTACTGTGTAATAAAAAGGAATAAACTATTGATATTCCCAATAAGATGGATTAATCTTGAACCAATCATGAGTGGGAAAAAGCCAGACAATAAACAGTACATGCTGTGTGATTTCACTTATATGAAACTTGAGAAAATTCACCTAAAATGACAGAAAGCAAATCAGTAGTGGCATGGGCTAGGGGTTGGTGATGTGAGGTGGGGGCATGCAAAAAGAAGATTGCACTGGGGAAACATTTGTGATGAGATGAAATGTTCACTCTTTGTGGTGATAGGTTCATGGTTACATAATATGTCAAAGCTTATCAAAACATATGCTTGAACTATGTGCAATTCATTATATTCCAATTGTACAATACTTTAATGAGCTGGTATTTTAAAAGGGGATTGAAAAGATTTACCAACTAAATGCAACATGTGGATCTTATTTTCATCTGAATTTAAACAATTCAACTCTAAAAGAGGCTGAGTCAAATGATATTTAAAAATTAGTTTTAAATTTTTAGGTGTTAGCAACTTCATAAAATGTTTAGTCCTTATCTCTCAGAGAATAAATGCATTGTCATTTCTGGGAACACAGTGAGTTTTGCAGAGATGTGTACTGAAATCATTAGCTGATTGGGTGATATGATCTCTGAGATTTTCTTTAAATAAATCCATTCACGAGGAAATATAGTCAATAATAATGTAATGTCTAGCATGATGTCAGAAGGGTACTAGAATTAGTATGGATCACTTAATAAGTTATGTGAATGTCTAATAACTATGTTGTACACCTGAAATTAATATTGTGTTATATATCAACTGTCATTGAAAAAGAATTTTTAAAGAATCCATGCATGGCTGGAGGGGTGAGTGGAGGGTGAATATGAAACAGGACTGGGTACCTTTGATAATTGCAGAGCTGGGTAATGGGCCTGTAAGGGTTTGCTACACTTTTTTCCTCTAATCTCAAGTTTATTTCAAAACTTCCATCTTGTACAGTTAAATTACTGAAATTTTTTTAGATGTGTGTTGAATGAATGTTGAATACAGCATGACCTGTTTTTACTTGATACGAGACTGGTATTTTCTAAAAACAATGACTTTCTGAAAATGGAATGAGATCCCTTAGAACACAGTGAGTTGGCTTGGGTAAACAGGAGGTATTCAGAGGCCTGAGGACCCTTTATGAGGGATGACATGTAGCACAGTTTGACGATCTATGACCTGTGGACCATATCTGGCCCTCCACCCATGAGAAAAGAAAGGTAAAAGCCATATTTAAATGATTCAAAAATTTTTAAGTAATGTTTTGTGACATGTGAAAATGATATGAAATATAATTTCAGAGTTCACAAGTAAAGTTTCATTGGAACATAGCCACATCCATTCATTTGTGCTTTGCCTCTGGCTGCTTTTGTGTCATAATAGCAGGGTTAAGAAATTACATGAGGGACTGTGTGACCAGTAGAGTCTAAACTATTTACTGTTTGACTCTTTATAGAAAAATTCTGCTGATTCTTGATAGGGAAGATACCTTAAACCCTGAAATTGTTTTCCTTACAGACTGAGCACTCCAGAGAGGAAGTGTGAGTAGAGGAAGTCGAGAACATGAATACACCCAGTTTTACACTCTCTCCTCCCACCAAAGGGAACTCCAAGGATCAGGGGAAGATATTATGTTCAATTTAGAGCAATAAATGCATTGTCATTTCTGGGAACACAGTGAGTTTTGCAGTTACAGGGGTCAGGATTGGTCCCTAACCTCAGGGCCCAGCATCCTTTTCTGGTGGACATCGTAGAGTCAACACAAAGGTTTAAAGAGCAGAGTGTAACTCTCCACCCTTATCAATGCCTGGAATGCTGAAGTGTTTGCTAATTTGTTTGTTCACTGTCCCAGGATTCTGCCATGTTCACTGCCATAGTCCATGCCTGGAGATAGTAGGCCCTCATCCTTGATGAAGGAGTGAAATTCACAGCATTAAATATTGTTTTCTTCTTCCACAATGCAAATGCTCTGTATTCCCATTTGAGGCTTCTTCATATAGGCAGAAACATAGCACCTAGAAGTAGTATAATATGAGTGATGAGGGAATTTTCCCAACCACAATTTCCACGCAAATCAGAATTAAGTTCAGCTCCCAGTCCACCATTCAGAGTTCAGCCAAGTCATAAAACACACTGTTCTTCCCTGTGGCGAACAATAATGTTCTGTGACTGGCTGTGTGACTCTTGGCTGGTGACTCACCCTCCATGTTCTTTGTATGTGTAAAAATGGGGGAGCATCATGGGGTTGTTGTGATGATCAAATGAGGTAACTGTGAGATGACAGGGCACACTACCTGAAAACTACTCATGTCTATCGACAATTACATGGATAAACAAAAAGAGTGTATACAGTCAATGGAATATTGATCAGCCATAAAAATAAATGAGGTACTGGTACATGTTACTTCATAGATAAACCTTGAAAGTAGGCTAAGTGAAAGAAGCCACACACAAAAGACCACATGTTATATAGTTTCATTTATATGAGACATCTAGAATAGGCAAATTCATAGAGACAGATAAGAAGTTAGAGGTTCCCAGGGACTGAGGAGAGGAGGGAATGTGAAGTGACTGCTTGGTGGGTACAGAGTTTCTGTTTGGGGTGGTTAAAATGTATAGAGATTGACAGAGGTGGTTGTTGCACAATATTGTGAATGTCCTAATGTCACTGAATTGTACACTTAAAAGTGTTTGCTCATGGATATGGACAACAGTATGGTGATTGCTGGGAGGAGTGCTGTATAAGGGGACTAAATGATAATGGAAAAAATACAATAAAAATTAAATTTTTAAAAAAGTGTTTGCAATGGCAAATTTTATGTTATATATACCTACCACGCATAAAAGGCTTTGGAAACGGAATAGCCCCAGAAATACAAAATGCTGATTTGGGAATCTGGAACTAGAATTCCTGGAATTGAATCCCAATTCTACAGTGTGAGTAACATTGCACAGCTTTTAGTCATCCTATTCAATTTCCCCATCTGAAAACAGGGATTAGAAAATAATTTTATTTCCCACATGCTATACGTGGTCAAAGAGCTCATTAATGTAGCACTTAGAAGATGCCTGCATATAGTAAGTGCTCAATAAATGTTGGTGAGCAGTTAGTTATAAGGCTACTACTGATAAGTGATTCTATCCATACACAGTCTTAGCACAGGGTTTCTCAGCCTCCTCACTGTTTGCATTATGGGTAGAAAATTCTCTGTTGTGGGGACTATCTTTTTATTGTAGGATGTTTAGCAGCATCCTTGACCTCTCCCCACTATATGTCAATAGCACATACCCCTAAGAAGTTATGACAATCAAAAGCTTCTCAACATTCTCAAATCTCTCTTGAAAAGCAAAATTTTCCCTGGTTAAAAACCACTGTCTTAGCATCACCAAATTACAAAGTTTGAAGGGGTCTTAGATGTTTTTTACTCATTTGATGACCATGATGACTTCATGGTCAGATTCTTTGGACCATGTCCCATGACTGTTTGTGTGGATTCATATTTACAAGGGGGTAGAGGGACAAAAATTGGAATTTATCTATTAAAAAATTGTGTATTATTCTTATATGTTTAAACTTCAGTCACCTTCAAAGCACTCTTCTTTTGATGCAATATACCTATCAAGGTGTTTTCTCCACTGCTCCAAACAGTTTTTGAACTCTTCAATTTTGATGCCTTTTAGTATTTCTGCCAAGATTTTGCTTCACCTCTTCCACATCAGGAAAACATTTCCCTTTGAAGACCTTTTTACCCAGGGAAACACAAAAATGTTCCTCTGGGTGAGATGGGATAAATAGGTGGATGAGGTATGGGTGTCATTATGTTTTTGGTCAAAAACTGCTGAACACACAGTGCGGTATAGGCAAGTGCACTCGTAAATCACCCATCATGAGATGGGCAAACACATTGAAAGAGTGTTCAAAAAAATTCACTGAAGCTGAACACAGCCTCTCACAAAAATGCCAGCTAGTACACTGATACAGATGGGTTCCTATAACACTCACCTAGTGGGGAAAGCCTGTATCACAAGGGTCCCACCCCCAGCGGAAAATCCCATTTTGGGGGAGTCCCCCTCATATCATGCATATATGTATCAAAGGTTTCACAATACAATATGTACCCTTACTCTGTATAATGCAATCCACTCATTTTCATTGTGTTGTTTTCCTTTTCTTTTCTTAAAAAAATGGTCATGACCTTTTAAATTGATTTCATGACCCACTTATATATAGGTCACAACCTACAGGTTGAAAAATACTGATCAAGTCAACTGTGTTTTACCAAGGGCCAAAGAAATGTCCAGACATTCCAGTCCCACACAAGGTCCACCACATCAGTCAGCCTGCCTACAAATGATTATTTCAGAGTGACTCTCACCTGCTCTCCAGCTTCCAAAATGGGCCCATATGCCATGCAGTGCAGGGGAAATCAGCTCCCCAACCTTTTCCTAGCTTTGGATACATATGTATATGCATAATAAATATAAACATACACACATTTACATGGAAATCATGAGAATAGGTAATATCCATGACCCCTTGCAACTTTGTGATTTGGTGATGCCAAGACAGTAGTTTTTAACCAGGTAGATAGGAATTTGGAATAATGGAAAAGAAAAGTTTAATTGTTAAAAGTTACATGCACTCAAATTGATTTCACATTAAAAGTATTCTCTCTCTCACCCCCTACCTCTGCTTTAAAAAAAAAAAAACAAGCAGCAGGTTGACTGGGACTATTTCTCAGAAGCCAGTATTAGCCTTACTCCTGGAGACTTGCCTTTGCCAGCAGGTCTCAGCAGTTTAACATCCTGGCACAACACCTAGAGGACAGCCAAATCCTGCCCTAGGCCAGAGTGGAATTTGTCCCAGGGAACACTCTTAGATGCAATCAATCTATTTTTTATAATCTATTAAAGAAATTGGAAGGACAGCCAGAAGGACCTTTCCCAAGAAGATAAATATTTCTTCATGTAAAATAAAAAAATCTGAATCATAGAATCCTTTCACAAAGCACTCCCTGCATACTGTTTTCTTTTTCTCCAAAACATTACTCACCTGAGGTTACTGGTGAATAATAACTGCTGACATTTACTGAGTGCTTGCTATAGGCAAGTCTCTTTGTTAAGATCTTGTCATCATGGTAAGCACTTTAGGAGACAGATGGCATTATTACCATCCCCATTTTGTAGATGGAGATACTGAAACTCAAAGAGGTTGAATAAGTTCCCTTAAATACCACGGCTTTCCCATAACAATGCTGAGAGTTAAACCTAGTAGAGTTGTCAGATGTAGCCTATAAAATATAGATGTCTATTGCATAGGACATATTTGTATTAAAAATAATTTATGCTCTGGCTGGGTGGCTCAGTTGGTTGGAGTGTCATCCTATACACCAAAAGGTTGTGGGTTTGATTTCTGGTCAAGGCACATACCTAAGTTGTGTGTTTAATCCCTAGTCGGAGCATGTATGGGAGGCTACTGATTGATGTTTCTCTCTCACAGCCACATGTCTCTCTCTCTCTCTCTCTCTGTCTCTCTCTGTCTCTCTCTCTCTCTCTCTCCCACTTTTTCCCTGAAATCAATAAACTTGTCCTTGGGTGATGATTCAAAAGAAAAAGATGTGGTACATTTACACAATGGAATACTATACAGCTGTAAAAAGGAAGGGACTCTTACCCTTTGTGACAGCATGGATAGGCCTGGAGAATATTATCCTAAGCGAACTAAGCCAGTCAGAAGAAGACAAATATCAAATGATCCCACTTAAAAAAGTATGTGGAATCCAGTGAATAAAATAAACTGATGAAAAAAAATGAGACCAGAGGCATGGCTACACAGAAGAGACTGACAGATCTCAGAGTAGAGAGGGGTGGTGGGAACTAGAAGAGATTGGTCAAAGAACATATGAACATATAAGCATAGCCCATGGGCACAGACAATGATATGGTGATGGCTGGAGTGGGGGACATGGGCTGGGTGGAGGGGACAAATAGTATCAAAAATTAAATAAAACAATAAAAATATCCTCAGGTGAAGATCAAAAACTTATTTTTTGTGTTTATATAAAATTAAAATTTCCTGAGATCCGGTGTTTTATCTGGCAACCCTAAACTCAAGTGTGTTGAGTTCAGAGCTTGTTCTCTAGCCCCTCTGCTCAAAGTTCTCAAAGTGTGGTCCCAGTACCAGCATCGTCAGCATCACATGGAAATGGCTAGAAATGCAAGTTCTCAGGCTCCACACAGACCTACTGAGTTAGAAATTGTGAGTAGAACTCCCAGAGCATTTCCAAACAAAACCATCTTCATTTATAATTCACACAATGTTCCAAACGTGCTGCTTCTACCCCCCAGGGCCACTCCCAGCCCTAATGCTCCTACCCTCCTTCCTTGTCTTCCATGTCAGTAGAATATCCAGAGTCAGCCCTGGAATGAGAAGGATTCCTTGTCTCCTCTGGGAGACAGACAGGTCACAACTAGTCTGGGCACCCTGCGGGGGCTGGCCTGACTTTAAGCTTCTAAGTACATATAAATTTTGTAGTCTATTGTGTGCAATTACATTATATCTTAACAATGTACATACCTTAATTTAAAAATACTATTTCACTAAAAAATGCTATCATCCGAGCCTGTTGGAAAAAAATGGCACCGTAGTCTTGCTCAACACAGGGTTGCCACAAACCTTCAATTTGTGGGGGAAAAAATATCTGCAGAATGCAATAAAACAAAGTACTGTAAAACAAGATATGCCTTCATGGGTAGAATAACTGGCCCTGGCCAGGTGGCTCAGTTGGTCGGAGCATCATGCTGTACCCCAGAAGTTTGAAGGTTTGATTCCTGGTCAGGGCACATGCCTAGGCCTGATTCCCAGGTGGGGCTCATGCAGGAGGCAGCCAATCAATGTTTCTCTCTAACATCAATGTTTCTCTCTCTCACACATCAATGTTTCTCTCTCTCTCCCTCTCTCTCTCTCTCTCTCTCTCTCGCTCTCACTCTTGCTCTTACTCCCCTTCCTCTCTCTCTAAAAACAATAAAAATATATCATGAGGTGAGGATTGAAAAAAAAGTTCTGGCACAGCATTCAAACAAGTTGTGACTTTGTTTCCTTATAGTCATTTCTATTTGTGTTTGAAATAAGCCATAATACAATTTTGTTAATTAATTTGAGCTTTTTTAACAGTGCAAAAGTTCTGATTGCAGTTTGAAAATTTTATCACTATATAAAATGGGCATTCATGTTTATTCATATCTACAGAGTACCTTAATTAACAAAAATATGTCACATTATATTTAAGTAAATGAATGCCAATATGTTCCAAGGCAAAAACAAATGTTGCATCATAATAACACCATCACAGATATACTCTTCTGTGCCCATCATAGGAGCACCACATACATAAAGCAAATACTAACAGACAAAAAGGGAGAGATTGACAGTAATACAATAATAGTAGGGGATTTTAACACCCCATTTACATCAATGGATAGATCACTCCAAATGGAAAATGAACAAGAAAACATTAGTTATTAAATGACACATTAGGTCAGATGGATTCAGCAGATATGTAAAGAACATTTCACCCAAAACAGCAGAATACACATTCTTTTCAAGTGTACATGGAACATTCTCCAGGACTGATCATGTTAGGTCATTAAATGAATTTCAATAAATAGAAGAAGACTGATATCATATCAAGCATCTTTTCTTACCACTGCAGTATGAAACTAGAAATCAATGAAAAGAAGAAATCAGGAAAAATATAAATATGTGGAGGCTAAAGATGCTATGAAATAGCCAATGGATTAATGAAGAAATCAAAGAGGAAACTAAAAAATACCTGGAGGCAAATGAAAACAGAAACATTCCAAAATATATGGGATACAGCAAAAACAGTACTAAGATGGAAGCTTATAGCAATACTGACCCACCTCAAGAACCAAGAAAAATAGCAAATAAATAATAAACATTACACTGAAAGGAACCAGAAAAAGAAGAACAAAGGCCAAAGTTAGTAGAAGTAAAGAAATAATTAAGATGATAAAATAAATAAATGTAATAGAGAGTAAAATATGGAAAAGATCAATGAAACTAAGAGCTGGTTCTTTGAAAAGTTAAAGTTATAAACCTTTAGCCCAACTTATCAATAGAGAGAGTGTCCAAATAAATAAAATCATACATGAAAGAGGAGAAGTTACAACTGACCCCACAAAAATACAAAGAATCAGAAGAGAATACAATGAATAATTATACACCAAAAAACTTGGACAACTAGAAGAAATGGATAAATGCTTAGAAACACAAACTTCCAAAACTGAATCAGGAAGAAGCAAAATCTGATGATACCAGTTTCTAGTAATGAAATTGAAATAGTATTCAAAAACTCCTGACAAACAATTGTCTAGAACCAGATGGCTTTACAGGTGAAATTTACCAAACATTTAGAAAGAATTAATAACTATTCTACCAAAACTATTCCAAAAAAACTAAAGAAGAAGGAGTGCTTACAACCTCATTCTGTGAGGCTGGCCTTACATTGGTACTAAAACCAAACAAAGACACTACAAAAAAATAATAAATAAAATGGCAGACCAATATCTCTGATAAACATAGATGCAAAAATTCTCAGCAGTATGTTAATAAACCAAAGTCAATAATACATTAAAATGATCATACAGCATGATCAAGTGGGATTCATTCCAGGAATGCAATAATGGTTCAGTATCTGCAGATCAATCAGTGTGACCCACCACATCAACAAAATGAAGTGTAAAATCATATGATTATCTCAATGAATGCAGAAATGGCATTTAACAAAATCTAACATCTCATTATGATAAAATTATCAACAAAGTTGGTATGGAGGAGACATACCTCAATGTAATAAAGTTTGTATATGACAAATCCACAGCTAACCTCATACTCAATGGTAATAAGCTGAAAGGTTTTCCTCTAAAATAAAGAACAAGACAAGGATGCCCATTCTCACCATTTTAATTCAACTTAATTTTAGAAGTCCTAGTCATGGCAGCCATAGGAAAAAAGTATTCAAATTGGAAAGCAGGAAGTCAAACTGTTACTATTTGATATGATGCTATGTATACAAAATCATAATGACTCTGCATACACACACAAAAATTAGAACTAATAAATGAATTCAGTACAGTTGCAGAATACAAAGAGCATATCAAAATTACATCTAAATTATAGGACCACCACCCAAGACTAGCTGAACAAAACATTTATAACTAAGGATATAAATAAAAAGCCAATTTAGACTAGTAGAATGGGTTGAGATGAAAACAGGGCAGGCCCCACTACTATAAGTGGCAGTTAAGAATCAGGAGGGATATTTCTTCTTTGTCCCCTGAGGAGTGAGGTGTCCAAGAACCACACCAGCCCCCCAGCCCAACAACCAGTCCTGAAAAGAGGAATCCTCATAACATCTAGCTGTGAAAATCAGTGGTGTTTCCATCCAGCTGAGACAGAGGGCTGCTGGAGTCCCAGCTGGTCACCATACTTGCTGATTAACTCACTTACTCTGAGCTCCAATGCTGGGACAGCAGCTCAAAAAGCACCAGGGATATACAGGGAGGAACTGAATTGTCTAGCTTCAGGGTGAGAACTGAAGGTGCAGCTCTCTCCTGGACTAGCAGGTGCCATTGTCCATTTTCTGAGCCCTCACCCCACTCAGCCTATAGTCACTGGCAGGTGCCAAATCTGAGTCTCCATCAAACTCACCCCACCCTGGTGATTCCCTGAGATCCCTCACCATTCAACTGGCCCAGAGGTCAGACCTCTTTCACCAGCTGTTACTCACAAGTGGCTGACCTCAGCCCACTCTGTGGACTTCCCTTTAATTTCCACAAACCTGAAAAGTCCATAAACCTGAAACAAGCAGCTTTTCACACCTAAGAAGGATGGAGCACAGGGGTTGTTCCCAGGCCCTGAGAGATCTCTGGGCACTGGACCTTTATCCACAAGCTGGCCCCCTAGCCCTGCAGTGTCTTGAGTTCAACCCACATAATGCTACCTGGGGCTACCAGGCCAATGACTGTATATCAGGGGTGGGGCACCACCCTCCACTGTCTCACTTGGAGCCCAGGCAAAGGTGGCCACAGATGGGGAAGGTCATAGCCTCTGATGGCCAAGGGTAGTAGCAGCAGTAGCTGGAGCAGGGACACTGGCTGGCCAAAGCCTTTGCAAGTCCATGCCTCCATACCCATCACCAGGAGCACTGACCTCAGCCTGACCCCTGCCTGACTCTGCCCTTATTTCCACTTCAGCCCATCCCTGACCCTGACTACCCACCAGCCCACGATCTATCCCAACCTCCAGCACCCTCCTACTCCAGACTGATTCACCCTGATCCAGCCCTGACCCTATGGGGCCTTGACTTTTCCCAGAACTGACTCCAGACCCTAACCATGCCTGGTCTTTGACTAGGTGGGATTATGGCCTGGACCACAGTGCAATCAGTGCTCCCATGAATTAACAAGAAAAGACAGTATACTATGCATGGAAAAATGGGAAAGGGCATGAAAAGGTAGTTTATGGAAGTGAAAATTAAAAAGACCCATAAACAGAAAAAAAATCAATCTATTCAATTACCTAGAAAATGAAAACTAAAACATGATTTTCAACCATCAAATTGTAAATATTTTCTGAGATTGATAAAGACTTCTAATCTTCTATTAATCAGTGACTTCTCCATGGAGGGAGGAAAGCATTCAAATTTCACAAATTTAAAGACATGTCCCCTATTGCCTACTCCAGGATGTAATGTCCTGGATTTGTTGTACTAGAGGTAAGATACTATCACGCATTCATTTTCTTATATGCCTGTTTTCATCACTAGACTGTAAAGTCTAGACTACAGGGAAATTATTTCATTCACCACTGAGTCTAGGAGCAAGAGAGTAACAGAAATAAACTGCACACAGCATACACTAGAATATTAAGTTAATAACTAATCCTCTTAATGAAAGCAGAAACCAAGGGCATCACAGGCTTACTTATTGGTTAAAAACTTGAATTTCACTAAACTTTTTAAAATATTTAAGGTTTTATAAAATTATACCAGTGTTAGGAAGAATTTATACTTTAGAGACTGGAAGAAGAATTTATAAGTTTGTAAAAGGCACTATAGGATTGACGGTGAAGGTGAAGATAACGAGGACCATATCAAATGAATGAAGACTGAGGTGTCTATGGACTGTTTAGTGGGACTTGTCGAATAGACGTTTAGAAGTTCCACTTTGGGACTTGGGAAGTGAATTAAGTGGAGATATAGATACAGATTAGTTGGAAATATAATACCATAGGAATTGAGGTGACAGTTGAAGGCATAAGAGTAGATAAATCCCCTAAACAAAGCAAAATTACAGACTAAAACACAGAAAAGAGCCAGATAAGAAAAAGGAGCTAGTAAGAGACTGAGGACAGCATGTGGTAAAGTTAAGCCATAGAAAGACTAAACATAAGATTTCTTATTAACTTTTTAAAAGCTTTATTGAGATAAAATTTATTTTTCATGAAATCCACTCATTACAAAAGAAAATTAACTTTCACTTAATTTTAGAATTATGCACCCATCACAAGATTTGATTTAATCTCTGCTCCCACTCCCAGTTCTATACAATGATGCTTTATGTCTCTATAAATTTGTGTTTGCTGAACATGTCATGTAAATGGAATCACACAATATCTAGTCATTAAAGTCTGGCTTCTTTCACTTGCATAATGTTTTGAAGTCCATCCATGTTGGGACACATATTAGCATTTTGTTTCTTTTCATTCCACTGTATAATGGTACCATATTTTGGTTACCTATTAGTGGATATTTGGATTGTTTGCAGTTTGGGGCTATTATGAACAATGTTGCCATGTGTATTCATGTACAAGTCTTTGTGACAATATATGTTTTCATTTCTCTTGGGTAGATTCCTAGCAACGAAGTCCTGGTAAGTTTATCTTTGAACTTTTAAAAACTGCCTAACTGCTTTCTAAAGAGTCTCCCTCATTTTACATTTCAACCCCAGTGTACAAAGTTGCCACATTTTCCACATGATTGACAACAGTAGGTATTACCTATCTTTTTTATTATAGGCATTCTACTAGGTGTTAAGCAGTATGTTATTTGGACTTTGACTATGTTTTTAAACATATTTTATTTATTTATTTTTAGAGAGAAGGGAAGGGAGGGAAGGAGAGGAGGAGAGAAACATCGATGTGTGGTTGCCTCTCAAACACCCCAACAGGGGACCCAGCCTGCAGCCCAGACTTGTTGTGCCCTGATTGGGAATCAAACCATCAATCTCTTGGTTTGCAGGTTGGTGCTCAATACACTGAGCTACACCAGCTAGGGCAGACTTTGACTATGTTTTTATCTGCTTAAGGGCCACTCATATATCTTCTTTAGTGAAATGTCTATTCAAATCTTTTGCCCATTTCAAAAAGTGTATTGTTTATCTTTTCATTAAGTTGTAAAAGTTCTTCGTGTATTATATTCTGAATATAAGTTCTTTGCAAGCATTTTCTCCAGTGTGTGGCTTGACTTTTCATTCTTTAAACAGTGAGGTTTGAGAGCAAAATTTCTAATTTTGATGAAGTCCAACTTACCAATTTTTTCCTGTATGGATCACACTTTTGATGTCATATCTAAATGTTATAAAGACTTTCTCCTATGTTTTCTTTGAGAAATTTTAAGGGTTTGTTTTATATTAGGGTTTGTGATCAATTCTGAATTTATTTTTTTGTGCAGTATGATTTAAGTATCTTTTTGCCCTATTTTGTTTTGTATTGTTTTGCCAGTGGATATCCATTTGACCCAGCATCACATCTTGGTTTAAAGAAAGACAAGATTTCTCCCCAGTGAATTGACATGGGACCTTGGTAAATTCAGTTCATAACAAGAAGTTTTTATTTCTATATTCCTGATTCTGTGCCATTGATGTACAAGTCTACCTTTCTGTCAGAATCTCACTGTGTATATTAACACAGGTTGTAGTAAATTTTGAAATCAGATAGTGAAAGCCCTCCAGGTTTATATTTTCTCCAAACAAGATAAGGTACTTTATGTTCTTTGCATTACCATATGAACGTTAGGATCAGTTTATCAATTTCTACCCCCAAAAGTCTACTGAAATTCTGACAAGGACTACACTGAATGTATAAATCAACTTGAGAATTGTCACTTAAATTTTTTTTCCTTCAGATTTTCCTTTAACCAGGAGTTGTTTAGAAGTGTGCATCTTAATTTCCTAATGTTTGGAGGCGTTCTTCTTTTAATTCTCATTTTTATATAATTTAAAGCTTAAACTTTGGATGCAGTAGAGGAAATGCAATTATGTTTGTTTAGTTACTTTATGTTATTCTGATGTAATTGGACTGTACTTTCCAACAATTAATTTTATGTAGTAGTTCTCAGTTACTTGCAGAGTAACCATAGGGATGCCCTGAAAATGTGAAACTATGAATCACAGGCTGCTGGAGGTGTGTTTCTCAGGGAAGTTCACACTGCACATTCTTTCCAGGGCCTAAAACTGGAATCCAGTCGGGACCCAGGGTCCAGGAAAGGGGTCTAACCTCCAGCTCTAGTGCTTTAAGTTACATGATCAGAAAAGCCCAGGCTCTGTGTGGGCAGGAACTGGAATGAGCATGGTGACTTGCAGGCCCTTCTCTATCAAACAAGCTCTTGGGATTAGGGGAGCACAAGTTTTTCCCCTGCTGGTCGGGGCTGATTCTGAGCTTGTGTTTGCAGCATGTAAGGCCCAGCAGGCCCATGGCTTGGTCAGTGGGTAGCACACACCAGCTTTGGAAGCCTTAAGCCCTGGGTATGGGCAGTGTCCACGAATATTTGAGGGAGGCCAGTGTGTGGGGAACCTGCCTTCTTGCCACTTCAACAGTCACACTTTTTACCACTCCCCCTTTCTCCATCCACCCAGAAATAAAGCACATTTCTCACAGAGTTGCTAGTCTTTCATTTTCTGAACACTGTCGCATCATTTTACAAAAGAAAATACATTCTTACCCCAATTAAATAAGAAGCACATATTGTAGACTAAGCAAGTTTGCCTTAAAACAAGACATTTAGTGACTTTCATGGACCACCCTCCATTTCTCTATTTCACCGCTGAGTAGTGAAAATTCAGTATTTAAGACTCTTCTGATGGTAGGTGTACTATCAATAACATCTATTAAATAAGAAGCTATCACATTCTGTATCTGTATGGGCCTTGGAAGTGAGGAGGCAGCAGGTGATGGCTCTGTGCTATCAGTGAGGGTGTCCACTGTCCCTATCCCCTTTCAGTCCCTTGCATCCCTGCCATACAAGGGGTGGTGGCAATGCTGAAAACACTGGCCGATTTCCTGCTAAGTCACCAGCAGAATTTCCCCTGACAAGAAGGCCACCTGCAAGCCAGAGAGTCCAAGTCCTCCTGGGAACACATGGCTTCTTGCCCGCTGCTTAACAAGTTCCTTCAAACAAAGCCACTTTAGCTGCACATTTGTACATGTTGTCTGTTACAACATGCAGTAAAATAAATAGTAGCCCTGCCACTTTCCAATTACACGGTTAAAGATACGAGCACGAAACTGAGTTGATAACTTACCAGCACTTTTGTCTCATAAATCAATGGACCAACAAAAAAATGGCCAGGCTTGCTGTTTTTCTTGCACTTGTTCAGCATCAGTACAAAATAATCATGGAAGATTTTCACTGATTACAAAAACAAAATGGTGCTGAACTATTCAAACTGTTGGTTAATTTTCCTGAATTTCATGATTCATCCTGGAACAATTGTTTGACATCCACACTGATGGTGCAGAAGCAATGGTGACAGAACTGCTGGCACCTGAACCCAGTTCAAGAGGTGGCACCAACCTGTACTAGTAGGAACTGTACTCACTCTCACATTCTTGCTGTTAAAAGTGCCAGCTTCACTAAATAAAGCAGTAAAAATTATTTGTAATTAAACCTTGACTGTTGAAATTGAATATATTGGATAACATATGATGAAACTGAATGTACAGGGACCACGCATATATACATTAAAGTGAATGGGAAAAACAGTAGATAAGATACTACAAAAGAAGAAATCTGTGACATGCAAGGTTGATATACCACATTAGGTAAAATGTAGCAAAGAAAAGAAAAAAATCAGAAAATCTGGAACAAAAATTTATGGATATAAAGTCTGCTGGTGCCTTCTTGGGCTTCCAGTTCTAGAACTGTGAGAAAAGGGTCTGTATAATAAATAATGTTGTTCTTCTGGTCAAGATGGCAGAACAGGAAACCAGTTTGTTTCTCTCCTTCTATGATCACATCAGAATTACAGCCAAATTATAGAACCACCACCCTTGGTGGTCCCACACTCACCTGTGGTAGTTAAGAATTGGAAGGAATATCTTGTCTGCAGAGGTCCCCAGGGAGGAGTAAGGGGTTTCAGCCCAAAAAAGGACTCCCCAGCCCAAAGCAGGAAAAGGAGTCCCCACAATGACTGGTTGTGAAAATCAGCAGTGACTCTGTCCTGGTGAGACAGAGGAATGCTCTAGGATCAGACATCCTCTTAAAGGGCTTGAGCACAGACATACTTGCTTGCAAAAACTTGTCTAAAATTCTAGCAAAGTGTCAGCAGCTTAAAAAGCACCAGGGACATATGGAGAGGAACTGAATTGTCTGACTTCAGGGTAAGAGCTGGTGGGGCAGTTTTCTCTGGAACTAAAGTGTTGGCAGGCATAATTGTTCCTTTGTTGAGCCCTTGCCCTTTACTCCATCCCTGCCCCCACACACAACCTGCAGTCACAGGCCAGTGCCAAATCAGAATCTTCACTAACCTGGGTAATTCAGTTCTCACCCCACACAGATGGTAGTATGAGACCACATCACACACAATTTTGGCATAATTGACCTGGGCCCACACAGCAGAATTTTCTAAAATCTATCAAAGGTTTATAAATCCCAAAGAAGCAACAGCAGGCCTCAACAGGCCCTGTACCTAAGTAACCCTAAGTCTGGCACTGGGGGCACCAAGCTTCAGTTTACAACATAACCACTTCCAGGTGCCTTGAAGCCCAGCACAGGCAGCAACCATCACAGATCATGTTATAGCTTCTACCATGTGGTCCCAGACCAGACACAGGTAGGGACTTACCTGAGCCTGAACCAGAGCCCATCACTAAAGGTCCCCAATACCAACACACCTTGTGGCTGTCTTCAGACCACATCAAAGCACCACCTAATTAGTTCCAAAAAGAAATACCAAAAGGGTGAAGTTGGCAGAGACCAGAGCTTTGCTAAAATGAGTCCCACTCAGTAAGGTCAGGCCAAACACAATATCTATCCACTTTAGTGATAGCCAATCTTCACAACCAGTAACCGTGAAGTTCAGTCCCACCAACTGATGTGGCAACAGCAACCAGGGCTCAACTACAACAGGAGAGTATGCACAATCCACACATGGGACACCCTTGGACCCCTGGCTCAGGTAATTAGGGAGTCTGTGCCACTAGGTTCTACAGGACATATACTATATAAGGCCACTCTGACAAGACTAGGAAATGTACCATATCCACCTAATACATAGGAACAAACACAAGGAGGCAACCAAAAGGAGAAGGCAAGGAAATATGACCCAAATAAAAGAACAGGACAAAATTCTAGAAAAGCAACACAACAAAATGAAGGCAAGCAATCTACCAGATGCAGAATTCAAAACACTGGTCATAAGAATGCTCAATGAACTTAGGGGAAGCATAAATGTTCTCAGAACTATAACAAAGAGATAGGAGATATAAACAAGTAGATAGAAAATATAAAAGAGAATCAATCAGAAATGAAGGCGCAACAGAGATGAAGGATACATTAGAGCAAATCAATAGCAGATTAGATGAAGCAGAGAATCAAATCAACAATTTGGAAGTCAAGATGGCAGAAAACACCCAAACAGCATAGCAAAAAGAAAAAAGAATTTTTAAAATGTGGCTAGTTTCAGGGACCTCTGGGGCAACATGAAGTGTCACAACATTTGTACTACATGGGTAAAAGGAGAAGAGATGAGGGATTAAAAACCTACTAGTAGAAATAATGACAGAAAACTTCCCTGTGGTGAAGGAAACAGACATACAAGTAGAAAAGCTCAGTCTCAAACAAGATGAACCTAAAGAGGCCCACACCAAGACACTTCATAATTAAAATACCAAAGTTTAAAGATTATCTGAAAAGTGGCAAGAGAAAAGCAGTTAGTTACCTACAAAGAAACTCAGTAAGAATGTCAACAAATTTCTCAACAGAAACTACAGGCCAGGAGAGACTGGCACCAAGTATTTTTAATATATTTTATTGACTATGCTATTACAGTTGCCCCATTTTTTCTCTCTTTTATCCCCCTCTGCCTTGCATCACCTTACTCTCACCCTTCAGATCATGTCCATGGGTCGTACAAGTAGGTTCTTTGGATTCTTCATTTCCTATAATAATCTTAACCACACCATGTCTATTTTAAAGATACGAATTATGCTTCTTATTCCAACATTGCTCCAAAGAACATATGCACATGGCTAACAAACATATGAAACGATGTTCAATATCAGGAAACTCAACCACAAGTTATTATTTCTACTTCTAGTAATTTACTAAGGGCAGAAAAAACATGTACATTTGTACACAAATGTTCTTAGTCTTTTAAAATCCATAAGAGCTGCCTTTCCCTCATGATTTCTGCCATTTATTAAAAATATCTATTGAGTGTCTACCACGCCCATGATTTGACTCTTTAGTCATACATGGCAAACACATGACACCTACTTAAGTATTTTATGAGATATTCCATCATTGCTCACAGACCCTGGAGTTTCCTCACTGGTTTCCAGTCTAAGCAGGCTCGGTTCTTCCACACAATGATCATTTCTGGCAAACTTTCTCCTAAGGGACTGTGATACTCAGAACTCTACTCAGAAACTCAGTGTGGCATGATCAAGGTAATTCAAGAGATTGTGTGTAGTTCACATCCATCTTTTGATTTCCCAATATTCTTCAATTTCTCTGGGTGATGACAGTGAAGTTTTCATGGGGGGGGGGCACTGTCCACCCTCACGTTCTAGATCAGGTGGCTTTGTTGTTGCTGTTACCGACCTCACTCATGGCAACATGACAGCCATGTTCTGGATGTGGCTGATGAGAGAACTCCATCACTCTGGCTAGAGAGACAGCCCAGGGATGGGAAGATGGCCTAAGCTGGGTCATTGTGAAAACGCTTCGCAGGCCAGAACAGATTAGCACCAAATATTCAAAGTGGTGAAAAGCAAGGACCTTCAATCAAGGTTACTGTACCCAGCAAGGCTATCATTTAGAATGGAAGGACAATAAAGAGTTTTCCAGACAAGGAAAACACTGAAGGAGTTGTCCTACCACCAGACTAGTATTACAAGAAATGTTAAAGGGACTCCTTTAAGAAGAAGGAAATAAAAATTAAAAATATGAGTAAGAATACATCGCAAAGAACAACAGTCTCCCTGACAAAGGCAAACACGTGATAATGGCAGAGGATTACCCAACACAAAAGCCAGAACACAGGTTAGAGTACAAGAGTAGGAAGATCCTGTGTAATTACAACAGTAACTTAAGTGACAGACACACACACGAAGTAAATTATAGTGACAAAAAACATGAACGTGGAGAGGGTGAGTGAAAAACGACAGTGATGTTAGAACGTGTTAGAAGATAAGCAACCATCAATTTAAAATAGACTGCTACAAAGATAGCTTGGTATATGTGAAGCACACACTGTCCTCAAACCAAACATATACAAGAAATATGCAAGAAATAAAGAGAAAGAAATTGAAGCACAATGCACAACAGAAAAGAGAAAGAGAATAAGAAAGGAACAGAGAACTACAAAAGCAATGAGAAAAAAAACCTAATAAAATGGCAATAACTACATACCTATTGATAATTACTTTAAATGTAAGTGGAGTAAATGCTCCAATCAAAAGACACATGGATAAAGAAATGGTACACACACACAGGAGATATTACGTGGCCATAAGAAAGGGAAATCTTACCATTTGTGACAACATGGTTGGACCTGGAAGGTACTATACTAAGTGAAATAAAGCAGACAGAGAAAGACAAGTACCATACAATTTCACTTATATGGGGAATCAAAAAAACAAAATAAATGAACAAACAGAACAGAAACAAGCTCAGAAATACAGAGAACAAACTGATGGTTGCCAGATGGGAGGGGGACTGTGGAAGGGTGGGTGAAGAAGACGAATGGATTGAGAAGTGCAAATTGGCATTTACAAGTCAGTCACAGGGATGTAAAGTGCAGCCTAGGGAATACAGTTAATAGTATTGTAACAACAAGTATGATGTGAAGGTGTCAAATGTGTGCAGGGCTTGCCGGGAGAATCATCGTGTAAGTTATGTAAGTGTCCAAACACTATGCTATACACCTGAAACCAATATAATATTAGATATCAACTTTAACTGAAAATTTAAAAATTTAATTAAATGTGAAATAAATAAATAAATAAACAGACAAATAAATAAATAAATAAAGGCGTCTGAACCATCTAGTCTGTGGTATTCTGTCACAGCAGCCTGAGCAGATGAAGACTTAGAGAATGTATAAGATGGTCTCATAGATATATGTCTGGGGCTGTAGAAGTAGAGACAAGAAAGGACAAGGAGACACAAGACAGAAAACATAATATTATGCTCCAGAGTTGATCAAGAATGTGTGTTATCAGTTAATGTAGCAAAGGAGATCACAGGTAGGGCAGAAAAATTTTTAACCTGAATTTTTAACCTTTCAACAGCAACTACCTGAAGTCTACTAAATGGATAATTTTTCAAAGGCCTCGAATGGAAAACTTTGCATCTACAGTCAATTATATTTTTTAAGTTCTACAAGACATTGTAAATTATTTTTAACATATCCACATAATGCAAAATTATAAACAACTCAAAAATTAAATGACACGAATATATAATTTTTATTATTCTGAAGTCAGAATGTTGAAAGAAGTCTAAGGCAATGTGATACATACAATGCAATGGCATATATGACCCCACAAAGTATCACATTATATAATTTGACTGTCTATAGATAGAATAAAAACGTAAACAACTTTATAAGAAGGACATGCCCCAAGTTGGAATTTTCTCAAAAAATTAAAACTATAACTACCATGTGATCCCTCAACCCACTCTCCAAAAGAATTCAAAGCAGGATCTCAAAGAAGTATTTGCATGCCCACATTCGTTGCAGCATTTTTCACAACAGCCAGGAGAAACCCAAATATCCATCAATGGATGACTAGATTTTTTAAAGATTTTATTTATTTATTTTTAGAGAGAGGGGAAAGGAAGGAGGAAGAGAGTGGGAGAAACATCAATGTATGGTTACCTCTCATGTTCCTCTACTGGGGACCTGGCCCAAAACACCAGCATGTACCTGACTGGGAATCGAACCAGCGACCCTTTGGTTCATAGGCTTGCCCTCATCCACTGAGCCACACCAGCTAGGGTAAGATGACTAGATTAAGAAAATGTGATCTGTACCTACAATGAGCCTTGAAAAGCAGGAAGCTGTGTCATGTGCTACCACCATAATGAACTTCACAGGGCTGTCCAACCCACGGGCCACGGGCCACATGCAGCCCAGGAAGGTTGTGAATGCAGCCCAACACAAAATCACAAATTCACTTAAAACCTTTTCTTTTCTTCTTGCTCATCAGTTTTTGTTAGTGTTTGTGTATTCAATGTGTGGCGCAAGAAAACTCTTCTTCTTCCTGTGTGGCCCAGAGACACCAAGAGGTTGGACACCCCTGCATCTAGGACAGTAGGTTAAGTGAAATAAGCTAGTGACAACTTGACAAATACTACATGATTCCACTCATGTGAAGTATCTAAAGTAGTCAAGGTCACCGAACAAGGAAGTGGAAAGGTTGTGGTCCAGGTCTGGAGGAGACAGTGTGAGAATAAGTGTCTCATGTGCATAGAGTAACAGTGTTGAAGGATGAAAACTTTCTAAACATCTGGTGCACAGCACTGCAAATATACTTGACACTGCCGAACTGCACACTTGAAAATGGTAAAGATGGTTTAAGAAGGGAAGAATCACAGGAATATGTTTTCATGACATAAGATTGTCAACAGATTTTTAGATATGACACCAAAAAAAGAGCCACAAAGGGAAAAATAAGGAGGTTCGGCTTCATCAAAAGTAAACACTTTTTTTCCCCTTCAAAAGACACTATCACGAAAATAAAGTACAACCCACAAAATGGGAGAATTTGTGGAAATCATATCTCTGGTAAGACCCTTTTGACCTGGAGTGTATAGAGAACTCTTAGAGCTCAAGAGTAAAAGACAATGCCCTGGCTGGCATAGCTCAGTGGATTGAGCATAGGCTGCGAACCAAAGTATCGCAGGTTCGATTCCCAGTCAGGGCACATGACTGGGTTGCAGGCCACGGCCCCCAGCAACCGCACATTGATGTCTCTCTCTGTCTGTCTGTCTCTCTCTTCCCCCCTCCCTTCCCTCTATAAATAAATAAATAAATAAATAAATAAATAAATAAATAAATAAAATCTTTAAAAAAAGAATCCATAAAAAAATCTCCTTAAAAAAAGAATAAAAGACAAATAACCCAACTAAATATGAACAAAGGATGAATATACATTGCTCCTAAGAAGATATGTATATGGCTAATAGGCATATGAAAAGTTGCTTGATATCAGGGAAACTCAACCTCAACCAACAATGAGACACCACTTCAGAACCAAGGGGCTGTTGACAGGGCTTGCTCCTGTGTCACTGGGATTTCTCCCAGGATGCCATGGATTTCTCCAGGGGATTTACTCCTAGTGGAGGAGGAGGAAGTCTCTGAAGCAAAAACCCCAATGGTGCCACCCAGGCAGTCCCAGGTCCTGTGGCACTCGACTGCCTGACCTTCCTGAGCCCACTTTCCTCACAGAAAAATGGTGAAGCATGGCTCACTCCCAGGCTCTCTGTGGACACCAGGTGAGCTCCGAGGAGGTGGAGCACCAGAGAGCACTGAGCACACAGGGAGCATGTTCTCTGTATGAGCATCATGATTTCCGTGAAGGTTGGCTGGGAGGGCATTGTGGTTTCCACAGATTCTACTTCAGTCCCTGGTAACTCCTCCATGATTCCTACCTTATGCACTGTCCTCGCAAAGGGTCATGTCAAGTTTGTTGTTCTGTGAAATGGAAGGTTGGCTACAACAAAGATATGAAACGCTTCTTCTCTTTACTTCCCACTGTACCTACCCTAGTATTTTCCAAAGACTAATGTGCACATCTCTACAAGATTCCACGTGGCTGGTGGGGTTGGACTCACCCACTATTGAAGCAGTGGTGGACCTGCAGTCATCCCTCCTGTGAAGTCGTCCCCCCTGTGAAATCGTCCCAGAGCGATTTCAGGGTTCACAGGGCTGAGAGGTGGGGGGAGCTCAGATTCTGCCTCCTCCTGGGAACTGTTCATCCAAACCAAGACTCAAAAGCAGAAACTGCCAAGCAAGTGAGAACGGATGCAGAGAAACCCAAGGGCCAGGTGTGAACCTGATGATGGTGACTGAGGGCCCAGCACACACAGGGGTGGAGCAAGTAAGTTCCCTTCCAACACGACTCACTCGGTGTTCCTACAACCCTGAGAGGGGGATGTGTTACCCTGTTCCATCACAAACACCCTGCAAAGCAGAGAGATCACAGGACTAATCTGCACCAAGGAACAGAGGGGTCCAGGCTCTGTCCGACACCCACCACATTTGCATCCAGCACCTGCCACTACAGGCAGGGGCACATGGAGTGGGCAGATGGGGAGGAAGTCTCCCAGGAAAGGTGTTAGCTTCTGGACAGGCCCTACAACATACACCGAGTCTGGCATGACCTCTGAGCCCATTACTCTGTGTGGACAGAGAGGGGGCAGCAGCTGGGCAATGCATGGCCCAAGATGAGAAGTTTCTTCACAAAGTGCCCAGGAGGCCTGGGAGATGTGCAGGCTGCTCACTGGCTGCACGAGAGGTGGGAAGGCAGCACAGGAGGGCCCAAGGGATGAACTGTGATTCCATGGGAGGTGAGTGAGGGCTCTGCCATGCTGACATGAGTCCATTCTTGCCTACGCTCTTTGTGGGGGGCCAGACCACCCACTGTGGAACTTGACAGCTTCAGCCCCATCGCACCCCTGCTGCCAGACAACCACCCTGGGCCACGGCTTTCCATGCTGGGTGGAATTGGAACCGTGTTCGGGGAGGCTCAGTCTTCCTGACACAACCTGGGCCCAGGGAAGGAATCAGAACTTTAAACCTAAAGAAGAGGCACTGAGCAAGAGGGAAGGGGGTGAGAGCAAGGGCGTGTCCATGTAGGAGCAGAGCTGGGGCAAGGCAGTTCTGGAGACAGGGGCCTCCTTGGCTCTGCTCTTGCCCCTCACTGCTTGTTCATATTACTCTTACATCTGCGGTTTGGGTCCCTGCTTTGACTGTGGGGTGTGTACTAGTGCCCACTGCAGGACTACTGAGGATCCCTCTGTCAGCTTGGATCTCCAGCTCCCACCAACTCTGGGGCCGTACATCATCTCCTACTGCCCCTGCTGGTTGCGCTCTGCGAGTGAAACTGGGTCACTGTGTGTTAGTAGGAACAGTTTTCCACGCAAATGTAATTCTTTGTCAACTTCTCTTCACCCAAGAGTACGCCCATGGTTGGGAGGGAAGAAACAATAGTTGTGGGATGTCCTCGAAGACCCATGGGCACTGAGCCCAGTCCACGAGCCACAGCAGATGGGTCCTCCTCCCTCAGTTGGACAAGATATTCCCACACCAGAATCCTGCAAGGGACTCGGTATCCTCCCCATCCACTGTTATTTCCTTATGTACACACCTCCCACAGGCAACCCATTACTCTCTTGTCACCCCCTCATTCCAGTCTCCCCACCTACTCCACCCTACACACTCAATCATCCCACTGAGACTGGAGCACGCTTCTCCTGCAAACAGACACACAGGCAGACAGGCTGTCCCCTGAAGCCAAGTCTTTTCCTGTCCAGTCAGACCACTCACACAGGATACTCTGGGAGAGTTGAGGATTGTGTGGCCTCCTGGCCTGACTGCTTCTGAGAAGCAGAGTGAAGCTCCCTAAAGAC
Source organism: Phyllostomus discolor (assembly GCF_004126475.2). Lineage (NCBI taxonomy): Eukaryota > Metazoa > Chordata > Mammalia > Chiroptera > Phyllostomidae > Phyllostomus > Phyllostomus discolor. The sequence goes on along the minus strand of NC_040905.2, from coordinate 100,248,831 downwards.
CAGGCTCAGTCCAGTCCATCCCAGAAAACTGGTTTATGGCCCAGCGGGCTTCAAGCCTCCAAAGCAGCTGCCTATCCCTACAAGGTTCAGGGTACAGAAAATGACGAGAGTCCCCAGGAAGCCCGACACCTAGGCTAGCCTTGGGAGTAGGGGTGATGGGAAGGCTCCCTGGGGATCAGGGATCTGTGTGCTCCCAGGAGCAGTTGGAAGGCATCCCCAGCAAACTGGAAGCAGGGACTGAAGTGTCACCTGAGAATCCGTAACACCCATGACCTCCTCATCCCCTTTTCCTCTTGGTACCCCTCACTGAGAAGCAGCGCAGACCCAAGTATGCAGAAAGCAGCCCCCAGAGCATTTCCAAACAAAACCATCTTTATTCCTAATTGATCCATAATGCCCCAAAGGTGCTGCTCTCCCCACCCACCCCCACCCCAGCTTTGCCCAAGCCCACCCCCACCCTAATGTTCCAGCCCTCCCTCCTTGCCTTCCACCCTCCCTCCCATGTCAGTAGAACACCCCCATCCCAGCTTGGCCCAGGCCCACCCCCACCCTAATGTACCAGCCCTCCCTCCTTGCCTCCCACCCTCCCTCTCATGTCAGTAGAACAGCCAGGGTCAGCCCTTGGGTGACAAATGAGCCCTTGGCTCGTCTGGGGAATAGCCAGGTCATATCCGGTCTGGGCAGCCCCATCTTGTCTAAGGCTGGCAGTAGGAGGGACATGCTGCTGCTCCATAGTAGCTGCAGTGCCGCTTCCTCCAACTCCCTGTGACAGACTGGTCACCCTTTCTCTTTTGGGCCTGGGCCTGGGCCTGGGCAGCTGGCCGGCGCCCCCGACCTCCAGGGCAGGCAAGGCCTGAGGCAGAGACAGGACTCAGAGAGAGAGTACAGGGCAGCAGGTTCTTAGGAGAGGCCATGAGGAAGGCCAGGCTGGGGAGGTCCTCTTCATTCTCACTCGACCTGCCCACTGGCCTGAGACTTTCCCTAACAAGAGAGGTCTCTCTGGGAGTGGAGGCAGCCCTAGGCCCCCGCCTACAGTAAGCACGCTTGTACACCTGGGGAGCAAGGGAAAGGCATGGAGCCCTCGGTGGCGGGTACTCCTGATGTCTGGGTGAGACAGCAAAGGCTTCGGGCTTGGTCAGGTGGGCATCTCCGCGACCTTGCCTTTGACGGCCCTTGAAGTCAGTCTCTGATGGGAAGCCTCTGTCACTGATGACCAGCTGGGGGCCGAGGGCACACCTCTGGGCATCCTGGCTGGCCGCAGACTCTGAACGACCTGAGTCCAGTTGGGGTGCGCCGTGACTCGGGGGTGCCTGCACACCCTCCTCCGCCTTTGAGGACAGGATTCGCTCCTCTTCCAGCTGGGAGGAAGAGGAGGACAGTGATTGTCTCCACACACATGTGTGAGAGACGGAGGTGTGTGGGTGATGGGGACAATGGCATTGGGGGGAGGAGGGCAGGGGGTGACACCGTGACTCAAATCCAAAACAGACACATGGCTCTCTTGCTATCCTCCTGTGCCATTTTCCCAGCTTTGTGCCCTTCCCTCCCCTTCTGGGCTCCCCAACCTCTCCTTCCTATCACCCTCTTCTTTGTATAGTCCTCTCTTTCTAGCCATCGTGCACTGCCCGCAGCCCAGAGGTGGCCCCTCAATGTGCCATGCCTATAGGCAGGGGTGGGGTGGACAGAGTCACATGCACCCCTGTTCTGGGTTGCTCCAAGCCCTGGTTTACCAGGGGCTCCCTCCCATGGCTCACCCGGGGTCCCCTAACCCCTTATCTACCTGGTGTCCTTTCCTTCCTGACTCACCCAGGGCCCCTCCATCCCTTCTCTTGCCTGGGTTTTCTCCATCCTCTATGTCACCTGGGGTCCCTCCCTCCCATGGCTCACCTACAGTTCCCTCCCATCTTCCTAAGTTCCCTCCCTACCCTGGCTCACCTGGACAGGAGGGAGTCCTAACTGCTGTGCCATCTTTTCAGCTTCGGGCAGGAAGTCCAGCATTGCTTCTATGGAAACCACTTGTTTCAGAAGTTGGTCTGGAATGGCCTCCACCTGGGACAAAAGGACGAGGCTGTGAGTAACCTGTGAGTGAGCAGAACCTGGAGGAAAAGTGGAAAAGCAAAGACCCACCCCACCCTCTTGTACAAGGTGGGTGTTTTATATCCTCTTGGTCCTCAGCTACACACACTCACATAAGAACACATACACATACAAACACAAGAGGGCAAGCCCACACATGCACACAGATAGCACACCACACACACACACACACACACACATACATCCCAGTTCTGGGTGCTGCAGTGCCACTCCCTGGAATCCTGTAGACCCCGGAGCTCTGAGCCAGCCCACCTTGGTGACATAGTCGTCCTGGTAACACAGGTATTCAATGTAGTTCAGGAGACCCAGGTCCAGGTGAGTCTCATCCTGTCCCTGCTGCAACTCCTTTCTGTCCTCTTCCCGTTCTCCACCTTTGTCCCCTGTGGCTGAGTGGGCCAGCCCCTCCAGCTCATCCATGATGTCCATGTACTCTTGCACGGCCTCAGGGGGGATCTCATCAGATGTCTCGGTCTCCTGGGTCCCCTGAGGTCTGCAGGTGCCCTGGACCCTGGGTACGTCCTCCATGGGAATGCACACTGGGGCAGAGAGGGAAGAGGAGGAAGTGTGAGGGGCTCCAGCTCCCCCATCCTGAGAATCCGATGGTGAGGGCACACCATCTAAATGGGTGTGGCTGGGTCAGGACCACCTGAAGCCATGGGACTGTGTGAAGGGAGAGGACAGGTGGAAGTGTCCAAGAGAGTCATGTGTCAGGTTCTGTGGAGCCACTGATTCTCCAAGGGAGCCCTCATCCAGCCGGTATCTTAGCAGACTTCATGTTGGGTCCTTTTACAGGGATGTGGGAGAGGGGTTGCAAAAGTTGACCAGGTCTAGACCCCACGGTGACCAAGGGCAGCTGAGGCCCTGGCTCTTGTGGCTGTTCCACTTGAAAGATCAAAGTCCCCTCGAAGGGAAAGGACACACATGGGGACCCTGGCCTGTCCTGGGCCCCTGTTGCCATTGGCCATAGACTCCAGTGGAAACATTCTGCCGTACCTGGCTGTGGGCCCACCACAAGGGCTGGGGGTCCCCGAGGATCAGGTCTCGGTGGGACTGCTGGACACAGGCCTTGTGCCCCCTTCATCAACTGGGACTTCTGAATCTGCATCTCCTCCTCTGCCTCCAGCTCCATGAACCTGGAGGGAGAAGAAGGCACAGGCCATACTGAGGAGGAGGCCACTCTGAGCCCAGCAAAGGCAGCAGCTGATAGAGGGATGGAGAGCAAGTGCCTTGTGGCTCTCATGGCCCAGGCCACTGAGGAGGCAGGAGGTGGGCTGCTAGAAAACACGCCCTGCATGGCCGGCCCCTCTGGCTGGAGTCTTAGCCCACTGGGCTGGGCACATTCATCCCAGCCTGCTCTGAGCCTTCGTGTCGACCCAAGGATGGCTCAAGATCAGAGGACGGTGGAGCTGCCAGAGGTAGCCCAGAAGAACCCACGCTCCAAAGGTGAGGGAGAGGCTTGCAGAGGGGTCAAGGGCCTCTGGACTGTGGGGACCCTGTGTTGACCGACAACATCCTCTCTGGTGAGCACCCTCACAGCGGGACCCTGCCCTGCAGTCAGCCCGCATCACCGTCCCCACCCCCACACTGCTGTCAGACCCCCGACCCCCAGACACACACAGCTTTCAGGACCCAGAACCCTGACTCACATTTCTGCCATCTCGTAATAGGTCATCCGGTCATAGTTGCTTTTGCGATCCCACTCCTGCATGGCCTGCCCTATTCCCTCCTCCAATGTCATGGTGGGCTTCAGGCGGGACAGGGACCGGAGCACTGGGCTGTAATAATACCTCAGGGTCAGTCACAGTGTACAGCTCAGCCTGCACCCAGCTGTGTGGACCACACATTCCCACCTCCCCACCCAGCATGAGCTCCAGCAGGTGAGGGAGGAGGTATCTGTGGGTGCAAAAAGATGACTTTCCAGCTACTGTTGTTGCTGCTGCACACTCACACCAGCTCATGAACCTGAACCTGAGGCTGAGCCCCTACTTGCACCCTGTCACTGGGACACCTCCCTCAGACCTTCCCTCCAGTACCCCGGACAATAAGCCAGCCTGGAGGTCCATCCCACATTCTTCCGTTAGGTGAAAGCTCCAGGGGAGTCCCCTGTGCCCCTGCCCAGTACACTCACATGAGAAAGCAGGAAAGAGCTTCTGCATCAGGACTCTGGGGAAGGTGCCCACGGGCCAGCACCTTGAAGCGACGCCAACGTTGGAAGTCCTCGTACGTGCTCTTGGGGTTACCGAAGTCATCTGGCAAGGCCTTGGACTGGGAGGTGGTCAGGCCACCCTTGCCAGAAGCCCCAGGTAGCTGAGGCCAAGCGTTCACTGGGGGGATGATGGAGGCCAGCTGTGCAGTTGTTGGTGGAACTTGAGGAGGAAGGCTGGGACACCAGCCTCCTTTGCCGGCCAGGGCACTCCCCAAAGCCAAGGTAGACAAAATCGTCTCCACTGCCGAGGCTTCCAAGAATGGAGGTGCAGGACACACAGCACCGCCACAGAGGGCCCCTGGAGCACTCTCGTTGAGGGGTGCCTGCGTCAGGACGATGGTCTCAGGACGATGGGGTGGCTGTGGTTGCCCCACTTCTGACCTGACCCGGTCCACGATGTTGCAAGCCCCAGTCCCAATGAGGCCACGACCAGCATCTCTGGCTGCCAGAGATGCACTGGGCACACCCGGCAGCGCCGAGGGGAAGCCAGGAGGGAATGATGGGGTCGTCAGGGGCAGTGGGAGCTGCTCTCCAGGAGGCCGCTGTTCAGGGCCAATAGTCAGCTGGGGAAAGGGCAATGTGGTGAAAGGAGTCATGGAGGCACCAGGGTTCATGCTTGCATCTGCTCCCAGCACTGCAGGTGCTGTTGAGACAAAGGGAAGGGGGGAATGGAGTGCGAGAGTCAGCAAACAGGACTGAGCCTCTTTGGTTCCTTTTGAGTCACTGAGGGAATCAAAGCTGTGATTATCAACAGAAGAGCACCATTTGCATGGGGGGGGGGGGACAGTGGAGTCTGGCAATGTCCTCAAGGCATTGTCATGCTCTGACCTCCAGTCGAGAATTTTTCCACTGGAGTGCTTGCTCCCCGTTCGCTAAGGCCCCCCGACCACTGTCTGCTGAGGAGAAACAGCCCCAGCCAGCGCTGACTCGGAGAGCCTCCCTGAGGATTCCCTGGCACCCGACCCTGCCAGCCTCACAGGCTGTCTCCCAAGACATGGCACTGGGCAGGAATCTGCTCTGTGGGAAATGACCCTAGGCAGACACACTAGTGGTAGTGACCTTCTCCCAGCTAAGTACTGGGCACCCAAAGTGCCTTTGTGAATAGGCAGTCTCCAAAATATTAGGACCCCATCTGCATCTCTGTTCTCCTTTTCCTCAAAATACATGGCTCTCCTTTCTTGCTCGTGCATAACAACACAAAAACACTGGAGTAGTATCCATCTCTCCACAAGAAGGAACCCTGATATAACCCCTTAACACACCAGCCCAGCATGCACATGTATGTCAGAAGCAACAACAGCAAACACCTAACACGGACCAGGTTCTGTCACTCCCGCCCCCATTCTCAGGGTGTTGGCCACCCTCAGGAGCTCTATTCCCAGGACAGTGACCTGGGACGTAGGCATTGTGTCCCTCAGATCCTGTCATTTCACCACCTGCAATGGCTGCAGAGAATTAGAAAAGGGCCAGGGGACGGAGAACACTGGGGCTGTCCACGGGTTTCCAGAATGTCCCATTGGTCATGGGACTGCAGACTGTCTGTGGTCCTACCCTTGCCAACTCCCAACAATAGAAAGTGGAGACTCGTGAGCCAGGAGTCAGTGCAGCAAAATTGTCTGGAACACATCCCTGTTCTGAGGACCTCATGCACACTCTACTGTGGGAAAAGAAGCTACACATCATGCGCCCCTGAATACTCAGGACAGGTGTCCTGGGACTCTTATTCAACATACAGAAGATTGTCCTGCTCCTGTGCTACTCCCCTTGCCCCCCTTAAAAAAGGAATCGCCTTCACAGACACTCCATGGGAGAACCAACCAGGCTCCACATCTGTTTTCTGTCCGTGAAGCAGTGATGTGGCATATGAGCAAACCCTTTGAAGAACTGAGTTGCCACAAAGGGGGAACAATTCAGGACAAGCCAAGCAAGAAAGCCCTATAGTGGTGCAAGTTACCCGGCTGCCCTGGCCCTGTGGAATATGAGACAACAAACAGCAGCTCCCTGGGCTGAGGAGAAGTGAGCTCTGGGCTGGACGGAATGGAGAAGTGTGGGCTGCAGCAGTTGGAGTGCCTTCCAACCTCACCCTCAGGGAGGACATTTCAGTGTAGACTTGGCCACAGCCAGCCCCGCTGGACAACTTTCTGGCTAACACCACGTCTTCTCACTGCCCCCATTAGTTTTAGTATACTGAGTCCAAGTCCCTTAGAAAGATACTGTGGGGCAAGCTCCAGGTGCTTGAAGAACAGGACATACGAATAGGCTTTCCCGTGACCCTCCCTGTGTCACCACCTAACTTAACCCACTACTCCATACACACATGTCAAATTGGCTTGTCTCCACCCTAGACAGAATGCGTGTGCCTGCTGCCATCCTTTCTCCACACCCGGGCACGTCCCCCGAGTCATCCTGATCCACACCTCAGGAGCCCTCCTGTCCATTGCCATCACAGGTTTCCTTTGGCTCCCAGCCTCCCCAGGTGACAGGTCTGTGGAGGTCCAGTGCTCTCTCCTTCCTCTCCTTCAGTCCCAACTATGTTTCCCCAGTGGGAGTGTCACATTTTAATCCCAAGTTTTGAGGGGCAGCCCTGTCTCTAAAACAATTCCCCCTTGGACCTACAGGCTTACCTCCTTCTGAAGTCATCCTCACAGGCTGAGACACTGACCACTGCTGCCGAGTAGCCTCCGCAATGAGAAAATTCCAGTACAGGAACTAGAGAGTGACCTGCTCCAACAGATGCTCAGCATCCAGTGGAGGGAAGAGTTTGAATTTAAACAGCAGAATGTAGGGCTCCAGACATTCCGCAGCGGGGGAGGGGCCGAGGCCTGGTAGGCTGGAGTGTGCTGGGGTGGGGGGAGGGCAGATATTCCATGGAGGGCTCTGGCAGGTAGGCAAGAACTAGAAGTTCCTGTCAAGTATTAGGTAGCAACAGAAATGGTGTGTGCCTCTTTAGGCTATTTATACATGTTTTTTTGTTGGTGGTGGTGGTGGTGGTGGTGGTTTTTTTTTTTTAGGTTCACGGCACAAAGGCTTTACTTGATGTTCCCTTATTTCAGTTCTTGATCCATCAGCCTGGCTTGGGGTCCCTCAACCTGCTTCTTCTCTGGCTCTTGACTTACGTCAACACAGGCTGCACTCTCTGAATAAAATTCAAATGTATAACCCGAAAAAATAATAGGTACTTATGTATGGGCACATGGAGCCCAGGGCTTGAACTCAGGAGTGACTCGGCAGATCCAGCAGGTGCACGTCATTCTTTAGGAAACAGTGCTGTGGCCGCAAGTACTGTCCACTGCCGCAAGCTCTAGAGCCTGCAGCCAGCCCAGCCTTAGGAACCATCCCTTTTGCTCCAGTCCATCAGGGGAAGACCCTGTAGCCTACATCTGCGTGTGAATCATAGTAGCACTCCTCACAAAAACTTGTTTGATTCTTAGTTTCATACTGTGCATAAATGTCAGCTTATCACTGTGAAAATTATCTGCACAGGCATTTGTGTGTTGTGCTGTGAAAGGAGGGGATTGTTAGGAAATCGGCCAAGGGAGATGAGGGGTGGTGACGTTGGAGGATTATGACCGTATCTCTTGGGAGACAAGCTTCACTCCTTGCAGTAGCAGCACAGTTCCCACTGATGGGAGGGTGAAGGGCTGTTGCACACTGAGAACATTCCCTGAAAAAGATTCTCTATGGCACTTAAGACATTTCTGGCTACCACCACCACCACTGCCCCCCACCCCGACAAGGAAAGATTGACTCAGAAAAAGTCGAGAAGGTGAGGTGAGAGCAATTCAAGCGAAATCATGGTAAATTTTATTTTGTAGAAAACTACCACGGGGGTCGAAAGAAGAAACGACTTGAAGATATTTCTCAGGACTTGAACTTTCATCATGGGGAAACCTTGAACATTAGAGGAATGGCAAGGTCCCATGCCTGTGTCTTGTGGAGTTTTCAGTCTGTGCACTTGGAGAAGCTTAGTGTTCTTAGATGCGAGTGATCTTCAGGGTTACCCCGTGGAGCGAGAAATGGTCTCATCCTGCACATGACCACAGAGAGGATGTGATGATGATTGCAGTTTCTTTGGAAAGCGGGACAAACTCAAGTCCCCGGGTTGGTTCTGCTACTATAGATATGTCTTGTATTGCCGACTGAAAGTCTGCAAAAGAATGTGAAAAGGGAGGGACAGGTGAGTGAAGTCGTTCCCAGACTGCCAAATCTTGATCAATGTTGTCACAACAGCCTTGCAAAGGGAGCATCGATGAACCATCATGTATTGAAAAACTTTCACGTACCAAGTAAATAAACTAAGAAAAATATTCTAGTTCAGTAAATGGGTCTGAAAAACTGTAGGAATGGAATGATGGGAAAGCACGTCTCAGAGTGTTTCCCAGGTCTGCAATTCTTGGCCAGAATTGTGAAATGGAACATCCAGACTTGGTAGGACTGAGGACCTACCGTTTTCAGAATCCACGGAAATGCAGTCCACCTGGCATGAAGGCACTTGCGCCAATCTGTGGATAAGTGCTCTAGGTAGACCTCTCCAAAACTCTTCCCCAAGGGTGGTGCTTAAACTTGCACATTAGCGATTTTAAAGCCCTAAGTGCACATTTTACACACGCTCCTCAGGGAGCTCCCTGAGGAGGAGGAGGAGGAAGAGCGGAAGGAGGAAGAGGAGGAGGGGAAGGAGGATTTCCAGGAGATGCTTCCCAGGGAGTGCCACGTTCCAGGGGACCTCGCGCCTGCACCTACGCGCACGCGCACTGGGGCACGCGGCAAGCGTCTGCCAACGTCCCGCAACGGCTCCCAGCGTTCGTTGCGGTGGTTGGGCCTGGAGGTGCGCATGCGCGAGCCTGGATGCTGGGGTGCCCAACGCCCATCCAGGTTGGGCGTCGGGACTGCCAGGCGGCCTCCGGAGTCGGTTATATAAACAGTGAGGTAGGGATGCTCGTACCGTTTGTGCCCTCAGGCGTCAGGGCTCTTCGCTGTTGTTCAAGCTGTGGGCTGTTTGTGACCCAGGTCTGTTTTCCTACCCCCAGCAGCTCACTTCCGCTGTTGTGGACGCCAGGGGATTGGCAACACTGGAACGCGCTGCAGAGTCGGTTTAGTGACTGGCTGGTGGGATAATAAGCGTGTGAGGTATGGAACTCCGCGGCTCCTGGTGTCCCCTGCATTCAGAATAGTACGAGAGCTCTGGGGAAGTTCTTCCAAATTTGGACATCGTCCTCCAGTTCAGCAAGAAGTAGCTGAAGGCCTTGAAAACGAGTGCAGACAGGGGAAGCTTTCACCTACTTCCTCACAGTTTCACCGATGCCTTCCTTAGCGTGAAAATCTCAACCAACAATCTCGTTCAAACTACACTCTTGCCAAAGAAGCGAGCGACGTTGCTGGATCTGATAGTAATGCAGGGTGTTGCCAAATCATGGGATTGCCAGCATAGGTGGGGTTTGTGCGTATTTAATTGGTTGGTGGGCGTCCAATATGTGTCTGCAAATACGTGAGTCCGTTTTTCGGTTGGAGGGAATGTGATGGTGCATTCAAAAGTGGGGGTCGGTTTCTTGGTTGGAGGGAATCTGGTATGTATTGAGATGTGTGAGTCCGTTTTGTCAGTGGTGGTTTGTGATCTAGGGGATGTTGTGTGTGTTTGTGAGAGGGTGTAGGATGTGTCGCAGGCATACTCAAGGAGCCGGCCATTAGGTGTTTGTAATGTGGTGTTTGGGGAGATGTTTACCTGGATTTTTTCCTCCTGTGAATTGGGGATCTCTCTAACGGCCGATTTGAAAGGGTTATCTGCATTCGCGCATGGGCAATGTTAGGAAAAGTGCTTGTGTTCATCAGCCTGGAGGTATGATCCTTTCGTGTTTGGGGAATGTAGAGGACCGTTGCGTATTCAGGACACGTTGTATGGTTTCGGGTATTTCTTTTTGTGATTTTTCAGGAGCTGTCTGTTTCTGTTTGAGTGCGTAGAGGGCAAAGCTGAGCCCATTTTATAAGACCGGTGGCTGTTGTATATGCGAGTGTGATGAAGTGTTTGCGTGCTTCTGTATTGTGCAAGATGGAGGAGTTAATTCTGTGTGAGAATTTGGGAGTGTGGGGGTATGTATATGTAGGTAGTGTGGCAGTATATGTGTATTTGAGACATACGGTAGAGGGTGGTCGGTGTTGATATTTGTAGTGCCCTGGGTAATTGTGGGGTATATTGGGGGCTTGTGTAGAGGTGTGTGTGTACTGAGTTTGTGTGTATATTCAAGGGGCATGGCTGTTTGAAGGCATATTTGCTGGAGCTGTGTGTTTATATTTTTCCGTAGGGGGCTCTTATTAGGCTTTTATGTTTTGAGAAGTGACTGTGTGTGTATTTGATGGAGAGATGGGTTTCTGTGTTTATACAGGAAAGTGGGAGAATCATGTTTGTATGTATTAGAGGTGTGTGGTATGGTCATTGCTCTTTATCAGCTTGGTCCATTCTTTAGGGCCAAAGAATTACCATACATGTTTATTTTTAGCTCCTCTTCATGAAGATGGGTTAAGGGCTACATGTACCTTAGGCTGGCGATCTCTTCTTTAGCATTTGTGTGGTTCTGGCATGGCAGCTCCTAGATGGGTGGTCCTGTTATATAGCTGTGCAGAGCAGAACTTTCAAAGGTTTGTTGGTCTGACAGACAACAGCCCAAAAGACATGGGGCTTCCTGGACAGGAGGTCAGATGGACAAGGGTTCTCCCAGGCAATTCCCTAAGAATCAGCTCGGCATCTATTGGTACTGCTGGCTCTCTTAGGTAACAGTGGGTGGACGAGACACCCTTCATATGGGGTTCGGGTGGTTAAAGTCTTTAGACCATTGTGTGCTGAGACAATGTGCCCCAGGGTGGTGGGGTCTGTTGGGTGTCAGGATTATCAGCAGTGTCACTGGTTCTCAATCAGGCTATCTCCATGGGAACCCGAATCATTTGGGATAAGAAAGACTTTAGGGATCAGTGAAGCACCAGGGATGGATGTATGGAGGCTTTGTCCCAGGGGAGGTCAGGGGGCTGCCACCTGGAGAGGCAGGGGAGTCCCACTCTGAGGCATGTCTCAGACATTCCCAAACCCTTTGGACACACACTCCTTTGCTTTCTGAAGGATCGGGATGCTTCTAAGCATTGAAATGAATCTCATGCTAGCTTCATGTTTTGCTGATAGGATGACCTGACCCTCTTTTCTCTATTCCATGTTGATGGCCAGGCCCACCAGAGGAAACCATGTGATCATTGTAGCCTACAAGTGCAACCCACATCTGCCTCCTAAGAGTTTATGGGCCTTCCCTCCTTCCTTAGGTTGAATCTTCTTCTGGCCTTTTCTCTATCATGGTGCATTCTCTTGCCAACAAAATGTGCCTACCTCCCTTGCTTGACTGCTCCAATAACTGTTTCTTTTAATACAAGTGGATTCCTCATGGCTCTCCCTGCCCTCTTCATAACCCAATCCCAATAAAATGACAATATGTTGTACTGATCATATTGTGTGTTGTTGGCAGAATGGAGCTGTGCCTGGTTTTATATTTTAAAGTGTTACATAATTTGTATTTTATTTTTATTTTTATTGTTGTTCAGTTACATTTGTCCCCGTTTTTCCCCCATTGTTCTCCCCTGCCCCATCCAACCACCGCTCCCAAAGGCAATCCCCTTGCCATTGTCCTTGCCCATATGTCCTTTGTACACGTTCCCCTTCTGTCCTCAGTTACCCGCTCTCCTGTAGTCTGGTCCCTGTCAGTTTGTTCTTTATTTCCATGTCTCTGGTTCTTTTTCTCTTACCAGTTGAAAAGAATCTATGTATCCCTGTGTTCATAGCAGTGTCATTTACAACAGCCAAGTACTGGAAACAGCCTAAGTGCCCATCAGTAAATTTTTGGTTAAAAAAACTGTGGTACTTTGACACAGTGGAATACTACACATCAGAAAGAAAGAATGAACTCCTACCCTTCACAACAGTATGGATGGGACTGGAGAGTATTATGCTAAGTGAAATAAGCCAGGCAGTGAAAGACAAATACAATATGATCTCACCTCTAAGTGGAAAATATTACATATTTTAAATAAAAATGCAGTTAATATATAAGGTGGAAGTTCTTGGGTTTGTTTGTTGGATTTCCTTGGTTTGGTTTTGAAGTACAAAGGCAGATACTGAATATTAAGGGTAAGGAACAGAAGTATCTTGGTATCATGAATCATCATTGAAAATCCCCCACTGCATGGAATGAATGGAAATTGCTGAAATGCCTGAGGTTGGACAGAGCTGGTTTTCCGGAGGTCAGTATTTTGGGGGGTGTATGTTATTCGCCCACCTGTCCATGGCCAGATGGAATCCTGTGCTCTTTTTCAAAAATAATTTAAAAAATTTGTTATTATATTGCCAACAATATTATATTAGTTTCGGGTGTACCATGTGGTGATTAGACATTTATTTACCTTACAAAATGATTACCCTGAGAAGTCTAGTACTCATCTGACACCATGCATAGCTATTACAATATTATTGACTATATTCCCTGTGCTGTATTTTATGTCCCTGTGACTGTTTTTATAACTGGCGATTTGTAAATCTTAATCTCTTCCCCCTTTTCACCCATCTGTCCCACCTCCCTTGCATTTGGCAACCATCAAAATACTTTCTGTTTGTTTTGTTTGAGCATTTATTTTGTTCTTTATTCCACATATAAGTGAAATTGTATGGTATTTCTCTTTCTTCATCTGACTTATTTCACTTATATAATGCCCTCTAATCCATTCATATTGTTGCTAATGACAAGATTTTATTCTTTATTTTGGCTGAGTAATATTCCATTGTATATGGTACTACATCTTTTTTTTATCTGTTTGTCTATCAGTGGACACTTAGGTTGCTTCCTTGTCTTGGGTATTGCAAATAATGCTGCAGTGAACATAGGGATGCAAAAGTCTTTTCGAATTAGTGTTTTGTGCTTGTTTGGATAAATACTCAGAAGTGGAATTGTTGAGTCCTTGCAGATAGGTAACCTTGAGTCCTCTTGTTAGATAACCTTTGTTTTAAAGTCTGTTTTGTCTGATTTAGTATTGCCACTCCAGCTTTTTTTTTTTCATTTCTATTTGCATGAAATATCACTTTTCTTCCTTTACTTTCAGTCAGTGTGTGTCTTTTGATCTGAAGGGGGTCTCTTGTAGACAGCATACGTATGAATCTTGTTTTCTTAACCATTCAGCCACCCTTTGTCTTTTTATTGGAGCATTTAGTCCATTTACATTTTAATTATTGATAGGTATCTAGTTATTGTAATTTTATTATTCATATTTTTACTGTTTTTTCATAGAAGTCTTTTTAACATATCTTGTAATGCTGTTTTAGTGGTGATGATCTCCTTCAAGCATTTTCATTTCTGAGAATTCTATCCCTCTCTTCCTATTTGAACTAATAGCCTTGCTGGGTTAAGTAGCTGGGTTAGGTTGCTATGTTAGGTAGCTTCCTCCTCCTTCCTACTCCTCTTCCTCCTTCCACCTCCTCTTCCCTCAGTCTTCTCCTCCCTCATTCTCCTTCTACCTTACTATTCCCCCTCCTCCTCCTCCTTTTTTCCTTTTCTTTCTCTTCTTTTCCTCTCCTTCCTTGTCCTTCTCCTTTTGACATTTGGTGCAATACTGGTTTGGTGGTAACAACTGAGGTTGAAATGATACCCTTGCTGGGTAAAGTAGCTTTGGTTTTAGGTCCTTGCTTTTCATCACTTTGAATATTTCATGCCTGTCCCTTCTGGCTTAAAATGTTTTTGTTGAGAAATTAGATGACAGTCTTATCGGAGTTCCCTTGTAAGTAACTAACTTCTTTTCTCTTGTGGTTTTTAAGATTCTCTCCTTGTCTTTAAGCTTTGCAATTTTAATTATGTTATGTCTTGGTGTGGGCCAATTTTGGTCCAAAATATGGGACTCTCTATGCTTCCTGGACTTGTATGTCTTTTTCCTTCACCAGATTAGGGACATTTTGGGTCATTATTTCTTCATATAGGTTCTCAATGTCTTGCTCTCTGACTTTTCCTTCAGTACCCCTATGATAAGGATGTTTATGCTTCACATTGTCCTAAAGGTCCTTAAGTGATTCTCATTTTTAAAAAATTTTTACTTTTTGCTGCTCTGTTGTGTGTTTTTTCTACCTTGTTTTCCAAATTCTGGATTCAATCCACTGCTTCATGTAACCAACCTGTTCATTCCTTCCAGTGTATTATTTATTTCAGATATTGCATTCTTTTGTTCTTTTTATGGTTTATCTGTCTTTTTCATATTTTAATGCATCCTTATAATCACTACTTTGAAATCTATAAATGATAAATTGCTTGCCTACATTTCATTTAACTCTTCTTGTGGAGAATTCTCTGGTTTTCTCATTGAATCCTGTTTCTTTGTCTTCCCATTTTGGCTACCTCTTTGTGTTTGTTTCTCTGTATTAATTAGATAGATCTGTAAAGACTCTGGTGCAGATCTATGTCAGATGCTGCCTATGACTGACTCTGGGAAACCTGTTTGTAGCTATCAGTGTTCCACATCTTGTTGCTCAGTATGCTGGTTCTGGGTACATGCAGAAGGTACAAAGCTGTGCACCAAGTCTGGGTTTTACTAGCACCAGCCCAGAGGAGGGTCAGCTAAAGTATCAAAGCTCCCAGCAATCCACCTCTGCCAGCAAGCTGTTTGTTAGGCTTAATCACTGAAAGAGCCTCCAGTTGTACTTCTCAGCAGGGCTTAAACTCAACAGGGTTAGGGCAAGAGGGATTCCTGCTGGTGAGGCTGTTGCTTCACCCAAGGCTGATGCTGCATAGAGGGATGTGGCCTTCCCAAGAAAGATGGTTTCTGCAGTGTGGGAAATGACTGATCGCAAGGATCCTGGCATCTGAGCCTTCAGCTCTTGCCCCTGAAATACCAACTCCAGACTCTCCTCGTATGACTCTAGTCCTGTATACCCTTTCTTTCTCAAAGCCCAGGGTAAGTGGCTGGAAACAAAATTTGTGTGTTGGACCTTAAAGATAGTGTCTGCATCTCTCCCCATCTCTCCTTGATGGAAAGAAACCCCACGGCTTTTCCCAGCTGGATATTATGTGATTATGTGCCATCTGGTGCTCCCATGCATCTGGTGCTCCAGGCTGGGGAGCCCTGCTTGGGGTTTACACCCCACACTTCTTAGGGGGAATCCCCCTGCAGCCACTGAAATATTCCTCTAGAACTTCAGCTGCTGCCTATGGACCCAGCAAGCCCTTTTATTTCTCTGTAATTCCTACCAGTATTGATGTGGTGATGAGGTTTCTTCTGTAAGTCCCTGGTGAATATGGCATCTCTCCAGTTAGTCTTCAGTTGGTTAATCAAGATGATTTTTCTATAATTTAGTTGTAATTCCAGTCTGGTCCTGGGAGGAGGTTAATGTAGCTTCCATCTAGTCTGCCACCATCATTGGATCCCAGTATTCAATTTTTTTATTCAATTGTAAATAGGATTGTTTTCTTAATTTCTCTTCCTAATAGCTTGTTACTGTTGTATAAAATGCAACCAATTTCTGTACATTGTTTTGTATACTGCTGCTTTACTAACTTCGTATGTCAGCTTTAATAGCTTTTTGGTGGAATTTTGTTGTGTGGGGGCTAACCCCATTGGTGGGAGTCACGTGCATCTCTAGTGCCTGCTGAGTTCACCCTTTGGGCATGTGATTTGTAAAGCTAATTGGGTGGTGCTCTAGTGTGGTCTGATGCTGGTACCAGGTGTGTTGGTACTGGAACCTCTAGGGAGGGGTTCTGATGCTGGCCCAGCTCAGCTGCTGCTTTTGCCTGGGCCAGGCCAACTGATAGGAGCTACAAAGGGATCTAAAGCTGTCTGGGTTGATCTTGGAGGTTCCTAGGAAAGGCTATGCTTTGAAGCATGGCCACCTTTCACTAGTGCTGGCCTGGGGGGCTGCTTAGTAGTTGGTACAAGGCACTCGGATGATATCTGCTGCTTGTTTCGGGTTTGTGGACCTTTCAGAAATTAAAGGGAAGTAGACAGCATGGGCTGAGGGCAGCCACTTGTGAGTAACAGCTGGTGAAAGAGGTCTGATGTCTAGGTGAGTTGAATGGTGCAGGTTCTCAGGGAATCACCAGGGTGGGGTAAGTTTGATGGAGACTCAGATTTGGTGCCTGCCAGTGACTACAGGCTGAGTGGGGTGAGGGCTCAGCAAATGGACAATGGCACCTACCAGCACTTTAGTCCAGGAGAGAGCTGCACCTTTAGTTCTCACCCTGAAGCTAGGTTGGAGGGGGGGGGGTTCCACCCGCAGGACCCGCCCCCGCCACCCCCGGCCGCCATGGATGAGAATAAGTCTACTAAGACATGATCTGCTTGGGGAGGAAAGGTGGCCGATCTCTCAAAGGAGAAGGGCCAGGAGCCTGCTCCTTGATGGGCTTTCATTGGGTTCATTTGCACAGAAATACAGATAAAGTGCATTAATCATTGTGAGGCAGTAAGGATCAAAAAATAGATAACAAAGAACTCTGAGGGCCTATTTTGAGTCAGGGTCAGATAGCTAAAGAGCCATAAAACTTTGAGAGACAAACTTCTTGCTTGGACCCCTTATGTTTTAATTGAGAGCATTGTAAACAAAGCAGGTTTCACAGGATTTTACATATTTTTTCTTAGGCTTGATTGTCCAGGGAACCTGCCCTTTCCAGCACAGGGCTGCACCACCCTCTGTCATTTTTTCAGGCTTAGGTGGAGCAAGGGAGTAAGGCAGCCAGGAGACTAGGAGGTTCTCGCAGACAGAATGAGGACTCAGGCTTTGTCAAAGCCGA
The DNA here is from genome assembly GCF_004126475.2 of Phyllostomus discolor. Taxonomy (NCBI): domain Eukaryota; kingdom Metazoa; phylum Chordata; class Mammalia; order Chiroptera; family Phyllostomidae; genus Phyllostomus; species Phyllostomus discolor. Next base: position 100,231,740 of record NC_040905.2, on the reverse strand, counting down.
GGGGCAAGGGTCCATCACCCCCTTTTGCTGTACCCCCCAAAGTCCTATCTTGGGGGCCTCCCACATGGTCGTGTCTGTCTTAGGTCATTCCTCCCTTGGGGAATCTTACCCGTCATTGGCTAACCAACTAAACATTGAGGGCCACTTATGGATGAAGTAAAAGGTGATGTAAAAGGAGCAGAAATGATGCTCCTGCCAGGGAGACAAGCTTTTGTCTCCTTAGTGGCTTACAGTCCAAGGTTGCTCCCTCAGCCTTAGCCTTGGTGGGGGTTACAGCTTCTGAAACCAGGCAGGGTGGTTCCCAACACTAGACAAGTCAGTTCCTCCCTGTATATCCCTGGTGCTTTTTGAGCTGCTGCCCCAGCATTGGAGCTCAGAGTAAGTGAGTTTGTCAGCAAATATGGTGACCAACTGGGACTCCAGTAGCCCTGTCTCAGCAGGATGGAATCCCCCTAATTTTCACAGCTAGATATTACAAGGGCTCCTCCTCTTTTCAGGACTGGTGGTTAGGCTGGGGAGCCTGGTCTGGGGCTGAAACCCCTCACTCCTCAGGAGACAAAGCAGAAATATCCCTCCTGATTCTTAACTGCCACACGTGGAAGTGGAAGTATCCTTGTTTTTGTCTCCACCCATCCTACCAGTCTAAAGTGGCTTTAAAAAAATAAAGTGGCTTTTTAAATATATCCTTAGTTGTAAGTGTTCTGTTCTGTTAGTCTTTAGGTGGTTGTCAAGGGTGGTGGTTGTACAATTTAGATTGGGTCCTTCTGGTGCTGATTCCTAGGTGGGTGGTTTTGTGTGTATTCTAGGACCCTGTGGGTCTTTCCAAGAAACTCTCCTGTGAAACTGGGAGCTTCTCCCACCACTGCAATCCCCACAGGTTTTTACAGCTGGGGGCTTTGAATCTTTATTTCTCTGCCCCAGAGCCCTGGGTTGTGCAGTCTGTCTCACTCCCCAGTTGTCCCTCCTGGTTTATCTGCATGCACCTGTGGGACCGCCCAATCCACCAGCCTTCACCTTGCCCACCCATTCCTCTAGCCACTGTTTTGCTGCGCATCCTCTCCACCCTGGCTGCCCGTCTCTGCCCCTCCTGCCAGTCTGAATGAATGTTCCTTCTTTAACTCCTTGGTTGTCAGACTTTATATAATTGATTTTTCTGGCAGTTCTGGTTATATTTTGTTTTTAAATTTGTTGGTGTCCTTTTGGTTGTGCGAGGAGGCAAAGTGTATCAACCTGTGCCTCCATCTTAGCTGGAAGTCCCAGGACATGTTTTTATGGATGTGAGGGTATGTACGTGTGCATATGTGTGGGGGGCGGGGGAAGAGAGAAAGAGAAAGAGAGAAAGAAATTGATGGGTTGCCTCCTGCATTTCTGCATGTGCCCCAATTGGGAATCAAACCCACAACCTAGGTATGTGCCCTGACTGGGAATCGATCCCAGAACCCTCTGGGGTATAGCCCAATGCTCCAACCAGCTGAGCCACCTGGCTAGGGCCAGTCATTCCACCAATGCAGGCAGACCTTTTTCTACCATGCTTTGCTTTATTCTGCTCTGTAGTTACTGGGTTAGAGGGGGCGGGTTATTTGCTTGTTTTGTTTTTGTTTTACAAATTAAAGATTTGTGGCAACCATTGTATCTTACATGTCTGTCAGTACCATTTTTTTCCCATCAGTCTTAATGATAGCATTTAAAAATATATATATTTTATTGATTATGCTATTACAGTTGTCCCAATTTTCACCTTTTGCCCCACCCCCCACACCTGGTACTCTTCATTCCCTCCAGCAGTCCCCCTGATTAGTTCATGTCCATGGGCCATGCATGTAAGTTCTTTGGCTACTCTATTTCCTATACTCATATATTTGGGGGGGGGGGGTGTTGTGCATTCTTTAAAATTTTTAGAGGTAGGAAATGTATAAAGGGAAGGAGGCAAACGTCAATGTGAGAGACAAACATCGATTAGTTGCCTCTTGTACACATTCCCTGACTGGGGACCAAACCTACAACTGAGGCATATGCCCTGACCTGGAATCAAACCAGTGGCCTTTTTCTTTGCAGGACAATGTCCAACCAACTGATCCACACCAGCCAGGACTCCTTAAACTGAGGTGTGTGTGTGTGGGTTTGTTTGTTTGTTTTATAGAGAGGGGAAAGAAGGGATAAAGGGTAGAGAAAACATTACATATTTTAAATAAAAATGGAGTATAATATATACAACATAGATGTTCTGGAGTTTGTTTGTTGGATTTCCTTGGTTTGGTTTTTAAGTAGGCACACACAGAGACTGAGTATTAGGGGTGAGGAACAGAAGTATTTTGGTATCCCGAATCAGCGCTGAAAATCCCCCACTACGTGAAATGAATGGAAATTGCTGGAATAGCTGTGGTTGGACACAACAGGTTTTCTGGAGACAATATATTTTGGAGTGTATGTCATTCCCCCATCTCTCCATGGGCAAAAGGAACCCTAAACTCTTTTTAAAAACTATCTTAAATGTTTTATTACAGTTGCCATACAATATTATATTAGTGTTTGGTGTAAAACATGGTGATTAGACATTTATGTAACTTACAAAGTGATCACTCTGAGAAATCTAGTACCAGTCTGACACCATACATAGTTCTTACCATGTTACTGAATATATTCCCTGTGCTGTACTTTACAGCACTGTGACTGTTTTTATAACTGGCAATTTATCCCTTGTCCTTTTTCACCCATCTGTCCAACCTCCCTCCAATTTTGCAGCTATCAAAATGTCTTCTGTCCTTGTGAGTTTGTTTTCTATTTTGTTTGTTCATTTATTTCATTCTTTAGATTTCCTTATCAGTGAAATTGTATGGTATTTCTCTCTTTATCTTATTTATTTCATTTACATAATGCCCTATAGGTCTGTCCATATTGCTGCAAATTGCAAGATTTTATTCTTTATTTCAGTTGAGTAATATTCCATTGTATATAAAACCACATATTCTATATCCATTTGTATATCAGTGAACACTTAGGTTGCTTCCATATCTTGGCTACAGTAAAGAATGCTACAATGAACATAAAGATGCATATGTCTTTTCAAATTAGTGTTTTGTACGTCTTTGGAGAAATACCCAGAAGTGGAATTGCTGGGTCCTCCTTTGTCTCTTGTTATATAACCTTTGTTTTAGTCTATTTTCTTGATGTAGTTTTGCGACCCTAGCTTTTTCTTTCATTTCCATTTGCATGAAATACCATTTTCCATCCCGTGTCTTTTTTAAAAAATTACTTTACTGTTGTTCAATTACAGTTGTCTGCATTTTCTCCCCACCACTCCCCCCCAGCCAAGCCCAACTCACCTCCCTCCCTTGCTTCCATCCTCCCCCTTGGTTTTGTCCCTGTGTCCTTTATAGTACTTCCTGAATACCCTTTTCTCCACTGTCCCCTCCCCTCCCCTCTGGCTATTGTTAAATTGTTCTTAATTTCAATGTCTCTGGTTATATTTTGTTTGCTTTTTTGTTGTTGATTAGGTTCCAGTTAAAGGTGAGATCATATGGTATTTGTCCCTCACTGCCTGGCTTATTTCACTTAGCATAATGCTCTCCAGTTCCATCCATGCTGCCACAAAGGGCATAAGCTCCTTCTTTCTCTCTGCTGTGTAGAATTCCATTGTGTAAATGTACCACAGTTTTCTGATCCACTCATTTGCTGATGGGCATTTAGGTTGCTTCCAGCACTTGACTGTTGTAAATTGTGCTGCTATGAACATTGGGGTGCACAGATTATTTTGTACTGGTGTTTCAGGGCTCTTAGGGTATAATCCTAGCACGCAGGGTCAAAAGGCATTTCTACTTTTAGTTTTCTGAGGAAATTCCACATTGTTTTCCACAGTGGCTGCACCAGTCTGCATTCTCACCAACAGTGGACTAGGGTTCCCTTGTCTCCACATCCTCTCCAACACTTGTTTGTTGATTTGTTTATGTTGGCCATTCTGACTGGTGTGAGGTGGTATCTCATTGTGGTTTTAATTTGCATCTCTCTGATGGCTAGTGATGCTGAGTATCTTTTCATATGTCTCTGGGCCCTTTGTATGTCATCCTTGGAGAAGTGTCTCTTCAAGTCTTTCCCCCATTTTTTATTTATTTTTTCTTCCTGCAGTGGAGTCTTGTGAGTTCTTTATATATTTTGGAGATCAAACCCTTGTCCAAGGTATCATTGGCAAATATGTTTTCTCATATAGTGTGTTCCCTTTTCATTTTAGTGCTGCTTTCCTTAGCCATGCAGAAGCTTTTTATTTTGATCAGATCCCATTTGTTTATTCGTTCCTTTATGTCCCTTCCTTTAGGGGATATATTCGTGAAGATACTGCTGTGTGGAATGTCTGAGTTTCCAGACAGTGTTTTCCTCTAGGACATTTATGGTGTCATGACTTATATTTAAGTCTTTTATCCACCTTGAATTTATTTTTGTGTGTGGTATAAGTTGGTGATCGAATTTCATTTTTTTTGCATATAGCTGTCCAGCTCTCCCAACACCATTTGTTTAAGAGGCTATTTTTACTCCATTTTATGCTTCTTCCCTCTTTGTCAAACATTAATTGACCATAGAGACTTGGGTTTATTTCTGTGCTGTCTGTTCTGTTCCATTGGTCTATGTGCCTGTTTTTATGCCAGTACCAGGCTATTTTGATTACAGTGGCCTTGTAATACAGTTTAGTATCAGGTATTGTGATCCCTCCTGCTTTGTTCTTCTTTCTCAAAATTGCTGCAGCTATTTAGGGTCATTTATGACTTCATGTAAATTTCTGAAATGTTTGTTCTATATCTGTGAAATATGTAATTGGTACTTTAATATAGGGACTGTATTGAATCTATAAATCGCTTTGGGTAGTATGGACATTTTGATGATGTTAATTCTTCCAATCATGAGCATGGTACATGCTTCCATTTGTTTGTGTCTTCTTTCATTTCTTTCTTCAGTGTTGTATAGTTTTCTGAGTACAGGGCCTTTACCTCCTTGGTTAGGTTTATTCCCAGGTACCTTATTTTTCTTGTTGCTATAGCGAATGGGGTTTTTTTTCCCTGATTTCTGTTAAGGATATTTCATTGTTGGTATACAAAAATACATTTGATTTCTGAGTATTGACTTTGTATCCAGCTGTTTTGCCAAATTCATTTATTAGGTCAAGCAGTTTTTTGGTGGCATTTATAGGATTTTCTATGTACACTATCATGTCATCTGCAAACAATGACAGTTTTACTTCCTCTTTTCCAATTTGGATGACTTTTATTTCCTTTTCTTGTCTGATCACTGTGGCTAGGACTTCCATTACTGTGTCAAATAGGAGTGGTGAAAGTGGACATCCTTGTCTTGTTCCTGATTTAAGTGGGAAAGCTCTAAGTTTTTGTCCACTGACTATGATGTTGGCTGTAGGTCTCTCATATATGGCCTTTATTATGTTGAGGAATGCTCCCTCTATTTCCACTTTGCTGAGTGTTTTTATCATAAATGGGTGCTGTACCTTATCAAATGCATTTTCTGCATATGTTGACATGATCGTGTGATTTTTTTTTGTCTTTCATTTTGTCTATGTGGTGTATTATATTTATTCACTTGCAAATATTGTACCATCCTTGCATCCTGGGGATGAATCCTACTTAGTCGTGGTGTATAATCTTTTTAAATGTATTTGCTGGATGCAGTTTGCCAATATTTTGTTGAATATTTTAGCATCTGTGTTCATCAGCAATTTTGGCCTGAGGTTTTCTTTCTTTGTTATGTCTTTATCTGGTTTTGGGATTAGTATGATGCTGGTTTCATAAAAAGGGTTTGGGAGTCTTTCAACTTCTGAGTTTTTTGAAATAATCTCTGGAGGATGGGGGTTAGCTCTTCATTAAATGTTTTGTAAAATTCTCCTGTGAAACTGTCTGGTTCAGGTCTTTTGTCAGAAGCTTTTTGATTACTGCTTCAGTTTCATCAGTTGTTATTGATCTGTTCAAGCTTTCTGCTTCTTTTTCATTGAGTTTTGGAAGATTATATTTTTCTAGAAATTTGTCCATTTCACCTAGGTTTTCAAATTTCTTGACATACAGTTCTTCGTAGCAGTTTCTTACAATCCTTTGTATTTCTGTGGTATCAGTTGTGATCTCTCCTCTTTCATTTCTGATTCTGTTTACTTGGCTCCTGTCTCTTTTTTTCTTGATGAGCTTGCTTAAAGGCTTGTCAATTTTGTTTATCTTTTCAAAGAACCAGCTCCTGGATTCATTGATCCTTAGACTTGTGCTTTTAGTCTCTATGTCATTTAATTCTGCTCTGACCTTGGTTATTTCCTTCCTTCTACTTGCTCTGGACTGTCTTTGTTGTTGTTCCTTAGTTCTTGTAGATGTAGGGTTAGGTTGTTTATTTGAAATGTTTCTGTCTTTTTTAGGTAGACCTGTATCACTATGAACTTCCCTCTTACGGCTGCCTTTGCTGTGTCCCATAAGTTTTGGTGTGTTGTGAATTCATTTTCATTTGTTTCCAGAAACTTTTTGATTTCTTCCCTAATTTCATTCTTGACCCATTCATTGTTTAATAGCATGCTATTCAATCTCCATGAGTGTGAGTGTTTGGGGTTTTTTTTCCTTGGGGTTGGTTTCTAATTTCAGTCCCTTGTGGTCAGAGAAAATACTTGATATGATTTCAGTTTTCTTTAATTTGTTGAGGGTTTTATGTGTCCTATCATGTGGGCTATCTTTGAAAATGTTCCATGTGCATTTGAAAAGAATGCACATTTAGCTTCTTTGGGATGGAAGGCTCTCTATATATATTAGTTAAGTCCATTTTATCTAGGGCATTGTTCAATGCCACAATATCTTTGTTGATATTTTGTTTGGAAGATCCGTCCATTTTTGACAGTGGGGTATTAAAATCCCCTACTATAATTGTGTTGCTGTCAATATCTTTCTTGAAATCCTCTAAGATTTTCTTTATGTATTTGAGTGCTCCTATGTTGGGTGCATCATATATATTTAGGATGTTTATGTCTTCTTGGTGGATTATTCTCTTGAGTATTATGAAGTGACCTTCTGGGTCTCTCTTTATGGCCCTGTTTTTAGCATTCTTTCTGAGGCTTCCTCCTTTCTTTTCATTTGGGGATTGTTTCTTTGTCTTCCCATTGTTTGTGAGGCTCTTCTTGTTCACCTCTGCTTCTTAAATTTATCTGTTCTCCCTGGGTTATGGTGTGAACTTCTATGGTAGAATACCTGTGAGATTCAGTGCTACAGTCTCCTTGATCTCCCCAGCTTGTTGGTCTTGGGCTGTCGTTTATGTTGGTTCTGTGTATGTCTTTGGGTTTTGATTGTTGCTGGGTCTTTTTTTGGTGGGTCCTTTCCACCAGCTGGTTATCTGAGGGTCACTCTGTCCACCACCTCTTGTAGTTTGTTGTGCAGATGTGGGCAAGTTGTGTTGAAGCTGGTTCTCCTGTGTGTACAAGGTTTTGAGGATTCTCTCTTGCTCTTGTTCAGTTGTTCATTCTGAGTAATTTCTCCACCATTTAGTTGTATTTCCAGATAGGTTCTGGGTTGAATTAGTTTGGCTTCCACTTCTCCTTCACCTTCTTCTGTTGTTATCTGTTGGTGGTTCCTTTGTTGGTGGGTTTCCTCTTCCAGCAGGTATCGTGGTGGTCACAGCTTCTACCTACTCGTCTGATTTTTCAATGTCCTCTACAATTTTTGGTCTCCAATCTTCATACATGCTGGGATACTGTTTGTTGTTCACTCTGTTCCTCAGAAGATCGCTAAGTGTTTCACCCATGTGCAGGCGGGAGTGGACCCCACTCCCACCTGTCTTGCCGCCCAGTGTGTGTCTTTTAATGTGAAGGGGGTCTTGTGTAAGTAGCATAAGTATGCATCTTGTTTTCTTACTCATTCAGCCACCTTTTGTCTTTTGATTGAAGCCTTTAATCTGTTTACATTTAAAGTAATTATACATGTGTAGTTATTGTAATTTTACTATTCATATTTTTTACTCTTTTTCTTCTTCTTAAAGAAGGCTTTTTGACATTTCTTGTAATACTGGTTTGGTTGTGTTGAACTCCTTCACGCATTTTCTTTTCTGAAAAGTTCTGTATCTCTCTTTCTGTTTTAAATGATATCCTCACTGGATTAAATAGCCTTGGTTGTAGGTTGTTGCTTTTCATCACTTTGAATATTTTTTTTGCCAATCTCTTCTGGCTTGCAAAGTTTCTGTTGAGAAATCAGCCGACAGTCCTGCAGGAGGTCACTTGTATGTAACTAACTCCTTTTGTCTTGCTGCTTTTAAGAGTCTCTCTTTGTCTTTAACATTTGACATTATAATTGTGATGTGTCTTGCTTGGTGTGGGCCTCATAGGGTTCATCTTGTGGACTCTGTGCTTCCTAGGCTAGCAAGTGTATTTCGTTCACCAGATTAGGGAAGTTCTCCATCCTTATTTCTACAAGTAGGTTTTCAATCTTTTGCACTTTTTCTTCTCCTTCCAAGATCATTGTGATAGGAGTGTTGTTACACTTGATGTTTCCCAGTGTTCCCTGAAACTAGCCACATTTTTTATTCTTTTTTTCTTTTTGGTGTTTTAATTGAATGTTTTTAACTATCTTGTCTTCCAAATTGCGGACTTGATCATCTGCTTCATCTAATGCATTGATTCAATCCATTGTATTCTTTGTTTTAGTTATTTTATTCTTAATTTCTATTTGATTCTTTTTTCTATCTCTATTTTTATGTTTTCTATCTCTTTGTTAATGTTCTCACTGAATTCATATATTCTCCCCCTAAGTTCATTGAGCATCCTTAGGAATAGTGATTTGAATTCTACATCAGGTAGATTACTTGCCTCTAATTTTGTTGAGTTCTTTTTCTGGAGTTTTTTCTTTCCTATTTTTTTTCACTTGGGTCATGTTTCTTTGACTCCTTATTTTGACTGCTTCTTTGCATGTGTTTCTGTGTATTGGGTAAATCTGTCCTGTGTGGCTCAATGGTGTAGTCTCCTGGGTCACCTGTCCCAGATGCTCCAGGGTGTTCCTTGTGTGGATTGTGTGTGCCTATTGTTGAGCCTTGATTGCTGTTGTCATGTCAGTGGAAGAGATTGGCCCTCAGGCTGATTGGCTGTGAGTACAGCAGATAAGCTGTTTTGCAGGGGCTGATCCCATGGAGCAGGATTTGCTTTAGTGAGGCTCTGGTGCCTGCCGATCCCACTCTTCAGGAGTGTTATTTGTGGAGGTGTTTGGATGGTGTTCTGGCATGGTCTGAAGCTAGCTGCAACTGGGTGTAGTATTTCTGGGGCCTTGTAGGAGGGGCTGTGGTGTGGGCTAAGTACATCTACTTGCTCCTGGCCCAGGGCTACCTGCTAGGAGCTACAAAGTGATTTGAAGATGGCTACCCTTTGTACTGGGCTTGGAGACACCTGGGAGATGTTAAGCTCTGAACTGAGGCCAGCTGCTAGCAGTGCCAACTTATGGCCATTTAGCAAGTGGTATGGAGGAGACCAAGGCCTGATGCTGCTCATTTGAGTTTTGTGAACCTTTGAGAGAGTCCTTAGTGTGAGCTGAGACAGGCTGTTTATATGGATAAGCCTCTAATTTGGGTGGAGCAGGGTCTCAGAGAACCACCAGGGCAGGGTGAATGGTGTTAGTCAGGTTGATGAACACTCAAGACTTTGTTCCCACGTTTACCAACAGTCTGGGAGGGGAGGAGGCTCAACAAAGGAACAGTGATGCCTGCTAGCACGTTTTCCCAGAAAGAACAGCCCCTCCAGCCCTTGTCCTGAAGCCCCACAATTTATTTCCTCTCTGTATGTCTATGGCCTTTTTCAAGCTTCTGCCTCAGTGCTGGAGTGCAGAGTGAGTGAGTCTGTCAGCAAGTAAGTCCGTGGGTGGGCCTTTTAAGAGGAATGCCTGGGACTCTAGAGCCCTCCATCTCCTTCAGGCACAATTTTCCTTGAGTCTACATCCAGAAGTTAAGGGGATTTCTCTTCTTAATCACAGGGACCCTGGGCTGGGGAGCCAGTTGTGGGGCTGAGACTTGTCAATCCTCTGGGAAGACCACAGAGGAGGTATACTTGCTAATTTTAACTGTCGTATGTGGGTATGAGATCAACCCATTTTGAATCTCTGCCCCTCTTACCAGTCTTGATGTGGTTTCTTCATTGTATCCTTAATTATAGGAACTGTTCAGCTAGTCTTCAGGTAGTTCTCAAGGGTGGTTGTTCTATGATGTAGTTTTAATTTTGATGTGGTGGTGGGAGGAGGTGAGCACAGCATTAACCTAGTGTGCCATCTGGAAGGTCAGATCCTCTGCTCTTTACTGAGTAGCCCTTTTTATCAAGCCATTAGAAGCCCCTACCTGTTCTACTTCCTAAAAGTTGATTAGCAAAAGATTTTGAATCCTTTTCATCTACACTGGGGTATGGGATCCTAGGGGCCCTGCAGTGACACAGTGGTGAGTCCAAGGAGACCTGCAGGGTGGCTGTGCAGCCACTGAGGAACTGCCCCTGTAAAGGAGGCCATTTTGATGTCTACTGTAGGAGCCTGGAGTCCAGGGGAGGAAGCTTACAATTTAAAAAGCCCAGGAAAAGCAGAACAAGCTTAATGAGACACTAGGAACAGAGCAGGGAGAGTATGAGAACCTGGACAAGCTGGAGGTAGCTTTTGATTGTGCAGGAAGATTCGGAAGAGCAGGTTGGGATATGAAATCCCCCACCTACAACTTGAGAGTCCCTTCCCCTCTCTCCCTTAGCCAGACTTGCCTCCTGTAGCTGCAGGTAGCAGGGGACACTGAAGGAATGAATGTCAGCTTGGAGGTCAGTAGTCTAGATTCTTCGCATAGCTCACCATGCTTTAAACAACAAACATGTCCATGGTGCACCCAGATTAGAATTGTAGTATTTAAGGAAGTCCAGGGAACACCCCAGGAACCTACTTAGAAACTCTGTTTTTTAATAACTCACAATTCTCTGTTTGCACCTCACCCCCGACTTCTATCTGCAGAATCCAGTAGATTAAGAGTCCTTAATCGAATTGCTGAGTGAACATCTCCTAAAGCAGTGTGCAAGTGTGTACGTGTGTGTCTGGGTCCATAATATAGCTACTTGTTAATTATCTGTTTCCTCCACTAGAGTGTAAAATCCAAAATGGAATCTTTATCAGGTCATTGACATTTGCCAAATCATTGTTGGATGAAGAAATAATGATTGTTGTCATAGTCTGGATTCTTTGGAAAACAGACTCAGAGACAGAGTTTATGGAACAAGATGTTTAACAACATGTGGTGAGGGGTTGTGGTCAGAAAAAGAAAGTAGGATTGGGCAGAGTGAAAGTTGCACTCTGATGCAGGTCTGAAAACAGCATTGAAACTAAAACAAACTTACCCCATAGGTCTTGGGGCTGGGGATGGAAGGAGGGCCACTCTCTTGCTATGCTAACTTTTTCCAGAGTCATTAGCCCCAATTTCCTTTCTGCAAAAAGGTCTGAGGCCAGAAGAGAGCAGAGGTGGAGTAGAAACACCAGGTCCTCTTGACACCAGAGTACATGAATTGTCTCGGTCTGGGGGTAGGGCAAGGAAGGAGGAGAAGGGGTGACTCTAGCTGTGAGCTGGAAGACAGCAGAGGTTGAACTTCCCCACATTAGGTGGCAAGGGCCTCCCTGTACCCATCTTCTGCCAGTCCGACCAGCCTACAGTCTAGAGCAGTTTAGCAGTCCCTGTTGGTGGCCATGGCAGCATCTCACTCTTTCCTATGTCCTCCAAGGCACTCACCAGGCTTTTGAGGTCCCCATCATCCACTGCAGAGCTTTCTAGAGATCCAGGATCACACCTGTGGCAAAGTAGTTCAGGTACCAGTCCATGGAGAATTTTTTTTTTGCCAATAGGTGCCAGTCATTGCCCCACAAGTGGGGGCTTCTAAGCTGTTGTATATCTTCTGGTAGATGGACAGCAGGATCCTAAAGGCATGGGGTCCCAGCAGGGTGGTAAGCATGCTTGTGGCCACAGAGTAGATGGTATCCAGGAAGCCAGCAGGTGTCTCTGCTGGTATGGTGTGCAGCTGGAATACACAGAGATCTTGCATGTGAGCTTCATGGAAGCAAGGCTGTGCCTCTCCAGGGTGAAGGTTTAGTGTAGGGCCTTCTGGCTGCCATTCCAAATGTGATACAAAGGGACTCCTAGTACTTGGCCAGCAGCTTGCTCCTCCGATGGAGGATGTCTTGGAGGGAGAAGTGCAGGTTATGGTAACTGTCTTTAAACAGCAGGGTTTTTGGCTCCTCATGAGGTAGCTGCCTGGGGTCTGCTCTGGTTCCACAATCTCCTTCCACACTACAGATAGCCTCCAGGCAACACTGCCTGAGGCTATACCATAGGGATATGTAGAGGGCTGGGGCGAAGATGGCCAGCTGGACCTGTTTGACTGCCAAGTGGGAATAGGACTTACCTGTGAACATGTAGGTGTCCAGATGGTCTAACAGGATGTGGCTGGACTTTGCCTCCAGCTAGCAGTAGTAAGGGGTGTCCAGGGTCTCCTTATCCAGGATCACTACCTCCTCCCAGTGGTTGAGCTGGAAGATCCAGCTGTCAGCACTTACTTTGGCACAGTGGGTCACATGAAGATTACAGGATGCAAGGCAGGGGATCCATGGGCTTGCAGGTTGTGTCAAGGGGCTCAATACTGTCTGGGTCCCATCAAAAAAGGGAGGGTGTTTTCTCCCTTGTTGAACCAGAGGTACATTTTGTTGAACTTGTCCAGGGGATGGTTCCATTGGGCACCAACACACTGATCCCTGTGCTGGGGATGCTGAGGTTCCTGCCCAGGCAGCCAGAGGTGCCACTGTGCTGGCAAAGAGGCAATATGACTCATATAAAGCCACACATTGATTAAGAGGTAAGGCTGGGGTTGGAACACAAGTCAAATCAATTCAAAAAACACCCCCATACATGTAGAATTACAATGAACAGTGATACAAATAGACTGATGAAATTAAGTTGCTAAAATGTTGACAAAAAATACCCTGTAGGAGATTATTGCCAGCTGGAATGGAAAGAAAGAATGATATGATGTGATTGGAGAATTGAGTTTTCATTGGTAGTCATTTCTTACATTCCTCTGTATTCAAGGAGTAATCTGACATGTCAGTGTTATTTGAAAAGCAAACCTTCCATTTCCCAGGGAAATTTTTCCCTCATGACATCCTGGATACCACTCTGTGGCCACATAAAATGTCACAGTAAACAACTCATTATATATTTCAAATACTAATTGCCTTCCTAGACCTTGGAATTTCTCACTGAGCTCACTCACAAGTTTTATCATGGGTGTAAAATTTATTGAGTTGACATACCCTTTAAAGTGCTGAATTCATCAAGGACAAACCAAGCCTGTATGACTTTATGAAGAGTAAGATTTTTTTTTTTAAGTTTTGTTCCATGCTTCTCTTCTATATCACAACCTAAATTAAGCCACTGGGTGGAGGGATCTCAGCACTTTTAAAAGAAATGTAATCATCCTTTTCCAGGCACATTCACCCATACTGGATAGAAGTTAAATTACCTATTCTAAAAAGTCTGGGCCTCAGCAACCAGACTTAGTGATGAGAGTCTGTATTTGATGTGTGGCAACCCAGAGCCAGAGAGGCTTCTTGAGGTTCTCAGATGAAATGAGGAGCTTAAAGATTTTTGCCATGGACTTTCTGATTTTTGAAAGAGAAGTTTATTGTTACATGATTCCCTAAATTGATCATTGTTCCACATTTTGCCTCTGAGAGAATGCTTGCAACTCACACGTTGACATGCCTGGTGAAGAGATCATCTCAAAATATAAATGACTCCAAAAGACACAGGAAAGCCAAGCCTTCTGTCAGGGGCGTTGCAGAGTGAACAGGGAGATAGGAAGGGCAACTGAAATAGGGAGATTCCAGAATGCTTCTGGAATATTTAGAAATATATATGTAACAGAATTAGACTGTAACTTGTTGACAACAAATACCATTCAAAAGTTATGAAAACACCAATGAATAAATAGAGTAATAGGGAGTTATCTAACTCCCTAGGACAGTGATCAGAAGTCACATGTCAGTTTCACCTCCCTTATTTAAGCACACATGTGTATTATGAACTCTCAAGCCAGACATGGGTTCAATTCCTGGCTCTGTCACTTACATTGACATAACTTTAGGCAAACTAACTCTTTTTGGTCTCAGTTTTGCATCTACAAATTGATGATATCATAGTACCTTTCTCATATTGTTATAAAGGTAAAGGAACTTAGTGAAATCTCAATTCTCAGCATGTTAGTTTTCATAGTGAGATAGATACTGGAAGTAAGGACAGAAAGAAAACATTCAAGTTTCCTTTGGAAGCTTACATTCCAGTGTCAATAAGCCACTACATAGACAATTACAATCCAGTGTAAAACTGCTTGAAAGGCCATAATATGGGCTCCTTGGGATGGCTATTTAGTCTAATGAAGAATATTTGCCTGGATACAATGGTACCAGCCTCACTCATCAATGGAAAAGCGAACTAATACCCACTGACAGTCACACCCATTTGGTTCTAAAGCTGTCTGTTGCTGTGTAACACATTACCCAAACCTCAGTGGCTTGAAACAAGAAATATTTATCACTCACAGTTCCTGTTGTCCAAGAGCCAGGAGGTAGCTTCTCTGAGTGCCTCTGGCTCAAGGCTGCTGATGGGGTTGTAGTTAGGCTCTCAGCCAAGCTGCAGTTTCAGCTTAACACTCAACCTGAGGGGGCAGGGGTGGAAATCCATGTCCAAGGTCACTCAGTGGATTTTGGCAGGCCACAGCCCTCCATCCTTGCCATGTGGGTGTCTACACAGAACTACCTCATGAAATGGAAGCTGGCTTCACATGGACTGAGTGATGAGAGAGCCAGAGAGAGATAGGGAAGCTAGGATAAAAGTCAGTCATTTTAAAAACTATATTTTGAAGTGACATCCCATCACTCCTGCCATATTCTGTTTGTTAGAAGAAGGTCACTGCATCCAGGCAGCACTCAAGGGCATGGGTACCAGGATGTGTGGATCACTGGGGCCTCTTACAGGCTTTCTACCACATTCTGTTGGATCATGTAAGGCTGTTTGGAAGGAATTTGGGCAAAACAGAAGAAAGGAAGTTAGAAATTCTGCTGGTCAGTGTCCTTGCCATAAACCACCCAGCTAAAACCACAAAGAAGTAAAGAAGTCAGTCAGTCAATTAGTCATGAGCCCAGTCAAATGCTTCCATTCCACAGATGCTGCCTTTGCCACCATATTGATGTCCTTCCTGCCATTGGTCATCCTTCCATTATCTCATTTCACTTTCATCATTATATGACATAGTCTTATTTACTTATTTATTACCTTTTCCCAGCCTCTATATTGTAACCTCCATGAAGACAAAGACCCCATCTGTCTTGAACCTTCAGTACACAGTAAATACTGATCAAAGGACTGCCAGGATCTCTAGATAAATAAGAGGTCCATCTGACCTCAGAGTTCCTGAAATGTGGTTAGAAAGACCAGGGTAGCAGACAGAAGGAAGTGTTTGCCCCAATTTTGTCTTTAATGCATCCTGGTTAGAAGATTGAAAGAGCCACTGAAAGTGCAAGAGTCAGAGGAATCTTAGTGGATAAGAAAAGCTGAGCAGGGGTAAAACACTGGTCTGGATTCGGTAAAGCACACAGATGTCTGATTATGTCTGAATATAAGAGATGGAAGAAGTAGCTGCATAGGTAAAGTGAATGAGATTCAGAGACCTTGGAAACCTAAGCAAGGGAACTGCAGAGCATTCAGACCAGTCCCGATTCATGTGAGTGGCAAGCCAACTAATACATGAGGCTGATGTGCCTCTGTCCCTGTTCAAACTATTGAACAAAGTCTTTGAAGTGGACAGACTTTTCCCAGGTGTCTCCAAATATGTCCCCAAGTGAGAGAAACATCATCAGTGTCTCTTGAAAATGATTCCCCTAGCAAGAACTAACGTCCTTGAAGATAACCTAATTATCTTTACTCTGATTTATTTTATTTAATTATTATTTTTTATTGTTGTTCAAGTGCACTTGTCTCCATTTTCCCCCAGCTATCCCCACCCACCCCAGACATCCCTACCTCCTACCCTCAATCCTACCCTTCTTTGGCTTTGTCTGTGTGTCCTTAATACATGTTCCTTGATGACCCTTCCCCGTTTCCCCCCCATTAACTCCTCCCATATGCCCTCTGGTTACTGACAGTTTGTTCTTAATTTCAGTGTCTCTGGTTATATTTTGCATGATTGTTTGTTTTGTTGATTAGGTGACTCCACTTATAGGTGAGATCATAGGGTATTTGTCTTTTACTCTCTGGCTTATTTCACTTAGCATAATGCTCTCCAGATCCATCCATGCCATCACAAATGGTAGGATCTCCTTCTTTCCTTCTGTTGTGTAGTATTCCATCATGTAAATGTACCATAGTTTTTTGATCCATTCATTTTACTGATAGGTATTTAGGCTGCTTCCAGCACTTGGCTATTGTAAATTGTGCTGCTATGAACATAGGGGTGCATAGGTTCTTTTGAATTGGTGTTTCAGGATTCTTACGATATAATCACAGCAGTGAGACTATAGAGTAAAAGGCAGTTTCATTTTTAAACTTCTGAGGAAATTCCATATCGTTTTCCACAGCACCTGCACAGTCTGCATTCCTACCAACAGTGCACTAGGGTTCCTTTTTCTCCACAACCTTGCCAGCACTTGCTGTGTGTTGATTTGTTTATAATGGCCATTCTCACTGGTGTGAAGTAGTGTCTTATAGTGGTTTTAATTTGCATCTCTCTGATGGCTAGTGACGCTGAGCATCTTTTCATATGTCTCTGGGCCCTTTGTATGTCCTCCTTGGAGGAGTGTCTGTTCAAGTCCTTTTACCATTTTTTAATTGGGCTGTTTGTTTTCTTGGACTGGAGTTGTGTGGATTCTTTATATATTTGGAGATCAAACCCTTGTCCGAGGTATCATTGGCAAATATGTTTTCCCATACAGTTGGTTCTCTTTTCATTTTAATGCTGTTTTCTTTAGCCGTGGAGAATCTTTTTAGTTTGATGAGATCTCATTTGTTTATTCTTTCCTTTATGTCCCTTGCTCTAGGGGACGTATTGGTGAAAATATTGCCATGTGGGATATTTTAGTTTTTCCTGCCTATGTTTTCCTCTAGGACTTTTATGATGTCATGACTTATATTTAGGTTTTTAAAGAAATGCACGTGGAACATTTTCAAAGATAGACTATATAATAGGACACAAAACAAGCCTCAACAAATTCAAGAAAATTGAAATTATATCAAGCATATTCTCAAACCACAAGGGCTTGAAACCAGAATCCATCCTCAAGGAAAAAACTCAAAAACACTCAAATTCATGGAGATTGAATGGCATGTTATTAAACAATGAGTGGGTCAAGAATAAGATCAAGGAAGAAATCAAAAAGTTTCTGGAAACAAATGAAAATCAATTCACAACAATCCAAAACTTACGGGACACAGTAAAGGCGATCCTGAGAGGGAAGTTCATAGTGATACAGGTCTACCTAAAAAAGATAGAAACATTTCAAATAAACAGCCTAACCCTACATCCACAAGAACTGGAGGAACAACAACAAAGACAGCCTAGAGCAAGTAGAAGGAAGGAAATAACCAAGGTCAGAGCAGAATTAAATGACATAGAGACTAAAAGCACAATTCTAAGGATCAATGAGTCCAGGAGCTGGTTCTTTGAAAAGGTAAACAAAATGACAAGCCTTTAGGCTAATCCATCAAGAAAAAAAGAGAGAAGACCCAAATAAGAAATGAAAGAGGAGAGATTACAACAAATACTACAAACAGAAAGGATAGTAAGAAATTACTACAACAGCATACTCAATGGGCCAAAACTAAAAGGTTTCCAACTAACATTAGGAACAAGACAAGGATGTCCACTTTCACCACTTCTATTCAACATAGTATTGGAAGACCAAACCACAGTGATCAGACAAGAAAAAGAAATAAAAAGCATCCAAATTGGAAAGGAGGAAACAAAACTGTCATTGTTTGCAGATGATATGATAGTGTACATGGAAAATCCTGTAGACTCCACCAAAAAACTACTATACTTAATAATTGGATTTGGCAAAACAGCAGGATACAAAGGCAGTACTCAGAAATTGAGGGCATTTTTGTATACCAACAATGAAATATCAGAAACAGAAATCAGGGAAAAAATTTCATTCACTATAGCTACAAGAAAAATAAAGTTCCTAGGAATAAACCTAACCAAGGAAGTAAAAGACCTGTACTCAGAAAACTATACAACACTGAAGAAAGAAATTAAGGAAGACATGAACAAATGGAGGCATATGTTGTGTTCATGGATTGGAAGAATTAACATCATCAAAATGTCCATACTACCCAAAGCAATTTATAGATTGAACACATTCCCTATTAAAGTACCAATGACATATTTCACACATATAGAGCAAATGTCAAAAATGTATATGTAACCATAAATGACCCCAAATAGCTGCTGCAGTTTTGAGAAAGAAGAGCAAAGTAGGTGGGATCACCATGCCTGATGTCAAACTATATTACAAGGTCACAGTAATCAAAACAGTCTGGTACTGGCATAAGAACAGACACATAAATCAAGGGAATAGAATTAAGAGGCCAGAAATAAACTCAAGTCTCTATGTCAATTAGTATTTGACAAAGGGGGCAGAAGAATAAAATGGAGTACAAGTAGCCTCTGAACCAGATGGTGTTAGGAGAGCTGGACAGCTACATGCCAAAAAAAAAAAAAGAAAGAAAGAAACTTGACTATCAGCTTACACCATATGCAAAAATAAACTCAAGATAGATAAAAGATTTAAATATGTCACGACACCATAACAGTCCTAGAGGAGAACATAGGGAGGAAAGTTTCAGATACTCCATGCAGCATTATTTTCACCAGTATGTCCCCTAAAGCAAGGGACATAAAGGAAAGAATAAAAAAATAGGACTTCATCAAAATAAAAATATCTACATGGCTAAAGAAAATGTCAGTAACATGAGTAGGGAACCAATCATATGGGAAAATACAAGGTATTAATAAAATCTAGTGACTGAATATGCACAAACTTGAGGTATAAGAAATGAATGTTAAAAAGCTATGTAGGAAAGAAAATATCACAAATTATAGAGAAGATAACAGTGGATTTCATCTCACTAGCCTCTAGTATTTACCACTGTTTTTCCTTTCTGGATCTGCCTCTGGTCATATCAAATGCTGACCCTGTCTGATCTTATGCAGCCTACTCCAAGGCTGCCAGGGATCTACTGTCTGTGGCTGTCTCCTTCAGTTGTTAATTTTGTCACTTCGCACTCAGCAATCAGTCTTAAGCACCATGGGGGTGGGGCAGAATCATTGCTGGGGTTGGGGCTATTGTTTCTCCTTAGGCTGCTCCTGCTCAAAGGGGAGTGGTCTTCCTGAGCAGGAGGTGGCTGCTGCTGTATGGGGAATGACTCAGCACTGAGATCCCAATGGCTGCTCTCTCGGTTCTCTCCTCAAAGCTTCCATCCCCAGCCTCTCCTCAGCCATCTCCAGCCCACCCTGCCCCCACCTTTGCTGGAGCCTCAGGTAAGTGGCTGCAAATGAAAATTTGTGGGTTGGCCCTTGAAACAGCTCATTGTGTCTCTAGCTGTCTGTCTCTGGCAAAGAGCAACCCTCCTGCTTTTTGCTGTCAGGTGTTATCTGTGTACCTTTTGGGCTTTGGTGTTCCAGGCTGGGGATCCCAGCTTAGGGTTTAGACCCCACACTTATCAGGGGGATCCAGTCAGTTGCTTAATTGTCCCTCTGGCACAGCCACCTGTAGGCACCCAGACAGCCCTCTTGTGTCTCTGCTGCACTCCTTACCAGTCAGCTGGTGCTAAAGATGGTTCTTTTGTCTGTCTGAGGTTATAAAGCTTCTCTCTCACTATTGTTCAGTTGTTTGTTTTGAGTGATTTCTCCACACTTGAGTTGTAATTCCAGATTTGTCCTGGGAGTGCGTTACTGTGGCTTCCATTTACTCCTCTGCCATCTTGCCTCCTCTCTACTTATTTTTTTGTTCACCTAGAAATCTGTTGATGAGTGATTTGACCACCAAAGCATTTCCATAATGACCCAACTTAGGCCAGGTGCCAATTTCTGGACTAGTTTCTCTAGCCAGAGTGATGGAGTTTTTCTGATTAGCCAAGTCAAAACATGTAGCTCCCCTTTTGCCATGAGTGAGGTCAGTAACAGCCACAGCAAAGCCACCTGATCTGGAATGTGAGAACAATGCCCCCAGTGAAAACTGAGACGTCATTGCCCAGAGAAGTTGAGAATCTTGGAAAAACAAAAAAATGGGTGTGCACTACATACAATATCCTGAATTACCCCAAGCAAACCACAATGGGTTCTGAGTACAGTTCAGAGTATCACGGTCCCCTATGAGGACTTTCCCCCAAATGAAGGTTGTGTGGAAGAACAGAGTTTGTTTAGACTAGAAGCCAGTGAAAAAACTGCAGGGCCTGTGAGCAACTATCAAATATCTCATAATGAAAGATAATTAGGTGGTATGTATTTACCTTATATCTAAAGAGTCAAATCATGAATGTGGTAGACACTCAACAGATATCTGCTATAAAAAATGGAGAAATCAAAGAGGGAAAGGCAACTTTTATAGATTTTTTATAAAGATTTAAGAACATTTGAATAGAAATGTATGTGTTCTCTTCCTTCAAGAGTAACTAGTGTGGAATGGCTAGATCACATGTAGGTGTATGAATTAGTTTGCTATGACTTCTATATAAATTACTACAAATGCAGTGACTTGGGACAGTCCAAAGTTACTAGTATGTTATAGTTAATAGAGGTCAGGAGTCTGAGATGTATTTTACTGGGTTAAATCACAGTGTCAGAGTCCTGCGTTGTTTCTGGAGACCCTGGAAAGAATCCATTCTCTTGCCTTTTACAGTTGTTGGAAGTCACCTACATTTCTTGACTTGTGGCCCCTTCCTCTTCTCCAAAGCCAGCTATCAGCTTTGTTAAGTCTCTTTCTCTATGACACTTCTCCCTCCCTCTTGTGAGGACCTACACTGGGCCACCCAGATAATCCAGGATAATTTTCCCATCTCAAAATCCTTAATTTAATCATATCTATATAGTTTCTTTCCATATGTAAGGTGACATATTCACAGCTTCCAAGGATTAGCACATAAACATCTTTTGTGTGCCTTTATGCTGCCTATCACAATGTGTATTTAACTTTTTAAGAATCTACCAACTGTTTCTGAAAGCAGTTGCACCATTTTACATTATCTTCACCAATACTTGGTATGGTCAGTCATTTCAGTTTTAGCATTTCTAATATGTAAGCAATGGTATCTTATTTCTGGCTTTAATTTACACTTCTCTCTAAGTAAAAAAAATGCTGCATATCTTTTCATGTGCTTATTTGCCATGTGTGTATCTTCTTGGTGATGTGCCTGTTTAAACCTATTTCCCATTTGTAATTGGGTTATTAAATTTTAAGTGTGTTTTCTATACTCTAGATACAAGCATTGTGTTGGATATATGCTTTACAATATTTTCTCCCAGTCTATGGCTTATCTTTTTATTCTTTTAACAAACTTACAATAGCTAAAAGCTAGAAACAACACATATGCTCAACACATGAATAAATGAAGTATGGTATATCCATCCTGTAAAAGACTACTCTGTAATAAAAAGGAATAAACTATCGATACTCCCAACAAGATGGATTAATCTTAAACCAGTCATGAGTGGAAAAAAGCCAGATAATAAACAGTACATGCTGTATGATTTCATTTATATAAAACTCAAGAAAATACAAACTCACCTAAAATGACAGAAAGCAAATTAGTGGTCTCATGGGATAGGTGTTGGTGATGTGAGAAGGGGAAGTGCAGAAGAAAAAGTACAGAGAAGAACAAAGAAACATTTGTGGTGAGAGAAAATGTTCACTGTTTTGACTGTGGCAATAGGTTCATGGTTACATAATATGTCAAAGCTTATCAAAACATACACTTGAACTATGTGCAGTCCATTATATGCCAATTAAACTTCAATAAGCCTATTATTTTAAAAGGAGATTTAAAATATTTACTAACTGAATGCAACACATGGGTCTTATTTAAATCTAGATTTAAACAAATCAACTCTAAGAGAAACTGAGTCAAGGAAATTTGGACACTGGATGGAATTGATACTAAGAAATTAGTGTTAATTTTTTGGGTGGTTATCACCACAGCTTGATAAAATTCGTTAGTCCTCATCTCTCAGATGTGTACTGATATCATTAGCTGATTGAGTGAGTGAACCCGTGCATGTAGGGAATATAGTCAATAATATTGTAATGACTCTGTATGGTGTCAGATTTATACTAGACTTACCAGTCTAGTATCTTACCTGTCTGTAAGTTATATGAACGTCTAATCCTTATATTGTGCACCTGAAACTAATATAACATTGTATTTCAACTATAATTGAAATATTTTAAAACTAGTCCATGCATGGTGGGAGTGGAATATAGAAGGTAAATATGAAATAAGACTGGACACACTTTGATAATTGCATAGCTGGGTGATGAGCAAATACCTATTTGTTACACTTTTTTCTCTACCTTTAGGTGTATTCCAAAACTTCCATCATGTACAGTTAAAATATTTCAATTTTCTAAAAACATATATTTTATAACTTTTTAAATTTATTTTTAGAGAGAAAGGAAGGGAGGAAGAAAGAGATGGAGAGAAACATTGGTGTTGATTGGTTGCACCCAGGCTGGGGACTGAACCTGCAACCTAAGCATGTGCCCTGACTGGGAATTGACCCAGCAACCTTTTACTTTGTGGGGAAATGCCCAACCAATTGAGCTACACTGGTCAAAGAAAAATTTGTTGAATGAATGTTGAATACAGGAAGGTATATATTGACTCGATCTGAGACTATATTTTTTTAAAACAATACCTTTCTGAAAATAGAATGAACTCCCTTAGAATACAATGAGTTGGCTGGAGTAAACAAGAGGCATTCAGAGACTAGAGGATCCTTTATGAGGGATGACACAGCAGAGTTTGATAATCTGTGACCCGTGGGCCAACCTAGCCTTTCATCCACGAGGAAAAAATGGTGAAAGCCATTTTTAAAAATTTTAAGTAATGTTTTGTGACATGTGAAAATCATATGAAATTTAATTTTAGGATCTATAAGTAAAGTTTCATTGGAACATAATCACATCCACTCATTCATGTATTGCCTCTGGCTGCTTTCATGTCCTAATAACAGGGTTAAGTAATTACATCAGGGACTGTGTGACCCACGGAGTCTAAACTATTTACCGTCTGGCCCTTCATAGAAAAAGTCTGCTTATTCTTGATAGGGAAGATAACCTTGAACCCTGAAAGTGTTTTTCTTAACAGACAGCACTCCAAAAGAAGTGTGAGTAGAAAAAGCAGGACACAAACACATTCAGCTTTAGGTTCTGTCCTCCCACCAAGAGAGACCCCGAGGATCGGGGAAGATTTATGTTCCATTCAGAGCAATAAACATGTTGTCCTTTCTAGAAACACAGTGAGTTTGGAAGTTACAGGGGTCAGGGTTGGTCTCTAGTCTCAGGGCCCAGCATTTTCTTCTTATGGACATCAATAGAGTCAACACAAATGTTTAAAGAGCAGAGTGTAACTCTCTGCCCTTATCAATGTCTGGAACACTCTTGTATTTGTTCATTTGTTTATTCACTGGCCCAGGACTCTGTCTGCCTTGTTAAATGTCATATTCCATGCCTCAAGCAGTGCCCACCATCAGTATTTAAGGTGTGAAAGTCATAACATTAAATATCATTTTCTTCTTTCACAATGCAAATGCTATATATTCCTCTTAAGGCTTCTTCACATATATATAAATCAAGCACCTGGAAGTAGTACAATATGAGTATTGAGGGAATTTTGCCCACCATGATTTCTGTGCAAATCAGAATTAAGTTCAGCTCCCACTCCAGAAGGCAGCCACCATTCAGAGTTCTGTCAAGTCGTATACACACACCCTTCTTCTCCATGATGAGAAATGATGTGCCATGACTGGCTTGTGATCCTGTGCATGTGACTCACCTTCTTTGTTTTTCATATGTGTAAAAATGGGGGAGCATCATGGGGTTGTTGAGATAAGTCTAAGATGACAGGACACACTACCTGATACCAAAACAATCTCAGTTTCTCTCTGCTCTCAGTGACATAACCCTTTTCCACAATCTGCATAAAACTTTATGGTAGTATTAGCCACAATAACCAAAATGTGAAAACAACCCAGTTGTTCATCAACAGATTAAGTAGATAAACAAAATGTGGTATATACAGCCAATGGAATATTAATCAGTCTTAAAAATAAATGAAATACTGGTACATGCTACATAATAGATGAACCTTAAAAGCGTGCTAAGTGAAAGAAGCTGGACACAAAAGACCACATGTTATATAATTTCATTTATATGAAATATCTAGAATAGGCAAATTCATAGAGGCAGAATAGAAGTTAGAGGTTCCCAGGGGCTGAGAAGAGGAGGGAATGTAAAGTGATTGCTTGGTGAGTACAGAGTTTCTATTTGGGGTGGTTAAAATGTACAGAAATTGACAGTGGTGGTGGTTGCACAATATTGTGAATGTCCTAATGTCACTGAATTATACAATTAAAATTGTCTGAAATGTAAATTTTATGTTATATACATTTTATCACCCATAAAAGGCTTTGGAAAACGAATAGCCCCAGAAATATAAGACACTGATTTGAGAATCTGGAACCAGAATTCCTGGACTTGAATCCCAGTTCTACAGTGTGAGTAACATTGCATAGCCCTTAGTCATCCTATTCAATTTCCCTATCTGAAGATGGGGATTAGAACATAATTTTATTTCCCACATGCTGTAAGTGGTCAAAGAGATCATTAATGTAGCACTTAGAAGATGCCTACATATAGTAAGTGCTCAATAAATGTTGGTGAGCAGCTTTAAGGCTATTGCTGATAAGTGATTTTAATCATACACACTCTTAGCACGGGGTTTCTCAGCCTCCTCACTGTCTGTATTAGGATTAGACAACTCCCTGTTGTGGGGACTGACTGACTGTGCATTGTAGGATGTTTAGCAGTATCCTTGGCCTCTCATCACTAGATGCCAAAAGCACCCCCCCTCCCCCCCCCCCCCAGGAAAAAAGTTAGGGCAATCAAAAATGTCTGAATATTGCCAAATCTTTCTTGGAGAGGAAAATTTTCCCTGGTGAAAAACCAGTTTTACCATCACCAAATTGCAAAGTTGGAAGGCGTCTTAAATACTGCCTCTTCTGGTTGACTTTCAGATTGTTTAACAATATCCCATGACCAATTACACATGTAAGTTTGTGTGGATTCATATTTACCATACATATATATATCCAAAAGTTTCCCAATACAACATATACCTTTAGGGTGCACAATGTAATACCCTCTATTTTCATCCTGTTGTTTTATATTTCTTTTGTTAAAAAAACAAAAACAAAACAAAACCTGGTCATGACTCTAAATTGATTTCATGATCCTCTTATAGGTCACAGCCTACAGGTTTAAAAAATACTAATCTAGTTTACTTTATTTTACCAAGGGCCAAAGAAATGTCCAGACATTCCATACCCACCTTGTCACTCAGCCTGCCTTCCAATGAGTGTTTCAGGCTGACCATTACTAGCTCTCCAGCTTCCAAAATTGGTCCAGATCCCATGCAGTGCAGGGAAAATCAGCACCCCAACCTTTTCCTAGTTTTGGATACACAGGTATATGCATAATAAATATGAATATATACACATTTACATGGAAGTCATGAAGAGTAAGTAATATCCAAGACCCCTTGCAACTTTGTGATTTGGTAATGCTAAGACAGTTTTTAACCAGGTAGGTATGAATTTGGAATAATGGAGGGGAAAAGTTTAATTGCAAGAGATACAGTCACACTCAAATTGATTTCACATTCAAGGTATTCCTCTCCCTACCCCTCCTCCCATCCCTCCCCTTCATCCCCTTCCCTTCTCTTTTTTAAAGCAAGCAGCAGGTTGGTACTATTTTGGCCTCTCAAAGACCAGTATTAGCCTTACCCTTGGAGACCTACCTTTGCCAGCAGGTCTCAGCAATTTAACATCCTGGCACAACACCTAGAGGACAGCCAGATTTTTGTCCTAGGCCAGGGTGGAAGTTGTCCCAAGGAGCACTTTTAGATGCAATTAATCTATTTTTTGTAATCTATTAAATCATAGGGACAGCTAAAAGGACCTTTCCAAAGAACAGAAATATTTCTTCATGTAAAATAAAAAAGGCTGAACCATGGAATCCTTTCACAAAGTACTCCCTGCATAATGTTTTTTCTCCAAAAAGTTACTCACCTAAGGTTACTGGTGAATAATAACTGCTGACCTTTACTGAGTGCTCGCTATAGGCAAGGCTCTGTGTTAAGTCCTTTATGTGATCATGTCATCATGCTGACCACTTTAGGAGACAGGTGGCATTATTACCATCTCTATTTTGTAGATGGAGTTACCGACACTCAAGGAGATTAAGAGACCTGCCTTAAATATCATGGCTCTCCTGTGGCAATGCTGAGAGTTAAACCTGTAGTGTTGCCAGATGTAGCATATAAAAATACAGATGCCTCTTGCAGGGAATACAATTATATTAAAAAATTATTTGTTTATATGAAATTCAAATTTCCTGAGACCCTGTATTTTATCTGGCAACCCTAAACACAAGTATATTGAACCAGAGCTCATACCCTAACCCCTTTACCAAGGTTCTCAAAGTGTGGTCCCAGGACAAACATCATCAGTATCACATGGGAAATGGCTAGTAATGCAAGTTCTTGGGCTCCACACAGACCTGCTGTGTCAGCAACTGTGGGTAGGGCCCAGAAATCTGGGTTTTAACAAGCTTCCCAAACAATTCCAATGGACACTCAATTTTGAGCACCACTGTAGAAGGCTGTACTACCCACCACAATAGTCTAAGGCAGGTAGAGACCAGTCAGGCTTTTAAAATCAGCCCCCCGAACCTGAACCTCAAGGTTTTCTCATGACTTCATATGTCTTTTTTTCTTTTTTCTTCTTTATTTAGTCAAGTCCTATATTCATCAACCCTCAATTTTCAGTGCAAACTTGAACAAGATACTTCCTGAATCACAAACCAGGAGTTTATCTGGTTCTTCCTCATAGAACTTCATTAATTCACTCAGGCAGGCAGGCAGGCAGGCAGGCCGGCCCTCAGTCATTCAACAAATACTAAGTCTGTTACAGGACAGGCACTGTGGTGGGCACTGAGCACAATTTACTTCCTGTTAGAAGTTGCTTATTACCACTCATCAGTTTTCTTCATTAGGTTGGGAGCTCCTGGAGGACTGGGCAAGGGAGAGGAGCAGCTTCTTAAATATTTGACACCCTAGTTTCTAGCCAGGGGTCACAAAATGTTTAACAGAATTGAATGGAAAAAATATCAAAAGAATTCTCATACCCCCTTGCCCCATTTTTAATTCAAAGTTCTCCACGTCTAGGAATACTATTTTCCTCCTCAAAGAAGAAAAAGATATTCTCCCGGGAATGTTGGACCACTTAGTGTTCCTCAGCTTAGATGCTGAGTGGGTTTGTCTGTTTATGGTTAAGAAGGGAGGAGTGTTAATTCAGGTTTCAGCACCGTGAGCTCGCCAACTTTTCTTTGTGTCACTCAAAACAACCATCCGTACTTCCTGCTCACTGAAAAAGAGCTGAGGCTTGGGATGATTGAGAGATATAATGGGAAATGGCATTTTTACAGCCACAAAACGTGTGCCTTTAGTATTGAAACTTGCCAAGGACCAATCACAAGCCTTCTGTCAGGAAAAAGATTCATTCTAGGAAATGATGTCAAAGTCCCTCTTAATGGAGAAAACCCATCTGTCAGGGCCCAGGGCTGGCAGGCGAGCTGGCAAAGTTTGGAACAGGAGTTACCCACAGCTAGAGTTGGAGCCAGCACTGTTTTTCAGTAGACTGAATGGACAGGCTTCAGGCGCAAGTATACCATGAAAATGGTCTTCAGCCTGGAACATTCTTCACATCCTGCCCTTTCTCTCTGATTCCTGCTCTCTTTCATATCTCAGTTAAATGTCACTCCCTAAAACCAGGTCATATCCCACTCTTAGCCTTACTCATGGCCTTCCTAAAACCTGCTATAGTCAGAACTAAATTGTTGAATAGTTCACATTGCCTGCCTCCCAACTAGGATATAAGTACCATTTGGAGAGGCTGTCCTGTTTGTTCATCGTTCATTACCTGCCTTTCAAACAATAGTAGGTGCTGAATATTTGTTGGAAGAAAAGATTGAATGACTCACAACTCATCAACCCACCAAATGTGTGACCTTGAACAACTCATTCCATTTCACTCTTTAAGCCTCAGTTTCCTATGTGATAGAGATAAAAATAGTACCTGCCCCTTTCAGGTTGCTTTCTGACAGAATGAGATACGTGTGTGAAAGATAAGCCCAGAGGCAAAAAAACAAGGTTATGTAGTACCTAGGACATTACCTGGAT
This sequence comes from Phyllostomus discolor, assembly GCF_004126475.2. Taxonomy (NCBI): domain Eukaryota; kingdom Metazoa; phylum Chordata; class Mammalia; order Chiroptera; family Phyllostomidae; genus Phyllostomus; species Phyllostomus discolor. The sequence goes on along the minus strand of NC_040905.2, from coordinate 100,203,177 downwards.
ACAGAATGTAGTTAATAAGTCTACATTAAATGAAGTGTACTTTACATGCATTATCCCATTTAATCCTAATAGTAAATGCTATGTCATCAATATGCTTATCATCACTCCCACTTTACAGAAAAACCAGCAGAGGCTTAGTGAGATTGAAATGTGCCCAAATCACTGATTTGCCAAGCAGCAGAGCTAGATTTTGAGCCCATTTGCTGAAGCATAACACCAGACTGCCACCCAAATTCTTTGTCCTCCATAAGCCTCATGTGCTTATCCAAAATATAAAATTAAAAAAACAAACAAACCAACAAAGCAAAAACCCTAGCCTAGTTTGGTCCCAGAGGTACCCCACAAAGCAAGCACTCCATGAGAATAGTGGGTGAAATGCTTCTAAACCATTTGCCTTGGACACATACAGTTGGGAGAACTGTTTACATTTTAAGTGCTCGTTTTCACTGCTTGACAATGTGGGTGAGCTCTGTGAGGCCTCCTTCCTTGCCTTCAGACCAAATCAATGCCAATGGGCTAAAAAAGGAGGGAGGAAAGGATGTCTGGTAGGTTCCATTTTTATGTTGAGGTACAGCCATCTCTTGATTGAGACAAACACAGTTGATTTCCTGGCCCATTTCTTTGAGCAGCTTAACCATCTCTTGGTGCTTTAATTGCCTACCTCCTTGTTCCTAAATACTCTACATCCTTTTCACAGATGTGAGGTTTGTTTTCTGCACTTGTCAGCAGGGTGTGATGCTCTCAATCCCCCAAAGTCTCTGTGCTTTGTTTCCTTCTCTTTTCTCTCTTGCGTGCCCCAAACAGAACAAATTTGAAGTGTCAGTGTTTCCCATCCAGAATGCAATTAAATCTCTTTAGCCTAGATCTTGAATCAACACACATTTGGGAATACAATCCTAGCAACAGGTTTAATGGGTCCTAGAGTCTGCAGGTCTATTTCCATTTGTGATTGACATTCATGTACAGCTGTCAGAATTAGTAGCCATCAGTCAAGCAGAAAGTTACTATCAGGCAGCACTAAGCAAACCCCAACTCCAAGTGGAATTGAGGTTTTTCTATAATGGATGTCTGAGTTAACTAATTGCTACATTCAGCCTAGATGAACTTCTTTTTTTCTCAAACATAAACAAACAAATCTGGAAAATTATGAGTGTTGAATGAGCATGTTAATCTTTGGGTAGAATTGTAACCTGCAGAAGTCAACTAAATCCTCTCTGTGTCTTTTGAACTATTTATTTCTATTATTTCAGCATGTGTCCATGTAGAGTTTTGTGCCAGGAATTTAGACGTAAACTAATAATGATAGAAGAATGCTTAAGGAAGGCGATCATTTACACTATTTGGCAATTTCTAAAATTATCGCCCTATTCTACTGTCCTAGAAAATGCTTTTCTCACATTATAATATGCCTCTTGGCCTCTGGCCATTTTTACCATGCATATTTGCAACAGACAAAAAGGTAAGGTTTCCCCTTAGATCAGAGAAAGCTATCATTTAGAGAATGCAGTGATTGAAGTGTGAATGTGTTGTAAAATTCTCAACACAGCATGCACTGGGGCCAGTATTCCTCATAGACAATGACAGGTTTTGCTCATAATTTTACAAATACATCAGCCCTTCTCCCAAGAGATTATGAACAGAAAGAAACTAAAATGGCTTGTCCAAAGGGGTCGGGAAACCAAGAGTGAATTATTCCCAGAATTACATGAAAAGAAGGAGCACAACAGAAGAAATGGACCAGGATCAGAATTCAAGATTTACCTTTCTTATAAGAGGAGAAGCACATGGGTTGGGACCTTGCACACTGCAATGATTCCGAATGTGAGTTTTGACACCAGGAAAACCTGGGTTGAGTCCAAGCTCTGTCTTTTACTGATTTTGTTGAAGCAAATTAGTGAACCTCTTTGGGGCTTGGTTTTCCCTTCTGGGAAACGGGGATGATAATTGCACCTAACTAATAAGATTATTATAAGGATTTAATAAGAATTAAATTGTTGAAGCATGTAAAGTGCTTAACTCAGGACTCAGCCCATAGAGAGGTCCAATACATTTTACTATTTATTACCAACATTAATGGCGTCAAAAGTCACCACTGTTGTTATTGTTTCCATTGTATTTATTACTATTAATGATATATGTTGGTCCCTGGAATGATGATTTTTCCAGTTTTACTAAAGCATATTTGACATATAACATTGCATAAGTTTAAGGTGTACAACATGATGATTTGATACATGCATGTATTCAAAATATTTACCACAATGAGTTTAGTTAACACATCCTTCACCTTAAATAATTACTATTTGTTGTTGTTATTATGGTGAGAACATTTAAGACCTACTCTCATAGCACCTTTCAAGTATATAAAATAGTACTGGTAATTGTGGTCACCATAATGTGTATTACATCCTCAGAACTTATTTATCTTATAACTAGAGTTTGTACCCTTTAACCAACACCTCCCCACTTTTCACACCCTCCCAGTCCCTGGCAACCACTAATCTACTCTGTTTCTATGAGTATTTTATCCTTAGATTCCACATATAAGTGAAATCATACAATATTTATCTTTTTCTGTCTGGTTTATTTTACTTAGCTTGATGCACTCAAGGTCCATCCATATTGTTGCAAATTTTAGGATTTCCTTTTGTTTTATGGCTGAATAATATTTCATTGTATGTATATATCACATTTTCTTTATTTATTTACCAGTCAATGGACACTTAAATTGTTTCTACATCTTGGTTATTGTAAGTAGTGCTGCAATGAACATTGTGGGGTGTGCATATATCTCTTTGAAATAGATTTCATTTCCTTTGTTTATATACCCAGAAGTGGGATTGCTGGGTCATATAGAAGTTACATTTCTTATTTTTGTGGAACCTTCATACTGTTGGCTATAACAATAAACATTCCCACCAACAGTGCACCAGGGTTCCCTTTTGTTACCTCTTATCTTTTATAATAGCCACTCTAACTAAAGTATGAGGTGATAATTCATTGTGATTTTGCCTTGCATTTTCTTGACAATTAGTGTTTTTACTGGCAATTTATTTATTGGTCTTCTTTGGGAAAATGTCTATTCAAAAATTTTGGCCATTTTTAATTGGATTACTATTATCATTTTTTTGCTATTGAGTTATATGAGTTCTGTGCACATTTTGGATATTAATCCCTTACCAGATATATGGTTTGCAAATATTATGCCCTGGAATGAGGATTTGAAAGCCTCAAAGCTTTACTAGAATATTGGTCAAACAACCAGTGCAACATGGCCACAGGAAAGAGCCTTTTGTCACAGAATACTAAGCATCATTCTATGAAATAGATGTGAGATTGCAGAGGATTTTGAAAGCTGTTTGTTTCTGTGTATAATTTTTTAAAATAGCATGCTGTTACAAGAAATATGTTTCCTTTTCCTTGTCTACCACATTTAGAGAATGCTAAGTAGAGTGTTCCACCCCTAGGACCCCTTTTACCATTTCTGGACACTTCAATTTTGGTAAGCTTTTGAGCTCAATGGCCTGCACCTGTGACTGGGGGGGTAGGGAGTGAGGGGGTTGGAGGGGAAGGGACTGCCCTCAGGCTACCAGAATCCTGGGAGTTTATACCTACTGCCCTCCCCCAGGGTGGTCTTTAGCCAGTGACTGCTGGATGAGGGAGTTTTGAAAGCCCAGCTGCCTTGCCATGGGTTAGAACAAACCTGAGATGTAATTTACACCCCAGAGTTTCTCTGTAGAAGTTTATATGACATTGAATTTGAAAATGGTTTCTTGCATATGATACTGAAAGCATGGGCAACAAAAGAATAAAAATAAATGAATTGGACTTCATTAAATTACAAACTTTGGGGCATCAAAGGACATTAACAAAAAAGTGAAAAGGCAACCCACAAAGAGAAAATATTTGTAAATTATATATCTGAATCCAGAATATGTAAAGAATTCCTAAAACTCAACAACAATTGATCCAATTAAAAAATGGACAAAGGACTTGAACAGACATTTCTCCGAAGAAGATATATAAATGGCCAATAAACATGAAAAGATGCTTAACAACATTAGTCACTAGGGAAACACAAATCAAAACCACAATGAGATATCACTTCACACCCATTAGGATGACTATTATCAAGTGAAACAAGTGTTAGAAAGATGAGGAAAAGTGGAATCTGGGTGCATTCCTGGTGGGGTTGTAAAATGCTATAGCCACTATAGAAAACAGTTGGGCAGTTCCTCAGGGCTGAATATAGAACTACCGTGTGAATCAGTGATTCTACTTCCAGGTAGAATCACCTAAAGAACTAAAGAACTAAAGGTGCTCAAACAGATACCGGTTCACCAAATGTTCATAGCAGCATTGTTCACTGTAGTCAAAAGGTGGAAACTGCCCAGATACTCAACATCAGATTAATGGATAAACAAAATGTGGTACATCCATATCATGGAATATTATTCAGCATCAAAAGAAATGGGATTCTGACACATGCTATAATATGGACAGACCTCAAAAACATTATATTAAGCTAAATAAGCCAGTCGCAAAAGGACAACTATGATATGATTCCATTTAAATGAGGTACCTAGAACAGACAGATTTATAGGGACAGAAAGTAGAATGGAGGTTACCAGGGCCTAGTAGAAGGAGGGAGTGGGGAGCTGGTGTTTAGTGGGTACAGAGTTTCTGTCGGGGCTAATGAAGAAGTTCTGGAAATGAAGAGTGGTGATGGTCGTATAATATTATGAATGTACTTAAGGTCACTGAATTGCACACTTAAAAATGGTTAAAATGATAAGTTGTATGTCACACGTATTTTACCACATTTTTAAAATTGCCAAATAAATGACCTCCTACTCTACTGACTAGGAAAGAAAAGACAAACTTCTCTCCTGTACTCAAAAGACATTCAGACTTGACAATAGTATAGGAGGCTTTTTCTTTCTTTCTTTTCTTTCATTTCTTTCTTTCCTTTCTTTTCCTTCCTTCCCTCCCTTCCCTCCCTTCCTCCCTCCCCTCCCCTCCCCCTCCCCCTCCCCTCCCTCCCTCCCCTCCCCCTCCCCCTCCCTCCCCTCCCCCTCCCCCTCCCTCCCTCCCTTCCTTCCTTCCTTCCTTCCTTCCTTCCTTCCAGGCTTTCTGTAACAAGCATTATAACATACCGGTTAAGAAGGTTGGAATTTGCATTTTGACACCTGGGTTCAAATTTCAGCTGCCTCAGCTGCATGTTGTGTGACTGGGCATCTAGTTAAGCTTGTAAGCACCTCAGCTGAAGTCATCTATAAAGTGGAGAAAATACTTCATGATGTTTTCTGGGTATGAAATGAGATAAAGCTTTGACATGCTCAGCATAGTGTCTGGCACATAGATAAAAATGCAAAAGTAAAATATAACTGATTATCACCATCATTGGGTATTATTTTCATTATTAAAGTACTTAAGACACTTTGATTTTTTTGATTATTTGGATTACTTTTTGTATCATTAAGGAAGAGGCTGGAGGAAATTAATCATGGGACATTTGAACTCTGAAATGGAAAAACCTGATCCCTGTTCCTTTAAAACAATACTTCCTAATTATGCAAATTTTGATGTCCCTGGTACTTCCTGATCTCTCTCCAATGGCTTTAGGTGCTATCAATATGGCCTCTTAATGCTCCATTAGATAAGTTTAGAGAGGACAAGAGTTTAAGGACACAGTTTAAGGCTAGTCCTTGTTGAGACAAATCTGTCTCAAACAGCAAGTAAAGCTGGACTGCTCCAGCCGAAATGTACAGTCCTCCAAGTTCATGGTGGCTGTAAAACCCATGCTTGCTAGGTGGGCTGCTTCTTCATAGGATCCATTCCAGTAGCTGCACAAGGGCTGACAATATACAAGTATCAGTCACTGGTTGAATAATTATGTATTTATGGTATAGTAACTCCCAGCATGGTCCTTTCCTGCAGCAGGTTTACTTTGAGGGACTCTGAAGGTGGGCTCAGCATTTTCTTTCTAAATTAGCAACTTCTTGGTCATGACTGAAAGGGTTGACTTCCCATGGCTTCTGCCTCAAAGTTCAGTTTGGGAGACTATAGGCCCTCATTTGACCCTTCCACTAACTCCTCCTCATGTGACTTTGGACAAATGATTTAACTCTAAATCTGTGGTTTCTTCAGAGGTCAAAATTCTGTCCTGCTGGGTGAGGTGGAGACCATATATGCATGGGCATTTAAAAAACCATAAAGTACCTACATGCAAATTAAAGTATTGTGACTTTTCTCCCTGTAGGAAAGAATATTGATGTAGTTAAATAAATATCCATGAGAATATTGTAGATGTAATGTTTCTCAAAGAACCAAACAGCACATGTTACAGATGGGCAAACTGAGGTTCAGAGAGTCTAAGAGAGCATTCCGAATAAGGCATGAAGCTAAGCTTAGATGCCACTTTCATGACTTCAAGTCAGGGCTCCATTAGACCCTACATGATATAGGTCCCTCCCTCTCATTACCTTTTTGACTGAACAATTACCCCTCTCTACTTTGTTCCAGGCATGTTATCTTCCTTAGTATTATTCTAGCATTTTTAGGTCACTGTATTGACTGTTCTCCCTGCTATTGTGAGAATTAGGAGTGGGAAGAGGAGCCCTTGGAAGTTAAAGATGTGATAGCACATAGAAATATCAAACTTTGGTGAAATGATTGGAAGACTAGATTGACAAAACTTTTCTGAATATAGTAAAAAGACAAAGAAATGCAAAATAGAAGAGAAAAAAATTTTAAAAATATAAATAACCTGAATCTAGATAATGAGTTTTTTAATTTAAATTATTTTATTGTTGTTCAATTACAGTTGTCTGTATTTTCTCCCCACCCCATCCAAACCCACCTCCCCTCCTTGCTTCTACCCTCCCCCTTGGTTTTGTCCATGTGTCCTTTATAATAGTTCCTGAAAACCCTTCTCCCCACTGTCCCCTCCCCCTTCCCCTCTGGCTATTGTTAGATTGTTCTTAATTTCAATGACTCTGGTTATATTTCCATTTGCTCTTTTCTTTTGTTAATTATGTTCCAGTTAAAGGTGAGATCATAAGGCATTTGTCCCTCACCGCCTCCAAAATATATAAAGAACTCACATGACTCCACTCCAGGAAGACAAAAAAAAATTAAAAAATGGGGGAAAGACTTGAGCAGACACTTCTCCAAAGAGGACATACAGAGGGCCCAGAGACACATGAAAAGATGCTCAGCATCACTAGCCATCAGAGAGATGCAAATTAAAACCACAATGAGATACTGGGTCACACCAGTCAGAATGGCCAACATAAACAAATCAACACACAAGTGTTGGAGAGGATGTGGAGAAAAGGGAACCCTAGTCCACAATGCAGACTGGTGCAGCCATTGTGGAAAACAGTATGCAATTTTTTCAGAAAACTAAAAATGGAACTGCCTTTTAACCCAGCAATTCCACTGCTGGGATTATACCCTAAGAATCCTGAAACACCAATCCAAAAGAACTTATGCACCTCAGTGTTCATAGCAGCACAATTTATAATAGCCAAGTGCTGGAAGCAGCCTAAGTGCCCATCAGCAAATGAGTGGATCAGAAAACTGTGGTATATTTACACAGTGGAATTCTACACAGCAGAGAAAATAAAGGAGCTTATACACTTTGTGACAGCATGGATGGAACTGGAGAGCATTATGCTAGATAATGAGTTTTCGAAAGAAAAAAAGAACAAAAAGATGGAAGAGAAGAAATTGCTCATTTGATAATTCAAGAAAATTCTCTGGAAGTAAACAACACATGTTTATAGCTTCTAAGGCCAGCACAGTGACCAAGGTACATGGTCATGGAATTTCAGAAAGCTGGTTCAAAAAAATTTTTTCAGTGTTTCTAAAAGAAAAAGCAGGTCCTGTGCAGAGTCAGAACAGAATGGCTTCAGACTTCTCAGACTTCTAAAGGCTAGAAGATGACAGTAATGTTTTTAAATGTTTAAGGAAAGTGATTTCCAACCTAAAATTCTATATTCAGCATCTATATACAACATGATTGCCAAAAGTAAGAATAACTTTTTTCTCAAAAACCTAGTGAAAGAAGTACTAAACTAAGTTGAAAGAATAAATCAAGAACATTGAACACATGGGATCTGGGAAATAGAGTATATACTGCAGAGAACAGACAGAATTGCCCAGGAGGGAAGGCAAGATCAAGAATTAAGAGCTGGTTTTTCTGGAATCAGAAACAGTGGGGCAGGAGGAACCCAAGATGGCAGTAGAGTTGGTGGAAACTATACTCACCTCCTCCCAGAAACAAACTGGAATTACAACTAAATTACAGAACAATCATCCTGAATAACCAACTGAAGAGGAGTCTTATAACTAAGGATTTACAAAAGAAGCCATATTGAGACTGGTTGGAAGAGCAGAGATTCGAAAATGGGTAACCCCACTCCCACCAGTGGCATCTGAGGTTCTGGGGGGATATTTTTCTCAGGTGCAGGAGCTTTCCCTGAGAAGTATGGGATCTTAACCCCAAGACAATCTCCCTAGCTCAGAGCACCAAAGCCATCAAGGGGCACCCACATAACATTTGGCTGTGAAAAGCAGCAGGTTTTCTGTCTGTCAGGGAAACAGCAGTCCACTAGAGACACAGGTACCCTTTTAAAGGGCCTGTGCACAAAGTTTTGTTTGCAGCCACTCACCCTGGGCTCCAGCGGAGGGGAGGGCACAGCAGACTAGAGTCATGTAAGGAGAGACTGGGGTTTGTGGCTCTGGTCAGAAAACTGAAGGGACAACTGCCAGGATCCCTGTGCTAAGTCATTCTCCTGTACTTGCAGACAGCATCTTTCTTGGGTGGAGCACTCTCCTCCATACAACATCAGCCTGGGGGACAGCAATAGCCCCACATTCTGGATTCCCTCTTGCCCCATCCTGCAGAGCTTGTGCTCTGCTCTGGAGTCAGCTGCCTTGTCCAGGGTGTAGAGGTCTGGGCAGACTCAGGGAGTATCATTGGATGAGTTGTGTGGCTTTGAGGTGGGGGCCATTCCTGCCACATTCTTGTGAACCTGACTGGTGTTTCACTCTCACAGAAGATCTACTGGCCTCACCCTCCAGGCTTCAGGGACCCAACCTCATGGCTCCAGAGGCCACACCAGCCTGTCTCCTAGTGGCTCTGCCCTGCTGAAGATGGGGCAAAATGTGGGACAAGTTGTGTGGCTCTAGGATGGACCATTTTTCCCTTACACCCCCCAATCAGAGCAGAGCCTTCTCTTCACACAGACAATTCTTGGTCTTTTGGGCCTGATAAACTCTGCCTCAATATTCTTCACTTCTGATCCTTTTTTATGGTTTTTATGTCCTTTTTCATGTTATTGAGCATCCTTATAACCATTACTTTGAACTCTGTATCTGATAAGTCACTTGACTCTATGTCATTTAGCTTTTTTTTGTGGAGATTTCTCCTGTTCTTTCATTTGGGGAATGTTTCTCAGTCTCCACATTTTGGCTGTCTCTTTGTGTTTATATCTATGTATTAGATGGATCTTACATGACTCCCAGTTTTGGTGGGGTCACCTTATGTAGTAGGTGTCGTGTGGGCTCCAGTAGTACAGTGTCCTTGATCACCTGAGCTGTGTTCTCCAGAAATGTTCATTGTATGGGTTTTGTGGGCCCTTCTGCTATAATTGAGTCTTGATTGCTATAGGCCCATTTGTTCATGGGATCAACTCTCAGGCTGGCTGACTGTGAGCATCAATTCCAACTACAGTATATGAAGTGCTGTGCAGATACAGACCACACAAAGTGGAATTCACTTTGGCAGGGTCTGGAGCCTGCCAAGATCTCCCTTTGGATATGCTACTTGTACAGTTAATTCAGTCCTGCACTGATGTTACCTGAAGCTGTCCACTGGGTGTGTTGCTTCTGGGCCTCTTGGGAGGAACTCTGGTAGAGACCAATGTCAGATGCTGCCTGTGACTGGCCCTGGGCAACCTGTTTGGAGCTACAAAGCAATCCACAATTTGTGGTGGCCTCTGATGGGCCCGAGTGTGTAAGGGAAGGACCAAACTGCACACCAAGGCTAGCTTTTACCAGCATTGGGCCCAGAGGCAGTTCAGAAAAAGTTCCAAAGCACCCTGAAATCCACCTCTGCCTGCCTCTGTCTGCTGGCTGCCTGTTAGATTCAGTCATTGAAATAGCCTCTGGCAGTACTCAAGTTGTATGAGGTAGGTTGGTTCTCAGTGAGTCACCAGGTTGGAGTGAGTGGTGTTCCCCAGATTGATATAGGCTCAAACCTGGTGGCAGTGCTGGGTCAGAAGCTACTCAGCAATGTCCTCAGGTATACCAAGTCCAGCTACTTCCCAGTGGGTACTTGCACACCTTTGTGTTGGGGCAGGATCCCACATGGGAGGGGGGTGTGAAGCATGGGTAAAAAAGTGAAGGGATTTAGAAGTAGAAATTGGGATTTACAGAATAGTCATGGGGATATAAAGTACACCATAGGGAATACAGTCAATAATATTTTAATAACTATATGTGGTGCCAGATTATTATCAGTTTATCAGGGTGATCATCACTTCATAAGTTATGTAAATGTCTAATCACCAAAATTAATCTAATATTGTACATCAATTGTAATTTTAGAATTAAAAAAAAAAAAAACATTGAGCCCTGGCCATACAACTTGGTTGGAGCATTGTTCCATACAGCAAAAGCTTGTGGGTTCTACCCCTGGTCAGGGCACATACCTAGGTTTCAGGTTTGATCCCCAACCGGGGCATGTACAGGAGATAACTGATTGACGTTTCTCTCACATCAATGTTTTTCTCTCTCCCTTCCTATCTCTCTAAAATCAGTAAACATATCCTCGGGTGAGGATAAAAAAAATCATTGAATTGTTCTGTCTGGGTAGTTCAGTTGGTTAGAGCATCTCCCTGATGTGCCAAGGTTATGGGTTTGATCCCCAGTCAGGGCACATACAAGAATTAACCAATGAATGCATAAATAAGTGGAACAACAATTCAATCTCAATCTTTCTCTCTCTCTCCCCACCCTTCCTTCCTTTCTCTCTAAAAAAATCAATAAAAAAAAAGTGCCACCAAAAATCATTGAATATATATTACAGGGTTCCACTGTGGAAACCATTTGGCATGGTCATGACATAGAAGAAAATGAATATTGAACTATCAAAAATCATTGAGAAGCTTTAGAGACAGGAAGTGAGTATAGTGTGTGTATGTATGGATGGTGACAGCAGGGAGTGGGTGAGCAGATTGCTAAACTCTCATTTTTTTTAGGGAAACACAATAGTGTCTAAATGTGGCAAATCAATGTGTATAACATTATAAGCATGTTATTTAGATATCTGGAGGTACCAAAGGGATCACTGGAAAGAGTGAACGGTGGTTGACTCTGGTATGAGGAAAATGGGAAGAAATGAAGGGAAGCAAGTTTCTGTTCTGTTTTCAGAACAAGTTTTGTAGAACTCTTGACTTTTTAAAATACATGCATATATAGCTTTGACCATATGTGTATGTTTGTATATATGATATATACATATACAAAATAATATGTGTATAGGTGTATGTACATATATAATGTGTACATGTACATATAAAATTAATCAACAGGCATGCATAGTCCAGGCAGTTTTCAAATTTCCCTGAGCCACACATGACCACACTGGTGGTCATGGGGGAAACTGAGTTTGTTGGATAATGAGAATTTGTTGTGAGAAAAGCTTGAGACTTAAAAGAATAGCCCTAGAAGTTATAGACTAAGTGGGGGTCTCTCTATTCTGGATTTCTTGCCAACAAAACCTTGGCATGAAAAACATGCAAGGCACATGTAAGAGGTTGATGGTACAGTATCACTACCCCAGGTGCTCTGGAGGAGGCTTTGGGGTGGAGATGGCTTGGGCCTCCTCTTCTAAGCATCCCTGATTGTTGAATGTAAATCCCAGACTCTGGAGCATGACAGCACAAGGTAAAGTTAAGTGCTGACAAGTACCTTTCCTGTCTTATATTTTTGCTTTCCTTATGAAGATATTAATTGTGGAGACTTCTGAAGGTTGTTATCCAAAGCACATAAGAAAAAAAAAGGCTGGAAAAAACACCATTATTAAAAAAATAACAGTCTTATTGGGTCATTTATTTTATTCCTATATATGCTTTTAAATTTAGGAATACTTTATTTTTAAATCCTAATGTGTTTCCTTTCATATTTGATTATTTTTCCTTATTGAAACTAATATTTACGTACAATATTTCTGATATCCCTAAGTTCTGTTTTCTGTATGCACAATCCATAACCCATGAAAAAGACTGTTGCCAGGGAGACCCATCTATAAATTGATCAGCAAACAACATAAGAAGGATTGGCCTTAAAAACACAAACTTACAAAATGACTCTCAAGTCTCACTGTAAGAGAAAATGTTCCAAGGAGTCTCACTTAGAGAAACACTTCTGCAACCCTGGGATGAAAGTTAGGAGAGTGATCTTAAAAAGTCTTGGATTTCACTTCAGGTTCCTTCTCTGCTGGCTGCCACCTTACATGAACTGCGGGCATCCTGTGATAGCATTCAGAAACTTCATTCTCACTTCATACTCAGCACCACAGCAATAAAATTAATGGGTTGAGCATTTTCTCCTTAATAAGTGCTGCAGATATAAATGTCTTGGCCATTTGTCTTTTCATTGGGGGTTTTAAAATACATGCACACTCTCTTTCAGTGTAGCACTGTGTTTCTTCTATTTTGGTTAACATTATCAATTAAATTGCATCTCACATGTTACTAATTAAGGAAGGGGGCTTTTTGAATAGGCTACACTCTGCTTTTTAGTCCATGAGTCTCAAATCAATTCCAACGGACTTTCTTTTTTTTCTTTCTAAAGAATAGTGTTTTTTTTTTAAGATTTTATTTATTTTTAGCGAGAGGGGAAGGAAGGAGAAAGAGAGAGGGAGATACACCAATGTGTGGTTGCCTCTCCCATACCCCCAAATGGGGACCTGGCCTGCAACCCAGGCATGTACCCTGCCCGGGAATAGAACCAGGGACCCCTTAGTTCTCAGGCCCATGCTCAGTCCACTGAGCTACACTAGCCAGGGCCCAACTGACTTTCTGAAGTGTATTGGGGAGAATAAACAAATGGGATCTCATCAAAATAAAAAGCTTCTGCATGGCTAAAGAAACAGCATTAAAATGAAAAGAGAACCAACTATATGGGAAAACATATTTGCCAATGATACCTTAGACAAGGGTTTGACCTCCAAAATATATAAAGAACTCACATGACCCCACTCCGGGAAGACAAACAACCCAATTAAAAAATGGGAAAAGGACCCAAATTGACACTTCTCCAAGAAGGACATAGGATGCCCCATAGACATATGAAGAAATCCTCAATATCATTAGCCATCAGAGAGATACAAATTAAAACCACAATGAGGTACCACTTCTTACTGGTCAGAATGGCCAGCATAAACAAATCAACAAACAACAAATGCTGGAGAGAATGTGAAGAAAAGGGAACCTTAGTGCATTGTTGGTGGGAATGCAGACTGGTGTAGCCACTATGGAAACAGTATGGAATTTTCTCAGAAAACTGAAAATGGAACTGCCTTTTGACCCAGCAATCCCACTGCTGGGATTATATCCTAAGAATCCTGAAACACCAATCCAAAAGAACCCATGCACCCCAATGTTCATAGCAGCACAATTTATAATAGCCAAGTGCTGGAAGCAACCTAAGTGCCCATCAGGAAATGAATGGATCAAAAACCTATGGTACATTTATACAATGGAATACTATGCAGCAGAGAGAAAGAAGGAGCTTGTACCCTTCACGAAAGCATGGATGGATCTAACCATGGATGGACCTAACCATGGATGGACCAAATTCCATATGGTCTCACCTTTAAGTGGAACCTAGTCAATAAAACAAACAGGCAAGCAAAATATAACCAGGGACATGAAATTAAGAACAAACAGACAGTAACCAGAGGGGTGGTGGATGGGGATAATGGGAGGGAAAGTGGGGAGGGTTTTCAAGAACATCTATAAATGACACAAGGACAAAACCAAGGGAGGGTAGGATCAGGGGTGGAAGGTGGGGATGGCTGGGGTTGAGGGGAGAGGTGGGAGGAATGGAGACAACTGTACTTGATCAACAATTACAAAAATTGGAAAATATATAAAATGTGTTGGAGGAAACATATATTGTGGTAAATAGCAATTGCAATGAAAGGACCAAAAAGGGAAAAAGACATTCAGTTTGCTGCTGCAGAAAACCATTCAGTTTGTGAATTATGCCTGTCCCTTGTTTTCCTTTATTTTCCTCCTGCTGGAAGGACTCTTAATCATTTGCTCATTAGCATTTCCAAAGTGGACAAGGGAAAAACTCATCTCAAATGCTTGTTATCTTAGAATAAAACACCTGTTAGACTAGCCTGTGCATTTAGTTCCTTCCCTTAGATTCTGCCCTCCACCACCAGCAATCTGTTATTGTGTGAGTGATGAAGTGTTTTTGTATCATTTGAATCCCAGCCCTTCAGTCTTGTGTGACTTTGGGCAAGTCCCTTAATGTTTTCTGTGTCTCTGTTCCTTCAGCTGTAAAATCCAGATAATAATGAGACTTACTTCAGGGGCAGTATTTTTCAAACTTTTATTACTATAATTCATAATAAGATATATTTTACATCAAAACCCAAATCACACATGTGTACAAATACACACACATGTAAGCCTACATAGGTACAAATATATGTGCATATCTGAAATTAAAGTTTCACAAAGTAGGAGCTATCCATATTAGACAAGATGCATTCAGTTTTTACTTCATTTTGTTCCTTTTTTCATGTTTTAAAACATTTTTGCAACACTAAATTGATTCTGTGACTAGTGGATCACAATCTGAAGTTTGAGAAACACTGGAATATATTAGGTGTTGTCACACTCTGGCACAAACTGGCCCCAGTGCCCTTTTCTGTAAATAAAGCTTCACTGGAATGCAGCCATACTCATTCATCTACCGATATTTGATTACTGCTTTCTTGATACAGTGGCAAAGTTGAGTAGTTGCAGCAGAAAACATCTGATCTGCAAAGCTAAATATTTACTGTCTGTTCCTTTAAGAAAAAGTCTGTCAACCCCTGATGTAAAGGATCAAGTGTAATCCATCAGTGTAAAAGGTCGAATACAGTGCCTGGTATATCCAAAGGATTCAGTAAATAACATTATTTCATGTGTTTTTCTGTTGTTGCTACTACTACTACAACAACAACTAAAGCTAAAAAGCCAAACAAGGCATTTTCTTATCAAATAAATATAATAAACAGGTCAGCTTTTTAAAAAGGAGAGGGATTTAAATGACAAGGAATAAAGACTTTGTAATCTAGGCACCAACTTTCATGCTGAGAGTCAGTCTCTTTTTTTCTCCAGCTTGAGGCACATGTACCACCAGTGCAGTCACTTTTCCAGACTGGCATTAGCAGCCTCTCTGCTGCCAGACAAACCAGCAGAAAGAGAGGTTAGACCACCTTTAAGCTTTTAAACCCCTCAGATCCATCCACTAAAGGTGCTCTGCTCTTCTTCCTGTAGTCATTAGAGAATAAATCCCTGATAAGCAAAATAAATTAAATGCAGTGACATTCTGCTAATTGAGTCATCTCTGCTTGGCTGGGCTGTTAATTACCAGCTAATCTTATCAATATGGCAGCTGACTGGCAGAGAGTGGCTCCCAGAGAAAAGGGTGAGGACCCCAGTTTGCCCCTAAAGTCCCTCATTGGGCAAAGTGGATATTAAACCTGCCAGACCCACCTTAAACCATCTCAACGCTGCTCATGCAGTATGGTTTAGAAGAGGGACCAGACTGTGGCTCAAGAAGCATGCAGATGAGACACAGGGACGTGGCAAGCCTCCAACTAAAAGTTAAGAAAGAAAGGGCCAAGATGACAGATTATGCATTATTAAAGCTGCATTTCCCCCTCTCTCCATCTCGATCAAATTTTATTGCAGTCAAGCACAGGGGCTTAAAGAGAGATAAAAGACTTTAGAATATAAATTAAGTCTTATTTAGTTCACCACCCTAAGCCAAGTGTGCCAGGTTCTTTGTGAATACGTTGCCCAGAAAAAGCTAAATGGGCTTGCTTTCAGCTGGGTGAATGTCATGATTTGCTGACATCTGGCAGAGGGGTCTTTTTGCCAAATGAAAGCTTCCCCCCACCCCCACCAGAAACCATTGGATTCTGTTTCAGATCTCTGCTCCAACTTCTTTACAGAATCACCTTGATAACCATTTGTTAATCTTCCAAAGAGCCTAAATGAGCACGTGGCAAATTAGAAGGAAGGAGCAATGGTTCCTTCTGCTTTTGTTCACCTACAGCTTTCTCAAAGGGCCATCTATGCTGAGTTTAGGACAGGACCCAGGTGTAAGAGTTTTGGTAAAGGAAAATGAGCCTATCTGGTTAGCAAAAATGAAACTGATTGGTAGCACCCAGTACTGGCAAGTATGTATGAAAACAGGCAGTTCTGGTGCACTGGAGAAATGGAAATTGGTAGAACCTTTCTTCTAGAGGGTTTTAGAGGGAGGGGTGAAGGGTGAGTGATTTGGCAGTAGGTACTAAAGTATTAAATGCACATACCTTCTGACCCAGCAATTCTACCCCTAGTATACTGGAAATAATCGAGAAGTCATATAGCAATCAGGACACAGAAAGACACCATTTAAAGCATATTATACATATTAACTCCCTCTCAAGAGTCTATGCTCTCATCACAACACTATCCTCCCCCTCAAATCCTACCTGAAAAAGTATACATATTATCCAGTACTGAGTACTTACTGTGTGTTAAGTATGGTGCTAAGGGGTAAATTTTCCCACAGAGTCTTAAAATTTGGTAAGGACTATCAGTATTCCCATTTTGCAGATAAGAAAGAAGAGGTATAGAGGGAATAATTCATTGGTGCAAGATAACATAGCAAGTAGCTAAACTAGAACTCAAACCCAGATTATGGGATGACATAGAGCTAGCTTTCAACCCCTGCCCAGTTCCACCTCCAACCAAAGTACCACAACAATGTACACACAAAGTTGCCCCCCACTAAATACCTTAGCATCCTATTACACAAGGAGCCACCTACAAAGCCATCAGTGGGAGATCAAGTATGGCCATGCTATGAAAGCTTTGCAGTTATGGTAACAATATACAGGGTCCAGCAGATGTAAGACTTGCTTGAGTGTGGTTGGTAGGGTATGTAAATGTCTTGCGTGAGATGGACAGCAACTTGAACATTTCACCTAAAATGCCATATGGTGTGCTTGAGTATGATATTGTTATGTTACAGAATTACATGTTTATGATTTTGTAATAAAATATTTTATAATAAAAGGGGGCATTATTTGTGTAGAACCCTGTAGATCTTTATGTTCTGACATGAAAAAATCTTCAAGATATGTTAGTTTTGTTAATTAGGTTCCACTTATAGGTGAGATCATATGGAATTTGTCTTTCACCACTTATTTGACTTATTTCACTTAGCACAATACTCTCCAGTTCCATTCATGCTGTCATGAAGGGTACAAGCTCCTTTCTTTCTTTCTGCTGTGTAGTATTCCATCATGCACATGTACCATACTTTTTGATCCATTCATTTCCTGATGGGCACTTAGGTTGCTTCCAGCACTTGGCTATTGTAAATTGTGCTGCTATGAACATTGCACTGCTGGGGTGCATAGGCTCTTTTGGATTGGTGTTTCAGGATTCTTAGGATATAATCCCAGCAGTGGGATTGCTGGGTCAAAAGGCAGTTCCATTTTCAGTTTTCTGAGAAAATTCCATACTGTTTCCATAGTGGCTACACCAGTCTGCATTCCCACCAACAATGCACTAAGGTTCCCTTTTCTTCACATTCTCTCCAGCATTTGTTGTTTGTTGATTTGTTTATGCTGGCCATTCTGACCAGTAAGAAGTGGTACCTCATTGTGGTTTTAATTTGTATCTCTCTGATGGCTAATGATATTGAGGATTTCTTCATATGTCTATGGGGCATCCTATGTCCTTCTTGGAGAAGTGTCAATTTGGGTCCTTTTCCCATTTTTTTAATTGGGTTGTTTATCTTCCTGGTGTTGAGTTGTATGACTTATATATATATTTTGAAGATTAAACCCTTGTCTGATGTATCACTTGTTTGATGTATCACAAACAAATTCATTCTCCCATACAGTCAGTTCCATTTTCATTTTGATGATGGTGTCTAGCTGTGCAGAAACTTTTAAATTTGATGTAGTCCCATTTGTTTGATTTTGCCTTCATTTCCCTTGCCCTAGGAGCTATATCAGCAAAAATATTGCTACATGAGATGTCTAAAATTTTACTGCATATGTTTTCTTCCAGGACTTTTATGGTATCATGACTTAAAGACCTTTACCCATTTTAAGTTTATTCTGGTGTATGGTGTAAGTCGATGGTCTAGTTTCATTTTTATTGCATGTGCCAGTCCAATTCTCCCAACACCATTTATTAAAGAGACTGTTTTTACTCCATTGTACACTCATGCCCCCCTTGTCAAATATTAATTGACCATAGAGACCTGGGTTTATTTCTGGGCTCTCTATTCTGTTCCATTGATCTATGTGTCTGTTCTTATGCCAGTACCAGTCTGTGGTCATTACTACAATGACAATAGCCTTGTAGTATAGTTTAATATCAGGTATTGTGATCTGAACTTTGTTCTTTCTCAGGATTGCTGAGGCTATTCATGGTCTCTTTTAGTTCCATATAAATTTTTGGAATATTTCTTCTAGACCTATACTATTAGTATTTTAATAAGAATTGCATTGAATCTATAGATTGCTTTGGGTAGTACGCACATTTTAATGATGTTAATTCTTCCAATCCATGAACATGGTATATACTTTCATTTATTTGTATCTTCCTCAGTTTCTTTCTTCAGTGTTCTGTAGTTTTCCAAGTACAGGTTGTTTTTTACATCTTTGGTTAAATTTATTCCTAGCTACTTTACTTTTCTTGTTGCTATAATAAATGGGATTTTTTTTCTTAGTTTCTCTTTCTGATACTTCATTGTTGATATACAAGAATTCCATCAATTTCTGGATGTTGACTTTGTATCCCACTATCTTGAGGAATTACTTATTAGGTCAAGTATTTTTTATAGGATTTTTCTATGTACACTGTCATGTCGTCTGTGTATAATGATAGTTTTTCTTCCTCCTTTTCAATATGGATGACTTTTATTTCTTTTTGTTCTCTAATCACTGTGGCTAGAACCTTCAGTACTATGTTGAATAAGAGTGATGAAGGTGGGTACCCTTGTCTTGTTCCTGATATTAAAGGAAATGCTTTTAGTTTTTGCCTGTTGAGTACGATGTTGGCTGTAGGCTTTTCATATATGGCCTTCATTATGTTGAGATATGCTCCTTCTATTCCCACTTTGCTGAGTTTTTTAATCATAAATGGGTGCTGGATTTTGTCAGATGCTTTTTCAGCATCTATTGATATAATCATGTAATTTTTGTCTCTTTATTGATTTGCAAATATTATACCTTTCTTGCATCCCTGGGATGATTCCAATCTGATTATGATGTATGATCTTTTTAATGTGTTGCTGGATCTGGATTGCCAATATTTTGTTAAGAATTTTAGCATTTAGCCCTGGCTGGCGAGCTGTGAACCAAAGCATCACAGCTTCAATTCCCAGTCAGGGCACATACCAGGGTTGCAGGCCACAGCCCCCAGCAACCACACATTCATGTCTCTGTCTCTCTCTCTCTCTGTCTGTCTGTCTCTCTCTTTCTCCCTCCCTTCCCTCTCTAAAAAAAAAATTTAAATAAATAAATCTTAAAAAAAAGAATTTTAGCATTTATGTTCATCAGAGACACTGGCCTGTAATTTTCTTCCTTTGTTGTGCTTTGCCTGATATTGGAATTAGGATAATACTGGACTTGTAAAAAGAGTTTTAGAGTCTTCTCTCCTCTTGAATTTTTGAAATAGTTTGAGAATGATAGGTGTTAGTTCTCCTTTGAATGTTTGGTAAAATTTGCCTGTGAATCTATCTGGTCCAGGTGAATTTTATGTACTGGGAGTTTTTTGATTACTGCTTCAATTTTGCTGTGTTATCTATCAGTGTTGAGGCTTTCTGCTTCTTGATTCAGTTTTGGGAGATTGTATGTTTCCAGAAATTTGTCTATTTCACCCAGGTTGTCCAGTTTCTTGGCACATAATTGTATACAGTAATTTCTTACAATCCTTTATATTTCTGTGGTTTCGGTTGTTACTTCTCTTTTGTGTCTGATTTTATTTATTCTTTTATTTTCTTGATGAGTCTGGTTAAAGATTATCAATTTTGTTTATCTTTTCAAAGAGCAAGCTCCTGGATTCATTGATTCTTTGGATTGTTTTTTTAGTCTCTGTGTCATTTAATTCTACTCTGATCTTGATTATTTCTTTTCTTTTACTTGGTCTGAGCTTTGTTTGTTTTTGTTCCCCCAGTTCTTATAGATGTAGAGTTAGGTTATTTGAGATTTTTCTATCTTCTTTAGGTAGCCCTGTATCACTATGAACTTCTCTCTCAGGACTGTCTTCACTGTGTCTCATAGGTTACATGTTCATTTGCATTTGTTTTCAGATACTTTTTAATTTCTTTCTTGATCTCATTGTTAACCCATTCATTATTTTAATAACACATTATTCAGTCCCATGTATTTGAATGTTTTTGAGTTTTTTCCCTTGAGATTGGTCTCTAGTTTCAAGCCATTGTGATCCAGGAAGAGACTTTGATATGATTTCAATTCTCTTGAATTTGTTAAGGCTTGTTTTGTGTCCTACCATGTGGTCTGTCTTTGGAAATGATCCATATGCATTTGAAAGAATGTATACTTTGCTTCTTTGGGATGAAATATTCTGTAAATATTAATTAAGTCCATTTCATCTAGAGTGTCATTCAATGTCACAATAATCTCATTGATTCTTTGTTTGGAAGATCTGTCCAGTGTTGACAGGTAGGTGTTAAAATCCCATATGATAACTGTGTTGGTGTAGATCTCCTTTTTAAAGTCCTCCAAGATTTATCTTATGTTTTAGATATCCCTATGTTGGATGCATATATGTTTACAAGGATTATATTGTCTTGTTGACCCACTCCCTTAAGTATTATATAATGACCTTCTTTGTTTCTTGCTTTGGCCTTTATTTTGACATCTATTTTGTCTAATATAAGTATTGCTGCCCCAGCTTTTTTTGTGTGTGTGTCCATTTGCTTGGAATATTTTTTCCATTCCTTCACTTTCAGCCTGTGTAGATTTTTTGTTCTGAGGTGTGTCTCTTGTAGGCAGCATACATGCAGATCATATTTTCTTATCCACTTAGCTACCCTATGCCTTTTTATTGGACCATTTCATTTATTTTCATTTAAGGTTATTATTGATAGGTATTTGTTCATTGCCATTTTTTCCCTTTGCACCTGCATTCATCTCGCTCTCTCTTCTTCTTAATACAGTCCCTTTAACATCTCTTGGCAGTGCTGGCTTGGTGGAAATATATTCTTTTAGCATTCTTTTGTTGGAAAGCTCTTTATTTCACCTTTCATTTTAAATGAGAGCCTTACTATATAGAATAGTCTTGGTTGCAGATCCTTGCTTTCCATTACTTGGAATATTTCATGCCAGTCCCTTCGGGCTTGTAGTATTTCTGTTGAGAAATCAGCTTATAGCCTTATTGGATCTCTCTTGTATGTTACTAGCTGTTTCTCCCTTGCTGCCTTTAAAATTCTCATTGTCTTTAAATTTTGCCATTTAAATTATGAAGTATCTTGGAATGGGCCTCTTTGGGTTCATCTTGATTTGGACCCTCTGTGCCTCCTGAACTTGCATGACTTTTTCCCTCACCAAGTTCAAGAAGTTTTTTGTCACTATTTTTTTCAAACAGATTTTCTATCCTTTGCTCCTTTCTTCTCTTCTGATATTCCTATGATGCAAATGCTGTTATGTTTCATTTTGTCCTGAAGCTTCCTTAAACTATCCTCATTCTTTCTGAGTCTATTTTTATTTTGTTTCTCTTACTGGGTGTTTTTTTTCTACCTTGTCTTCCAGCTCACTGATTTGGTCCTTTGTTTCCTCTAGCCTGCTTTTGATTCCTTCTAGTATATTCTTCATGTCTGATGTTGTTTCTTCATTTCCTCCTGGTTCTTATTCATAGTTTCTATGTTTTTTTTTATGCTGCTGTAGGTCCCACTAAGTTCCTTGTAGTTCTCACTGAGTTTCTTGAACATCCTTATAACCATTATTTTGAACTCTATGTCTGATAGATTGTGTGCCTCAAATTCATTTAACTATTTTTCTCAGGATTCTGCCTTTCCTTTCAGCTGAGGGTTATTTGTCTCCCCATTTTAGGTGACTTTTTGTTTGTTTCTGCATCTCAGGTGGCTCTACTTTGATTGCTTGTCTTTGTGAGGTGGCCTTCTGCGGTAGGAGTTCTGTGGGACTCAGTGGTGCAATCTCTATGATCTCCTGATCTGGATGCCCTAGGGATGCCCTTTATTCAGTTTATGTGGGCTGTCCTGTTGTACTTGGGTTTTTATTATTGATGGCTGGCTGTCTCAGAGTCACAACCCCACCATATCTTGCATGCTGTTGTACAGGTGTTGGTAAAACAAAGCAAAACTACCCAGAAAACCAAACCTACACCAACAAAAATTTTCCTCTCCCACATCAACAATAGCAAAAGCAACTGAGCAAAGATTAATAAAGGGGAAAATAGATGAATAATATTATAAGATAGGAAAAAAGAATATCAGATGACCAAGGAAGAGAAAAATGATTGTGAGAGGGAGGAGGAAGGAGAAATAAGAGTAGGGGATAGAAACAAGACAAAGAAAGGTAGAAAATAGAATTTAAAATTAAGTAAAACAGGGGAGGGCAATGGCAAAATAGAGTAAGAGAAGGGAAGAGTATAATATGAGGTTTGAAATAAAATAAAAAATAGTGAACTGATGTGAACAAAATTGAAGAAATACCACAACAGGGTCAATAACAATGATGGATGAACAAAGATTAATAAAGGTGGAAAGTGAATAAGAATATTATAAGAAAGAAGAAAAAGCATTTGATAAGGTACAGCACCCATTTATGATAAAAACACTCAGTAAAGTGGGAATAGAGGGAGCATTCCTCAACATAATAAAGGCCATATATGAGAAACCTACAGCCAACATTATACTCAATGGGCAAAAATTAAAATCTTTTCCACTAAGAACAGGAACAAGACAAGGATGTCCACTTTCACCACTTCTATTCAATATAGTACTGGAGGTTCTAGCCACAGCAATCAGACAAGAAAAAGAAATAAAAGGAATCCAAATCGGAAAGGAGGAAACAAAACTGTCACTGTTTGCAGATGACATGATAGTGTACATAGAAAATCCTATAGACTCCACCAAAAAACTGCTTGACCTAATAAATGAATTTGGCAAAACAGCAGGATACAAAGTCAATATCCAGAAATCAAAGGCATTTCTGTACACCAACAATGAAACAGCAGAAGCAGAAATCAAGAAAAAAATCCCATTTGAAATAGCAAAAAGGAAAATAAAATACCTAGGAATAAACCTAACCAAAGAGGTAAAAGACCTGTATTCAGAAAACTACATAACACTGAGGAGAGAAATCAAGGAAGACACAAACAAATGGAAACATATACCGTGTTCATGGATTGGAAGAATTAATATCATTAAAATGTCCATACTACCAAAAGCAATCTACACATTCAATGCAATACCTATTAAAGTACCAATGGCATATTTCACAGACATAGAACAAACACTTCAACAATTTATATGGAACCATAAACGACCCCGAATAGCTGCTGCAATTTTGAGAAAGAAGAGTAAAGTAGGAGGAATCACAATACCTGACACTAAACTATACTACAAGGCCACTGTAATCAAAACAGCCTGGTACTGGCATAAAAACAGGCACATGGACCAATGGAACAGAACAGAGAGCCCAGAAATAAACCCAAGCCTCTACGGTCAATTAATATTTGACAAAAGGAAGCAGCAACATAAAATGGAATAAAAATAGCCTCTTCAACAAATGGTGTTGGGAGAACTGGACAGCTACGTGCAAAAAAATGAAACTCGAGCACCAACTTACACCTTATACAAAAATAGATTCAAGGTGGATAAAAGACTTAAATATAAAGCGTGACACCATTAAAGTCCTAGAAGAGAACGTAAGTAGGAAAATCTCAGATATTTCACGCAGAAACTTTTTTACTGACTTGTCTCCTAGAGCAAGGGACATAAAGGAAAGAATAAACAAATGGGACCTCATCAAAATTAAAAGCTTTTGCACAGCTAAGGAAAACAGTATCAAAATAAAAAGAGAACCAACTGTATGGGAAAACATATTTGCTAATGATACCTCAGACAAGGGTTTAATCTCCAAAATATATAAAGAACTTACACGACTCCACTCTAAGACGACAAGTAACCCAATTAAAAAATGGGCAAAGGACTTGAACAGACAATTCTCCAAGGAGGACATACAGAAAATCCAAAGACACATGAAGCGATGTTCAATATCGCTAGCCATCAGAGAGATGCAGATTAAAACCAGAATGAGATACCACTTCACACCAGTGAGAATGGCCATCATAAACAAAGCAACAAACAACAAGTGTTGGAGAGGATGTGGAGAAATGGGGTCCCTAGTGCACTGTTGGTGGGACTGCAGACTGGTACAACCATTATGGAAAGCAGTTTGGAACTTCCTCAGAAAACTAAAAATGGATCTGCCTTTTGACCCAGCAATTCCATTGCTGGGACTCTATCCTAAGAACACTAAAACACCAATACAAAAGAACCTTTGCACCCCGATGTTCATAGCAGCACAATTTACAATAGCTAGGTGCTGGAAGCAACCTAGATGCCCATCAGTAAATGAATGGATCAAAAAACTATGGTACATTTACACAATGGAATTCTATGCAGCAGAAAGAAAGAAGGAGCTCATACCCTTTGCAACAGCATGGATGGAGCTGGAAAGCATTATGCTAAGTGAAACAAGCCAGGCAGTGAAAGACAAATACCACATGATATCACCTTTAACAGGAATCTAAACAACAAAACAAAACAAAACAAAAAACTAGCAAAATATAACCAAAGACACTGAAATAGGGGATAGTCTGACAGTGGCCAGAGGGGAGAGAAGAGGGAATTTCAGGGGGGAATGGGTAGGGATTACAGGAACAAATTTGGAGGACACATGGACAAAAACTAGGGGTGGGGGGTAATGGGGGGAAGGGGGGAGGGTTGGGTGGAGGGGCTGGAACGGGAGTAGGGGGGAGAAAACTGTACTTGAACAATGATTGAAATAAAGATAAAAATAAAAATTAAAAAAAAAGAATATTATAAGAAAGAGAAAAGAGAATATGAGATGTCTATAGTAAAGAAAAATGATTTTGAGAGGATAGATGGAGAAGAAATAGTAAGAGTAAGGAATAGAGTCCAGACTGAGAGGGGAAAAAATAAAATTCCAAACTCAAATAGCAAGGGCAGAAGGAAGGCAAAATGTAGTAAGACAGGGGGATAGTAACCTATGAGATTTAAAATTTAAAAAGTGAGCAAATAGGAATAAAATTGAAGAAAAACAGCAATAATCACACTAACCACGCCAAACAAGCAATGATTTTAAAGGTGGAAAGAAAATAAGAATATTATAAGAAAGGAAAAAAGAATGTGAGCTGATAAAGGAAAGAAAAATGGTTTTGACAGGAGAGAGGGAGGAAAAAAATAAGGGTAGGTAATAGGAACAAGGCATAGAAAGGGGAAAATAAAATTTAAAATGAAAATAAGAAAGGGCAGGAAGAAGGTAAAATGGAGTAAGACAGAGGAAAGGTACAATGAGAGATTTGAAATAAAAATAAAATAAAAAATACAAAAATCTAAATAAAAAAATAAACCGTAGAGGACAAAAAAATGAATCAGTTGGAATACAATTGAAGAAAATGAAGAAATGTTAATAGGCTGTGTGAGAGAAAAATTAACACAAATTCTGAAGAAGGAGGTGGAATTCATCTTAGCAGAGTTTGATGTTTGCCTTTAATTTCTGCCTCCTTCTGGTTCTGCCTCTGGCTTTTACAAGCTCAAGGTCCAGGGTTGGGTCCTCCAACATTTGACAGCACCACATGTATCACCTTTGCCTGCCTCTAGGGGGTCTTCTGTTGGGATCAGGAGGGTGGGACCCCTGGGTCACCCCTGGGAGGCACTGTTCAGTCCTCTTGGAAAAATTGTGGATATGTTCCCTGCCCCTGTGCCACCCCTTTTAGTCTGTCCTAGCTTGTTTTCTTCCTTTTAAAAAAAAATAATTTATGTGTTGATTTATTTTTATTATTGTTCAAGTACAATTGTCTCTATTTCCCCCCCACCACTGCCCCCCAACCCCAGCCATCCCCACTTACCACCCTTGATCCTAGCCCCCTTTGGTTTTGTCCATGTGTCCTTTATACATGTTCCTGAAAACCCTTCCCTTTCCCCCCTGCATTATCCCTTCCCACCTCCCCTCTGGTTACTGTCAGTTTGTTCTTAATTTTAATGTCTCTGGTTATATTTTGCTTGCTTGTTTGTTTTGTTTTCAATAATATATTGTTTCTCATGAGCAAGCTGTCAATTTCAAGGGAGGGGCCGATCTGTGTAAGAGGGTCAGCTCTTTCCTACTTGGTGCTGATGACAGCTTTGTGTGCAAGCCATTGTTGGATAGGGCCATGATTCTGCCTTGCTGCACAGATTTCTGATTTCTCTGCCTTGCTTGCCTCAATGGAATAGGGCCATAGGAACCAGTGTATTTTGTCTCCGTGAGAGAGGTACAAAATGGGCCCTTGTGGCATTTCTCTTCCTGTCTTTCTCCTGTAGAAATGCACCCTGCAG
The DNA here is from genome assembly GCF_004126475.2 of Phyllostomus discolor. NCBI lineage: Eukaryota > Metazoa > Chordata > Mammalia > Chiroptera > Phyllostomidae > Phyllostomus > Phyllostomus discolor. The sequence continues at coordinate 100,176,261 of NC_040905.2, read as the reverse complement.
GGGGTTCATGAGCCTGTCCTGCCTGTTTTGCAGAGCTTCCCAGTTGGGTGAGATGCTTGTAGTTCTGCAGGAGGTGGGGGCTGGATCCTTCCCTTCCTAGAGGTATGAACTCTGCTAAGGAAGGGAGCTCTGTCTGGCTGTAAATAATCTCAGGTGCTCAACTCTTGCCTGTCCAGTTCCCAGCCCCCTGCCCTCACAGTAAACACAGTCCCAAACTCTCCATTTTGTGCAGCCTCTGGCCTATTAGCCGCATTGGGCTGGGGCCTAGAAGTCCCCTGCTGTGCAACTTTCTGATCTCCCTGCTAAGCTGTATTCAGTGGGAGCAAACAACACTTTCAGACTTGTCCCTTTGCTGGCAGGGCAGCTGTACACAGAGTCCCTGCCCAGCACACTTCAGCTCCCCTTTTAAGAAGTCCCTCTGGGCATACCCACTGCAGTACCAAGTTACTGTCTGGTTTTCCCCACACACCACCTTGCCAAAAAGCCAGAAGTCTGCCATAGTCATGGCTGGCCACAGCCTGCCTCTGCCTGACCCAAGTCCAGATAGAGTCCCCGTCTCTCTCTGGCGGTATTCTGGTTGGCATTTAGCACTGTAACTGTGGATGTGCTGCTCTGTGTATGTGTGAAGCCTGGATCTCCCCAACTTCATATATCCTCCCAAATTACTCCTTGCCCAGGTCTGGGGATTCTCTGCCTTGGGAGGAGAGGAAGCCACAAAGCTGCAATTTTTGACTAGACTCTCCATGGCTTCAAGCACTGCATATAGGGTATTTCCCCTTCAACCCATAAAATCTCCTTACCACCCATTGTGAAGCATCTTCTGTACTCCTTGGCTTCCAAATTTCGTATCAGCTAAAATTCCATTGATTGTTCAGGTAATGTGTCAGATCAGCTGAGAATCCAAATTGGGGGCATAAGCAAGTGAACTCAGCTTCCACCTACTTGGGTGCCATCTTTTCATTCTCTCATTTCTTTTTAACACCCAATAATATTCCATTGTCTGGATGTACCACAGTTTATTAATCCATTTACCTACTGAAGGATATCTCAAGTTTTGGCAATTTGCTGAAATGTTCATGTGCAGGATATTAAGGATGTATATCCTTGTGTGAACCATTTACTTTTAAAAATAGTGTGTTTTTGTGCACACACATGTGTGTTTAAATCTCAGAAGTATCACACCAGCTATTAACCATGGTTACCTTTGTAGAAAAAACTGGAATCTAGTGCAAAGAGAAAGTGAAGAATAGTTTTACTTTTTATTCTTTGTAGCTGGTGTTATTTTAATGTTTTTGCTTTGAACATGTATTCGTGAAATCACTCCAGTCATTACATTGAAAATTAAAAACTGGAAAAACTTAAGATAAAGCTAAAATAAAGAGTAATATTTAAAACAAAACCATAAGAGGTGAGTCTTTTATTTTCATATTCCATAGCAAATGCTGCATAAATATTTGATTTACTGATTTTCAGTCAATTCTCCATATTCATGATTCTGTACTTGTGAATTTGCCTGCTCACTAAAGTGTACTTGAAACCCCAAAATAAATACTTGGGGTGTTCTCATGGTCATCTTCGAACATGCACATGAAGAAACTACTCAGAAGGTGAGACTAACCTGCCCACACTCACACAGGCTGGAAAACGGAGCCAAGTCTGGCTGGCTCCAAGCCATCACACACTGGCTACTAGACAGTACTGCCTCCACAGAAGAGACACAGAAAAGGCACATATACATGACCAAAAATACATCTTTTAAAGGAAAGGCTCTGGCCTTATGCCTTAGGTGTTGAAGTTGAGTATAAATGAAAGCAAGTAGAGAAAAAAAGACAAGGACTCACTGTATACAGTGATAAATGTTCCCCCAATGGAGGCTGGTTGTAACAAGGAGAAGAGGGAGCTCTGTGGTCATGTAAAGCAGTGTCCATTTGGGTTGGAAGAAGAGCAGGCACTGTCTGAGCTCTACCATGGCCCCTCATCACTTCCTCTTCTCATTCAGGCCACCGGTTTCAGACTAGCAGCATTGAGACTCCACCAGAGGACATGCCAGCTATGTTCATCCTGTGCATGTGCCCTGGACCTGCCCTCAGCCAATGGATGGTAGGGATGGAAATATCAATACTTCTGCTTCCTGGTTCTTCTGGTGGTGTGACTCTGAGGCATGTTTCTAAGTGGCCCCTAGGAGTTCCCAGTGGGACCAAGCCTAGTGGCCCACAGAGGTAATTGGCTGGGTAACACCTCTGTACTTGGCTCTTATACCTTCTTTGCTTCACTCCCCCTCTCCCTGACTGATGCTTCCTCCAATCCCTTCCCAAATCCTTGTCTTAGTTTCTGCTTCTGGAGAAGTGAGCTCAAAAAACCATCCACTCTCAGTCATATTGACTGCATAACATATCGCTGTATTAATTACAGTTTTTTTCTCATTCTAATGAACAAGCTGATCATGTTAAGATGAGCATAGGGAATGATTTTTACCTTTCCCTTGATTCTTCTTTAAGCCTCTTGTCATTTTGAGTTAGCATGTTGCCATGTACAACAATATATGGAGAGTAGCAGAGTAGAAAATCCAGAGATCCCAGGATACAACCTGGGTAAGCTTATCCCCACACTTTTCACTCTGTAGCCACTGTTAGTTGAATCTTTTGTTATTTGCAGCCAAATGCAACCCCTACTGATCTAAGATCCAAGAGGCTTTCTAAAAATAATAGATGATGCCTCAGTGGTATTTCTGCCAAAAATGTATAACCTGTATATATCATGAAGAAACATCAGACAAACCCAAATTGCGAGTTATTCTACAACATAACTGGCTGTGTTCTTAAAAAATGTCAAGGTCAAGAAACAGAAAGAAAGAATCAGAAACTGTTCCAGATTAATGGAAATTAAAGAGACCAAACACATAAATAAAATTTGTGACCCTAGATTAGATCCTGGAATGAGAAGGGGGAAGAGCTCAACATTTGATGAAATTTGAATACAAACTATGGAATAGATAATAGTAGTGGGTCAGTGTTCCTGACCTTGATAATTGTACAGTGATTATGTAAAAGAATGACCTTGTTCTTAGGAAATACACACTGAAGTATTTAGGAGCAAAAAAGCATTCTAAAATGCTTTAGAAACACACATACACATATACACAAATACACACATGTTCTTTACATTTGAAATTATAGCAAAATAGAAAATTATCCCCAAACTTAGGTACAATAAGCACTTCTACTGTAGGATACCTCAGGTTACCTCTACCCTTTCTCTCTCTGTCTCTCTTTTTAAGATTTTATTTATTTATTTTAGAGAGAGGGAGAGGAAACATCCATCCACTTCCTCTTGCATCCAACCCAGGACCTGGCCTGCAACCCAGCAATGCGCCCAGACTAGGAACCAAACCAGTGACCCTCTTGTTTGCAGAACAATGCCTAATCCACTGAGCCACAACAGCCAGGGCTCTGCCCTGTCTCCCTGTTTAGGACTAACAGCAACTAAGGGATAAAACATGAAAACAAAGAAACCAGATAAGAATACAGAGAGAATATGGATTGAAGGAAAATTGTTAATGTGAAGAACTGTAAACTTTTTACTTTGATTAATAACCTCCTCCCACCAAATGATGTGATTTTGAAGGAGTCACCCAGATCAGTCTAGAATAATCATGTTTTTAGAATAATAACTAGTATATCAAGTATTAACTGTGTATTGAGTGCTCTTCTAACTGCTTTGTGTCTTAACTCATTTGATTTCTTTTAACCCATTTAATCATTTAGTGTATAATTCTTAGTCATCAGAGATATATGTCTAATATAATTAATCTGATCATTTAACACGTTAAACAATCTATTAATACTTAATATTTATGCTGCATTAATATTTTACATCTTGAACCTCATAATATTTAATCATTAATTTACAAAAGTAAAGCTTTATGGTTTTTAAAAAAAATTTGTCAAATAGTTAATGACACTAAAAACTATAATTTATTGAGCCTTTTGCATGTACCAAGAATGTTTCTAAGCATTTGACATGTACTATCTTATGATTAAATTAATTATTACACTAGCTCAGGAACACACTACCATAATTATTCACCATTTTACAGTTAGGGAGGGTGAGAAACTTGTTCAAGTTCATGCAGATGCTGTGATGGATGAGCTGAATTCTAACCCATACTGGTGTGACTTTAGAGGTGGCAGAGAGTTGATCTCCAAAATACAGATGTTTGTGTTTTGCAGCCAGTAAATAAGCAGACTGAGGTTTAGTCCATTCAAGGGTATGGTCAACCACAGGACCCAGCCCAGAGGGACAAAAATAAATAAGAAGAGGTAAAATCAGGCCCCATTTTTTTCCTCAGAAACCCATGATCTGGAAGCTTCCATAGTTCAAAATCCTAAATTACAGATCCACACACTGTAGTGTCAATATCTCCAAAGAGTATTGATTTAAATTCCGTTGTACTTGGCTCCTTATTTTCATGATATGTGTACTTAATTTTTTTTTTGTCGTCACCCAAGGATTTGTTTCTATTCATTTGAAAGAGGGAGAGGGAGAGAGAGGGGTGGGGATGAGGAGGGAGAGAGATGGAGAGAAATATTGATGTGAGAGAGAAACATTGATTGGTTGCCTCTCATACTTGCTTCAATCAGGGATCGAACCCACAACCTAGGTATGTGCCCTGATTGGGGATCAAACCTCAACCTTTTGTTTCATGGGACACCACTCCAATCAACTGAGCCTCTGGGCCAGGGCTTGTAATGTACATATTTAAAGTCAGCTTCAAAAACACTTTAATCTTTATGATTTTTAGGAACTTTCTGGGGCTTACAGAGAGCAACATTAATTGTGCTTTCTGTTGAAAGGGTATCTAAATTGAATGAGTCTCAGCAAACCCCACAGATTCCTAAGGTCTTTGAATAAAATGTGCCTAAAGATGGAAAGCATAGTTTGTGGACAGTGCAGAAGGACCTCAGACCCACTGTAGTGATGATGGAAACACATAGTTAACACATTTTAGAATGGAGCTTCTATTTCAAGGTAGCATTTTGCTTTCTTTCCATTACACTGGAATTTGCTTTTATTGTTTACCCATTGGCTCCACTCTTAGAAGTTTTTTTCTTTGATCTAATCCTATACTTTCTCCCTCCCTTTCCACTGCTCTCTTCCCTCGCCCAACTCCAATGCCATTAAAAAAAAAAAACAAACTATTGAACCTTAAAGAGATTCCATCACATAAAACTTTCCACCCTTTCTAATGTCAAAGCTAAAATAAACTGAGTAATGATAAGAGTTAACAGACAAAAATGAACATAAATACCCAAGAGGTAAAGGAGATTTTTCATTTTTATGAGTTTCCAGCGTCTCTGATGTCCTTTGTGGGTCTGGCTGATGCTACTTTGTCCTAGATTCTCACAGCAACTGCCCAAATAGCAGAGCTGGGACCAAGGTGAGACAAGAGGCACACAATTTAAGGAGGCACTTATTCTTGGGGCTGGGCGAGTGTCCTAGGCACCCCACTTGCCTCACTCCAGTCCCAGCCCCGCCAACTAGTCTGTACCTCTATATGGAGTGCTTCCCTACCTCATTAGCCTCCTCAGTAGCCAGAGGAATCATTTTAGAGGATAAGTCAGATTATGCTACTCCCCTGATGAAAACCTTCTGATGGATGGCTCATCAGTGTCCTCAGGATAAAAGCTAGGCTCCCTGGTAGGTCTTTATAGAGCCCCTCAGATCTGACTCTTACCCAGCTCAGCGCCTCCTTCCCCCAGATCTATCCCCCTCCCATGGTTCCAGAACCAGATGCACTTTCCAATCTGGGTTTTACAGCTGCCACTACCTCTTCCTTGAACAGTCTTCTCTGCCTGTTTTTCCAAGCTAATGCCAACTCAGTTTTCAGATCTCACTGGGGAAAAAATATTAGGGCAGCAGATGAGGAGAGGAGTTGAATTATAGTTATTGCCTGGCTTTGAAGCCAGCTCTGCCATTTATTGGCATGACCATGAGCAAGTTACCTACTATTTCTGGGCTTGAATTTCCTCATCTATGCATTGGTGGTGAGAGGTCCACTTCATGAACTGACGATGGATAAGGGGATTTAAAAAGTTGATCTCTATAACACTCTGAGATCAGTGTCTGGTGCACGGCTAGCATTGTATGTGTAGATAAATATCCTGATGCTACCTTCACCAGAGTGTTCTCTGTGAGCTCCCACTTCTGTAGCATCTGCTTTTAATTTTTCCCCATGTTACCATTATCGTGTACTTAAGTCTATCTTCTCTCTCTCTGGTCTTCAAGCCTGAAGATAGGGACTGGGTCTGTCTTGTTTATGGCTGTCTTACTACCATACTGCCTAGCATTTAGTAGGTGCTCAATAAATGTGTTGAATGCATGAGCCAATAGTGCAAGTGACATGGCCACTGGAACAATACCCATTCTATTTCTGGGATAAGCAATGGAAGATTTCTTTTTTTCTCTCATTTAGTTCTTTTTTTAATTAATTTTTTTGTCTAAGTAAGTTGGTATACAATCTTATATTGGTTACATTCATTTCAGGTATACAATATAGTGATCCAACATTTTTATACCTTACAATATGATCACTCCACTAATTCTAATAATTACCTGTCACTGTGTAAACTTACCACAATATTATTGACTAAACTCCCCTTCCCTGTTCACCCATGCCTCCACCACCTCCCTCCTGAGAATCATTCCTTTGGCCTCTGTTTCTGAGCCATTTTTGTTTTGTTTCTTTATTTTGTTTTGTGGACCCATCCCCTCAAGGAAGGGAAACAGTAGAAAAATAAACAAAGTGGACTATATTAAACTAAAAAGCCTCTTCACCATGAAGGAAACCTTCAGCAAAACAAAAGGCAGCCTACTGACTTGAAGAACATATTCTTAAATGATATATCCAATAAGGGATTGATATCCAAAATATATAAGAAACTCACACAACTCAGTAACAAAAATAAATAAATAAACAATCCAATTGAAAAATATGCAGAGGACCTGAAAAAAAATCTCTTCAAAGAGATATATAGATGGTCAACAGACATATGAAAAGATGCTTAACATCACTATCATCAGAAAAATGCAAATTGAAACCACAATGAGATACCACCTGACACCTGTCAAAATGGCAATTATCAAGAAGTCAACAAATAACATGTGTTGGTGGGAATGTAGAGAAAAGGGAACCCTCTGCGCTATTGGTGGGACTGCAGACTGGTGCAGCCACTCTGGAGAGCAGTATCAAGTTTCCTCAGAACACTAACAATAGATATACCATATGACCTAGTGTTACTGAACCAAAGTGGGGTTCAGCTGGTTACTGCCACCAAAAAGCAAACTGTAGAGGCAGAGGCTGGTGAGAAAGGAAAAGGGATTTTATTTGAATACTGAACAATCTGAGAGAATGGGGAACTCCCTGTCTCAAAGCTTATCTCCTCTGCAAAACCCAAACAAACCCAGCTGTCCCCAGCAAGACCAAAACAAAAGGCACTGCTTAGAATCCCTGCCCCATATTAAGGGACTATTCTTTGGAGCCCAAGGCAGCTAAGCAGTCATCCAGATAGCTTAGTTTGTTCAGACTCACTCCCAGGGGCTGTTTATGGGGCCAGTGCTGCCATTGGCCATGCAACTTCTGGGGCCACAACGTCCTGTGCTCCAAGGTCAGAGAATGAGTGTAGGTACCCATGAGTGCTCCATCAGGTCAGCAAGAGAGTAAGACTCCTTCTGAAGGCCACAGGCCACGTGATGGGTAGGGCAGGTGGCCCATGGAGAGGACAGACCAGGGCACCATCTGAGTACAGGCCCTGATGAGCTAGCAACAGCAAAAGAGAGATCTCTTTGTTCCTGGGATTATATTAGCTTGGGTGTGGGACAGACCAGGTGCTTTCTCACGAAGACCAATTAACTTCCTGAACTTTTGCATGCTGTGGGTGGGCCCATCCCCCAAACAATTCCTCCTTTCCCCTGGTGAGGCTGATAGACCTCTGTGGTCAGAACTTCCCCCTGCCACCATTTTAACTTCTACTGCACATGTGCCTGCCTTCCCATAGTCCCACCCTGATCTGGTACAGGAAGGGGGTAGTAAGGCTTTTCCCTTCATACCCAATTATCTTATTAGTCTTGCAAGTGCTCAGTGTAAGAACTTCATCCTGCTGCAATCTTGCCTGAGGGCAGGGGAGCATGTGCTTGGTTCAACACAGAGGTGCTATGAAACTCGGTATCCTTGCCATGGCCCTGGCCATTCAAGAAGGTGTTGTCTGCATGCCACACCCTCAGTGCCCCAAGGAGCATGGCTCAGTGCAGAAGAGTTCCATCTTGGAAGAAGACTTCCAAGTTCCATCCCTGTGGCCTAGCTGTATCTTCCCTGCAGACCTCTCTTATTTCCCTGCCTTCATCCCACTCCCAGTGGTCTAGACAGACTATCACCAGCAATTCCACTTCTGGATATTTATCCAAAGAAAGCAAGAATACTAATTCAAAAAGATACGTGTTCCCCATTTGTTCATTGCAGCATTATTCACAATAGCCAAGATACGGAAGCTACCTAGGTGTTTGTTGATAGGTGAATGGATAAAGAAGATGTGTATGTGCAGAGTGGAATATTTCACAGCCATAAAAAAGAATGAATGGTTGCCATTTGCAGCAACATGGATGGATCTAGAGGGTATTATACTAAGTGAAATAAGTCAGGCAGAAAAAGACAAATACCATGTGGTTTCACTTACATGTGGAATCTAAAAATAAAATGAAGCACCAGAAGATTTAGGAAAAAACCACAATTGCTCTACAAGCATAATTCACTGAATTCAAAAGCCTCAAATTGTACCAAATATTAATTCAACCAAATGTGCATGAATTATGTGCCAAGCATTGTGCTATGCAATAGGAAATCCAAAGAGTTAGTCTTTGCCCTCAATGAGTGATAGGAGAAATGCTTAATACTCAAAGTCATTTTTCCTTGCTGAACAAAAGACTCTGCTGGTCTGAACTGCATAGTTTCAAGATCACAGCTTCTTAATCAAACATATCTACATTCCAATCCCACAGCTTTATGACATGCAAACTGTGTGACCTGAAGCAAGTTACTTAACTTCCCTGAGCTTCCAGGTCTTTGATCTGTAAAAGGCAGAAATATAGGACCTACCTCCAAGGGTTTTTGTAAGGAAGAAATGAGAAAATCCACATACATCACCTTTGCACGGGGCCTGGCAAAGGGAAAGTACGTGGGACATTTTCACTATCACTGTTACTGCCATTTTCAGCCCCTGGTCAGATTAGTTCCATAGACTGCCTCATCCCCTAATCTCTTCATGAACATTCTTTCCTTTTTTTTTTTTTAACTGCTTCAACCTAAAGATAGAAAAACACACATTTAGACTCAGAGCCACTTAGCAGCATGAGGCAAAGCTAATTTTTGTAACCAGAAGAGCATTGGAACACTTTTATTTCAAACCAGTTGCCAACACTGAGCAGCAAGCCAGGCCTGACCTGGGGTCTTACAGATTCCCTTTTGCTACTTTTGGAAGGATTCTGTGACCCCCATGTCTTAGAGTGACCTATCGCCCTGTGATAACACCATGAGAATGACTTTGTCTTTTGTGGTGGATTTTAAGTTGTTGTTTCTGTCTCTCAGAAAGTTCTTTTTTCTTTCTCAGTATGTAGTATTGCCTACATAAGACATAAAAGGGTACAAAAGGAATAATAAATAGATCTCTTCTCTTAAGTCACCTCACATTGATTTGGGTGGGTTCCTGGAGCATCATCTTAAGAAGGATTCCGATGCAACCTCAGGGTTCAGTGGGAAAAGAGAGCATTGACTGATTAGTAATGTCTTCCCTGTGTGTGGGTAGGGAATGCCAGAACTGATCATCATTATATTAAAAGCACTTTTCCAGGGGCCTAGCACATTCTGTCTCGTCTCTATATTTCCCATGCTACTTATTTCTCTTCATCTTAGCTTACTGTGTGATTCCACTGCAGTGTGGTAGTTAAAAAACTAAAGTTATTATCAGTTCAAATGGATTTCTTTCCATTTCTAAAGAAGAATGCTTCAAGGATGGTTCACAGAAGAAGCAAACCCTCTCAGTAACATTTAAGTAGGGGCCATACATTACCAGTGAAATCAATAGGCACCTTTCCTATTCAGAGCTTCATTTTTCAAGACAAGGCTCCTAAGCAACCAAATTCATAATGAGAAGGAGAATAAAAGTCATAATAATAGCTTAATTTGTTGAACAAGTACTATGTTCCAGGTATTATGCTATCCTAATAATTTTTAAGTTTTAAAAAAGATATATTCCAATGCTGCAATCTTGATAAATATTGAGTGCAGTTGATGGTGTATGGGAAATATTATTATGTACATTTGAAACTCTAAAAAAATTTATCCTCACCCAGGAACATTTTTTCATTGCTTTTAGAGAGAGAGAAGGGAAGAAAGAAAGAGATATCACATGCCTCCCACATGCCCCAACTGGGGCTCAAACCCACAACCTATGCATGTGCCCTGATCAGAGGAGGTTGAATCTATAATTTTTCAGTTCATGGGACTGTGCTCCAACCAATTGAGCCACACTGGCCAGGGCTTTGAAACTTTTCATAGTAGAGTTTTAAAGACATAATACTAGATGTCTGATTTAATTGGTCTGTGAGTGTGTGGGCATCAGTAGCCAATATCCCCCCATGCCCCAGGTAATTTTACTGTGCAGTCAAGGATGAGAAGCACTGGGCAAAGTGCTGTGTAGACTTTGTCATTCATTCCTCACAACTAGCCTAAGACATGTGCATTATCACCTATCATCTCCCTGAAATTGAAATGAAACAAGAAGCCCAAAGTCCCACAGTTGCTAAGTAGCTGAGCTACAATCCAACACAGATGGCCCTGAACTCTGAACCTGGGTCCTTTACCTCCTGTGCTAGGTAAAGTATAACTTTTTTTTATCTTTATTGAAATACACCATATTTTCAGACTATAAGACACACTTCTCCCCCCCCCCCAATTTGGGAGGAATAATGGTTGTTAATGCTGCTATTGAGTTCTGTTTACATTTATATTGGTGAAATATTATGTTATTTATGTTATTAAATATTTTACCACATTTTTTGCTTCAAATTTTTTTCATATTTTTGTTTTCTAAAACCTGAAATGTTATAGTTGACAATTTTAACTTGTATACATTTAAGGAATACAGGGTGATATTTTGATAAACATACAGTGTGAAATCATTACCATAGCCAAGTTAATGAACACACCAATCACCTTACACAGTTGCCATTTTTATGAGAACAATTAAGATCTGTCTTAGGATATTTCAAGTATATAACACAGTTATTATTAACCATAATTACTATCCCCCAGAGCGTATTTGTCCTGCATAACTGACACTTTGTACCCTTTGACCAGCATCTTTCCATTTCCCAACCCCTACTACTCTCTGCCACCATTCTACTCTCTGCTTCTATCAGTTTGACATTTTTATATTACACATGTAACTGATTGTACAGTATTTGTATTTCTGTGGCTGGCTTATTTCACTTAGCATAATGTCCTCCAGGTTTATCCATGTTGCTATAAATGTCAGGATTTTCTTCTTTTTAAGGTTGAATAATATTCTGTTGTATATATGTATATACTACACTTTATCTGTCTATCCCTCAATAAACACTTGAGTTGTTTCCATCTCTTGGCTATTGTGAATAATGCTTCAGTAAACATAGGAGCACAAATATCTCTTCAGGATCCTGATTTCATTGTTAGATAGATAGATAGGGATTGCTGGATCATATTCAGTTCTTTCTTCAGTTTTTAAAGGACATTCCATGCTGTCTTCCATAAAGTCTGTAACATTTTTGTGGTAAAAATATACAAAGCATACAATTTATCATTTGAACTGTTTTTAAGTATACAATTCTGTGACATTAAGTACATTCACGTTGTTGTGCAACCCTCGCCACCATCCATCTTCAGGACTTTTCATCATCAAAACTGAAACTCCCTGTGCATTTAACAATAACTTCCCATCTCTCCCCTCCCCTCAGCCCCTGGCCACCACCACTCTACTTTCTGTCTCTATGAGTTTGACTATACTAGGAAGCTCATATAAGCAGAATGATAAAGCATTTGACCCTTTGTGTCTGCTTTATTTTGCTTGGCATAATATCTTCAAGGTTCATCCATGTTGTAGTATGTGTCAGAATTTTACCCCTTTCTAAGGCTGAATAATAAGCATAACCTTTTAAATAACAGTTTCCTGACACTGGAGGTGTGATGAGAAGTAAAGCATAATTGTTGCTGACAACCAATGATCCCACAGCTGACAGTACAGACAGACAGCAATGTGTGAGATGTACACACACAGCTCTGTGGACGCTTCTGGTACAAGAGACCATAGAGTTGCACAGTGTTATCCATGTGAGTCCAGGTTCCTGACTGTCTAGAGTAAAGTCCCAATTCCTCTGGGAAAATTATTTTTCCTCTCTAAGGCTCAGTTTTCCATCTATAAAAATAGGGGTAGTAATAGCATCCACCTCTGAGTTATAATTAGGCTTAAATGAGTCAGTTCATATAAAGCACTTAGAGCAATGCCTTGCACATCGTAAGTTGTCAATAAATTATATAAACAAACAAGTAAATCAAAAAAGTAAAAATTCCACCTAGGGCAATCTGTAAAGAATGTAGTACTTAGATTTTGGAGGACAAGGAGATTTCCTTAGGTTGAGTGGCCAGATCAAATACAGGACACCTAGTTCGATTTAAACCTCAGATAAGCTGAATAATTTCTGAGTGTTACGTCTGTCCCAAATATCGAATTCCCTAATCAAATATTTAACAAAAAGCAAGGTTCTGGGAGACCATGTATTTGACACCTTACAAGACTCTAATCAAACTAAAGAGTATCATGAGATAGCTGGTTGCTTCTAAATGAGATGGAGAAGGTAAGGATAGAAAAGGGTGAGCTCAGACAAAATAAAAAGCTTCTGCATGGCTAAAGAAAACATTAAAATGAAAAGAGAACCAACTGTATGGGAAAACGTGTTCACCAATGATACCTTGGACAAGGGTTTGATCTCCAAAATAATTAAAGAACTCACACAATTCCACTCCAGGAAGGCAAACAACCCAATTAAAAAAATGGGAAAAGGACTTGAACAGACAATTCCCCGAGGAGGACATACAAAGGACCTAGAGACATATGAAAAGATGCTTAGCATCACTAGCCATCAGAAAGATGCAAATTAAAACCACAATGAGATACCACTTCATACCAGTCAGAATGGCCAGCATAAACAAATCAACAAACAAGTGTTGGAGGGGACGTGGAGAAAAGGGAACCCTAGTGCACTGCTGGTGGGAATGCAGACTGGTATAGCCACTATGGGAAACAGTATGGAATTTTCTCAGAAAACTAAAAATGGAACTGCCTTTTGACCTGTCAATTCCACTGCTGGGATTATACCCTAAGAATCCTGAAACACCAATCCAAAGGAACCTATGTACCCCAATGTTCATAGCAGCACAATTTACAATAGCCAAGTGCTGGAAGCAACCTAAGTGCCCATCAGTAAATGAATGGATCAAAAAACTATGGTACATTTATACAATGGAATACTATGCAGCAGAGAGAAAGAAGGAGCTTGTACCCTTCACGACAGCATGGATGGATCTGCAGAGCATTATGCTAAGTGAAATAAGCCAGGCAGTGAGAAACAAATACCATATAAGTGGAACCTAATCAACAAAACAAACAAGCAAGCAAAATATAACCAGAGACATTGAAATTAAGAACAAATGGACAGTAACCAGAGGGGAAGTGGGAGGGGATAATGGGGGGAAAGAGGGAAGGTTTTTCAGGAACATGTATAAAGGACACATGGACAAAACCAAAGGGGGGTAGGATCGGGCATGGGAGGTGGGCATGGCTGAAGTCAGGGGTAGTGGTGGGGGGAAAATGGAGACAATTGTACTTGAACAACAATAAAAAAGAAAAGAAAAGGATGAGCTCAGGACTTAAAAGTCTCAGCTCAGGCTCTGTGTAAATGACCTGAAGCTTCTGTATCTTTATCTCCTGTATCTCCTGTGTCTCCTGTAGGGCTGAGATTGCTGAAAACATACCCAGAGTCTCATCTTGAGTTGAGTTAAATGCAAATTGAATTCACGCAGTGTCACAGGGTGGCTGCTGTTTAAGTGAAGGGCACTGATTGGGAAGGAATAAAACCCTAAAAATTGGAATAGGGGTGTATGAGCAGATCCCAGTGAATTTGGGGACATGAGACCCCTAAATTTAGCTGAGTTTTCTTTACTAGTAGAATTAGCCCTTCCACCCCCTTCCATCTACCATACCCCACCACCAGTCTGGGGAGGTTAATCCTGCTTTGCTCCAAGAAGCTATAACCATCTCCCCTAAGGTAGCTGCCTTGCAAGACACTGCTGATTCTCCTTAAGACCCACCCACCACCCCTCTTTGCTTTTAAACTTAAAACTAGACTCACATCTCAGCAGGCCCTAAAGAGTAAGGTTCAAAGTGTGACCTGTGAGAAGAGGCACTGCACTCCTAAAGGACTACTTGACTTTTTCTAATTTGCAGACAGAAATTTGGGGAATATGCATGGGAATAGGTATTGGGAGTATAGGATCATGAGGAAAAAATATAGAATTGGATCAGACTACATAAATTTATTGGTATGAAGCCACTCATTAGAGATTCTGGGTTTAATGTTGCCCTTTGGGGGGGTAGTTAAAAAGGGCCCTAATGGTTTTGTTGGTTGGTTGGCTGAAACATGGGACAATGCCAAATGAAATTTCAACACCAGAACTGCTTTGGTATAGTGCAGAGGAAGGTATTCAAAAGCTCAGGGAGATAGAAATATCAAAGTGGATTTATCATGTAAGACTTGCTCATCTGCCTGGAAGGGTCACCACAGCCATGAGAAATAAATTTGTGAGGGGAGGCACAGATTCCATGAAAAAGTCTGTGATTGCTCTTCTCTGTATGTCAGAAATTACAGTGAGGATCCCGTTGCTAAGCTGGGATCCCTCAATGCAATAGGAATAATTGGATCCTGGGGTGTCAGGGTTCAAGTGGCAACATTTAGTCACCAAAGGCAAGGGTGGGCATGGTTATAGTAATGGACAGTGGAGTCAAAACAGTAATCAGAATAAACTGATTCACAGAGACATATGTCATTGAATGGTTGATCACAGTGTGACTAGAAAACAAATAGGGTAGTCTACTAAATTCTTACTTGATCTATATACACAGAAGAGTTTTAGGCTGAGCAAACAGAAGTCTAATTTAAATCACCAAAACAAAGAGTCACAGCTCCCCAGTTAACTCCTGGACTCGAGCCAGTTAACAGACCCAGAACCTCTTGAATGAAAGGAAGACTGAGTCCCCTCAAGGGAGGACAACACTATACTGCCCAAAAATGTGTACTGATAATCTTTCCCCCAGCCTTCCCCCAAAGGGACCTAGAGCCTTTTACCAGGGTGACTGTGCATCAGAAAGAAGGAAAGCGGCCTTTCAGGACTACTGGACATGGGCTCTGAATTGACACTAACTCCAGGGGACCCAGGACCTGACTGTGGCACACCAGTCAGACTTACGGAAGTCAGGTGATCCCTTGGGAGTTTTAGCTCAGGTCCATTTCACAGTGGAGCCAGTGGGGCCCTGGGTCCACCCTGTGGTTATTTTCCCCAGTCTGGATTGTATTTTGGAATTGATATGCAACTGAGACTCAATAACCTCAAGAACCCCTAGAAACATTTACTGTTTATCTGAAATTCAAATTGAACTGGGCATCCTATAATTTTATTGGCTAAATCTGGTACCACCTGAAGAAAATTCCAGTTGGGAAAAAGCACCTTGTGAACAAAGGCTTAGAGGGCAGGGGAGTGAGGGTTTGTGAGGAAGAATGTGAACCTCAGCTGGACATCAGTTGATGAAAACCAAGGGCCAAAGGGCATGAAATTCAGTGGAGTGACAAGCTTGGAAATACTCTAAGTTTCACTTTTTAAAAAGAGCTGTTTTGTCCCTAGCCAAAACAACCACCCAAAACAAGCCAAGCCTTTGCAGTCCTTCCTTAGTTGATTTCTAGAAAGTTCCCTTTAATAGGTCTGGTGATTATAAAACAAATTGTCTGAAAGTAAGTCTGATTCAAACTGCTTACTGGCAGAGTGGAATACTCACATGGGAAGAGTTTCATTTTTCTTTGAGTCAATGTAATAACCCCCTTTGTGAATTTGCTGCTTGAACTGTATGCCCAAGGATAGGAAGAGTTCAAAATGTTTAAAGTAGTTTGGACTAGTTGATTCAAGGTAGGGCTAACCACAAGGTGTTTTGGTGCTATATATACCAAGCTATCCTAAAGCAAAAATTAGCTAACTGCATAAAGATTCATGGATGAGGATGCTACTGCAATGATGCTTATGGTTGGGTGGGACCCAAACAAGAATCGCCTATATGCTTACTAAGAGGGAATTGAACATTGTTGAAATGTGTGTACAATGAAATACTAGGCGGTTATTAAAAAGGATCATGGGATTTTTTTAACATATGAAAAATGTTCCCAATCTATTGTTAAATGGAAAAATACATAAAGCTGGATGTAGTATGATCCTCTTTTTGTTTAAAAAGAAAAAGTACACACTCAGAGCAGAAAAAAAGACAAAAAGAAAGAAATTCATAGTCATGGTGTTTTTACAAGTGACCGTGGAATGTAGCTTTGGTCTTATTCTGCTATTTTTTGTCTGTATTTCTCAAGTTCTTCTATGATAAATATCTTTCTTAAATAACCAAACCATTTTAAAGAAAATAATACAAAGCCCCCAGGGCTTTGAGTGAAGTACAAAGATACAGACCCTGTGTGTTCACAACTCTCCACTCCAGGAGCCCTTGGGGATGCTCAAGAAATGTTTTAAAAGGCCACAGAGAGATTCCCCAGAAATAGTCATTCTATTGTAGCAGCGTATTTTCCTCCCCTTGTCAGATCCCTGATGTCTTAATCCCACACCTAGAATACAGTCAACGCTTATTAGAGAAGTGTTGCCATTCCCCTATGGACCACTACTCTCACTCTGGCCTTTTCCTGCTCCTCTGTCCTCCAGCACCCCTAGGGTTATAGCTTTAAGATAGCCCCTCATGCTTATCATGTAAACCTTTCACAGTGTTTCTTTCCTGCTTGGTTTTTTTGAAATCACCTAATTTGTGTTCCTCTTCTATTCCTCCCTCCTTGTCACTTTTCAAATCATTTTCTAGCCTGTCACCCTTTGCACACTAACCAAGAGCTCAGGGTGACAGCATTTTCTGGGTTGGGCTTCCTCCTCCCTTATGAACCCTAAACCTGGTGGCCTCCATGCTGCATCTTAGAACCACCTGGAAGTACATTTTAAAATATGATGCCAGGGCCCTCCTTCCAGAGACTCTGATGTATTTGGTCTACAGTGGAGAGCAGTTCATACTCTTCCCCCAAATGAACCTATAAATAGCCAGCTTTGAGAAGCTCTGGCTTAGCCCCTGTAATCCACATGGCATCACAGCATCTAGGGTGCAATTGTTTCTGCAGAGAGGCCTCACTTGCCTATGCTTTGTGCCCAGTTGGACCTGATTACCAAGCCCTCTGCCTCCAGTTAACCCTTGTGACCTAAATGTTGCTCTTACCACAGCTATTGTCCAGGTTGGGAGGATGAGTCAGCCATGAAATTCCTACTGGACTCATTCCTGAATTGACTGGTATGTATTTTGCCTCCTAAATGTGCAGAGCACCTTGTATGTCTCTCTTCTACTGTCACTCAGAAGTGTGTTGGGGAAGCTGACAAGAATTCATTCTGCTCTCCCAGAACACTCACCACATTCTGTTGGGTTAATTAGGATTTCTTCTCTGTTCTATGCCAGGACCTCATCATCTCCTACCTAGACGGCAACGACAGCCTCTTAACCAGCCCCCCTTGCAATCCTTACCCTATCTAATCCATTTCCTGTGCCACAGCTCCTGGATCCTTCTAAAATCTCTTTTCCCTGGCCATGCCATTCCCTTGCATAAAAGTCTTTAGTAGCTCCTAACTGCCTGTCAGTAAGAAGAATCATTATGAAATTAATTTTAATGGTTATACAGTTCCTAAGTTCTTACTACACATCAGGCACTGTGCTCAGCATGTTATATGTATCATCTCATTTCCCAAAACGTTTTATTATGGAAATTCTGAAACATACCAAAACAGAAGAAAGTGGGAAGCACAGGCCCCCACTCCCTTCTCCATAACTCTAAAATCCAAAAAGCTCTGAAATTCAGAAGTTATCATACATTTGGTGCTAACACCCATTTGGTAGCAAAACCTGACCCAAATAGTATGAATTGTCTGAGTTTTTATTTAATCCACTTAATGTGAATGTTTAAAAGTAACATCGCAGACCTATTAATATACAGTAAGCCCTCACTTAACAGAATGTTAGGTTCTTGAGAACTGTGGCTTTAAGCAAAATGACATATAACAAAACCAGTTTTACCCTAGGCTAATTGATATAAACAAGTGTTAAGGTTTTAGGGTGTATTTCTGGTCACAAAAACATTACCAAACTTATAAGACCCAAAATACATTCAGTATTAAAGATTGAAATAAATGTGAGCTATCCATATATTTAAGAAAAATTAAGAAAAATAAGTTAGGACGTTATTTTCCAACCCACTTATTCTGGTTCATGGTCACAGGGGTCTGGAGCCTATCCAGGCGTCAGCAGCTCAGGGTGCAAGGTAGGAAGGAACCTAGCCTGGACGGGTTGCCTTCCACCTGAGGGCCACTCACAGACACCCACACTGTCTCATACTGGGACAACAGAGACCTGCCAGTCTACAACAACTGCACATCTTCGGGATGTGGGAAGAAACCGGAGTCCCCAGAGAAGACCCACGCAGACACCGGAACATGCCAACTCCACACAGCAGCCCCAGTGAGGCATAGATTTTTTTTATCACCAACATTATATTGAAACAATGTTGAACAAAATGATACTATTTGAGTACCTGCTGTATTTGATGATGGGTGCTGTCCAGACCTGTGCTGAGGGTGTGATATACAGTACAAGCATCTGAATGCCTTTCTAAAATCTGAGTACATCTGAATTCAGAAACACAGGATTTTGGGATAAGGAATTGTATACCTGTAAAATGATTACCTACACACTTGCTACTTAAGTTCAGAAACTGTTAGCATTCTGACATCTTTGCTTTTCCATCAATCTACAGATATAGATGACAAATATAGGGATAGAAATACAGATATAGACATTGCTATGACCCCCCCAAAAGATCTATCTACATTAAATCCCTACCTGTAAATGTTACCTCTTTTAGAAGAGAGCTCTTTGCAGATTTAATTAAGGGTCTTGAGGTGAGATCATCCTGAGTTATCCAGGTGGGCCCTAAATCCAATGACAGGTATCCTTGTGAGAGAAAACAGAAGAGAGGAGGCAATGTGAAAACAGAGGCGGACCTGGCTGGCATAGCTCAGTGGATTGAGCGCGGGCTGGGAACCAAAGTGTCCCAGGTTCGATTCCCAGCCAGGGTACATTCCTGGGTTGCAGGCCAGAACCCCCAGCAACTGCACAGTGATGTTTCTCTCTCCCTCCCTCCCTCCCTCCTTTCCCTCTCTAAAAATAAATAAACAAAATCTTTTAAAAAAAAAACAAAGGCGGAGATTAGGGCAATGTGACCACAAGTCAGGGAAAGGAAGGAATGGCAGAAGAGGCAAGGAAGGACATTCTTTTAGAGCCTCCAGAGGGAGCATGGCCCTGCCAACACCCTGATTTAAGACTCCTGGCCTCAAGCACTTTGAGAGAATAAATTTCTGCTGTTGTAAGCCTCCCAGTGTGTGGTAATATGTTGTGGCAGCCCAAGGAAAGTAATGCAGTTTTAAATACAGATAAAGATATTGACATAGCTGTGAACATAGGCTGAACCAATTAAAAGTACTGACAGCCCTGATGACACTTCATTCTTGAATCCTTGCATACATCTCGTTGAATCCCCCAGAGCCCTGTGATATATATCACTGTGCTCGTTTTAGAGGCCAGGAATGGAGGCACATAGAAAGCATGCCCAGTGCCATTTCTTGCCATTCCTGCAGTCAGGCACAGAGCAAGGGGCTTGCACCTGACCTGCCACCAAACGTGCCAGCAACCACTCTGGAACCCCAGCTGGAAGAGGTGAGGGCAGGCAGCAGCCCTGCCCCCTTAAAAGGTAGGAATTTCCCTAAGCACTCTCAGCAAGGAAGCCAACCTGGAGAGCTTCCCTGACTAGGAGCTTCCCTGGAGAGCTTCCCTGACTGGAGCAGGTCCAGCCCAGTGTTCTGTTGCTTTGTCCTTCCTGCCCCCATGTGGATAGAGTCAGCAGGGTCAGTCAGTGCTACAGCTGGGTTGGGATGGCTGCCTCCTCAGCAGGGATGCCTGTGTTTGTCTGAGCAAGATGACACAGGCAGACGTTGCCACTGGGTCAGCTGCATGGAGATGGAAGCTGGCTGGGGAACTAACGAGCTTGTAAATTGGAGAGGAATTAGACTATCAGATGGTGAGGCAGGACACAACACAGCCACCCACTGGAGTCTTAGCCATAACTCAGGGAAAGCACAGCATTTTCCTCAGGAAGAGGTCATCTGAAGAGCAAAGCAAATCAGGATGCTCACTTAGAGGGGAAATTTATGGCTCTATTAGTAAAGTACCCCACAAGGCTGACGCAGGGAGCTGGGAGAAGAGGACTGATTATCTGTTTTTCAACCTACGAAGAGGGGTCCCCTTGGGGAAGAGACCTGACTCAATAGGAGGGCTTGGAAAAGCTTGCCAAGGGGCATTATGGGAGGTGCCTGAGGGATCCTGTCTAGAGCAGCAAGGAGAGGGCATAGAGAGCTGATTCTCCCTAATCACCTCCCAATTTAACCGGAGAAACAAGTGATTTATATGAGAAAGTTTGAACAATTTTATTTAGTGAAATGAGTTGTGCTGTTAAAATTTTTTAATCCCTTTAACACATCTTTTTCAGCTAAGCCACTGCAGTCAGCAACAAGATTCATTCAATGAGCACTTGATGATAAATGAGCACTTACTGCATAGCAGACACTGTGCCAGGTACTGTTGACAGGAGTGAACCAAATAAGCATGACCCTTGACCTCTTGGAATATATAGCCTCTTAGGTAAACGGATATTAGAAAGAATGAATTCACAAATAAATATGTAATTATAAGTTGTTACCTGTTCGATACAGGAAAAAAGTCATAGGAAATAGAATGGCAGCATGGAGGGGTAGGGTGGCCAGAGAAGGCTTCTCAGAAGAAGGAAAGTTTCAGTTGAAACCAGAAGTGGAATGGGAATTAGTTGGTGGTGGGCAGGGGGAATGGAGTTGTGAGGAGACTTGGATATTTTCTTAAAACATTACAACTTTCTCTGAACAACCCATCTACATATAGAGGAAGTAAGGTAGCCCCTAGGAAATAATTATTTTTTCAGCCTTTGTATTACTGGTAATTGGGCTGATTTCCCTTATACCCAGTGCCAGCACCCTGGATGACACTGAATGTGGTAAAGAACTCAGAGGCAGTGACTCTGAATATGACATTTGCACAGAGTGCCTTCCAGGAATCTCAGGTCACTCATTCATCTGTTCATTTGTTCAACAACATTTTTCTGTTTATACTAAGTAGGAAGCCACCCTACAGCTGGAATGGAGTGATGAGGGGGCTGTGAACCTAGCTCCTACATGGCATAAAACAAAATAAGGAAAGGTAGATAGAGAGTGTGAGAAGGGAACACTGAGGGTGACAACCTGTGGATAATGTGGTAGGTGCTCAAAAGCATGGACGATGGTGGCAGATTACCTGGGTCTGAAGCCTAGCTCTGTCACTTACTAGCTATTTGACCTTGGGTGAATGACTTAACCTCTCTGTGTATCCATTTCCTTACTTCTCAAATAGTACCTCATTATGTTGATATGAGGCTTCAGTTATTGATATGTGTAAAGTCTAATACATAGCAAGAGCTATAGAACTATTTGATGAGTAAATTGTAGCAAAGTAGAAAAAATGCTTTTCACTTTTAAAAAAGTTTACATATAGTCCTGGTGGGTAGGCTCAGTTGCTTAGAGCATCTTCCCTTACTCCAAAAGGTTGGTGGTCCAATTCCAGGTCAGGATACATACCTAGGTCATGGGTTCAATCCCTAGTCAGGGCAAATATGGGAAGGCAACTGATCTATGTTTCTCTATCACATAAATGTTTCTCCCTCACATAGATGTTTCTCCCTCTCTCTGTCTCTCTCTCTTCCTCTATCTTTAGGGAAAAAAAAACAATGAAAACATATCTACAGGTGAGGGTTTAAATTTTTTTTTAAGTTTAC
Organism: Phyllostomus discolor; assembly: GCF_004126475.2. Taxonomy (NCBI): domain Eukaryota; kingdom Metazoa; phylum Chordata; class Mammalia; order Chiroptera; family Phyllostomidae; genus Phyllostomus; species Phyllostomus discolor. Next base: position 100,153,881 of record NC_040905.2, on the reverse strand, counting down.
ATATAAGAAGCACAAAGAACTATGTATAGATAACCATGCATTTACCAAAGTTGAGTAAATTTAACTGAGAGTGTGTGTGTATGTGTGTACAAAGTAATTTAGTCTCTTGTGTTCTCTTATTCAGGGTCCTTCCCCAACCTGTTACTGTGAATTCAGTATGTTTGTATCTTTCTAATCAATGTGCTTATGATTTATTACCTACATATCCTATAAACTATATTTAGTATATGTGATCCTATTTATAAAAATGGGATCATTTCCTGCATATCATTTTGGAATTAGCTTCAGTCCCCTCAACATTACATTTCAATATCCATGCATGTTGATACATATCCAGTTCATTCATTTTAATAGCTATCTAATATTCTATTGTGTAAATATACAGTAATTTATTTATCCATTCCCTTCCTAGTGGAAATTCAGGTTGTTTCGAGTTTTTTTATGAGTGCAAACACTGCTGCATAACTGCCTTTGAACTTGTTCCTCATGAATGTGTACAAAAGTTTCTAAACTTACACCAGAACGTGTACTTGGAAATGTTGTCACCAGGTCAGTTGCATCTTCAACTCGACCCCATACTGCCAAATTGCTCTCCACAGGGATTGTACCAATTTCCACTCCCACCAACAGTGCATATTAAAGGGTTAAACCTGGATCCTTTCAGCATGGAATATCTATGTCCCTAGACTCTTACAAGGGTGCAGGAATCTTTGCATCCTTGTTAGTCTCTGCCGTCATCACATCTTTGTGAGATAGAGCTGTGGGGGAGTGGTTCTAGCTAAAGGAGAGCACTGAGTTTCAGGGGCTCTCTAGGATCCTGGATTTCTGTCATTTATGCTGACCTTTAGATGAGTGGTATCTCAGCTGTGTTCCTTAGATCACCAAGGTTCTATGCTTTCATCAAAGTTAAGAGGAGGAGGCTGTGGAAAAGGTGAAAAGGGAAGATGACCAGAATGAATTCTAGGCCTCCCTTCACCTTCTCAGCCCAAGCAGTTATGTTCTAGCCTATATGCATGCTGAGAAAGACTTTATTTGGGGGAAAGAAAAGTCCACTGCTTAAAAAGGAGGGAAGGAGAGGTCTAAATCTTTTTTTAATTGAATAATTAATTAACTTCCAAAACAAAAAGCCCTAGGCCCAGATGAGTTTACTGATAAGTCTTACCAAACACTCAAGAAAAAAATAATAACAATTCTCTACATCTCTTTCAGAAGATAGAAGCAAAACAAACACATCTTAACTCATTCTGTGAAGCCAGAATTACCCTAACACCAAAACCTGATAAAGATATTATAAGAAAACTACAGATCAGTATTTGTCATGAACATAAACCAATATCTCTTCTGCAAAAATCCTCAACAATATATTAGCAAATCAATTTAACAATGCATAAAAAGATTTACCCATCATAACCAAGTGGGGTTTATCTGAGGTTTGTTAAGACTGGTTCAACACATAATACAATTAATTAATGTAATTCATTGCATTAACAGGCTAAAAGAGAAAAATCACATGATTATAGTGATAGATGCAGGAAAGCAAAACCCAGCACCCGTCACAATAAAAGCTCTCAGTAAATTAAAATTAGAGGGGAATTTTCTCAACTTACCAAGGAATATCTACAGAAAATCATACTGCTACCGTCATACTTAATGGTGAGATAAAGTTTTTCCATTAAGAGTAGGAACAAGGGAATGGTGTTCCCTTTCATGATTGCTTTGCAGCATTGTACTAGAAGTTCTAACTAATGCAATAAGACAGGAGAAGGAAATAAAAAGTATACAAATTGAGAAGACAGAAATAAAACTGTCTTTGATCACACATGGCATAATCTATGTATAAAACCCAAAAGAATCTGAATATACAAATAAAACCTATTGAAACTATTTGCAGTTATAAGCAGGGTTGCAGGATGTGAGAGTAGTATACAAAAGTCAATCACTTCCCTACACACCAACAATGAACAAGTGGAATATGAAATTAAAAACACAATACAATATGCAATTGACACCCTTCAAATGAAATAAATACTTAGATGTAAGTCTAACAATATGTACAATATCTCAATAAAGAAAACAAAACTCTGATGAAGGAAATCAAAAAAGATCTAAATAAATGGAGAGAGATTCCATGTTCATGGATAAATAGACTCAATATTTTCAGGATGTCAGTTCTTCCCAACTTGATCTAGAGATTCAATGCAATCCCAATCAAAGTCCCAGCAAGTTATTATGTGGCTAATCACAAAATGAAGCTAAAGTTTATATGGAGACGTAAAAAGACCCAGTGCAGCCAACACAATATTGAAGGAGAATAAAGTTTGAAGATTTACAGTAACTAATAAAGCTATAGTAATCAAGATATTTTGTCCCACCTATGGGGTGGGTTTTCCATTCTCCCACATGAAAGGTTAGAACTGACTGGCATTGAGTATATCTCCTCCCCCAGTTGTCCTCTGATTAAACTCCAAAAGGTTAAATTCTAGTTAACTAGTTTCTCCTAAAGCCAAGCTTGTTTAAGGAGAATAGATGGCCCTGGTCGGTGTGGCTCAGCAGATTGGATGCTGGCCTGCAAACCAAAGGGGTCACTGGTTGATTCCTTTGATTTCAGTCAGGGAACATGCCTGGGTTGTGAGCCAGATCCCCAGTACGGGGTGCTCAAGAGGCAACCCCACATTGATGTGTCTCTCCTTTTCTCTCTCTCTAAAAATAGATGAACAAAATGTTTAAGAAATTAAACTTGAAAAACAAACCCAAATATGACAGTTTGTTACCCACCATATTGTTTTGCTAGGGCTGCCATAATGATCACAAACTGGAAGTCCTGAACAACAGAAATCTATTGTCTCAGTTTGTAAGACTGGAAATCTGAGACCAAGGTGTCAGGAGGGTTGCACTTCCATTGATGACACTAGAAAGTGGCCAAAATGGTGTAATAATCTACACATACTGTAGGGAACCACTTCGCAAGGCATGGAAATGTAGCTGAGCACACACAATGATTTGTGTGACTTTTTCTCTCATCAAATTAGGGAAGTTTTCCATCATTACTTTTTCAAATAGTTTTTCTATCCCTTGCTCTTCTTCTTCTCCTTTTGGTATCCCTATTATACAGGTATTACTATCTTTCATATTGTCTTGCATTTCTCTTAATCCCTCTTCATTCTTTCTGAGCCTCTTTTCCTTTTCTTGCTCTTTCTGGATGTTTTTTTCTACTTTGTCCTCCAGTTCACTGATCCGATCTTCTGCTTCATCAATCCTGTTTTTGATTCTTTCTATTGTGTTCTTCAGTTCAGAAATTGTATTCTTCATTTCCTCTTGGCCCTTGTTGATAGTTTTTCTATTTCCTTTTTCATATTGATATAGTTTGTAGTGAGTTCATTGTAGTTTCCCTATAGTTTCTGGTAATTCACTGTGAGCTCATTGAGCTTCCTGATAACCATTGCTTTGAACTCAGTATCTGATAGTTGAGTTGCCTCTATTTCATTTAGCATTCTTCCTTAGGTTTCCTCCTTTCCCTTCATTTGGGGATTGTTTCTTTGTCTTCTCATTGTTTGTGAGACTCTTCTTATTATCCTTGCTTCTTAAATTGATCTGTTCTAGTTCCCTGAGTTTATGGTGTGAACTTCTGTGGTAAAATACCTGTGAGATTCAGTGGTGCAGACTCTTTCTGGTATCCTGGTGTTCTCAGCTTCCCCCTATTCCTTTTTGTGATCAGTTGGAGGGGTAAGGCAAAATGGTTTAGGACAGCAAGAGAGTATTCTATGGTATTTACAGTAGCAGCCAGTAGAGAAGAGATAGGAGATCCTTTGGATATGTATTGTGTTAACCGTGATATTCCACTCCACTAGCCATTTTTTAGAAAGGATGGAAAGCAGATAAGACTCTTGTTAGGGAGGAAAGTATTGTAAGTTGGATCTAGAAAGCAGTGAGGCTGTGGGATGTCAGATTCTGAGGTAGGGTCAGAGTAAAGAATAGTAGATAGGTGTAGTGTGTGAGAGAATAGAGTTAACCACTACAGTAATAGAGTTCGGGAAACTGAGAGGTGGGCTGAGATCTGGGAGGGGTGTTGTGTAGTATTTACAATTATATGGAATAGGTCTTATTTACAGTAATATTAGAGCAACAATCATATGACAGAATCTATGAGATCTAGATAACAAGAATAGGGGGGTATAGAACTTTGAGTAGTGTACTAATGGAACACAAATGAAGGACAGTAAATTAGCAGTACATTATGAATGAGATAACAGGGGAAATCTATGAAAATGATACAGTATAAGCAGCCAAACAAAGAAGACTATACAGAAAGAAGAGGAATACCAAAATACTATTAAAATAAAAATGTAAGAATAATGAAAAATTGTAATACAAATATGCAATAACTTGCAGGTTCCAAAAAAAGGAAAAAAAGCAGAAGATAGAGTGAAGAAGAGATAAATTTGGAAAGGAAGGAATAACACTAGAGTGAAAGAAAGGGAAGCATAAGGAATTGAGAGATATAAAAATAAGAATTAAAAAATAAAAAGTTACTTTAAAAAAAATAAAATCAATCTAAAAACAAAACAAAAACAAAGAAACAAACAAACAAACAAAAAAACCTCTTGTTGGTTTCTAACTGGCCAAACCAGTTTTTCTGGTCTTTCTGGCTTCAGCAGGCTAAGGGGCGTATGGAATGGTTTTCTGCCTTCCCAATCTGAACTCAGTCAGTGTCTCAGGTACTGTCCCCAGGGCTAGCCGCCAGGTCTCCTCAGAGCCAGTCTGGTGCCTCTCCGCTGGGCCCTGTGTGAGAGTCTGGGCACTCCCAAGCATGCTCTCTGGAGCTCACCACCTAGGGCTCCGATATCCCGAGGAGCGCCCATACCTTTTCTGGATTCATGGTGTGAGCACCGGAATCCCCAAGGGGCGTGTACTTCCCCCGAGTTCACTGCTGTGGGCTTCAGGATCCCAGGTAGCCCCCACTCCTTTTCCGGGTTCACGGCCTGAGCACTGGGGATCCTTAGGGGGTGCACGCTTACCCCAAGTTCACTGCCACGGGCTCCAGGGTCACACGGAGCCCCCATGCCTTTTCCTGGCTCACAGTGTGAGCTCTGAGGATCCCAAGGGGCGTGCACTTTCCCCCAAGCTCACGGCCTGTGCACTGGGTATCCCATGGAGCGCTGTGCCTTTTCCGTGTTCAGTGCTATGGGGTCTGGGCCTTCCACAAAACCACACTATCTCCAGGTTAGGGGTGCAGGCGCACGACCAGGCTGCCCTTGGTCACGCAGAATGGGGAGCACACTCTTCCCAGAGCTATGTGTGGGTGCTCGAAGCCCCTGTATGATTGTCTCTCAGTCCTCACTCCCCTCTCTGCTTCAAGCAACGAGGCCTCCCCTTGTGTTGCTCAATCCCTGTTTGGCTGGGAGGGAGCGGTTGACCCAGCTCTCTCCCAAGTGCCCTGAGGCAGACCCAGGAGCACCGAGCCTGGGGGCTGCAACCTCCCCGGTCCTCACGCTGATCTCGCTGATCTCGGGGCCCTTATTATCCTGAAGCAGTCTCCTTATCGTCTGGTTTTTCAATGTCTGCTATAATTTTTGATCTCCAATTTTCATAAATGTGATATTGTTGGCCTTTTGCTCTGTTTCTCTGTAGATGGGCCAGTTTTTTTCCCATGTGTAGGGGTAAGTGGAATTTGCTTCCTCCTACCACGCCACCATCTTCCAAGTCCTAAACTTTCTAATAAATTGCTTATCTCCATTTCATGTAGTTGTTCTTCTGGAGAATTTTTTTGTTCTTTCATTTGAGGTCTGTTTCTTTGTCTTCCCATTTTGACTTTCTTTGTATTTTCTGCCTTGGTTGTTAAACTAATCAGTGATATGGCCTGAAGCTGTAATCAGCAGCCCAGCTTAAGGACCACAGTGTGGGGCAGAGTAATTCCTGCTGGTAAGGCTGTTGCTTCCTCTCAGATTGATGCCACTTAGGGAAGAATGCTCTGTCTGAGAAAGATGGTTTCTGCAGTATGGGGAGTGACTCAGTACAGGGATGCTGATAGCTATTCCTTCAGTTCTCTCCCCAAAGCCACCAACCCCAGACTTTCCTCAAGTGTCTCTAGTCTACTCTGTCCTCCCTCTGCTGTAGCTCAGAGTAAGTGGCTGCAAACAAAATTTTGTCTGTTGGCCCTTTAAGGGGCTCTCTGCATCTCCAGCTGTCTCTCCTTGGCAGACAGAAATCCCACTGCTTTTCACAGCTGGATGTTATCTGAGTTCCTTTCCTGGCTCTACTGCTGTAGGCTGGGGAGCCCAGCTTGGGGTTTAGACCCCACACTTCTGAAGGTTGCTGAGAATATCCCTCCAAAGCTTCAGCTGCCACCTGTGGGAGCCCAGCCAACCCTCTCACTCTTCCTCTGCACTCCTTACCACTCTTATTGTGGTGAAGTGGTTTCTTCAGTCTGTCCATGGTTATAAGGCTTCTCTCCAGCTAGTGTTCAGTTGGTTATTCAGGATGCTTTCTCTACAATTGAGTTGTAATTCCAGACTGGCCCTGAGAGGAGATTAGTGACTCCTCTTCCATCTTTGTCACTCCTCTGCCATCTTTGATCTCTATCTGTCATACTATTTGTAATATCTGGAACTTTGTCTCCAATAAGTCATGGATATTTTCTCTTTTTAAAATATATTTTATTGATTATGCTATTACAGTTGTCGTCCCATTTCCTCCCTTTATTCCCCTCTGCCCTGCACACCTCCTCCCACTTGCACCCCCCCCACTTTAATTCATGTCCATGGGTCATATATATAAGTTCTTTGGCTTCAACAATTCCTATACTATTCTTAACCTCCCCCTGTCTATTTTCTACCTACCATTTATGCCTCTTATTCCATGTACCTTTTCCCCCATTCCCCACCTCCACTTTCCCACTGATGATCCCCATGTGATCTCCATTTCTTTGAATCTGTTCCTGTTCAAGTTATTTGCTTAGTTTGTTTTTTTATTTTTTATGTTCAGTTGTTGAGAGTTGTGAGTTTGTTGTCATTTCACCATTCATAGTTTTTTAACTTCTTCTACTTCTCAGATAAGTCCTTTTAACATTTCATATAAGGGCTTGGTGTTGATGAACTCCTTTAACTTAACCTTGTCTGGGGAGCACTTTATCTGCCCTTCCATTTTAAAAGATAGCTTTGCTGGATAGAGTAATCTTGGATGTAGGTCTCTGCCTTTCATGACTTTGAATACTTCTTTCCAGCCCCATTTTGCCTGTATGGTATCTTTTGAGAAATCAGCCAATGGTCTTATGGGAACTCCTTTGTAGGTGACTGTCTTCTTTTCTCTTGCTGCTTTTAGAATTCTCTCCTTCTCTTTAGCCTTGGGAAATATAATGATGTGCTTTGGTGTGTGCTTCCTTGGTCCAACTTCTTTGGGACTCTCTGAGCTTCCTGGACTTCCCAGAAGTTTATTTCCTTTGCCAGATTGGGGAAGTTCTCCTTCATTGTGTTTTCAAATAAGTGTTCAATTTCTTATTCTTCCTCTTCTTCTTCTGGCACCTCTATGATTCAGATGTTGGAATGTTTAAAGTTGTCCTGGAGGTTCCTAAGCCTCTCCTCATTTTTTTGAATTCTTGTTTCTTCATTCTGTTCCAGTTGAATGTTTATTTCTTCCTTCTGGTCCAAATCACTGATTTGAGTCCTGGTTTCCTTCCTTTCACTGTTGGTTCCCTTTATTTCACTTTTCATAGCCTTCACTTTTTCCTGTATTTTGTGACCATACTCAACCAATTCTGTGAGCATCCTGATTACCAGTGTTTTGAACTGTGCATCAGATAGGTTGGCTATCTCTTCATCACTTAGTTGTATTTTTTCTGGAGCCTTTTTTTTTTGGGGGGGGGGGTCTCAGCATGCCTGTTATGTAGTAAGGGGCAGAGCCTTAGGTATTCACCAGGGCAGGGCTACCCACTTTGCTGGGTTGTTGTGCTATATGTGGGGTAGGGATCTGAGAGGGAACAGTAAGGCCCACTTAGCTCTCTGCTGGCTTCCAGTTCCCTCCACTGCTACCTACAAGCAAATTGGGCCCTTCTGGTGCTGATTCCCAGGTGGGTAGTTTTGTGTATTTTCTAGGACTCTGAAGATGTCTCTAACAAACTGTCCTGTGAGGCTTGGAGTTTCTCCCACCGCCTCAATTTCCACAGGATTTCTTTCAGTCAGAGGCTTCGAGGCTCTATTTCCCTGCACTGGAACCCTGGGTTGCATGGACTGTCTTGCTCCCCAGTTGTTCTTCCAGTTTATCTATACATGAATGTGGGACTGCCCCCTCCACCAGCTTCCACCTCGCCTGGTCTGCCAGCCACTGCCTTGCCCACCCCGGTCCTCCCACCACAGCCTTACTGCAAGTCCTCTCTGCCGGCTGCCCATTGTACCAGTCTGGATGAATGTTTCTTCTTTAACTCCTTGGTTGTCAGACTTCCATACAGTTTGATTTTATGGCAGTTCTGGTTGTTTTTTTGTTTTTAAATTTGCTGTTGTCCTTCTTCAGGTTGTGCAAGGAGGCACAGTGTGTCCACCTATGCCTCTGTCTTGGCCAGAAGGAAGTCATGGATCTTTTCATATCATGTCCCAGGTGTTTCAATTATTTCAAAATATCACTTATCCTCATCAGTACTTTGGAATAAAAATTGTTATTAAGCCTAATGCTAAATCATGTTATTTAACACATTAATAAAAGGAATACATTATTAGATCACAGTTTTTGTATTTGAGAACTGCATTTCAGAATAACTGGTTTTCTTCAAAATGTTATGTATTTTTTGTTATATATTTTAAAACATTATTCTGAGAAAAAGTTCATAGGATTGCCAAAGAGGTCCCTAGCATAAACAAGTTAAGAACCACAGCTTTCAGCAGAAGAGAAATAGCATAAAGATATATATCCCTACCTTCATATTCTCTCTCCCATCAAATACAGGGTTTTAAGATGGGGGATGGGGACAGAGAGGTACATGTTCAGGAAATTGCATTTCCATTTGTAAAGTACTATGTGATTAAAAGTGCTATGCAAATTTGTCCTGAAACATGTCAAACCAAGTGAAAATACCCCCCCACCCACTCTGTGCACATTAAAATATAAACATCCAAAGGCAGAAGCTTTGTCTATTTCACTTCTGTGCTCCCAGATGTATATTAGTCTAGGTTCTCTAGAGAAATACAACAAATAGGGTACATATAAATATATACCTAGAGATAGAGACAAAGAGATCTAGAGTAAAAGAGAGATTGAGATTTATTACGAGTACGTGGTTCATGAACTTAGGAAAACTGAGAAGTCCCAAGATTTACAGTTGACAGGCTAGCCACCCTGGAGAGCCTGAGTCTGAGGCCAGAGGTAGGAGAAGACTAATGTCCCAGCTTGAAGGCAGTCAGGCAGGAGGAGCGCGTTCTTATTCACAGAAGGGTCAGTATTTTTGTTCTATTCAGACCTTCAACTTATTGGATGGGGCCCACCTACATTAGGGAGGGGAGTCTGCTTTATTCAGTTTATGAATTAAAATGTTAATTTCATTTAGGAACACCTACACTAAATGTCTGGGCACCCTGTGACCCGGTCAGGTTGACACGTAAAATTAACCATCGATGGTGCTCAATAAATATTTGTGGAAAAAATGAATGAAGAATTAAAAAGGCATGCTAGGAATATCCGAATGTGGCCAGCAAGGAAGTGGAGAAGCAGCCAGGGAACTAAACCATCCTCCTTGGGGATTACTCTTTCCTGAGGATAAGAGGGAAAGGGAACAAGCCTTCCTTGGCTTCTGTTACCACAGTTTGCTTTAGACAGACACGCTGGGAAGCCACAGGGACTGCTTAAGGCTATGCCTATCAACTAACAATTTTCCTAAACTGTGGCAGAGGAACTTAGCTGGGAAGGCAATCTTCAAACAAAGCTGGTTGGTAACTTACATATCACTGGGAAAATGGAAGGTCCTTAAAGGAAATCCTGGCAGATTCCAGAGGCTTCAGAATTCCTGGGACCATGCAACATGAATCTGGTTTAAGCCTCTAACAAAGTAACAAATTCTCCTGATCTTCCTGCCCCTCTCCCACACAGACTGCCTTCTGAAGTCTACAGGGCCCTGGGGGACACTGAGGATGACTCTCAGGCAGATGACCCATTGAGTCATGAACCCCTTCAAATGGCAAATTCATTTGCACTTCTACCTCATCCTCCCACTACTTAACTGCTGCAGCTCCTGAGACATCAGAGAGATGGCTGCGAATGACCAAGACTCCAAACTTTAAAACATTACAGTGGATGAAACCCACCTTCAAAGGACTAGAAGAGAGATTTGAAGTCTGCAGGTCATTATTTCCAACCACAGGGGAGGCAGGAGGAGCCCTGTTGAAAACTTCCAGGAAGTGTCACTGAAGCTGATGGATGCAAGATGACTAGAGCGTGGATAGGCCTGGGACAGACAATCCAAATGGGACCCATCAGTAGATGAATGAGTGCCTTCCCTCTTCAGAGGATCCTATTTTCCATTTGACTCCTTTATTAAAGGTGCTACTTTGCCCAGACATACAGAGACATGCATGTGCACACAGTCACTCAAAACTCTTAGCAATGAACTCCACTCTGGAGATTCATGCAACAGCTAATGCATAGCAGGGGCTGCCCAGGAATTGAGAGAAGAACAACACCGGCTGACCCTGTCACTACCTGGGTTATCTCTTCCCAGCCAGCAGATGCCATAGCAAAACTTGTTCAGCAAGGGGGTAAAGAAAGAGCTGGGTGTAAATCAGCTCTTTTCTATAGCAGCACATGGAAGCAGAGATAAAGAACAGGAAATTGTGGATGGTGCCACAACCAAGGCCACAGCAAATCTGTTTCAGTCAGGGATTCTTAGTTTGGGGATAAACTTCAGCAGGAATTTTCATAGCCTTTGAGTTTCCTGGCAGTTTGTTTATACTTGCTATATAAATAAGCTATTTGGTTACTGTTATGAGCTGAATTGTGTCCCCCTACAATTTATATGTTGAAGTCCTAACCCTCAGTACCTCATAATGTGACTATATTTGGAAATAGGGTCTTTAAAGGAGTGATTAAGGTAGCATGAGATCACTGGGGTTGGCCCTAATCCAACATGACTGTCCTTAAAAGAAGAGGAGATTAAGACATAAAATACATGGGAGGACCATGTGAAGACACAGGGAGAAGACAGCCATCTGCAAGCCAAGGAGAGAGGCCTCAAGAGAAACAAGGCCTGCTGACGCCTGGATCTTGGACATATGTCCTCCAAAATTGTGAGAAAATAAATTTCCATTATTTAAGCCATTCTGTAGTATTTTGTTACAGAAGTCCAGGAAAACTCATATGGGCTCTCCACAGCAAAGAGCTTGAACACACCCTCCTATCATGGAACTGTCTATTCAAAGGAGTCCCAGGCTGGATGTATTACCACTCTTGCCTGGAAGTCTTTGGACCATTCTGTACTTTTTAAATTTTAGTGTTGGGAGGTAAAGCCCCAATTCTCCCACTCTAGTTTCAACTTTGAGAATGAATGGGAACCTAATGAAAACTTGTCTTTTGTTGAGGTCTCCATGTCCATCCAAAATACCTTTTCCACATGCAACCCCCAGAGATGTCTCCTGTGCTGAGACTAAGGAGTGGATGAAATGAAAAGGGACCAAGCAGAAGCTAGCCCTTTGTAGTTACCCACACTGAGCTGTGAAGGCCTTAACCGTATGATGACACTTCCCTTCTCCTGGAAATCCTGGAGACATTGAGACAGCTATGATTGTTCCCATTCCACAGATGAGAAGCTAAGGCACTGAACAATGGAATAGCTTAAAGCATTGTTTTCACCCAGTGGTAGGATTACTTTGGTGCTTGCATAAATCTTTGGTGTAAAGGGGTCTGTGGATATGAGTATGTGGTTGTGGATATGGATGTGTGTGTATGCATTAAAATAGCCACCTAATCAGTGTCCTCATTTTCAGTCTCCGTCCCCTCCAAACTCTTTCCACACTGCATCCAGAGGAGGTTTCTATAGATTATGTCTGATTTTATAACTCTCATATTAAAACCTTCCAGTGACTCCCCATTGCTCTTAGAATAAGTCTTAAATGTTGAGCATGATTTAGAAGGCCATGAAACATCTGACCTGTCCCTCCACTCACCAGTCTCCTTCGACTCACCACTACCACTTCTGCAGTGCTAAACTTCTCTCTACCCCCTTGCTTTTCCCCCCCAAACATTCTCCTTCCTCCATGTTTCACCTGGCCAACTCCTTCCCATATATCATTCTCAGATTAGGCAAAACTTCTTTCAGAAAGCACCCCCGCCAATAAATCTCACAGCTGGCTTCAGTGTCCCTCTGTGAACCTCCCCTTCAACCTATGCTTTCCTGCTTCTCAAATAATTGGTTTATTAGTCTCCTGACTAGGGTATAAGCTTGATAAGGATAAAGTCTCTTTCTTATTTTCTCTGAGTACAATTCATGGCACATGGTAGATGCTCATTGAATATTGGTTTAAATGAATGTTGAATTTAAGTCATATAATAGACATTTGGGTCAGGAGAACAAGGTACTATCTTTCTCTTATGTTTGGGCATTTTCACAATTATTACCCCCCAAAAGGAATGTTTAACAAAAATACACCTTGACCTTAAGTTAAGTAGAGGTTGACCTTAAATCAGCTATCAGGCAAAGGAGCTATAACTCTTGCTTCCAGTGGAATAACTATTTCCCTTTCCTGGGAATTTCCTCTAGCTAGAAGATAGAACTTGCATGATATGATCCCTTTCTGCTCTGAGTTTTCATGGTCTGTCAAGGAAATTCAATGAAGATAGTTGTTTGGATGAAAAGGCTCAGTTACTCCTGATCAAATGTTTATGAAAACTGTAATGTTCTGCCTACTGTTACCAAGTGAGTCTTACCAACCAACCATCTAGCCATCCTAGAAATATTTAAATATCTCTCATATTCTAGGCACTATATTGGGTTCTGGGGAAATGATGGTGGCAAAGTCATGATGATCCATGTCCTCATGGAGCTGAGCTTATATGAGGGATGGACAGCAAACTGGTGTAAGATAAACCATTTTGTTCTGCATTTGGAAGGGGGTACATATATAAGACATCATCAGAAAGAGCATAATTGTATCACCATAAATAAAAAGTCCAGGCTTCTTTATATTCTTTACTTTTTCCCTGTTGGACTACCTCAGATGGGTCCCTAGGAGTATGCCAGATTCTGGCCACCCATCTTCCCTTTACTGCCTCTCTGCTGTCTCCCCGGTGACCCTCCCCCATCCTTCTAGATTGCCACATGGTCAAAACCATGGTTGTATTATTCCTGGCTTCATCCTGAAAGGAATATGGTAGATACTTTCCTTCACAGTAATCCTCTCAACTTATTCAGAATAAACCATTTAAAACTGGAAAGCATTATGCTAAACTAAATAAGCCAAGCAGCGAAAGACAAATACTATATGATCTCACCTTTAACAGAAACCTAATCAACAAAACAAAGAAACAAGCAAAATATAACCGAAGTCACTGAAATAAAGAACAGGCTGACAGTGTTCAGAGGGGAGAGGGGAGGGAATTTCAGGGGAATTCCCTGAAAAGGGGGAGGGGGAAGGGTTTTCAGGAACAAGTATAAAGGACACATGGACAAAAACTAGGGGTGGGTGGAAATGGGAGGGAGGTGGGGAGGGCTGGGTAGGTGAGCTGGGATGGGAGTAAAAGAAAATTGTACTTGAACAATGATCAAAATAAAATTTTAAAAAAGTGGGGAAAAAAAGAATAAACCATTTAAAAGATAAGCAAACCTCTTGCTGATTATTGATGGGCTCTCATGGCATAAATGCAATGACTTATTATACCAAGAACCCCCTTTCCTATAAGAAGAGATGAGGATAGGAGTGTGCTGTGGGAGTAAGTACTAAAGAGGCTCTTTGCTCAGACCAGAAAGCATCAAGAAAGGCTCTCAGAGGAAATGACATCTCTGCTTCCATCCTGGCTCCATCTTTCTTCAGAAGAGCTGTCAAAGTGCTTTGCTCTTATTTTTGTTATTATTTGTTCTATACTGGGTAGAAGATGGAGGGGACATCTCTATCCAGTGAATTGGTTGTAAATAACAAAGCCCAGCTCAAACTGCACTTATAATATAGGGGCAAAAGGTACTGGCAGACAATATACACAACATACTGTTTCATGGCTCTGGAAAGTAGAGAAATAACAGACTTCAGACATAGTCTGATCAATACTCTGGCTTCAGCCCCATTTGTCATTATAACTCTTTTCTCTGCCTTAGTGAGTGTTTCCCTCAGCATAGCAAAATGGTAGTCACAGCTCCAGGCTACACTTTCCAAAGCAAAAGATTGTTTTTGACTCAGCTGTAGAGACAAAAATCATGAGATTCTTTATGATTTGGGCCAGCTTAGGTCACACACGCACCTCAGAGCCACTCACAGTAGCTGGGGGAATGGAATGCTATGATTGGTTTAGCTTAGGTCTCATGCTCACCTCTGGAGACTTTCCTGAACATGAAGCCCCTAACAGAAACTGGGGGCTACTGGGAAGGAGGATGGGAAGTAATAGATGCTAGGGGTTGCTTCTGTGTGAGAATCAGCTTCAACTGTGAATAATAGAGACCCAAACTAGCAGTGGCTTAAAATAGAAGATACTTTTTCTCTCATGAAAAGGTAGGTAGGTAGTCCTGGAAGGACTGGTAGGATTACCTGGAAGGTAGTCCCTGGCCGGGATGGACTCAATATCCTTCTATATGTTTCTTCTACTGTAAATGGTCTCCATTCCATGTTCATTTCACTGCCAAAATAGTCCCCACAGCTAGTGGGTAAGCAAAATACATACCCACAGCTTTGAATGAAATTTCCCAGAAGTTGTACGTACCTCTTTTCATTGATATCCCATTGCCAAAACTGAGACACATGGCCACACATTGCTGCAAGGAAGGCTGGAAAATACAGTTTTCATTCTAGACAAAATTATGCTCCACAAAAATCATTTTCTTCTGGAAGAAAGAAAGACTGGATATGGAGGGACAACTGATATTCCTTTGCTCAGCATCCTCTGGTATCCATGGCAACCCCTCATACACAGCCTACATTCTATCTCAGAGTTCATGGAATTCCCTGGCCTGAGTGATACCAGCAGGAAGTAACTGTGCTTCACTCCCAGACTTCCAGGACCCACTGAGGCAGGGTATGCTACATCAGATGGGAAAACTGGGACACTGTAAACCTTTTTGTCAAAGCCCCGCTGCCCCTTTGTGTCATCTCTTCTCTTTCTTTTCATTTATATCACATTATGTACAACTTGAGAGACATCAGGTCTAATGAAAATACAGCTAACTTTGATCCAGAAGACCTGGATTTGAATCTTGGATAAATCACTTACTAGCTGTATGGCCTTAAAACATTTGACCTGCCTGTGCCTCATTTTATCATCTGTAAAATGGGGATTTTAAGATTTCATGGGATTGTTAGGGAGTAAGTGGCTCACTGTAAGGGCTCAATAAACGGCAGCTACTTGTTATCACAGTGTTTTTCTAGGTCACCAAGGTCATAGAAGCTTCTTCCGCATAGTTACCCAGTAAGTGGAGTTTATTAAGAGAGCCTCCATTCCAGGGCTAAACCACATGGTTTCAGAGAATCAGTATGTTAAGCCACACAGCATAAGCAGAAAGGCTATAAATAAAATTGGATTCAGGGACTATTTCAAATGGAAGGGACCTCCCTGGTTTATCATTTTTCTGCTTGTTGCTGTTATCAGTATTGCTAATAACAGTAACAACAGCTGTCATTTGTCAAATGCCTACTTTGTGCCAGGCACTGTGCTTTTCAATCCTCACAATAGACCCACAGGCAAGTTTTCTCATTCACTCACAGTTAAGGAAACTGAGTTCAGAGGGGAGAAGGGATTTGTCCCAAGTCACCCAGAGCCAACTTAGTAGTTGATCCAACTCAAAGGCAGTACTTATTTGCTCACTTTTATATTTTCACATGAAAAATCCTCCCAAACCCTAAAAAGTAAAAATCACCCATTATCACAGCACTTTCTTCTTTTGAAGTCAATAATGGAAAAAAAAAGGTGAAAGCACCCCCAGACTTACCAATCCCTCCCCCAGAGAAAACCACTGCTAGCAGACTTTCATGCTTAGGCACTTTTATATTCTTTCAGTTGTCATTCCCACTCTCTTTCAAACAAGTCACTTCAAGCAGGAGGAGCTTAAACAGCTGTGTTAACACCTGCAGGGAAAATGGTTTTCATGCTGTAGATGCTGGTATCATTGGGTCTCTTTCTTTCGTTCATTTCTTTCTTCATTTATTCATTGAACAGATATCAACCAAGCACCTTATACTTGTCAAGAACCAGTTAGGCACTTGAAAAATGTGTAAGATTAGGCTTTCTCTTGGAGAAGACACTAGCATAGATAGGCAACCATCGCCTGTTACAACATAATAGGGAAAGAGTATTTATCGAGATGAAGGTCACAAATGAGGAGAAGGCCCAGGGAAAGAGATGCAAAATCAGGGGATGCATTGACTACACAGACAACGGGGCACACCATCCTAAGCTGAGGCCAGTAGGAGGGAGCCCAGAAGTGTGGTTAAAACATCGCAGAAGGAGGTGGAAAAGTCACTAGGGCACTGAATGGCATTGTTCAATTTGTGGAAATGTTAATGAAAAGGAGAGGTGCCAACATTTTAAAATACATCATTAGGAATATTACTGGGCAATAATAACAAAGTACTGATACATGCTGCAACATGGAAGAGCCTTGAAAACATTATGATAGGAGGAAAAAAAAAGGACAGTCAGAAAGGCCCCATAATGTTTGATTTCACTTATTCAAAATGCCAAGAACAGGCAAATCTATAGCGACAGAAAGTAGACCAAAGTAGACCAGTCCTTGCCCAGAGGTTGGGAGTGTTGGGAGGAAATGGGGAATAACTACAAATGCTTACAGGTTTGGAGGGTAAGGGGGAAGAATAGGTTTTAAAGTTGATTATGGTAATGGTTGCACAAATCTGTGGATATACTAAAAACCATTGAACTGTACATTTTAAATGGATGAATTGTATGGTACATGAATTATGTCTTAATAAAGCTATTTTTCTTTATCACTAGAGAATGATATATTGGGTTGACCAAAAAGTCTGTGTGGTTTTTCCATGAAATAAAGGACATATTTTTCATTTTCACCAATAACTTTATCAATTTGGATATTTTGAATATGTGGGTTATCTCCCACATAGTGTAATGCTGATTTTCAACTAATGTGTTGATTTGATTACTGTCAACTTCTACTGGTCTCCCTCACTGTGGAGCATTGTCGAAAGAGAAATCTACAGCATAAAATTTCACAAACCACTTTTTACACATTTGATCAGTCACAGCACCTTCTCCATACACTGCACGAATCTTTTTTTGCATTTCAGCTGCATTTTTACATTTCTTGACATAATAAAACATAATAAGCCAGAAATGTTGCCTATTCCATCTTCAATAATAAAATGGTTACAAAAAAATTCACCAATTGGATAGGTTCTTTTTAAATATACACTGATATGACAGCTGTCACAATACAATCTAACAAAATTGTTTCAAATGAAGTAAAAGACAACTAAGTGCTACTAGAGAACCATCTTATGGGAAAAAAACAAATGAACTTTTTGGCCAACCCAGTACTTCTGGGATACTGCCAGGAATAAGTATGTATTCACAATCGGCTTTTGTTGTCATTGTTGCTGTCTCATGATCTCACTTTGGACACAAGAAAAATCTATTTTTGAATTTAAATTAACTTGAGGGTTGATTGGTTAATCAACAACCTATATCTAATTTCTTTCTATCCCATTTAATCTACATGTTACCTGGAGGACAGTGACTCTCAAGCATGGTCTTCCAACCACTTTCATCACAATCACCTGGGGTGCATGTTATAAATGCAGATTCCTGGGCACCACCCAGGCCCAGTGAATCTAAATCTTGGGACATGAACCCCAAGAATCTGGACTTTATTTCTCATATGCACCTAAATTTGAGAACTCCTGTTCCAGACTATAATTCTTGGCTTATATTTTCTCCATTGCATGATATTGGTCCCAAACTGATTTCTGTGCCTGAGCTGATCCTAAATAGTTACGCAGACCACTGAGACCATGGAATCCCATCAAAACATACCAGTGTGAGTCCTGGCTGGCGTAGCTCAGTGGATTGAGCGCAGGCTGCGAACCAAAGTGTTGCAGGTTCAATTCCCAGTCAGGGCACATGCCTGGGTTGCAGGCCATGACCCCTAGCAACCGCACATTGATGTTTCTATCTCCCTCCCTTCCCCCTCTAAAAATAAGTAAATAAAACCTTAAAAAAAAAAAGACATACCAGTGTGGAAGACTCTTTGCAAAGAGATATGAGAGTAAATGCAAACTGTGTGCATGACTAAAACAGATGAAGTTTGAGGGTGACAGAGTCCAAATGGTCCGTTAAAGACTTCACAAAGAGTGATAAGGACAGAAAGAAGTACATGGCCAGGAAATTTAAGACTTTGGGTTGGGGACTGGTCAGATTTAGGCTGCCAGTCTCAAATCTGATTAGTTATATGACCTCAAATTTAACTCCTCTAATCTCAGTGGTGGGTTGGGCCACGTAACAACACGTCCTTCTGCCCCTTTCCAGTCTGGATTTTTCCAGTCCACACCCTTCTGACCTCCATGACTTTGGCCTCACCACTTTTCCTAAGATTCAGTTTCTTCATGTGTAAAATGATGGGCTTAATCCTAATTGTCTAGAGATTTTTTTCCCCAGCCCTGACATTTTTCATACAAAATTGGTTGACTTTTGGGAAAGATTGGGAAAGTTTCCACCATGGTTTTCACCTCCAGAGTTAAAACAAAACGAAAAAAAAAGATAAGACAAACATTTTTCAAGATCCACTTTATTGAGGTCCAATTTACATATTAAATGCACCCATTTTAAGTGTATGCACATTTTGGTGAGCTTTGACAATTAAACCTTTGTCCCCACCACAATAATCAAGATACAGAGCATTTCTATCTCCCCAACAGTTATCTGTGCTCCTTCTTGGACAAGCCCACTTCAGTATTTCTATCACTATAGATTATAAGTTGTCTTTTCTAGAATTTCATATACTGGAATCGTCCAACAGGAACTCCTTTGGATGTAATACCTGAAGTGTCATCTGCGTCGTGGTGTGTATGTGTAATGTCTTCCTTCTTGTTGCCAGCTTTGTTTTCATGGACCTGAGACACAGAGGGCAAATATCATTTCCTAGGAAGCCTTCTGCCTTCACTGACCAGGTCAAGCCTATCATTTGCTCCCATACACAATGTACCCCACCACTGTAGCCCTTGCCACTAACAATAGTCTTCCCAAAGCTGCCAAAGAGTTCCCCAGGGGAAATTCAAAGTTTGCAGGTATCATCACTACCCAGGATGCTGCTATACCATTTATAAGGTCCTGGCCCCTGGTTTTAATCAGATGGTCAGTTTATCATTATGTTCTAGTGGCTCCTTGCAGAGGGACTCTGGTGGTTCACATTCAGTCCCAGCTCTTGGGATTTGGACACCATCTGAGCTGAGTCTGCTGGATGGAAGGCCCTTTCTCAAACCCATTCCCAAGCCAGAAGGTTCCATGCAGATGGTCCCTACTAAACAAGTGACTTCTATCTCCTCTTTTTCTCTACCTTATCAATAAGGAATTGTTCATTGAAGCTTATGGCCCAGTAATATTATACAAATAGTCTATGGCTGGAGATTGGTCTTTATGGCCTTAGAAATAACTCCCTAGGGCATCAGATCAAGATGTTAGCTTGAGTATTCAGAGGGGCTTCCATTTTTACCATCCCAGTTGTCATTTTACATGTATTTGTGTGGCTGTTTGGTCATGTGTCTTTCCCTAACAGCACTTTAAGCTTCAGAGGGCAGGGACTAGTCTGTTCTGGCTCCCCATTCCATCCTCAATGCCTGGCATACTGCCTAACACACAGAAATAACCAACAAATATGTGTTGACTCAAGCACTGAAGGGGAAAAGAAGTAAAAAAGATATAGAGGGAGGGATAAAAGGAAGGAAGGAGGAAGGGCAAACCAATCACATCATTGTGATAACACTGTAACAAGGTGAATTCCAATGAACTAGAACAGCAAGCACTCCTTTACCTACACTGTAATGGGTTGAATTTGCCCTTGTCCACAACGTGTTCAAGTCCTAATCCCTGGTACCTATGACTATGACCTTACTTGGAAATAGGGTCTTACAGATGTAATGAAGTTAAATGAGGTCATCCTGGAGTAGGATGGACTGTAAATCCAATGTAAATCATATCCTGATAAGAAAAAGAGAAGAGACACAGATCCACCCAGGGAGAAGGCCGTGTGATGACAGGAAGACATTGGAGTGATTCGTCTACAGACCAAGGAACACCAAGGACTGCCAGCAACACCAGACGCTGGAAAAGACCCTCCTTTAGAGACTTCAGGAAGAGCACAGTTCTGATGACACCTTGGTTTGGGGCATCTAGCCTCCATAACAGTGAGAATAAATTTCTGTTGTTTTAAGCCAATTTTGTGGTACTTTGTTATGGCCATCCCAGTAAGTTAATACACACACCTATTATATAGAATTGTATTGCCTGTTTATTGTTCTGTTTGCCATGCAAAAGGCATAGCTCTGTCTCATTCATCTTAGTAACCCCAGTAGTTGGACAGGGTGGTGCATGGCAGAGAGTTGTTGCTTAGTTTACATTCATGGAATGGACTGGAGGGAAAAGGGCAGTGGTGCCTGTGGGACCCTCTGAGCCTCTCTAACTTCAGTGGCTGCATCTTTTCCATGGGAAGCCAGCCCAACAGCACCACCCTTTCCCATGACCAGGTAGTATTCCTCTTCTCCAGAAAATAGAGAAGTGAGCCTAAGTAGTTGTGTCCCAGGGAATATTGTGAGTTCAGGGAAAAAAAACTTCAGTTCCTTTCTGCTACTCACCCCTCTCCTTCACTACAGAAAGCCTCCTACCTATCTGCTCCTCCAGCCAATAAAATTCTTCCTGTTGACAAAGAACAAAATAGCTTATCAAGGACCAGGTTTGCAGGTGACTGAGCTGTACTAAGAATCACAGTTCATTTTTAGAAAATACACCCCAATTAGCAATCTCAGTTGCTTGTTTCATTTCCTGGCTGATCATTTTTCACTCGTCCTGCTGCTGCTGCTACCACCACCATCTCTGTGGGGACTTCCAACCTGGAGACCCTGGGTAAATGTGTGGATCTTTTGTTCTTAACCTACAGAGGGAACTTGCATTCTGGGAGGTGAGATCTGAGCATACAGGACACCTGGTTGACACATTGATCACCTGTTATGCTCCAGGCACCAGGCTATTCCCCTTACATACTTATCATATGTGGGATATTGGTCTCATTCTGCAGGTGAGAAATGAAGGCTTAAAGAGATTTAAGATTTTCCATCTCATAGAATGTCGCTCTCTTCCCCTAAATTGCCCAAACCAGAAGGTGGGGAATCATTCTTAATTGCTATATCATCAATGACTCATTTTTCCCTTTGGTCTATAGATCAAGTTTCAAATCCACATACTTCTCTCCATCCCTACCGCCATTGTCCTGGTCTAGGCCACTACCACTCAGCAAGCAAGTATTGATTGCCTGGTGCGCACCACGCCCTGTTCCAAGCACATGAGGTACAGGAAGAAACAAAAGTGACAAAGATCTGGGTCCTCCAGGAGCCTTCTTTCTAGCAATCTCTTGGCTAGGTTACTGCTACATCCTCCAACTTGCCCTCCCTCTTCTCTCCTCCCGCAAACCATTCTCCACAGTGCAGCTGACTTTTGCAAGATAAATATTTGATCATGTCATTTCCTCCTTACAATTGTCTGATGGATTCCTATTACTTTGAGGATTAAGGGCTATACTCCCTACTGTGGTTTACAAACCCCTCCCTTCACTATCTGGCCCTCACTGTGTCTTCTGTCCCAGCTCCTCCCATTCCTTTCTCTACCACACACTTCATATTCCACATTCCTCCGTATGAACTTTTATTAGTTTATTTTAGAATCTATTGTACTGTACCCTCTCTCAGCTTCTGGCTTCTTCACATGGGTGTTTATTTGCCTGGGCACAGGCTCTCCTCCTCTATGTCCCATCCATTCTTAATGTCCAGCCTGTGCATCACTTCCACTAGGAAGTCTACCCTGAACAGAGGATATTAGGGGCCTCTGCTGTGTGATCTCATAGCATCAGGTCTTCCCATGTCCTCCTCTTGTGTAAAGGGGTACACTTTATAGTGCTGCCTTTGTCACTGGTTGTACCCTGTGAAGACAGGGATAGCTTCCCTTCTGCTCATCATTGTACCCACAGCACCTCAGACATCTCTTGGTATTGATTTAGGGAATGAATAAATGTTGAAGAATTAGCAGGCTCAGTTTCACAGCTAGTAAGTGGCAGGAATGAGATTTGAACTCCAAACCACCCACTGTTAACCATGGTAGCCCACTGTGAGAGACATGGTCAAACAAGGGTTAAGTGAGCTTTGGGAAGAACATAGCATCACTTGTCCTAAATCTTCCTGATCAAAAGCAGAGACTTATGCTAAGGATACAGGGAAGAGGATGCCACACAAGATATGGTGTAAGTGCTTCATCATCTTAGGTCTTGGGAATTACCAACTTTATCCCTGGTTATCAAGAGAGTGGCAGAAGTACAGAATAACTAAGTGAGGATGGATTTGAGACATTGTCTTTCAGACCCATTAGAATGATGAAATTGAGGCTCAAGTAGGGAAAGACTCCCTCTCCAACTTATGCCTAGCAAGAGGCAAATTTAGGCCCAAGCTGCAGGTTCCTTGACATCAGATCCCATGCTTATATCATGAGCATAACTAAGCCTGAAGGAGGTCTAAGTGCTTAGTCATCATGAAGTGGCTTGAAAGCCAGGAAAAAAATCTAAATTTGCTGCTGTGCATCAGAGCTGTGGCTATGGAGGAGGGAATCTTTACTTCTTGATGGAAAATTCTTTTCTAAGAAGGAAAAATGAAGGTTGACATAACCAGGGTGAGCACCGGAACCATTATATGTCATCTCAGCAAAACTGACTTTTATCTTAGTCATCTCCCAGCAGAGAAAATAAAGGAAACCTGACCCACAGGGCTACCTCAGTCCTCTTCCACTGGGGGTAAACTGGGAGATAAGAGCTGTGGGCAGACTGAGTCAATCCCTTCAGCTTCCTGTGTGCCATGCATGCTAAGTATTATCACATACCTCATTTCATTCAGTTCTAACAATGCAATCGAACATATGCCCATAGCTGTACAACTAGTAGCTGTTGAGCTGGGACATGAGTCTGACTTCAAGCCTGGGGTTCACAAACAATATGCTATGTTGACTCTCAGTCATCAAAGTTATTGGCCAAGAGCTGGATGACCACTCATCAAACACTGCCTGATTTAGAACTTCATCGTCTTCCCTACCCAAAGGAAGCCCTAGACAAAATAAGAATGACCCCTAAGCCCCCTCAAAGGGCCCCACAACCTGGAAATGCCCAAGGATCATGAATACTAAAAAAAAAATACTTTTCACATTCTAGAAAGTTCTCAGCCATTGAAAACAGCTATTAAACATCTATTGTGTGCCAAGTGCCATGCTTTCCATAGATAACCTCAAATTATTCATGGTTGACCCTGGAAGATCATTGTTATTTCCATCTTCATTTTCGCTAAAGCACTTTCAAAGAAGTCAGGTAATGTGCCCCAAGTCAGACAGATGGGTATGGCTTGTATACAAGCTTAGGTCATCCTGTCTACAAAGCCCCTGCCTTTAACCATGATGGGATGCCAAGTTACCACAGCACTGCCGTAGGCCAAAGGGGAGTGCCTGGGGAAAATACGGTGGGTTTGAGGTCTTGACTTCATCTGTCAGAAAGCCCCTGCCTCCCATGGTAATTTGAAGGTAAAATCAGGCAACTTCAGAACACACTGGAGATTTGCACCATGTAAAGTTTGCTCTGCTTTGAATTTTTATTATTCATTGTCCCCGGAGAGAAATGAAGGAAGCAGAAGCAATTAGTTGCTAAACCCCTAAATGGAGAAAGACATAACTTGGAATGACACTGGGGGGAAGGGAGTTCACTCCCCTTCCTCACTTTAATTTTCATAAAAGCAGATACCTGGGAAGCAATCATGCAGCCACTAACAGTTCTTGCCAACTCTTGCCCTGAGGTGAACTCACCACTGCACATGTCTTCCTGGACCCTTCACCCTCAAACCTTTTCCTTCCCACTCATTCCCAGAATTCTTGGTAGGATTAAAATTGTAGATTTTAATTGTAGATGGTAAAATTCAACAACTGTTTCTGTGACATCTAAAGACCAAATAGGAGCTTTCTCCCAATATCATTTTCCCTCCCCAGAAATCCCAAAGCAGGAGTCTGAGCTGACTAGAGTTCCCTACACCAGCTGCAAACCAGACTCACAGCTGGAGAGTTAAGCCGCAGCACTTCAAGGCAACTGATAGAAGCCTCCCTCCATTTGCTCATCTGTAAAATGGGGACAATAATGGTAGTAGTCTCCTCATGCAACTGTGGTGGAGACTGAAAGAACTGTGCGTTCTAAAGCCTTTTCACAGAGGTTGGCATGAAGCAAACATTCTATGAGTGGAAGTGTGTTGGCACAGCCCCCATGCAGGTAGCTTGGTGTTTAAGAACCTGGGCTCTGGTAGATAGGTTCTCTTCAGGCCTGGGTTCAAATCCCAGCAGTCCATTTCCTAGCTGTTTGACTCTTGACATGTTTTCTAGCTTCTCTTAGTTTGTTTTCTTTTCTGTAAAATGTGAGGGATCTGGCGGCAGTGGAGGGGGAGATGGTAGTGTCCACCTCAGCGGATTTGCTGTGAAAATGAAAGGCATGAATGTGCCAGTCACACAGTGTTTGAGTTAGTCTGCATGGGCTGCTATAGCAAAATACCACAGATTAGGTGACTTAAACAACAGACATTTGTTTCTCACAGTTCTGGAGGCTGAGAGCCCATAATCAAGGTGCTGATGAATTCTGTTTCTGGTGAGAGCCCCCTGCCTGGCTTACAGACAGACGCCTTCTCACTGTGTTTTCAGAGAGTGAGTTCTGGTGTCTCTTCCTCTTAAAGGACACAAGGTGTTTGGAATTACAGCCCTACCCCCACAAGTACATCTAAACCTAATTACCTCCCTAAAGACCATTTCTCCAAATTCAGCCACATTGGGGGCTAGGGCTTCCACATATGAATTTTAATGGAACAATTCAGTCCGTAACTGCATTTGAACAATATTAACCATTTTGAGTGGCCCATGAACTGAGGGAGGTAGCCGGAACTAAAATATAAAAGTACAAAGCTGATTCCTTGTTTCTCCTTGCCCTTAGTTCAGACCACTGGCCCCAATTTCCCTGCCAGTTGCTGAGGCGTAGCTGTGTGTACCGCACCTGGACAGCTGCTCTCTCACCAAGGCTTGGGCACTTCTAATAACTCAGATCTTTGGTGTTGCTGTCACTACTGATATGAAATCTGTTTTCTCCTTTTAGGACTCTTCCCTAAAATTCTTTTCTGCTTCCCTTGGACCAAGGTGAGATGTCAGCGCTCTTTCACAAGACTAACCTGAAAGTCAGTTTCTCTGTTCCTAACTGCTGGTGGCTTTTCTAGGAAGCAAAATATTTTGCCATTGGTGAATGGGGCAACTGTGGATCTTATCTAGGGATTTTCAAGACCTCAGAGATTGAGGAATTCCATAAGAATCCTCAAAAGAAAAAAAACAGACTGTGTTAGGTTTCTATTTACAGTTTTATTATTACAGTTAACAACTAATACTTGTTGATCACCTACTATGTATTATCTACTAAGCAGTATTTGAGAGCTTTGCTTGGATCATTCCATTGAATTCTCTTAGTAGCTGCATGGCAGTGGATTTCAATTTGGGGAAAGAGGAGGGACTGGACCTCCCAGAAGACAACTGGCAATCACTAGAGACATTTTTGGTTGTCAAAACTGGGACTGGGGTGGGGAGATGTGGTACTGGTATCTAGAGGTTTAAGGCCAGGGATGGGGCTAAGCATTCCACAATGCACACACCTGCCCCCCACAGCACAGAATTATTCTGCCCAAAATGTCAATAATGCCAAGGCTGAGACACCCTACATGTGAGATAGCTACTCTTATCATTTCTGTTTTACAGATAAGGACATTGAATATCAGAGGAACTAAGCAAACCACTCCAGAACACAGAGCAGGCAGGGTCTGAACCCAAGTCTGGTGCATTTCAGAGCCTCTCTTCACCACAGACCTATAAACAGTCATGCTTATGCATAGAATATAATGTTCTGTCTGACTTGAACCATTGGTATCTCTGAGACTCCAAGACCACATGTGGATGGCCACACTTCATCATACACAGGCTGGTTGAAACTATGCAGTGTGCTCACACGAGGAACCAACTCACACTTGATTCCAAATAATCCTTGAGCTATCAGAACAGATACCTTTACAGAAGAAAAAAAGAAACCCTGATTCATGAATTTGCCAACTGTGTTTCCCCCATAGCTGCAGCCAATATAGGTAATCCCAGCTATGGATTATATTGAATCCTTGGGACTGGAAAAAAAAGAAATTCAGCTTCAGGTGCTGGCCTAAAGAGAGAATGAGTTTTACAAAAAGAATGATTCAACTTACTTCTTCATATCCACCGTCATGCTTTGGATCAAAAAGTAATTGCGAGTTGTTGTCACATTAAAAGAGAGGTAACTGTGTAGGTCAAGCTTTCTGATTTCTTATTCAGCAGAATTTTCCATTCCCCAAACTCTCATCTAAAAGCCCAAATCTGAAAAAGCTGTACTGCCAAAAGGGGCTCAGAAAACACAAATGATTTTCTTAAAGACTCCTTTGTCTGTCAGAAAGCAAACAATTTGACCAGACTAATTATATCTCAACAAAGACATCCTGTTCCCTTTTAGTGTCTGCTTGCTCCTTGCTATCAAAGGAACATTTTTTAAAAATGTCTCCTGGACAAGGAAGATCAAAAGAGAGGTGTGTGTTAGGAGTAGATCACATTTTTTCACATGATTTCCAGTTGAATTTGTTTAAATCTCTCATATTTTACTACTTGTCATTATTTGAAATTTTATGTTGACTTACAGCAGGTGAGGGAAAAGGAAGGCACTCCAGTGAATGGTGCTGGGTAGCCAAAGATGATAAAGACAAAAAGACAGGGCTGGGTGACTGATGAATAAAGAGAATAAAAAGGAAGTGACTGTTTAATCTCAATAATGTTATCGATACCCATGTCTGTATTAGAGGCGTGGAGGGACCACACATGTGAACTGGAAGGGAATTATTCCAAAAGAAAATCAATATGAGGATTAAAATGGGTTTATAAAGTTGTATCAGGAGGTTTCTTTCATCAGTTGCCTCAGGTTACTCTAAGAGGTCCCTGTGCATGAAAGCTACCTTGCCCTTTTCCTAGCATCCTTGAGCCTTATGGATCAGCTATGGGAAAAAGATAAGTGCTGTTTTAGAAAGGGTGATGCAAACATGAAAACAACCACAGTGAAGCCAACACTGACTGAGCTTTATGTGCCAGGCACTCTTCTAAGCTGTTTGTATGTTCTGTTCATTTGTTCTCACAATAACCTTAGAAGGTGGCCATTATCACTATTCTCATTTTACAGATGGAGAAACTGAGGCATCAGAGGTGTCATGGTTAAAAGCTGTGGCATGTCTACAAGTGCAGGCTGCCTAGATTTAGATTCCGATTCTGCATTTGCTGGCTTTGTGATCTTGACCAAGTAGAGATCAAGTTACCTTTCTGAGTTTGTTTTCTCACCAGTAAACTAAAGATGATAATGATGATGATGATGGTGGTGGTGAAGATGGTGGTAGTGATAATACCTTGCTAAATGTCATGAGGATGCTTTTAAGAATGAAATGAAATAATCCAAGTAAAGTGCTTAACATCCTGCATTGCACAGAGTACCTGTCAATAAAGTGAGCTGTCTTTATGATTCATGTTTCAAAGCTGATGATTAGTTCACTACTTTAATTCTCAGCGTAGACTCACTTGGTGCTGTAGAAGCTGTGGAAAGATCTTTGCCTTTTAGCAGGTTTAGCTACTAACACCAACTCAGTGCCTGGACTACCCTGTTGATCTCTGTGACCCTTAGATCGCAGTGTGTGAAGAGGAGCTCAGTCCAGTGGAGGCCACATGTTAGGTAATTTGTAGTTGTTGTTTAGTGAATAAAGGTCACCTTGTAATTTTTTTAAATCTCAAGACTTTGACTCTGCAAGACTCCCCTTCCCTTTCTCTGTCAGTCTCTGCCACCCTCAGACTCTCCCAGGCCTGAGCCAACCCTGAATAAGCCCTGGGAGTAGGGCTGGAATTCATTTGGAACCCTGTGTCTGTCTCTCTCAGATGCCTGTTGGCCCACCAAGGCAGTCCTCATGACTACCTTCTACTGTGTTGGCTCCAGTACCAGGCTTCTGTCTCAGTTTACCTATCATACTCTATTCTCCCACTGGGATCAGTGTCTGCCCATGTAGAATTGGGTCTCTGACCAAAAGCTTAATCTTGGAAGCCTTCTCACCATGGTTGGTTAGACAGTGCCCACTAACCCATGTTCCCCAGCCAAAGTCCTGTATCAAGTCCAGGACCCAACATCACTGCCTACTAGATGCTTTCGAGTCAGGCAGGCATGAGTTTAAATCCTGGCTATAGCTGACCGAAGTCGCATTACCAACTAAGCCTCACTTTCTTCACCTATAAAGTGAAGATTATAAGCCCCATCACTTCCAGGGTTGTTAATAGGGTTAAATACAAGTCTGTGTAAAGCATTTAGGACAATATCTGGTTCATTGTAAATTGCCAATAAAATTCACTTCCTGAGAACACTTGTCATAACTCATTGTCACTCAGATCAGGCCCCTTGAACATTATCTCCAGCAGAATAGGGCCCAAGTTCACCATATCCCTTTCACACCAGGTTAGTTCTCCCAGCTCAAATCCTTCATGCTCTTAACATACTCCCTTTCTTTCAGTCCCTCTCATAGGTTTGTGCATAAACTGGTGAAATTTCATATTTTACATCATATCACCCAGCATTTGGGGAGTTCTCCACATTAACTGCATGATTTAAAGACTGCTTGGAACATTCCAGATGCCAAACCATTGCCCAATATTAGAAAGACAAGCAGGTCATGGGTGAGAGATGCCCACAAATGCATGGTCCCCCAGATGTGCTCAACAGCACATCTAATCAGCACTCTGACTTGTTACAGTTCCCTAGTGAGACTTAATTCCACAGAATTCTTTGGGTTGCAAGTGACAGAAACCCAACTCAACCTAGCTTAAGGAAAAAAAAAAATTGGCTTATGCTAGAGGTCTGAAGGGTAGTCTGGCTTTAAGCAAGATTTGATCCAGAGTCCAGAAGATGGCATCCAGGATCTGCCTAAATCTCTCAACCACTTTCTTCCATGTTGGTTTCATTCTCAGGCAAGCTCTCTCCCTTTTACAGTAAAGACAGCAGCTCTAGGTAATACTCCTACCAGTTTAGCATCTCAGTCAGTGGAAAGGGAACCCCTTCTCCCTAATGGTTTCATCTCAAGTCCCAAAATGAAGTCTCATGGGCTCTGAATGGGTCACATGGCCATCCCCTGCCCAATCATGTGGCCAGGGAGATAATATGTATTGGTTGATCAGATCTGCATCCTATGTCCACCTCTGGAACTGGGGGGAGAGTCAGCTTCCATCAAAACATTTGGGCTGAGTGTGGAAAGGGACAAGAGGGGTATTTGATTGGAAGGAAGGAGAATGGATACTGAGGATGCTGAGCAAAAACAAAGATGCCAGTCACTGACTGAGAGTTATAATAACCTCACTAGAACACTCCAAGCCCAGCGTCAAAATTGGTTCAGCTCTACTTAACGAATGCTCCAGTGGATCAATCAGAGACAAGCCTATGACTTCAGATTTTCCTTGGCATTATTCTTCTCACCAGCAGAGTTCCCTTCTTTCAGCTGTCAGTCTTCTCCCTCCCAACCCACACCTTGCTGATGCTAATCCCCAACCTGCTCTTAACACCTTGTGACTTAATCCCCACAGATGGGTGTCTGCATTTAAGAGCATGCATTATTGTCATTGAAATAACAGGATGCTGAAACCTTTATAAATTGATATGCCAGACAAGAGGGAGGCAAAAATGAATACTAAGTTTCTTTGCATAATACTCCGTGGGATGTGTTTTTCCCCCTAAGAATATTTTAGCATTAATTAAGATAAACAATGATATATGCTGAAAGACAATTGAATCTGTTCTTGGTTAAAAATGGCCTCATTGTATAAAAATAGCACCCAAATTATAGCATATAAAGATGCAGGGGAAAAATACTGTAAACTTATAACATGATTAAAATAGAAAGGCAAACCTGTAATGATGAAGCCTTGAACAATCTGGGAAAAGATGGAAAGATGGGGAAGAAGCAAGATGTGTCATCATACTTAATTTATTCACCTCCCTCTGGGATCCTCTTCACTGTGCTTTTCTGTAATAATAACTACCATTCATCATGGCATGGTTAACATATGTTTTCAATGAAAGTGGCATTGTTATTACCATTTTATAAGTGAGAAATCTGAGTTTTACAGAGACTTAAGTCAAAGTCACCCAGGTAGGAAATGGTAGAACTAGCCTTTGAACCAAGTTAGTTTAACTTCCCAGCCAAACATTGCCAACCTCTCTACACTGCCCCAGTGTTCCCATGGTCTCCTCTCTGGGGGTCCTCTGTATCATCTAACCAGACCATCTCTTCAGGCTAGAAGGGGAATAAGGACAATAGCTCACATACATCACATTTATAACGTACCACACACTGTTCTAAGCTGTGCATGTGCATTGGCTTTCTTCATCCCCTCAACAAGATTGGGAGATCTTCACTGTCATCATCCCCATTTTATAGATAGGAAGAGTTAAGTTGTTTGTCCAAGGTCAGACACTGGTGAGAGCTAGAGCGTAAGGTGAGCTTCAGCATCTGCACTCTTTACTGCTGTGCTGCACCATTCTCTTTCCTTTGGTGAGTCATTCCTGACCTCTGTTGTGACTCCGCTGGCCTCATTTTTCCCCAGAGTTTTTGCAGGGATGATGACCTACAGCATCTATCTGGGTGTCATCTGTATTTTAGGAGGGGATATTTTTATGTCTTTGTCTAATGGCTACCAAGTCTGAAAATTCCTTGAGAATCAGGCGTTTCAGCAAGTCCATCCATCTCCCACTTTATGTTCCTCGTTAATGCCTTGCCCATGATAGAGATTCAGCCATGTTTGATGAGGAACTGACGGAGACCAGTTCATTTTGCTTCCTCCCATGGCTGCCATCTGTGTGCAGAGAACCAAGAAGTCATTATCCTTTGTACGGGGAGGGACTGGGCAAGGATGATGGACAGCTTTACAAAAATCCACCCTTGCCTAGAAGAACAATTCAAAGCTCTGTCAGGGCTTCTTCTCAGGTACATTCATCCATTGTTTCACCTATTCATTCACTCTTTTATTGAACCCACCATTCACTCATTCCTTCACTTATAGATGCATTCTCCCAACAGCTGAGTGGCTGCCCCTTGCCAGATGCTGCACTGGGCACTAGAGGTAAAATGATGCATGAGACTCCAGTGCCACTTACCCTAATGGACAGAGGAGTGAGGGAAGAGTGTCTCCCAGGGTCTCAGGTCAGCGGCACCAGGAACTATTAACTTCTGCAGTCTCCAAGCCCTTCAAACTCCCATCAGCAGCAGGAATCTGGTGTCTCTGACTTAACTCATAGGAAGAAGGTAAATTCTCAACATATATGATGTACCAGATCCACAACCCTGAGTGCAAAGTTTTAGATGTAAGGAGGCAGGCTGAAAAGTCTCTTCTTCTCTTGATCATCTTTTTACCTCCTAAATTGAATCTGCTTTTGATTTTTTTCTGAGGACAGGGTAGTGTGAGCTGCTTCTCAGTGACCCTTGGCTTTGGCAAGCAAATTTTTTTGTCTCCCTACTGACAATAGGTTGACTGGATTTCAAGAATTATATCACATCCCCTTAAACCATTTAGCAGGTGCCTACTGTGTGTCTGTACAACTACATGTGTCATCTGTAAGGTGGATTCTATGATTACTTGCTTAAAAGTGGGGAAGTCCACAAGCCTGCTCAACAAAATTTGAACAATGTAGATAAGTATAAGGAAATTCAATACCCCAAAATGTTATTGTCATTCATCTTGAGTTTCCTTATATGTATCTGTCCTTTTTGAGTTGTTGATAATATTTGTGAATCAATTTACCTTTCTTTCTCTCTCAATTATATATGCATGTGTATATATATGTAATCATATATATATAAATTCACATAAATAAAGTGATCACAAATTCTTTTTCTACTGTGCACACTTAACGTGTAAATCTGGATATAAATATACCTCTTTCTACATACAACGTATATTGCTTTTTATAATCAGAGACAAATGCATGCCATAATGTTGTAAAACATTAAGCAATGTAGGGAAATGTAAGTAGGACATGCAAATTCTCCTTAATCCTACCCACCCCTCCAAGCAACCCACACCAGTTTGGTAAGAGGTCCTGGCTTTGGACTCGACTTGACCTTAACCACTGGGACAAATTGGCCAACCAGAGATGTATGTTTTCAGGTTAGAATGAACATTTTTTAAAAACTTTCCTCCTTTTTTATCTTTTCTTCTCTCTCCAGGTAAACAATGTTAGGAAGCAAGGTGTACCTTTCCCTACCTTTGTCCATGTTCATATAAATATTTACAAACATATATGTGTATGGAAGGAGGGATGTTCATCTTTGTTTTATGAAAAGGGATTTTGTTACATATTTTCTACACCTTGCTTGTGTCATGAGTCAGAAAACACATGTGGAACTCCATCCAAATGAACTGGCATAGATGTAATGCATTCAGATTAGTGGCTACATGATGATCCATGGTCAGGGACACCATCTAGTACTGTCTTATCCCCAACTCTTCACCACTAGAAAGCATCAGGCACACAACTTCTGGGTATCCCCCTTCCCCGGCTGGTCTGGAGGTGGGGAAGCCTGGGGAACTCTATTTCTTTTCTATTCTCCTCAAACCTCTGCTTTTGACATCTGAAAGCCAAGAAAAGACTCCCTTTGTTCTTTTTTCTGCTGTCAGGCTCTTTCTCCCAACAGAAGGAATATAGGCTGGTGTGACTGAGTGAGGGGGGAAAAAAAAGCAATGAGAGTGGGAG
This sequence comes from Phyllostomus discolor, assembly GCF_004126475.2. Taxonomy (NCBI): domain Eukaryota; kingdom Metazoa; phylum Chordata; class Mammalia; order Chiroptera; family Phyllostomidae; genus Phyllostomus; species Phyllostomus discolor. The sequence continues at coordinate 100,120,595 of NC_040905.2, read as the reverse complement.
TGAGTATAGGAAAAAAATGTTAATATTTTAAAAATATTCTTCCACCACACAATACATGCTTTTGTGACATTCTGCGGTTTGCAAAGCCCTTCCCAGGTTGTATTCAAAATGCACACTCACCCAATGTTCCCACTTATTTCAAGATCACAGTAGATGTCCTTTGGCCAGGAAGCCTTTGCTGATCTACTCAACCAACCAAGAGCTTCTTCCCTGACCTCCCCTATCCCACCCCATACAAAAAAAAATATTTGGAAAACCAATGAGTGAAAATTCACATGAATTGGGGGACACTTTTTTGTTATAAAAAGCTTCACATTTTCACAAAAAGAGAAGTGATAGTATAATAAATGTTCATATACCCATCACTGAAGGGCACTCTGAGGATAACCCTGAACCCACACTAACTTATTTTAAAAGATAAAAACCTCTTAACAAATTCTAGCTAATATTTAGAACTTGTGACATGGCACTTAACAGAAGTCACACCTGTGTCTCATGAAACTGCCTGCTATTAAAGAGTTTGTCAGCAAAAAATCATATCTGGACAGTCATGGAAGTGGCCCAAACAGATTTTATTCAGAGCTATTGCAATCGGAGAAAAGAGGCCTCACTTCTGAATGCACCATAAATAAGTGGGTATTTATAGCCAAGGAGCGGGGTGTGAGGTCACTGGATGGAAAATTACTTTAGAGGAAACGTCAGAGGTAAAGGGGGATTTCTGGCTAAACTGAGCTGACAAGATTCTTGCAGAAGGAAGGCCAGGGTGATCAGATATGGCCTAGAAAATGGTGAGGGTAAGGAATTTGATCAGATACTGAAGGTGAATAGGTGTTGAGGGTGGGGTTCAGTCTAAACCAACATAGCAACATTCTTGCTAAAACAGAGCAAAGCAAAGATGAACACAGAAGCCCAAAGTCAGGGCCTAGTTGAGAAGGTGACTCAGAGGAGACTGACTGGATTTTGGTCAAGGAGAGTCTTTGTCAACCGTCAAGCCAGGTTTTGGGAGGTGAGATAGTATAGGTACTATTGCATCCATTCATTCTCTATGCTTGCAACACCCAAACCCCCACTTTTCATTTGGGTTCAACCCTTCCCTACATTTTTAGCTTAACAAATGTAAGAAGTGAAGCTTTACTTCCTACAGAGGTGAGGGAACCTTTGACCAAGTCTCAAATCAGGAGCATCCCATAATCCTTCCAAAGCCAGTGAAACAGGGTATTTGAGGATGCTGGGACAGAGGCAGACTCTTTTTTTCACTGAACTTGATGCTTTGAGGATATAAGTGGAGCATTTCTGGCAGCTATTTTGCCACAAGGAGGAGGAGGCCTGATGCAAATGGGTTCAATACAGGAAAGCAGAGCTGAGAGATGGCAAGAAACTAAGTCCTGAGGACAAAGTTGGACCAGAAGCACCTAAAACTAAATCAGCTACTTAAGCCAGTGTGAGCTGGGTTTTCTACTTCTTGCCCCTGATGAGTTCTGATACCCATGAGTCAGGACAGCAAAGAAGATGTTAACCAGGAATCAGAAGGAGCAGTCTGAACACACACTGCATTATGAGTCCCATGCTAATGAATGGTGTTTCACCAGAACACAGTAGTTTCAGGAGCTGGGTTTGGAGTTCAAGAATTAGGTGGATGTCAGTGGCAAAGCACAGACCTCCTAACTCCATTGCTTTTTCTCCCATTCCCCACTTAAAAAGTCATTTGTGCAGGTCTGAGTTGGGAGAGCATGTGTCATGGGGAAGATTCTAAAACAGTAACATTGTGTATCTCTCTACATCTTCACCATTCCTAAGGCACCTCTTCTGGTCAATAATTTTTTCTTACCTCCTTCAGTCTCTACTGATCTAGATTTCCTAGCCAGTCCTAAGAATGGAGTTGACAGAACCCAGTATCAGACACAGGCCTGCCAAGCCAGGAAAAAATGGATTCAGAGATGCACCCCGCTATTTGGGCCTCTTTGCTGTCATCCCATGTGGTAATTAAGGTAAAGTTCCCATGGTAGCTGAATCCCAATCACCCTGCACAGTGGCATCCAAGCTGTTTGTTCTCTGACAAGGGAGATGTAACTGACTATTTGGTGTCTGAGTTCATCTGCAAACTGCCAAGCAGTGCCCTGGACAGAGCATAGAGGATGAGGGGCCAGCCCCTAATAACTCCCACAAGTGATGGCCAATGCCAAGCTCTAAAATCCATCCACAAAACAAGTCAGTTGGTGTGCCCATAAAACACAGAAATGTGTGCTCCTAATGGGATGCAGGTCCAAAGAACTGAAGTCAGTCTGTAGCCTGACTTAGCACTTTTGATGTCCAGCAAAAGCCACATTGGCTCTAGGCTGTTATTATCTCTGTCTCTTTATCCCTTTATGCTAGATAAAAGCACAACTTTCCAGTAAAGGAGTAAATACCGGTTTTTGTCTAGTAAGAAGGACAAATCAATTCAGTGGCTCAGTCCCAGCCCAAGACCTAGACCTGGACCTAGACCTAGTCCTAGTCCTAGTCCTAGACTTAGAGCTGCAATTGTTCTGTTTGGCCATTGATCAAGACTAGACAAAGAGCCATGGGAAAACAGGAACCAAAGTCATCTTTTTTAAAAAATTATTTTATTGTTGTTCAAGTATAGGTAGGTGTCTGCATTTACCCCCCACAACTATCCCCCCCACCCCAGACATCCCCATGTCCCTCCCCTGCTTCTACACCCCTTGGTTTTGTCCATGTGCCCTTTATAGTTGTGGAACGGAAGTCATCTTAAGAAATAGCTTGATGACCTCTTTGTACTTTATCCAATAAGTCTTGTTTAGCCTCATGGCATTGCTGAATCTTTGCAAAGAAGACCTCAAAACACTCTTCCTGTAAAGTTAGAAAGTGGTATCAGTTAGGTCTTAAACCACAGCTTACCATTACTCTGCTATAATACAGCTATATAAAATAAAACAGAACATTTTGTTAAAAAGTTAAATGTAATCCTCAGTGAGATTTATTAACTACAGATTATATGCAGTTAATTGAGGGCATGATTCAAAGACATACACTCTACTACTATTTGGTAACTTTCTGTCAAAACTACCTGTTGAAACTACATCTTAATGTTTAATATATGTTGATGCATTCTATAAATGCAAACACATCATACAAATGTAAAATTGAAATATCCACCTGACCCTTCCCTCAGTCCTGTGGAAGATGGTGGGGTTTTATGCTTCCAAGGATGGCCTTCTCAAATCTTCTTTATATCTCTAACCAGATAGAAGCTGGGCTTCATGTGATGCCTTCAAATCCCAACCCACCAGATATGCAACAGAGAAATCATGCTTAAAGTGAGGAACCATAGCATCCACACTCCTCTGAATGGAACCACTAAAAACCACATTGAAAACATAATAAGGTTCAAAAATAGACACAAAGCAGTTTCTCATCAAGGAGTACCCAGATGGGTGTCATGAAAGGTAGAAATCAATCATTCCAGGTAGCTAAGTTCTATAGGGTCAGAAGGAAGAGACACCCAAGGAATTTACAGGATGAGAAGTTGTTATCATGGAAATGGGAGGTAGGATAGAAATTCTAAATGTGTGTCCCTGTCCTCCCAATAAATGTAGTTCCCAAATAAAGGGTAAGTTTGCACAGCAATGCTCAGTGGGGCCTTCCCCTCTTTCTTACAAGTTTATATGTAAAAAATCACTTTTGAAATCACTTCCTGTGCTCTTTTCCTCCACATAGTTTCTGTTACCCCTAACTCTCTCTTCACCCACTCCAGCAGCAACTAAATTTTATGACATTTACTTATTTAAGGAAGGGGTTGCAGAAAAGCACAGAGAAGCCTTTAAACTCCAAACTCCTCATATTGGGAGTTGCAAAACTTGGGCCTTTGAGCTTCTAGAGCTGACCTCTAGGGATATTAGAACACAGAAAAAATGTTACTCAGGACAGAGAAGTACCTACCTCCTACCAGTCCTTGAGTCTGGGGAGAAGGAAAAGGGAAAGGAGCTAAGGGTGATGAAAGGGAGGAAAGTCTGTTGGGTCTGGGATGAAGGGGCCACACACACCTGCAGAGAACCTCCCTGAGAGGTGCAGAGACCTCCCAGCACTCCTCAAATGTCTCCTGGAATAAGGGCTCTCGTTACCAATCCCAGGACTACCTGGAGCCCAACCGGCCCCTCAGACGTTGAGTATCTACTGTCCTTATTAATGAGTTCAATTAGCAAACAAGGATATGAGGGAACAAGAATACAAGTGGAGCTACCTTTTTAATAAGAGAGTGGTTCTCAAACTTTAACATGCATCAGAAGGCTTGTTAAAACACAGATTGCCAAGTGCCACCCCCAGAGTTTCTAACTCAGTAGGTCTGGGGTGTGGACAAGAAGTTACAATTCCAACAAGTTCCCAAGGGATGCTGCTGCTGTTCATTTCAGGAACCCCACAGAATGTTAAACACACTACACACTATACACACTACACACACACACACACACACACACAAAATCTGTGAGGCCAGCCCGTTGAATGGGCTTCTGCACTTTTCACAACAGCAGACAGTCTTAAGAGAAAATTGGAGTTTAGAGAGGTGAAATAACTTGATGAAGATCACACAGCACAAAAGAATGCAGGCCCAACTAAAATCCATCCCATGGCACAACTAGGCGGGGAGCTCAGACCCCTGCTGCATACAGGGTGGGCTGCCTGAGCCTGGTTGCAGCAGAAGTCCTGACCTGCCCGCTGTATGCAGAGGCTGGCAGTGGTGGCCAGCCCAGCACACTAGAATGACCAATGCTGCCCAGAGGCTGTGCTTCACACCAGCGCAAACTGCTCTTTCAGGGGATTGTGGACCCCTGCTGCTCCTGTTATTTGAGTTATGTGTTAAAGCTCTCAAGGGGCAGATTTATCTTGTTTTACCCACTTCTGGGGCACCAGTTTTGCCCACTTAGTGCTTTTAGCTGTATATATCATTATCACACACTCTGTTCTTCTGTGGCAGCTGGTTTAGCCCTTTTTGCTTTAATTTCTCTGCTAGTGTTCTCGCCAGGGCACAAAAGGAAAAGAAAATGGCCCTCTGGAAGAGAGAGAGAAAGGGGATGAGATCCCTAGCTTTGGCAGAGAGAGCGTTGAGAGCAACACCCTAGTGTGGGCAGGGGCAGCCCCATTTTTCATGTCCTTTCTACAGGGGGACAGTATAGTGAAAGGACAGAGCAAAGGCTTCAGAGCTCTGACCCTAACCACCAGTTTCCCAGCTGACAACATTAACATTAATAGTGCTAAGAGCTAATGCTTATTGAACACTCTGCCAAGCACCTCATTATTACTCTAGGATATAAGTACTCTAAGTACTGTTGTTTCCCCATTTTACAGATGAAGACATTGATACTTAGAGTCGTGAAGTGACTTGCCAGCTACCATTTGGCAGAACAGAGAGGACTTGACCTCAGACTGCTCCTCTTTCATATCCAGACTATTAAACTCTCCCTGTGGCACATTTTCATCTTTGGTGAAAATGCTGAGTTACCTCCAGTTCCATTGTTTCAGGAACTTGATCTAGGATCTGCCGCCATCTCCACCACCTTCTTGTCACATTGATCTTCTGCCTCTCAAATTTGCTCATAGAGACTTGTACTCAAAGCCTGGAGAGACCTCAGTGGTCACTGGTCCTACAGTTGCTCAAAGTGGTCTTTAGACCTAAGAGGGTCTCTGGGGATGTCTCTAGAGCCACAACAGAGGTGAAAGCGAGGGCAACAGGGCTCCAGTCTGCTCACCTCTTCCTCTACTCTGCCTTCAACACACACACAGCTGCTTCCAGGAGAAAGGCACACACTGACCTGTCCGACTTGCTGAGCTTCAATATACAAGTAAAGGTTCAAGAAAATTAAAAGAAAAGTTGGAAACCACTGCTTTTGTTCATCCTCCCTAATTTACAGACAGGAAATTGGGAACTCATTTGTCTCTATAGCTGGGACACTTTGAGGATCTTGAAGTAACTTACAAAAAGCAGAAACTTACTGTCTGACCAAGATAATCTTGGGCAGTCCTATCAATATGTGGCATCTGTTGTGGCATGAGTAGCAGAAAATGTCCTAGCCCAGATCAGTCTCATATGAGGTCTTCAGTAAAAACATCTCCCTTCTCACTCCCCTTTCCATTCCCATTGCCTTGCCCCAAATTCTAACAACCACATGACAAGGCAAGTTACCAGGAAAGGTTATATGGGAGTCAACAGCACAGATAAGTTTGATTTTTAATGTTCTGACTAAGCTTTTTCATTTTCCAACTAGACTCAAAATAGATCCTGGTAAAATATAGCCATAATGAGACATCCTGAATGTTCAAAGAAAGTCCATACACAAAGAGCTCGTACACAAAAAGTCTGAAACATACTTCCATCTGTGACAACAGGGACAGGGGGTAGGGGTGGGAGCTACAGAGGCAGAGGGCATCTCTTGTTTCTCTCTGATGCCCCTTTCCCACTCTGTGTCAGGTTGGCCAAGCTGCCATTAAATGATACCACCTCTACTGACAGGGCAGGTGACACAAGAAAGCCAATTGGATTCTCCTGTCCCGGTGTTCAAATCTTGAGCCCTGATTCCTGATGTCCCTGTGGACTCTTTATTCATTAGCTTCCCAGTGTCCTTCTCATAAATGCCCTTTAGCTATTGTTTATGCCAGAGCTGGTCTCTCTGGCTTGCCATGTACAGGTGGTTAAAACTGACCTTAAGCAAACCTATCTTCAGTTAGAGCTTGCTCACACCATTAACTGGGTATCAAAGATGCAGTTATGCTCATCTTGAGCCATGGAAAGCTATCTGACTTAAGAAAATGTTATCTATTAGGGAAGGAGGCAAGTTGTGAGAAGTTCCCCATGGCCCTCAGAGTTTGCCATGAACTGAACCTGAATTTCAAGTCCATGTGTACCAGCTATCTATTGCTGTCTAATGAACCCTCCTGGAACTCAGTGGGTAAAAACAGTAAAAATCTATTGTTGCCCATGAGACTGTGGGTCAGTATTATTGTCTCAGCTGGGATCCATGGTCTGGTCAGCTGTGATTCAGGTCGATGGTTTTGCTGAATGTATGCCAGGCTGTCTCTCACATTTGGTAAATTGGCTAGCCATAAAATAGGGCACCTTTGCTGTTCTCCACAGGGTCTTTCCTCCAGCAGAGTAGCCTAGGCAGGCATATGTATATAGCACAGCTGTGAAAGACCTCTGAGCTCTCACTTCTGTGGCATTCTGTTGGATAAAGTAAGTCCCAAGGGCAACCCCAGCCCGCGGTCTGGGGACATAGACTCCACATCTCAATAGCAGCAAATGCGAAGTCATATTGCAATGAGCAGGGCCAGGAGGTTGGAGAATGAGACCACTTTTGCCAGCATCTACTACACTGTATAAAATTAGTAATATAGCTTAACAAAATAGTGGGCCCAGGGAGATTCAGTTACTTGTCCAAAGTCACAGATTGTTTTAGAACAGGATTTCTCATCCTTAGCACCATTGACATTTTAGACAGGATCATTCTTTGTTCAGAGCTGTCCTGTGTATAGTAGGATGTTTGGCAGCATCCCTGGCCTCTATTCAGTAGATGCCTGTGTTACCCCTCCTCCCACTCCAGTAACAACAAGGAAACCACATCTCTAGCTGTTGCCCAGTGTCTCTGGTCCAGGGGGTGGTGGGGAGGGAAGAGTTGTAGGTAATCCTTGTTCCCCAGCTGAGAAGCACGGTTCTCAAGTCAAGACTAGGACTTCCACATTCCCCTCTGCCCAGCACTAGTCTCTTAAGAGAAAATAATTCTCAGTAGACTTCAAAATGAGAAGGGGCTGTGATTGTCCCTGTAGTTTGGGGGTGACAAAAGGAACCCCCTTTTCTTTCCTCTCCATCTTTATTTGTTCTGTCTTGGTTCTCCACAGATCTGGACCCCAGATGCTTGAAAGGCTCTGCTGCAGAACCACTGGGCAGCCCTCCCTCCCCAGCCCCACCACTCACATTGCCCATCAGACCCAGTTGTCTACAACAGGAAATTGTTACCTACAAAACACAAACAGGCCAATTTTCAATCTTAGTTAACTTCTATAACAGTTTCTCCCATTGGCAGGCCATGCCGGCTGGATGCAAAAGCACTTGACGTTTCCTTTGCTGGGTGTTTTTCACCCTGTGTCAATTAGCAGGATGGAGGGCATCTAATAATGATGTATGGGCTGTGCTGGTGTAGCTAGGCTGCTGGCCCTGCAAGGAGGGGAGTCGCTGAGTGGGGCTCAGGCCATGCCCCACCCTGCACACCACTGGGCCTGATTCTCCAGGGTTTGCCAGAGCACCTGGAGTAATTCCTAGGTGCAGATTGACCCAATAAATAAAGCTAGAGAGACTTTTGTACTCAAAACACATCAGCATTGAAGGGGACTTAGGGATTATTCTGCCCGATCTCCTCCTCATACACACATGTCAACTTGACCCTAGAGAGACCAATTGGCTTGTCCAAGGTCAGCCAGCCAGTTAATAACAAATCCATGCCTAAAAGTCAGATTTTATCTCAGTCCAGTTTTCTCTTTGTACTTTAATTTGCTTTAAAATACCTATTTTTTTCTTTCTAATCTCTATTTTCCAAACTATCAACACTTTATCCTTAATTGAAACTTAAACTCAACAGGTATTGAATGCCTTATATGTACAAAGCTCTGTGTGAGGGGACTCAATCTCTCTCTGGAGGAGCTCACAATCTAATTAGGGACAGGAGGCTGGGTGAGGCAGGGAAGACAGGCGCAAACATAACTAATTTACAAGTCAGAATTTGGTCCAACACAAGAGCATTGGCAAGGTGTGGTGGTCACAGAGAACAGAGATTTGTTCCATATCGGAATGTGGGCGTGGCTTTTGTCCTCCACAAGTGTCGCTGAAGACAAAATCGATCCATCTTCAGTCCTAGGCTAGAGTGATGGGAAAGACCAGGGCCTGGGACCTGGGACCTGGGACCTGGGACAGTGACCCTTTCTGTCCACAGCTGGCACCAGGGACGGGAAATTCCAATAAATTCAGAACCACCGCCATCTGGTGGTCATATTAGAGACAGCCAGGGAGTATCTCTGAAATTTTCCTAGAGCTTCTGAAGATTTTCTTTCAAAAAGTGGTCTGTATAAAATGACCCAATTTATGTACAATTGAAAAGCTATATAGAGTTGCAGATAAATGTATAATTATATGTCCAAAAGAAGACTCACCAAAATGTTAAAAGAAGTATCTCTGAGTGATTTATTTTGACTGATGTGTATTTTGTTCTATAAACTATCATTTGATTTTTTAAAAAACAGTGAACATAGATATGTTTAACCATTGAAAACAATAAAATTCTATTCATTTTTTAAGAAAAAAAATGGAGAGACTTGGGTTTTTTGAACCAGGATAAATTATTATATTACTCCTTTGTGCTGAGTAGCTTTTTAACAGGAATAAAACCAGGTCAAAATGAAACTAAGAGTAGCCTTGAAGAGGGAAAGCAGGGAAAAGATGTTATACAATGGCAAGGATAATAGCCAGGCCAGTAAAAAAGACACTTTATACTTACGTGACTCCAAGCAGTTTACAAAGTGCTATGATGATCCTTTAACTCACAACATGCCCATCCCGGTTCATGGCACACAGTAGTCCTAGAAAGCTCTATTCTTATCTGTTGGAGCCTAAACTATATGGTCATTTATCTGATTGAACTGTGTTGATGTCAGGCACTGTGCCAAGAACTCTACGTGCATCACCACATTTAGTCCTCACTCCATGGGGCAGATATTATGATCCTTACTGAAGAGATGGCATTACTGAAGCTCAGAGAGCTGACACTTCACCACTAACTCATGACACCAGATGCTGCATTGCATTTGGCTTTATATCCCCAGTACCTGCCCGGTGGAGCCCAGTGGGTGAATGGATAACTAGAGATAGATGGTGTGTTGGTAAAAGTACAAACTGAAACAGGAGGAAAAAGTTGCATTGAAATGAACCTTTATTGACTACCTGCAATGTACTAGACAGGCTTCTAAGTGCTGAGAGTAAATAAGAAGGTCACTTTTTCTGTGGGAGGATCAGAATTTGATGATGATGATGATTCCATTGGAGTCTCAACATAAAACAGAGGAAACAATTGAGCACAATTAGAAGAGTTTGTTAGTAATTACAAAGTGTGGAGAAGTGTAGTGATGCCCAAGCTGCAAGTCTCAGCATCACCTTGAGGGCTGGTTAAAATGCAAGCTCCTGGGCCCCACTCCTCATTTCCAGTTCATAAGGACTGGGGTGTGGCCCCAAAACTTGCTTTTCTAGTAAGTTCTCAGGAGATGCTGACACAGCTAATGCAGGGAAACCATTGTGAGGGTGAGAGCAGTAACCTCATTGGAGGAGCTGTTACTGCCCCAGCACTGCAGGGACGAGAAGGAAGAGGGAGTCCTGTAGGGAAGGCCACCTTGAAAGGGGACACTTTTGGTGGTGGTCAATACTGCCTTTCAGGAAGAAGGTCTGAGAACAAACACTGTGCCCCCCTCCTGCCTCCCATCTAACCCAGCCAGAGTTGATGAGGTTCAAATGGCTCAGTCTCCAAGAGTAAACAAGATGGAGACAGTGAAGAGTGGATCTAGGGGACAGATGGAAGACACTGGGCACATGTGTTGAGTTTAAATTATCAATGAGACATCCAAGAGAACATGTCTATAAGGAAACCGGGTGCAGAGTGGAGCTCAGAAAGGAAATTCTAGCTTTGACCAAGAACGCAGCCTGTCTCTCCGAACAGCAGGAGGATCAGCTGAGGTGCCCAGAGATCCAGTGGTGGATCCAGATCCAAGGACAGGAGACACCCTAAGTCAAGCTCACAGGACTCAAGAGGCCTAGCCAAAAGGGGAGTTGGGGTGGTCAGGACAAGCATCAAGAAGAATCAAGATAAGGATGAGCCTGCGAGGGAAAACTCAAGTGCAGAAATGGGGCAGTGTGGGGATGGGTGGATGGGGAGAGGAAGATAACTTGATAAAGTCCCTGAAGCACTGATGTCAAGAGAAAGCAAGAGACTGCAGCATCAAAAAGCAAATGTGGCTAATAAAATTATGTAGGTTTCAAGTGTACAATTCTATACTACATCATTTGTATTATTTTGTGTTGTGTGTTCACCACCCAAAGTCAAGCCTCCTTCCATCAACAATTATCCTGCCTTTACCCTCTTCTACCACCCCTATACCCTCTCTCTCTGGTAATCACCACACTGTTTTCTCTAAGGGGTGTTTGTTTCTTAGTCCCTTCAACTTTCTCTCCCAGCCACCCAACCTTCCTCCCCTCTGATACCTTTTAGTCTGTTCTGTATGTATGAGTCTGTTTCTACTTTATTTATTTTGTTCATTAGATTCCACGTATAAGTGAAATCATATGGTATTGGTCTGTCTCTGGCTGGCTTATTGCACTTAGCATAATACTCTCTAGGTCCATCATGCTGTCCCAAGAGGTAAGACTTCTTTCGTTTTATGCCCAAGTAGTATTCCATTGTATAAATGTACCACAGCAATGTCACCCAATAAATTCAGTAAAAAAATATTTTTTAAACAAATGTGGCTCAACAGGGCACCAGCCCCCAGGGAAGTTCTAACCACACAGTCAGACTTCTGGATTCACCCATGACAGGCAAGGTCCCCTGGAGCTGAGGTACCTTCTTCTTGTGTCCTTGATTTCACAACTTCCTCTCCCACTCTGGTACAGTTTCATCAAGAATATGCTGTTTTCCAATCACTGATTGTGAATTGCTATATGGCATGATGTTTTTAGATCTGGGAGACTTTGGAGCATGTTATAGGGCCCCTGAGAAAATTGGGATGATCAGGAAAACCCCTTCCCTTCAATCTGAATTTTTCATAAGCTTTCTGGTACCTCAGATTTCACCATTAAAGATTCATTCCTTTGGCTTAAGGCTTTAATCCTCTATTAAATGTAAATCTCACTGGCAAGCTGACAGTGTTTGGGGAATGAGGTCATACATTAAGCCTTATCTATCACTGACACCTCAATGAGAGTGAGTTGACAGTCTTTTCAAGAGCCAGGTTTAATGGGGAGAAGAGAGATAAATGTAAAGGTACTGAGGAACTTAGCAGCAGAGGGAGAGACACTCAGAGAGATAGGATCAGAAACTAACATTTATTGAGGCATTATGCTAATGAGAAAAAGAAAAATAGCTACCTTTTACTGACTGCTTAAATGTGTCAGGTTCCACGCTGTGCTTTTTACATATAGGGGAATAATTTAGTGTGCTATCTGTTTGTGTATTGTTCTCATCACTGAAGGATGCTCAAACGATCAAGAGGGGCTTTTCTTGCCTCCTCTTAAGAATAAGGAACTGAGCCTTTGTAGTCTGGGATTGTGCTCCTTCATGTCCCATCAGCTAGGGTGCCTTGATGTAATAAAAATACCCAACTAAAAGTGGCTTAAACAAAGGAAAAAACATCTCATCTCACAAAACAAGAAGTCTAGGGGTGGGAGGCTATAGGGTGAGCAGTGTCATTGGGGACTTAGCTGTCTCCTTCCTTCAGCTCTGTCATGCTAAGCAGTTGCCTTAATGTTTGAGCTTGTCCCTTGATCGTCACAAAAAGGAAGTTGCCATTCAATCATCATGACACTAGGCTGAGCAAGAGGGGAGTTTTCTCCTTTGTGTTTCTTCTGTAATTGAGAATTTGATCCCCTCCCAGCGCACTGCTCTGACATCTTTTGGACATGCTCTTAGTCCAAGACAGCACCCTCTGCATTCCAGGCAGCAGGATGAGAAAAAGGAAGAAGGAGAGGAGAAGGAGGAGGAGAAAGAGAGGGAGGAGGAAAGGGAAAAAGAAGGAAAAGGCAGACATGAACTGTCCCTCAAAGAAGGTTCCCAGAAGCTTTCATTCACCCTTTCCAGCTTGTTTGTTGCCTTCAACTAGTGCTTAGCTACACAGCTCTCCACTCAGCTGCATAGCAGGTTGGTAAAAGCCATTCTGGGCAACTACTTAAACCAGGAGACAATTAGCATGTCAGCCAAAGGGTCAAAAATATAAATTATGAGACATCCAGAAGTAAACCCTCACCCAAATTTTGTTTAGGAGGTAGAAGCTCATTATTGGGGAGGGAAAATAGGGTTGGTGGGCCAGGAATCATGGTGAAGAGGTAGATTAAGCATTGGCTTCTCCATAATGAAAGGGTCATAAAGATTGGAGATTTTCATGAGTGATAGAACTAGTATCCTGTTTGAGCACAGATCACTGTGAGATACCAGGGAAATTGGACAGGATATGGAGACTTTAATAGCACTTTCCAAAAGCTCTGTGGGCACACCTCTGAATAAAAGGAAATAGTAGCAGTGAGAAGCATATCTGTGTCCTTGAAGAGGACAAAACTTGAGAGGCAAAGCAGGGCAAGTCAGTGGCATCATGGAGCAGAAAAAGCATCGCTAACTGGTAGCCCCCAAGGACTGAGACCCAGGTCCCTCCCTCATTCTAAGTCACAACATAGGTTCCCTAGATTTTGTATATCTTTGGAGATTGACATGGAATGCTCCTACACATACTTGTCATTAAATGTCTCAACAATCTAGCTAGTGGGGGCCTAGAGCCAGATTCAAGTTGATTTAAAGCAAGAAAGTGTTTTGGCATTTGTTGCATTTGAATGCTGTGGAGCAAATCCATGGCTGCTCACTTACATTATTGTCATAGTTACAGATATCTTATGAGGTTGGTGTTATTTCCTGTGCATTACAGATAAAGAAACTGAAGTTCTGAGAGGTTAAATCACTTATATAAAACCAATTGGTTTGGCAGGACCATGATTCACAACCAGAGTTCTCTGACTCCAAAGCCAACATCACCGACCTGGTGCATGATGAAGGTAAAGAAAGCAAGAAGGGAGGAAGAAAGGAAGGGAAGAAGGCAGGAAGGGAGGGAGGGAGGGAGAGGAAGGGAAATAAAGGAAAAACTTACCAAGCCCACAACATTGCCAATAGCCAATGAAGGTCCTATCTACAGATAGGCCAGCATAGAAGGTACAAGACTTGCAGTTGCAAGTGACAGAAATAAAACTGGTTTAAGCAAAATGATAATTATAATAATAAATTTATTGGTTTACAACTCTAAGAAGTCCACAAGTCATCTGGCTTCACTTATGGCAAATCTAGGCTGTCTTTCCCCAAATCTCAAGTCTCCTTTCCACTGTGTTGGTTCCAATATTAGGTGACAAGATGGTGGCCAGCAACATCATGTTTATATGGTACTAGATTGATAGCTTGAGGAGAAATGAAAACATCTTTTCTCCAGTAGTTCCGTCAAAAGTGCCAAGACTGTTCTCTTTGGCTTGCAGGATGTCATGTGCCCATCCCTGAACCAATCACTAAAGGCACGAAGATGGAAGATGATGATCTGGGTCATGTCACCACCTCTGGGCTGAAAGTTAGAGAAGGTGACTCTCCAAGGGAAAGTCAGGGTGATTTTATTGTAGAAGAGGGAATGGATGTGGGTGGGCAGTAACCACAGAAATAGACTGAAAACAAAGCAAACCCCGAAAGTTTATGTGCGCACACATACTCATGAGCTACAAAGATCAGAAAATCAGGCCCATTCTGGACCCAAAAAGGTAAGGTAAATGTGATTACCAAGTGCCAGTTTATAGAACTCACTCTCAAAAGCCCCTCTCGTGGCCCTTCCTCAATAGAGAAAAGTACCCCTCAGGCAGAAGGAACATAAACCTTTTAAACACCCTGATCACTTTTTGGCAAAAGGCAGGCACCCTAAGAAAGAGAGCATCAGGTCAATTATTGCTATTCCCAACTCAACAGCTATCAGATTGGAGCTTTGGGCATATTCCAAGGTGCGATAGGGACAGGGTAATAAAAATGTGCCTGGATGGGGATGCATTCACAATTGTGTGACAGAAAATGCACCCTTGTTCCGAACCATCTGCCACCTTGGAAATGACAGTAACAAGACTTAAGCTGTCACAATGCTTATATAACCTATATGCTCATGTAGCAAAAATGGAGATGCTATGTAAATCAGTCAAGTGTCATCATGGAAGGCATATGACCTGTCTGTCATCTTCCCAAATAAACAGATTTTACATGGTCACATCAAAGTACAGGCACTCCATCTCCACCAGCAGTCTCTGAATTCTGTGCCCAGAGGCCACTCTGCCCTAGGATGAGTCAGGGGATACCTCATATGTTTGGGGATACCCCGCATATTTCTTTCTCTGTAGGGATTCTCCAAATATCCAATCTCCTTCCAGCATCCCTGGTGCCTCTGACACCCAGAACCCAAAACCCAGATTTTCACCAAGCCGAATTCTCATACTAAGAGAATTCTGGATTCTAAGAAGAAGTAGACACCACTTATTAAACTGACAAATGTAAATAGTGTCATTCATTGGTTTAAAGCAAAATGGACAGTCCATCTCTGGCAACTGTTTAGAACCTTTGAGTGAGGATCTATAGGTTCTTGGCTTCCTCTCTTCTTTCCTGCTATTTTTTCTCAGTTTTCTTTTTTAAAATATATTTTATTGGTCATGCTATTACAGTTGTCCCATTTTTTTCTCCCTTTTATTCCCCTTTGCCCTGTAACCCCCTCCCACCAGCATTACCCCACTTTCGTTCATGTCCATGGGTCATACATATAGATTCTTTGGCTTCTCCACTTCCCATACTATTCTTAACCTCCCCCTGTCTATTTTGTACCAATTATGCTTATTCCCTGTGTCTTTTCCCCCATTCTCCTCCCGTCTCCCCCCTTCCCCTCCCCACTGATAACCCTCCATGTGATCTCTATTTCTGTAAACCTGTTCTTGTTCTACTTTTTGCTTAGTTCATTTTTGTTTTTGTTTTAGGTTCGGTTGTTGATAGTTTTTAGTTTGTTGTCATTTTACTGTTCATATGTTTTATCTTCTTTTTCTTAGATAAGTCCCTTTAATATTTCATATAATAAGGGCTTGGTGATGATGAACTCCTTTAACTTGACCTTATCTGGGAAGCACTTTGTCTGCCATTCCATTCTAAATGATAGCTTTTCTGGATAGAATAATCTTGGATGTAGGTCCCTTGCTTTTCATGATTTTGAATACTGCTTTCCTTTCCCTTCTTGCCTGCAAGGTTCCTTTTAAGAAATCAGCTGACAGTCTTATGGGAATTCCTTTGTAGGTAACTATCTCCTTTTCCCTTGATGCTTTTAAGATTTTCTCCTTATTTTTAATCTTGGATAATGTGATTATGATGTGCCTTGGTGTGTCCTTCCTTGAGTCCAAATTTCTGGGGTCTCCCTGAGCTTCCTGGACTTCCTGGAAGCCTATTTGCTTGCCAGATCAAATAAGTTCTCCTTCATTATGTTTTCAAATAAGTTTTCAATTTCATGCTCTTCCTCTTCTTCTTCTGGCACCCCAATGATTCAGATGTTGGAACATTAAAAGTTCCCCTGGAGCTTCCTAAGCCTCTTCTCATTTTTTTGAATTCTTGTTTATTCATTTTGTTCTCATTGGACATTTATTTCTTCCTTCTCGTTCAAACCATTGATTTGAGTCTGTTTCCTTCCCTTCACCATTGGTTCCCTGTACATTTTCCTTTATTTCACTTTTCATAGCCTTCACTTTTTCTTCTATTTTGTGACCATACGCAACCATTTCTGTGAGCATCCTGATTACCAGTGTTTTGAACTATGCATCTGATAGGTTGGCTATCTCTTCATCACTTAGTTGTATTTTTTCTGTAGCTTTTATCTGTTCTTTCATTTGGGCCATGTTTTTTTTTTTTTTTGTCTCCACATGCCTGTTATGTAGTGAGGGGCAGAGCCTTAGGTATTTGCCAGGGTTGGGCAACCTACTTCACTGTGCTGTGGTGCTGTATGTGGGGTAGGGGTCCAAGAGGGAACAATGCTGCTTGCTCAGCTTCTGCCTGCTTTCAGTCACTTCCTCTGCTTGCCACAAGCAAATTGGGCCCTTCTGGTGCTGATTCCTAGGTGGGTGGTTTTGTGTAGGTTCTAGGACCCTATGGGTCTCTCCAACAAACTCTCCTATGAGCCTGGGAGTTTCTCCTTCTTCCTCAACCCACACAGATATTTTTAGCCAGAGGTTTTGAGGCTTTATTTCCCTGCACTGGAACCCTGGGTTGTGGGGTTTGTGTTAATCCCAAGTTGCTCCTCCCAGTTCATCCACATGCAAATGTGGGACCGCAAGCTTTGCCAGCTGACGCCTGGCCCACCCTGGTCCTCCAGGCACTGCCTTGCTTCAAGTCCTCACCACCCTGGCTGCTGGTCTCCACCCCTCCTACCAGTCTGGATGAATGTTTCTTCTTTAACTTCCTGGTTGTCAGACTTCCATACAGTTTGATTTTCTGTCTTTTTTGTTTTAAAATTTGTTGTCCATTTTTCTGGTTGTATGAGGAGGCAAAGTGTATCTACCTCTGCCTCTATCTTGGCTCGAAGTCCTTCTTTCCTACTTTCAATTGCTCCTTGCTTCACACTCCTCACCTGCTTATCTATATTATGGCAGACTCAGTATTTGTGCAAGACAGCTTAAGTTCTTTCTGAAATGAAGTGGCATGCAAATAAACAAATAAATCTCCTGTGGTCTGTTTCCATTGGTGGTGCCATATACTCAGATATCCAAACTAGAAAGATAGCTGTCATCCATCTCTCCTCCCTCACTTTACCCCCATCCTATTAACCAATATTACTATTCTCATACCTAGATATTTATCAAACCCATCCAAACTCTCTATCCCTGCTACTGCTGCTGCATGAATAAAAAAGCCTTCTAATGGTTCTCCCTTTCCAGTTTCATACTCTTTTCAATCTGTCTTCAGTGTTAATGCTGCTGTGATCCAACCAAAAACTCAGATCCATCATGTTTTCCTCTTCTTTCAATTCTCCCAAATCAGCCACAACTGCATTTTCACACTCCTCCTATAAGGTATGGGTAGCATCACAAGTAATTTTTGACCAAAAGCAGCTAACATGTTTGTGAATGGCTTGCCTTTTTCTGTATAAGTGTGAATAGGTTGGAGCAGGATGGGACAGGTGTAGTTAGTGTAAAAATGCTGCCCCTGCCCTTACCCCTTCCAAAGTGTATTAGTTTCTTAGGGCTGCCATAAAAACTACTACAAAGTGGGAGGCTTAAACAACAGAAGTTTATTTTTTAAAAATTTCACAGGCTCGAAGTCTGAGATGAAGGTGTCAGAAGGACTGGTTTCTTCTGAGACCCCTCTCTTTGGTTTGTTGATGGCTGTCTTTTCTCTGTGTCTTTCATATTATCTTCCTTATCTGGGTATTTTTGTGTACAAATTTCCTCTTTTTGTAAGGAACCAGTGATACTGGATAATGGCCCACTGCAATGACCTAATTTAAATGGATTACCTCTGTAAAGACTCTGCCTTCACATATGGTCACATCCTGAAGTACAAGAGGTTAGGACTCCAACATATGATTTTGGGGGAACGGGGGTGAGGAAAGACACAATTCATCCCCTAACACAAACAGTATCCCTATGCTTACAAACACAGTTCCTGCCTGTCAACCTCATAGGCCCTCAGAAATAGGAATGACTCCTCCTTTACTAGAGGGAAGTTCACATCATCTTCTAGTGAAAGAATAGAATAGGGTAAGAGAGGAAGGGGTGGTAAAACTGTGCAGGGCTATGTTGGTTGGGAGAGGGGTACTGTGGAGTCACACAAGAATGGTGAAAGAGGTTTCTGTGAACTAGGTTTTTGTGTCTCCTTCCCTGTTTTTGAGGAATGTGAACAAAGTCATTTTGCCTCCTATTTGGATACTATATTTGAAAATCAGCAAGGTGAGTATATGGTGCATAACAAAAGTAACTCTGAATCTTTTAAGGAGACCATTCAATACAGTATATGCTGGGTTTTGTGTACAGCCAACCCCACCAGCCCTTTACTTTGTGGTTAGCACCCAGGTTAAGTGAAAAACACATTATCTTTGAACACCAGAATCCAACTTGGCTCAGAGAGGTGCTCATGTTATGAGAGTTACATGGAAAACTGTGCTTGGTGTGGGACATGAACATCAGACCTCCGGTCTCATTCTCTCTCATGCCAGTGAGTGGAGGCTGGAATTGTCTGAACCATTTACACTGTGTCCCATCTCTCACTTTTGCATGGTCTTTTCTGAGTGTGATGGCTTGAATTAGAGTAAATCAAACTGTATGAGTGATTCCACTCCACTGTAAAGGGTTTGAGCTACTTGGACATAATCTCTGTTCTTTGACTTTAACTTCTCTTCAAGCTCCCAACCTGATAGATCCAGGGTTTATAAGGACTGTCAAAACCTCATCTTTTCAAACATTTTCTGGACAGAGACAGGGTACAGATATAGCCAGAGAACTGGTTAATTGTCCATAAGCCTAGACACACCAGAGAGAAATCTATTATAAGGGCTACAGCTTATTAATTCATATTTGCATCTATACAATGGAACATGATGCATGACAAATCCTGGAATCTGGCCAATTATCCAAACTTTCCTCTCTCTAGTATTTTAACTAGTTGGTACCAGACACAGAGGCCATGTGATAATCTAAGTAAGGTATGACCTTTAACCCTGGCTGGGAAGGGACCATTAATCTCAAAACATAACGTTATGATTAACTATGTTGGTGAGTATGATTTAGACTTGGAGCCATATCTAGCCTGCCCATAGGCTACAGAATTTACCATTCTGTATCTAACTCTTGAAAAGCAAGGATGAAATAAATCTTGGAAAGAAGAGATTCTGTCACCATCAACAGTACAAAGAGCAGATGCCAGTAAATGGTGAAACAGAACAATGTTAGACATTTTCTAGAAAGACCGCAAGTTGTTTTTTTTTAAATGACAAAAGCCATAATGATAACAACATGTACTGCAAAGAAACTGATATAAAGAGGATGCCAGAGTGATGTCATTTAGTGGGTCCATCAGACAAATTTAACAATAATTGTTGAAAATGTAACTTTATCACCTTCCAAAGTCTATAAGGTGACATTTCTGAGGAAAAAAAGAAATGCAAAGGACTCTTACATATAAGAAAAGATGCTAGCTTGCTTCTAGCATTTGGCTATTATAAATTGTGCTGCTATGAACATTGGGGTGCATAGGTTCTTATGGATTTGTGTTTCAGGGTTCTTAGGATATAATCCTAGCAGTGGAATTGCCAGGTCAAAAGGCAGTTCCATTTTTAGTTTTCTAAGTGCCCATCAGTAAATGAATGGATCAAAAAACTATGGTACATTTACACATTGGAATTCTAAGCAGCAGAAAGAAAGAAGGAGCTCCTGCCCTTTGTGACAGCATGGATGGAACTGGAGAGCATTATGCTAAGTGAAATAAGCCAGGCAGTGAAAGACAAATACCATATGATCTCACCTTTAACTGGAACCTAATTAACAAAACAAACAAGCAAAATATAACCAGAGACATTGAAATGAAGAACAAACAGACAGTAACCAGAGGGGAGGTGGGAGGGGATAATGGGGAGGAAAGGGTGAAGGGTTCAAACTATAAAGGACACATGGACAAAACTAAGCGGGGTGGAATCAGGGAAGAGACGGGGGATGGCTGGTCTGTAGGGTAGTGGTGGGGGAAAAGGCAGAAAACTGTACTTGAACAATAAAATTCAAAAGTATTTAAAAAATAAAAATAAATAAAATATCACAGCAAATAAAAAAAAAAAGATGCTAGCTTTCTCTCCAAAGAGGAGTGCCACTTAAAACTACACATGATGCCATTTTCACCTATCACAATGGCAAGAATTATAAAATTTGATTATAGCTTGTGTAAGGGAAAAAGACTCTCTCATTGATTATTGATGAAAGAACAAATTGCTATAATCTCTATGATGAGAAATGTACTGATATTGATAAAAATTACAGAAGCTCATAACCTTTGACCCAGCAAATTTGCTTCTAGAAATTTATTCTACAGATATACCTACATGGAAGGAAAATGATATATGTCCATGGCCATTGTTGCAGCATTGTTAATAAAGATAAAAGAATGGAAGGAACCTACATTTACCTCAAGGGGGCTCTACTTCTTATGATATATCCATACAGTGGAATATTATGTAGCAATGGAAAACAATTCAGCTCATTTACGTACTGATGTGGAAGCTTTTCAGTATATAAAATAGTGAAGAGGAAAAAAGGAAATTGTATAAGAAAACCTACAGTAAAATACCTCTTATGTAAAAATGTATGCATGTATTTATGTAAATGCAGAGAAAAAGGTCTAGTTACTAAGAGTTTGACAGTATTTCTCGAAGGCAAGTTATTCAAATGAATGTGATTATTACATGGGCTCTCTCTAGGTATTGTTGTTAGAAAATTACTATTAGCAAATACTCCTGTAATTGCAGATATTTTTGGAGCTGTCAAAGTCCTTAAAAATGAAGCCCTTCCCCCTTACTCTATAGACAAGTAAACCAAGGCCCAGACTGTTTAATGCCAAAGCCTGGATAAGAACCCAGGTCTTTCCCAACATGAAAAAGGACACACATCAGAAAGGAGCCAGTCCTTATTTAAAATTTGTGTTTATTACAATTGCTACATTTTCTGAGAAGCCTTCCCACCTGTTTCAACCCCACTTCAGCACCAGAAAAACATTTCCCTATGCTAAACAGGAGTGAAAGAAGGAAGTTCATTTCACAAAGGTGAAAGCTGCTAGGGAAATCAAGTATGGTCTTTCAAATAGTGGGGGGCTGCTGCACCATCAATTTAATTCCTATTCATTTGTAGTGCTTATTAGAGTGTCTGAAAATATACGCTGAGTAATTGGAGCATTAAAATTGATTAATTTAAGTAGGCTTTTGGTGTAAATACACCTGGAGAAATTTTTCAAGGTGGGATTCTCTAAAGATTTGGAGAAATTCAGACCTCTGAACATGGGAATAAGGACAATGTGGCAGTTTTAAAGCACAGCTGCAAACTTTTTGACACTCCTGACATCACTAGTCAGGGTCTGTGTCCCCTCCCCTTGAATCTGAGTGGGCTCATGACTGCTTCAATTTATAAAGGATGGCAGAAGAGATGCTATGTGACTTCCAAGGCTAGGTCATCAAAAGCCATGAAGCTTCCATCTGGCAGCTTCCTCTCACTGTTAGAGCCATGAGCCACCATGAAAGTCTGACCACTGTGAGGCCACCATATGGAAAGGAAGCCCAAGTCACAGGGAGAGGACACATGTAGGCATTCCATTCGACAATTCCAGCCAAGTCAAACAGCAGACCTGTGAGTGAAGAAGCCTCCAGATGACTTGAGGTCCCACCCATCTGAGTCATCACCACCTCTTCAACCCTTTCCAGTTTAGACCTCAAACAAGGTAGCCCCAGTATTTCTGGTCCGAAGTCTTGATCCACTGAATTTTTATATGTAATAAAATAGTTATTTTAATCTGCTAAATTTGGGGTGGTTCATTATAGACATATCAATAGGTTACTGGAAAAGATGGATCCTATAACAATAGAATTGCCCAATTCCCATGGTCCTAAGAAAAGAACTACTCCAGAAATTAGTTTTGGCCCCCATGCTGAGATAATTTCTTACCCCCTCAACTGAGCTACATTCTACTTTGCTTGCATATTTACTCTGGGAACAATAAGTTATTATTGTCTATAGTGACCTGTGTGCTTCCACCTCCAACTAGATCCTTGGCTGTAGAACTCTCTCTTCTTCACCCATGGAGCCCCCAAACCAGTACAGAGCCTGGAACTCATGTTCATTAAATGGGTGACTACCTTCACAGAGCAAGAACTCCCTTCTTTGGGGTAATCATCAGAAGATAATTGTAAAACTTCTCTAACTCATCACTTTCACTTTACCAGTCCTAGAGAGGAGGAGTGACAACCCAAGGAGACACAGCTAGTAAATGAAGAAGGACCACAGCCTCCTGCCACCATTCAGCACCTGCCATCTGGGAGCAGCACATCAAAGTGGGAGGCAGGACCCAGGGTGGCCAGGAGCATGGGCTCCAGACAGAGACGACCTAGGTCCAAGATCCCAGCCAGCCACCCTTCACAGTGTGTAGTGGCAGTTTTTCCAAAAGAATGAAATTGATTTGGCATTTGGCACCCCACCAGCCCCCGACTCCATGAAGAATAAATGAGCTCTTTTGGTTTTCCAAGGCCTAAGTCCTTATTGTCAGGATCTAAATCCCTGTTGTAGAGGAAATCAAAGCACAGTAATTTTTTTTATTACATGGCCTTTTTAAAATGTCAGAATTTGGAGATATGGCAAGAGAGCTACAAGGAAAGGGAAAGGAAAAGGAGAAGAGGAATCTGAATTCAGAGGATTGGTCCTAGAGAAGCCAATAGACTAGGACAGTGGCTCTTAACTGGGCAACTTTGCCCCCAGGGGACACCTGACTATGACTTGAGATACTTTTGATTGTTATAGCTGTGGATTGTACTGGCATCTAGTAGGTAGAGGCCAGGGATGTTGTTGGACATCCTACAATGCACAGGACAGTGCCCTTACAACCAAGAACTATCCAGGCCAAAATGTCTATAAGTGCTAAGGTAAAGAAACCCTGGCCTGGAACAAGAACAGCTGTGAGGAGCAGCCTGCAAGTTCCCAACAGCAGTGGCCAAACTAAAGGATTCATACCATTGCCAAGAGCCAGAGATGGCTCAGGGGGAAGCCTGTTCAACCTGGTGACGGGTCTTCATGCCTGTTCATCAAGACCTGCCCTGATATTTGGCTGATCCCCAAATAAAGATGCTCCCCAGCAATGCCCCCAGTGCACAGCAAGCTCCAGCAGACAGGAATGGGAACAGACTAGGACACATCTCTGCACTCTGAACTGAGGACACAAAAAAAACAAAGGTATTTAAGCAGAGTTCTCTGGGCAAGGTTTGTGGTGAGAGAGGTGGTAGAAGACAGTAGTAACCAAATGGGATTAAGCTGATGTCTCAGAAAGCATTAAAGCAGAAGCAACTCCGACCACCCACTAATGATTGTGATTATTTGTCTGCCTATGAGACAGTTTAAGAAATGATTTGTGAATTTAAATTTTAATTAAGGCAGGAGCCCTTGGGGGCCTCTGGAGTTCAACCATGAAACAGGAAAATCTACTC
The DNA here is from genome assembly GCF_004126475.2 of Phyllostomus discolor. Classification (NCBI taxonomy): domain Eukaryota; kingdom Metazoa; phylum Chordata; class Mammalia; order Chiroptera; family Phyllostomidae; genus Phyllostomus; species Phyllostomus discolor. The sequence goes on along the minus strand of NC_040905.2, from coordinate 100,096,544 downwards.
ATGGAAGGAGAGGGCTCAGAGGGCCCATAGCTGGAGGAAGTACATGTCCTTAAACTCTAGTGGTCAAGTAAGCCTGCAAGGTAGCCCAAGTTGGAGGTCACTAATGGACACTTGGATTAGGGGCTAGGGCTGGACAACTCAATGGAACTGTGCACTCCAGTGTTCTAAAAAGCTCTTTATATGAAATATAAATAAAGTATCCAAGTTTTTCTTCTCTTTCTTGGGTTTTAACATTAAAAATGTTCTACCCTTGGCACTGGCTGGCGTAGCTCAGTGGATTGAGCATGGGCTGGGAACCAGTGTGTCCCAGGTTCAATTCCCTGCCAGGGTACATTCCTGGGTTGCAGGCCATAACCCCCAGCAACCGCACATTGATGTTTCTCTCTCTCTCTCTCTCTCTATCTCCCTCCCTTCACTCTCTAAAAAAAAATGTTCTACCCCACCCATTCCATAGGAATGTTCTACCCCATTCCTATGCAGGACCTAGCATAGGAATTCCTGGGGTCTCCTCTCCTCTCCATCACTGATACCCCAAGTGAACTTGAACTACATTAATCTATACAGAGTCTTGGTTTCTCAATGTGGGACTGATATGACCACCCCTGGTTATCTGACAAAGTTATTTGGGGCCTCCATTCCAAAAGAGATGAAAGCACTTTAGAATAGACACTCTGGGAGGTCCACCTGCTCACCTGATTCCCCTGAGGTCTGGCAAAAGCACCCTTTTACTTCTCAAGGATGCTATAGCACAGAAACATACCCTATCTGAGACAAAAATGCAGCCCTGGCCTCCCCCCAAAAGCCAACAAAACATTCTCAAGCTTAACTCCATTGGATCCTAGAGACATGGGCTCAAGTCCTAAAGTCTACCACAGTTTTGTGTGTGTATGTTTGTGTGTGTTAAATAACACATAGCATTAAATTTACCACCATCACCATTTTTAAGTGCATGGTTCAATAGTACTAAGTGTGTTTATGCTGTTGTGCAACAGAACTCTAAAACTTTTTCATCTTGCAAAACTGTAACCTGGGCACATTTGAATCAGAGCTCAGCCTCCTGGTAACTGTGAGGTTTTAACTCTCTATGAACTTTGTTTGGTTTACTCAATTGAAACATAAGGATTTTTTAAAATTTTCAGGATTGTTGTATCACATAACAATACATTTGCCTGCCATGTGATAGGAGTTCAATACGTAACTATTATTTCTGCATTGAACCTTGTAAGAAACATGTCCTTCCTGAAGGTGATAGTGTAGCCCAGGGGCTGCCTGAAGTAAGAGGAAGAGAAAGAGGTGGGAGAAAAGAGGGAGAAAATCAGGCTTTGTATTTATAAAGCAAGCCATTTGTCAAAGTACAAGTCTCGTTTACTGTCAAAACACAAGGGCAAATTACACTTGAAGAACAATGGACTACAAGAGCAAAAATGACAGGGCACATTCAATTAATGGGAAGAAAAGGAGGGGGTCCCTAGCATACAATATTTTGGACATCAGATTGGAATTGTTTAATTAGCCATTGCTACAGACTTTGGATCATCTGTTGTTCTAGAAGCCATTAGTCATCTGTAGCTTTTAAGCGTATCATTTGGATTCTCCCATTCAACACACATTGATATATTTGAGCACCAGCTGTGTGTTGAGCACAGTACTCAACACAGTGTAGCACAGTGTTGAGAACAGCATGAGGAGTACAGCATGAGTAGTACAGTGTTGAGGAGTACACTATGGGGAGACAGCATAGTGTAGGGGAAGATGGACAGCTCAGCCCACTAATGGGTGTCTCCAACTTATTTTGTCCACAAAAGTTCTGGTTTTATCCAACCTCAGGTTCCTCCTCCATCTTCCACATTTCAATCAAAGACCTCTCTACTTATCTAGTTGTTCATGAAAAAAAGCTATAGAGTCATCCTTGAGTTTTCTATGCTCAAAATAGCTCTTGACTCTATCCATTACTCTGCAGGCACATGGTTATTGCCCCAGTCCTAGGTACCACATCTTGTCTTATTGTAAGAACCTCTCTTAAGATTTTTTAAAAAGTGGTCTTCTGGCAAGATGGACGTGTAGGTAGACACACTGTGCCTCTTCGCACAACCAAAAGAAGGACAACAACAATTTAAAAACAAAAAACAATCAGAACTGACAGAAAATCAAACTGTATGGAAGTCTGACAACCAAGGAATTAAAGAAGACACACTCATCCAGACCAGACCAGTAGGAGGGGTGGAGACTGGCAACTGGGCAGAATGGACTCATGGCAAGGCGGTGGCTGGTGGACCCAGTGAGGTGGCAGATTGTGGAGTGGGGCTGGCAACGCTGCAGCTGGCTGGCAAGGCAGCAGCTGGTCTCCTGTGAGGCTGTGGTCTCACATTCACTTGCAGATAAACCAAGAGGAACAATTGCAGAGCAAGACTTCGCAACCCAGGTCTCCAGCACAGGGAAATAAAGACTCAAACCACTGACTGAAAACACCTGAGGGGTGGAGGTGGCAGTGGGAGAAACTCCCAGCCTCACAGGAAAGTGTGTTGGAGAAACCCACAGGGTCCTAGAATGTACACAAACCCACCCCCTAGGAATCAGCACCAGAAGGGCCCACTTTGCTTGTGGGTAGCAGGGTAAGTGACTAAAAACCAGCAGAGTGGAACAAGCACCTTTGTTCCATCTCAGACCCCTTCCCTCATACAGCGCCACAACAGCATCCTGGGTTATCCCTCCCTGGTGAACACCTAAGGCTCTGCCCCTTACTACATAGCAGGTGTGCAAGGAGACCAAAAAAAAAAAAAAAAAAAAATGGCCCAAAGGAAAGAACAGATCAAAGCTCCAGCAAAAATACAACTAACTGACAAAAAGATAGCCAACCTATCAGATGCACAGTTCAAAACACTGGTAATCAGGATACTCACAGAACTGGTTGAATTTGGTCACAAATTAGATGAAAAAAAAATGAAGGCTGTGCTAAGTTAAATAAAGGAAAATGCACAGGGAACCAATAGTGATGGGAAGGAAACTGGGACTCAATGATTTGGACCAGAAAGAAAAAGAAACATTCAACCAGAAAAGAATGAAGAAACAAGAATTCAAAAAAATGAGGTGAGGCTCAGGAACCTTCAGGACATCTTTAAACATTCCAACATCCATATTATAGGGGTACCAGAAGGAGAAGAGGAAGAGCAAGAAATTGAAAGCTTATTTGAACAAATAATGAAGGAGAACCTCCCTAATCTGGCAAATGATGTAAACTTCCAGGAGGTCCAGGAAGCTCAGAGAGTCCCAAAGAAGTTGGACCCAAGGAGGAACACACCGAGGCACATAATAATTGCATCACCCAAGATTAAAGATAAGGAAAGAATCTTAGAAGCAGCAAGAGAAAAGGAGACAATTACCTACAAAGGAGTTCCCGTCAGACTGTCAGCTGATTTCCTAAAAGAGACCTTACAGGCAAGAAGGGGCTGGAAAGAAGTATTCCAAGTCATGAAAGGCAAGGACCTAAATCCAAGATTACTCTATCCAGCAAAGCTTTCATTTAGAATAGAAGGGCAGATAAAGTGCTTCTCAGATAAGGTCAAGTTAAAGGAGTTCATCATCACCAAGTCCTTATTATATGATATGTTAAAGGGATTTATCTAAGAAAAAGAAGATAAAAAATATGAACAGTATAATGACAGCAAACTCACAGATATTAACAACCACACCCACAACAAAAAACAAAAACAGAAACAAATTAAGCAAACAACTAGAACAGGAAGAGAACCACAGAAATGGAGATCACATGGAGGGTTAGCAACAGGGGAGTGGGAGGAGGAGAAAGGGGGAAAAGGTACAGAGAATAAGTAGCATAAATGGTAGGTAGAAAATAGACAGGGGCAGGTTAAGAATAGTATAGGAAATGTAGTAGCCAAAGAACTTACATGTTTGACCCATGGACATGAACTAAAATGGGGGATGTGGGTGAGAGGGGGTGTTCAGGGTAGAGGGGAATTAAGGGGGGGAAATGGGATAACTGTAACAGCATAATCAATAAAATATATTTCAAAATAGATTTTTTAAAAAGTGGGTTTTTTTTTTATGTCTATGCCTGCCTCCCAGTGTAATCCACACAACATCCAGAGTGATCTTTTAAAATGTGGATCACATCATGACATTCCTCTGCTTAAAACCCTTTATCATCTTCCCATTGCTCTTAGTTTGAAGTCCAGAATCCCTGATATGGCCTCCAGGTTTCCTCATACTCTCTCCTGCCCACTCCCATATCCCATCCCAGACTACACTCCTGACTGCTGGCCAAGATCTAGGCGCATCAAACACCTTCTTGCCTCCAAGACTTTGCCTTTGCTGTTCCTTCTGCACTTGCTCCTCCATCTATTCGCAAGCCTAGATCCTTCTCATTTTTCCAGCCTCACTTAAAATGCTACTTCCTCAAGGAGGTTTTTCCTGACTTCACTGTTAAGTAACTTCTTCCAGTTATTTTCTGGTTTATCTCATTTATTTCTTGCACAGCACTCACTTCATTGATAACCATCTGGAGCACTTGTTGGTTCATTGGACGTCCTATTTCCACCAGTCAGTCAGTATCCTGACAGATTTGTCTATATCATTCACAATTGTACACCCAATGGCTTGCACATAGTAAACTCTCAACAACTATTAAGTGGCTAGATGAATGAAGATGATAAAAGCTCAGGAGAGGACGTAAATAATTCTCCAAGGAGGATGGAGCTTTCAACAAAGATGTGCTAAGACCTAGACTTGAAACACTGAATAGGAGTTTTCTAGATGAACAAAGGGTAAAATTCATCATAGCCACAAAGAACTGCTGAGCATATGCAAAGGCACAGAGTCACTTTGAGGAAGTAAAACTTCCAGCTAATTTCATTAATAAAGTGATGGAGGAAAGACAGCCAGGATAATCTCAAATTACAATTAAAATAAAACAAGAGTCAATTCTCTAATATCTGGGAGTGGGTGATCTATATTTAAACCATAACAGAGTCCTGGGACTTCTCACTAGGGCTTATGGTACAGGAATAATATTCACTAGTAGTGTGGTGTTGGGAGGTGAGGAGATCATTATGCTGCTGAGCCTTATGGAAGAATTGGGTCTCACCTCATCACCCCTTCAAACAGAGTGTCTGTGATCCAGGCTTGGGTCTCCTGGGACCTGCAATCAGTCCCTCCTTAGCTCTTGCCTACATAGCAAAGCCCAGTGGAGTTGTAGGACATATTCAAAATCCTGCCTCCCTGTTAATCTAGCTCATCTGCAAACTGACTGGTCAGTCTTAAGTAACGAGATATTGAATGCAGGGCTGGGGAGTGGCGAAAACTGAGTCTATACAGGTGACATGAATAAACATGGCATTTTATCCTTATATCTGTGGGAGGACTTTAGGTAAGGAGGTGACCTACATATGATGTGAGCCGGGTTGCTCTGGCCATAGTGCATAGCTCAGATTGAAAGAAAAAGTCCAAAGGTAGAAGATCTGAGAAATAAGGCATGGAAAGAAAGGTTGAACTCTTGAGGCATATTTGAGAAGTAGCAATGGCAAGGATTTGGCTGGTCATTGCATGTGATAAGTAGAGATGAGGGAGAAAACTGGGGTGACATGCACATAGTAAGCTTATATCACTGGGTGAATTTAGCAATAAATCCAAATAGGAGACACCATCAAAAGGATAAGTAGATTCAGGAAACTTCAGAGATCTTCTGAATTTTCACATTTCATCTCAGACTTCCCTCACTGCAAGGATTTCTATACCTCTGGAGGTAGATTGCATTGTATGTCCACAGGATTTGTATCCTGCTCTATAGTCATGTTTCCCACCAGACAAATATAATCATCACCATATTTTCATTGGGCTTGGCAGCCAGGGGACTTCTTTGAACCAATAGAATGTGAGAAACTATGACACACACCACTTCCAAGCAGAAACTATAAACATACTCCTATGGTTTGGTCTGCACCTCCTGAGCCTCTGTCACCCACTGTAACAGTAGCATGCTCCAGAGGGTGGAGCAAGGCCAGGCCACCCCAGCCCAGGAGAGCAATGGGTGACCTGCAGCTCCGATATAACATAAGCCAGAAACTTGGGTCTCTGGGATTTGGGGGTTTGCTGCTGCAGGAAAAGCTATGACATTTCCAAAGTCTCAGTGTGATTTCTTACCCTCACTGGTACCTAATTCCCTCACTTTCTTTGTGAACTTAGACAAGATGACTCCAAACTGCTTCCTAGTTCAAAATCATTTTTTTTTATTACAGATATCCCCATTACCCCCACCTTTGCCCACCTCCACCCAGCACTCCACTTCCCTCTGGCCATCACCACATTGTTGTCTGTGTCTATGTTATGCGTATATGTTCTTTGGCTAATCCTATTGCTGTTCTAGATGATAGAGCATTGTTTGAGGGTTCAAGCTTTTCCCCTCTCTTTCCAATGATATAGATTAATCAGGCAAGTTCAAGTTACCAAATTATCAGGCAACTGGCAGTTAATGATGTCAAATTAGCACAGGACCAGAGTGAAACCCTGGGGATGGTTTAAGCTCCTGAAGCAGAACTTTTTTTCTGAAGACCTTAAGATTAAAAAAAAAAATCTATAGAGCACAAACCTGCCGCATTCAGCTGCTTCGGTTATTTATATAAGCATTTCCCGATTCAAATTGCATACTCAAATCAAATTTCCCTGGTTTATGCCTTCTTCAGCAATTACTTAAAGGCATTTTACCTCTCTCTGGAGGAACATAGCAGAAAGGCCTATAGACAAAATCTCGTTGACTCAGGGAGAGATAAACGAGCCTCAGGCCTGGCTCTGCACAAGTCACTTTGTCCACGGAAGGGAATGCTGATGGGCCTGCTGGCTGGGTTTCAGCCTTGCTGATAGGAAAACATTCTCTAAGGAGGAAAGCAAAGCCACAGAAATTGAAGGAGAGGGGCAGGTCTTGACGGATTGGGAGGAAGGAATCATTTTCTCTTCATGGAGTTGCTTTTGTGGGGGGTAAATGGCTGACAGCCTAAGGCTGCCCCCACTTCAGTGGGATTGAGAGAAGTCAAAGGGACACAGGAAAACCATGATTGTTTCTGCATCAAAAAGTTTCTGGGGCCTAGACAGGGGAGGGCAAGAATAGTATGGGAAATGTAGAAGCTGAAGAACTTATGACACATGGACATGAACTAAAGTGGGGGACTGTGGGTGGGAGAGGGTGTGCAGGATGGTGGGGAATGTAGAGGGGAAATGGGACAACTGTAATAGCATAATCAATAAAAAAAATCCCCCCAAAAAAAGTTTTTGGGTCCTTGAAAATTCACCCTAAGCAATATGAGCCCTACCACAAAGCTATGCAATGGGCAAAATTTATCTTCACTGTATTGTCAACTTATTCTTAATTCACTTTTAATCATTTGGAAGGATTCTTTATTCTCCATCAAAAAAGCATCATTTGTTCATTCATTTACTCCAGAAAGGGCTCTCGTTGACTGGGTATGGGCCACATGCTTATTCTCAAACCAATTACTATGGTCAATCAAGGCAGTGTTCTGGTTGGTCAGGTCTGTGTCATGTACCCAACTGACTATTTCTCTACTCACCAATTTTATGTACATTTCCTTCTTCAGTTGTTCAGCTAGGTGTATCTTATCTTTATTTTCCTGTCTGACCTCTACTGTTTTTTCTTTTAGTAACACACTCTGGATTAACTTGGGTGGTGTAGTTCCTCACTGTTCCCATTACATATTATAAGGCTGAAGGTGCCTGCTACTCCATTCCCTCCATTCTGGAGTTAGACACATGACACAGGCCTGACCAATCAGAACAATGCCTTGTCCAGGCTATAGCAATTGGTTTGAGGACAAACGTGTGGCCCAAGCACTATCAATGAGAGTCCTCCTTGGAAATTTTATGGGGATTATCAGGAAAAAGGAATGAGAAATTCTAATAACTTACTGTGAATGGATGCTTACAGGAAGCATTAACATAGATAAACTATCTCTAGCTACAAAAAAGAATCAGGGCTGTAATACTAATTTGGAATATACCACTTACTAACCTAGAAAACCCCGGGCAATGAACATTCCTCCTTGACTGAAAAATGAAGATGATAATGACCACTCTTGTGAGTAATAGTCTGTGAATATGTCAACCCCTTCTTTCATCCAAGTTGCTGGAAGTAAAGAACTTTGAGTGGTAGAGTTGCAAGATGGAAGCATCTCTGAGTCACTAGTGGTTCAAGGATTCAAGTCTGGGACAGCTGCCAGAACCACCTCTGACTGTGTTGTGAAAGACAACATACATCTTTGCTGTATTAAAACCAGAAATGTGGGGTTTATTTGACTGCAACAAGTAGAGCCTGACTAGTCTAACTAATATAATAATCATTGGTTCAGTTATTCACAGGTACCTGAAAAGGTCCATGATATAAAGACATTTTGCCAAAATGTGACTTTGAATGGTGTGTTCAGAGGCAGGCATATGGTAACAAACAGATGCTCTTTCTGCTGTCCAACATCTATTTCCAGGATACTTCAGTGGTTTGTGGTGATGAGAATATTTGATATTGAAACTGTTCTATAGTCCACTGTGAGTATGTGGGGATTATGAAATAATCTCAATATGTTATCACAAAAAATAAAGATCAAGAATTCAACCATAGAAAGAGACAAATCTAGAAAAACCACCCATGTTAAATGGCACACTGGAAAGGAGACAGGCAGAGGTGACTCACATTAAGAATCTACAAGAACTGAGAAAGATGAATGAAATAACTTGGTTGGTAATATTTTCTGCAATGGAAGAAATATAGGCATTGTGATTTAAATCATGAGCTTTGGAATTAGTTCAATGCAACAAGGATTAAATGCAAAGATTTAATGCCACAAAGTTTGAATTCTATTTCCACAACTTGACTACTTGAGAAAGTCGCTTTATCTCTCAGACCAAATTTTCTCATTGAAATATGAGAATTAAAGAGTCCCTACCTCATGATGTGTTGTAGGGATAAAATTAAATGATCCATGTAAAGTGCTTAGTACACAGTAAGAGCTTAATAAATTATCATAATGATATTATTGGCATTGTAAAATAAAGAGTGGACAAAGAGGGATATGTGGAGGAGATGAAGTAATTAAAGGAGAAAGATGATGGTATGGCAGTGGAGGTGAGAGCCAAGGGCCGCTAACAATGGACAAAAGGACAGGAAGCAAAGGGCAGATGGAGGATGATACTCACACAAGAAGAGAGGCAGGAGGGAGACTGCCTGAAATCCACAGAGGAGGAGATAAAAGAGAGATGAGAAACCAGAGAGAAAGAAATAGAGGGGGTAAAAAACAAACAAAAAATGAAAATTGGCTTTATGTCAGAAGAGTGTAAACCCCAGAAATACAAAGAAAAATCTGGGAGTGGATAAAGAATAGAAACAGAGATGAGAGAAAGAAGTAAAACATAGATATCACGGCATGAGAGCTAGGAGTTCAAAAGACTCCTTGAAGGATAAAATACACACATGGAAATGTAGAAGCACAGTTTAAGGTAGAAACAGGTAATAGAAATAGCTTCAAAACACAGAATGGAGAAATTATGATGATTACAAAGGACTCTGAAGTCCCAAAAGCTCAGAAGCCAATTTTTTTTTTCATTAATTCTGGCACAAATTCCTTTGGCAGCAAAACTGGACTTGAGCTGACGTGAAGTTATTTATACCCCTTATTTATCCCACAACTCACTTAGCATGAACATTCACATACTTTACTACAGAAATGAGCTGATGATAGAGTGTGATCCCAGATCCCACTGGGGGCCAGATGTTGTGGAATATGTGGTATATAGACCACATTATCTTTATAATTTCTGTAGTGTTCTAAATTCCAAAACACAAGGCCCCAGGGATTTCAGATCAGGGTTTGTAGGAAGATGCAACACTGGGTAAGAAAAGAGAAACTTGTATTTAATAATGAAGCTAATGTAATCAACTATTTCTTGAGTGTTTACAAATTTCTGAACACAGTATCTTTAATATCTCACTTAATCCCCAATTTGGCCAAAGTCTCACAATGAACTGATCAGATACCAAATCCATTATTCTCCCCATTGATTGTGACAATATAAAAAATGAGCTTGTAAGGGTCTTGTTCAAAGAAACAGATAGAAAAAAGCTGGGGAATCACTGCCTTTAGAATAAAGATTCTCCAGAAAGACAATAGCCATGGTGCTAAGGGATGGTTTTGGAATAAGGAGGATTTTGTTTCCCCATAATCTCCATCAGCAACTCATCCAACCCTTGACATGGGTAATTGATGTTTTCTCATTCTTAGTGAAGTATTGTGGAAGAATACCTCTAGAACAAACCTCCCTTCCAATTCAACTCTTCAGTCCAACCTTTATAGAAATTCTGAAGTTAGATTACAGAAATACAAACACTAAAATATATATCATAATACTAGGAGGAAGATTTCCCAGGAGGATAAAATACAATATCAAAAGGAATCCGGGGATAAAACCAATGATGATACAATAATGAAAATTCAACAAGGAATTGATATACAAATTCTGTGACAATTCTATCAACTGTGATGATCGGAGAGAATCTGAGAACATATCACATGGTTTTACAAAACTTTGTGAGGCTCGAGGAGGAAGATGGCAGTGAGGCAGGAGGGAACAGATTCCACTTCCCCTACACACGGGAGAAAAACCTAGCCGATCTATGGAGGAACAGAGAAAACAGCCAACAGTACCCCAGCATATATGAAAATAGGAGACCAAAAATTGTAGCAGACATTGAAAAAACAGACAGTAAGGAGAGTGCTTCAGGACAATAAGGTCCCAGGGACCAGCATAGGTTCCAGGGGGGCTGCAACTTCAGGCCTGGTGCCCGCCGGATCTGCTGCAAGGTTCTTGGGAGAGAGCTGGGTCAACTGCTCCCTCCCTGGCCAAACAAGGTTTGAGCAGCACTGGGAGAGACCTGGTTGCTTGAAGTCACAGAGAGGGGAATAAGGACTAAGTGGGAAACACACAGGGGCTGTGGCCACCCACAGAGTCGGTAGACACCGACTGGAGAGAGTTGAGAGTTGCGCCATGACAGGCCCTGACCCCAATAGTTCCCTCTTTGGCTGGAGAAGTGGGCTGTGTGAGAAGCCAGGTCACTGTTTGGAGTGGCAGGCTTGAGTAAGAGGAATTTCTCAAAAAGAAAAAGTGAAAAAGGAAACACTGTTTGGGGAATTCTCTTGCAGCAATTGCTCAGGCCTCCTCCCCACCCAGCCAGGCAGCACTCCGGAGGTGGCACAAGAAGCCTTGCATGCCCCCATAGCACTGGGAAGGGTGCATACCCAAACCTGTGGGGCCAGAGACAGCCTAACCAAACATGTGAACCCGCAAACTGGGGAGAGTGAGCTCTGAGGAAGGCATGGATCCCACACCCAAGGCTTTGGGGAGAGGTGCCAGGCTAGCTCTGGGGAGAGTGCCAGCAAGGCTGACTGAGTGCGGATGGAGAAGGGAAAAAAGTGGTGCCAATCACCCCTTGGCCTGCTGCAACCACCAACGCCAGACAAACCAGTGTGGCCAGTTTGAAACCAGAAAGAAGCTTTTTTTTAAAGTAATTTTTTATTTTTTAATTTTTATTATTTTTTATCTCTCAATTCCTTTTTCCTCTTTCCTTCTTTCTTGTTTTATTCCTTCTTCCATTCTTTCCAATTTTATCTCTTCTTTCTTTCTTTCTTTCTTTCTTTCTTTCTTTCTTTCTTTCTTTCTTTCTTTCTTAAATAAACACAACTGAGACTAAAAAACCTGGAACTGTGAAAAGACCGGAGTCGGACCCAAAGAGGGGGCATCCCAACAGCTGAGACAGTGAGACAAATTTCACTTTGCTATTACAGAGAACCTGCAAGTTATTGCATATTTGTATTATTATTTTTTCATTATTCCTACATCTTTTATTTTAAGAGTATTTTTGTATTCCTCTTCTTTCTGTTTAGTCTTCTTTGCTTAGCTGGTTACATTGTATCATTTGACAGGTTTCCCGTGTTCTCTCTTTCATAGACTATTGCTAATTTACTGTCCTTCACTTTACTTGTGTTCCATTAACACACTACTCAAGGTCCTATACTCCCTAGCCAGATCACATGGATTCTGTCATATAATTGTTGCTCTAGTATTACTTTAAATAATAGCTGTTCCATACAATTCTAAATACTACACAACACCCCTCCCAGATGTTAGCCCACTTCAAGGTCTCCTGAACTTTATTACTGTAGTGGTTAACTCTATTCTCTCACACACTACACCTATTTATTATCCTTTGCTCTCACCTTACCTCAGAATCTGACCTCCCACAACCTCACTGCCTTCTAGATCCATCTCACAACCCTTCCCTCCCCAACAAGAGTCTTATCCTCTTTCCATCCTTTCTAAAAAGTGGCTAGTTCGGTGGAAGATCATGGTTAACACTATACATAGCCAAAGGATCTCCTATCTCTTCTATACTGGCTGCTACTGTAAATATCATAGAATACTCTCTTGCTGTTTTAAACCATTTTGCCTTGCCCCTCCACCTGATCACAAAAAAAGAGTAGGTGGAAGTTGTGAACACCAGGATACCTGCTGGAAGAAGAAACTCAACAACAATGGAACCACCAACAGACAACAACAGAAAAAGGTGAAGAAGGGAGTGTAAGCCACACTAACCCCAATCCAGGACCTTTCTGGAAATACAACTAAATAGTGGAGAAATTACCCAGAACAAACAACTGAACAAGAGTAAAAGAGACTCCTCAAAACCTTGTACACATGGAAAAACCAGCTTCAACACAGCCTGCCCTCACCAGCACCACAAACTACAAGAGGTGGTAGACAGAGTGACCCTCAGTTAATCAGGTGGTGGGAAGGACCCACCAAAGAGACCCAACAACAATCAAAACCCAAAGACAAACACAGAGCCAACTTAAATGACAGACCAAGACAAGTGAGCTCGGGAGATCAAAGAGACTGCACCACTGAACCGCACAGATATCCTATCACAGAAGTTCACACCATAAACCCAGGGAGCCAGAACAGATCAATTTAAGAAGCTAAGGCTAACAAGAAGAGTCTCACAAACAATGGGAAGACAACCCCCATTGAAACAATCCCAAATGAAAGGAAAGGAGGAAGCATCAGAAAGAATGCTAAATGAAATAGAGGCAACTCAACTATCAGATGTTGAGTTCAAAGCAATGGTTATCAGGAAGCTCAATGAGCTACCAGAAACTACAGGGAAACTACAATGAACTCAGTACAAACTATATCAACATGAAAAAGGAAATAGAAACTATCAATATGGGCCAAGAGGAAATGAAGAATAAAAATTTCTGAACTGAAGAACACAGTAGAATGAATCAAAAGCAGGATTGATGAAGCAGAAGATTGGATCAGTGAGCTGGAGGACAAAGTAGAAAAAACCGTCCAGAAAGAACAAGAAAAGGAAAAGAAGCTCAGAAAGAATGAAGAGGGATTAAGAAAAATGCAGGACAATATGAAAGTTAGTAATATCCGTATAATAGGGATACCAGAAGGAACAGAAGAAGAGCAACAGATAGAAAACCTGTTTGAAAAAGTAATGATGGAAAACTTCCCTAATTTGATGAGACAAAAAGTCACACAAATCCAGGGAGTACAGAGAGTCTCAATCAAGAGAAACCCAAAGAGGACCACTTCAAGACATACCATAATTAAAATGGCAAAATTTCAAGACAAAGAGAGAATCTTAAAGGCAGCAAGGAAGAAACAGGAAGTAACATACAAGGGAGCCCCAATAAGGTTAGCAGCTGACTTCTCAGTGGAAACGCTCACACCAGAAGAGAATGTCAAGAAATATTCCAAGTAATGAGAACCAGAGGTCTGCAACCAAGACTACTTTACCCAGCAGGGCTCTCAATCAAAATAGAAGGCCAAATAAGGAGCTTCCCAAAAGACAAAAGAAGTCTAAAAGAATACACCTCCACCAAACCAGCTCTGCAAGAGATACTAAAGGGACTGCTTTAAGGAAAGGAAGGAAAAGAGAGAGAAAGAGAGGAACACAGGTAGGAAAATGGCAATGAATAAGTACCTATGAATAATAATCTTAAACGTAAATGGATTAAATACTCCAATCAAAAGACACAGAATAGCTGAATGGATAAGAAAACATAATCCACACATGCTGTCTACAAGAGACCCACCTCAGGACAAAAGACCTACACATACTGAAAGTAAAGGAGACAAATTTTCCAGGCAGACAGACAGGGAAAAAAATCTGGGGTAGCAATACCCATATCAGACAAAATAGACTTCAAAAATATGGCCATAAAGAGAGACCCAGAAGGTCACATCATAATACTCAAGGGAAGAATCCACCAAGAAGATATAAACATTGTAAATATATATGCATCCAACATACCAGCACCCAAATACATAAAGAAAATCTTAGAGGACATCAAGAAAGATACTGACAGCAACACAATTATAGTAGGGGATTTTTAACACCCCACTGTCAAAAATGGACAGATCTTCTAAACAAAATATCAACAAAGAGATTGTGGCATTGAACAATGCCCTAGATGAAATGGACTTAACTGATATATAGAGAGCCCTTCATCCCAAAGAAGCAAAATACACACTCTTTTCAAAGGCACATGGAATATTTTCAAAGGTAGGCCACATGATAGGACACAAAACAAGCCTCAACAAATTAAAGAAAATTGAAACTATACCAAACATTTTCTCCAACGACAAGGGACTGAACCTAGAAAACAACCCTGAGGGAAAAACCCAGAGCACTCAAAATCATGGAGATTGAATAGCATGCTATTAAACAATGAATGGGTCAAGAATGAAATTAGGGAAAAAATAAAAAAGTTTCTAGAAACAAATGAAAATGAACTAACAATAACCCAAAACTTATGGGACACAGTGAAGGCAGTCCTGAGAGGGAAGTTCATAGTGATACAGGCCTACCTAAAAAAGATAGAAACATTTCAAACAACCTAACCCTACACATACAAGAACTTGAGGAACAACAACAAAGACAACCCAGAGCAAGTAGAAGGAAGGAAAAAATCAAGATCAGAGCAGAATTAAATGACATAGAGACTAAAAGCACAATTCTAAGGATCAATGAATCCAGGAGCTGGTTCTTTGAAAAGATAAACAAAATTGACAAGCCTTTAACCAGACTCATCAAGAAAAAAAGAGAGAGGACCCAAATAAACACAATCAGAAATGAAAAAGGAGAGATTACAACTGACACCACAGAGATACAAAGGATTGTAAGACATTACTACCAAGAACTGTATGTCAAGAAATTTGAAAACCTAGGTGAAATGGACAAATTTCTAGAAAAATATAATCTTTCAAAACTCAATGAAGAAGAAGCAGAAAGCCTGAACAGACAAATAACAGCAGAAGAAATTGAAGCAATAATAAAAAAACTCCTGACACACAAAAGCCCTGGACCAGATGGTTTCAAAGGAGAATTCTACAAAGCATTCAAGGAACAGCTAACCCCTATTCTTCACAGACTATTCCATAAACCTATAATGATGGAAGATTCCCAAACTCTTTTTATGAAACCAGCATCACCCTAATCCCAAAACCAGATAATGACACAGCAAAGAAAGAAAACTTCAGGCCAATATCACTGATGAACATAGATGGTAAAGTCCTCAACAAAATATTGGCAAACAGCACCCAAAAATACATTAAAAAGATCATATGCCATGACCAAGTGGGATTCATCCCAGGGATGTAAGGATGGTACAATATTCACAAATCAGTAAATGTAATACATCACATAAACAAAAGCAAAGACAAAAATCACATGATCATATCAATAGATGCAGAAAAAGCATTTGATAAGCTACAGCACCCATTTATGATAAAAACATTAAGCAAAGTGGGAATAGAGGGAGCATTCATCAACATAATGAAGGCCACATAGGAGAGACCTACAGCCAACATCATATTCAATGGGCAAAAACTAAAATCTTTTCCACTAAGATCAGGAACAAGACAAGGCTGTCCACTTTCACCACTTCTATTCAATATAGTATTGGAAGTTTTAGCCATGGGGATCAGACAAGAAAAGGAAATAAGAGGCATCCAAATTAGAAAAGAGGAAGAAAACTTTCATTGTTTTCAGATGACTTGATAGTGTACATAGAAAATCCTATAGACTCCACCAAAAAACTACTTGACCTAATAAATGAATTTGGCAAAATAGCAGCATACAAATTTAATATCCAGAAATCAAAGGCGTTTTTGTATACCAAAAATGAAACAGCAGAAGCAGAAATCAAGAAAAAAAAATCCCATTGGAAATAGCAAAAAGAAAAATAAAATACCTAGGAATAAACCTAACCAAGAAGGTAAAACACCTGTATTCAGAAAACTACACAACAGTGAAGAAAGAAATCAAGGAAGACACAAACAAATGGAAACATATACTGTGTTCATGGATCAGAAGAATTGACACCATCAAAATGTCCATACTACCCAAAGCAGTTTACAGATTCAATGCAATAACTATTAAAGTAGCAATGGCATATTTCACAGACATAGAACAAACACTTCAAAATGGAACCATAAAACACTTTATATGGAACCATAAACAACCCTGAATAGCTGCTGCAATTTTGAGAAAGAAGAGCAAAGTAGGAGGGATCACAATACTGATACCAAACTGTATTACAAGGCCACTGTAATCAAAACAGCCTGGTACTGGCATAAATACAGGCACATGGACCAATGGAACAGAACAGAGAGCTCAGAAATAAGCCCAAGTCTCTATGGTCAATTAATATTTGACAAAGCGGGCAGCAACATAAAATGGAGTAAAAATAGCCTCTTCAACAAATGCTGTTGGGATAACTGGACAGCTATGTGCAAAAAAATGAAAATGGAGCACCAACTTACACCATACACAAAATAAATTCAAGGTGGATAAAAGATTGAAATATAAACCATGACACCATTAAAGTCCTGGAGGAGAACATAGGCAGGAAAATCTCAGATATTTCATGTAGAAACATCTTTACTGACATGTCCCTTAGAGCAAGGGACATAAAGGAAAGAATAAACAAATGGGACCTCATCAAAATAAAAAGCTTCTGCATGGCTAAAGAAAACAGTATTAAAAAGAGAACCAACTGTATGGGAAAACACATATTTGCCAATGATACCTCAGACAAGGGTTTAATCTGCAAAATATATAAAGAACTTATATGACTCCACTCTAAGAAGACAAGCAACCCAATTAAAAAGTGGGCAAAGGACTTGAACAGACACTTCTCCAAGGAGGACATATAGAGGATCCAGAGACACATGAAAAGATGCTCAATATCACTAGCTATCAGAGAGATGCAAAATAAAACCACAGTGAGATACCACTTTACACCAGTCAGAATGGCCATCATAAACAAAGCAACAAACAACAAGTGTTGGAGAGGTTGTGGAGAAAAGAGGTCCGTAGTGCACTGTTGGTGGGACCGCAGACTGGTACAACCACTATGGAAAACAGTATGGAACTTCCTCAGAAAACTAAAAATGGATCTGCCTTTTGATCCAGCAATTCCACTGCTGGGATTATATCCTAAGAAACCTGAAACACCAATCCAAAAGAACCTATGCACCCCAATGTTCGTAGCAGCACAATTTACAATAGCCAAGTGCTGGAAGCAACCTAGGTCCCATCAGTAAATGAATGGATCAAAAAACTGTGGTACATTTACACAATGGAATTCTATGCAGCAGCAAGAAAGAAGGAGGTCCTACCCTTTGCAACAGTGTGGATGGAGCTGGAAAGCATTATGCTAAGCAAAATAAGCCAGGTGGTGAAAGACAAATACCATATGATCTCACCTTTAACAGGAACCTAAACAACAAAACAAACAAACAAGCAAAATATAACCAAAGACACTGAAATAGAGAACAGGCTGACAGTGACCAGAGGGGAGGGAATTTCAGGGGATTTTCAGGGGAGAATGGGAAGAGTTTACAGGAACAAATATAAAGAACACATGGACAAAAACTGGGGCGGGGGGGGGAATGGAAATGGGAGGGCGGTGGGGAAGAATGAGTAGGTGGGCTGGGATGGGAGTAAAGGATGGAAAACTGTACTTAAACAAGGATTAAAATAAAATAAAATAAATGAAAAAAACAGTATGGAATTTTCTCAGAAAACTAAAAATGGATCTGCCTTTTGGCCCAGCAATTCCACTGCTAAGATTATATCCTAAGAACCCTGAAACACCAATCCAAAAGAACCTATGCACCCCAATGTTCATAGCAGCACAATTTACAATAGCTAAGTGCTGGAAGCAACCTAGGTGCCCATCAGTAAATGAATGGATCAAAAAACTATTGTACATTTACACAATGGAATTCTATGCAGCAGCAAGAAAGGAGCTCCTACCCTTTGTGACAGCATGGGTGGAACTGGAAAGCATTATGCTAAGCAAAATAAGCCAGGCAGTGAAAGATAAATACCATATGATCTCACCTTTAACAGGAACCTAAATAACAAAACAAACAAACAAGCAAAATATAACCAAAGACACTGAAATAGAGAACAGGCTGACAGTGACCAGAGGGGAGGGAATTTCAGGGGAAAAAGGGAAGGGTTTATAAGAACAAGTATAAAGGACACATGGACAAAAACAAGGGGTGGGGGGTGGAAATGGGAGGGAGGTGGGGAGGGCTGGGAATGGGCTGGGATGGGAGTAAAAGACAGAAAATTGTACTTGAACAACAATTAAAATAAAATTTAAAAAAAAACTTTGTGAGGCTCAAATTAAGAACAGGTGACACAAAGCCTCTCTCATATCACAGTTTGATTCTGAACAATCAACCTAACTTCTTTTAATATGATCCAATGCTCTCTGTTTCTTCAACCAAACAACTCTTAGCTATACTGTATACATGTATGTGCACCCGACATACAAAAGAAACACTGTCAACTTTTATATTTTGTTAATGGTTTCAACCAGGCAATAGGTGGGACATTTTGAACATGATTTTGAGCATGTTTTTCTGTCTGAGCACTCCAAAACAGTCCTTTTGCTTTATGCTCTAAATTTAGCAACATCCACTCCCTTCTAGACATATTTGCCAAGGCAAAATATTTTGTCTGTGAAGATATGCTAGTTCTAATATTTTGAATATTTCTTTGGGTTTCAACAGTTTGGCAACAGTGGTGTTACAGAACTTGATGTGGGTATCAGTCAGGATAAACTAGTTGAGGCTGTGATCAAGAACATGCCCAAACTCTCACTTCAAACAATGGAAGTTTATTTCTATCTCAGAGTCCACCTGATAGTTTGCTAGAAGAGGCTCTGCTAGTCTTAATTTAGAGTAGCCTGACAGAGCAGCTACCATCTCAAACGTTGCCAGCCACCCTGCTGGTGATGGGGAGAGGAAGCTGGAGCATTGTAAACTAAATGTCGCCTGCTGGAAGTAGGTAACCTCACTTCCACAAGAGGCCCGGAAAAGTATTCCAACCACGGATTCAATAGAGAAAACCAGAAATTGTGGAGATCAGTGGTAATGACTACCACCTTTGGAACAAATGTGGCTTGATGCCACATCAACCAAGCCTTGTCCCAGGCATGTGAGAATTCAAAAAGTATGCTCTGAAAAAATAAAATAAACAAAAACAAAAAACAAGCCACATTGTTTCCAAAGCATTTTTTCCTAATTTCACAGTATTTTGAGGTATAATGTGTAACTTATACTATAGCTAGAATTAGAGTGGTATGCCAAAATAAATTCCATAATATTGTTCTTCACTTTTTTTTTTAGCAAGGAAGAACCCCATGTAACTTCTTTTAACAAGATAATTTTTAGGTAAAGATGGAAAATATGGAATTATTTTAGTATTTGCATTTTGACATCTTTTTTATTTTTAGAAGATTTTATTGATTTATTTTTAGAGAGAGGAGAAAGAGAAGGACAGAAACATCAATGTGCAGATGCCTCTCATGCACCCCCCACTGGGGACCTGACCTGCAACTCAGACACGTATCCTGGCTGGGAATCAAACTGGTGACCCCTTGGTTCTCAGGCAGATGCTCAATCCACTGAGCCACACCAGCCAGGGCTTGACATCACATTTTTCAAAAGTTTGCATTTAGGGGGGAAAAATCATGGTCTGAGAAGGGAACTTACTTCTAATACCAGAAGGATTAGAGGAGTGGGCTAGGAAAAGAGAAAAGACACAAGAAAAAATAGAGCTGAAGGGCATCTAAAAAGGCCACTTTGCCAGTAACTAGATTCTCTCAAGCTTCAATGTGCAGAGATAAATCTGGGAATAGATTTATCTCATATACAATTCTTAAGTCCAAACTCTGATGTGAAAGAAACATCACTTTCTGTATTTTATAAAAATAGTCATGGCTGATGCAGAGGAACTAGAATTTCATGTCATGACAGACAGGCATTAGAGAATATCTCCCCAAATATCAGCTAACTTAGGTACCACCAGGGTGCCATCTGCTTCAGTCTCCATGGTGCCTTCAGTTCTAGGGGTTCTGGGGCTTACAAACCATGCTAAGAGACTGAAGATTCTTGGCAGGATTAGGGCACACAGTCTCCCCGAGACAATCACCAGCCTTGCCTTGCAATCTTGCCACTTCCCAGAACACTCCCAGAGAGTAGGGCTCAGTCCACACCGCTCCCAGAACCTAGAAACCCTCTCTCTCATTGTCTCAGGGAATGTTTCCTCTCCACCTCCTGCTCCTACAATGTTCTCTCTGTCTGCAACAGCTAGCATCAATGGGCTAAGCTTCTACAAAATACAGGAAGCCCATTACCTTTAAACTGCTTCTGCTTCTGACTAGCAAAAACTATGAAGAATGAGATGATAGAGCAAGCCATGAGTATTTTGAAAGAAAAGCACTCCAGGAGGAGGAAACAAGAGAAAGAAGAGGTCAATGTGGGTCAAATGGAGTGAGTGGAGGAAGGAAGAGTAGAAGATAAGACCAAATTAGTGACTGGGTCTAAATTATGCAAAATAAAAAAGGAAATGCTTGATGATAAAGACTGCTATTACCATTTATACAGTGCTTATTATCTTCATGCTAAGATAGTTCTAACTCCTCATGAGAACTCTACAGGGTGGCACTATTAATATTTCCACTTCACAGATGAGGAAATTGAGAGTCAAATGGAATGATAAATTGCCTGAGTAAGTGACAAAATACAGACTTAAACTCAGGTAGATGCCTCCAGAATGTGAATGCTTAAACACTACACCATACTGCCTGTTAAGACAAAAAATCATAAAAAGGGGAAGAGTCCAGAGAATAAGAAGATAAACCATGAGTCTGGGAGGAAATATTTGCAAAAGACACATCTGATCAAGGACTATCACTCAAAATATACAAGCAACTCTCAAAACTCTACAATAAGAAGACAAACAACATGATTGATAAATGAGCTCAAGACCTGAACAGACAACTCACCAAAGAAAACAAAGAGACAGCAAATAAACATATAAAAAAGGTTTAACATTATATATCATTAGGGAATTGCACATTAAAACAACGAGATACCAGTTCTGAACACTGACAACACCAAATGCTAGTGACGATATGGAACAATAGGAAGTCTCATTTATTGCTGGTGGGAATGCAAAACAGTACAGCCACCTTGGAAGACAGCTTGGCATTTTTTTACAAAACCAAACATACTCCCACTATAGGATCCAGCAATTGGTGCTCCTTGGCATTTACTCAAAGGAGTTGGAAGTGTATGTGTCCACACAAAAACCTGCACATAGATGCTTATAGCAGTTTTATTTGTAACTGCCAAAACTTGGAAGCACCAAGATGACCTTCAGTAGGTGAGTGAATACATAACCTGTGTGTGGTACATCCAGACAATGAATGTTATTTTCAGTGCCAAAAAATGAGCTATCAAGTTATGAAAAGACCTGGAAGAACCTTATGACATTCTGGAAAAGGCAAAAGTATAAAAAGAGTAAAAGGATCAGTGGTTGTCAGAAGTTAGGGAAGAAGGAAGGATGAATAGGAGGAGCACAGAGGATATTTAGGGCAGTGAAAATACTCTGCATGATACTATAATTGTGGATGCATGTCATGCATTTGTCCAAACCCATAGAATATACAACACCAAGAGTGAATCCTAATGTGAACTATGGACTTTGGGTGATAATGATGTGTCAGTGTAGGTTCATGAACGGTGGCAAATGTACCACTGTGGTGGGGGATGCTGAAGGGGGTTGTGCATGTGAAGGAGGAGGGCAGGGAGTGTATGGGAAAGCTCAATACCTTCTGCCCAATTTTGCTCTGAACCTAAAACTGCTCTTCTAAAAAGTTTATTTAAAATTATAATTAAAAGGAGGTAGAGGAGAGGAGCCTAGATACCTAGTGGCAAGAGAAAAAAGTAAAGGAGAGAGAGATAGATACAGATTCATTTTACAAACACACACACACACACACACACACACACACAACCTTCTACACGTAGGTCCATGTATTTGATTTATTTATCAAATGTAAATTGGGTGGCCATGCCATATGCTATCATACACAATGGTGATAAATCAGTAAAGAAAACAGACAAGGTCCCTGCTTGCACCAACTTATGCCTCACTCCCTCTGAGTATGTCTCCTATTCAAATCTTTCAGAAAGAGAACCTAGTGGGGCTAAAAAATCATAACCCAATGTAGAGACAGAATTTGCTCACAATGTCACCTCATTGACTGCTTTTGGCTCCTGTGCCAATTCCTGTGGCTGCACGGAGGATTCACATGATACTAAATATGTCATTTCAACAGGAGGCTCCAGGAAGCTGTGGCTATAGAGGCAGTCAGTGGCTCAGAGACACCATTCCGTGAAAACCATAGTCATAAACTCAGTCTCAGTTACTCTAGTCATATTCTTATTTGATAGGATCTCAAGGAAAGCATTAAATTTAAGGGTAAAATCACAGACAAAGAAACATACCATTTTACAGGACTGGAAAAAGCAACCCTGCAATTAGATTCAAGTTCCTGGACATCCCAGACAAGACTCTGTTAGTGCCAGTTATGAGAGATGGTCTCTGGCCCAACCTCCAGCTTTCAATGCCATCTGCTCTCTTTGCGTGAAAGATTGTGATTTTGTATAAGTAAAACATATAAACAGCTTGCTAAAAGGTTCCATTAATAAAAGGAACTAAAAGGTGAAAGAAAAATTCATCTGATTCCCTGGTTCCGAATTACTAGACGTTAGTGAACAAATGAGGGTCTTTGATGCTGAGTGGAAGGTGACATTTTGAAACTGCTGCCCTGCCTCCCCCATGCTTCCAGAAGAACTATTGATGGACAGTGGGATCACTTGGCTGGTGGTTCTGGATAAAGGATAGTACTCTTGCTACTCTGTGGCTAGTAAAATTGGTTTGATCAACTAAGACCCAAAACAATTTATGTCACTAACAGTTCTCTGGCATAACTGGAATTCTTCCTTTCCATCTGTTGCTGCTTGATAATTTTATTATTGTCCATGATGTCATTATTTTTGCGGCAGTTGATTTGGCATGAATGAACTCCATTCCCTCCACCATGTGTGGCTTATACAACATCACTGGAAAAACAGCTTGGAGAGCTTGCCTGATAGATATTACAGAGGATGAATCACTAAATCTGCTTTTTAACAGCTGTTTCATGATGCAGCCTTTCCTTGTGCCCCTCCTTCTAATAGTAATACAGGGCCTTCAAAGCCTGGAGCACAAGGGAGAGAAATCCGCAGGTCTGGTGATCCTTTTGGTAATGTTCTTGTGAGGTCTAAGACCTAAGGAGTGATACTGGTCAACATCACAGTGGTTTGAGCCCTGATGGCAGAAGAGAAACTGAGGCTTGTCTGAGAGGCTCTGGGCACAAGCAGAACTGCTTTAGGGCCCTAATGGCCAAGTTCAATGACAGGCTGGGCAGAGGGATGTTTTCCTCACTGCAGCAGAAGGATACACAGCAGAGACCATGGAACATTTATGAAGAACCCAAGGTGCCCACTGCCCCCAGCAGAGTGGCAGGGCATCAGACTTGTCATGGAAGACCTCAGCAGTGGCATAGCGGAGAGCTGGTGCCCTCAGATGGTCTGTAAAGGGTACATTTCAAGAAAAGACTTGGATGGCAGAACCTGAGTGGGAGTGTTTCTCATATGCATGAGACATCCCTAGAGGACTCCTGAAAAACAATGGGGGTCCAGCAGGAGAAAGTAAAAGCTCCCAGCCTGCATCACCTGAACATTTATCTTAAAGTGATCTTATTTCTATCAACAAGTAGGTGAAGCCTGGGACGTTTGGCTTACCTAAATTAATTCAGGTTACTCAAAGTGAGAAATCATTATTGGTTAAAAAAAAAAAGAATAGAGATGTAGAAATAAAACATGGAAGAGAAACATGCATCACCATGTCACTCCCTGTTCTTCCAGAGCCAGCCCTACCAAAGCAGATGGTTTATCATAACCCTGTATTTAAATTTTAATTATAACAAAAATTGTCTCCTGTCCAGGAAGGATGTGTGAAAAACCAATTATAAGCATTTGTCAGCTCAGTGATAAGAAGTTATCTGTTCCATGAAAAGACTCTTTGGCTCAGTCTTGGAAGGAGAAGGTGAGGAAGTTTTACTCCAAGACCTCACACCAGGCTGGCTGGGCAAAGCCAAGCCAACTCTGAATCACTAACCTTGCTCTTACCAACCACCAGCTCTTCCTAGCCAAGGTCCTTTGACTATTGGATTTAATAGAGCAAATTTTGTGGCTAATAATCTTGGCAGGGGCCACTACTGAACCCTTCCCAATGCCAACGTTGTCCTGGAGTAGCTAAAAGCCCTCTCTTCAGGACTGGGGACAGGAACAGTATATATTGCTTTTGATAACCCAAGCACAATGTACAAAGGTTTGACATTGAAGCAACTAAATTCCTCAGGATGAGAATATCAGGCAGATTCCAACTAGTGGGTGGAAAACTTAAGTTCTCACCACCCAAGAAGCATTAAATTAAGGTTGAAAGGTTGAACGTGGAAAGCCAGTCAAGGCACCATTCCAGGAGGCTGAATTTGAAAGTCAATTAGGTGGAAGGAGAGGATGGGAGCCCTGCACAGCTTAGCCGTAGCAGGGAGGGTGTGCTCTGCCTGACAGTGCTATACTGATATATGTAGCATGTGTGTGTTCCACCTCTGTTTTAACTGCATGGGGAGAAACTGCCAGAGAGGACAGAGAGACCAAATAATTGTCTGCAAGAAAACTTCAAAGGAATTAAGGAATTCTAAATGATAGTCTGACTGAAGAATTACTCTTGCTCACAAGGAACTGTAGACTAACCTGCATTCTTAGAACACTTCCTCAATGTCCAATGGCTGGTACTTTGGGGAGGGATGACACCCAGGGGAATTGCGTGTAGAAATGAGAGGAAATGATCATTCAATTTGGAGGTCAGTTTTAGAATCTCTGTAAATATATGTTCTTAACAGCTGGGTGAGAAGGCCTTAAGTAGTAGGAATACCTTGGAATACTGATGCTGTCATTGCCCCAGGGAGAGGGAGAGCTGGAATGGATCTCAGCTGACTCACTGAGAATCCACCTTAGTGAAAGACCCCCCTCACCCAAGGTCATGTCACCCCCAAAGGGCAATCTACATCTAATGATGGGTCATTGACCTGCTTGCCTAAAGAGAACAACTCAGAATGCCCACATTCCAGCTCCAAAGCATCCATGGGATCCACTGAGGCTTTGTTGAGACTGCATCACAGTTCAATTTCTCCTCTGCACAGTCCTATTCTCATTACTCCTCCATGGTGCTAATTCTAAAGCTATCTCCCAAAATTCCTGCAGGCAAATCTCCATGTGAGAGCCTGTTTCCTGAGGACCAGACCAAAGAAGCCTTCCAATATGATCTTCTGTCTTACGAAGGTTGACTTGAAGGATAGATGGATGGATGGGTGAATAGATAGATAGATAGATAGATAGATAGATAGATAGATAGATAGATAGATAGATGACAGACAGAGAGATGAGAGGAGATGGGTAGAAGCAGAGAAGCACACCGAGAACATGGAAGCAGGAGGCCATGAGGCAGCAGAAACATAAAACAATTGAAGCCATGGAGTGGAGGAAAAAGCAGTTTAGTGGGACAGTAGGAGAAACTTTGTCCTGCAAATAGCACAACTTGATAAGGGTGCATTATCCATCCACTGCCAAAGGGGTGACTGTTGGAGCTTTTTTTCCCTCTTGAAAATGTTCAATTGTAATAAGATATACATAGATAAAATTTACCATCTCGCCCATTTGTCAGTGTACATACAGTTCCACTGGAGCTTTTAGTTTCCTTACTTCATGAAGCACAGCATCTGGAGGGAGTCTCCATTTCTGACAGACCCTGCCCAGTGCATGGTGGTAAGAACAGAGGCCTGAAGAGAAGCAGACCTGAGTGCAAATCTTCATTCTGCACTTTGCTATTCTTGGGACTTTGGGTCAGTTAATGGACCTGATAAGCCTCAATGTCTTCATCTGTGTGATGGGTGAGGCACCCAGGATGGCACAGTGATCAGGCTCTGATGCACACAAAATGGGATCCAGGTCACAGTTCTTCCCATCCCAGAGCCTCAGTGGTCTCACCTGTGAAGAGGGGAATAATGGCTCCTTCCTTATAACTTTATACAAGGACCAAATGACATAATACTTGTAGCATTCCTAACACTGTATGTTCTTAATAACTGGGAGTTAAATTAATATTGAGCTCCTTAGCTCTGGTTAAGATAGCCAGAGTTGGATTGGAGATTTGTGTGGGGTTTTTAAAGTATTTCTTTAGTGGAAAGAAATAAATCCAAGACAAATCCCTTGATAGAAGGAAGGGATCTCCCTGCCACTTTCAAAAACAAAACAAAAAATAAATAAATAATAAAATAAAATAAAAACTGTCCTGCATGTGTTAAAAGCCACCATGGTACAAATCAAGGTCTGCCCTCCCACTGTTCCTCCTGTTCAGCATGGCTGGAGGCCAAGTTCAGGATTTAGATGGAAGCTCCCGCCTGAGCTTCCAGGCAGGGACTCCTGCTGGCCCTAGATTTTGGAGCAATAAATAAGGCTCAGAGGCAATGACCTTGTAGGGGCAGCCATCTGGCAGATTGTCCAGTGGTGGGAAGGAGTGCCCACTGCGGGAGTCCGAGAGTCTGCATTTCTGCTCCCCTCATAATAAACAGCCATAGGCACCAAGGAAAAGCTCTGCTTGTCTTGGGCCTTGTCCTTCCCACCACATGCCAACTGTCCTTCTCCTCATTTTTTCTTCTTCACTGACCCTTTGCAGCTTAATATATAAACATGTTTCTGGCACAACCCTGCTCTGTCACTGTGTGTAATGGCACATCTCCAACCCCTCAGTCTGTCCTGTATCCACCATCTTCTATGCCACCCTTTCTGTTCCTCCATCTCTATGTCACACTCACTCTCTCACACCCCACCTCTATAGTTCCTTCATCTCTATTTCTTCCCCTCTATTTCCTCTGTTGTCTTTCTCTTGTGGTTTCCTGTTGCTCCTTCTCTCTGTCTCCCTTGAACTCAGTTTATCTCTCTGCTAACCCCTAGCTCTCTACTTCTCTGTGCCTTTCATCTCTAGTTCTCTCTGTAGCGCTGTGTTTTCTTTATTTCTTTGTCTCACTATTGGTCTTTCTTGAGTATCCCACTCTCAGATCAGAAAAGAGGACAGGTGTTCTCTGGTCCAGAAAATCCCCATGCCTTGGGATTTTGCTCTGAATCCAGGGCTGACTCAGCCCCCTGGTATCTAGCTGAAAAAGTGCCCAGTGAGAGAAAGGCAGCCTGTAGGTCTGGTCTGCCAAGTGGCAACCCACCCCAGGCCAGTCTTTCCCAGGAGGAGTCACTTCCCTCTGCCATCATTGTCAGGATAGACAGCACAAGAGTTTGATAGGCCGTCAAGCCCTCCAACTTTTAATGCCTTGGGTCTGTCCACCCCAACCAGGTTAGCAGAAGCAGACACAGATCTCTGAAGCAGCAGGATATTGCTGGGGCTTCAAAGCTCACTTTCCCCCCTGACCTGGGTGACAGACAGTGAGGGGTGCTAGAAGAGGTCTTTGACTTACACACAGACCTAAGAGGCAGGAATCAAAGTTCTATCACCAATCTACTATGTGACCTGGTGCAAGCCTTTGCCTTCTCTGTCTTTCAATCTCTCCTCTATGAAATGTGGCTCCTTATCAAATGTTTAAGAACATGACTCTGGGGCAGTCATGCCTGGAGGAGGTCTATGTCTACCCAGAGTTGACAACCAGGGCTGCCACTTGAGCTGCTAAAATATTGAAATAATTTTCCAGTTGCAGTTACTTCTCTGAACTCCCAAGATCACCCCCGTTACTCTGTCTCTCTCTCCTTTCAATCCCTAAAAATAAAAACCAAAATATTCATACTTGGCACAGGCAGGGTTCTCCTCAACTTTCATTCTGATTGGATGTTGCCTATGCTTTCCAGGTTGTTAAAAAAAAAAAAAAAGATATTTTCAGTTGCTTAAGCCACTCAGTCTATGGTATTTTGCTGTAGCAACCCCAGCCAAGACAGGGGTCATGTGACTGATTTGGACCAATTGGCTTTGAGTGGAAATAAGGGGTATCATTGCCCTGTTTATGTATTTAATTGCTAATATAAGACCTTCAAGCCTCTCTTGCCCTGTTCTGGGAGGTGGAGAGCTGCCATGAGTCTGACTGTCATTGAAATTGTCACATGAACAAGAAATAAACCTCTGTTGTTTTGAATAACTAAAATCAATGGCTGTTTGTTCCAGCAGCATAACTCACCTTGAAATATCAGTATTTAATGATGACAACATATAAATATTTCACTTCTTGCATGATGTGTGGTTTAGTTGTAAAGGGGTTCTATTTTTGTTTGGGGGTATCTGTTGGTGGGGTTTTTTATGGGGGGTACATTTATTCAGTTTTTACAATTACCAGACACTGTGGTTTTTATATGGGATCTTGGTTAATCCTCCATAGGAAATCATTCCTTCATTTATGCATTTATTGAAATTTATTAAGTGCCAACCAGGAGCAAGGCATTAAGAATATAATGGTAAAGGAGATAGGCACAGTTGGCCCTAACCTCATGGAGCTTAGTGTACTGCAGGAGAGGCTGCTGAGGCAGATGCAATCGAGTACTCTGGTAAAAGAGTGTACCCACAAACTGTGATCAGGACTCAGAGGGAAGGAGCATTGTTCTGTGAATGTGTCTCACAAGGAAATCTAATCCAGACAGAGGATGGGGGTTTCATGTCAGAGAAAGCTTCCCCAAGACTTTTTCTAAAGTCTGAAGAGTGAGGTAAGATAAGCTTAGGCTAATAGCATTATTATTCCACTTTACTGTTGAGAAAACTAATTTTCCCACAGTGACAGTTTGTTAGTGGCAGAACCAAGATTTATACCAAGCTCTGTAACTCCAAAGCCAATTTCCTTAACTAACCACCTATACTATAGATGTATTTTTGTACTCAGAATAAAATGAGTAGTTAGTATTTGAGAAAATTATTCAGATTTTCAAGTACTATCCTTACCAGAGGATACTTCAGTCTCAATATTTTAAGTAAAACTGGAATGGTTGGGTTTGAGGTATTGCCAAAATCACCCAGCTACATAGGTATATTTACATATTTTAAATGTCTGAGTAAATATATTTGGGGTAGAGTTAAATATGCCATTGCCCAAGTCACTTAGGAAAGAAATAGAAAACAGGTAAATAACTAAAGGCAGAATCAGCTAAACCAGCAATAAAAACCTCAATTAGAATCAATTTTTGAGCCACAATCAAAAAGCTCCACCCCCACCCACATCTCTTCAAAACAGATGATAAGTTAATTCTCAGCTCATTGCAATTCATATTGTCTGTTCTTCAAAGAAATTCTACAGCACAGCATATAAGTATGGATAATTGTACCAGGCTTATAAAGCATTTTGTAAGTAAAAAAACGCTGTTGGATGAACAGGACAGTTGGTAGCAAAAATAAGGAAGCAAAAGTCTAGGATGAAAGAAAAGGAAGAAGGCTGGAAATCAAAATTTCCCTCCAACCCAACTCCAGCCTTCCTAGACTCTGATTAAGCTAATGTGCACTTACATTAATTCTCATTTAAACACACACACATACAGAAAAAAAACAACCTTAAAGCATAGTTGTTTGTCAGTTGGGGGTCTTTGGTTGCAAGCAACAGAAACAGATATAAGCAGTTTGAGTTTTGATAGGAAAGGAAAATAAAAAACAGGCAGCTGAAAAGAAAGAAATGACTACATTCAGTCACTGCTACATTTTACAGATGGAGACTCAGAGAGGTTCAGCTACCCACCTGCAGAGCCAGGATTTAACCCCAGATCCCCGTGGCTCTATCTCAGGGCACTTCCCACTACTCCACACTGACACTTATACCGTGTGCCTCTTGGGAGCTCTTGACCTCTGTATCTCTTTCTCCAAAAATCAAGTGTAAATACAGGGCCATTGTTTTATCGGGGTCAGACGTGCACTGTGGCCTGACTGTTCTCTTAGCCTTCTCTGGCTCCTTCACCTTTTTCTTTCCCACGTATGTCCACCAATAAAATTCTTGATCCTGACTTGATTTCTGCTTCTCAGAGGACTGGAACTAACAATACAAGTGAGACCAGAAGTAGACTGAGAGATCAGGCAGTAAGATGGGGACTTGAGCCTGGCTCACCTGCTGCCCACCAGTGAAGAGGAGGGCCTCCTGGTTAATAGGTAAGCATGGACAGTCTCTGTTGAAAACTGGTGGCTGAATTGCTAAAAATTTCAGTGATGGTGACCTGGAACATGTCCTAGTAAGAGGAAATGCTGTAGCAAACATAGTGATAGAGGCAGTTGGAAGATACAGGGCTGGCAATCCTTAAAAGTCAGCAGAGTTGGCTGGTTACTAGCAAGGTGTATTGATGCCCTGCAGGAGAATCATAAAAGACTGAAGCCTGTTAACAAACAGTTAATGGCAAAGTGGAGATCCAGAGCACCTCTGTGGTACCCAACAAAAGGGCCTTTTCTCTTCAAAGGAAAAGCAGACAAAGCTGAGCAGCAGACTGGTGACCCAATGGTTATACAGTTGCAGAGCTCCAGAGATGTTTGACTGACACTCAGCCAGGTAGGTCTGTTGTGGAAAGGTGAGGGCCCTGGAGCAGAGAAGGTAGGGTCCTGATACATGGGATGCAGACATCTGGATGGGTGCCCATGAGGATATGGATTCTGCAGACCCCCCAGACTCTCTGGGTTTGCAGAGGTACCTGCCCTTCCCTCATAAGAACTCCACAGTCCTAGAAGATGTTACAGAAGCTTCTCCTGACAAGGCAACAGGTGCTCCTCATCAGGACTTGCTCCAACCTCCTTTTCTAGATGCCAGGCCAATAAGTAGGGCTAAATCCCAGGATAAACTGGCTGGAGACATGCTGAGCTTGAAAAGGGAGAAGAGAGACTATGTATATACCTAAAGAATTGAAAAATTGTCCTGCAAGCACATTATGTTGCATTCCCCAAGCTGCCCTCAGCCCTCAGCTAATGTCTGAACATGTTGGGGCTGCAAAAACAGGCCTGCTTCCTGAGGGGCACTGGATTCCTATGACCAATAAGTATGTATGTATGTATGTATGTATGTGTATATATATAGAGAGAGAGAGACAGAGAGAGAGAGAAATAGATGTCATGTGAGTTCAAGTTCGTATAAAATATAGTCAACATTTACACGCACACACAAAAAAGGACAGAAATCCAAGAGAAATGAGGGCTGACTTCTGGCCAAGATGGAGGAGTAAATAGACACGCTGTGCCTCCTCACACAACCAAAAGAAGGACAACAACAATTTAAAAATAAAAAGCAACCAGAACTGACAGAAAATCGAACTCTATGGAAATCTGACAACCAAGGTGTTAAAGAAGACATTCTTCCAAACAGGTAAGAGGGGTGAAGTCAGGCAGCTCACGGCAAAGTGGCAGCTGGCGGACCCAGTGAGGCAGCAGATTGTGGAATGGAGTGCAGTGCCCAGGCTGCAGCTGGCCAGCAAGACAGCGGCTGGCGCGGACAAGGTGGTCCCACATTCGTGCACAGATAAACCAGGTAAAACAAAGGGGGAGCAGGACTGACAGCACAACCCAGGGTCCCAGTGCAGGGAAATAAAGCCTCAAACCACTGACTAAAAACACCTGTGGGAGTTGAGGCAGCAGTGGGAGAAACTCCCAGCCTCACAGGAGAGTTCATTGGAGAGACACACAGGGTCCTAGAATATATACAACCCACCCACACGGGAATCAGCACCAGAAAGGCCCAATTTGCTTGTGGGAAGTGGTAGAAGGAACTAAAACCTGACAGAGAGCGGAGCAAGCACCATTTTTCCCACTCGGACCCCTTTCCCACATACAGAGTCACAACCCAGTGATGTGGGTTGCCCCTCCCTGGTGAACACCTAAGGCTCTGCCCCTCACTATGTAACAGGCGTGTCAAGACAAAAAAAAAATGGCCCAAATGAAAGAACAGATCAAAGCTCCAGAAAACATACAACTAAGCGACAAAGAGGTAGCCAACCCTACCAGATGCACAGTTCAAAGCACTGGTAATTGGGATGCTCACAGAATTGGTTGAATTTGGTCACAAATTAGATGAAAAAATGAAGGCTATGCTAAGTGAAATAAAGGAAAATATAAAGGGAACCAACAGTGACAGGAAGGAAACTGGGACTCACATTAATGGAGTGGACCAGAAGGAAGAAAGAAACATCCAATCAGAAAAGAACAAAGAAACAAGTGTTCCAAAAAATGAGGAGAGGCTTAGGAACCTCCAGGACATCTTTAAACATTCCAACATCTGAATTATATGGGGTAACAGAAGGGGAAGAGGAAGAGCAACAAGTGGAAAAATTATTTGAACAAATAATAAAGGAGAACTTCCCCAATCTGGCAAAGGAGATAGACTTCCAGGAAGTCCAGGAAGCTCAGAGAGTATCAAAGAAGTTGGACCCAAGGAGGAACACACCAAGGTACATCATCATTAAGTTACCCAAGATTAAAATAAAGGAGAGAATCCTAGAAGCAGCAAGAGAAAAGGAGACAGTTACCTACAAAGGAGTTCCCATCAGACTGTCAGCTAATTTCTCAAAAGAGATCTTACAGGTAAGAAGGGGCTGGAAAGAAGTATTCCAAGTCATGAAAGGCAAGGACCTACATCCAAGATTGCTCTGTCTAGCAAAGCTTTCATTTAGAATGGAAAGGCAGATAAAGTGCTTCTCAGATAAGGTCAAGTTGAAGGAATTCATCATCACTAAGCTCTTATTATATGAAATGTTAAAGGGATTTACCTAAGAAAAAGAAGATTAAAAATATGTACAGTAAAATTACAGCAAACTCACAATTATTAATGACCACACCTAAAACAAAAACAAAAACAGACTAAGCAAACAACTAGAACAGGAAGAGAACCACAGAAATGGAGATCACATGGAGGGTTATCAGCAGGGGAATGGGAGGGGGAGAGAGGGGGGAAAGGTACAAAGAATAAGTAGCATAGATGGTAGGTAGAAAATAGACAGGGGGAGGATAATAAGAGTATAGGAAATGTAGAAGCCAAGAACTTATAAGCATGACCCATGGACATGAACTAAAGTAGGGGAATGTGGGTGGGAGGGGTTGTGCAGGGTAGAGGGGAGTGAAGGTGGGGGGGTGGTGAATGAGACAACTATAATAGCAAAATCAATAAAATATATTTTTAAAAAAGTAAAAAAAAAAGAGAAATGAGGGCTTATCCACCAAAAGACATATTCAAGAATGTTCTTCATTCATATCAGCTAAAAACTGGAAACAACTCACATGTTTATTAATAAATAAATAGATTGTGGTGTGGACTACAGCAGGGTATCTCACAGCAATGACAAAGAACACAGCTGTACACTATAACAAGATGCATGCATCTCACTAATTAAATGTTGACTAAAAGAAGGAATGCCCACAGAAGATATCCCATATGAATTCATTTATGTTAAGTTCAAAACCATGGAATGTATTGTGAGAGTGACCGGAAAAATGGCGCCCTGGGACTGGGGAGGCCCAGGGATGAGTATGACTGGAAAAGGGCACGAAGCAGGGAGGGATGCTGCTGAAAATGCTATTTATCTCAATCCAGGTGGTGGTTATGTCAATGTGTAAATAGAAATTCATTATACATTGGACACTTAAAATTTGTCTACTTTATTGTGTAATTGTTAGTAGTCAATAAAAAGTTTAAAATGCAACATAAAGGTGAGAAATCATACCAAAATGTTAGCATTGGCTATCTCTGGTGAAATTAAGGAATTTAAAATTCCCTCATTATAAGTTTCTACATTTTCTAAGTTTTCTTCAAATAATGTATTCATCAGGAAGCAACAACAATACAAGTTATATCTCAGAAGGGCAACGTATCAGGCAGTGTTGTACAGACTTCACCCTGAAGTCAGAACCCTAGGCACTCTGCATGCAAAACTGGTATCATGGACTGTCTGAGCCACAGAAACATTACTCTGTCCTGGTTTTCCCCAGCTCATCACAATCCTACAGCAATAGCAGCAGTGGCAGTTGAATAACTTTCCTGATGGTAATGTTCTCTAGAAATTAAAACTTGAGGCTGTAATTTGAAATCCAAAAGCCATGTTACTTTAAGTATATTTATGTCCACTGTATACTGTTCCTTAAAAAATACCCACAATACCTCCAGTAAAACCACAATTATAGACCTTTAAATGTAAAGCCATTATTATGTCTGGGAAAATACCTCAATTCCACTTGCATTTTAATAGTTGTTTTCTGATATTGAAGTTGCTAATGCTTTCATTGCCCCTAATAACTATTCTTAGCAAACAAATTTTGTGCCTTACAATCAGTGATTTTCTTTTTAATTATGGCTTTCTATAATTTTCACATGAGATAACAAAAAATTCATTCTTTGCTCAAGAACTGGCTTATTAGTTAATGAACATTTGTCTAATAACAGCCTTTTAGATACCTGTCAAAATCAAAAGCAACATCCAGAGAAAAGAGTAGTTGCTTTTACATTAATATTCAACATTAATTTTCTGGGAAGGGACTGGGAGTGAGACATAGGGTGCATAATTTTCCCCCAAAAGGTTAAAATAGAAATTCTTCTAAAATCCATTTAAAACTGTTAAGTATTTGTTAAGTTTTTCTTTCTCCCTCTGTTCACCCCTCCCTGCCCCCCTGCCCCATGCCATTTGTACTTTTTTCTTTGCCTGCAAAATATTACCAGACCCTGGGGTTCAAACTGGAGAATGGGAAAGGATTAATCTGTAGAGTTACAATCTGGTAATTTCAATATTACTATATAATCAGCTATCAAGGTACCTAATTCTCCAGCAGGGTTAGATTATTTAATTCATTCCCACACTCCCACCTCCCCCACCTCCACCCAGAAGTACCTGATATGCACCTGTACTTTTGCTGGCAAGGACACACCAACCTAGGACACATCTCCTACCTGTTCTTTGGTTTTTGAATCATAAATACAGCACACTGGCACCAGAGAAGAATCTAATATTGTCCCCCAAACAAGCATCCTTATTCTCTCTGGCAGATGCAGTCTGGTTCACTTGGCTGTGTTTGTTAATGATACAGAGGGAAAGTGAACTTTATCAAAAAGTAGTGACTCATTTTTTTCATCTAGTAAAATCCATAAAGGATTTAGGCACGACCCAAGCAATTTACATCTTAAATATTCATGCCCTAGTCCCAGCCCTGAAATAACATTTAGATTGTGTCTGGGGAATTGGTTGTGAACTAACTGCCATGGCCCACTTTGGAGGGCTTCGATGACAGGGCAGTGGGGAGTGGGCAGGGGTCAGGGGCAGAGAGATCAATATTCAGTCCATTTTGCATTTCAGAGATTTACAAGGGAGCAAATGAAATTCACTCCTGTTCCTGTCCCGGGAAAGGAAACATTGTCCAAATCAAGTAAATAAGGCCCTCTGTGTCAGCAAAGCTGTGGTGGGTTAAATGAACAGGCCAGCGAGCCTGAAGTTTCTCAGATACGTTCTTTTGAAGCAGGATTTCTCAACCTCAGAACTATTGACATTTGAGGCCCATAATTCTTTACTGTGGGATTTGTTTGTGCATTGCAGAATTTTTAGCAGCATCCCTGGCCTCTACCCACTAGATACAATTTGCAGTCCCAACATATGACACCAAGAATGTCTCTAGACACTGCCAAATGCTGGGGGACAGGGAGGAAGGAAGAGAAAATCTCCCTTGGTTGAGAACCATTGTTTTAAAGATAAACATGTCTTTTGTCCCTGCTTTATCCTAAACTCAATCAATTAACTTTTTTCTCTTGGACCTTTTTGTTCCTTCTAGCATTTTTTATTGACATATAATTGACACATTGCATTGTGTAGGTTTAAGGTGTACAACATGTGGATTTAATAGATTTACATATTACAATATTATGTCACATAGTTATAATTTCCTATTTGTAGTGAGAACAATTAAGATATAGTCTCTTAGCAACTTTGAAGTTTATAATACAGTAATGTTAACTGCAATCACTATGCTGGGCATTAGGTCTCCAGGACTTATGTGTTTACTAGTTGTAAGTTTGTACCCTTAAACAACATGTCCCAAGTCCTCACACCCCTACCTCAACCCCTGGTAACCACAATTCTACTCTGTATCTATGAATTCAGCTTTTTTAGATTCCACATATAAGTGAAATCATACAGTATTTGTCATTCTGTGTCTGACTTATCCCACTTAGCATGATGCCATCCAGTTCCATCCATATTGTCACAAATGGCAGGATTTCCTTTCTCATAGCTGAATAATATTTCACTCTATATATGTTTTAGAGTTTTAATTGAGGTATAACATGTATATAGAAAAGTACATGAATCTTAAGAGTGTAATTCAATGAATTCTTAACTGAGCACACTTGTGTTACTGGAACCCAAGCTGAGGAACCAATAAGCACCAGGTCCCCAGAAGCCCACCTTGAGCTTCTTCCCATCCCTACCCTCCACCCACCCACACAGGACTCCTGTTCTCCTGACTCCTAACAGCACAGATGAGTTTTGATTGAGCTACTTTTTACAGGGACTTATGCCACTTTCCTGAGACCATAACTTATGAGACAAAAAGGTTGTTTAGTCCTTCAGGAACAAAAATTTACTGATTATCTACTTCGTGTCAGGCACTATTTTAAACATTGGGATTAATCCTGCTCTCACAGAGCTTCCATTCTAGGGGAAGACAGGCATTAAACAGGCACACTCTTAAAACGACCAAGATACTTTCAGACAGTATCATATGTGAGCAGAGAGATTCTGTAAGTTAAGGTAATAAAAAGTTCCAGAGTGGGGCAAGAGGGGCACACTAAAGATATGGGGACCAAAGAAGGTTTTTCTGAAGAGCTAATGTTTGAGTTACAACCTGAATAATGACAAGGAAGCAAGTACGTCAAGAATAGAGAAGAAAATTCAAAGTAGAGCAAAGCATAAGAAAAAGACTTTGAAGGAAGGATGACTATGAGGTACTTAAGAATGTGGCTGAGAAGGCCCTGGCCAGACAGCTCAGCTGATTGGAGCATCATCCCATACCCCAAAATGTTGCAGGTTTGTTTCACTGTCAGGTCACATACCTATGTTGACAGTCCAATCTAGGGCATGTCCAAGAGGCAACCAATTGATGTTTCCCTCTCACACTGATCTCTCTCTTTCTCCCCTGCCTTCATTCCTCTCTCTCTAAAATCAATGAACATATCTATCCTTGGGTGAGGATTCAAAAAAAAAAAAGAATGTGGCTGAGGCATGGTAAGCAAGGGCAGGATCAGCAAGAGATGATGTTGGAAAAGTGAGGAGGGGCTAGATCATGGAGGCCTTGCATTGTATTCAATGTACAGTGGAAAGAGATCATAAGGACTGAGCAGGGAAGTTAAATGATCTGGCTTGTTTATTAATAAAAAGAAACACAAAGGGACTTAAATTCCACTGGTTTAGCTCAGGGATGACCCTCATGCAAGTTGGAAAGCAGCTAAAAATCATTGTGGATAACCACTCATCCATCTGCTAAACTGCCCTTTTTTGCTTTGGTGCTTACTTATTCCCCAACCTTTTCTCTCTCAGTGTTTAAGGAGCCCCCATCTACTCTCCCAGCCCTGAGTCATTGCCTTCTCTCCTCCCCATCAAAACTTTTTCTGCATCCCACTTGCTAAGTGGATGGTTGAAGAATATAATCAAATAATTGATGTTGAGGTGTTATTGGCTGTTGTCATGCAGGGTTTTTAGCATTATACACACTTGTTTTATATTTCCATAACAATGCATGTTCATATTGCTACAAATCAAAGAGAAGGAAAGACAACATACCTATAGCTCCATCAAGGCAGAAATAATCATTAATAGCATTTGAATGTACTTGTGTATCTCTCAGGACTCTACTATTCATTTGAAGGGTGGAGGATGAGGAATTATCCCCCCAAAAGTATAATGGATAGTATTCTAGTCTGCTTAATAATATTTTACATTTCAAACATACATCCATAGCCTCCTTTTTTGATGTATACCGTGTGTCATTCTATATCAGGACAATACTTGCATTTAGAAAAAGACTTTTATTACCCTAACCCAGAGGATCAAAAGGAGAACCAAGCACTACCTAAGGACAGAGTGGAGGAAGAGAAAAGGAACAGGAAGATATATATTTTTAAAATTTTATTTTATTGGTTGTTGCAGTACAATTTTCTATCTTTACTCCCATCCCAGCCCACCCACCCAGCCCTCCCCTCCTCCCTCTCATTTCCACCTGCCCTTCATTTTTTTCCATGCAGGAAGATATTTTTACTCTTTAAATCACATTGAATAATTGAAAAAGAGAAAAAATAATTATAAAATATAAAATTTATAAGTTCTTTTTAAAATAGTTAATCCAGCCCTGACCAGGTGGCTCAGTTGGTTGGAGCATCATTGAGAACACCATAAGGTTGCAGGTTTGATTCCTGGTCAGGGCACATATCTAGGTTGCAGGCGTGGCCCCCAGTTGGGGTGCATATGGAAGGCAACAGATAGATGTTTCTCTCTCACATTAATGGTTCTTTCTTTCTCTCTCTCTCTCTTCCCCCTCTCTCTCTCTCTCCCTCTCTCTCTGTCCCTTCCTCCCTTTCTAAAATCAATAAATGTATGCTCAGATGGAGATTAATAAATAAATACATAAATATGTAAGTAAATAAGTCAATCCATAAGCTGATCTACTGGCCTACAAACAGCTATCTTGCTTAGCATGGAAGAATTAGGGACCCTTCTTGAATCACCTCTTTGCTCTACAAGAACCTCTTTTACCCACATCTTCAGAAACTTAATTCACTATTTGCCAACCATTTAATGAACACTTACTATTTGCCAAACACTGTTCAAGGAACTTGGGGTAAGTCAGTGAAGAAAGCAGAAAAACATCTCTTCTTATACAGAGTTTACATTTTGCAATGGAGACAACTAACACATACAGTAAGTAAATTTGTAATTTGTTACATGATACATGTTGTGGAAGAAAGAAGAGGTAGAACAGGGTGAGGAGAATCAAGAGTTTGTAATAACATGGAGTAGAGGCAGGTCATGATGTGGAAAGGGCAACATTTGGGCACAGAACTGAAGGAGACGAGCCAGTGAAGACGAGAACTAAGGGAAGTGTTCCAGTGGGAGGAGACTACCAACACAGAGATCCTGAGATGAGAGGGGACTTGATGTGCACCTGGACCAGAGGGAATGAGGGGGACAATAATAGGAGATGAGGTCAGAGAGGTGGTGGGGCCAGATCATGGAGAACCTCTGGAATCTTTTTAAGGACTTTGCCTCTTACTGTGGTCAAAATGGGGAAGTTCTGGCAAAGGAATGACATAATCTCATACTTGAACAGTTGCTGGCTGCTCTGTTGGGAACAGATTGAATAGGGACATGGTGGAAGCAAGAAAATCAGTTAAAAGGTTATTGTCATAGTCCAAGTAAAAGATGATAGTGGCCAAGGTCAGTGGAGGTGGAAGGTGGTTGAAATTTAGATATATTTTGAAGGAAAAACCAAATAGGATTTTCTGCAAGACTGGGCATGGGATGTAAAGGAAAAAAATATTTTTGATCTGGTCTTTTGGAAGAAAAGTTGCCATCAGCCAACATGGGGAAGACCAGAGTAGGTCTGGGAGGGGAGACATATCAGAAGTTTGCTTTTGAACATGTGGTGAAGCATAGATATATAATTCTGAAGTTCAGGAGAGAGGTCCAAACTAGAGAAATAAGTTAGAGTTGCCAGCATAAATAAAGATGATATCCAAAACCTTGAGGCTAGATGAACTAATCAAGGCAGAGAATATAGGTAAACAACAGAAGAGAACTGAGAGCTGAGCTCGCCAACTTCCTACACTAAAAGTTCAGAAACCAACCAAGGATACTGAAAAATAGCAGTGAGTAAAGTAGGAAGAAACCAAGGAGCACAGGAACCTAGAAGCCAAGAGAGAAGAGTGTGATCAATTATGTCATGTGTGGCTAATGGGTCAAACAACCACTGGTTTTAGCTACATGAAGGTCAATGTGCAAGTCATTGGTGACCTTCACAAAAGCATTTTCACTGTATTGCTGGAGGCTAGAGGCTGACTGGAGTACAGTGTTTTTAAAATGGAAGGGGAAGAGCTGAGAATAAGGAATATATAAATATCATCTGAGTTTTAGTACAAAGGGAAGAAATGAAGTGGTAGCTGGTAGAGAAAGTAGGGTCAAGAAAAAAATATATATATATTAATTTTAGAGTAGTTTTAGACTTATAGAAGTATTGTAAAGATAGTAAAGTTCACAGATATCCCATACCTAGTTTCCCTATTATTAACACCTTACATTAGTATAGTACATTTGTTGTCATTCATGAACCAATTTTGATACATCATTATTAACTAAAATCCATAGTTTAATCAGATTTCTTCAATTTCCCCCTGGTGTCCTTTTTCTAGTTCATGATCCCAACCAGGAAACCACATTACATTTAGTGATCATGTCCCTTAGGTCACTTTGATTGTGATGTGTTCTCAGACTTCCCTGCTTTTTTATAAGCTTGACAGTTTTTGTGATTATTTGTTGGGTAGTTTGTAAAATTTCTCTCATTTTGGATTTGCCTCTTGATTTTCTCACAATTAGGCTGAGGTAATGTATTTAGGGGAGGAAGATCACAGAGGTAAAGTGCCTTTCTCATCACATTATATCAAGCTACATACTATAAAGTTTTTGTCATATTTCTCCACTGAAGTTACATTTGTTTCTTCCTTTCCATGCTGTACTCTTGGGATGAAAATCACTATGTGCAGCCTACATTTAAAAATGGAGAGTTACACTCCATCTCTTTAAGGGTGGAATATTTACATAAATTATTTAGAATTCTTCATGGAATATTTGTCTCTTCCCCTTCATTAATTTACTTATTCAATTATTAATTTATATCAGTATGATTTATGAATACTTATTTTATAATCTGGGTTATGATGCAATACTTTATTTTTTGCTCAAATTCTTCCAGATTAGGCCATCACAAGCTCTTTAAGTTGGCTCTTGTATCTCTTTGACATACATACTGCCATCATTACGTGGTAGTTTCTTTTCTCTTTCTTTCTTTCTTCCTTTCCTTTCCTTTCCTTTCCTTTCCTTTCCTTTCCTTTCCTTTCCTTTCCTTTCCTTTCCTTTCCTTTCCTTTCCTTTCCTTTCCTTTCCTTTCCTTTCCTTCCTTCCTTCCTTCCTTCCTTCCTTCCTTCCTTCCTTCCTTTCTTCCTTCCTTCTTTCTTTCCTTTCTTCCTTCCTTCCTCCTTTCCTTCCTCCCTTGGCACTTTTTTACTTTTTGTCACTACAAGATGCCCCAGGCTCATCTTGTAAATTCCCTGCCCAAGCCCTAGAATGTCATTTCTCTAAGGAGCCCAGCTTAACAAGTATTTTTTTAAGATGGAAG
The DNA here is from genome assembly GCF_004126475.2 of Phyllostomus discolor. Classification (NCBI taxonomy): domain Eukaryota; kingdom Metazoa; phylum Chordata; class Mammalia; order Chiroptera; family Phyllostomidae; genus Phyllostomus; species Phyllostomus discolor. The sequence continues at coordinate 100,054,573 of NC_040905.2, read as the reverse complement.
AAATAATAGTATGTTACATAATGATGAGAATTATCCACAAAGGAGAAAAATAATGATGTAGGAGGAGAGGAAAAATTGATGGAGTGTGTACTTAAGTAGTCAAAGGGAGATGGAACTACTGCATTAGTGAAGGGAACGTGTCTAGATATGAACACAAATAGTTAAGTCCACATGTGGGAAGTTCAGAGTGGGTGAGTATAGATGCTGGAACGTGGGGAGATGCAGTTGTAGGAGTCAGTGAGAGCTCACTTCTGATTGCTTTACTTTCCCCAATGAGGTAAGAGGTATGATTATCAGCTAAGAGGAGTGAGGTTTGAGAGAGAAAAGAGGTATAAACTAATTGTTTAAGAAAGGGAAGGTACTATAGAAAACTGTATGGAGATTCCTCAAAAATAGATTCTTCTACTTTCCTTAAAAATATAACTACCATATGACTCAGAAATCCTACTGCTGGGTATTTATCCAAAAAAGTTGAAATCAGGATCTCAGAAGATAATAGCATTCCAATGTTTCATGCAGTAGTATTTATAATAGCCAAGATATAAAAATAGCCTAAATGTTGTTTCCATTTTATGGGTGAATAGATAAAGAATATTGGTATAGACATATAATGGAATATTATTCAGCCTCTAAAAGAGGGAAATCCTGCAATAAAGAACATGGATAAATCTTGAGAACATTATGCTGAGTGAAATAAGCCAATTATAGAAAGAAAAACACTGCATGATTCCGCTTATATGAGGCATCCCAAATAGTCAAACTCATGGAGTAATAAAGTGGAATGGTGGTTGCCAGGGGCTGAGAGAGAGAGGGAAATGGGGAGCTGTTAATCAACAGGCATAAAGCCTCAATTATGCAAGATGAATAAGTTCTAGTGATCTTCTGCATGGCATTGTGCCTATAGTTAACAATACCATATTATACACTTAAAATTTTAAGAGCATATATCTCATGTTGAATGTTCTTACAGCAATACAATAAACTTTAAAAAAAAGAAAGTGGAAGAGTGAATGGTCTAGAAAGTGCAGCATGGTTGCCTGGCAGAGCTAAGGGCCCATTTTGAGGTTCCTGGCAAGGTCAATGAAAATTTGTATATTTCTTCAGCCATGTTCAGTTTCTCAAGTTCAGGCACAGAGTAGGCAGAGTTGAATTTAACCAGGGTTATGACTTTGTCAAGTATATGATACAAGAAAGGGACTGAGAAGTCAAGCGTACATGAAAGGGGGTGATTATTATTATTAGCAATAGCTTTGAGTTGGGAGAAGTAGAGAAGAGAGGACAGCATGTAGGTAGAGAAAGGAGACCAGTGGTCTAGAGCTTCACATAAGTAATCACAGGAAGTGAGAGGTTAAGAGCAGGCTTCAACACTTCTGAGCTGTGTGATCTTGGGCAAATTGTTAACCCTCGCTATACCCATACCTGTAAAAGTGGGATCATAAGAAAGCCTGCCTCCCAGACTGTTGTGGTAAGGACCAAAAGAGATAATGCTGGTAAGACGTTTAGAACAGTGATTCTCCAAGTGTAGACCCTGGACCACCAGCCTCAGCATCACTCAAGAATGTTAGAAAGGCAAATCCTCAGACCTGTCCCCTAGACACCTGCTGAATAAGAAACTGGATGGGACCTAGAAATCTCTGTCTTAACAAGCCTTCAAAGTAATTTTATTGTATGCTCAAGTTTGGGTATTATTAGAACAATACCACTGATATATAGTAAAAACAATAAGATACTTTCAATTATCATGATTATTGCTATTGTAAATAACTTTCTAGTGCAAGAATGGGTTGAAATAATAATAAATAACAGCTCTCACTAATAAGTTTCCACTTATTAGCAATAATTTAACCACTTTACATGCATTATTTCAGTTCATTCTGTCCACAAACTCTAAAATAGCTGTTATTATTCCCAATTTACAGAAGATGAAGCTGAGGCTCATATTAAGTACTTTGCAGAAAGTCACACAAGCAATAAGTGGCAAGATTTGGATTTAAACTCAATCCAGAAGGCCTGAAAACCAAGAGTACTCTTTGGAACTTTACTTTTAATATTCCTAACCAAAGGTAAAGTGAAACTGTTGTTATTAATGGAATAAATGAGGCATTAACAACTCTGTGAATTTTGAAAAACACGTAGATGGCATTACGAGTTTGACAACCAAGAGTGTACTAAACAACCAGCAAAAGAGAAAAACATTTTAATTTCACAGATATCAATGGCATTTAAACAGCCCTGTAATGTAATAAAGGAAGTCACTAACTTTTTCAGTAATGGGATAATTTATCCTAAAAAAAGATACTTTCATTTACAAATACATGTTTAAAGTGAACATATCCATTCTCTAGAGCATAAAAAAGTTGGCATTAAATTTTTAAAATAATGAGTCAATGAGTGAATGACATTAGTGCATTTAAATTCAGATTTTTTTGCTTTTGTTTATTTTCGTTAAAATTATTGGGGTGACATTGGTTAATAATATCATATACGTTTCAAGTGTACATTCCTATGATACACTTAAATGTATATTGCATTGTGTGCCCAGCGCCCAGTCAAATCATCTTCCATCACCATATATTTGTCCCCCTTTGCTCTTTACTACAACTCCCCACCCACTTCCCTCTGGTAACCACCATACTATTATCTGTGTCTGTGAGTTTGTATCACACATACGTATGAATGAAATCATATGGTTCCTTGGAGATAACCAAAGTATCCTTAGATGGAGGATTGGATAAAGAAGATGTGGTACATGTATACAATGGAATACTACTCAGCCATGAGAAAAAAAATTACATTTGCAACAACATGAATAGACCATGAGAGTATTATGGTCTCAAAGTGAAATAAGACAGTCAAGAAAAGCCAAGAATCAATTCAGATTCTTGATCAAATTGGTTATCCTGGTACAGAAATCACAAGTAACTGCAGCTTTGTTTTATATCTAGATTGTTTTAGTTTCACTTATCTTAGCAGTTTTGTATTGAGTTATATTTGTCTTCACTTCTGATAAGTTAAAGCTATTTCTGAAAAGTTAAGCTGTATTTCCCTAATGAAGCTTTCTACATTTTTTAAATCATCACCTGAGGATACATTCACTGATTTTAGAGAGAGGCAAAGAGGGAGGGAGAAACATCAATGTGAGAGAATCATCAGTTGGTTGCCTCCCATATATGCCCCAAACGAGGATGGAAACCAAAACCCAGGTAAGTGCCCTGATGAAAGATCAAACCCATAGCACTTTGGTGCATGGGATGATGCTCCAACCAACTGAGCAACCCAGCCAGGGCACTTCCCTCTTTTTTTAATAGTGGAGTTTATCTGACTAATAATAATAATAATAAAGTCCTTCAATAAGTCAGCCAAGAACTTGATGGCAAAGTAACTTGACAGTATCTTATCTGGGTCATAAAATCATAAATATTTTTTTAAAAAGAATAACCATTCAATTTTAATATTCATGCAAACCCACCCAAACTCTTCAATTAATTAAAAAAATAAAATACATGACTTCCAGTCAACATGGGGACGTAGGTAAACATAGCTCACCTCCTCACACAAACATATCAAAATTACAACTAAACTATAGACCAAAGACTATTCAGGGCTGTCATAGAGCTGAATGGAAATCTGACAACTAAGGAACTAAAGAAACCACATTAATCCAGAAGGGTAGGAGACACAGAGATGCAGAATGGGCAGTCCCTACCCAACATGTGGTGGATAAAAATGTGGGAGGGATACCTTGGGAGTGAAGAACCAGAGCCCCAAACCAGGCCCCCCAGCCCAGTGTACCAGTACCAGGAAGAGAAGCCCCCATAACTTCTGGCTGTAAAAACCAGCATAATTGGAGTCACTAAAGAAACCCCAAAAAACAAAAAACTACTGGACTCCATGGAAGTTCCTCTTAAAAGGCCCATGCAAGACTTACTTAGGTGTACTTCCTCTGAGCTCCAGCACCACCAGGGTACCAGCTTGAAAGGCACCAGTAGCTTACAGGGAGGAACTGAGATATCTGGCATCAGGGCCAGAGCTGGAGGACAGCTCTCTTCCAGACAAAAGGCAGGAAGAAATGAAGGATATAGTAGTGGAAATAAACAAGTTACAGGGAATCAACAGTAGAATGGATGAAGCCAAGGATCAAGTCAATGATATGGAACACAATGAGACAAAAAACAACCAAGTGGAGCAACAAGAAAAAAAAGGAATCCCCCCAACACACACAGACAAAACAAGGGTAGTGTAAGCCTCTGCAATAACTTTAACTGAACCAACATTTGCATCACAGGGGTGCCAAAAGTTGAAGAGAAAGAGCAAGAAATTGGAAATCTATTTGAAAAAAATAATGAAAGGAAACTTCCCTAATTTAGTGAAGGAAACAGATGTGCAAGTCCAGGAAGCACAGAGTCCCAAACAAGGTAGACATAAATAGGACCACTCCAAGACACATCATAATTAAAATACCAAAGGTTAAAGATAAAGAATCTTAAAAGCTGCAAGAGAAAAGAGGTTAGTTACCTACAGAGGAGTTCCCATAAGGCTGTCAGCTGATTTCTCAAAAGAAACTTTTCAGGCTAGAAGGAATTGGCAAGAAATATTCAAAGTCATGAAAAGCAGGGACCTGTAGCCAAGATTGCTCTACCCAGCAAAGCTAACATTTAGAATCAAAGGGCAAATAAAGGGATTCTCAGACAAGAAGAAACTAAAGGAGTTAATCACCAAACTATTATTTTATAAAATGCTAAAGGGACTTGTTTAAGAAAAAGATCAAAACTATGAATAATAAAATGGCAATAAGTACATGCTTATCAACAATTGAATCTAAAAACTAAACTAAGCAAACAAGAAGAACGGAGATAGAATCATGGATATCTAGAGCATTTTGATGGTTACCAGATTGGAGGGGATTTGGGGGAAATCAGTGAAGAGGTGAGATGATTAAGAAGTATAAATTAATTCCTGGCTGGCATAGCTCAGTGGATTGAGTGCGGGCTGGGAACCAAAGTGTCCCAGGTTTGATTCCCAGCCAGGGTACATTCCTGGGTTGCAGGCCAGAACCCCCAGCAACCGCACATTGATGTTTCTCTCTCTCTCTCTCTCTCTCTCCCTCCTTCCCTCTCTAAAAATAAATAAATAAAATATTTTAAAAATATATTGTATTAAAAAAAAAGAAGTATAAATTAGTAGTCACAGAATAGCCATGGGTATGTAAAGTACAACAGTGATAATGGAGTAGCAAATGAATTCATATGGATGACTCAGGATGTGAACAAAAGTGGGGAGGGTGTTTCCTGAGGGGAGTGGGGGTTGCTGGGTGATGGGGGAGAAAGGGAAAATTGGGACAACTATAACAGCACAATCAATAAAATATTTTAATAAAAGATATAAAAACAATACATTTTTACTTAACAAAGATGAAATACCAAAATAATATAGGTATATTTGTATAAAACAGTTTCTTGATTGGCAATTAGGCAATATCTATCAAAAGTCCTTTTCATGTCAATTTCCATTCTAGACCAAAGTCATACAATCTTTGAGCTGAAAGGGACTTTATTATTAATATCCAGACAAATTCCAATCATCTAGGCACAAATAGCTACCCAAGGTCACACAGCCAGACATTGGCAAGTTCCTCCTGCGTATTTCAAGATTTTCCCTAAAGTATGGTCCAGGAACTCCTGATCTTAATTTAAAATTTCTTATCTTCAGGAAGAGTCCAAGGTGGCTAATGCCTAAAGTTTTGTATAACATGTTTTCCAATTTTCTTCATTATCCAAGAACCACTGAAGGAAATGCTGATCCATTGATTGAGCAAGTTGTTTTGAACAATAATATAATGAAAGAATTGAACCTGCCTTATTTAAAATCCATGACTTGTGTTTATTATTTAAAAAAATCACTGATGTATATAACAAGTGCCCAAAAATGCACCTCCTCCAAACAAATGGTGGTATATAAGCTTCTGAAGTATGGAAACCTTATTTTCCACTGTCACTACCAAGTACAGCACTCATCATCCAGTAAGTGCTCAATAAATTCAATCATTGAAAACATAGAAATACTAAAAATATCATGAAAAACAGAATTCATGAAAAATATTCCATATATGAAAAGTATTCATATACTTTCATATGCAAGACAGAATGCAAGACAACATCATTTGCCTAAAAGTAAATGTCAAGTTGCCTTATCCTCTGGGCTTTGGAAATGTACAGGCTAGTTCAGGACATTTGTTCCCTGAGTTGTATGGCTCAGGCCACTCACTCCAACTACCCAGGCAGCCTTATCTCCCTGTGGGGATGTTTCGGGGCTCAGTCTAGATGCCTATCAAATCCTATACCACAGCCAAAGTGCCTAAGAATTTTGTTGTCCTTAAGGACAAAAATTGGCTTTTATCAAGAAAAGTTCATTCTCCTCGTGTGGGAAGTGCCTTATTGTTGCCTAGGTAGGAGTAGAAAGAAAATAGAAAGAATGTCTTGTTTGAACATTTTAGTGAATAGCCATGCCCCAGCAGTCAAATTTTCCTTCTCAAGCCAGGAAAAAAAACAAGTCTTTCTTTCTAAGAGATCATAAGAGCAACAATGATCACAGCTCAATATACCTTCATAAAGGCATAACCATCACCCTTTTATTTCTTACCCACTGGACTGCTCTTCTTTATGATGCCCCTCAGAACATAAAGCTATCTCAGTCTTACTAAACTTTACAAACACCACCTAAGAGAAATGAATTAGACAAAAGGTGGTATAGTGGAAATTCCCTTGGATTGGGTCCCTTATCTGCCTCTACTAGCTGTGTGACTTTTAGCAAATCACTTAACTTCTCTGAGCTTTCACTTCCTCAGTGACAAAATGAGAACAACCCCAGTACCTACTTTACAGGACTGCAATAAGTTCTAAATGAGGTACCATGTGCACATGCTCAATAAGTTGTCATTTTTATTGCCATGACTCTAGTGAGTCAAATATGACCATTGTCCTCCCTGCCTTTGGTCATCTCCATACTGATAAATCTGATCACATTTTCCCTCTTATACTGAGGGCCTTCCTTTCTGAAAGACTAAACTAACTCCACAGTTACAAGCCTCAGAAAACCATTCTCTGAGTAGTCCAGTTGATGATGATGATGATGATGATGATGATGATGCCAGCTAATATTTACTAAGGACTTACTATGCCCATGAGTAGTATTTGCTAAGCATGTTACATGTGCTTTCTTAAGACCTAACGCAACCCTACAATGTAGGTTCCATTATCTAGTTGTAAAAACTGAGCCTTGGAGAATGCAGTGGTCTGCCCAAGACTACTCGGCTAATAAGTGATGAAGCTGTAATTCATATCCTGGTAGCCTGTTTCCAGAGCCTTTTCTGTCATCCAATACCCTAGAATTTTCTCTCTCCCTTCAGAAATCCATATGTGGCACACCTGGATTTCACTGTTCTCTAAGTTTCTGTGTGATTTAATATTAAATCTTGAACTAGGCAGGGTCACCATCCTTGTTTCAGCATCCAACAGAACACCTAGTCTGATGCCACATACCTAGCAAGTCCTTGCTAGTTGAATACCTCTAACCACTTTCTCCCTTCTCTTAAGTCATCAGTTAAACAAAGACCATTTAAGATGACTTCATTTCCCACTGCTCTCCCTCCATTCCCTCTAGTCCAGCCTCACTGGGCTTCTTACACTGACTCAGACACCTCAGGCACACATCCACCTTAAAAACTCTGCACATGCTGGGTTTGCTTCTTGGAATGTTTTTCCCACAGATATCCACATGGCTCATTCCTCGGACTCTTTAAGTCTTTGCTCAGAATTCTCCTTCTTCAAGAGACCTTCCCTAATCACTTTGTTTCAAAATCAGAATCTACTAGATTCATCAAGAAGTTAAAAACAGAACTACCATATACTCCAGCAATCCCACTACCATATACTCCAGCAATCCCACTTCTGGGTACATATACAAAGGAAATTAAACCACTAACTTCAAGAGATATCTGTATACTTATGTTTATTGTAGCTTATTCACAATAGCCAAGGTATAGAAACAACCTAAGTGTCCAACAGATGAATGAATAAAGAAAATTTGGACTGCAGGGCCAAGATGGAGGCATAGGTAGACATACTTCATCTCTTTGCACAACCACAAAAACAATTACAACTAAATCTAAAAACAAATAACACCCAGAACTGTCAGAAAATTGAACTGTATGGAAGTCTGACAACCAAGGATTTAAAGAAGCCACATTTGCAACAGCATAGATGGAACTGGAAAACATTATGCTAAGTGAAATAAGCCAGGTGGTAAAAGAGAAATACCATATGATCTCACCTATAAGTAGAATGTAATCAATAAAACAAGCAAGCAAAATACAACCAGAGATATTAAAATAAAGAACAATCTGACAGTAACCAGAAAGTAGGGGGGAGAGGGATAATAGGGGAATGGGTCATCAAGGAACATGTATAAAGGACACATGGACAAAGCCAAAGGGGGTAGGTTTGAGGGTGGGAGGTGGGGATGGGTGGGGCAGGGGGTCATGGTGGGGTGCAAATGGAGAAAACTGTACTTGAACAACAATAAAAAGAAAAAAATAAAAGTAATAAAGAAGCCACATTCATCCAGACAGGTAGGAGGGGAAGAGAGGAAAGGAGACACGGTGTAGGGCAAAGAGGTGGTAGCAGCAGAACAGGCACTGGTGGTCCCACATTCACATGTGGTAGAGAAAAATTAGGAGGGACACCTTGGGAGTGAGCAATCTCAGCCCCAGGCCAGACCACACAGCCCAGGGTTCCAGCACTGGAAAAATAGATCCCCAAAACTTCTGACTGTAAAAACCAATAGGAGTTGGGGCAGCAGAAGAAACTGCTGGATTTTCAGGAAACTCCACTTAAAGTGCCCACACAGTCTTAAGATGTATGCAAATTCACCCACTCTGGGATTCAACACCAGAGCAACAGCTGGAAGGGTGCCAGTTGCATACTAGAACTGGGTGAAGTGACTGGAAACATGGTAAGTGCCAGGCAAACCTTCAAAAACCAGACAGCAGCATTGTCCTCTCTCCAGGCCCTGTCCACACACAGAGCCACAAGCAGTGAAGCAGGTTGTCCTGACCTGGTGATTACCTAAGACTCCACCCCACACAATTCACAGGTGTCTTTTCTATATTAGGCCATGCTACTAAGACAGGGAGTCAAAGCAGATCTACTTAATACACAGCAACAAACACAGGGAGGCTGCCAAATTGAGGAGACAAAAAAATATGGCCCAAATGAAAGAACAGAACAAAACCCCAGAAAAAGAACTAAACAAAATGGAGATAACCAACCTAACAAATGCAGAATTCAAAACACTCGTGATTAGGATTCTTAAAGAACTCACTGAGTATGGCAACAACATAAAAGAAGAAATTAAGGTTACCCTAAGTGAAATAAATAAAATTCTACAGGGAATCAACAGTGAAGGCAAGGACTTGGGATTCAAATCAATGGCTTGGAACATAAGGAAGAAGTAAACATTCAACCAGAACAGAAAGAAAAAAAAATTTTTAAAAATGAGGATAGTATAAAAAGACTCTGGGACATTTCCAAACATGCCAACATCCAAACCATAGGATGCCAGAAGGAGGAGAATAAGAGCAAGAAATTGAAAACTTGAAAAATAAGGAAAGAAAACTTTCATAATTTAGCAAAAGAAATAGAGATACAAGTCCAGGAAGCACAGAGTTTCAAACAAGATGCATGTAAAGAGGACCACATCAAGACACATCATAATTAAAATGCCAAAGGTTAAAGATAAAGAATCTTAAAAGCAGCAAGAGAAAAGAAGTTAGTTACCTACAGGGGAGTTCCCATAAGACTATCAGCTTATTTCCAAAAAGAAACTGCAGGCAAGAAGGGACTGGCAAGAAGTATTCAAAGTGGTGGAAAACAAGAACATACAATGTAGATTATTCTATCCAGAAAAGCTATTCATTTAGAATGGAAAGACAGATAAAGTGCTTCCCAGATGAGGTAAACCTAAAGGAGTGCATCATCCCCAAGTCATTATTACATGAAATGTTAAAGGAACTTATTTAAGAAAAAGAAAAAGATAAAATCTACAAACAATAAAAAGGCAATAAATTCACAACTATCAACAACTGAATCTAAACACACACACACACACACACACAAACCCTAAGCAGACAACCAGAACAGGAATAGAATCATAGTTACGGAGATCATTTGGAGGGTTATCAGTTGGGACGGGGAGGGAAAGAGTGAGAGAAAAGGTACAGGGATTAAAAAGCATAATTGGTAGGTACAAAATAGACATGGGGATGTTTAGAATAGTATAGGAAATGGAGAAGCCAAAGAATTTATATGCAAGTCCCATGGACATGAACTAAGAGGGGGGATTGCTGGAGGGAGCGGGGTACCAGGTGCAGCAGGGCAAAGGGGGAAAAATTGGGGCAACTGTAATAACAAAATCAATAAAATATATTTAGGAAAAAGAAAAGGTGGTATATACATACAATGGAATATTATTTAGCCTTTAAAAAGAAGAAAATATTGTTACTTGTCACAACATGGATAAACCTGAAGGGCATCATCATCATGCTAAGTGAAATATGTCAGACAGAGAAAAACAAAACTGCATGGTACTGCTTATATATGAAATCTTTAAAAATAAAGTCAAACTCATAGAAACAGAGTAGAAAAGTGGTTGTCAGAGCTGGATATGGGGAACATATAGGAGAGGTTGGTAAAAAGGTACAATCTTTCAAATATCAGATGGTCTGAGGGTCTAATTTAAAATATGGTAGCTATAGTGATAACACTGTATTATATAATTGAAACATGCCAAGAAAGTAGAACTTAAATGTTCTCACCAAGAAAAGGGGGAGGTAATATGTGAAGTGATGGATGTGTTAATTAATTCAATGGTGATAATCCTTTCACAATGTATTCATATGTAAAATCATCATGTTGTATACTTTAAATTTTTAATTATGTCAATTATACTTAAATTTAAATTTAAAATTAAATAAAATCATTAACTTCTATACCCCTTCTCAGTTTCCCTTATCTCCTTCCCTTGTTTAATTTCCTCCATTGAACTTATCACCTTCCAATATACTACATACCTTCCTTTTTTATTTTGCTTAACATCTATCTCTCCCCACTACAAACAAAGTCATAAAAAAAAACAGGGCTGGGACCCCAACTCCAATGTTCTTTCTATTGCACCATATTAAATGCTTATTCCCTCACTTCCAGCAAAAGCAGAGGCATACGTAGACACACTGTGCCTCTTCACACAACCAAAAGAAGGACAACAAGAAATTTAAAAACAAAAAACAACCAGAACTGACAGAAAATTGAACTGTATGGAATTCTAACAGCAAAAGAGTTAAAGATGAAACATTCATCCAGACCAGTAGAAGGGACAGAGAGGGGCAGCCAGGCAGAGAGGACTCATGGCAAATTGGCAGCTGGAGGACTGAGGCAGGACAGGTTGTGGTTAGAGGACTGGGCAAGGTGGGGGCTGGCAGAGTGGGCAGTCCCATATGTGCATGCAGATAAACCAGGAGGAACAACTGGGGAACGAGACAGACTGTGCAACCCAGGGTTCCAGTGAGGAGAAATAAATCCTCAAAACCTCTGACTGAAAAAACTTGTGAGGGTTGAGATAGTGAGAGAAACTCCAAGCTTCACAGGAGAGTTTATTGGAGAGACCCAAGGGCCCTAGAACATATGCAAAACTACCCATCCAGGAATCAGCACCACAAGGGCCCAATTTGCTTGTGGGTAACAGAGATGACTGAATGCTGGCAGAGAGCTGAACAAGTGGCATTGTTCCCTCTTGGACCCCTCCACCATATACAGTACTACAACACAGTGACCTGGGTTACCTTGCCCTGGTGAATAACTAAGGCTCTGTCCCTTATTACCTAACAAACATGCTGAGGCAAAAAAATATGGCCTAAATGAAAGAACAGATCAAAGCTCCAGAAAACATACAACTAAGTGATAAAGAGATAGCCAACCTATCAGATGCAGAGTTTAAAACACTTGTAATAAGGTTGCCCACAGAATTGGTTAAGTGTGGTCGCAAAATAGAGAAAAAAGTGAAGGCTATGAAAAGTGAAATAAAGGAAAATGTACATGGAACCAACAGTGATGGGAAGGAAACCGGGACTCAAATCAATGATTTGGACCAGAAGGAAGAAATAAACATTCAAGTGGAACAGAATGAAGAAACAAGAATTCAATAAAATGAGGGGAGGCTTAGGAACCTCCAGGACAACTTTAAACATTCTAACGTCTGAATCATAGGGATGTCTGAAGGAGAAGAGGAAGAGCAAGAAATTAAAAACTTATTTGAACAAATAATGAAGGAGAACTTCCCCAATCTGGCAAAGAATATAGACTTCCAGGAAGTCCAGGAAGCTCAGAGAGTCTCAAAGAAGTTGGACCCAAGGAAGCACACACCAAGGTATATCATAATTACATTAACCAAGATAAAAGAGGAGAGAATATTAAAGGCATCAAGGGAAAAGAAGACAGTTACCTACAAAGGAATTCCCATAAGACTATTGGCTGATTTCTCGAAAGAAGCCTTGCAGACAAGAAGGGGCTGGAAAGAAGTATTCCAAGTCATGAAAGGCAAAGACCTACATCCAAGATTGCTCTATCCAGCAAAGCTATCATTTAGAATGGAAGGGCAGATAAAGTGCTGCTCAGATAAGGTCAAGTTAAAGGAGTTCATCATCACCAAGCCCTTATTATATGAAATGTTAAAGGGACTTCTCTAAGAAAAAGAAGATAAAAAATATGAACAGTAAAATGACAACAAACTCACAGCTATCAACAACTGAACCTAAAAAGAAAAACAAAAACAAAAACAAACTAAGCAAACAACTAGAACAGGAACAGATATACAGTAATGGAGATCACATGGAGGGTTATCAGCAGAGGAGGTGGAGGAGGAAGAATGGGGAAAAGGTACAGGGAATAAGAAACATAAGTGGTAGGTAGAAAATAGACAGGGGGAGGTTAAGAATAGTATAGGATATGTAGAAGCCAAAGAACTTATATGTACAATTCAGGAATATGAACTAAAGGGGATGGAGGGAGGGGAATTTGGGTAGGAGAAGGTGTGCAGGGTGGAGGGGAATAAAGGAGGGAAAATGGGACAACTGTAATAGCATAATCAATAAAATATATTTAAAAAATAAAAATTAATTAAAATAAAAATAAATGCTTATTCCCAATTCCCCCATGGCTGAGACTTTGCCTGTTTTGTTGAGTGCTCTCACCCCAGCACCCAGAATATGACATGGAATATAGTAGGTGTTCAGTAAATACAGGTTAAGTATCTTGGTCTCCTACTTGGCCTTGCCCATCCCACAGCAGAAATTCTGCAAAGAATAACAGTTTCTCTTCCATTTTCCAGGTCCTCCAAGTAACCTGAAAAGTCAGCCCTTTTCTTCCAGTTCCCAGAGGCACTGATAAGTCCATCTTCCCCACTGTCGAGAGGCAGGTTTTCTACTGTGTGTACAGGCCAAGAATAGTTTCTAACAAGGTGGTTGAGGCCAAGTGGCCTTCACTGAGGAAGAGAAAAATCAGTGGGAAGTCTGGCCAGGCTCAATCTGAATCACACAATTTGCTACTGCAAAGTAGGTGTTTGTTTCTCCAAAAGAAAATAGTCTGGAAAATGAGCAGACCTGTGGTCTGGGAAGCATTATCACAACAGGAGTGAGTACATTCAGTGATGAGCTCTCCCAGCTTCACCACCCATCGAATAAGACAAAAGACCAAAGCCTACAGACCCCACTGGACTGTACCTTGCACTTGGGCTTTCAAAGGTGAAAGTAGTGTGCTGTATTTTTTTCCAGCCAACTATTAAAGTGCCTTTCATTTGCAGCATGGTGCCTATTTCACCTCAGAGTTGTCCAAGGCTTTACAAACCTCTCCGTCATCAATGTCCCCAAGGTTCATGGAGAGTTAATACAGTCTAACTCAAAAGGACATCTTTATCCTCATGAGGAAAGAGACCCTGGTGTCCAGTGAACTACTATAATTGGAGTCTCAGGGACCCTCCTTCACTCTCCACCTAGTGGAATCAGGGTGCCATATTTAATGTGGCGTGGAAGAAGTGGATGTCCCAGCCCTGGCATTTTTTACTTTATTATTAGATTTTTGACAAGCTGATAAACTCTCTGGACATCAGGTTCACCAAGCACTTATTATTGTGCTAAGGAGAGAGGATTTCACCAGCTGAAGGCAGAGCCTGAATCCAAACCCAGCTCTTGAGGCCCCTTGTAGCCCACCCCCACTTTACATCACTTGCCTTGCTCATCTCTGTAGTACACTTCTCCCTTACCCACTAAAATTTTAGTTTTTCTTCTCCCAGACAAGTGATTGTTTTTCAAGTTATGTGTGATTTTGACAAAATGACACATTTTCTTTTTTGATATCTTCAGAAATAATCACCATCATTATTGTGTATGGAGCTTCTGATAAAAAAGGCAAGTGTAAACACTGTCTTTCCAAGACTCAATTTAAACAAATTACATATTAGATGAAGCAAGTCCAAGAAGGCATTGTGTCTGGAGATGAGTAAGACTATGTAAGCATCAGAAAACAGCTCAGGCACAGCTCAGAAAATCTTTAAAAATGGGATGCAGCGGCAAGGGGGTGAGGAGTGTAGACTGTGAAACATTCTCCTCGATTACAATGTCACTATTTTCTGGTTAATTAGAATCAGATAGTATGCAATATAATCATCACCTGATAACATAATTCCATCAAATACAGAAGAGTAATATTCAAGTGACTGAAGCATGAACATAATTCACCTCAAGCAAGGGAGAGAAATTGTATTAGCAAAATGCCGCCAGATTCACTAATTAATTTGCTATATTATGCATGACAGGAAACAGCATAGAACAGGGGGGAAAAGCCTGATTTTTCTGAGTTACGAACATAGCAATGGATGTGTCTTCTCATCATTTATTTCTGCAGTGAGTTCATTATTTGACCAAGGATTGGCTAAAAGGGGATTCCACCGGGTAGAAGCAGAGTACAGCAGTGAGGTGGTGGAGGCGGTGTACTCATCCAGTTAGCAGATGTCAGAATCACTCTGCCTCACCAGTAGCTGTCTTCATTTAGCGAGCTTCTTTCTCCACTACAGCACTCATCTGTCTCCTGCTTCTCTAAAAAAACAAGAAATGGGCAAATTAGCAGGTACATTTCTTGGCCAATTCATCAGTAGCAGTTGATGTTGTGTTTCCTTGTCTCCCACAAATTACGGGATTTCTAATCAAGGCAAATAAAATACCCAATTCTTATTGTCTTACCTTGAAGGGACAGACTTGCACAGGTTGAAAATTTCATTACATCCTTCAACCTACATATTGATAACAATTTGAATTGCGATCAATAGTGTATGGCTTCAAATTATTTACTTAAAAACTTTTACAGAGTGATTAAGATATTAAACTCTGCATCCAGACAAACTTGGGCTCAAACCTTTACTCTGCCACTGAAGAATCTTGGTCTGGTTACTTTTAAGTCTCTCTAAGCTTCAGTTTTCTCATCAGTGCACTGGAAGTGTAATAACCGTATTCACCACACTAATGAGATAATGCTCATCAAGAGTTTTGTTGAATAAGTTGCTACCCTATCATTTTGTCATATTGCTGCCCCTGTTGCTTGAGATCCAGATGGGAGTGCAATGAGCTATGCACACCTGGCCTCTGCTGGAGACCCCACTATCACTCCCCAGGAATGGAATAAGCCCTTCTTCTTTGTTCACCACCACTCAGCAGAGACCATTTTGGGAATCTGCAGAAGACTTCAGTGTAATGGAAAAAAAGGACAACACCAAGATTAACTTCCAACTAGTAAGATGTTATATTTTAATACAATCATAGCAATAATGACATTAAATGTAAATGGTCTAAACACATGCATTATGAGACAACGATTAACAGATTGGATTTTAAAAAGGAAGAACAAACTATATGTTATTTACAAAGAATGCACTTTAAATATACAAACAGAGATGGGTTAAAAGTAAAGAATAAAAAAGTATGTACCATGCAAACTCTATTGAAAGCTACTCATTATGTGTATGTACTTAACAAAGAAGCTTCAAAACATGAAGCAAAAACTGATGGAACAGGGGGGAGTATAGACAAATCCACAATGGCACTTAGAGACTTTTCAATTTCTCTCTCAGTAATTGATACAAGAGTAGACAGATAAAAGAATAAATAAGTCTGTCAACCAAGTTGATCTAATTGACTTGATTAGAATATTCTATTCAACAACAACAACAACAACAACAGAATACACATTCTTTTCAAGTCTGCATGGATCATTCAATAAGATATTCTAAGCAATAAAGCAATCTTCATCAGGTTGAAAAGAAGCAAAGGTTGTTCTGTGACCATGATGAAATTAAAGTCAAAATTAATAACATAAAGCTATCTGGAAAATTTCCCAAATACTTAGAAATTAACAAAGTTCTAAATAACCTATGGATCAAAAAGGAAGGTATAGTGGAAATTAGGAAATATTTTTAATTTAATGAAAAGAAAAGTTGACATATCAAAAATTTGTGAGGCATAGTTTAAACACTGTTTAAAGGGAAACCATTAAATGTTTAAGTCAGAAAATAAGAAAGACACCAATTATGGCCTAAGCTTATACCTTAAGAAATTAAGAATAAAGAGAAGAAAAAAGAAATTAAACCCAAAACAAGGAGAAGGAAGGAAATACTAAAGATGAGTGAAAATCAATAAAAATTAAAAACAGAAAAGTGATGGGGAAAATCATGAAATCAAAAGTTGGTCTTTTAAAAATATCAACAAATTTAATTAACCCTTAGCCTGACTGATCAAGGGGAAAAAAAGAGAAAGAAGACATAACATATCAACACCAAGAATTAAAAAGGTGACAGCACAACAGATACTATGGATGCTAAGATGATAAATCAGGGAATGTTATGAACAATTTTATGTCAACATATTCAACTGCTTATATCAACTGGACAAATTTCTTCAACACAAGCTACCAAAGTTCACTCAAGAAGAAACAGAAGACAATATAAAAAAGTAAATTGTATTCTATACACTAATAAAGAACAAACTGAAAATAAAAAAGAAAATTCCATTCACAGTAATATCATAAAGTTTAAGACAGGAATAAATTTAAGAAAAGTACAAGACATGCACACCAAAAACTACAAAAACATTGCTGAAAAAAGTTTAAAAGTAGTGGCTATAATTTTGTTGTGGTTGTGTGAGGAGGTAAGCCATTTTACCTATGCCATCATTTTGACTGGAAGTCCTCAGGAAAAGATATTTTATTTATAATACCAAAAGCATGATCCATGAGTGAAAAAATTGACAAATTTTACTTGACCAAACTTTTAATTTTCTCTTCATTTGGACACTGTTAAGAGAATTGAAAAGGCAAGCCACAGACTGGGAAGAACATACGTAAAATACATATCTTATAGCTGGACTTATATGCCAAATATATAAAGAATACTTAAAACTCAATTATAAGAAACAAGCCACTCGGTTTGAAAATGATTTGAACAGATACTCCACCAAAAAAAAATATGGGAGTGGAAAATTAGCAGCCCCCGAAAAACTACAGCATCTTTGTCATTAACTAAACCCACACAAGAAACCACTATGCAACTAGTAGAACGGTTTGGGTTTTTTAAACTGACAATACCATATGTTGACAAGGATGTGAAGCAACAGGCACAGTCATACATTACAGGGGCATGTGCAAAATGGTATGGCCACTCTGGAAAGCATTTGCGAAATTTCTTACAAAGTTCAGTATATACTTACATGATTCAGCAACCCAACTTGTAGGCATTTACCAAATGAAATAAAAGTTTACCAAAAATCCTGTGTGCAAATATTCTGGGAACACTTTCATAGTCACCCAACTTGGAAATAACCTAAATATCCTCCGGCAGGTGGATGGATAAACTACTACATATACCTACACAATAGACTCAGCAGTAAAAAGAAAGAAACTATCGACACATTTAACAACTATATAAATCTCAAATGCTAAATGGTAGAAGGCCATGCTATACGATTCCACTTAAGTGACATTCTGGAAAAGGCAAAACTGTAGTGACAGAAAACAGGTCAGTTGTTGCCAGAGGCAGGGAATAAAAGGAGGGGCTGATAATAAAAGCACAGGTGACAATTTTGGGGATGATTGAAATGTTCTATATCTTGATTATGGTGTTTATATGACTGTATGTGTTTGTCAAAATTCACAAAAAACAAAGTCAAAGGGCCAACACGTCCCATTTACAATAGCTACCATTTACAATAGCACCAAAAGAAATAAAGTATCCCATATTTTGAACCTGTTGAATTCTACTCTGTGTGAATTATATCGTAATAAAAAGGGTAAATTTTTTTGTACCTTAAATTATACCTCAATATGCTTTTCAATGTGATATCCATTCTTTATTTTATAGCATAAAGTAGTATCTAGAACCATGTACAGCCCATAATAGATGCTTGATAAATACAGGGTCCAGCACAAGTAACACTCCTTTTTTATTACAAAATCTTCTATTACAAAATCATAAGCATGTAAGTCTGTAACATAACAATATCACACTCAAGCATACCATATAACATTTTAGGTGAAATGTTCAAAAAAAATTGTAAGTTATTACACCAATATTATTACCCTACCAACCACACTCAAGCAGGCATTACTTCTGCCAGACCCTTTATTTATTGAATAAATACAATCATTTTATTACAACTGACTTTCCATCATTGTAGTAGCTATTGTTTTTGTCTGCTCAGTACCTCCCCTCCCCACCTCCCTTCCAGCAATAGGCACCACCTCCCTGGCCACAGCAATCTGGTTCATCATGAGTATGTGACACAAATTTAGAAAATCAGAATCTTTCCTCAAGATTTTTTCCAACTGAAACTAGTGATAAGAATGCCTTTTCTTTTTTCTGGTTATATTTAGAATGTGTGCCAAATGAGCCTGAAGCAACCAATGTCCTCTCCTAACAGAAAAGCTGGTCCAGAGCCTGGAGCTGAAAGGAGATGGAGAAGGAGAAAAGAAAGAGCAAAAGAGAATACAAGGTATTGGGTCCTTGGACCCAATTATCCGGAGGCCACATCCACCCCTGCCATTTTCTAGGTTTCGTTACATGAGTCAACAAATAGCCCCTTTTTAAAAATAAAACTAGTTTCCATCATCTGATACCAAAGATTTGAAAACTGGTAAAAACAATAACAGTAATAATAACAGCCAACAATTATTAAATATTCACCTTCTGCCAGGCACACTTTTCTTATATATTTCATTTAATCCTTACCACAAGCCTATGAGTTAAGCACTCCTTTTATCTAAATTTTATGGATAACAAAACTGAGAAACCTTGGAAAGGTCACATTAATTTTTCCAAAGTCTCACAGTAAGTACAGTTAGTGTCCATATGGCATAGATACCATTCTATATGTTCAATTGTTTAAGGGGAAAACCTGAACACTGAAATTCATTTATACAGTGGTTCTCCGCTGTGGCTGCACATTAGAATGACCTCGGACACTTAAAAAATAATCCCAGCCTTGGCCAGATAGCTCAGTTGGTTAGAGCATTGCCCTGATATACCAAGTCTGCTGGTTTGATCTGCAGTCAGGACACATACAAGAATCAACCAATGAGTGCATAAGTGAGGGAATAGCAAATCGATGTTTCTCTCTCTCTCTCTCTCTCTCTCAAATCAATTTAAATAAAAATGTTTTAAATTCCAGTGTCAGGCCACACCCATGACCAACCAAACCAAAATCGCTGGGTTAGGACCTGAGTATCCTATTCATTTAATGCTCCTCAGTGATTCCAGTGTAGGGCCCAGATCAAGAACCCCTGAGTCTAAGGTCCAGGTTTGTCTTCACTGCTGAAGACACCTCCTGCACCCTCTCCCCAACCATAACTGAGAATGTGCCTGATCCTCCACAGAATTAAAGAGGGATCTAGAATTATAACTGGATTTCCAGAATTTCCAGAATTAAATTGCAATCTCAGTTAAAACACTTTCAAGGCAGAAAAACGAGGCTTTTTTGAGGGGAGAAAATAGAGGTTTCATAAGTTGATTTTATAATGTTGTTTATTTGGGCCACAAAGGGAGATAGCCAGAACATGATAACCTGAAACCTTATTAAGCCCTCAGTGACACTTGCCTTTTGCCAATACAGCCAGCTAACAAAACAGGAGAGACACAGGAAGAAGTTATCTAAGCCTTGTGGCACCATAATTAATTCATGTTTGAGTTTGAACACCAAAATCCTGGCTCTTAACCTAACAGCAATAATATCTAATAATATATGTCACCCAGACAGTGGGGCTTTCTGCCATATTTTCATCCTAGTTTCAGGGAGTGTCTATAAGGACAACATCTTTTTCTTTGGGGGAGACTTGCACAAAGATAAAATTTGGGGTCTGTCACTGCGTTAAATACATCAGTCTGTCATTGGGTTGTAAGGAACTAATCCATCACTTCATTATTCTTCCTTTTTCCTGCAAGGGGAGCTGCTACTGAGGTTCTAAATGTGGCCTTTTAGACAGAAATAAAACTATTCCTGTCCAAGCAAAGAGTTTTATTGTAGTCTCTGGATGAGACTGAGATATGTTGGATTCTAGTGCATGGGACAGAAAGGATGGCAGGTCAAAAATATTAGTTTGCACCTGCTGGAAAGGTTTGGATTCATTCTACCAAGTAGACATGACCTTATACTACCCTTCTAGCTTTAAACTCCAGGACTAAGTCTAGCACTATTGAGGAGAAGCCTATCCTCAGGCCACTCTCTGTAAGGGTTCTTTTTCCTATGTTAAATCTGTGGGCACCAGTGGGTAGGTAGAATGCTGGATCTTAAGTAGCTGGCTTGGGGGTTAAAAAGATTAGAGTTGAACCCAAACAGGCTTGGGTTCTGTATTAGTCAGCTCGGGCTACCATAACAAAAGACCACAATTTGGGTGGTTTAAACAACAGAAATTAATTTTTTTCTGAGTTCTGAAAGCACAAAGTCCAAGATCAAGTTGGCAGAAAATTCAGTTTCTGGTGAGACTTTTCCTGGCTTGCAGACAGCCACCTCTAGCTGTGTTCTCACATGCCAGAGAGACATCTCTGGAATCTCTCCTCTTCTCATAAGGACACCAGTCCTATCAGATTAGGGCCCCACCTTTATGACCTCATTTAACCTTACTTACCTTGCTAGCTCCAAATACAAGTGAGTCACACTGTGATTTAGGGCTTCAATATATGAATTTAGGGGGACACAATTCTGTTCATAACAGGTTCCTTCTCAGCCCTACCATCTGACTATCTGTGCGACTCTGCGACTCATTTTCAACATCTTGACAAATGGTAATAATAATATCTAATTCCTAGAGAGGTCCTGACAAATGAATGAGAGGATGCTTGCAAAAGGATCATCACAGTGCCTCCCACAGAGTAAGCACCAAAATATCACCATTTTAATTCAGTTTGGCAAGTGAAGTTCAAACACTGGACTTAGTCAAGCAGTGAAGTAAATTCAGTTGCATTTTCAGGACCACCTGTTTCCTCCCTGCACCTGGTCCCACTACTTAGACACCAACCTTTCTTCTCCAGGCTGAAACTCAAGTTAACATCCACTCCATCCATTCTCCTCCATCAGAGCTCCTATTTCCACTGAAGCATCGTGGACTTGGGAGTCAGTGAGACCTGAGTTCAAATCCTGGCTACACTGCTTACTAGTTGTGTAACATTATACAAGGCATTTATTCCCTTTGTCTTAGCTCAGGATACCATAACAAAATACCACAGATCAGCTGGATTAAACAATAAACATTTATTTCTCATAGTTCTGGAGACCAGGAAGCCCAAGATCAAGGTGCTAGTCCTTTCAGTTCCTGGTAAGAGCTTACCCCTGGCTTGCAGACAGCTGCCCTCTCCCTGTATCCCCAGAAGAGGAGAGAGAGAGCAGGAACGCAAGCGCATACTCTGGTATCTTTCTCTTCTTAAAAGAACACTAATTCAATCATGAGAGTCCCATCTTTATGACCTCATTTAAACCTAATTATGTCCCAAAGGCCCCACTTTCAAATGCCATCACCTGGGGGGTTAGGGCTTCAACATGTGGACTTTGAGGAGACACAAACGTTTGGTCCACAGAACTCTCTGAAATGGATTCATCAGATTCTTTTCATTGCAAGTGACAGAAAACCCAGATGAAAGCTGGATTAAGCACAAAAGGGACTTTGCTGATTCACAAACTGAAAAGTCCAGGGATGTTCTGGCTTGAGGTGTGTCTGAATTCTGAGGCTAAAATGACAACAAATGAAACCAATCTCTGCTTTTCCACCTCTCTTTCACAGGAGTAATTTTTATTCTCAGGTACACTAGGATGCCTCTATCTCTTCTAGGCTCACATTCTACAGGCTGCACTGTTCAAGCCAAAAAAAAAAAAAAAAAAAAGACAGCATGTACCTGAATCTCCAACAAAAGTTCCGTGTCTGGCTGTTACTGGCCTCATACAACCACTCCTGAATCAATGACAGAGGCCAGAGGGGTAGGATATTCAAATTGGCTAGTCCTCAGGCACAAGGAGCTGCAAGAGTGTCATTTCTACTTGAGCTACATGCTAATAGCAAAAGAAGGGGGGAAGGTTGGATAAGAAAAGTCAGCAGATGTCCACTACATTATGGCACCCAATTTCTTGGTCCACAAAATGGAGGAATATGATACCAAAGCTTCAGGACTGCTGTGAGGACAGAATTAAATAATATGTGTTAATTTTAATACTGCATTGCACTAACAGCACCATCTGGGACTAAATAAATTATTTATTGCACACACACTCACATACACACTATTATAATTCCATAAGGGCCTGCCCTTTACATTCTTGCTTCCCCCTAGTGTGGCAATTCTACACCTCCTGCAACCTGAAGTAGAAGTGATCAGTGGAAAGCATTGTTCTGACATACTAGTCCTGCTGAGGCAAGATGTTAATTAATGATGCCTCAGCAAAGGTGAGAAACTTTTTCAAAGGGACACCTCCAGAGTCTCTCCAGAGGGAGAGATCAATGCCCCCTAAATGCTTTGAATGAGAGAACAACTAGGGTCTCAGAGATTCTCCCAATGAAATGCAAATGGACTGCAGAAGGGCTTATCTAAAATATCACCTAATAGCTCAGTTATCACTTGGCACAGAGCAGAGATTATCTGAAATTGGGACTTGATATGGACTCTGGAGAGAAAGGAAGGCATAAAAAGTGAGAGCAGAGAGAGGAGAGGGAGCCTAATTTCTGCTTTTAATTTTTTCTAGGATATGGTTTACACACACTTCCCTCTCAAATCTGAGCTTAAAAAATAATAGCTACTGGGGGTTAGAGAGCATTTCCTATGTACCAGGTTCTATACCAGGCACCCAAGAAAATGACTTTATTTAACCCCAGCTCCCATGGTGCCCTGGCTGTGTGGCCTTGGGCAAGTTACAACAGCTCAGTGAGATTCATTTGTAATTTTTTTGAGCAAGAACATCTAAAAATAAGGGATTAACATGTATTGAGTATTTACTCCAGACATGTTTTTATATTAACTCATTTAAGTTTCATAATACCACTATGAAGTACTATTATTATATTATTTTATAGATGAGAATACTGAAGTTTAGAGAGGGGAAACAAATTGCCCAAAGCCACAGAGTCAGGAACTCACAGAGCCTATATTTGAACCCAGAAAAGCCCAAGCTCTTGGTCTCTATATTGCTTCCTAACACTGAGCCCAGCAAAGAACAAGTCTTCAATAACATTAGCTGCTATTGGTATTTCTTTATGATAATAAGAAGATATTAATAATGAAGGAATATTTCGATCATCAACACTATTATTATTAAAGGATTCCACAAAGGTAATTTTATTTTAGAAAAGAAAAATAATACAATGAACTATCTACATTTGTATTACTTAGAGGCATTTGAAAACAAGCAATAGATAAAGGAATTCATTACCACCAAACTAGTATTACAAGAATTGTTAAAGGGCCTTCTTCAAGAAGAAAGAAAACAAAAAGAAACAGAGGGGAACATAGGTCTAAAGAATGATATGGCAATAAATAGGTACCTATCAATAATAACTCAAGGTAAACAGATTAGATGCTCCAATCAAAAGATATAGGGTAGGTGAATGGGTAAGAAACATAACTATTATACATGCTGTCTACAAGAGACCTACCTCAGAGCAAAAGATACATACAGAGAGTGAAGGGGTGGAAAAATATTCCATGCAAATGAAAAAAAAATGGGGTAGCAATACTTATATCAGACAAAAGTCTTCAAAACAAAGCTATAACAAGAGACAAAGATGGACATTACATAATACTGAAAGGATCAATCTAACAAGAGGATATAACCCTTATAAAATTATATGCATCCAACACAGGCACACCTAAACATATAAAGAAAATCTTGGTGGACATTAAGGGAGAGATCAACAGAAATACAGTCATAGTTGAGGATTTTAACACCCCAGTAACATCAATGGATAGATCTTCCAGACAAAAGTCAACAAGACAACAGCAACCTTAAGCCACACAAGAATTAGAATGATTTAATTGATATTTATGCAACATTTCATCCCAAAGCAACAGAATATACTTTTTCCTCAAGTACGCATGAAACATTCTTTAAGATAGACTACATGGGGAATGGGTGGGATGGGAAAAAGTACAGAGAGAAAAATGGAGACAACTGTACTTGAACATCAATTTAAAAACAAAAAAAAAAAACAGCCCCCAAAGGCTAATAATTGGTCAAGTGTCAAAAAAAAATAGACTACTTATTAGGACACAGGTGAGTCTTAATAAATTCAACCATATTGAAATTATATCAAGCTGACTACAATGGTATGAAACTAGAAATCAACTACAACAAAAAAACATGAAAAACAGTCATACACATGAAGGCTGAATAACATATTAGTAAATAATAAGTGAGTTAACAATGAGATTAAAGAAGAAATCAAAAGTTACATGGAGACAAAAGACAAAAGAACACACAACAACCCAAAATCTATGGGGCACAGCAAAAGCAGCCCCAAGAGGGAAATTCATAGCATTACAGGCCTCCCTCAAGAAACAAGAAAAATCTCAAGGAAACAATCTAAACCTACACCTAAAAGACCAAGAAAAAGAACAACAAACAAAGCTCAGAGTAAGTAGAAGAAAATAATAAAAATCAGAGAAGAAATAAATGACATAGAAACTTAAAAAAAATGCAAAAAAATCAGTGAAACAAACAGCTGGTTCTCTGAAAACATAAATAAGATCAACAAACATTTAATTGGACTCATCAAGAAAAAAGATAGAGGACCTAAATAAATAAAATCAGAAATGAAAAAGGAGAAGAACACCTGACACCATAGAATGACAAAGGATTGTAAGAAAATAATATGAAAAACTATATGCCTACACATTGGACAATCTGGACAAAATGGATAAAGTCCTAGAAACATACAATTTTCCAGAACTGAATCAGGAAGATTAAGAAAATCTGAATAGACCAATTTCAACTAATGATATCAAAACAGTAATAAAAAAACTCCCAAGAGGTAAAAGTCATGGACCACATGGCTTCACGGGTGAATTTTACCAAACATCCCAAGAAAAACTAACACCCATCTTTCTCAAACTATTCCAAAAAACAGGAGGGAAGACTTCCAAGTTCTTTTTATGAGGCCAGCATTATACTAATCCCAAAACTATATAAAGACACTACAAAGAAAGAAAATTATAGGCCAATATTTCTGACAAACATAGATGCTAAAATCCACAACAAAATATTAGCAAATTGGGTCCAGCAATACATTGAAAAAATCATACACCATGATCAAGTGAAATTTATTCTGGGGATGCAAGGTTGGTACAATATTCCCAAATCTATAATCATTATACATCACATAAATAAAATGAATAAAAAACATGATCACATCAATAGATGCAGAAAAAGCATTTGATAAAAATCTAGCACACATTTATAATAAAAACTCTCAGCAAAGCGGGAATAGAGGGAACATACCTTAATATAGGAGACAGTTCTACATGGCATGGGCCCAGCTCCCACTCAGAGATGCACAGAACCCATGCCCACAGATAGGTTCTCCCATGGGGAATCAGGCCTGCAATGTGCCTAGGCCACTTTGAGTCTAGCTTTTGCTAAAACTCCCTCACCCTGATTTGCAGCATTTACTGTAAAGTAACTTCCTAAAATCCATGCTAAACCTTCCAAGGATGAGTGTAACCTATTCAACTACTTTTCCCTTTCCCTTTGCAAATATCCTCCTTCTGTGATGTGATTAGCAACATTGGCTCCTTTGTTTTCTGTAAAAGGTAACCGCCTAAAGCCAACCTGTGCATAGTAAATGAGGACCATCATGTAATGTGATGAGGAAAAGACATAAAGGCCTGTCATGGTCATGCCACAGCTTTTGGCTCCTCTTGAGAGCAAAGCCACTCCCCATTTTCCTCCATAGGACTCAGTAGTCTGTGTGAATGTCTCTCCCCCATCCACAATGTCCCAGACCCCACAAGCTGGGGTCCACATCACCTTAACATAATAAAAACCATGTATGACAAGCCCACAGTCAATATCATACAATGAGCAAAAATTAAAGTGTTTCCCTCAAGAACAGGAACAGCCCTGTCCAGATAGTTCACTTGTTTAGAGCGTCGTCCAGATATAACAAAGTTATGGTTTAGATCCTCAGTGAGGCACATATAGGAAGCAACTAATGAATGCATAATGAAGAGGAACAACAAATTGGTGTTTCTCTCTCCCTTTCTGTCTTTCAAATTAGCAAATAAAAATGTAAAGAACAGGAACAAGACAGTGATGTCTGCTTTCAATACTCATTAAACATAACATTGGAAGTTATAACCACAGCAATCAAACAAGAAGAAGTAATAAAAGGTATCCAAATTGGAGGAGGAAGTAAAACTGTCATTAATGCAGATGACATGATACTGTATATAGAAAACCCTTAAACTACAACAACAACAAAATACTAGAACTGATAAATGAATTTAGTACAGTAGCAGGATACAAAATAAATATTCAGAAATCAGTGGCATTTTCATACACCAATAACGAACTGTCAGGAAAAAAATAAGAAAACAATCCCATTTGCTATTACAGCAAAAGGTAAGGTACCTAGGAATAAATTTAACCAAGGAGATAAAAGACCTGTAATCAGAAAATTATAGGGTTCTGAAGAAAGAAACTGAGGAAGAGACAAATAATTGAAAGCATATACCAATCATGGATAAGAAGAATTAACTTCATTAAAATGTTCATACTGCCCAAAGCAATCTATAGATTCAACACAATTTCTATTAAAATACCAATGGCATATGTTACAGAACTAGAACAAATATCCTGAAACCTTACATGGAACCACAAAAAAAACCCGAATAGCCTCAGCAATCTTGAGAAACAAGAACGAAGTTGGAGGTATCACACTAGCTGATATCAAACTACACTATAAGGCCATAGTAATCAAAACAGCATGCTATTGGCACAAAAACAGGCATGGAGATCAATGGAATGGCACAGAGAGCTCAGAAATAAGCTCATGACATTAAGATCAATTCATATTTGACAAACAATAAAGACTTCTAGTCAAGATGGATGTATATGTACTTCCAGCCAAGATGGAGGTGTAGGTGGACACACTATGCCCCTCGCACAACCAAAATTAAGGACAACAAAAAGTTAGAAACAAAAAAAAACAACCAGAACAGACAGAAAATTGAACTGCATGGAAGTCCCAACAACCATTCATCCAGACTGGTAAGAGGGGCGGAGTCGGCGGCTGACAGTGAGGGGTTGTGGCAGGAAAAAGCAGCGACTGGCAGACACAGGCATGCAGGGCGCAGGCGGAAGCTAGCAGACCCCAGTGGCCACCCTGGGCGCAGGCATGGGGAGGCTGCAAGCAGACCCAGTGAGGTGTGCTCAAGGCAGCTGGCTGTCCACAGTCACACATTCGCACTCAGATAAACCAGGTGAAAATGGGCAGCAAGACAGACCGCACAACCCAGGGCCCCAGCGCTGGGAAATAACGCCTAAAAGCACTGATTGAAAACACTTGGGGAGGTTGAGGTGCCAGGAGAGACTCCCAGCCTCACAGGAGGGTTCACTGGAGAGACGCACAGGGTCCTAGAACATACACAAGCCCACCCACCTGGGAACCAGCACCAGAAGGGCCCAATTTGCTTGTCGGAAGTGGCAGAGGGGACTGAAATCCAACAGAAAGCAGAGCAAGCACCACTGTTCCCTCTCTGATCCTGCCCCCACATCTAGCGTCACAACCCAGCGAATGTGTTGTCCCACTCCAGTGAACACCTAAGGCTCCACCCCTCATACAAAACAGGCACAACCAGACCCCCCCCCACCAAAAAAATGGCTCAAATGAAAGAACAGATCAATGCCCCATAGCCAATACTTTTAAGTGACTAAGAGATAGCCAACCTGTCAGATGCACAGTTCAAAGCATTGGTGATCAGGATGCTCACAGAATTGGTTGATTTTGGCCACAAATTAGATGAAAAAATGAAGGCTACACTAAGTGAAATGAAGAAAAATGCACAGGGAACCAATAGTGATGGAAAGAAAACTGGGTCTCAAATCAATGGAGTGGACCAGAAGGAAGAAACAACCAAACAGAAAAGAATGAAGAAACAAGAATTCAAAAAAATGAGAAGAGGCTTAGGAACCTCCAGGACATCTTTAAACATTCCAACATCCAAATTATAGGGGTACCAGAAGGAGAAGAGGAAGAGCAACAAGTGGGAAACTTATTTGAACAAATAATAAGGGAGAACTTCCCCAATCTGGCAAAGGAAATAGACTTCCAGGAAGTCCAGGAAGCTCAGAGAGTCCCAAAGAAGTTGGATCCAAGGAGGAACACACCAAGACACATCATAATTACATTACCAAAGATTAAAATGAAGGAGAGAATCTTAGAAGCAGCAAGAGATAAGGAGACAGTCACCACCTACAAAGGAGTTCCCATCAGACTGTCAGCTGATTTCTCAAAAAGGACCTTACAGGCAAGAAGGGGCTGTAAAGAAATATTCCAAGTCATGAAAGGCAAGGACCTACATCCAAGATTGCTCTATCCAGCTAAGCTTTCATTTAGAATGGAAGGGCAGATAAAGTGCTTCTCTGATAAGGTCAAGTTAAAGGAGTTCATCACCACCAAGCCCTTATTATATGAAATGTTAAAGGGAATTATCTAAGAAAAAGAAGATAAAAAATATGAACGCTAAAAACACAGCAAATTCACAGTTATTAACAAGCACACCTAAAACAAAAGCAAACTAAGCAAACAACTAGAACAGGAACAGAACCACAGAAATGGAGGTCACTTGGAGGGATAGCAACAGGGGAGTGGGAGGAGGAGACAGGGGGAAAAGGTACAGAGAATAAGTAGCATAGACGGTAGGGAGAAAATAGAGGGGGGACAAGAATAGTATGGGAAATGTAGAAACTAAAGAACTGTGACACATGGACATGAACTAAAGGGAGAAACAAGAATTCAAAAAAGGGAGGGAATGTGTGTGGAAGGGGGTGTACAGGGGGAGGGGAATGAAGGGGGAAATGGGACAACTGTATTAGCATAATCAATGAAATATATTTTTAAAAAGATGGATGTATATGTAAACATGCTTTGCCCCCTCACACAATTACAGAAAAAAATTACAACCAGGCCTCGAAAGAAATAACACCCAGGACCCTCAGAAAATCGACCTGTATAGAAGCCCAAAAACCAAACATTTAAAGAAGCCACATTCATCCAGAAGGGTAGAAGCATCAGAGACATGCAGACAGACAGAGACATGGAGACATGGTGTGCATTGGAGAAGCAGTGAAAAAGGTGGCCCCACATTCACATGTGGTGGATAAAAATCAGGGGGGATACCTTGGGAACAAAGAATCCCAGCCCCACACCAGACCATACAGCCAAGGGTTTTCAGTGCCAGGAAGACAAATCCCCATAACTTTTGGCTATAAAATCCAGTAGGGGTGGGGAAGCAGAAGAAACTGGTAGATTTTTTCAGAAGACTCCACTTAACGGGCCTGCACAGGCTAGAATTTACAGAGACCCACCACCTCTAGGATTCAGCACCAGGACAACAGCTGGAAGGGCACCAGTAAAATAAGGGGAGTAAGTAAAGGGACTGGAAACAAGGCAGTGCTGGGCAAACTTCCAGAAGGCAGGCAGCAGCATCGTCCTCTCTCTGAGACCTCAACACACACAGAGCCACAAAGTAGCGAAGTGGGTTACCCTGACCTGATGATTACCTAAGGCTCTGCCCCACACAATTTGCAGGTGTCTTTTCTACTATAGGCCAAACTACTAAGTCAGGGAGTCAGGGCAGCTCTACCTAATACACAGAACCAAACACAGGGAGGCTTCCAAATTGAATAGACAAAGAAATGTGGCCCAACTGAAAAAAACAGAACAAAACCCTAGAAAAAGAACTAAGTGAAACAGAGATAACCAACCTAATAGATGAAGAGTTCAAAACACTGGTAATTGGGATGCTCAAAGAACTCATTGAGTGTGGCACCAACATAAAAAAGACCCAAGAAGGAATAAAGTTTACATTAAATGATATAAAGAAAAATCTACAACTTTAATTGAACAATAATAAAAAATTAAAAACATGTTCACACACACACACACACACACACACACACACACACAAAACTCCAGTATCCTCTAATAAAATATGAAGGAGTTTTTAAGCATTTTATACAAAGCAACCCAAATATCAGAATGGAAAAGTGCAAAATTTCTTTCAGGATTTTTTCTTAAATATTTATGCAAATTACATATTCCACTCTACAATAGACTTGGATTGGTTTTAATATTTAAAAAAAACAGATTTCCTCACTCCCCCAAAATCTACAGGGAACCAATAATAGAGGGGATGATGTTAAGATTCAATTCAGTGATTTGAAACATAAGGAGGAAATAATAATTCAACCAGAACAGCAAGAAGAAGAAAGAATTTTAAAAAACAAGGCTAGTATAAGGAGCCTCTGGCACATCTCCAAACATACCAACATCTGAATCATGGGGACACCAGAAGGAGAAGAGGAAGACCAAGAAACTGAAAACTTATTTGAAAAAAATAATGAAAGAAAACTTCCATAACTTGGTGAAGGGAATAAAGTTATAAGTCCAGGAAGCACAGAGAATTCCAAACAAGTTGGACCCAAAGAGCACCACACTAAGACACATCATAATTAAAATGCCAAAGGTTACAGGTAAAGAATCTTAAAAGCAGCAAGACAAAAGCAGAGAGTTATGTACTAAGACAGGAGTTCCCATAATACTGTCAGGTAATTTCTCAACAGAAACTTTGCAGGCTAGGAGGGAATAGCAAGAAGTATTCAAAATGATGAAAAGTAAGGACCTACAACCTAGATTACTCTAGCCAGCAAAGCTATCATTTAGAATGGTAGGGGAGATAAAGTGCTTCCCACACAAGGTAAAGCTGAAGGAGTTCATTATCACCAAGTCATTACTACATGAAATGTTAAAGGAACTTATTTAAGAAAAAGAAGAAGATCAAAACTATGAACAGTAAAATGACAACAAACACAACTATCAACAACTGAACATTTAAAAAAATAAAATAAAACAAACTAAGCAAACTAGAACAGGAACAGAATCACAGAACTGGAGATTACATGGAGGGTTATCAGTGGTGTCTGGGACAGGGGAGAATGGGGGGAAAGTTACAGGGAATAAGAAACATAAATGGTAGGTACAAAATAGACAGTGGGGGGACATCTGGCCAAGATGGAGGTGTAGGTATGCTGTGGCTCCTCACACAACCAAAAGAAGGACAAGAACAAATTAAAAAAAAAAAAAAAAAAAAAAAACAGAACTGCCAGAGTCAAACTGTATGGAAGTCGGACAACCAAGGAGTTAAAGAAGAAATATTCATCCAGATTGATAGGAGGGGCGGAAACAGGCAGCCAGGATAGAGAGGACTCCCAGCAAGGTGGGACCTGGCAGACTGGGTGAGGCAGTGGCTGATGGAGCAGGTGGTCCCACATTTGTGTGCAGATAAAACAGGAGGAACAACTGGGGAGTGAGACAGACCAGGCAACCCAGGTTTCCAGTGTGGGGAAATAAAACCTCAAAACCTCTGACTGAAAAAACCTCTGAGGGTTGAGGTGGTGGGAGAAACTCCCACAGGAGAGCCTCATAGGAGAGTTTGTCAGAGAGATCCACAGGGTCCTAGAATGTACACAAACACACCCAACCAGGAATCAGCACCACAAGGGCCCAATTTGCTTGTGGGTAGTGGAGGAGGTGACTAAAAGCCAGCAGAAAGCTGAACAAATGGCGTTGTTCCCTCTCAGACCCCCTCCCCCACATATGGCATCACAACCCAGCAACATGGGTTGCCTCACCCTGACAAATACCTAAAGCTCTGCCCTTACTATGTTACAGGCACACTAAGACAAAAAATATGGCCCAAATGAAAGAACAGATCAAAGCTCCAGAAAACATACAACTAAGTGATGAAGAGATAGCCAACCTATCAGATGCAGAGTTCAAAATGCTGGTAAGCAGGATGCTCACAGAATTGGTTGAGTGTGGTTGCAAAATAGAGGAAAAAGTGAAGGCATGAAAAGTGAAATAAAGGAAAATGTACAGGGAACCAACAGTAATGGGAAGGAAACCGGGACTCAAATCAATGATTTGGACCAGAAGGAAGAAAGAAACATCCAAACAGAATGGAATGAAGAAATAAGAATTCAAAAAGAAAAAGAGGGGAGGCTTAGGAACTTCCAGGACAACTTTAAACATTCCAGTGTCCAAATCATAGGGGTGTCAGAAGGAGGAGAGGAGGAGCAAGAAATTGAAAACTTATTTGAACAAATAACAAAGAAGAACTTTCTCAATCTAGCAAATGATGTAGACTCCCAGGAAGTCCAGGAAGCTCAGAGAGTCCCAAAGAAGTTAGATCCAGGGAAACACACACCAAGGCACATATAATTATATTAGCCAAGATTAAAAAGAAGGAGAGAATCTTAAAAGAAACAAGGGAAAAGGAGACAGTTACTTACAAAGGAGTTCCTATAAGACTATCAGCTCATTTCTCAAAAGAAACCTTGCAGGCAAGAAAGATCTAGAAAGAAGTATTCCAAGTCATGAAAGGCAAGGACCTACATCCAAGATTACTTGATCCAGCAAAGCTATCATTTAGAATGGAAGAGTAGGTAAAGTGCTTCTCAGATAAAGTCAAGTTAAAGGAGTTCATCATCACCAAGCCATATTATATGAAATGTTAAAGGGACTTATCTAAGAAAAAGAAGATAAAAAATATGAACAGTAAAATGACAACAAACTCACAACTATCAACAACTGAACCTAAAGAAACAAAAACAACATGAACTAAACAAACAAGTAGAACAGGAACAGGTTCACAGAAATGGAGATCACATGGAGGGTTATAAGTGGGGAAGGAGAGAGGGAGGATGGGGGAAAAGGTACAGGGAATAAGAAACATAAGTGGTAGGTACAAAATACATAGGGGGAAGTTAAAAATAGTATGGGAAATGGAGAAGCCAAAGAGTCTATCTGTATGACCCATGTGCATGAACTAAGGTGGGAGAATGCTGGTGGGTGTGGGGTACAGGGTGGAGTGGAATATAGGGGAGAAAAAATGGGGCAATTATAGTATCATAATCAATAAAACATATTTTAAAAATAGACAGGAGGAGGTTAAAAATACAGAAAACGTAGAAGCCAAAGAACTTATATGTACAACCCATGGACGTGAACTAAGTGTGGGGGGTGGGGGGGATACTGGTAGGATTAGGGGGTTGCAGAGCAGAAGGGGATAAAGCAAAGAAAAATGGGACAACTATAATATCATAATCAATAAAATATAGTTTAAAAAAAGAAAAAATTGGCAAAGTACTTGAATAGATACTTCTCTAAAGAGGACATACAGATGGTAAATAGACACATGGAGAGATGCTCAATGTCACTATTCATCAGAGAAATGCAAATTAAAAGCACAATGAGATATTCACCTCACCCTGTCAAATGGCTATCATTAATAAATCAACAAACAACAAATATTGGCAAAAATGTGGAGTAAAGCCAAACCTCATGCACTCTTGGTGGGAATGCAAGTTGGTGCAGCCACTGTGGAAACCAGTATGGAGTTTCCTCCAAAAATTAAAAATGGATCTGACTTATGACCCAGCAATTCCACTTCTGGGAATTTATCCAAATTTATCCAATTTATCAAATTAGTGAAACCCAAAACACTTATTTGAAAGATTATATGGAGCCTTATGTTTACTGCAGCATTATTTACAATAGCCAAGATTTCACCTACATGTGGAATTGAAGGAACAAAACAATCCAACAAACAAAATAGTAACAGAAGCATAGACAGAGTAAGCAGACTGACAGCCCTGCCTGGGTGTGGCTCAGTTGTTTGGAGTATTTCCCATACACCAAAAAGTTGCAGCTTCCATCCCTGGTCAGGGTGCAGCCAATCAATGTTTCTCTCTTGTCTTGACGTTTCTCTGTCTCCCTTCCTCTCTATCTAGAATCAACAAATATATATAAAATAAAATAAAATAAAACAGACTGACAGCTGTTAGAAGAGTCAGGGGTTGGGGGACTGGGTGAAAAAGGTGAAGGGGTTAAAACAAAAATAACAATAAAACACCTAGACACAGACAACTGTATGATGATTTCAGAGGGAGGGGGGGTGGGAGAAAGTAGAAAAGGGCAAAGAGGGGAAAAATGGTGGCAGAAAGAGACTTTAGTTTGGGCAGTGAACACATGATACAATATGCAGATGATGGTTTATAGAGTTGTATATTTGAAACCTATATGGTCTTATTAACCAATGTCACCCCAATAAATTCAATTTTAAAATGCATAAAAAATAAAATAAAATAAAAAAACAAGCTATAAAAACCTACCCTAACATACTTAAGCAAGAACTAATATTTATCAAAAAGGGTACTCGGAAGGTCATGGAAATTAAAGGGGAGAGTAGATATAGATATAGGTGTAGGTATAAATATAGATACAGATACAGACAAAAATATATAGATATACATGTTAATTACCATATGGGGGAACTCCTTTCATAATGTACATGTGTATCATCAACTCATCACAGTATACCCTTTATCTTATTGTTTTATTTGCCAATTATACCTAAATAAAGCTGAAAAAAAATTTTTACGTAATGGGAAGTAGAAACTCAACAGCCTTCAAAGTAAATGACTTTGCTTCAATCACCTCCCACCTCTGTGTCTTGGCTCAAGACTCAGATTCCCAGTAGAGAAACCTGGGTTGACCAGAAGAGGTCAGGGACCCAATCCCTGTAGTCAGCGATCCGAGTTCCATGATTGACAGCCGCATCAGGGCCTTGCAACACAGACAAAGGACAGTTTCCCAAAGAAAGTGACACTGAACAAACAGAAACACCAGTGACAAATATAATCACTCCCTTAGTGCAGGACTCCTAAGAATGACAGGACCCCCTAGGAGAGAGATCCTTAACTACACTGTAAGATCTATCATTGGAACAGCTTCCAGACAGGCACAAAGAACTTAAATCACAGTGATAATGTTATACTCAGTCAAGAGTTTGAAGTGTCTCAGACCCTCCTTGAGATTCAAGGCCAGAGCTTAGTAAGGACCTTCAAGGTACTTAAGCAGCTTCCCAGGGTCCAGCACCCAGAAGAAAATGCTAACTGGATTTATGGGGCACATTATTGATAAACCCAATGACCATGT
The DNA here is from genome assembly GCF_004126475.2 of Phyllostomus discolor. Classification (NCBI taxonomy): domain Eukaryota; kingdom Metazoa; phylum Chordata; class Mammalia; order Chiroptera; family Phyllostomidae; genus Phyllostomus; species Phyllostomus discolor. The sequence continues at coordinate 100,018,676 of NC_040905.2, read as the reverse complement.
GTCATAATTCATTACACTGATGGAAAAGCAAATGGCACTAAAAGCTTTGTAGTAACTGGATAGACCTGGGCCTGATTTATGTGTTGAGTTCAAATTGCTCCCAGGAGTACTCAGGATGACAGGTGTAAACTACCTCTACTTCTGAGTGTTTCTCGACTCCTTCCTCTGTGTCTGAAAGGATTCACCAGGCAGGATGACCTTTGCAATGTCATCATTGCTTCTTACATTTGTGCTGGGAGCTAAACATAACAATATACCAGGTGTGAAACCAAACCTACAACTGTTGCCTTTGAAATGGGATATAGCCACTGCTGGACATTGTTTAAATACTTTGGAAGGAGATAGCATTTTCTCTGTCTTCCTGTGAGAGCTGTTTTCAAGGCACAACAAGCCATTTATTTGTTTCTTCTTCTAACACATATTGCTAACCATTAAGAAATAGACTCTCTGCTAGAGATTTATGGATACAAAAAAAAATGAAAGATGTAGCTCCTACCCTCAAGTTTTTCACAGCCTGGTGGAGACTGAGCATTTTAGAAAGTATATGAAAATAGGAGTGAAAAGATCTAGTTTCTTATCACATCAGGACCATTTATCTATCTATTCAAACTTGAGCATATCACAAACCCTCTGTGATCCAAGTTTTCTCATCTGAAAGATGGGGATTATAGTAAATCTATACCTGTACCAGAGGCCATTGGAAAGCTCAAACAAACTGGAGTACATAGAATTGTGTGATTTGCTCTATAAATTCAGTACAATTTCATAAATCTATAAATAAACAGAATGAATTCATGTTCATTACTATACATTCCTTGGGCATTGATTATTCACAGGCTTATGCCAAATACTTAAGATTTGAATGGACTCTAGTGCCTTAAACTTCAAATAAAAGCTATTGCCATTTGTATTTGTCTGCTATGGCAATGTAACAGAATGCCACAGACTGGCTGGCTTGAACAACACAAATTTATTTTCTCACAGCTTTGGAGGCTGGAAGTCCAAGATTAAGGTACTGGCAGGGTTGGTTTCTGGTGAGACTGCTCTCAGCTGGCAGATGGTACCTTCTTGCTGTGTCCTTACATGGTCTTTTCTCCGTGCATGTGCAGTCTTGATGTCTCTTCCTCTTCTTATAAGGATGCCAGTCTATTGGATTACGGCCCTACCTTATGATCTTCTTCAACTTTAATTACCACTTTAAAGGCCCTATTTCCAAATACAGTCACAGTTGGAGGTTAGGGTTTTAACCTATGAATGTGCAGGGGGTGGGGAGGAGACACAATTCAGTTCATAACACTATTCAAGCTAAGTCAATGAAAACATCACTTATTATGGCATAACAGGAAGTTGAGAGGGCAAGGAGGCTTTACATTTGGTTGATAAAATGTCTCACATTGACACCAGGGACCCAGACTTTCTTTGCACTCTGTCCCCATACCCTACTCCTCCGCTGTATTCACAGCCTGTCTCCCTTCACTGACATGACTGCCAGTAGAAATGGGTCATGGGCCTTTTAAACTCAAGTAGGGTGAAGGAGGAGGACTAGATTTTCTTTCCAGAAGCCTCAGAAAGTCCCTCTTAACACCTCCTAGACTCAGGTTGGCATGGGCCTGTCCATCCCTGAACCAACCACTGACAAGGGGGTGGACTTATCCGATGGCTTGGATGAACCACCTGCAGTGAAATGGGTGCATGGAGTCAACCATGGTGCCTGCTGTGCCTCCCATCTTCAAGGAGTTTATATTCTAAGGATGAAAAGGCAAAGATGTTTTAGAAAAAGGGATGCTGGTAGGGTAGTTTTGTTTTTGTTTTTATTTTGATGTGTATACCTGCTCTCTGTTCCTTCTGGATGGAAAAGGCCAAGTTTGGAAGTTGACTTCTACTGAATAAAATAAGATTGTTTCATGGGGAAATGGTCCATCTGTGTATTAAACTTTTTACCTCTTTACTAGGGAGGGGAAGGAATCCCTTTCTGAGCATCTATGTGCCAGTCACTGCATGTGTTACTAGCTTGTGATCTCATTTTATCCTCATACCATACCTAGAATACTTATAGCATGAACATTAGTCTTGCCGTTGAAGAAATAGAGGCCAGGAATTCAAGAAATGTGTTCAAGATCATGTGGCTCATGGTGGAGTCAGAACCAGAACACAGGTGTCTGGCCCCACATCCATATTATTTCCAGCATGGCAAGATGATTCCTAAAGGCAGTTGGAGACCTTCCCTCCACCATCCTTCCCCTTTTTATAATAGCTTCAACAATAACAGTAAGTACCATTCATTGAGCACTCACTGTGTGTCAGGCATTGTACAAAATATGTAAAACATGAAAGCAACCAAAAATATAATGCATCTAAAATGTATTCCCCCACCCAAAAAAGTGAAGGCACTAGAGCCTCATAAATAAAAATAAAGCTCTTATAAACACCATTAAAAACAACTGAATAAATTAGGACAAGCACTATGTTTATGAACAGAATAGCTTAATTTCATAAGGATATTAATTTCCCTCCAACATTAATCCACAGTTTAAATGTAGTTCTAATCAGAATACCAGCAGAATTTTTTAAGGAATTTAAAAATTTAATTCTAATATATAGAAAGAAATTTTAAAAAATTAAAAAGGTGTGACTGCATATAGGAACCAATCCATGTGGAATGGCAAATGTAGCCCAGCCCTATCAGAAAGCTGATAGGTGTGAGTCAGCACGCAGGATGCCAAACCCACGGATCAGTTCTCCTGTAGGAAGCCAGGCCTGCACTATACCTAGGCTGCTTTGAGGCTTGCTCTTGCTAAAACTCCCTCACACTGAGTTCAAGCAGTAACTTCCTGAAGTCTGTGCTAATTCTCCCAAGGACTGAAGTGTAACCAGACCAATTATTCTAATTGTTCCCTTGCATTGGCAACATTTTTTCCTTGTTAATCTGTAAGAAGTAATCAGTAACATCCTTTCCTTTGTTATCTGTAAAAGTAATCACCTAAAGCAAACCTGAGCATAATGAATGAAAACCTTCTTTGATATATGCTATTAGAAAGCAATAAAAGCCTGTCCAGGTAAGTGTTGAGGTGCTTTCCCTCTCAGAGAGTGACCATGCTGTCCCTTTTTCTCCACAGGACTTCAGTAGTCCATGTGAATTTGTTTGTTGCATCCACAACACCATGGACCCTACTGGCCAGAGTCCACATCAACTATGTAATGTAATTTTGAAAAAATAGAAGTAGAGAAAGGATTTACTTTACTGAATATTAAGACATATTACTAAGTCATAGTAATTTTTTAAGTATGGTGCAGTCTTAGAAACAAATAAATAGATCAGTAAAGCAGCACAAATATTTCAGAACCACCTCTCCATGTATAGAAAGCCTGGTGTCATATCCCAATTGGGAAAGATTAAATTATTTGGTAGACTTTGTTGGGAAAATTGCCTCACTGTATGGGAAAAATAAAACTGGATTCCTTCCTTTACACCTGAACTTGAAGACAAATTATAAAAGTAATCAAAGAAAATGGAGGGAATACCTTTGCAACTTTAGAATTGGGCAGGTTTAAAGCAATATCTGGAAAGAGCCAGCCATAAGGAAGAAACACAAAGTGTTTGACCATGCTTAAAGTGAGGTTTCTGCTTAAAAAAATAACATTATCTGCACATTTAATACACTTGTGGACTCTGAGTAGATATCTGCAATGTCTGAAGCAAAACCTGCCTGGTCTTGATGTCTAGAGAAGCTCTGACAAAATGACAAGAAACATTCAGGAAACTAAGTAGGAAAAAGGGTAAAATCTATGAAAAGAAAATCAATAGAAAGCACTAATGACTAAAAAGTGTATGAAGAGATACTCAATCTCATTTGTAATCAGAGACAAGCAAATTAAACCAATGATGTAGCACTTTACACCAATAAGATTGGCAAAAGTACCAAGTCACAGAACGTCAAGCGCTAGGCAGAAGTGTAAGTGAAGGGGCCATCCCCAGGAGCACCGTCAGTACGCAGTGCAGTTACTTATTCATCTACCCCACAATCTGCACCTGGATGTGTTCCCCAGAGAAACTTTCCCACAAAACCATAACGGTGCATGAGTAAAGATGTACCACATAGTTTGGGGAGTTTTTTGTAAAAGCAAAGACTTTGGGGGAATGGATAAGTAGATGGTGAACGCCTAGGCCACAATTTAATGAATGAGATTTACATAAAACAGCATAAAGAGATGTCAAAAAAAATAGTGTTGCATGGGGAAAGTAAAGTTTTAGGGCCCAAAACCATTAATGTAAATTAATCAAAACATATTAAAATACTCTAAATATTTTTATCAGTTATGTACACAGATCTACATTAACATATAAAAGGAGAACTGGGAAAACATATTTTGTCTACTAGAAGGAGTACCTATGGTGTGGGAGGAGAAAACATAATAAAATGAAATAAAAGCATGAGGCGATTGCTCTAACCAGTGAATATGAATAAATTACTTTGTGCTCCTGAAGCACCAACTTCACTCATCAACATGGTGGGGAAACTGCTTTGTGTGATAATCGCATTTAATGCTCACAAAAGCATTAAAAGGTAAGTATCATTGTTTGTCCCATCTTTTGTTTTGAAAACTAAGGCTCAGAGACAGTAGGGAACTTTCCCAAGACCACAGAGGAAGTAAATAGTAGAAAAGAGATTTGAAATAGGGCTGTGCATCTCCAGATCTTCCCCTCTTAGCATCATATGATCACCTGTGTTCAAAGAAAAACTACTAAAGTTCAATGTGGTAGAGCATAACAAAGTGCAAGTATATTAAAATTATTGCACTTACACATGAGTTTTCTTAGAATCTGAGATGTTCACTTATACAGATTTATTTTTAGCTGACTAGCAACACCTGACAAAGCAAAACAACTTGTGCTCAACAATTTCACAGCTTATAATGAAAAACAAAGCCCAAACAAAAACTGGTTTTTGCAGCCCATCTTTTTTGCATGATGCAGCAACCTGTACCATTAGACTGTCTTCTCCCAAATAAGTTGCATAAGATATCCAATGCCAAGTGTACAGTTACATAAAAGTCAAAATCTATATAAACTCAATACAACATTTTGCTTCACCTTAAAAAAACTTCAAGAGCAAATTTACCTTCCATAATTATATTGGAGCAGAAAATGCAGTCTTGGAGCTTCCCGAGAACCAAGTATTGGTGGTCATAGCGAATGCCAGGTACATTGTCCATGCTTGATAAATATTGAGTGGGAGGATAAAATGGATGGATAGATGAGTGGATGAACAGGCAGATGGGAGGATGGTTGGATGTTTTGATGGATGAATGGATGGGTGGGTGGATGGATGGGAGGGTGGGTAAGTGAGTGGGTAAATTACATGTGTACATTCTCAGCTCCACGGCTGGGATTTTCAACTAATGACACAACCTAGATGCATCCAAGGGCACATCAGAGTGATAATAGTAGTTCAGCCTCTCCCCAAAGGTGCCCTTGAAAAATTTAGTGCCATTTTAAGCTGGTATTTTCTCTTAACTTTCAAAAAAAATGTATGAATCTGACAATGACTATTCCAAAAGTACAATGATTATTCCAATTTTCATCTTAATTCAAAAGCCACCCTGGGGACCCTAAAGACTTGGAAATTGCTTCTTGTTCTTTCTACCCTTGCAATTTGCTGAGTCTTGGTGCTAGGGAAAAAGTTGAAGAGAAAACTTATCATTAGCTTAGCAGAATGTCAGTGCTTTCAAATAGAGAGGGCTACCTCAGACCCTGGGCTCAGCTCTTATGTTCTTAAACACACTGGGAAACGCAATGAGGTATCCTTTAGAGACCTTTTCTCTGTCTGACAGAATCCAGCTTCTGCTGCTAAACACCTACCTACCTCACTGCCTCACTCTACACACTGAGCTTGTTTGCTTCCTTCCCAGTACTTGCTACACTGGGTGAAGTCCCAGAATTCCATATCAAGTGCATCCATGATATAAACCAGAACTGAAGAGATAAGAGACTAAGAAGTGAAAAATTATAATTTACATTCTTAAAACAATCATTTCAGTTCCCATAAAAGAATGTACCACCAGAGTCATTTTCACTTGTACTTTGTCCAGCGCCATTAAGCAGTGTTCTGCCTGCTCACTGTTATAGGGAGCTTGAGTACAGATTCAGTAACATAAATGCAGCTTTTTTTTTCCATAAAAGTGGCTACATCATTTTCTACATTGTAACCCTAGTAGCCTTCATTATAGCTTAATATAGCCTTCATTAACCTATCCATATTAGAATGTATGAAAATACAAAAAAAAAAAAACCTTTAGTTTATATAGAAGCTTTCTCAGTTCTCAAGTGAAGGAGGAAATTTCAGGATTATAGGATTATATTTTATAAATGCTGCTTTCTGGCCTTGGATAAGGTCTTTAACCATCCTAAGCCTAAATGTGCTCATGTGTAAAGTGAAAAGAAAGCACCCACCTTACAAAGTTTTTGTAAAGATCCCTTCATTCAGTAAACAGTTTTTGAGAACCTACTCTATGCATATAATACAGTAAGTGCTGGCATAAGAAGTAAGGAAACTGGATTCAGAGTCATTCTGGCCTGGGTTGAAACCTCACTTCCACCATGTTCTCATTACCTGACACTGGCAATGTTAGTCCACAACTTTGGCACTATCAGCTCTTTTTCCACAAACAAGGTCATTGTCTAATTTGACAAGACAAGGAAAAGAGCTAGAAATGGACCCAAGACCTCAGAGTTGCAAAGCTGGAAGAAGATGTCAGTAACTGGCTGCCTGGTAATCTCATTCTGGGCTCTCTCAAAGGCAGAGAGAAGTACACCTGCATTTGTAAGGAATTCCTGAACTACTGGGGTGAGGTGGGGGAGGACAAGACATATCACAGGTAAATACCACATCCTCAGAGCATGGATGTGGAACAAACATGAGTAATTCTAGCAACAGAATTCTTGGGAAGACAGGAGATGTGCCGTGCCCAGACCCTCTGATAAGCTAAGACTGGTGTGTGGCTCCAGCCTGAAGACAGTCCATTACACAATGGCAACCCCTGACAACAGGGTGGAAGAGGGCTGATGTCATGTTATTACCATAGATGCGAGTAATGCTGGTGATGAACACACTCTCCTACACGAGTCTCTAATGAAAGTTAGAAAACAAGTGGCAAAAATCCAATTCAAACTGATTTAAGGAAAAAAAAATTAAACTTTATTAGTTTACCTAACTGATGGGTGAGACTTTAGGCATGACTTGATTCAAGCATTCAAGTGATATCATAAGGAATGTCCTCCTCCATTTCTTGGCTGATTTTCTCTGTTTTGTCTTTCTTCAACATTGTCCTTCCCTTGGAGAGTAAAGATAACCAAAAGAAGTATTATATCTTGTTTCTTCATGAATTCCAATCAAAAAGTTCACTTTCCCAATAGTTGTAGTAAAAGTCCCAGGATGATCACTGGCTCTAATTGGCCCAACTTGAACAGTGATGTTTTGATTGGCCAAGTCTGGGCCCTATTCCCACCACTGTGCTAGGAATGGGTCAAGCGTAGGAGACTGTTCTGTGTGGCATGGGCCCAGCTCCTACTCAGAGATACACAGGATTCACACCCACAGATAGGTTCTCCCATGGGGAATCAGGCCTGCAATGTGCCTATGCTGCCTTGAGTCTTGCTCTTGCTAAAAAACTCCCTCACCCTGAATTGAGGACATTTACTGCAAAGTAACTTCCTAAAATCCATGCTAAACCTTCCAAGGATGAGAGTAACCAGTTCAATCACTTTTGCCTTTTAATTTGCAAATATCCCTCTTCTGTGATGTGATTAGCAGCATTGGCTCCCTTGTTTTCTGTGAAAGGTAACCACCTAAAGCGAACCTGTGCATAGTAAATGAGGACCATCATGTAATGTGCCCAGAGATAGAAATAAAGGCCTGTCATGGTGGAGGTCGCAGCTTTTGCTCCCCTTGAGAGAAAAGCCATGCTGTCCCTTTCCTCCACCAGATTTGGTAGTCTGTGTGAATGTGTCATTTCATCCACGATGACATGGACACTGCGGGCTGGTGTCTGCATCAGTCAAGCCCATCTGGGCCACTTGTCCTCAAAGGAAAAAGGGGTGTTACTACTCAAAGAGGAGTCTTGAATCTGTGGACAGGTAAAAACTCCAGATATCCACTACACTTTTCTACTGCTCTTTTTCCATAAAACATCTGAGAATATATTCAGAAGTTAACCGATCTGAGATGATTTCAGCACAGATAAAAAGAGAAACAGGCTCAGAAATGCCATTATGGCAGCTAATTACATAAAACTTATCACCCTGATATATCACACAGCATTTAGCTTTAAGAACACCCAGCCTCCAAGTTATTTTTTGACAAATTGAGGCAAGGTGTACAAAAATTAGCAGATATGATGGTGACTTGCAAAATGAAAAAAGCACAAGAAACACAATTTGATATGATTTAATGAAATAGTTTGTTTCACCATTTTTCCAGGGAACCTCAGCGCATTTTCTTTTCACTGACAGTTACCTCTCCTTTTATTGAACAGAGGCATGGGACACAGCTGCCAGGGATCAGTAAAGAAAATCATTCTTTTATTAATAAGACTGTTATTAGCAGAGAAAAATAATCCATGTTTGGGGGTTTGCACTGAACTTGCAGGCCATTTTGAAGAAATATGACTGACTAGTGCCAACATTATTTCAGGCAATTTCATGATCAAATGTCCTATTAGGTTGTTTAAAATTTTTATAGAGATTGTAAATCAGAACTATTTTCTATTTGCCCTAAATATTTAGGTGCTACAAGGAAAGCAAATCAAATTATAGTACATTGTGCACATTTTTTACTGAGATCTCCAGTAATATAAATCATCCCACTTACAGCATGGATTACTTCAGTAAGTATGTTTGTGAAAATAGCATTTGATGTTCCTCTGGAACTCTCATTAAAGGAATGACTTGGGTTACAACAACAGCCAAGTTCTGCTCGTCTTCAAATCTTCATGTGCCAAGATTCCAAGGGCACTATTAAAGGTTCCACAGAGAACCTACAGGAATAGTCTTGAGCTACTTTACTGTTTCAGCCCCAAAGAATACCATGGGGCAAGACTCAGAAGAAAAAAGACAAGAGGAATAGACAAAAACCTGTAAACTTCCTGGAAGAAACTCAGTTTTGGGGGAGGGGAGGTGTTCTGTTTTGGTTTGGTTTATTTTTTTGGAAACGGAGGGTCAATATCTATCAAAATTTAGAATGCATATCCCTAGATACAGCAATACCTGTTTAGAGAATTAACGTACTGATATACTCAGACATGTGCATAAAGATAGATGTTCCAGGATATTAAATTCAGCAGTGGTTATAGTAGCAAAAGATTGGAAACAATGTAAATGTCTTTCAGTATGGCTCCAATTAAATAAATAATGGCAGAGCCTCACAATGAAAAACAATGATGCCATTAAACAGAATGAAGTGAGTCTAGCTGAACTGAAATGAGACTACCTCTAAGATTTGTTGTTAAATAGCCAGGCAAGGAGCGGAGAAATGCAGAGGAACAAGTATAGTAGGGTGGCCCTTTGGGATTCTTTTTAAAAAAATTATTGTATTTTTTCCATTACCATTTAGTCCCTTTATACCCCCTCCCTACCCCAAACACCACACTGTGGTCCATGTGCATGAGTCCCTCTTCCTTTTTGTTCAATCCCTTCACCCCCTAACCTCCACCCACCTTAGCTGTCACTTTGCTCTCTATCTATGTCTGTCTCTATTTTGTTTGTTAATTCAATTTATTCATTAGATTCCACATATGAGTGAAATCATATGGTATTTGTTTTTCTCTGACTGCCTTATTTCACTTACCTTAATGTTCATCCATACTGCAGCAAAGCATAATTTTTTTTCTTTTTATGGCCAAGTAGTATTCCACTGTGTGAATGTCCCATATATCTGGAGGAACCCAAAACACTAATCCCAAAAAACATAGGCACCCCTATGTTCATTGCAGCATTATTTACAATCACTAATATACAGAAGCAACCCAAGTGTTTGTCAGTAGAGGAGTGGATAAAACAACTATTGGATCTTTGAGGGTTTTTTTAAATGTATGCAAATATTTGGTTGTGCATACACATAATGCCCCTGGGGTAAAAAAGAAAAAAGAAAAAAAACAGTATTTACTTCTGTAGGAAGAAACAGGGACCAGCCTTAGTGTTATATCTTTTAGTACTATTTGAAATTTTTTTACCACATGTGCATATATAATGTTCTAGGTAAAATTTTAGACAAAAAGAAATATGATGCCTTGCATAAAATCTAACAAGAAATATAAAATATTTCTGTAAAACTATTTAGACATACATGAGAGCTCTGGAAAAAATGGAGAATGGCATCATTTTCTTGGATAGTATGATAGATTGGGTTATTATCCCCAGCTCATCACTTCCTCCCTCCCTTCACAGAATTACACATCCTGTGCCTTTGCAATCTTCCCACTGTGTGTAGCATGTTCTTATTGACTGAGTGCTGTCAGTCATGGCCATGTGACTTGCTATGGCCACTAGTGTTAGTGCATATGATGTCAGCAGAGGCTGTAAATGTACCCCTGTAGTTTAACTTGATACTTTGCACTTCTGCTATCTATCACGAAAAGATCAAAACCTGTGTAGCCATTGGTGCCTGAATGAGGAGCTGTAAAGAGCAGATCAAGACCAACCTACAGCCCAGATTCAAGTCAAACTAACCCAACAGATCCCAACAGAACCATGAACTATATGTAGATTTTTGAGTGAGAAAAAATTGTTCTTGTTGTGAGCAAAGATTTTTTTGGAGGGTGTACATTATGCAGTTTTATTGCAGCTATATCTCACTGATATAAATGGGGAAACTAAATTATTTCCTTTGGCTCTCTCCCAGCTCCTCTAGGAAATTGTTCCTGATTAACCTCACCCCACATTAGACTGTGATGTCTTCAATAACAAGAACAGTGTGTTATTCATCCCTGTGCCCCTGGACTTCTACATAATGTCCAGCAAAGAATTTAAGAACTCAGAAAAAAAATTGTTCCCTGACCACCTTATTTAAGTAGCCATCTCTACCCAACAGTTCATCTCTATCATATCATACACTTTACTTAGTTTAGATCATCAATCACAATTGATAATTATCCTACTATTTTATCTTGTTTCCCTCATTAGAATATAAACTCACTAGAGTAAATGAATTAATAATTGGAAAATATTTTTAAAAAGAAAAGAAAAAAGTAATCAGAAAAATTAACATATGACTTTCTCACCCTGATTGCTTAAGTACTCAGACATCTGTCTCACCATGCCCTTCAAATTTCTTATCTGCCCTAAAAGGCCTTTCAAAAGCTGGCCACACACTGTTCCCAGCTCTAACATCCATTGTTCCCCCTTAGACAATACCATAGAATTTTTCATTGTTTCCCACCAACTACCCATACTTTTCCCTTTTTTGCAACATTATCCACAATATTTCATCTGACAAGTTCACTCTGATATGAATGCCCTTCTCTGCCATCCTTGTTTGTCTAAAATATGAACATTTATATTAATTTATATTAGGTTCATCTATGAATAACTATGCAACATAAAACAACAGTGGCTTAAAGAAGATAAAACATTATTAATCTCTTTTCCTGAGTAAATTTATTTTTTGTTACTTTATTGTTGTTCAATTATAATTGTTTGCATTTTTCCCCCACCGCTCCCCCCAGACCCTAGCCAAACCCACCTCCCTCCCTTGTTTCCAACCCATCCTCCTATGGTCCTTTCCCCCTTCCCCTCTGGCTATTGTTAGATTATTCTTAATTTCAATGTCTTTGGTTATATTTTGTTTGCTTTTTTTCTTTTATTGATTATGTTCTAGTTAAAGGTGAGATCATATGGTATTTGTCCCTCACTGCCTGGCTTATTTCAGTTGGCATAATGAGTAAATTTAAAGGTAATCAGAATAAGATTGGACTCGCTGAAAGTGGCCAGAGGTGACCTCTGAAAGTGGTTATTTGTTTGACCCACAAAATCTCATAAAATCATACAAATCAAGAGTTTCAAATCTGCATGTTCACTTTAAGAGTATTCATGAATCTGCCCAGGCCATCAAGGGTATGATTATTCAAAAAGCCACCAAGCATCTGAAGGATGTCATTTTACAGAAGCAATATATGCTGCCTGGCCAAATGGCTCAGTTGGCTGGAGCATCATTCTGTGTACCAAAATGTTGTGAGTTTGATCCTTGGTCAGGGCACATACCTATGTTGCAGGTTCAATCCCCAGTTGAGGCATATATGGAAGACAACCAATCAATGTCACTTTGATGTTTCTCTCTCCCTCTCTCTCCCTCCCCCCCCACCCTTCCTCTCTCTCTAAAACTCAATAAAAACATATCCTCGGTTGGGGATTTTAAAAAAAGAAGATGCAATGTGTGCCATTCCATTATTGCAATGGTGGAATTTGTGGGTGTGCCCAGGTCAAACAGTGGGCCTGGACACAGGGCTAGTGGCCCAAAAAGAGTGCTGAGTTTTTGCTGCATATGCTTAAAAATATGGAGAGGAATGCTGAACTTAAGGGTCATTGAGCACATCCAGGGGAACAAATCTCCTAACAAGTGATGCAGAACTTACAAAGCTCATGGGCAGATTACCCCATACATGAGCTCTCCCTGCCAAATTGAGAGGATCCTACTGAAAAAGAGAAGATTGTTCCTAAAATAGAAGAGGAGGTTGCATAGAAGGAAAAAAAGTATCTCAGAAGAAACTGAAAACACAAAAACTTATGGCCCAGGAGTAAGTTCAGCATAAAATAACACTAATAAAAGTTTAAAAAAGGATAGGATTGGAAAGATAATCTGTACTTTCTGAGAAACTAGCTTACTGTTCTGCCATGAGTTCCATCCTTCCTAAATGCACTCCATGGTCAAGGAGGCTACAGAAATTCCAGCTATTACATTCTCATTCTAGTGGTAGGAAGAAAAATGGAAGAAAAAGCATGCTCCCCCACATAAGGAAATTCACCAAGAATCACAAACACCATTTTTGTTTACATTTCATTCAACAAAATTTAGTAACATGGGCACATCTAGCTATATGGAAAATTGTATTAGTTTTGCTATGTCACAAACCACCACCTCATAACATAGTAGCTTAAAACAATGTGTTTACTACCAGAACACATTGATCATTACTACAGGAACAACAACAACAAAAGCACATAGTGAGTAAAAGGAAGGAAATAATCAGGATCAGAGCAAAGTTAAATAACATATAGACTAAAAACAAAAAAAATTCAAAGGATTAATAAACCCAGGAGTGGGTTCTTTGAAAAGATAAACAAAATTGACAAACCTTTAACCAGACTCATCAAGAAAAAAAGAGAGTGGACACAAATTAATAAAATTAGAAACCAAAGAGAAGTACAACCCATACCACAGAAATATAAAGGGTTGTAAGAAATTATTATGAACAAGTATATACCAAGAAGTTGGACAATCTGGGTGAACTGGACAAATTTCTACAAACATACAAGCTTCCAAAATTGAATCGAGATGAAGCAGAAATCCTAAATAGACCAATAACAGCTAGTGAAATTGAAGAAGTAATAAAAAAAACTCCTGGCACACAAAAGCCCTGGACCAGACAGCTTCACACACAAATTTTACCAAACATTTAGGGAAGAGCTACCTCCTATCCTTCTCAAACTATTCCAAAAAAATTCAGGAAGAGGGAAGATTATCAAATTCTTTTTAGGAGGCCAGTGTTATTCTAATTCCAAAACTAGGTAAAGACACAACAAAGAAAGAAAACCTCAGGCCAATATCACTGATGAACATAGATAGACACTAGAATCCTCAACAAAATATTGGCAACCAGGACCCAGTAATACATTACAAAGATCATACACCATGACCAAGTGGGATTCATCCCAGGGATGCAAGGATGGTACAATATTTGCAAACCAACAAACATAATACACCACATAAACAAAATGAAAGACAAAAATCACATGACCATATCAATAGATACTGAAAAAGCATTTGATAAAAGCACAGCACCCATTTATGATAAAACACTCAGCAAAGTGGGTATAGAGGAAGCATACCTCAACATAATAAAGGCTATGTACGAGAAATGTCCAGCGAACATCATGCTCAATGGGCAAAAACTAAAAGCCTTCCCCTTAAAATCAGGAACAAAACTAGAGTATCTGCTTTCACCACTTTTATTCAAAACAGTAATAGAAGTTTTAACCACAGTGATCAGACAAGAAAAAGAAATAAAAGGCATCCAAATTGGAAAGGAGGAAGAAAAATCGTCATCATTTGTAGATGACACTATAATATACATAGAAAACCCTATAGTTTCCATCAAAAAACTACTTGACCTAACCCTGGCTGGTGTGGGTCAGTGGATTGAGTGCTGGCCTGTGAACCAAAGGGTCACCAGTTCAATTCCCAGTCAGGGCATAAGCCTGGTTGTGGGCCAGGTCCCCAGCAGAGGGCGCTCAAGAAGCAACCATATACTGATGCTTCTCTCTTTCTCTCCCTCCCCTCCCCTCTGTCTAAAAATAAATATATAAATCTTAAAAAAAAAAACAACTCCTTGACCCAATAAGTAAATTTGGCAAAACAGCAGGATACAAAGTCAATATTGATAAATCAAAGGCATTTTGTACACCAACAATGAAATATCAGAAACAGCAACTAGGAAAAACATCCCACTTACTATAGCAACAAGAAAAATAAAATACCTAGGAATAAACTTAAACAAGGAGGTAAAAGACCTGTACTCAAAGAACTACAGAACACTGAAGAAAGAAATTAAGAAAGATACAAATTAATGGATGCATATACCATGTCATGGACTGGAAGAATTAACATCATTAAAATATACATACTACCCAAAGCAATCTATAGATTCAATGCAATCCCTATTAAAATACCAATGGTATATTTTAAAGATCTAGAACAAATATTTCAAAAATTTATATGGAACCAAAATTAACCCCAAAGAGCCTCAGGAATCTTGAGAAAGAAGAACAAAGTAGGAGGGATCTCAATGTCTGATATCAAACTATACAAGCCTACTATAACCAAAATAGTCTAGTACTGGTACAAGAACAGATACATAGATCAATGGAATACAATAGAGAGGCCAGAAATAAATTCATGTCTCTATGGTCAATTAATATTCAACAAAGGGGACAGGAGCATAAAATTGAATAAAAATAGCCTTTCAACCAATGGTGTTGGGAGATCTGGACAGGTACATGCAAAAAAAATGAAACTAGACCACCAACTTAGACCATACACCAGAATAAACCCAAGATGGATAAAAGACTTAAATATAAGTTCTGACACCATTAAAGTCCTAGAGGAAAATACAGGCAGTAAAATTTCAGATATCCTATGCAGCAATATTTTCACTGATATATCTCCTAGGGCAAAGGAAACAAAGGAAAAAATAAATAAATGGGTGTACATCAAAGTAAAAATCTTCTGCATAGAAAAAGAAAATATCAAAATGAAAAGGGATCCAACCATATAAGAAAACATTTGGCAATGATACCTCGGACAAGGGTTTGATCTCAAAAATATATAAAGAACTCATATGACTCAACACCAGGAAGACAAACAATCCAATTAAAAGATGGGCAAAAGTCCTGAACAGACACTTCTCCAAGGAAGATATACAGAGGGGCCATAGACATATGAAAGGATGCTCAGCATTACTAGCCATCAGAGAGATACAAATTAAGACCACAATAAGATACCACTCCACACCAGTCAGAATGGCCATCATAAATTAATCAACAAACAACAAGTGTTGGCAAGGTTGTGGAGAAAAGGGAACCCTAGTACACTGTTGGTGGGAATGTAGACTGGTGCAGCCACTGAGGAAAACAGTATGGAATTTCCTCAAAAAACTAAAAATGGAACTGCCTTTTGACCCAGTGAGTCCACAGCTGGAATTATAGCCTAAGATGCCTGAAACACCCATTCAAAAGAACCTATGCACCCCAATATTCATAGCACCATTATTTTGCAATAGCCAAGTGCTGGAAACAGCTTAAGTGCCCATAAGTAAATTAGTCAGTAAAAAAACTGTGGTACATTTACACAATGGAATACTATGCAGCAGAAAGAAAGAAGGAACTCCTACCTCTCACTACAGCATTGATGAAACTGGGGAGTATTATGCTAAGCAAAATAAGCCAGGTGGTGAAAGACAAATAGCATATGATCTCACCTGTAAGAGGAACCTAATGAACAAAAACAAACTAATGAGCAAAATAAAACCAGGGACATGGAAATAAAGAAGAAACTGACAGTGACCAGAGGAGAGAGGGGAGAGGGGAGGGGGATAATGGTGGAAAGAAGGGGAAGGGACTACTCAAAGAACATATATGTCACTTAGCCAGGCAGTGAAAGACATACCATATGACCTCTATGATCTCACCTTTAACTGGAACTTAATCAACAAAACAAGCAAGCAAGCAAAATATAACCAGAAACATTGACATTAAGAATAATCTGACAGTAACCAGAGGGGAGGTGGGAGGGGTAATGGGGGAAAAAGTGTGAGGGTTTTCAGGAACAACTATAAGGTATACATGGACAAAACCAAGCAGGGGTAGAATCAGGAGAGGGAGGTGGGGATGTCTTGGGTCAGGGGAGTAGTGGTAGGGGGTAAATGTAGACAACTGTACTTAAACAACAATAAAATAATTTTTAAAAAACATGTATGAATGACCCATGAACATGGACAGCAGTCCATGTGGGGACTGACTGTGGGAGTGGGGAGTGGGCTGGACAGAGGAGGGCAAAGGGGGAAAAATTGGGACCACTGTAATAGAACAGTAAAATATATTTTAAAAAGCAATGTGTTTATTAAGCACGATTCTGTGGGTTAGCGGGTTGAGCTGGGGTTAGCTGGTCTGTTTTTGTGGTCTTGGCTGAGCCTACTCAATGTACGTGCAGTCAGCTGCCTGGTTACCTGGGTGCTGGCTGGTCTAGGATGACCTCAGCTGGGACATTTTTTTCTGCTCCACATAGACTCCTGCCCTCCAGAAGGATAGCTCTGGCTCGTTCCCATGGTGGTTGGCAGGATTCCAAGAGAATAAGTGGAAGTGTGTAAGGTGGACTAAGCTCAGAATTGGCACGATGTCATATTGTTTTGGGGCCAAAGCAAGGCACAAGTCTGGCCTGGATTCAAAGGTAGGAAAATAAATCCCATCACTAAATAGGAGGAGCAAAAAAGTCACATTGTAAAGATATATATATACAGAGAGGGGAGTAAATGTGGTCATTTTCACAAATATTCAAAAAAAAAAAAAACCGTAGTCTTTCCTGGGTGTGGATAGGGGGAGGACCCAGCTAAAAATTAGGAATTCTATTCCAATGGAAATAAAAGGGAATGGATATTTTGGGACAACTTTCATTCTCCATGAGACCAGTTTCAGAGCCTAGTTCCTAATACACTTCCTTCCCCTGGAAGCCTTCCTTGAACTGTTGAGCTAGAATTCGAACCATCAAAACTTTTTACCTTTGTGTTTTATGGCTCTTGGGTAACTATCCATAGTGAGATTCTGGCCCATTAATAACTGTGATATAAGGTGATAGATGATAGAAGATAGATAGATAGATGATAGAAGGTGAGCCCTTAGCCATCCTCTGAAGCTACCACAAGCTTGGACATCATCTTTACCAAGGTACTTACATTTCTGTTGAAACAGTGCCTTTATTACTTGAAAGTAGTGCATCTCCTGTTTAAATGACAGGAGCATGGGATTGTTACTCTTGCTTTCAGCAAACCCACAAGAAGCACAAAGGATCCATGTGATCTAAAGATAATAAGTCAAATACTAAAATCTGGAAGGAATCCTTTCACATCCAGAGCATAAATACATATACACACTCATCATCGAACAGGATGTGGGAACTAGTCCATGAGTAAGTTGGCATTTTATTTCTCCCCTTGCAATTTTTTCCTCTATGTATGACTGGAATATAAATCAGTAGCCTAGAGTCCTTCTGGTTAACAAGGTTCTCACTGGGGAGTTTGCAGCCTAGCAGGCTATTAAAAAAGAAAGAAAAGCCTCTTCTATAAACATTTCCTGCCAGCTGCTGAGGACTTGAGAAGAGGGAGGGCATCAGGGTGACAGCACAGGACAGGACCATTAAGAGGAAAAAATCTGACAAATACCATATGATTTCACTTATATGTGGAATCTAATGAACACAATAGAAACAGGCTCATAGATACAGAAAACAGACTGACAGCTGTTAGAGGGGAGGGGGTTGGGAGTTGATGAAAAAAGTAAAAAGATTAAAGAGAGGGAAAAAAACCTCATAGAAATAGTATGGTGATTCCCAAAGTGGGAGGGAGGTGGGGAGCTAGAAGAGAGTAAAGGGGAGATAAATGGTGTTGGAAGGAGACTTGACTTTAGGTGGTGAACATACAATACAGCACACAGATGATGCATTATAGAATTGTACGCCTGAAACCTATATAATTGTAGTAGTTGATGTCACCCCTATAAATTCAATAATTTTTTAAAATTCTCGGTCCATGTCTAACAAAGGATCCATGAACAGAAGTCTAATGTGAAAAAAAAAAAAATCCCCAGGGGAGGAAGAGAGCCTTCCTCTGATCCAAACAGGTCACTGCTGTTCAAAGTGCAGCAGGAGGGCAAAAACCTGCCTGTGCTTCCCAATGTCTGAGACAAACCCCTGGATTTAAAAGCTAGAGGAGTGGCCTCATGCTTCAGCATCCTCCATCAACTCCTACAAGATAATAAGAGCTTGTGTTTGATGGATTATTACTGTGTGCCAGCATTGCAATAAGCATCTTGTGTACCTTAATTATCTCAACTAACCTTTCTTCACCAGGCTGGAGCCATTATTATCCCCATTCTACAAATGGATCTGGTGGTGCTCATATTTTGCCCAAGCTCATTTCATTACTAGTGTAAGAGCTAGTGTTTGAAACCAGTTTCTCTGACTGCACAGGCCATATTCTTGGACTCTGACCACCCTGCCTTTTTACCCCATGCAGAGTGAAAGAGGAGCTGTACCAGATCCTGTCATAGAATTATCTATCTCCAAGGTCACCCGGGGAGGAGACTGTGTTGATGGACACAGTCTTTGTCATTGAAGAGTTCCTGGACTTTGGGAAAAGATATGTGAGAATCTACAAATAAGAATGAAGCAATAAATTAAAAATAAAATAAAGTGTGTTTTGACACCCTAAAGAAAAAGATTTAAGCAACAATAATAATAATAGATGGAGTATACTGTGCCAGGCACTGTGCTATTACAGATGACCTCACATAATCCTCTGATGTAAGGATTGTTGTCACCATTTTTTTGTTTTGCTAATTTTTTAATTTTTCAATTGCAATTGATAAACATTATATTAGCTTCAGGTATGTAGCATAGTAGTTAGACATTTGCATAACTTCCCAAGTGACCCTCCCATTAAGTGACCCCTGGCACCATACACAGTTATTACAATATTTTTTATAATATTCCCCCTGCAGTACTTTATAGCCCTGTGACTATTTTGTAACTACCAATTTTTAACCCCTTCACCTTTTCCATTCTCCCTTTCCACTCCCACCTGGCAACCATCAACTTGTACTCTGTATCTATGGATCTGTTTCTGCTTTGTTTGTTTATTTTGTTTTTTTTAGATCCCACATATAACTGAAATCATATGGTATTTGCCTTTCTCAGTCTGACTGATTTTGCTTAGCAAAATACTCTCCAAGTCTATCCACATCATTCTTTTTTATGACAGTTTCCATTTTGGAAATGAAAATACAGAGGCACAGAGAAGTTAAGTCACATGGCCAGGATTTTACAGCCAAGGAGAAGCACAGCTACATTCAAATTCAGGTCTAAAGCCATGGAGAGTTCATTTCCAGTCACAAGGTGCCTCTCTACAGTCTCATTAAGCAAAATCAGGACCTTCTACTCAGCTCAGAATCCACTGCAGTCATCAGGGGATTGCCAGATGCCGATTAGTTTAAAACATTGTGATTCATTCATAGAATTGGATGAAGAGTGGCTACCTGAACAAAATGTAAGTTTTGTGAAGGAAAAAGAAGAGGAACATGGCCTATAGCTTAGGTGACCAAGAGTGTCCACTACATCTGATAACCACCAGAACTCCAGTAGAACTGTTCTTAAAAATAAAAAAATAAAAAGTGGGCAAAGGACTTCATCTCCACGGTCTGGGGACTATAGTCTGATGTGTGGATGAGTAAGTTATGGCATGTGGCCTATGGAAGAAGAAAAGAATTAGCCAAGCAGCAGAAAGTTGAAGGAATATTATTGGGGGAGGAGAGGATAATGTTAGTAGTTGCCATGGTTGTAAAAATTTGTAGTGAGATAATGATGAAGAGATTTCCCAAGCATAAGAGAACTTAGTGTCTTGTTAATATTATTGAGAGAATATACATACAAGTAACAGAATTTTAAAATGAAATAGAATAAAACACACTAAGATTCAAAATAGTGCTTTACCTATGACAGGGGAGGCAGACGCTCAAAATGTAAGTTACTGGTGCATTTTAGTTGGTGAATTTAGTGGTCGGTTCACAGGTGCCCATCCTATTATAAATAAACAAACATGAGGGCAGTGGATAGCTCAATGATGATGTATATCGAACCACAGACTATGATTAATGCAGTGCAGGGCACATGCTCTCCAAACAAAGTGTGGGGAAAGATTTGAAGTAGTCTTTACACGTGGCATTGTGTAAAACCTCTGTATACACACACCCCTCTACCTGCAGCAAAAATCTTTCCCCCCTCCCTTCCTTCCTTCCTTCCTTCCTTCCTTCCTTCCTTCCTTCCTTCCTTCTTCTTTTCATACATCAAATCAGACCCAAGTTACTATTCTGCAGCTTTTTTTCCATTTTTTTATTGCGTGGACACCATTCTTTATTCTTTCTACTGGCTACACTGTATTCTGTTGTATGGATGTCCTAAAATGGATTTAGCCTGTACTATATTAGTCAAAATGCACATTGTTTCTAGTTGCCCCCCCCTTCTAAACTGTTATTTGTCAGAATTATTTGGGACAAGAACAAATGTCTCTCACTGACAAAGACATGTCACTTCCCATTAGGAAAAGTCAGCATCTGCCTCAAAGCAAGTAATACCCATGACATTACTTGCCCTGGGTATGGTAGAGCTGAGGCAGCATTAAAGCTTCCTCCCCTTGGATCAGTGGAGACAGAAGCATCCTGTCTGGCCCTCCTCAGATCAATTTCTCCAGAATAAGAGTAAGTTAGTTTTTACTGCAGATAAAAGGCATGTGTGTGTATAGACAGAGGTTTTCCAGAGTACCACATAAATCCCTGAGAAGCAACAACCCATCAAACACCCTGAACATCCTCTGAAGGCTGTGAAAAGGTATGTTGCACTTGAGTTGTTATTAACACCTGATAACTCATTAAAACTAGACTAATTATCAACAAGCAGCAGGGTCCTTTCCCACTCTAAATGCACCAGCTCCGTTTGGAAATGATGACTGAATTAACCCCGGAGAGTCAGCTGATGGCCTCCTCCTATAGCCCTGTTCATTTTGGAGGCTAATTAGTTCTTCTTTGTTCATCAGCTGCCTTGGATAAATAAATAACCAGGCCACATGCTTTCCTCCACCTGATGTGTGAGCCTTTCTGTAGAATATGATGATAATAATGTTGACAACAATGGTCATTGCATATTGAACCACTTAGTATGTGCTATGTATTTTACATAGATGGTCCCATTGAATTTTGTTAATATAAATATGAAAACAGGCACAAAGAGCATAAAGTCATTATTGATGTCATGCAGCTAGCATGAGTGTCCAAAGGTCTGTCTGCTAAAGCCCAAGGCTCACAGCCAAATAAATTGGTCCTGACTACGTGGAGAAAAAATTAAAATGAGCACTTTGTTACTGAGATGTCCTGGGATTATATGTATATGTTTTCACTGTCTAGCTCTCTGCTTAGCACATAGTAGGTGCTCAATAAAATTTTTCACATGAATGAAGAAAACTTGGTCCCCTTACAGTGTCTTCTGTGGATTACAGAAAGTTAGCCAAGGACAAAGTACTGTGATTCAGCTGGAGTGAGTGGACTCATTTTCCACTCCACAGGTGGTACAACTTGGTGAGTCAGCCTCAGGAAATTCACGTGTTCTTACATGGATCTGCTTTCTTTACAGGCCAAACCTTTCAGACAAGGCTGAATAGCAGCTCAAATGCATAGAACCTCAAATATTCAATATTCCTTCCCCAACATCACAGAGCGATGTCATAACAAAATATCCTCCAATCAGGGAGGACAAAAAAGAGTGTGTAACTATCCAAAATGAAATCAACAAAAAACATAATTTATGAAATTATGAAACCTAAGTCATGGTTTGATTTATTCTGTAGTCATGTAAACATCACAAACTTTTCAACAACACAAACAAAAAAATTCCTCTCAATAAGAAGAAAGTTAATCAATCATGGTATAACCATGAAATTAAACACTTTAAAGCTATTAAAAAGTAAAATTAACACATATTTAAAATCAATAAAGATGTTTTGATAATTAAATGAAGTCAGTAACAAAACACAAGACATATATAATTCAATTTTTTCTACACAGTATACAGTATAAAATTAGAAGAAGAATCTGGAAGGACACAGGATAGAGGAAAATGTTAACAGGTTTTTAGGCATGGTGAGCTTATGGTTGATTTTTTAAAATTTTTTACTTGGCATATCTATAGTTTTTAATCTTTATAGAATAAATATGTATTGATCATTGGATTAAAACTAAATTAAACCTGTTTTGGTAGTGGTGTTTATTTGAACAGAGGCCTAGAGGGAAGAACTCAGTCATGGTCCAAAGCAGACCCAGAAAAGGACATCAGAAGCTGAAAATTCAGCTGTGAAAACTGCCCTAACTCCATGAGAGCTTAGTTGGGAATCAGAAATGGCTGAAATTGGTAGAATAGGTTTTAGGACTTCACTCTACTGTGATTCACAATAATTTCCCCAAAAACCTATTATAAATAATTTTCATGTCAATGAAACACATGTTGCTCATAGATATCTAAAAACATCTGGAAAAAACAGCCAGTGTTTGCCTGCATTTAGGTGTCATTTCACCAGCCTTCCAAAGGACTTTCTTCAGTGTATTAGCTATCAGCTAGCTCTCCACCTGCACAATTCAGTCTCCCCAAAGATATTATGTTATGGAAAAGGAACAAGTCCAGAAGTCAGGAGAGGTGGCCCAGCTCTGCTACTAGGGCTGCGTGACCTTGGGCAAGTACTTCCCCATGGACTCAGCTGCTTGAGCTATTAGACCAAATCAATAAGATTCTCTCCTTCAGGAATTTGAAACTTGGAAACTGAGACTGGGAAGTGAGACACATTGACGGTAAAACTGAAGAGGCAGACCATGAATTTCATCTATTGCTGAGCTTCCCAGAGTGATGCTGGTATTTCCCTTTCTAACAAACTCTTCCTTCATTCCATGATATCCTCTTCTTTCCTAAAAGTAAATGGCTGAGCTTCGATTAGCCAAGAGTCCATTTCTGTTGCTTAGAACCAGCCGAGACTTTGCTACTGTGACTCAGATGAAAGGAAATCCTTCCTGCCCAGCATGAAGGGAATTGGTAAGTCAGGCAAAGGAGTCTAACCCACAGGGAATGGCTGCCACAGACAGCAGCTGTCATCCTTGTGCTAAGAGGCAGGGACCCAGCAGGGCAAGCTGTCACATTCAGTAAGGATTCTCAGTCAGCCCAGCCATGCTCTCTGAGTATCCAGGCGTGAATCCCCCTGGGGTAAGGGAGCAGAAAGAAGTGACAGTGAACATGATGGGTAGTCTACTCTCCCAGCTTCCCCCATCTGGCTGACCATGTGCCTACCCAAAGCCACACCTAGCTGACTTATGTGCCAGCCATACCCAGGGCACTGATTTCTTTCCTCTGTGACTTTTATAGCTGCTGTTGGAATCTCCCTAACATAGTGGTTCTCAAACGGGGGCATTTTTCCTTCCAGGGGACATTTGACAATAATGTTGCCACAACTTGGGGTGGAGTATTACTGGCATCTATTGGGTTGATACTAGAGCATTCATTTCCTATTGCAGCTGTAACAAATTACTACAAACATAAAGGTTGAAATAAACACAAATTTATTATCTCACAATCAAGGACATCAGAAAACTGACAAGTCCCTAACACTGTGTTCTTTCTGGCGGCTGTAGGGAAGAATCTGTTTCTTTGCATTTTCCAGCTTCTAGAAGCCCCCTGCATTCCATGGCTCATGGCACCTTCCTCTACCTTCAAAGCCAGTAGCCATAGCATCTTCTCTTTCCTCTCTACTTCCATCATCATACCACCTTTTCTCTTATAAAAACCTTGTGATTATATCGGGCCCACCTGGATATTCCAGGATAATCTCCCCATCTCGAGATCCTTAATTTAAATCATATCTGTGAGAGTTTTCTCTTGTTTTGTTTTGTTTTGTTTGCCATGTAAAGTAACATACTCACAGACTATAGGAATTAGGACATAAACATATTTGGTAGGGTCATTATTCTATCTCCCACACCAGAAATACAGCTGGACATCCCACAGTGCGCACAGCAAAGAATAATAAGGTTTAAAATGTCTTTAGTACAGAGGGTGAGAAACCTGCATGTTCTGATACCATTGCAGGTAGGTCCCCCATGTGCCTTAACTAAATACCACTTCTTAATGTGAACTACAACTACAGACCCACTACTCCTTGCTTCCCATCAATCTAAAGCACTCCTTAAATTTTAAAATAGTTGTGAAGATTGTTCAGCCCAAGTAAGTAGCAGAAATCCTGTTTCCCTAAAAAGTTTAAAAGCAGCAGGAAAAGAGAGTCACTGCTGAGCCTTTGTCATGACTGCTATGACTTGGAGGGGTTAGGCTTTATGTGTCTGGGAGTTACTCAGAACAAAAGGATCGAACTGCCCAAACTTTGGGATAGAAAATGAAGAGTAATAGCAGAAAACAGCCATTACCAACCCAGTCCCTCTTCCCTGACAATTCCTTTTTTTCCTAGAAGCAAAAGTCTGTAGGAAGGGGAAAGCGAACTAATGTTGGTTTTGCACCCACCAGGAGCCAAGCACTGGGCTGTGTGCCTTGCATATGCCACCCTGCTAGATCAGGGTTCTGATTCCCATTTTAACTTGAGCAGACGGCATCTCTGAGAAATGAAAATTTTGACCAGGATTTTAGGGCCATTAAATCATGGATTGAAATTCAATCTGCATTGCTTCAAAGCCTATAGGTTTGGGGACAAGGCATTTGCTATTCCTTCCACATGCCACCTCAGAAATACCTTCTACAACCTTAGTCAAGTGAAAAGGACACCCAAAAAGTAAGATGACTTCCCTAATGAAACAAAGCAGGAGTCTGCAAACTTTTATTTGAAAAGGTGAGTTAGTAAATATGCTGGGCTTGGTGAGCTATATTATCTCTGTTTGCAATTGCTCAGCTCTGCTGTTGTTGGGCAAAAGCAGCCACAGACTGATATGTAATGAATAGGTGTGGCTGTGTTCCAATAAAACTTTATTTATAAAAACATTCAGTGACCAGATCCAGCTCTGGAGCCATAGTTTGCCCCCTAAGCTTTAAAATTCCCAAAACAGCCTTTACCTTTCTCCTCAGCACTCTCTCTCTCTCTCTCTCTCTCTCTCTCTCTCTCTCTCTCTCTCTCTCTCTCCCCCTCTCTCTCCCTCTCTCTCCCTCTCTCTCCCTCTCTCTCACTGTTACACTGCTGGTCAGGATATGGATCCACACAGTCTTCTTTCTGGAAAGCAGTTTAACAATACAACCCAGCAGTTCCATGTCTGGGACAAGAGGGCAAAGGCAAAGATATAGAAATGTCCCTGCCACACTGTTTATGATGATAAAACAGTCTAACTGTTCATCAGTAAGGAGTCCTTCAACAAACTCTGACCCATGTTAATCATGCCATAACCATTCAATGGTAAAGTGTAGATTTACAGTTAGTGACATAGAAAGAAATCCAGGATGTATTTGAAAATTGGGTCATATGTATTATGTTTATAATGATCTTATTTTAATTTAAATAATGTGTGTACAAATACGTGCTGGTTAGTTATATGTGTCAGCCTGACTGGGCTAAGGGATGTCCAGGTAGCTGATGTGACATTAGGTCTGGGTATGTCTGTGAGGGTGTTTCTGGAAGAGATTAGTGTTTGAATCAGTTGACAAAATGGAGAAAGATGGTCCTCCTCAATGAAGGAAGGCATCATCCATCTACTGGTGGTCTGAATTTAAGAAAAAGGTGGAGGAAAAGTGAATTCACCCTCTCTGCTTGAGCGAGACACCCACTTTTTCTTGCCTTTGAATGACAATGCTCCTGGTTCTTGGGCATTCGGACTCAGACCAGAACTTACAAGATCTGCCCCTGATTCTCAGGCGTTCAAACTCAAGCTCAGCTACAGCACTGTCTTTCTCAGTTCTCCAGCTTAAAGATAATAGGTTGTGGGACTTCTCCACCTCCATAATCATGTGAGCCAATTCCTGTAAAAAATTTCCTCTATTTAAAAAATTTTTCCTTACCCCAAAACATTTTTCATTGTTTTAGAGAGAAAGGAAGGGAGAGAGAGAAACATTGATTGGTTGCCTCCTATCTGCACCTGGACAGGGGATCATAAGCACCTGAACTGTTGTAGCCCAGTGCTGCCCAGTTCCACAGTGGTGCATAGTAGGTGCTCAGAAAGCACATGCTGATGAGGGGAAAATATTACCAGTACATGCTTAAGCCACAGCATCAAGAGTTTCATTTATATATAAGGAAAGAATTTCTACAATAATGAGTGGTAAATCCAGGGAAATATAATAAAAACAGCATCTGGAACCATCTTTCCTGAAGATATTTTTTAAAGAATGGAGTTTTCTTATGAGCTTAGAATCAGGAAGGTTTTCCTTTAATATCTCACAAATACAGAAGCCATAAAAATATATATTTTATTACATAAAAGCTAAAATAAAAGTCATTGGACACAAAACCACCATAAGTAAAGTCAAAACACATATGACAAACCAACAAATAATGTTTGTGAAGCTTATCATAGAAAAGGGCTAATTTCCCTTAATGTGTAAAAATCAATAAGGAAAAGAGCATACTAATAGAAAAATGAGGAAAAGATAAAGATAATTTGTAAGCAAAGAAATACAAGTGATTCTCAAACAAATGAAAAATTTTTCTATGTTATTCCTAGTAAGAGAAATGCAAATTAAAACCATGCTGAGATATCAATTTTCACCTATCACTGGCAAAATTAAAAAGAATCTAATAATCCACTGTGGTTGATGTAACTGTAGGGAAATAGACACTCTCAGACATTGCTGGGGATGGAGTGTAAATTGGTACAGTTGCTATGGAGAATATTTTGACAGTATCTACAAAAAAGTATATCATTTGGTTTAAGTATTCCATGTTTAGGAATTTATCCCATAGATATATTTGCACATGAGCAAATTATACAGGTATTGAATTATTGATTGTAGCTTGTTTATAATAGCAAAAGAGTGGAAACAGGCCAAACATCCGTCAGTGGGAGATGGCTTAAGTGAACTATAATCTACTATATAGTACACTCTGTAGATGCAGAAGAAAGAATAAGAAAGTTCGCTGTGTACTGATATGGAAAGGTTGCTGAGATCTATACTTAAAGAAGGAAAAGCAAATAACAGAAAAGTGAGCATCTTCTTTGTTAATAAAAAAAGGAAGAGAATATATGCATGTGTATGTACACATACTTAGCTTGCATATACATATTTCTAGAGTGGTTCATTTGTTGCCTCAGGGCAGGGGAGATAGTAAATGGAAAAGCCAGAGAACTATCGCTATTTCTCCTTTTGTGTGTTTTGAAGTTCAAACTATGTGAAAGTATTACCTATTAAAAAAAATGGAGGCTTTCTACTTCAGAGGTTTCCACACAGTATTCTCACAGTCAGAGGTGCTCTGCTCTTAACTCACACACACACACTCCTCCTCCCAGAAATACCTTGTGTGTCTTTAAGAACTCTGGTCAGATGTTACTTTCTCCAAGAAGTCTTCCCTGACCAGCCCCATTTCCTCAATGGAAAGTGAGCTAGCTCTATATCTATTTGCAGTACCCTGTGACACTTATCACAGTTTGTATCCATTAGTAATTATTTAATATGTCTCCTTTACTGGAGATACCACAAGCCACCACAAGAGTTCACCAGTGGTACCCTTGCACCAAGCTGAGCATCTGCCACATAAGACATGCTTATAACAAGCTTTCTTCCTTTGGAAGGGAGGTACTTTGGACTGAATGTTGGTGTCCCCTCAGCACTCATATGTTGAGCCCTGGCTGTGACTCAGTTGGTTGAGCATCATCCTGCAAAATGAAGGGTCACCAGTTCATTCCTGGTGAGGGCACATGCCTGGGTTGTGAGTTTGGTCCCAGGAAGGGGTGCATGCTAGAGGCAACCGATTGATGTTTCTCTCTCACATCAATGTTTCTCTTTCTCCCTCCCCTCTCCTCTCTCCAAAAAAAATAAATAGTAATCTTTTTTTAAAAATCATATGTTGAAGTCTTAACCCTCATGTAATGGTACTAGAAGGTGAAGCATTTGGGAGGTGATTAGGCCAAAAAGGTAGGCCCCTCATGAATGGGATTAGTGTCCTTACCAAAAGGACCCCAGAGAGCTAGCTAGCTCTCTTTCCACCATGTGAAGACACAAGAAGAAAATGACCATCTGTGACCTGAAGTGGGCCCTCTCAAGAACCCGACCATGCCGGCACCCTGAACTTGGACTTCCAGTCTCCAGAACTGCGAGAAGTAAATGTTTGTTATTGAAGCCACCCACTCTGTACTTTCTTTTTACAGCCACCTAAGCCAACTAAGACAGGAGGAAAGAAAAAAAAGGAATAATAATAACAACAATGACAATAACAGTTATTGTGCACCTACTGTGAGCAAAACAGCGGTCTAAGTGTTTCACACCTACTAAGACATTTAATCACCACAACAAATGGGTCCTATAATTGCCAGCATTTTACAGACAAGGAAACCAAGGTTCAGGGAAACTAAGCTTCCTCCCCACAGTCACCAGGCAGGGCCAGGATTCAAATGGGCAGTCTGGTTTTAGAGCACATGTGCTTAGCCCCTAGAGGCAAAGAAAGATAGGGAGAGAGAGGAGGAAAAAAGGTTCCCCAAAGCAGGAGAATGGAGTATCTTACTGACCCCTCTAGTGTGGGACTTCACCAGGCCAGAAAACTGCCTGGTCCTTGGGAAGCTATATGGACATCACTACCAAGAATTCTATTATATATGAAACACTCTTAAACTAACAATATTAGACCTCAACAAAGAGACAGCAGTCTTGAAGTATGATAGCATTCTTTTCTAGAGGAGCAGGCAGCATGCATTGTCAATAAATACACTATCTGATGTAGGGTAATAGGCCTCACTGAATTAATGATGATGGAATAATTACCATGACAAGCAAGACAGAAGGGAGACTAGGGGTTCTAACCGAGGATAACTGCAGAGCTGGGCAAGGATGGAAGTTTTGATTTTGGGACTATGGAAACTTCCCTGAGATTAGAAATGTGTTATTTATTATTTTAAGCCAATGGCATCTACCATGACTTGCCTGAGTTCTCTGCACATCGACAGGAAGTTATCTGCAGGACAGGAAATATTAATAAGAGAAGCAGAAAGAAATTGAAAATTTTTAAAAAGCAGAGGAGTTCTGATTTCTGTCATTCCTTTTCAAATAGGATTTGACCCTAAAAAAAATGGGGATTCCATCTGGATAGCCACAAAAGCAATAAAAATAATTATCATTTATTGAACCCTTACATCCAGCCATGCTCTGTTGTAAGCATTCTTTACACTTTACCCCATTGAATTCCCAAAATAATTTGATGGAGTGGGAATAAACATGTTCCCCTATTTTATAAGATAACTGAGGTTCAGAGAAGCAAAATGACTTGCCCAAGGCCACACAACTAGGGAATTGTAAAATGGTTCTAAACTAGAGTTAAGAAAGCAAAGCTTCAGAATAATGCCCAGAAAAGAGTCATTTCTGAGGAAGGAGGTAGATTAAAGAACATATCAGGATAGGCCTAGGTATAATTTGTTGATGAGCATGAATTTCATTTGATTTAATAATGATTTACTGGATGTCTCTCATGGGCCCAGCACAGTGCAAGGCCCCTCTTGTAGGTTGTTTTCCCCAAAGATGGCCACAATAGCCCCCCATACCACATGTTCTTATAATTGTTACCTTGATATTCTTTGTGTTGAGTGATGGAATTTATGATCCCTCTCTCTTGGACCTTAGCAGCTGCCTCAGTCAATAGACTATAGTAGAAAAAATGCTATTTGACATCCAGAGACAGATCATAAAGTTTATATGCACTTCTTCCTTGCTCTCTTAAAAGGCTCATTCATTCTTGGACCCAGCCGCCATATTGTGAGGAAGCCCAAGTAGTCCATGTGGAGATGCCACATGGAGGTGTTTCAGATGTAACTAGCTGCAGTCCCAGGTAACAGTCAGAATGAAACACAAAAGATGTCTCTAGATGACTCCAACTCCTAGTCATCATATCATCTTCAACTTTTAAGTTTTTTTCCCACTGAGTCCCTGGACATTATTAAACAGAATAAGCCATCCTGTCTACCTGGTCTGAATTCCTGACCCATGGGATCCATGAGAATCATGAAACTGTTGTTTATGCCACTAAATATTGGTGTGATTCCTTTTACATAGAAATAGTAATCAGATGAGCCCCATAAAGTAATTTTTTAAAGTGTATGATATAGGAACTACCCTTCCATCTAACTTAAAAAATAAGACTTCTATGACAGAATTTAAATCAAAAGACAATGTGCTTAATAATAGCCCAAAGGTGGAAATAATTTAAGTTTCCATCAACTTATGAATGGATTACCAAAATGCAGTATAGCCATACAATGGAATATTATTTGACCATAATAAGGAATGAAGTACTGATGCATGATACAGTATGGATGAACCTGGAACACTTTATGTATAGTGAAAGAAGCCAGACACAAAAGGCCACACAATGTATGATGCTATTAATATGCAACATCCAGAATGGCCAAATCCATAGAGACAGAAAGTAGGTGAGTGGTTGCCAAGAGAATGGAGACAGGGGAAAATGGGAAGTGACTGTGGAATGAGTAAAGAGTATCTTTCTAGGGTGATGCAAATATACCAGAATTACATAGTGGTAAGAGTTGAAAAATCTTGGAAATATAATAAATGCACTGAACTGCACACTCTTAAATGGTTAATGTTATGGGTCAAATTACATTAGAATTTTTTAAAAAGCAATGTGCCATATTAGAGCTTCTGTACAACTATAAACTTATAAGCATTGGGGTCAGTAAGATCTGGGTTGTCATCCGGGATTACTAATTTCTATTCTTGTGGACTTGGGCAAGTTCCTTGATTACCCATCCATAAAATGGGAATAAGAAGACTCACTTTGCAGGGCTGCAGTCAGGATTAATGATTGCATTTGTCAGAGGTTGTAGCAGAACTCATGCAGCATAAACCAACAGGGATTTTATTCAGGGTATCAGGGTCATTTCACAGAAACCCCAGTCACTAAGAAAAATTTGACCTCATAAGAAACTTGAACCAGGAATTATCAAAAGTCAATCTTGAGATTATTTCTGGCATGTGTGCAATGAATAGGGGAATTTCTTTAAAATTATCAACTCATAGAAAAATCAAGATTTTGCATCATATTTCAAAGATAATCCATTAGAATCACTTAGTCTTTGCAAAATAACATTTTTGTTCTTTCGAGTTAATTTGAATACCAAATAAGAGAAGACTGGGTATCTTAGCTGGTAGAGTTACAGAGTACTTAATGATCACAAGCTTGGAGCACAAAACCAACCTCCTGTAACAAATTTAGTGTATGACCTTAGGAGGACAGAGGACTTTTCTACAACAAACATTCAAGCAAATATAGTTTCCTATAACACACTTTTAAATCTCAAAGTTATAATAAGTTAACAATCCCAGACTCTTAAAACAATTTTTTAATTATACAGGAAAGTGCTAATAATAAAAAAGTTAATAAAAAATACAAAAAGAGAGAAAGCGTTTTCCTAGTTTATAAGTAAAATTAGAAAGAAACTGAACTCTATGCTGACAAGAGACAAAACTATATAGAGACTTTATTTAATTCTTTAAGATAGCTGCCCTCATATTTGATGCCCTTCTTTATTAATGTGAAGGTGTGATTCTCAGCCTAGACTCCACATTAGAATCACTGAATAGCTATTTAAAAATACCAGTGCCTAGGCCCCACCCAAAAAGCCTGATTTAAGATTTAACCTGCGTGAAGCAGGGACCAGCATGTTTGAGGGACAGCAAGGGGACCAGCATGGAAGAACAGAGCGGGTGATGGTGAGAGGGATGGGAGATGAGGAGGTTGACTTAAAGGGGCCAAGTCATGTATGTTCTTGTATGCCAGTGTGAACATGTTTGGTTTTACTCTTAATAAATGGGGAGCTATTTGGGAGGCACTTGGTTGCAAGCAATGTAAACCCAACTTCAATTGGCCTAAGCAAAACTGAGAAATTACTGGCTTTTCTGAATCCGTAGATGGGGCTGATCTAAGGTTCAACACTATTCTCTTTCTATCTCTCCCTCTCTCTCTCCCCTCAGGTGCTTTCTTTGGTGAAACAAGATCCATACCCTCAGCTGCCTTATGGAGAGAGCCATCTAGCAAGGAACCGAGGGCAGCCTGCAGCCAACAGCTAGCTAGGAACTGAGGCCCTCAGCCCAACAACTCTTAAGTTGCCAACAATCTTGCCAACAATCACATGAGTTTGGAAGTGGATCCTCTCCAAGTCCTTCCTGGAGATGTCTGAGGTCCTGTGGACACCTGGACTGCACCTGTGAGAGACCCTAAGGAGCCGGAGGATCCAGCACCCTGGCTCTTTACCCACAGAAATTCTGTTGTGTGTTTTTTTAAATTTTTTAAAATTATTTTATTGTTGTCCAAGTACAGTTGTCTGCATTTACTTCCCACACTGCTCCCCTAACCCCAGCCATCTCCATCTCCCTCCCTTGCTTCCACCCCCCTTGGTTTTGTCCGTGTGTCCTTTATACTTGTTCCTGAAAACCCTCCCTCTCTTTGCCCCATTATCCTCCCCCCACCTCCCCCTCTGGTTACTGTCAGATTGTTCTTAATGTCAATGTCTCTGGTTATATTTTGCTTGCTTGTTTGTTTCTGTTTCATTTTAAGCTAGCCAGTTTGGGGGTAATTTGTTATGCAGTAACAGAAAATTAATCCAGTAATTTAGACCAGGAGAGGGGTGGTAAAGATGAAGAGAAATGGGTTAGTTTCAAGTCTATTTTGGAGGTTGAAATGATATGTCTTAGTGATGAGTTGAATGGTGAGAAATCAGTATGAACCCTAGAATTCT
Source organism: Phyllostomus discolor (assembly GCF_004126475.2). Taxonomy (NCBI): domain Eukaryota; kingdom Metazoa; phylum Chordata; class Mammalia; order Chiroptera; family Phyllostomidae; genus Phyllostomus; species Phyllostomus discolor. The sequence goes on along the minus strand of NC_040905.2, from coordinate 99,985,168 downwards.
GTCTCCATAAGATGTGTGGATGGTGGTGCCATTTGTTTAGATAGAGAAGAATGGAAGATTAATGGGTTTGAAAGAGAGAAAGAAGAGTTCCTTTCTAAACACCTTAGTGTGAGGTACCTGTAAGATATCCAAGCAGAGGTGCCAAGTAGGCAGTCAGCTATGTGAGCCTGGAATTCAGGGAAGGGATAACACTCTGCCTCACTAAGCCTCAGTTTCCTTTTCTGTCAAAAGGAAAGGACTTCCACTTCATAGGCCCTCTACTCTGAGAAAAAGTTTTCCAGAACTAAAGTAATCCCAACCCCTAGCCAGGTAGATCTAAACTGAGGCAATTCCCAGGATTTGGGAACTGAAACTCAGAGGCACTAGGCATCTCTGTTGGCCCTTAAATCAGAGCAATTAGGAGTCATGGCTCAGTTAAGCATCTTTAGCCACATGTACCCAAAAATGTGCATGTACATTTGTACATAGCCACATGTACATGTTGCCCAGAGAGAATCAAGTAGGTGTGCCAATAGAGAGGCAGAGATGGTAAACATGTCACCCCTGAGAAAAAGAAATAGGGAGAGGCTGCCTTGGTCCCTGCCTGCCCAATCTGAGCTCCAGTGGCACTTTCTGCCTATGAGTCCCAGCACATAGCCATGTTTTGTTACAACAAATCCCCTTTGGTTCTTCAGCTATTTTGATGGGTTTGTTACTTGCCTCCAAAAAGCCCTGAAAAGACAGTGATAAAAAATAATTATATGTTTGCACCCACACATCAGGATTACCATGATGACTACCAAATAAGATCATATATTAAAGTGCCCTGTGAACCGTAAAGTATTATACAAAAACAGCAGCTATTGGCATTACTTTAACTATGCCTAATTGTACTGTTTAAAAATATATCTTTAGATTCACTGAGTAGCCATAGTGTCCAAATTTCAAACATCAGAAAAGCTACAGAAGAGTAGACCAGAGATCTAAAGTTGTGCTGTCCAATATAATAGTCACTGGCCATGTGTAGTCATTTAAATTTAAATTCCCAGTTGCACTAGCCATATTCAAATTGCTCAGTAGTCATATGTGGCCATGTGGCTACCAGCTGGGCAGGAAATACAGAACATTCCCATCATCACAGAAGGGCTGGTTTTATTATTGGAGCAGGGATCCCTCCCAGAGGAACAAAGGATGCTTTGTTAAAAAGCAACTGTGGAAGCAACTTCAAAAGAATGGGATCATGTCTCCCCACTCAAATCTCTAATTTATAGATAATATTTTTTAAAAATCTATCACTTTTGAGATCACCTACATAGTTTTATTTATATTTACTATTTCAGCCTATACCACTGGCTTGAATAAAAATCCCACACATCTCCCACCAATGTGTGAAGTCACTTCTTTTATTCTGACCTCATTCTAGCTACACAAGATTTACTGGGCTCTGCCAGGTGGCATCTGAGATTGGAAACTGAGCTAAATGACACTTCTTTCGGAAATCAGGTTCATCTTTTCAGCAAAAGTAAGCCTTCCTCCTTACTAATTGAAAGGAGGAACTTAAGGCCCACAATGAAGAATTCTATCACTATGCAATAGAGACCAGGCAACAGAATGACAACTTAAGAAACAGGTAACTCACACACAGGGGTGTCAGGCTCATGGTATGGCCATTTTAAGGATGAATTCACAGTGAGGGGGGAGTTAAAGATTTTATTTATTCATTTTAGAGAGGGGGGAAGGGAGGGAAAAAAGGAGGGAGAGAAACATTGATGTGCAAGAGAAAGATCAATCAGTGGCTTCTCGCATGTCCCAACTAGGGACCTGGCCCACAACCCAGGCATGTGCCCTGATAGGAAATCCAACCAGTGACCTTTCAGCATCTGGGATGATGCACAACCCACTGAGCTACACCAGTCAGGGTAAGTTTGCAATTTTGACAAGCATCAAATCCTTTTCAGAAGATGATATGAATATTGGAAACCACCTTTCACTGAGCACTAACTACATTAGAACTATTATGTTAAGTGTTTTCTGTGTATTACCTCAATCTTCACAGCAATCATGTGTGGTAGTTATTGTTATTTTCTGTTCTGAGATAAAGAAACTGATCTCAAAAAGGCTTATGACTTGTGCATCACACAGTAATTTGTAGAGACAAGAATCTCAAGTGTATTGGATTCCAGAACTAGCATGGATAATCACTAAGCAAAACTAACATACTCCCATCCTGTAACAAGAGTGAATAAACCACAGATCATAATCAGGGACTTTGAAGTGTATACACTTGCATAATTCCTTACATTGAAATTCTCTTGAAGCTTAATGGCCAAAGGAATGATCAACTACAGACAGTTTTTTCCCTTTACTGAAACCAGAGCAATAGGACAAATCCACAAGAAAAATTTTACTGTTAAGACTCCTTTTATAATACAAGATGGTCATAGTTTTCTTTTTTCTTTCCTGTTTCCTTTTTTCCATCCCAAGGGGAATCATCTGTAAGTATTTGCTGTAAAGGTTCAAACACCACAGCTATGTCTTTGAACAATGGGTTAAGAGAGTTGTCCACAGACAAGTGAACAAAGGAACACACTGTAGAGAAGCATTCAAACTAAAAATTTCTTTCAGCAATTTCTTTGGGAAAAATTAGTGCTGTGATTTAACCTGTTCAACCAAAGACTTTTCTTTTAACATTTTAACCTTGTATATGTTTTACATAGTTTCAAATTGCTCTCATATTCAGTATTTCTTGGTATTTCAATGTGTCCATTTCCCTCTCTATAAAAAGGAAGCAAGAAAGTGCTTATCCCAGAATCTGCTACATAGTTAAGGGCTAGATCTGTGGTGCTTGAATGATAATGTTGTTAATCATGTTATCATGATTAGCAGAATGAAATCCAGCATTCCATCCATCTACAATTCTATAGACCCAGTAGAGAATCCAGAATTTCTACAGTATATACGAGCAGCAACCCAGCTGGAAGTAGAAGATGGGGCTCTGGTCTGGAATTGTGTTTGGGGAGGTGCAGCTGATGGGCTCTGAAGGAACTAAAACCATCCCTCTGCTGCTGCTGTTCTGTCCTTTCAGACAAGGCAAGTGCTCTTACCACTATCTGACAGGTAAGAAATTTGGGCTGGCAAATCTTAAATGACTTCTCAAATTACAAGATAAGGTATGGAAAACTAGACACTTTAGAAAGTACTGAGCAGCACTGAGGTAGAGACTTTGCCCATCTTGTTTAATATCTAACTCCAGGACACAGTAGATGCTTGACCCAGATCAGGTTCCCAACAAACAAAGCCTCAACCAAAGATTCTGGTGCCCTGATTTATCTAGGAGGTGCTCAAGGAGAGAGAAAGTGAGGAAAGTGAGATAGGAGAGCAGAAGAGATGGGCAAAGATATGGGTTCATCAGAAACGTGGCCTCATTCTGATTTTGGGGGGATCTCTGGAACATGAATGACACCACAGAGTTATCCAACCTGTGTCAAGGGGTCAGCCTTTTGGATACCCTCTCTGTTGGCAGTGGGCTGCCTTCTGAGAGAGTGCAAAGAGTAACCTCCTAGGTATTTCTAAGCACCATCAGCTGACCACATCTCCCTGGAGAAGGAGAAATAGTCAACACTCATAATACCTGGGGGATGGGTGCATTGGCCTCCTTAATGGGATCCAGGAGGAAAACAAATAGTGTCCAGGACACTGCTCAATAAAAATTTGCTGGGCTTCTGGTCAAGATGGCAGAGTATACTGTGCTCACCTTCTTCCATGACCACATCAAAATTACAACTAATTTATAGAACAACCATCACAGAAGGGGATGAGAAATAGAGCTGGTCCCACAGTCAAGTGTGGTAGATAAGAACCAGGAGGTATATCTCAACTGCAGAGGTCACCCCTGAGAAGCAAAGAGTTCCAGCCCCACACCAGGTCTCCCAGCCCAGGGTTCCAGTGCCAGGAAGAGGAGTCCCATAACTTCTGGCTATAAAAACCAGTGGATTTTGTGGCTGAGTGAGACAGAGGACTTCTGGAGTCCTAGGCATTCCTCTTAAAGGGCCCGTGCATATGCAGCAGCTCAAAAGGCACCAGGGACATATGGGGAGGAATTGAATTGTCTGGTTTCAGGACAACAACTGGAGGGGCAGCTTTCTCCCAGACAAAAGTGCTGACAGAGACCATTCCTTTTTTCAGCCCTCCCCATGCAGGCGCAAACAGGCACAATATCTGAGTCTCCATTAACATGGCTAACACTGTTTTCCCTCACCCCACCCCAATTCCCCCAAATACTGTGATTCCCTCAGTCCCCAGCCCAAATAAATTGCACACCCATCCAAGCTGCTTCCAGTGACCTTTCCATGCAAACAACCTGTCTTGGCTCACGCTGTGATTTTCCTAAAATCTTTCAAAGGTTCACAAACCACAGACAAGTAGCAGCTGACCTTGGCATGCTCTGTGTCTCTTGCTAAACAGCCGTAAGCCCAGCTATAGTGGTAGCCGGCCTCAGTTTACAAATTAGCCTCTCCCAGGCACCTTTAAGCCCAGCAGAGGTAACAACCATCTGCAGATCACTTTGTAGTTTACATCAAGTAACCTCAGCAGGGCGGGTAGTGGCTAACCTTGGCCTGAACCTCCAAAGAGGCCCAAGAAAAACCACACCCAGTAGCCAGTATCAGATCACACCAGAGCATCACTCAACCACCCCCAAAAATGACACACTCAAAGGGCAGACTTGGCAGGCACCAGAGCCTCACTGAAGCAAATTCTGTTCCACAGGGTCAGCCCCTGCACAACAGTTCCTGCACTGCAGTCATGGCCAGTCCTGACAACCAATCAGCGTGACAGTCAGTCTCTCCAACTGATGTGCCAATAGCAATCAAGTCTCAACTACAATAAGAGGGCACACACAAACTTCACAAGAAATATACATGGAGCACCTGTTCAGGTGACCAGGTAGACTGTGCCACTGGGCCCCACAGGACACCTACTATGTACAACCAGGAAACATAGCAGCTCTACCAAATAAATAGAAACAAACATAGGGAGAAAGCCAAAATGAGGAGACAAAGAAACATGTCCCAAATGAAAGAACAGAACAAAACTCCAGAAAAAGAACTAAACAAAATGGAAGCAAGCAATCTACCAGATGCAGAGTTCAAAACACTGCTTATAAGGGTGTTCAAAGAGAACTTCATCAAAGAGATAGGAAACATAAAATAGAACCAGTCAGAAATTAATAATACAATAATCAAAATAATGAATATCTCACAGGGATTCAATAGTAGAGTAGAAGAAGTAGAGTATCAAAGCAGTGATTTGGAAGATAAGGTAGCAGAAAACATTCAATCAGAATGTTAAAAAGAAAAAAGAATACCAAAAAAACAAGGATAATTTAAGGAGCCTCTAGGACAACTTCAAGCATTCCAACATTCGCATCATAGGGGTACCAAAAGAAGAAGAGAAAGAGCAAGGAATTGGAACCTACTTGAAGAAATAATGACAGAAAAGCTTTACTAACCTTGTGAAGGAAAAATACATACAAGTCCAGGAAATGCAGAGAATCCCAAACAAGATGAATCCAAAGTGGTACACCAAGACACATCATAATTAAAATGCCAAAGATTTTTTTTTAAAGAAAGCCTTAAAAACAGCAAGAGAAAAGCAATTAATTATCTACATGGGAGCTCCCATAAGTTTGCCAGTTGATTTCTTCACAAAACCTTTGCAAGTACAAAAATATTCAAAATGATGAAAGCAAGGACCTACAACCAAGATCACTTTACCCAGCAAAGCTACCTCTTAGAATCAAAGGACAATAAAGAGCTCCTCAGACAAGAAAAAGCTAAAGGAGTTTATCGCCACCAGATCAGTATTAAATGAAATATTAAGGGGTCTTCTTTAAGAAGAAAATTAAATAAAATATGAATAATAATTGCATATTTATCAACAATTACTTTAAATGTAAGTGGGTTAAATGTTCCCATGAAAAGACATATGGTGGCTAAATGGATAATGAAACAAGACCCTCACACATGCTGTCTACAAGAGACTCACTTCAGATCGAAAGGCACACAAAGACTGAAAGTAAAGAAGTGGAAAAAGATATTTCATGAAAACAGATACAAAAAATAAAAAAGACAGGTAACAACGCTTATACCAGAAGAAAATAGACTTTAAAACAGAAGCTATATAACAAGAGATAAAAAACCTAGCAATTTCATTTCTGGGTATTTATCTGAAGAAACCCAAAACACTAATTTGAAAAACATCCTCATTGCAGCATTATCTACAATAGCCAAGATATAGAAGCAACCTAAGTGTCCATTAATAGATGGATGAATAAAGAAGAGATGGTACATGGATACAATGGAATTTGACTCAGCCATAAAAAAGAATGAAATCTTGGCATCTGCTGCAACATGAATGGATCTAGACAGGTATTATATTAAGTGAAATAAGTCAGAGAAAGACAAATACCATATGATTTTACTTATATGTGGACTCTAAAAAAATAAACAGCTCTGTCACAGTGGCTCAGTTGTTTGGAGCATCATCCCTTATGCCAAAATGTTGTAGGTTTGATCCCCAGTGAAGGGATATACCTAGGTTGTGGGTTCAATTCCAGGTCAGGGCACATGTGGGAAGCAACCAATCAATGTTTCTCTCTCACATTGATGTTTGTCTCTCTCTCTCTCTCCCTTCCTTTCTCTCTAAAATCAATAAATATATCCTAGGGCGAGGAATTTAAAAATAAACAAATAAACAAAACAGAAATAAAATCATAGATACAGGAAATATTTTAATAGTTGTCAAATTGGACGGGGTTGGGGGATAGGTGAAAGGGAAAGTGATTGAGCAGTACGCGTTGGTGATCACAGAACAGTCACAGGGATGCAAAGTACAGCACAGGGAATACAGTCAGTAATATTTTAATAACTATGTATGGTGTCAGATGGATACTAGACTTACCAGGGTGATAACTTTGTAAGTTATATAAATATCTAACCACTGTGTTGTATACCTGAAACTGATATAATATTGTATGTCAATTATAGTGGAAAAATAAAAATTATTTTAAAAAATACATTGTTGGATGCATGACTCAAACTAGAACACAATTTTGCTCTATGCACAAAATAGGACTTTCATCCTACAAAATTTTATAACCATCATCTCTAATTCAGGAACCTTGCCCAGCACAACTCAACAGTATTGAGCACAACCTGCTTGGCAAGGGTCACATCTAACCAGGTTTAATTATCACTTTGGAAGAGGAAGGACATTGTTGCTGAGGTTTTGAGCTACAAAAATAATACCTTCACCCATCAGCCAAGACCACTACAAATTAATGGTTGCATTGGGGTTTCATCTGACACCTGAATAAAGCCAATTTACATCAAGGGGCCAGAGACATAACATGAAAATTCCACTAGAATTTTATCTTCCAGAGAGAGTATTTGCTTCTCACATTCTTGAACCACCCCTGGGCTGAGAATTCAAACTGGGGACCAATACACCTTTCATACCAAATTGGTCTTAAAGTGAGATTGTGTGGTATAATCATTACTGGCAGGAGGAACCAAGCCAGGTCTTTCCACCTTTTTTTCCTTTTAATTATACCTGTTCACTCAGTGCTCAAATGCCCTGCCATCCTAGCTAGAACTGCTTCCTGCCCCCTCCTGCCACCAGGCTGTCCTTTCTCTTCTCAGTCCTATAAACAGAAGTGGCCATAAGTGGGAGGGAAGACTTGCAGAGTGGAGGGTTACAAGGCAACCTTTCCAAAAAGGAGAATTCTGATTCATTTTCCACACTGCAGCCAGCATGAGCTTCTGCAAAACTGCTGATGTTGCTTCCCTGCTTAAACCCTTCAATCTTGGGACAAAATGCACAATCTTTAACAGGTCCCATAAGAACTGGTATAAGATGGCCCAATACCTGCTCTCCCTCACTCACTCACCATCCTCTAGCCACACCGGATCTCTTTCACTTCTTCAAACGTGACACTCTCCAATCTGTCACAGCCTTTGCAGACGCTGCTTCCCCTGCTGGAATGTTCTCACCTCTGGTTACTCCTTCACAACAGCCTAAATGCTATTTCCCTGGTTTCCATGTCTAATCCAGGTTTGCTCTGGAGTTGTCACAGTACTTTTTCTTCATAGCGTATCACAATTTGTTAACTACAGTTTGTTTGTGAGTTCTCCAATGCAGATGCACCAGGGAAAAAAAGGTCTTCTTTTGATGATTAGGAAATGCCTGTATGTTATTCAAGTATTTCTTGGCTCAGAGAGAAAAAGGGGCCAATCTCTCATTTTACAGATGGGGAAGTTGAAACTGGGAAGGAAGCATTTACCTGAGATCACATGGTTGGTTGGTTGGTTGGTTGGCTGGCTTTTTAAGGCAGAGTTGGCAGTTTTCCCTGTAATATTACAACCCTTTTGTAAATTCCCTGCATTACCCTCATTTTACCTCTAGGGATTACTGTCTCCCAGATTTATTGCTGGCCAGGGGAGAACACAACTGAGTGAAGAAACACATTTAAACCTTGTAAGGGTCCTACAGATACTGCTGACATCATCACCAACCTCTTCTAAGAATTCCTTCCTTACATTCCTGAAATCATCATACTTCCCATCCTTACCCTTTCCTGACATCACTCCAAGCATATCTTTAAAAAGCATATCTTTATCTTTAAAACATATCTTTAAAAAGCATATTAAATAAAACACTTGGTTGACATAATAATGAGATAGCTAGCCTTTGCTTGTCACCTACTGTAATGTGTCGAGCTCCATGCTAAGAAGTTACACATCATAATCTTATTCCCTTGCAACAGCTCTACAAGACAGGCTGGGCAGATGTTGCTGTTATTGGGGGGATAACGTCTTGCCCAATATTAGATAGCTGGCATGTGCAGAAGCCTGGTTTTATACCCAGCTTGATCAGCCTCAAAAGTTCACAGACTTCATCACACCATGTCACTCTAATGCAACCAATTCCATAGTGGAACAGAGTCCTTGCTCCTTTCAGCTGCAGGAATGATCTACTAAATCCCCCACCCACAACAATCTCCCCAGGATGTATGTCTGCCTTCATGACCTGAGACACCCTAATAGAGCAACCATCAACCTAGTAAAAAGTAAACAGAAACAATGCAAAGCCTAATAGAAACCCGGCGTTCTTGTTGAATATCCCCAAATACACATAAACCCATGTACAGAAAGGAGGCTCACTCTGTAACCAACACTTGTTGGCTGTTGACTGCCCGGCATCTTCTTTTGAGAATTGTGCCCCTTTATCTTTTTGAGGTTTTTAAGAATGTTTTTAGTTTGCATGCAGTAAAATTCACTCTTGGTGCTGTGCATTCTGTGGCTGAGCAGCACTGTAACTGACACACAGAACAGTTCCATCACTCTGAGGTATCCCCTTTTGCTGCTGCTTTGGAGCTCCCATTCCCTTTTTTCCCCCATTAAAGCCACTGTTTGGGACAACAGTGAACAGAAAGAGAATGATAGAAGGGACCTTTGTTCCATCCTGAAATCCGAACTCAAGCAGAAAAGAGAAGACTGAAGATAGTTGGGTTCTCTCCTTCCAGCATCGTGATGAGGGACAACAGCCCCTACTACTTAGGACCCCTGACTTTTCCAGATGTGTCCTGTCACCACTTTTCATGCTGTGGTACCACAGAAACCATCTATTTGATATTTGTCTCTGATTCCTGGCACAGACCTCCTAAAACCTTGGAATTCTCTGAGTGATAGGAATGTCTTTTGTTTTTCATTACAAGCCCATAGAAGCATCCCTGAATTTTTGCTAATGGAAGGCACAAGGGATGGAGATGGAGTTAAATTACCAATGGCTAATAATTCAATCAACCATGCTGAAGGAATAGAACCTCACTTTAAAAAAAAAAACCTTTGACAAGCTTGTAAACACACTTATGTGACAGAAGGGTGGCACACTCTAATTTCACAGGGACAGAAACACCTGTACTCAGAAACCCTAGCCTTGCCCTATGTACCTCTTCATCTAGCTGTTCATCTGTATATTTTATAATGTACTGTAAGAATGAGGATAGCACTTACCTGAATTCTTTGAGTCCTTCTAGAAAATTACTAAACCTGAAGAGGATGTTGTGGGAACCCTCAAATTTGTAGTTGGTTGGGCCTGTGGACCCCATTTGTGGTTGAAGTGGAGGCACTATTCTGTGGGGTCTTTGCTAATTCCAGATAGATAGTGTCAGAACTGAATTGAGCTATTTGACACTCAGTTGAAGTCAGAGATTCAAATTGGCATTGATGATGTATTTGGTTGATGATAGAAATGACATCACGCATGCACTTGCTGGTGTGGGAGGCATTTTTGTACTGCCTAGACAAGTGTGAAGCAGAGAGGTTGAGTGTTTTTAAACACTGCAGAACTAGAGTGACAGTTTAAAACCTGGGTTTGTCTCTATGCGTGTAACTACAGGCAAATTATACAATCCCACTGGGGTTCAGTTTCCTCATCAATAAACTTGGAAAAGTAATAATAGTAATAATAATAATAATGCCAATTTATAGAGTTTGAGAATCAAAAAAGTTGGTACACCTAAAATGTTTAGAGCAGTGCCAGGTACATAGTAAACCCTCAATAAAAGGCTATTGTGGTGGTGGTGGTGGTTGTCTGGTGGTTGTTATTTTTGCCATTTCCTCCAATTCATTATTTATGTTTATCAGAGTAGGTTTATTCTGCTTGAAGCTAAAACTCCTCACCACTCCTCCACATGCCTGCCTTTTTTGACTGAGCAGAGGAAGTGTACACAACTAAGCAAGAATGAAATTCCTAGAGCAGGTGGCTAGTTTCAGATGCAGGAAGGTCCCACAGAGGAAAGGAGGGTGACCCAGCCACACTGTGGCTCCCACAAGGAGAAGAGATACCCTGTCCCCACCCTCTCTACCCTCTCCGGGACCAGAAAGCACACTGGTCCAGTCATGCTCCTCGGCTCCGAAGGAAACACTGAGTCCATGGCTGTGCTTCCACTTGAATCACCTGGCAGCTGTAAAGCATCCTGGTGCCTGTGTCCAGCCCCAGAGATCCTGACGTTATTAGTTTGTGGGGATATCCAGAGTAGAAGGATTTCTGAAAGCTCTCAGGTGACTCAAAGGCGCTGCCAGGCTTGAGGACCTCCATCTAGGAGGAGAGAGCTGAGGAGACTTGACTTTAGAGCAGAGCTCTTGAACTTCAAAGTGCACATGAATCATCTTTTTTAAAATATATTTTGTTGATTATGCTATTACAGTTGTCCCTTTTCCCCCTTCACTCCCCTCCACCCTGCACACCCTCTCCCACCCACATTTCCCCCCTTTAGTTCATGTTTATGTGTCATAAGTTCTTTAGTTTCTACATTTCCCATACTATTCTTGCTCTCCCCCTGTCTATTTTCTACCTACCATCTATGCTACTTATTCTCTGTACCTTTTCCCCCTCTCTCCTCCTCCCACTCCCCTGTTGTTAACCCTCCATGTGATCTCCCTTTCTGTGGTTCTGTTCCTGTTCTAGTTGTTTGCTTAGTTTGTTTTTGTTTTTGTTTTAAGTGTGGTTGTTAATAATTGTGAATCTGCTGTCATTTTCCTGTACATGTTTTTTATCTTCTTTTTCTTAGATAAGTCCCTTTAACATTTCCTATAATAAGGGCTTGGTGATGATGAACTCCTTTAACTTGACTTATCTGGGAAGCACTTTATCTGCCCTTCCATCCTAAATGAAAGCTTTGCTGGATAGAGCAATCTGGGATGTAGGTCCTTGTCTTTCATGACTTGGAATATTTCTTTCCAGCCCCTTCTTGCCTGTAAGGCCTCTTTTGAGAAATCAGCTGACAGTCTGATGGGAACTCCTTTGTAGGTGACTGTCTCCTTATCTCTTGCTGCTTCTAGGATTGTCTCCTTCATTTTATTCTTGGGTAATGTAATTATGATGTGTTTTGGTGTGTTCCTCCTTGGGTCCAACTTTTTTGGGACTCTCTGAGCTTCCTGGACTTCCTGGAAGTCTATCTCCTTTGCCAGATTGGGGAAGTTCTCCTTTATTATTTGTTCAAATAACTTTTCCACTTGTTGCTCTTCCTCTTCCCCTTCTGGTACCCCTATAATTCAGATGTTGGAATGTTTAAAGTTGTCCTAGAGGTTCCTAAGCCTCTCCTTGTTTTTTTGAATTCTTATTTCTTCATTCTTTTCTGTTTGATTGTTTCTTTCTTCCTTCTGGTCCACTCCATTGATTTGAGTCTCAGTTTTCTTCCCATCACTATTGGTTTCCTGTACATTTTCCTTTATTTAACCTAGCGTAGCCTTCATTTTTCATCTAACTGCTACCACATTCAACTGATTCTATGAACATCCTGATCACCAGTGCTTTGAACTGTGCATCTGATAGGTTAGCTATCTCTTCATCATTTAGTTATATTTTTTTCTGGAACTGTGATCTGTTCTTTTATTTGGGCCATTTTTTTTTGTCTTGATGTGCCTGTTACATAGTGAGGGTCAGAGCCTTAGGTGTTCACCAGGGCAGGGTAACCCACATTGCTGGGTTGTGATGCTGTATGTGGGGGAAAGGGTTTGAAAGGTAACAGTGGTGCTGGCTCTTATCTCTACCAAATTTTAGTCACTTCTGCCACTTCCCCCAAGCAAACTGGGCCCTTCTGGTGCTGATTCCCATGTGGGTGGGCTTGTGTACATTCTAGGACCTTGTGGGTCTCTTCAACGAACTGTCCCATGAGGCTGGGAGTCTCTCCCAATGCCTCACCACCCCCACAGGTGTTTTCAATTGGTATTTTGAGGCTTTATTTCCCCACACTGGGACCCTGGGTTGCACAGTCTGTCTTGCTTCCTAGTTTCACCTGGTTTATCTGCACACGAATGTGGGACCGCCCAGTCAGCTAGCCACCTTGCACACTGGCACCCCTCTACAATCCGCCATCTCTCTGGGTTCGCCCACTGCTGCTTTGCACACCCTGGGTTTGCCAGCCACCACTTGTTTTGCCACAACCCCTCTCTGCCCAGCTGCCCAACTCCATCCCTCCTACTAGTCTGGATAAATGCATCTACTTTAACTCCATGGTTGTCACACTTCCATACAGTTCAATTTTCTGTTAATACTGGTTGGGTTTTTTGTTTTGTTTTGTTTCTAAATGTTTGTTGTCCTTATTTTGGTTGTGCGAGGAGGCACAGTGTGTCTACCTATGCCTCCATCTTGGCCAGAAGTCTTGCATAAATCACCTTGTCAAAATGCAGATTCTGATTCAACAGATCCTGGATGGGGCCTGAGACTCTGCATTTCTCACAAGCTCCCAATAATGCTGATGCTTTAGCTAATGGACCATGCTTTGGGTAGCAAGGGCCCAAATGAAGGCTGTGGGAGCTCCAGGGCACCCCTGAACAAACACCTTGTATTTTGGGCCCCTTGCCCATCATCCTCACAGGGACTGAGGCCAAATGCAAAGCATTTGGATCCTCCCACAGTTTCAAGTCACCCCACCTGTCCACTTAGATAGTAGCTGGTGTTCTCAGGGGCACAAAAAGAAAACAGCTATCAGGGCCACCCCATGATGCGTCCCCAACACCAAATTGGGTCAGCCTGAGATGCCCTCCAGCCAGGTTGATCCCATTCATCCTTTTTTGTCCATAGCCCAGCCCTGTGCACAAAGCATCCTCTCAAAATAAACTCACCAAACTCACCAAGCTCTCCCGCCTTCCTGTGCACCTGAGGCAATAGTTACTTGTCATTAACAAGAACTGCCAGCTGTGAGTAGCATTCAGCTTGCTGTTCTTAAAATGCCTTATAATCATTTCTCTCAAAGAAGAATTCTCAGTCATTCGATGGTTCTGCCCAGCCAATCACAGTGTGGTCTGGGGCCCATGTTTTGATAAGATAATCTGTCACTGTCAGTCAGAGTTGCAAGCCTCTTGCTGCAGGGAGGGGGAGAGAGAGAACACGCTTCCTTTCTCTCTGGAAGTGCAGCTGACAGCCCAGTCTTCTAGGAGCATGGCCCTGGGAGCCTTGACAAACGTCAACAGACAGCATAAAACCCTCTGCTTTTCAAACACCTGTAGGCCCTGCCCTGCCCCAGTATTAGTCACACCCATTTCTTGTTTATTTGTCTCTTAAGTTCCATTCAGAGAGAATGGAGATGCCTTCTTGGACTGAATAAAGTAGAAACCAAGAGGGAAAAGTTGGAGGGCATTTGGAAGAACGATGAGACCATTGGTGATAGTCAACCTTGAAGCTGACCCCAACTAACCCCACCTCATGGCACAGGAATACCTGAGAGATACGTGGGTTCAGTTCCAGACCACCACAATATAGTAAGTGATGCAATAAAGTGAGTCAATCTCTTACATGGTTGACCCTCAGTTTGTAAAAAATGTAATATCTGTAGAGTGCAATAAAGTGAAGAGCATTAAAGAGAGGTATGTCTATATGCACACTCCTGTGCAGTATCTCCCCCTCCCACAATACCAGAGTTGGTCTGTGTAATAAATAGACTATGGGTACACTCTCTCACTCTGTCTTGAATTAGTCACTCTGTAGATGCCAGTTCCCGCATTGTGAGGACATTCAGGCAGCCAGTGGAGATGTCACGTAGAGGACCTCACCTGGGATGCGGGTGAGCTGGGATGCAGACCCACCCCTTGTGGAGACTTGACAGGGCAGCAGCCCTGACCAACAGCTTGACAGCAACTGCCTGAGAGACCCTGAGCCAGAGGCCCCAGCTAAGCTACAACCAGATCCCTGACACACAGAAGCTGTGAGACAATCAGTGGTTGTTGTTTTAAGATACCATTTTGGGGTGATTTGTCACAAAGCAATAAATAAATAATATACCATTCACTTCAAACCAACCCATGAATATAGTGTGGGCCCCTTCCATGGCAAGGAATGGTACCAGTCACTACAAGAGACACAGGGACAGGAGGAGAAGGAGTGATGGTAGCTAGCATTTATATGTCTTGCTTGGAATCAAGCACTGTTCAAAGCACTTTGCATGCATTAATTCACTTACACATATAGCTACCTATTATTATTATTATTATTATCCTTGCCCACATCCACCAGCCAAAATCACCAGGAACAACTTGCAGTTGAACAAAGTTGAGTTTAGTGATGTGTTGCAACAACAGAGACCACACAACATGGGGGACTGTGGTGTGCCTCAGCTAGAAGGCATTTGGAGGGGCTTGTGGTAGGATTTGGGTTCACTCTGGATTAAGTGCTGTCAGAAAGAAGTGGAAATTCTGTAACTTGGTACCTTAACCATTTTTATCAAGGAAGGAAGAAGAACAAAATAGGGCTAAAGCTGTCACTGATAAGAAACAGCAGCCACTCATGCCACTCAGAAAGACAAATGTTTGATCATTTCTGTGGATTGTGTGGTGCTCTTACTCTTGTGTTCAGACATGATTACAGGGTGCTTATTTTTGTTTTGTTTCATCACAGTCATGAAGTCTTCCCACATGGTTGGCCTGTGAAATTGCTTAAGAGGGGAATAATACACCCCAGCTACTGGCACTAGGTCAGCTACCACTGATAGTGGTTCGGACTGCATTGTCCCTCTTTCATCCCCATTTTACAGCAACAATCTGCACCAAAATATGTTAAGTAGTTCAAATGTCAAAGCTGAAAGAAACAAGAGAGCAGAGTTTTTCAAACTATCAGTGGTTTAGGGCCAGTTTTGTTTTCATTTTCTTCTGTTTTGCAATTCATTGTGAGCCAATACATTCCTAACATGCAATATAAATGAATTACTGGAATAATGATCATCCACTTGGATGTTGTCTCAATGTCAAATTGCTGTGAAAAGTTGCTACACCTATATTCTCAATTTCTATACTATAGATCACAAACAAGTAACAAATGGTTCTCAGACCAGTACTACCCATAGACAGTACTTTGAGCAGCTTTAGAGTTTGTCTAATTAAGAGTTTCCCAGTCCTTGCCAGGTAACTCAGTAGCTTAGAGCATTGTCCTATACACCAAAATGTCACAGTTTCAATTCCAGGTCAGGACACATACATAGGTTGCAGGTTCAATCCCCAGTCAAGACACATATAAGAGGCAATCAATCAATATTTCTCTCTCTCTCTCTCTCTCTCTCTCTCTCTCTGTCTCTCTCTCTCTCTAGCTTGCTCGCTCTTGCTTTCTCTCTCCCCCCAACTCCTTTTCTTTCTCTCTAAAATCCATAAACATATCCTTAAGTGAGGATTTTAAAAAAAGAAAAGAAAGAGTTTCCCAAACTTCATGCTTTGGTGCACCTTCATTTTTTACCATATCTATGTTGCATCTCTGTTACTATTTATTTAACATTATCTTTAAATGTTTTTCTCCTGTATCACCTCACACCCATCAGAATGGTCACTATAAAAAGAATGAAAAATAACAAGTGCTGGCAACAATGCAGAAAAATTGGAAACCTCGTGCACTATTGGTAGGAATGCAGCCATTATGGAGAACAGTGTAAAACTTCCTCAAATAATTAAAAGTAGAATTACTAAGTGATCCAGCAATCCCAGTTCTGGATATATACTCAAAGAATGCAAAGCAAGTTCTCAAATAGATATTTGTACACCCATGTTCATTGCAACATTATTCACAATAGCCAAGAGGTAGAAGCAACCCAAATGTCTGTCAACAAATAAACTGGGTAAAGAAAGGTGATATATACATACAAGGGAATATTATGATGCCTTAAAAAAGAAAAACCTGCATTATATACTACCATATATTTGAACCTTGAGACATTATACTATGTGATATAAATTAATCACAAAAAGACAAAAACTGTATTATTCCACTCATATGAAATATCTAGTAGTCAAAATCAAAGAAACAGAAGGTAATAAGGTGCTTTCCAAGGACTGGGGAGGGGAAAAGGAAGAATTAATATTTAGTTGGTATAGAATTTCAGTTTTGCAAGATGAAAAAGTTCCCAAGATCTGTTACACAACAATGTAAAAATACTTAATACTACTGACCTGTGCACTCACAAAAGGTGAAGAAGGTCACTTTACTGTTTGCATTAAACCTCAATTTTAAAAAAAATCCTCATATTAAGCAATAATAACCTTAATCATCTGTTGAGGTGGACAGTTATATATGTTTTCTAATACACACTGAAATAAATTCCTAAGAATAAAAAAATGTTTTTTCCATGTACCACCGAAAATCATTTTGTGTATCGCCAGCAAGGCCCATGCCACACTTTGGGAAATACTGGTCTTTGAACCTCTTATTTCTTCACTGCCTAACATCTAAGGCCCAGCAAGAAGTATGTCTAAGAATCATTCCTGATTTCCAAGACCTTGCAGTCAGATTGAGTGGTTAGAACACACATACACTAGGATAGGGAACAAAAGCTTTAAAGAAATCTTTCTACTCATCACAGACCATAATACCCAAAGCCATCTATACTTTCAATGCAAGACCACGCCTGTTTTTTCAGTGCTTCACCCCAAGTATCTACCACATTCCTTGCCCACAGTGGAGTCTTGACTGATAATGGTTGAACTCTATCAAATTAAAATAAATAGTACCAATGAAGTACTAGACCAGGGTTCCTAACGTGGAATGTGAACGTCCATGAACTGGAGTGGGAAATAGTTCATCCCCATTTTCTCTGAAATTTAGCATTTGCTTGCATTATAAATGGAGGCATCAAGTCACATACTATTTGCAGGATCTATGACTGTATCACCAATATAAGCCACAGATATTTGCATATCTCATTACAATCATTGCAGACATCTCAATATATTGTCTACATGCATCACTAATTGAAATTACAGTTATTAGGCACAACAGTAAATCTTGTAGTTAAATTTCTTTTTTTATATATTTTATTTATTTATTTTTAGAGAGGGAAGGGAGGGAGATAGAGAGAGAGAGAAACATCAATATGCGGTTGCTGGGGGTTATGGTCTGCAACCCAGGAATGTACCCTGGCTGGGAATTGAACCTGGGACACTTTGGTTCCCAGCCCACGCTCAATCCACTGAGCTATGCCAGCCAGGGCTTAGTTAAATTTCTTAATAAAAACGCACATATTTCTATGATACAATATTGCTAAAATTTGGTATTTTTTAATGTTTTGATAACCAGATATTAATATAATTGGTTTCCTTATAATTCTATGCACTTTATTTTCTGTGCATATTTTTCTGTACTTTTTAATTTTCTTATTTTTTAATCATTACCCCAGGATATATTTCTGTTATTATTGATTTGAGAGAGAGAGTATGTGTGAAAAAAAACACATTGATGTGAGAGAGAAATATCAATTAAATGCCTCCTTCATGCTCCCCACAATTCAGGTATGTGCACTGTCTGGGATCAAACCTGCCACCTTTTGGTACAGGGGAAGATGTTCCAACCAACTGAGCCACCTAACCAGGGCATACTTTCTGCATTGTTATAGAAAAAAAGTCTATCAGATTTACCAGATACCAAAGGTGTACTTCACACACACACACACACACACACACACACACACACACACACAAATGGCCAGGACCCATTGATGGATTGACTCAGTTTCCCCATTGTAGATGACAACTAACTGGGTCTAAAGAGAAACAGACCACTTCCAGTCAAGATGGCAGCATAGGTATGTATGGCTCACCTCCTTGCACAACTACATCAAAATTTCAACTGAAATAGAGAACAACCATCACCCAGAATCATCAGAAATTGAGTTGAATGAAAGTCTGACAGCTATGGAATTAAAGAAACCACATCCATTGAGATTGGTAAGAGGGGTGGAGATACAGAACAGGCTAGTCCCACATCTCATCTGGTGGATAAAAATTTGGGAGGGATACCTTGGGACAGAGGAGCCACAGCCCCACATCAGGTACCATAGCCCAGGGTTCCAGTGCCAGAAGGATAAGTCCCCATAAATTCCAGCTGCAAAAACTAGTGGGGACTGAGTCAGTGAAAGAAACTTCTAGAGTACCAAGAAATTTCTCTTAGAAAACCCACACATTGGCTTACTTAGACTCACTCCCTCTGAGCCCCAGCACTGGGGTAACAGCTTTAAGGCACCAGGGTATATGAGGAGGAACTGAAGTGTCTGGCATCAAGGCAAGAGCTGGGGACAGCTTTCTCTGTCCACTGAGGGACCACTGTCCTTTTTATGAACCCTACCCTCATTGAGCCACTGAGCCAGCAGGCAGGTCCATATCTGAGACTCCATAAACCTAGCTAACACTGTTTGCCCTCCCTTGAAGATCCCCTGAGATTTTATCACATCCAACTTACAATGCCACCCAAGCTGGTAACAGTGACTTTTCCATATGAATGACTGGTCTTGGTTCATGCTTCACAACTTCCTAAATCCTCTCAAACAAACAACAACCAGTTTCAGTGAACCCACAGCCCTCGTACTTCTTGTGAAGTGGCCCCAGGCTCAGCACTAGCAGCAGCCAGCCTAGATTCACAGCTCGTCTTTGTCTGGGATCACTAAGCCCAGACAAGTAGGAGTCATCTCAGATTGCTCTATAGCTCATGCAGCGTGGTCCAAGGCAAAACATTTATGGGAGCTTACCTTGGTCTACACTGCCTGGGAAACCCCAGAGTTTGTGCATCCAGTGGACAGCTATAGAGCACCACCACCTGCCCCTGGACAGCTGATCTCCATGGAGGGTGGAGGTTGATGGTCAGTGGACACAGCCAGTCTTTGCAGCTAACTGGCCTGGGTAAATCCCTCCTATTCATCTGCCAACAGCAACATATACTCAACTACAAGAGGCAGGTGTACTCAGTGCAGACAAAGGGCACACCTCGAGTACCCAGCTTGGGTGATAGGGGAGGTTGTGTCACTGGACACTACAGGAAACCTACTATATAAGGCCATGCTTCCAAGACAGGGAGTCACAGCAGCTCTACCTAATACTTAGAAACAAACCGAGGGTGGCTTCCAAAATGAGGAGAGAAAGAAATATGGCATAAATTAAAAAACAGATCAAAACTTTAGAAAAAGACCCAAACAAAATGGAGATAAGCAATCTATCAGATGCAGAGTTTAAAAGTCTGGTTATAAGAACGCTCAAGGAACTTAGTGAGGACCTCAATGACATAAAACAAATCCAATCAGATATGAAGGGTACACTAATTAAAATAAAGAACAATTTACAGAGAATCAACAGTAGAGTGGATGAAATCAAGAATCAAATCAATAAACTGGAACATAGGGAAGCAAAAAACAACCAATGAGAACAACAAAAAGAAAAAAGAATCCAAAAAAACAAGGTTTGTGTAAGCAGCCTGTGAGACAACTTCAAGCATTCCAACATTTGCATTATGGGTGTGCCAGGAGAAGAGAAAGCACAAGAAATCGGAAATCTATTTAAAAATAATGAAAGAAAACTTCCTTAATTTGTGAAGAAAATAGACATGCAAGTCCATGAGGCACAGAGAATCCCAAACAAGACAGACATAAACAGGACCACTCCAAGGTACATCATAATTAAAATGCCAAAGGTTAAAGATAATGAGAGAATCTTAAAAGCAGCAAAAGAAAAGCAGTTAGTTACCTACAGGGGAATTCCTATAAGACTGTCAGCTGATTTCTCAAAAGAAGCTTTGCAGGCTAGAAGGGATTGGCAAGAAGTATTCAAGGTCATGAAAAGCAGGTACCTACAGTCAATATAGCTCTACTCAGTGAAGCTAACATTTAGAATGGAAGGGTAGATAAAGAGCTTTCCAGACCAAAAAAAAAAAAGATTTCATCATCACCAAATCATTATTATATGAAATGTTAAAGGGACTTATTTAAAAGGAAGGAGATGATCAAAACTATGAACAATAAAATAGAAATAAATACATGTCTATCAACAATGGGTGAATCTAAAAATCAAACTAAGCAAAACAAGAAGAACAGAGACAGAATCATGGATACATACAGTGTTTTGATAGTTGCCAGATGGGAGCTGGGGTGAATGAATGGGTGAAGAAGTGAGAGGATTAAGAAGTACAAATAGGTAGTTACAGAATAGCCATGAGGATGTAAAGTACAGTATAGGAAATGGAGTAGCCAAATAATTCATACACATGACTGATAGACATGAGCAATGGTGAGGGGATTGTCTGAGGGAATGGGGGATGATGGGTGGTGGAGGTCATAGGTGGAAAATTGAGACAACTGTAATAGCATAATTAATAAAATATAATTTTGAAAAAGAGAAGCATACCAAATAAAGAACAACCCCATTTTTGTCACCTTTTCAAAGTCAAATACCAATTCACCATCCCAGAGAGCAGTGAATTCACAAGTTAACAGCTGTGTAGAGAAATTTTCTGGTAACTATCCAGTTCAGTGTTCCTAGAAAATAAGCTGGTTGGCAAGATCAAGTTCTCAAAGAAAATTTAGAGCTAAAAAATAATTAGAGTGACCATATATCTGTGAGGTTCAAAACATGGACTCTGGAGCTGAACTCCCCATGTTTGTATCCAAGCTCCAACCATTAGGATCTGTGCAAATTTGGTAAGTTACTTTACCTAGGCGTAACTCAGTTTCCTCATCTGTAAAACAGGAACCACAGACCCTGACTGTGATAGGCAGAACAGTGACTTTTCAAAGATGCCCATGGTCTAATTCCTTCATCCTTTGAATATGTTAAGTTTTATAGCAAAGAGGGATCAAGATGACAGGTGAAGTTAAGGTTGCTAGTCAGCTGACTCTAAAATAGGGAGATTATTCTGGATTAGCTGGTAGACCCAATATAACCACTAGGGTTCTTACATATGGAAGAGGAAGGAAGAAGAGAGTCAGAGAGAGATCTGAAGATGAAACATTGTTGGCTTTGAAGATGGAAGAAGGTGCCACAAACAGAGCAATACAAGAGGTCTGTAGAATTTAAAAAAGACAATGTTTCCCTAGAGGCTCCAAAAAGAATACAGCCCTGCTAACAATTTGATGTTAGCCAAGTGAAACCCATTTGGACTTCTTGTCCAGAACTCTAAGGTAATAAATCTGTGTAGCTTAAAGCCATGAAGTTTGTGCCAATTTGTTACAGCAGCAGTAGGAAACTAATACACCATTTTACAATGTTTTATAAAGATTAATAAATGAGTTAATTTATATAAAGCCCTTAAAAGAGTGCCTAGCACATAATTGGTGCTACATATTATTGGTGTTATAGAAACTGAAAAAATTAAAGAAATCAACCACTTCACCTAATGAATTCATGGATCCAGACATCAATCATACAGCAGCTAACATTACTCAAAAGGAGAGATAGCCAGACATCAGGTGCCTCCTGATTAACAGACACATGTCCACATGTGAAGAAGTCTTTACCAAAAAAAAAAAAAGGGGCTGAAATCTGATGAAACTTACATACCCAACTACCAATTTATCAAAAATATAAAGTACAGAAAAACATGTCAAATGACACCACAGAGATGCAATCATCAAGATGTAGACTGTGCGAAACTCTACAACAATGCTTCTCAAACTTCAACATGCACATTAAATACCTCAAGACCTTGCTAAAATGCCGATTGTAGGCCATTAGGCCCAGGGTGGGGCCTGGGACTCTGAATTTCTAATGAGCTCCCAGTTGATACTTGATACTCCTGACCCATGAACCACATTTTGAGAATCAAACTTCCAAGATAAATAACCCATTTTCTCCAGTAATAACAGAACTGAAAGGGAAGCCTATACATCAACTATTACATAGTTTCACACTTGGAAAAATTGGTGGAAGGATGGAGTCATTATCAGAGAGAAAAATGCAGCAGAGGAAAAAGATCTATGGAAATTAATTACTTTAGTTTTGAAAAGGTTACATTTAAAATGTCTATAGCAAAGAAAAAAATTCCAGAGCTCCCTAAAGCATCCTTTATTTGAAAAATGAAATCAAATTTATAACTTTACAAATCTGTACTCTCTGCAAGTAAGGGATCATTTTGCTATGAAAATTTCCATTAAATGTGATCTACTTTTTAAAAAAAGACACACCAACCAATTGCAATGTGTAGGACTTTAGTTGTAACTGATTCAAAGAGGCTCAAAAACATGTATTAGACAGAGCCTGTAGAGCCTGTAGGAAATCCGAACCATGACTGGACCTTTGGTGCTCTGAGGGGTTATTGTTCATGTTCTAGGTGTACTGATGGTATTGTGGTTATGTTCAGAAGACCTTTATCTTTTAGAGTTGCATATTGTCATAAACACGGATGAAGTATTAGTGGCTGTAATTGGCTTCAAAGTAATGTAGATGTGGGAATGGGTAGGGACATAAATGAAACAAAACTGGCAATGAGTTGATCATTGTTGCAGTTAAGTTAGGGGTACCTGAGAATTCATCACACTATTCTCTCAACTTTTGCATGTGTTTGGAATGTTCCCTAATAAAAAAAATTTAGGGCATTTATTTTTTTAAATCTTCTCTTTAGCTAGCTCTTCTCTTAGACCATCCTCTTCAAATAGTCTAGAAAAGACTGCCAGGGCAGGCTCTTCTACAACTTATAACTTATACAGAGCTGACCACTTTTATGTGCTCACAGACTTGAAATTTCACGGGTTTTTCCTCATACTTGCATTCTGTCTTGTTTCATCTTTGTAAGTCTCAGCACATGTGTGAAACCACCTAATTATCACTTTGTGTAAGGCTGTCTTCTGTCCATTACTGGAATGTTCCCTCCACCTGAAATGCTCTTCTACAGAACTTCCCCAGAAGTCTCTGAGGTGCCTCAACTCACCACTCAATACAAGCCGACATTCCAGTCTCTCTCCACCCCACTGCCCTGTCACAGTCCTCACAGTACTCTCACTGTTTGAGATTACCTCATTCCTCTACTCATTTGTCTCCTTTTGTCTTTCTTTATGCACCACTTTGCCCCATCCTCCTCTGTGGAATGTATTCTCCATGAGAATGAGAACTTTGACCACCTGTCCATTACCAGGCACAGTGCAAAATAAGGAATGAGTGATGAATGAATGAATGAATTGATGAATGTTACAAATACATTGTATGCATAACTCCATAAAGCCTGCCAACCACATGCTTGCTAATAGGCTTATACATGTTCATATAACTGTATCACATTTGTGGTCTTTCTAACCAAATGAGGGGTTGGCTGTGAAGTGGTGACTAAGGGTGTTTCCAAGCCAATGAAACTGCATAGCCCATTCCTTTCAAAGAGAAGTTGAGGTCCCTACCAACTTTCATTGGACACTCAGGCTCTTGGCTCACAATGCTTGGTCACAAGGGGGTCTCTGTGAAAATCAGAGATGGTGGTACATGGGATTCTTGTGGCCACAAACACTCTGATCATCTAGGAAGCCCTCAAGGGCCATTTCACTGGCCCATGCCAGAGATTAATCAAAGGACCAAGCTCTCCATTGAAAGTCAGAAGTAGCACTGGCCTATTGAAAAAGAGGGGTTTTAAAATGGAGACTTCGCTCCAAACCCCAGCTTTTAGCTATGTCCTGGAGACCAGTGAACCTGTCTTTTGTGGAGTGATATAACCTCTATGACCCTCAGTATCATCTATGAAATTGGAAGAATAATAATAATACTGATATCTACCTTGTAGGTTGTTGTGAGGATTAAATGAGATGATATTAAAATATATATATATTTATATATATTTTTTAATCCAGTGCCTGGCATGAAGCAATCACTTACTAGATATTATCTATCGCTGTTATTGCTACTGCTGCCACTATCTCTGACCTTGTGAGAGTCACTTAATTTCTCCAACTTCAGCAGCCTCTTCTCTACAAAGGATAACAATGTCCTATATTCACAGAAACTGTGGTGCCTTCCTCCCTTATTTTCTTTAGTTTCCTGCTCAATATCCCCTTTTTAAGAAATCTTCCCTGGCCAGCCCCCTTTCCATGTAAAATTGCCCTCACTCTCTCTATTCCATTGCTCAGCTTTATTTTTATTCTAGGACCTACCCATACAATTTATGTTTGTTTGTTTATTGCATATCTTCCCTGCCCAAAGGTCAACTCCAAGGGACTTAGGGACTTTGCCCGTGTGTTCACTGCCTCTCCCTAGAGCCTAGAACAGTGCCTGGCACATAAAAGCACTCAATTAATATTTTTTGAAAAACGAGTGAATGAATGAAATCCAGTAACTCCTAACAACTAGCCAGCCCTGAGCTGGTGCTCAACAGATACTAGTTTTCTTTCTTCCTCTCAAGGCCAGAAAAATGAATGGCTCTGGGTATCTCTCAGGGGTAGGAATAGGGAGGAAGGGAGAAAGGAACACCCACAGACCTGCCCTCTCCCGCCTTCTCCTTCAACCATCATTTAAGCAATCAAAACAATAACCCAGCCACAGGTGCCAAGAAGTCCAGTGCATCCCTTATCTCCAGTGAGTTCTTTCTAGTTAAGAAATGTTAGCAGAAGCAAGGAGACCCTGGGGGGCTTGCTGCTTGTAGAAAAGAATCCAGTCAGAATTTAGACAGCTGCCCCAATACCTTTAACCTCAATAAACAGTGTCTGGCCAACCTAGTATGGGATTGCTGAGGGTTAGGGTTGGGCTGCTTTTGGGATCTCAAAAGTAGAAAGTCAGTGGGTTTGATGTATGGCCCCATTTATGGCACCTGATACACAACATCCATTACCATTCAGCTGCTATCAAATCCACCTTAGTATAGAGATGGGCAAAAGTAGATTTACAGTTGTGAGTAGGCAAAACAGAGTTTATTCTTGTATTATTATTTCTTAATTACCATGTTATTTATTTGTATTACAACTATAAAACTACATTTTCCCACCCATGTATAGCAATGCAAGCAATGTCTGAGTCTTGAAAACCACTTTGCAAAGCCAATGGTCCAATAGCTGAACCAGCTTTTCCCATAGCAACCAGCTAGGACAACCATGTCACCCCTCTGCTGACCACCCCTCCATGGACCTCATCACACCAGGAGTCAAGTCCCAACTCCTCTCCTGTGATCATGCCAGGTCCAGTGGGACTCACTCCACTCCAGCCACAATCATCTTCTCTGTGTTCCTAGAGCAGGATAAATGTCCTGCAGGGCCTTAACACGTTTTGTCCCTTCTGCCTGCATGGGCTCCTTCTCCTCATTCAGTTCTTTATCCCTCTGTGCCCATCTACAGTAGCCCCATCCCCCAGCCACTGTTAATCAGATCAGCCTGTTTTAATGCCATGGGAGCACTTGGGACCTGGGCAGTGTGCAACCATTTTGTTGGCTTCTTTACATGCTTATTTCCTACCCTCCCACCATCCACTCGACCACAGGTCTCTGCCTGAAAGAACTTCACCTGTCTGGCTCACAGCTCTGTACCTCTAAAGGATTCCCTGACACAAAGTAGGTGTCCAATAAATATTTCTTAAAGAAATGATGATGTTTTTACTGGTAGTTTAGGTCAGGGGTTGGCAAACTTCTTACAAAGATCCAGATAGTGAACACTTGAGACTTTGCAGGCAATATGGTCCCAGTCACAACTACTCAGTCTCCCCATTTTGCATCCCAAAAGCAACCAGGGACAAGATGAAAGTGAACAGTCATGGCATTGTTCCAACAAAATTTCATTTACAGAATCTGGCAGTGGGCTGGCTTTGACCCTAAAGCTGTAATTTGCAAACTCCTCTTCTAGACCAAGACTGAATTCAAGAGTACTGTCCTTACCATCACTTGGCATTATTCCTTGCCCATATACCACAACAACCACTGCATGTTATATAATATTGAACAAACCAGTCTGCATTGTATCCAATGGTCTGCCTACAAATACATTTCATCATCATAGAAATAGGCTTCACTCAAGTACAAATTTTTAAATATATTTATTGACTATGCTATTACGGTTGTCCCATTTTCCCCCTTTATTCCCCTCTGCCCTGCACACCCCCTCCCACCCTCATTCCCTGCTTTAGTTCATGTCCATGAGTCATATATATAAGTTCTTTGGCTTCTACATTTCCTATACTATTCTTAACCTCTTCATGTCTACCTTCTAGCTACCATTTATGCTACTTATTCTCTGTACCTTTTCCCCCTCACTCTCCACCCACTCCCCCACTGATAACCCTCCTTGTGATCTCCATTTCTGTGGTTCTATTCCTGTTCTAGTTGTTTGCTTAGTTTGTTTTTGTTTTAGTTTTGATTGTTAATAACAGTGAGTTTGTTGTCATTTTACTGTTCATATTTTTCATATTCTTTTTCTTGGATAATTCCTTTTAATATTTCATATAATAAGGACTGAGTGATAATGAACTCCTTTAACTTAACCTTATCTGGGGCTTTATCACTTTATCTGCCCTTCCATTCTAAATGATAACTTTGCTGGATAGAGTCATCTTGGTTGTAAGTCCTTGCCTTTCATGACTTTCAATAGTTTTTTCAAGCCCCTTCTTGCCTGCAAGGTTTCTTTTGAGAAATCAGCTGACAGTCTGATGGGAACTCCTTTGTATGTAACTCTTCTTTTCTCTTGCTGCTTTTAAGATTCTCTCCTTCATTTTAATCTTGGGTAATGTAATTATGATGTGACTTGGTGTGTGCTTCCCTAGACCTAACTTCTTTGGGACTCTCTGAGCTTCCTGGACTTCCTGGAAGTCTATTTCCTTTGCCAGATTGGGGAAGTTCTCCTTCATTATGTTTTCAAACAAGTTTTCAATTTCTTCCTCTTCCTCTTCTCCTTCTGGTGTTCCTATGATTCAGATGTTGGAATGTTTAAAAATGTCCTGGAGGTTCCTAAACCTCTCCTCATTTTTTTTTATTTCTTGTTTCTTCATTCTGTTCTGGCTGAATGTTTCTTTCTTCCTTCTGGTCCACACTGTTAATTTGAGTCCTGATTTCCTTCCTGTCACTGTTGGTTCCCTGTACATTTTCCTTTATTTTACTTAGCATAGCCTTCAGTTTTTCATCTAATTTGCTACCACATTCAACCAATTCTGTGAGCATCCTGATTACGTGTTTTGAAGTGTGCATCTGATAGGTTGGCTATCTCTTCATCACTTAGTTGTATTTTTTCTGGAGCTTTGATCTGTTCTTTTATTTGGGCCACCTTTTTTGTCTTGGCATGCCTGTTATGTAGTAAGAGCCAGAGCCTTAGGTGTTTACCAGAGCAGAGGGCAATCACATCCCTGCTTTGTGATGCTGTATGTGGAGGAGGGGTCTGAGAGGGAACAATGGCACTTGCTTCTCTCCCCACTGGTTTTTAGTCACTTCCACTGCTTCTCTCAAGCAAACTGGGCCTTCTGGTGCTGTTTCCCTGGTGGGTAGGTTTGTGTATGTTTTAGGACCCTGTGGGTCTCTCCAATAAACTCTCCTGTGAGCATGGAGTTTCTCCCACTGCTGCCTCAACCTCCACAGAGGTTGTCAGTCAGAGGTTTGAGGCTTTATTTCTCCACACTGGAACTCTGAGCTGTGCAGTCTGTCTTGCTCCCCAGTTGTTCCTTCCAGTTTATCTACATGCGAACATGGGACTGTCCAGTCCACAATCCACTGCCTGGCTGGGTCTGCCAGCCACTGCCTTGCCTGCCAGCTGCCACCTTGCCTGCCAGCTGCCCCCTTGCCCACCCCAGTCCTCCAGCCACCACCTTGCCATGAGTCCTCTCCACCCAGCTGCCCATCTCCACCCCTCCTACCAGTCTGAATGAATGTTTCTTCTTTAACTCCTTGGTTGTTAGACTTCCAAACAGTTTGAGTTTCTGTCAGTTCTGGTTGTTTTTTGTTTTTAAATTTGTTGTTGTCCTTCTTTTGGTTGTGCAAGGAGGCATAGTGTATCTACCTATGCTTCCATCTTGGCAGGAAGTCCAAGATGGGATTTTCATCAAGTAACAAATCTTAAGTGCCTCCAGTGTACCAGACACTGGGCTACGTGCTAAGAATATAACACTGTGTAAAACAGACCCAGGTCTTTCTTAAAGTGAAATGCTGTCCATTAAGTCCCCAGAAGTTATTCATCTTACAAGTGGGATTTTGAACCCTCTGATCATCTTCACCTATTTCCCCCATGGCCAAGCCCCTGACAACAACCATTCTACTCTCTGATTCTATGGGTTTGGCTTTCCTAGATTCCATGTATAAGTATCACATGGTTTTTATCATTCTTTGACTTATTTTACTTAACATAATTCCCTCAGGTTTCCCCAAGTTTTTGGCAGGATTTCTTTTTTTATATCTAGATAGTATTCCATTGCATATATACACCACATCTTTGTTATCCATTCATCCATAGTGGACACTTAGGGTTTTGTTTTATTTCTGTATCTTGACAATTGAGAATGATGCAATGAACAGAGCAATGCTGATCTCTCTTTGAGATCCTATTTCCACTTCCTTCAGATAAATACCTAGAAGTGGATTGCTAGATCATATAATGGATCTATTTTTAATATTTTTACGAACCTCCATATGATTTTCCATAGTGGCTGCACCAATTTACATTCCCACCAAGAGTGTAGGAGGGTTCCCTTTTCTCTACATCCTTGCTAACAGTGTTATATGTTGTCTTTTTTTATAGTACCCATTCTAGCAGGTGTGAAATGTTATCTCATTGTGGTTTTGATTCATATTTACTTGCTGATAGTGAGGTTGAGCATCTTTTCATGTACCTATTGGCCATCTGTATGTCCTCTTTGGAGAAGAGTCTATTCACACCCTCCGCCTATTATTAAATCAGATTGCTTGGGATTTTTTTTTACTTGAATTGTATGAGTTCCATATACATTTTATATATTAACCCTTGAGCAGATAGATGGGGTGAAAACATTTTCTCCCATTCTGTAGATTGCCTTTTCATTTTACATGCATAATATTCTGAATTTGAGGTTAAGTCAAGATGGCGGCATCGGTAAAAACACCTTGCATCTTTGCAGAACCACATAAAAATTACTCAATTATAGAACAACCATCACTCAGAAATGGCAGAAATCGAGTTGAATGAAGTATGACAACTATGGAATTAAAGAAACCACATCTGTCCAGACTGGTAGAAGGGGCAGAGACACGGAATGGGCTGTCCCACATCCACATGTGGTGGATAAAAATTTGGGAGGGATATTTCAGGAGCGAAGAGTCCCAGCACCACATGAAGTCCCTCTGCCCAGTGTACCAGTGCCAGGGAGGTAAGTACACATAACCTCTGGCTGCAAAAACCAGTGGGGATTGAATCAGGGGAAGAAATTTTGGAGTCCCATGCAGTACCTCTTAACCTACACACAAACTTAATAAGACCCATTCCCTCTGATTTCCAGCACTGGGGTTGCAGCTTGAAAGGCACCAGTGGCATACAGGGAGGTACTGAAGTGACTGGCATCAAGGCAAGAGCTGGGGGTCAGCTTTCTCCTAGACAGAAAGGTGGGCAGAGCCACCGACCCAGCAGGCAGGTGCCAAAGATGAGACGCCATCAACCCAGCTAACACTGTTTGGCCCCACCCTAGAGGTCCCCTGAGGCTCCATCACACCCAACTTAGAGCTGTTAACAGTAGCATTTCCATATGAATGCCTGGTCTTGGATCAAGCTTCACAACTTCCTAAATACCTCAGTAAGCCACCAGCCCTTGTACCTATTGCTAAGTGGCCATAGGCACAGAGCTAGTAGCAGCCTGCCTAGATTCACAGCTTGGCTTCACCTGGTAGTCTCCAAGCCCAAACAAGTAGCAGCCATCTCATATTTTTCTATGGCTCAGGCAGAGTGGCTCAGGGCAAAACACAGGTGGGGGCTGACCATTGCCTGCATCACCCAGTAATGCCAGGGCTTGCCCACCCAGTAGGGAGCTACAGAGCAAGTCAGAGTTCTACCACCCTGCCCCTGCACAGATGGTCTTCCATGGAGAGGGTGGTGGTCAGTGGTCACAGCCAGTCTTTGAAGCTGATTGGCCAGGGTAAGTGCCTCCCATTCACCTGCCAACAGCAACAAAGACTCAACTACAAGAGGATGGTGTACTCAGCCCACATGAAGGGCACACCTTGTGCACCCAGCTTGGGTGATAAGGGAGGTTGTATCACTGGACACTACAGGACACCTACTATATAAGGCCATGCTTCCAAGACAGGGAGTCACAGCAACTCTACCTAATGCTTAAAAACCAACAGAGGGAGGTTGCCAAAATGAGGAGACAAAGAACTATGGCACAAATTAAAGAACAGATCAAAACTCCAGAAAAAGAACTAAATAAAATAGAGATAAGCAATCTATCAGATGCAGAGTACAAAACACTGTTATAAGGACACTCAAAGAACTTAGTGTCAATCTCAATGGCATAAAAAAGATCCAGTCACAGAGCATTTTGCTAAGTGAAATAAGCCAGGCAGTGAAAGACAATTACCATATGATCTCACCTTTAACTGGAACCTAATCAACAAGAAAAACAAGCAAGCAAAATATAACCAGAGACATTGAAATTAAGAACAAATGGACAGTAACCAGAGGGGGCATGGGAGGAGATAACAGGGGGGAAAGGGTGAAGGGTTTTCAGAAACAACTATAAAGTACACATGGACAAAACCAAGGCGGGGTGGAAGCAAGGAAGGGAGGTGGGATGGCTGGGGTTGGGGGAGAGGTGAGAGGAAAAGGCAGAAAACTGTACTTGAACAACAATAAACTTTTAAAAAAATTTAAATCCAGTCAGGAACAAAGGAAACACTAATTGAAATAAAAAACACTTTACAGGGAATCAACAGTGGAGTGGATGAAGCTGAGAATCAAATCAATTATTTGGAATATAAGGAACAAAAAGACATCCAATAAGTACAGCAAGAAGAAAAAGAAATACAAAAAGATTAATGATATTGTAAGCAGCCTCTGGGACAACTTCAAACATACCAACATTTGAATCATAGGAGTGCCAGAAGAAGAAGTGAGAGAGCAAGAAATCAGAAATCATTTTTTTTTAAATAATAAAAGAAAATATCTCTAGTTTGGTGAAAAAAATAGACATACAAGTCTAGGAAGCACAGAGAATCCCAAACAAGTTGGACCCAAAGAGGAACACACCAAGACACATCATAATTAAAATTCCAAAGGTTAAAGATAAAGAGAGAATCTTAAAAGCAGCATAGTAAAGCAGATAATTACCTACAAAGGAGTACTCATAAGACTGTCAGCTGATTTCTCATGAGAAACTTTGCAAGATAGATAGAAGGGATTGACAAGTATTCAAAGTGATGAGAGCAAGGACCTACATCCAAGATTACTCTATCCAGCAAAGCTATCATTTAGAATTGAAGGGCAGATAAAGTGCTTCCCAGACAAGGTAAAGCTAAAAGAGTTCATCATCAACAAGCTATTATCATATGAAATTTTAAAAGAATTTATTTGGGAAGAGGATCAAAAAACTATGGTACATTTACACAATGAAATACTACACAGCAGAAAGAAATAAGGAGCTCTTATCTTTCACAACAGCATGGATGGACTGGAGAGCATTATGCTAAGTGAAATAAACCAGGCAGTGAAAGACAAATACCATATGATCTCACCTATAAGTGGAAAATAATCAACAAAACAAACAAATAAGCAAATTATGACCTGAGACATTGAAATAAAGAACAAACTGACAGTAACCAGAGGAGCAGGGAGGGGGATAATGGGGGAAAAAAGGGAGGGGTAATCAAGGAACATGTATAAAAGATTCAGGGCCAAAGCCAAAGCAGGGGGGTAGGATCAAGGGTGGGAGGTGGGGATGGGTGGGGCAGGGTGGTGTGATGGGCGAAAATGGAGACAACTGTACTTGAACAACAATGAAAACAAAGTTTCCTGCTATAAAAAAAAATGAAAACTGTGAACAATAAAGTGGCAATAAATACATGCCTGTCAAAAATTGAATCTAAAAACAAACTAAGCAAACCAGAACAGAGACAGAATTATGGATACAGAGAGCATTTTCATGGTTGCCAGATGGGAGAAGTGTATAGGGGAATGGGTGAGGCAGTGAGAGGATTAAGAAGTACAAATAGGTAGTTACAGAATAGCCATGGGGATGTGAAGTACAGTATAGGAAATGGAGTAGCCCAAGAGCTTATATGCATGACCCATGGACATGAACAATGGTGTGGGGATTGCTAGAGGGAGTGGGGGTTGCTGGGTGGAAGGGAGTATAGGGGGAAGAATTCAGACAACTATAATAGCATAATCAATAAAATATAATAAAAAAGAGAGAAGTATTCTGAATTTGCCTATACTTACCTGTACCAGTGTTTTGTATATTTTCATGTTAATAATTGGTACCTTTTCATTTCAGCTTGAAGAACTCACTTTAGCATTTCTAATAAGATCAGTCTAGTGGTGATAAGGAGTGGGTTTGTAAGGTTACTGCTGAGAAATCTGTTGATACCACTAGGGGACTCCTGTGTAAATTACCAGCTTCATTTCTCTTGCTATTTTTAAGACTGTCTGATTTTTGACAATTTTATCTCAATGAGTTAGTCGTTTAATGGTCTATGAGCTTTATAAACTTGGATGTACCAATCTCTCCCCAGATTTTGGAAGTTCTCAGCTATTATTTTTTTAAATAAACTTTCTTCCCACTCTTCCCTCTCTTCTACTTCTGAAACTGCAATAATTTGGAAATTGCTTCTTTTGATGGTATTCCATAGGTCAGTAACTTTCTTTATTCTTTATCATTCTTTCTTTTTTTTTTTTTCCCCCTCCTTGACTGGATAACTTCAGGTTCCTGCCTTATACTTCCAAGTCTTTCTTCTATTTCATCCATTCTGATGTTGATGCTATGTATTACATTTTTTATTTTATTCATTGTATTCTTCAGCTCCAGAATTTTTGTTTAGTTCTTTTTTATAGTTTCTAGCTCTTAAACTCATTTGTTTGTTTATTGTTTTCCTGACTTTATTGAATCACCTTTCTTTGTGTCCTCATGGCCTACTGAGCTTCCTTAAAACAGCTATTTTGGGTTTTTTATTGGTGCAGTGCAGATCTCCATGTCTTTGGGGCTGGTTACTGGAAGATTATTGTGATCCTGTGGGGTGTCATGTTTCCCTGATTTTTCCTGTTCCTTGAAGTATTGCATTGTTATCTTCACACTTGTGGTAGCTGTCACCTCCTCTAGTCTTTATTGACTGACTAAGAAGAAGAAAAACCTTCTCTCATTCCTGAGACTCTCATTCTGAGTCTTTTTCAAACCTTCTATGCATAGACCTGTTCCACTCTTCTTGCTTCCTCTTGCTGCAGTTCTTAAGATTGTATGTCTTCTCTTGATCCTACAAAGCACCAGGCCAAGTATTTGCAGCTTCCCTTTTCACTTAGCCAAGGACAAAG
Organism: Phyllostomus discolor; assembly: GCF_004126475.2. Taxonomy (NCBI): domain Eukaryota; kingdom Metazoa; phylum Chordata; class Mammalia; order Chiroptera; family Phyllostomidae; genus Phyllostomus; species Phyllostomus discolor. The sequence continues at coordinate 99,950,967 of NC_040905.2, read as the reverse complement.
CCAAAGCTCAAGTTTGTCATCTTTCGCTGGCATACAGATTCTGTCTGGATTTCTGTGCCTGCTCACTAGTTGTCTACCAAAGCTCACTCTTGCCACCATTGTGAGTGCACACAGAAACCCTGAAACAGGGTGTTTGGGGGCATGGGTGAAGTAAGCAAGGCACTGGGATATTTGTGTGCCAACTGGGGGGAATTGATCAGCAGGGCTGTCCCAGAGACTCATGGATGGGCTTCTTGACAGTCTACAACAGTTAATAGAACATTCATCCCTCTAATGCTCTCAGCAACTCCTATTTGCTTTTCTCCCAGCCTCTGCCCACCCCAAGTCAGGTAGCTACCGATTCAGGTAGCTCTACATGGAGCAAAAGGGAATCGGCCTCCTTGGCAATGTTCCACACAGCTGGGAAACTCTGGTACTTACTAACATGCTCTCACTTTACCTCACAGGAGAAATCATAGGCTGAGAAGGTTTCACTGGGCACTGAGCTGTCCCACCTTAGGGGAGGGGTGATGTGGATAAAGCCAAACTATTCCTTTTACTCTCTCCAATGTGTCCAAACTCTTTTTTTTTTTTTTTTTTTTTTTTTTGCCCCAACATTGTGCTGCAACTTCTTCACTGGAAACCTGGACTTCCACAAAGTCTCTCTCATCCATGGGTGACTGTCTAAGTCAGGGTTCTCCAGGCCTCCCAGACTATGGCTGGGAGGGGCTGAAATCAGTTCATGGGCCACTGCAGGGCCCACAGCCAGGACTGCGGTCCATGTGCCTATTACCTAATGCCCAGGTGAGCAAGCCTCCTCCTGCTTTTCTTAGCATATGACTGCTTAGTCTCTTGGCTCCCACAAAGGAACTTTAATCCGTGGATGGATGCAAAGTGGTGTGTTGGGAGGCGGGAATACAGTGAGGGACACTTTCTTCAGCTGTATTGCTGGTGTCTCTCCTCTGTTACCCAACTTTCGGGACCACTTTTTATACAAAACCTAGTGTCAATACAGATACCTCAGAACCACAATTCAACCTCAAACACCTTAAATTACCAGGAGTTTATGCTCCAGATTAAGAAATACATGTATATTTTGCTGTACTCTTCTCATCCTTGTTTAAAGAAGGGTGATAACAGGCTTCAAGGTCCCCAGGCTACACTGCTTAACACAGCTGTTCTGAGTCAGTGCTCAGCCACGTTCTGTAAAGTTCCAGAGAATGAGTATTTGAGGCTTTCTGAGTTACACAGTCTCTGTTGCAATGCCCCACTTTGCCACTGTAGCACAGAATCAGCCATAGAAAATATGTAAATGAATAGTTGTGGCTGTGCTCCAACAAAACTTTGTTTATAAAACAGGTGATGGGTTTGGGAGTTCCTCAAAAACTTAAACATAAAATTACTATATGACCCACTGCTATGTCCAAGAGAATAAAAACTTACATATGAATGTTCATAGCAACCTTATTCATAAGGGCTAAATGGTAGAACAACTTACATGTCAAGCAACTGAAGAATGGATAAACAAAATGTGGTGTATCCATACAATGGGTTAGTATGCAGCCATGAAAAGAAACAAAGTATTGATTCATGCTATGATGTAGATGAACCTCAAAAACATTATGTTCAGTGAAAAAAGTGACAAGAATTCACATATTGTATGATTCCACTTATGTGAAAGATCCAGAATAGGCAAATCCTGACAGAATGTAGAATGATGGCAGACAAGGGCTGAGGAGGAGGGTGTACTGACAGCCTAGCCATTACGAGGTTTACTTTTGGGCTGATGGAAATGTTTTGGAACTAGATAGAACTGATATTTGCACAACATTGTAAATGTACTAAATGCCACTAAATTGTACACTTATATGTGGAATCTAATGAACACAATAAACTAGCAAACAAAATAGAAACAATCTCATGAATACAGAGAACAGACTAACAGCTGTCAGAGGGGAGGGGGTTGGGGTATGGGTGAAAAGGTGAAGGGATTAAGCAAAAAAAAAAATACCTCATAGACAATAGTATGGTGATTACCAGAAGGAAAGGGGGTAGGGGTGGTAGAAGAGGGTAAAGGAGGGATAAATGGTGATGGAAGGAGACTTGACCTGAGGTGGTGAACACACAATACAATTTATAGATAACGTATTATAGAATTGTACACCTGAAATCTGTATAATAGTATTAACCAATGTTACCCCAATAAATTCAATTTAAAAAAGAAAAAGGAAATTAAATGGTTAACTTTATGTATGTTGAATTTTCCCTCAATTACAAAGAATTAAACAGAAAAAAAAGGGACATAGTTTGTCAATCCTTGTTCTAAGCCAATCAGCCAAGAAGGGAAGGGCAGAAGCATACCATTGCCCATATGGAGAACACCCACAGCCATCCTGCGGTGCTGGGGGAGAGGGGAGTGTGTGGTCTTACAATTCTCTAACATTAACATCAGGCCCCACACTGACCTGTGAAGGCAGAAAAGCTTCTAGGAGGACTTGGTGCCTAAATCAAGTCTTGAATCAGGGAGGAAAGGGTGTTCTGTTCACAGACACACAAAGGGCAGAAGTGATATGGCTTAGTTTGCCTGCAAAACCAAAAGATGTCCAATATGACTGAACTAAAGAGAGAGTTGGAGTGAAGAGGGATAAGGCTAGAGAGGGAAACAAGGGTCACAATAACAGGGTATGATTAAAAAAAATTGGATTTGACCCTGAAGGTAGTGGAAAGCCTATCAAGCTTTTTCAGCAAAGATATTAGAAAACCAGGTTGTGGGGTTTTTTGGAAATGTGACTCTCAATGTGTCCAGATGATGGCATGGGAGAGAGGGATACTAAACATCAGGAGAGGTTACACAAAAAACTTGAATGGTTTACAGTGCACAAATAGAACTTCAAGACAACTTCTCATTGAAAAGTCCGCCAATTGGAGGTTTTCCTCATAAGACAGACTCTCCTTTCAAATAGAAACAGGAACTCTTTTTATTTTTCCAAAAATCCAACAAGGACTATCATCAGGGTTCAGCTGTCAAGCTTAGCATGAGCTGAGCAAAGCAAAATGGGAATTTATTTTCTAGTTTTAACTAAGGCCAATAGATAGAAAGAAGCTTGAAGTTTGCCACAAATAATAACTGAAGCAGGAAAAAATGCATTATTAATATTATTATTAATGTTAATAACCACTTTCAACTGGACTATATAAATAGAAGATGCCTGGGGGCACAAAGACAGTCTCAGGAATTCAATTATCAAAATTTCATTTACAGGATCAAAGACCTAAATATAAGACCTGAAACAATAAAATACATAGAAGAAAACATAAGTACTAAACTTATGGACCATGGTCTTAACAGAGGATTTTTTTTTAATTTGACCTCAAAGGCAAGGGAAGGGAAAGCAAAAATAAATGAATGGGACTATATCAAACTAAAAAGTTTCTGCACAGCAAAAGAAACCAACAAAACAAAAGGCAAACACCCAGATGGGAGAAGATATTTGCAAACATCACCTCCAATAAGGGATTAATATCCCAAGTATGTAAATAACTCATACAACTCAACAACAACAACAAATTCCAACTGAAAAATGGACAGAGATCCTGGCTGCTGTGGCTCAGTGGTTTGAGCAGCAGCCTGTGAATCAAAAGGCCTACAGTTTACATATTCCTGGGTTGCAGGCCAAGTCTCCATGCTGGGGGCATGCAAGAGGAAGCCAAATGATGTTTCCTCGCATAGCAATGTTTCTCTCCCTTGCTTTCTCCCTCCCTTTCTCTCTCTCTAAAAATAAATAAATAAAATCTTTTTAAAAATGGGCAGAGGACCTGAACAGACAGACACTTCTCCCATATAAATGGCCAAAACAGATATATAAAAAGATGCTAAAGTTCACTAGCTATCAGGAAAATCCAAATCAAAACCACAATGAGATATCTCTTCACACCTGCTAGAATGACTACTATCAACAAAACAAGTAATAACAAGTGTATTGGAGAGGCTGTAGAGAAAAAGGAACCCTCATACACTGAAGGTAAAAATATAAATTGGTGCAGCACTATGGAAAACAGTTCATCAAAAAATTAAGAAAAGAGTTCCCACATGACTCAGCCATCCCTCTTCTGGGTATTTACCCAGGATTTTTTCAAAATATTTGTGAAGATATATACATGCCCTTATGTTCACTGCAGCCTTATCCATGGTGTTCAAAACATGAAAACAACTAAATTGTCCTCAATAGATGAATGGATAAAGAAGATGTGACACATATGTACAATGTGATACTATTCAGCCATAAGAAAAAATGAAATATTGCCATTTGCGGCAACATGAATGGATCTTAAGAAGATCAGGATAAGTCAGAAGGAAAAAGTCAAGAACTATATGATTTCACTCATATGTGAGATCTAAAACTAAAAGCAAGAAACAAACAAGACAAACAAAAATCCATAGACACAGACAACAGTATGTGGTCCCCAGCGGAAAAGGGGGTGGGGAGAGCTGGAAAACGGTTAAGGGGGTCAAGTCCATGGTGATGGAAGAGCACTAGACTTTGGGAGGTTAACAGATGACATAGTATAGAATTGTACACCGAAACCTATATCATTTTATAAACCAATGTCATCCCAATAAATTTAGTATTTTTTTTTATTTTATTTGTACCTCATAGCCTCCTTAACATCACTACCTAACATTTTCTCTCTAAACAAATAAGCATTGAGCAGGTTAGAAAATGGAAGAAATAACTGCTTATCACAGGAGACAAATGACAATAAACAGAATAAAAGCATTGGGGTCACTCTTGTCATAGCAAAATGCTTCTCAAGAACATCTTAGCAAAATGCACCTGCACCATAATGTCTGGCAGATTAATGGCTTCAAGACTATTACAAAAATAAAACAAATCTCAGGTTCAGTCACTGAATTTAAACTTTGAGATAATACTCATTTTGCTCCAGACATCAATTCATGGCAGGTTTTGGTTTTTTGACTTGTTTTGTTAAATGCCAGCATTTGATTCTGTACTGGGTTTCCTCACAATCTGTTTCAAATGTATCCTGAGGGCTCTGGATTCCTGGTAATGCTGAGGTAGTGACTTGCTTGTATGAATTTGAATCTTTTGAGTGTGAGAGATACAAGTTCAAATCCTTATTCTACTATTCACTACACATGGCCTTGAGCAAGTTACTTAATCACTCTGTGCCTCAGTTTCCTTATCCGTAATTTGGGGGTAATAAACTATCTAACCTTATAGAATTTTAAGGAGTAATGGTTCTAAGGCAATGCCTAACACTTGGCCTATGTTTCAACAAGCGGCAGCTGTTGTGAAATTATTACTATGCTGCACTCCTTACCCTATTCACAGGAGAGAGAAGACACAACCTACTCTGACTCAGATCCTGCAAATCCACTGGCTTTTAATAAGTCTGTGTTGTCTGAATGTGAATGAATACATGGTCCTGGTCACTCCAGATTCTCACCTAGTTTCTAGTACCATCTTTCATTCATTTGAATGACAAGTGGAGCCATGGCCAGGTAGCTCAGTTGGTTAGAACATCATCCTGATACGCCAAGGTTGCAGGTTTGAAACCCAGTCAGGGCACATACAAGAATCAACCAATAGATGCATAAATAAGTGGAACAACAAAATCAATGTTTCTCTCTATACCTCTTTCTTTCTCTCTCTAAAAAAAATCACAAAACAAATAATAATAATAAATGACAAGTGGATCTTTTTGTGTGTCCACTATAACAAGCCCTGTTTGACAGAAATATTAAGTCCTCAAAAGGAAGCAGACATAGTATTGAGTCCCAGACCGTTAACCTTAAAATCAGGGATCAGAGAGAGAGGAAGTTTCTACCATCTACTAAGTGTGGTCTGAGGGAAAATTTTAAAACTCTAGGTAGCAGAAGTCTCTTTTGGACTCAGTAAATGTTGCCAAGTATTACTAATAACCATAATTATAATCACTACTCAGCAAGTGCTAACTATGTGTCAGATATTTGCCTTAGTGTTTTAAATACATTGCCTCATTTAATCTTCACAATGTTACTACCATATTTTGCCATGTATAATGTGTTCCCATGTATAATGCATACCCATGTTTTTGGCCAAAACTTTTAGGGAAAAAAATCATTCATTTTAATTTTTAATTCAATTTTTTATTTATTTATATTTAGAAACAAAACCGATTATCATATTCAAGAGTATTATTTTGCATATGGATATTATTATTGCTTTCTAGATTTATACTTTTCATACATAAGCATAAATAAAAGAATTAAAAACATTTATGTAGATACATAATTAGTACTACCTACATACAATATGCATCCTTATTTTTCCTTCCAAAATTTGGGCAAAAAGTGCTCATTATACATGGCAAAATACAGTATCATGTCTAAATCCCTATTATTCCTTATTTTATTTGGGGGAAACTGGAGGCCTAGAGATGATAAGTAATTTTCCCAGATTACCTGATTGGAAATTCAAACTCAAGGTATCCAGTTCTAAAACACCCAAGTACTTAACCACTATAATACATCACCTCCCAAGCAAATACAAACCCTCAGTCATATCTCATAGCTATATGACCTGCATTAGTTCCCTGAGGCCGCTGCAACAAAGGACCACAAGTTGAGTGGCATAAACAACAGAAATGTATTGTCTCACAGTTCTGGAGGCTGGAAGTCTGAGATCAAGGTGTCTGCAGGGTCAGTTCCTTCTGAGGACTGTGAGGGAAAACCTGTTCCAGGCCTCTCTCCCAGCTTCTCATGGGTTGATGGCAACCATTGGCATTTCTTGACTTGTAGATCTCTGCCATCATCTTCACATGGTGCCATCCCTTTGTGCATGTCTAGCTCCAAATATTTTGTTTTTATAGGGACCCCAGCCATGTTGGATTAGGAGCCCACCCTACTCCAGTATAACTGTTACTGTAGACAAGGAGCACCATGGAGTCTCCCTCATTGGCCCTGTAAGAATTTCGGGCTTGCACAGGAAGTGGGGATGGTCTTTGAGACAGGAGTCCACCATCCTCCCAGGTCACGGGACCTGAATAAACCTCTTCCCTTTTACCCCAGCACCTGTCTCACAAGTTTGACTTTTGTTGCGGAAGGTAGCTGAACTTGTGTTTCGGTTCATGACCTCATCTCAACTAGTTACTTCTGCAACAGCCCCATCACCAAATAAGATCACATTCTCAAGTACTGGGGATTAGGATTTCTACATGTGAATTTATGAGGGGACAAAATTCAACCCATGCACCCAAACCTATCTGTGTGAACTGGTTATTCCCCCATCTTCTGACCCAGGGGTGTGAAGGAAGGGAACAGGGTTTTTACGCACTCACAGGCATACTGAGAAATGTAACTCTTCATTCCAAACCCCACAGAGCCATTTATCCTACGTTAGAAAGGAGAATTGAAAAGGGTTACAGTGCAACAGATGTCAAACCAAAGATAAATGTTTCCTCGGGGGCAACGACTTTCAGGGACTTTAGTGGCAAGATTTTGAAAAATGGACACCTGGGGAACAAAGGTTGAATTTTATGAAATCACTGATAACCCCCCCCCCCGAGACAACACTCAGCTTTCCCCCTGATTATAAAGGGGAGGAGGGTACAGTGGAACTTCTGCTGTGTGGCTTTCAAAGCCCTCAGTGGGTTTTGGAGCAGTGAATCATTTCGAAGGTACAGCACTTCCTTCGAACCCAGGGGAAACAGAAGTAGGCAGATAAAAAATGATAACACGGGAAGCAGATTTATGAACAACCTGAAATCTGAACATTGCTTTTTTATATTCCTTAAGATGAACCAGTTCTGTGGCCCATGTGGGAATAAGAGCCTAAGATTGAACACCAAAAGTAAAATCTCTCAGCGTTTCCCAAACTCATGCTGGAAATCTCACACAAGCCCCTTCCCAACGATTAATAGGTATGATGTAAAATGTAAATTCCTTTGTCCAGCAATGGGCATAAGTAGATGAACATTTGTTTATTCTTTAAATAGTTACTTCCAAGGGGCTGCTATATGCTAGGTGGGGTCCTGGGTTCTGAAAATCAATTCCTTGAGGAGGATTTACACACAGGGTGGATACCAGACTCTGAGTAATCAAGTCATTGATCTACAGGGAAGTTCTGGAGTCTCTTATGGAAACAGAAGAATGGTAAAGGAGATGAAGGATGGTGTGTGTCTTGTATTTCTGATATGTATCATCAAATGAACTCCTCACCATATCCTTTCAGGTGGTGGCATTCCTGTGAGCCAGTTTATGACTCTCATTCCAACTGTCTTGTAGGAATCTACAGTGACTGAATTTCTCTACTTTTGGTTCAGCATAGTTTGTCTGTATACCTCTAGGAACCACCATTTTGCTTTTGAGCTCCTCCTACCTAGTTGAGGCCAAAGTTATTCAAGGAAGAAGAAATTTCCCCTACCTTGGGGATGGATACTAACAGTCCTGATCAAACTGCCAGTGTGTAAGAAGTAACACTTCTTACACCAGTAACACTGCCAGTATAAACTCCACCCTGGCCAGGTAGCTCAGTTGGTTAGAGCATTGTCTGGCTGCGCTGAGGTTGTAATTTCAATCCCAGGTCAGGGCACATACAAGAATCAACCAATGAATGCATAAATAAGTGGAAAAACAAACCAATGTCTGTCTGTCTGTCTGTCTCTCTCATCAATAAGTAAATTAAAAATTTTTAAGTTTGTTTCTATAGCAAAGGTAATAAGACCAAAAATATTTTATTAGACCAGAGGTTGAAAACTCACAACTCCCACAGGTCAGCTCCTGTCTGTAGACATTTTTGTTGGGTCTATGTTTCCCCACGCTACACCCCACTCAACTTCTTATTTTTAAAATTCTCAATCTAAAGAAAAGTTCAAATAATACTATAATTAATATTCAGATATCCCACACATACTTTTTTTCTGAATGATATGAAAATAATTTGCAAACAACAGAATACTTCGCTCTGGAATACTTCAGTGTGAATTTCTTAATAATAAAGACATTCTCCAATATAACAATAATACCATTATCACATCTAAAAAAACAGTAACTCTATGATATCATGTAACATACACTCTATATACAAATGTCTCCAACTGGCAAAAAAAAATATATTCCAAAACTGTTGGCTGGTTCATTTTTTAAATGTAGAGACTTCACAGAAGAGTTGAGACTTTCAAAAATCTGAAGATCTGACAACACTAAGCCTGGGTTCTCACATGAAAAAAAAAATAGCTAGAATTGAGTCCCCTTTAGACAGGACATATGATCTTCATCTGGCCATCATCTCCATTACTCGTTATTTTCACCAGGCATTACTGGCTCTTGTAAAAATCTCTTTGTGATCCCTGATAGGGAGATTTCCCTGAAGTTACAGTGCAGCAAGCTTCCATGCTGAATTTCAGCCATTCCAACCCCCCTCTCTCTCCCAGTTCTGATACACACTGTAAAGACTAGAATTTAATAGACATCTAGTGTTGATGAAAAATTTCAAACATGACATATCCAAAGCTGATCTTGTCCCCCAAAACTCCATTTCATCCACAGCCTGTCCCATACTGTGTGGAGTTATTCATGACTCCTGTCTCTCTTACACACAACCTTCATCCAATTCACAAAGAAATTCTGTTGGCTCTATCTTCAAACTATATCCAGAATCTGATACTTCTCTCCACCCCCACTGCTCTCACTGTGGTAGAATCCAACATCATATCTCACCTGTATTATTATCACTACCTCCTTTTTAAACATTAGTCCTGCAGTCAAAACCTTCCCATGTCTTCTTATTTCCTTCAGTTCAAAATACAAGTCCTTAAAATGGCCTTAAAATATCCATATGATCTTGCCACCCATTACCTGTCTTCTCTCACTCCTCTCCCTGGGCCCTTTTCACTCTGTTCCAGCCACACTGGCTTCCTTGCTGTTCCACAAATGAACCAGGTACCCCAGGACCTTTGCACTTACTGTTCCTTCTGCCTGTGACACTCTTCCCCCAGATATCCACTTGACTCGTTCCCTCACCTTCTCAAGTCTTTGTTCCAAACTCCCTTTCTCAACGAAGCCTGTAATGACCATCCTACTCAAAATTATAACCCACTATCAACTTCCCTGCAACATTCCCAGGCCATATACCCTGCTTTACTTTTTCCTCCTGCCTAAAACAGATCACCTTCTACACTGTGTGTGTATATATATACGTGTATATTATGCCTTATTGTCTCCCACCTCCTGCTAGACTATAAGAGCCAGTTTTGTTCATTGATGTATCCAAGCATGTAAAAGAACACTGGAAATGGGGCTGCCAAATAGTGCAGCCCCATGCTAAGCACTGTGGCAGTTTCTCAATGAGCTAAGCATAGAATGACCCAGAAATTCCACCTCTCCCAAAATTAAAAACAGATACTCAAACAAATGGTGCATGAATGCTCACAGTAGTACTATCCACAGTAGCCAAAAAGATGAAAACAAGTCAAATGTCCACCAATGAATGAGTAGATAAACAAACTGTGGTATATATATAAAATTAAATATTATTAAGCCTCAAAAAATAGTGAAGTGTTGATATAGGTTACAATGTGGATGAACCTCAAAAACATCATGTTAAGTGTAAGCAGCCAGACACAAAATCATTCCATGTATATGAAACATCCCAAATAGGTATGTCCACAGAGACAGAAAGTAGGTTGGTGGTTTCCAGGAGTTGGAGAAAAGGAAGGATTGAGGAAGTAACAGTTTAAGGGGGATGGGTTTTTCTTTTGGGGTGATGAAGTGTTTTGGAAGTACAGATGGTGGTTGTACAATATTGTGAATGAACTAAATGCCACTCATTTGTTCACTTTAAAATGATTCATTTTGTGTGGAGTGAATTTAACCTCTACTGAAAAGAGCACCTCAAAAAATAGGGCCTCAATAAATATTTGTTAAATGAATGGACAACAAATGAATGAATGTGTATGGCTGTGAAATCACCAAAATGTCATCTATGGAAAAGCATTGTTGGAAAATCAGTGGTCCTTTACAAACCACATTTGAATCACCCTATTTGGAAGATAAGTAAGCAGTGGAGCAGGCATTGGCTTGGTGGGGAGTCTATGCCTGGTGGCCTCAGTTGCCTTTTACTACTCAGCTAGCTCATCAAGAACAGGAGACAAAGACTGGGGTCCTATCTGGGCGGGGGGGGGGGGGGGAACCTTCCTGTGCTGGAATTTTCAGAATCTACTGTCTTCCTACAGAGCAAAAGATATTTCTGACTTCCAGGAGGGAATAAAGCCAGTGGGAGTTAGTCCCATCTGCCAGCAAAGAGGGAGCAATATTATCTGTCTAAATACTTCTTCATCAGACAGCCTTGTGCCTGGGACTTTTCCTGGCTCTCACTGTGACCTCGGCCCTAGGACCACATTAGAGAGCATTACTGTGGCGTGTAGAGGAGGCAGGAGGGAGAAGACAGGCTGCCAGACTGGAACTAAATTAAAAATAAAGCTCCCTTTATTATATTCATAATTACTGTGAAGCTGTGAAATCTTATTTTAAACCTCCAGCTCCTTTCTTTTGTCCAGGGTACAGGCTGCCTCCTTCTGAAATCCGATTTTGCTTTATGGACAATTTCTTTTTAGCATTCTGATCATTTAACCTTGAAAAATAGTGTTGTTTTGCTGCTGTATTTTCTGATTGTTAGTCTCCAGGCATCTCCGTGGCATCTTTATAAATCTGCAGGAGCTGGTAAATATTTCTTGCCAACCAGCAGCTGAAATCTGAAAATACCAGCTCACTTTTTAGCTGTCAGGCAATTAATGTAATTCAAAGGAAATGAAAGGTATGGGCAACTGGGACTGCTTTTCATAACAGGAGGGTTCCTGGCTCAGGCGTAGAAACGCAGAAGAGAAGAATCAATAAAAGGCGAACAGAAGGGGTAGAAGAGGGCACAGAGTTCTCCAGAAACATTCTGTCAGCATCCTGGCAACGCTGCTAATCTGTGCCAAGAGAAGCTGTAGCTTCTCTGATAAATACAGCTTCTCTTGGTCAACTTAGAGATGGCCTAAACCAAGGCATGGACTAGCCTATAAGGTGCCTTTGCTATAACGGGAAAAGGTGCCTTGTTGGAGAGGAGAGTTGGGAGACAGCGCCCCCTGTGGTGGATGTAGCACCACACCTGGGCGCACAACTGGATCAGAGACCAGGATTTCAGCCCTCTTCTCCAGACTCGTCGCTGGAGCCAAAAGCCTTTTGTGCAGTGCATAAACTATACAGCTGGATTCAGCAACCCACCCAGATCACTTCCCACGACCTCATTCTTCATAATATTAGTTTCCCATTCTTCCCTTCTAAGTCAGGAAACAATTTTGTTAACCTTGGATCCCGAGGTAAGAGAAGTGGAATTGGTTCTCACTTAATTATGTGGAGTTCGAGTTTGGAGAAGGGGGAGGAGAATCCTCAAATGGTGATGCTGTTTTCGTTTCTCAAAAAGCCCTCAATAAGCTGGAGAAGGAAAAATTCTTTCCTTTTAGTGAGAAATAGGTTTAGTCATTAAAGAGAGGCATTTTTCCAATCCAGAGAAGGGTGATGGTCTGCCACCTTTCATGTACTTCTAATGCGGTAGTCAGGACTGCACAATGCATGGAGCACCAAACGCATGCTACTCTGTGTAAATGATGCCTTCCTTCACTGCAGTGTGAATGCAGCCATGTGGGGTTATACAGTATGTGAAGTGCCTCTGGGAGACTCACGGAGCATGCTGGGTATATATTTCAACCTACCTTCTGAGAAAAAAAATAAACTTTCAAAACCCAGTCCATCAAGATAAATATAAAATCATTAAATGTATTTTTATAAGCCAGCAAGTGTTTAGACAACAAAAAGGTCTGCTTACAGTATTTTTTAAATTCAAATACCTGGGAATAAATCTAGAAAAAGATGTAATATGTAATCTAGGAAAAGATAAACAACTCTAAAGTCAGCAGTCTCCAACCTTTTTGGCACCAGGGACAAGCTGGTCTGCAGCCCCAGGGGTTGGGGACCTCTGTCTAAAGTGTCATTGATAAAAATTTTGAAACACCTAAATATATTTAGAAATAAATCACAGGCATGGACTGGAGTACTCCAAACTGTAGTAATGTTAATTCTCTGAAAATTAATAGATAGGTTTAACCAATTCCAGTTGAATTCCCATTTGTTGTTTTTATGGAAATTGAGAAACTGATTGTGAAATTTATAAGAAAATACAAAGAGTCAAGAAGCCAAGATAATCACAAAGTAGAAGGGCATTTTCTACCACATTATATAAGATATTATAAGATAAGATATCATATTATAAAATATTATAATGACCAAAATAAAGAGTCGTGTTAGCACAAAAACACACAAATGGAAGAAAATTGAGTCCAGAAACAGACTCATACATCTAAAATCACCTGGTTTATGATAAAATGTCAGGACAGTGACATTTGATTTATTATAAAACAGCAAGACAATGAAGAGAGGTCTTTTCAGCAAATGGTGTCAAGTCAATTGACTATCCACATGAAAAACAATAAATTTTGACTTGCCTCACACCATACACAAAAATATATCCCAAACAGTTTGTAGCTCCAAATGTAAAAAGTAAAATAATATGCTTCTAGAAGATAACATAGGAGCATATCTTCATTATTTTCAGGTGGAAAAAGATTTCTTAGAAAGGACACAGAAAACACTAACCATAAGATGGATGAATTGAACTTCATAAAATTAAGAACATCTATGAATACAAAGACACTATTGAGAGAGTGAAAAAGCAAGCCTCACAGTGGAAGAAAAAATTTGCAACACAGATAACATAAAATTAATATCCAAAGTATCCAAAGTATTGGGTTGGCCAAAAAGTTTATTTGGTTTTTCCCATAAGATGGCTCTCGTAGCACTTAGTTGTCTTTAACTAAGTCATAGCACCAAGTTGTCTTCACTCAAAACAATTGTTAGATTGTATTGTGACAACTGTCATATCAGCATGCATTTAAAAAAACACAAAATTGGTGAATTTTTGTGTAGCCATTTTAATATTGAAGATGGAAGAAAATACACATTTTCAGTGTATTATGCTTTATTATTTCAAGAAAGGTAAAAATGCAACTGAAACACAAAAAGAGATTTGTGCAGCGTATGGCGGTACTATGACTGATTGAACATGTCAAAAGTGGTTTGCAAAGTTTTGAGCTGGAGATTTCTCACTGGAAGATGTTCTACAGTTGGGTTAACCAGTTGAAGTCAATAGCAATCAAATTGAGACATTAATTGAAAAAAATCAACATTATACCATGCAGGAGATAGCCAATACACTCAAAATATCCAAATCAATAAAAGTATTGGTGAAAATGATGTGTTTTTTATTTTACAGAAGAAAACTAAAGGGATTTTTTTTGGCCAACCCAATATAAAAGAATTTCTAAAAATCAATGCCCAAAATAGTAATTGTAGTAACCCTATACAGGCATACTTCAGAAATATTGAAGGTATAATTCCAGACCAATACTTGATAAAGTGACTATCACAATACAGTGAGTCATATGAAATTTTAGGTTTCCCAGTACATATAATAGTTATGTTTATACTTCACTATAGTCTATTATGTGCACAATACCATTATGTCTAAAAAGGTAATTTAAAAATGTTTTCATTATAAATGTTAATCATTATCTGAGCCTTCAGCAAGTCACAATCTTTTTCCTGGTGGAGGACCTTGCTTTGAAGTTTCTGAAAACACAGTAATCACCAAGAACAATAGAGTGGAGCACAACAAAGCAAGGTATACCTGTAGGAAAATGGACAAAGGACTTAAACAACCACTTTGCCAAAAAAAGAAAAGATATCTAAATGATCAACAGACTGATGAAAAATATTTAACAACATTAGTCATTAGGTAAATGCAAAATAAAATCATTATGAGATACCACTACATACATACCCACCACAATGGGTAAAATTACAGATTAACAATATCAACTGTTGTTGGCAGTGAACACCAGCCAAACTCTCATACACTGCAAGTGGCAGTTCAAATTCATATAAGCACTTTAGAAAATTGTTTAGCAGAATCTACTAAATTTAAACATATGTGTGTTCTATGACCCAGGACATTTACTTCTAGGTATATACCCCACATAACATGTGAACCAAAAATCAAGCACAAAAATGTTCATAGCAACACTGTTTTCAATGTCAAAAACTGTAACTGACCACAAATGTTCAACAAAATAAAATAAATAAGTGATGGTATATATGTACAATGGAATACTACACAGCAGTGAATATTAATTAACTATAGCTACATACTAATGCAAATGAACCTCACATTGCTTGATTCCATTTATATTTTTTCTTTAGATTATTTTTTAATATATTTTATTGATTATGCTATTACAGTTGTCCCATTTCCCTCTTCACTGCCCTCCAGCCTGGACACCCTTTCCCACCCACATTCCCCCCCTTTAGTTCATGTCCATGTGTCATACTTATAAGTTCTTTTTTTAAAATTTTATTTTAATCATTGTTCAAGTACAGTTTTCTCCCTTTTACTCCCAATCCAGCCCCCCCTCCCAACCTTCCCCACTTCCCTCCCATTACCACCCTCCCCCTAGTTTTTGTCCATGTGTCCTTTAAATTTGTTCCCGTGAACCCTTCCCATTGTCCCCTGAAATACCCTCTTCTCTCCCCTGTGGTCACTGTCAGCCTGTCCTCTATTTCAATGTCTTTGGTTATATTTTGTTTGTTTCTTTGTTTTGTTGTTTAGGTTCCTGTTAAAGGTGAGATCATATGGTATTTGTCTTTCACTGCCTGGCTTGTTTCGCTTAGCATAATGCTTTCCAGCTCCATCCAAGCTGTTGCAAAGGATAGGACCTCCTTCTTTCTTTCTGCTGTATAGAATTCCATTGTGTAAATGTACCATAGTTTTTTTATCCATTCATTTACTGATGGGCATCTAGGTTGCTTCCAGCATCAAGCTATTGTAAATTGTGCTGCTATGAACATTGGGATGCATAGGTTCTTTTGGATTGGTGTTTTAGTATTCTTAGGATAGAGTCCCAGCAGTGGAATTGCTGGGTCAAAAGGTAGATCCATTTCTAGTTTTCTGAGGAAGTTCCATACTGCTTTCCATAGTGGTTGTACCAGTCTGCAGTCCCACCAACAGTGCACTAAGGACCCCTTTTCTCCACAACCTCTCCAACACTTGTTTGTTGCTTTGTTTATGATGGCCATTCTGACTGGTGTGAAGTGGTATCTCATTGTGGTTTTAATTTGCATCTCTCTGATAGCTAGCGATATTGAACATCGTTTCATGTGTCTTTGGATTTTCTGTATGTCCTCCTTGGAGAAGTGTCTGTTCAAGTCCTTTGCCCATTTTTTAACTGAAGTCCTTGTCTTCTTAGAGTGCAGTCGTGTAAGTTCTTTACATATTTTGGAGATTAAACCCTTGTCTGAGGTATCATTGGCAAATATGTTTTCCCATAAAGTTGGTTCTCTTTTAATTTTGATACTGTTTTCTTTAGCTGTGCAGAAGCTTTTAATTTTGATGAGGTCCCATTTGTTTATTCTTTCCTTTATGTCCCTTGCTCTAGGGGACAAGTCAGTAAAAAAGTTTCTGCGTGAAATATCTGAGATTTTCCTACCTACGTTCTCCTCCAGGACTTTAATGGTGTCACGTTTTATATTTAAGTCTTTTATCCACCTTGAATTTATTTTTATATATGGTGTAAGTTGGTGCTTGAGTTTCATTTTTTTGCACGTGGCTGTCCAGTTCTCCCAACACCATTTGTTGAAGAGGCTATTTTTACTCCATTTTCTGTTGCTGCCTCCTTTGTCAAATATTAATTGACCATAGAGACTTGGGTTTATTTCTGAGCTCTCTGTTCTGTTCCATTGGTCTATGTGCCTGTTTTTATGCCAGTACCAGGCTGTTTTGATTACAGTGGCCTTGTAGTATAGTTTAGTGTCAGGTATTGTGATCCCTCCTACTTTACTCTTCTTTCTCAAAATTGCAGTAGCTATTCAGGGTCATTTATGATTCCATATAAATTTTTGAAGTGTTTGTTCTATGTCTGTGAAATATGCCTTTGGTACTTTAATAGGAATTGCATTGAATGTGTAAATTGCCTTGGGTAGTATGGACATTTTGATGATATTAATTCTTCCAATCCATGAACACGGTATATGTTTCCATTTGTTTGTGTCTTCCTTGATTTCTTTCCTGAGTGTCATGTAGTTTTCTAAACACAGGTCTTTTACCTTTTTGGTTAGGTTTATTCCTAGATATTTTATTTTTCTTTTTGCTATTTATTTTTCTTTTCTTTTGATTTTTTCCTTGACTTCTGCTTCTGCTGTTTCATTGTTGGTGTACAGAAATGCCTTTGATTTCTGGATATTGACTTTGTATCCTACTGTTTTGTCCAATTCATTTATTAAGTCAAGCAGTTTTTTTGTGGAGTCTATAGGATTTTCTGTATACACTATCATGTCATCTGCAAACAGTGACAGTTTTGTTTCCTCCTTTCCGATTTGGATGCCTTTTATTTCCTTTTCTTGTCTGATCACTGTGGCTAAAACTTCCAATACTATGTTGAATAGAAGTGGTGAAAGGGGACAGCCTTGTCTTGTTCCTGATCTTAGTGGAAAAGATTTTAGTTTTTGCCTGTTGAGTGTTATGTTGGCTGTGGGTCTCTCCTATATGGTCTTTATTATGTTGAGGAATGCTCCCTCTATTCCCACTTTGCCGAGTGTTTTTATCATAAGTGGGTGCTGTACCTTATCAAATGCTTTTTCTGCATCTATTGATATGATCATGTGGTTTTTGTCTTTGCTTTTCTTTATGTGATGTATTACATTTACTGACTTGCGAATATTGTACCGTCCTTGCATCCCTGGAATGAATCCCACTTGGTCATGGTGTATGATCTTTTTAATGTATTGTTGGATGCGGTTTGCCAGGATTTTGTTGAGGATTTTAGCATCAATGTTCATCAGTTATATTGGCCTGAAGTTTTCTTTCTTTGTTGTGTCTTTATCTAGTTTTGGAATTAGGATGATATTGGCCTCATAAAAAGAGTTTGGGAGTCTCCCATCTTTTTGGACTTTTTGGAATAGTCTGTGAAGGATAGGGGTTAGCTCTTCCTTAAATGCTTTGTAGAATTCTCCTGTGAAACCTCCTGGTCCAGGGCTTTTGTGTGTTGGGAGTCTTTTTATTACTGCTTCAATTTCTTTTGTTGTTATTGGTCTGTTCAGGCTTTCTGCTTCTTTTTCATTGAGTTTTGGAAGATTATATTTTTCTAGAAATTTGTCCATTTCACCTAGGTTTTCAAATTTCTTGCATACAGTTCTTTGTAGTAATTTCTTACAATCCTTTGTATTTCTGTGGTATCTGTTGTAATCTCTCCTCTTTCATTTCTGATTGTGTTTATTTGGTCTTCTCTCTTTTTTTCTTGATGAGTCTGCTTAAAGGTTTGTAAATTTTGTTTATTTTTTCAAAGAACGAGCTCTTGAATTCATTGATCCTTAGAATTGTGCTTTTAGTCTCTATGTAATTTAATTCTGCTCTGATCTTGGTTATTTCCTTCCTTCTGCTAGCTCTGGGCTGTCTTTGTTGTTGTTCCTCGAGTTCTTGTATGTGTAGGGTTAGGTTGTTTGTTTGGAATGTTTCTAACTTTTTTAGGTAGGCCTGTATTGCTATGAACTTCCCTCTCAGGACTGCCTTCACTGTGTCCCATAAGTTTTGGGTTGTTGTGAGTTCATTTTCATTTGTTTCCAGAAACCTTTTGATTTCTTCCCTAATATCATTCTTGACCCATTCACTGTTTAATAGCATGCTATTTAATCTCCATGATTTTGAGTGTTTTGGGATTTTTTCCTTTGGGTTGGTTTCTAGCTTCAGTCCCTTGTGGTCTGAGAAAATGCTTGGTATGATTTCAATTTTCTTGAAATTCTTGAGGCTTGTTTTGCATCCTATCATGTGGTCTATCTTTGAAAATGTTCCGTGTACATTTGAAAAGAATGTGTATTTAGCTTCTTTTGGATGGGGGGCTCTGTATATATCAGTAAAGTCCATTTCATCAAGGGTATTGTTCGATGCCATAATATCTTTGTTGATATTTTGTTTGGAAGATCTGTCCATTTTTGATAGTGGGGTGTTAAAATCCCCCACTATAATTGTGTTGCTGTCCATATCTTCTTGAAGTCCTCTAAGATTTTCTTTATGTATTTGGGTGCTCCTATGTTGGGTGCATATATATTTCCAATATTTATGTCTTCTCGGTGGATTCTTCCTTTGAGTATTATGAAGTGACCTTCTGGGTCTCTCTTTATGGCCCTTTTTTGGAAGTCTATTTTGTCTGATATGAGTATTGCTATCCCGGCTTTTTTTTTCCTGTCCATTTGCTTGAAAGATTTGTTTGCAGCCCTTCACTTTCAGGCTGTGCAGATCTTTTATACTGAGGTGGGTCTCTTGTAGGCAGCATATATGTGGGTCATTTTTTCTTATCCATTCAGCTATTCTATGTCTTTTGATTGGAGCATTTAATCCATTTACATTTAAGGTTATTATTGATAGGTACTTATTTATTGTCTTCTATGTACGAGTGTTCCTCTCTCTCTCTCTTCATTCCCTTCCTTAAAGCAGTGCCTTTAGAATCTCTTGCAGAGCTGGTTTGGTGGAGGTGTATTCTTTTAGACTTCTTTTGTCTGGGAAGCTTCTTATTTGGCCTTCTATCTTGATTGAGAGCCTTGCTGGATAAAATAGCCTTGGTTGCAGACCTCTGGTTCTCATTACTTGGAGTATTTCTTGCCATTCTCTTCTGGCTTGGAGTGTTTCCATTGAGAAGTCAACTGTTAGCCTTATTGGGGCTCCCTTGTATGTTACGTCCTGTTTCTCCCTTGCTGCCTTTAAGATTTTCTCTTTGTCTTGATATTTTGCCATTTTAATTATGATGTGTCTTGAGGTGGGCCTGTTTGGGTTCCTCTTGATTGGGACTCTCTGTGTTTCCTGGATTTGTGTGTCCTTTTCCTCTCATCAAATTAGGGAAGTTTTCCTTCATTACTTTTTCAACTAGGTTTTCGATCCCTTGCTCTTATTCTTCTTCTTCTGGTATCCCTATTATACGGATATTATTATGTTTCATATTGTCTTGCATTTCTCATAATCCCTCTTCATTCTTTCTGAGCCTCTTTTCCTTTTCTTGCTCTTTCTGGGTGTTGTTTTCTACTGTGTCCTCTAGCTCACTAATCCAATCTTCTGCTTCATCAATCCTGCTTTTCATTCCTTCTACTGTGTTCCTCAGTTCAGAAATGGCATTCTTCATTTCCTCTTGGCCCTTGTTGAGAGTTTCTATTTCCTTTTTCATGTTTATATAGTTTGCAGTGAGATTGTTGTAGCTTCCCTCTAGTTTCTGGTAGCTCATTGTGAGTTCATTGAACTTCCTGATAATCATTGTTTTGAACACAATATCTGATAGTTGAGTTGCCTCTATTTCATTTAACATTTTTCCTGAGGCTTCCTCCTTTCCCTTCAACTGAGGATTGTTTCTTTGTTTTCTCATTGTTTGTGGGTTTCTTCTTGTTAGCCTCTGTTTCTTAAATTGATCTGTTCTGGTTCCCTGTAATTATGGTGTGAACTTCTGTGGTAGAATACTTGTGAGATCCAGTGGTGCAGTCTCCTTCGTGTATCCTGGTGTTCAAAACTTCCCCCTACTCTTTTTGTGATCAGTTGGAGGAGTAAGGCAAAATGGTTTAAGACAGCAAGACAGTATACTATCATATTTACATTAGCAGCCAGTAGAAAAGAGATGGGTTATCCTTTGGCTCCTTATAGTGTTAACCGTGATCCTCCACCCCACTATCCATGTTTTAGAAAGGATGGAAAGAAGGTAAGACTCTTATTGGGGATGAAAGGATTGTTAGTTGGATCTAGCAAGCTGTGAGGCTGTGGGAGGTCAGATTCTAAGGTAGAGTTGGAATAAAGATTAGTAAATAGGAGTAGTGTGTAAAAGAATAGAGACAACCCCCACAATAGTATAGTTCAGGAAATTGCAAAGTGGGCTGAGATCAGGTAGGGGTGTTGAGTAGTATTTACAATTGTATGAACTAGGTCTTGTTAACAGTAATATTAAAGCAACAGTCTTGTGGCAGAATCAATGATATCTAGATAACAAGAATAAGGAGTATAGAACCTTGAGAGGTGTATTAATGGAACACAGATGAAGGATAGTAAATTATCAACACACTGTGACTGAGATACCAGGGGGAACCTATCAAATGACAGTATAACCAGCCAAGCAAAGAAGATTATACAGAAAGAAAAAGAATACCAAAATACTATTAAAATAAAAAATGTCAGAAAAATGAGAAAAAGATAATACAAATTTACAGTAACTTGCAAGATCAAAAAAAAGGGGAAAAAAGCAGAAGATGGAGTGCAGGAGAGATAAATTTGGAGTGGAAGGAATAATACTAGGATGAATGGAAGAGAAACGTAAGGGATTGAGAGATATAAAAATAATAAGAATTGAAAAATAAAATGTCACTTGAAACACAAGATAAAAATCAATCAACCAACAACCTCAAAACCAAAACAAAACAAAACAAAACGACCTCTTGTTGGTTTCTAACTGGCCAGACCAGTTTTTCTGATCTCTTTGGCTTCAGCTGGCTGAGGGATGTTTGAAATGCTTATCACTCTTCCCAGCCAAATCTCAGTAAGTCTCTCAGGTACTACCCCCAGGGCCAATCTGACTTTCCCCTGCAGGACCCTGGGCGCTCCCGAGCAGGCTCGCTCTCTGGAGCTCACTGCCACATTCTCCAGGGCTCTAGGTGTCTCCACAGAGTTCCTGCGACTTCAGTTTCAGGATGCAAGCTCCCGGCATTGCATGGAGACTTTCCCTTCTGCCAAATCACACCACAGCAAGCTCTATGATCTCAGGAAGCACCCGAAACATTTTGGGATTCACTGTGCCATCTCTGGGGATCATAAAAGGGCATGCCCATCCACCAGATTTTTGAGTTTCAGGCTCTAGGAACGCACTAAGTGCTGTGTCCGTCCCTTCCAGGTTCACAGCGCGAGAGTCAGGATTCTGAGGGGGTGCGCACTTCCACAGTTCAGCACCACAGGCTCCAGAAACCTGAGAACACCTGCATCCTTTCCTGGATCGGGGGCATCGTTTTCTGGGTTTCCCACCGATCCACACTCCCACCGGGCTGGGGGTGCGGGCGCACTTCCAGGCTGCCCCTAGTTGTGCTGGCTGGCACTCACTTCTCCCCGGGCTATGGGTGAGTGTTCACAGTCCCTGGGTGATTTTTTCCCCAGTCCAACTGGCGTCTCTGTGCCTTCAAGCAACAAGGTCTCCCCTGGTGTTGCTCAACCCCTGTATTCCAGGGAGGGAGCAGCGAATCCCCTCTCCCGGGAGCCCTGAGGCAGCCCCAGGAGCACCGAGCCTGGGGACTGCAAACCCCTGGTCCCCCCCGCTGATCCCTGGGTCCCTTTTGTCTTTAAGCAGTCTCCTTACTGTCTGGTTTTTCAATGATCGCTATAATTTTTGATGTCCTGTTTTCAAAAATGTTTCGGTAACCTAGGCCACTTGCTCTGTTCCTCCACCAATCTGCGAGTTTCCCTCCTCTTCACAGAAGCTGAGAATCATGCTGCCTAGAGTAAAGCCACCATCTTTCCCCTCTAAGTTCTTTAACTTCTAAATTTCCCATGCTACTCTTGCTCTCCCCCTGTCTATTTTCTACCTACCATCTATGTTACTTATTCTCTGTACCTTTTCCCCCTCTCTCCTCCTCCCACTCCCCTGTGGCTAATCCTCCATGTGATCTCCATTTCTGTGCTTCTGTTCCTGTTCCAGTTGTTTGCTTAGTTTACTTTTATTTTTGTTTTAGGTGTGGTTGTTAATAATTGTGAGTTTGCTGTCATTTTACTATACATGTTTTTTATCTTCTTTTTCTTAGATAAGTCCGTTTAACATTTCATATAATATGGCTTGATAATTATGAACTCCTTTAACTTGACCTTATCTGGGAAGCACTTTATCTGCCCTTCCATTCTAAATGATAGCTTTGCTGGATAGAGCAATCTGGGATGTAGGTCCTTGTCTTTCCTAACTTGGAACGCTTCTTTCCAGACCCTTCTTGCCTGCAAGGCCTCTTTTGAGAAATCAGCTGACAGCCTAATGGGAACTCCTTGGTATGTAACTGTCTCCTTATCTCTCACTGCTTCTAGGATTGTCTCCTTCATTTTATTCTTGAGTAATGTAATTATGATGTGCCTTGGTGTGTTCCTCCTTGGGTCTGAATTCTTTGGGACTCTCTGAGCTTCCTGGACCCCCTGGAAGTCTATCTCCTTTGCCAGATTGGGGACGTTCTCCTTTATTGTTTGTTCAAATAACTTTTCCACTTGTTGCTCTTCCTCTTCCCCTTCTGGTACCCCTATAATTCAGATGTTGGAATGTTTAAAGTTGTCCTAGAGGTTCCTAAGCCTCTCCTCACTTTTTTGAATTCTTATTTCTTCATTCTTTTCTGTTTGGTTGTTTCTTCCTTCTGGTCCACTCCATTGATTTGAGTCCCAGTTTCCTTCCCCTCACTGTTGGTTCCCTGTACATTTTCCTTCATTTCACTTAGCGTAGCCTTCATTTTTTCATCTAGTTTGCGACCAAATTCAACCAGTTCTGTGAGCATCCTGATTACCAGTGCTTTGAACTGTGCATCTGATAGGTTGGCTATCTCTTCATCACTTAGTTGTATTTTCTCTGGAATTTTGATCTGTTCTTTCATTTGGGCAATTTTTTCTCTTTGTCTTGACGTGCCTATTATGCAGTGAGGGGTGGAGCCTTAGGTGTTCACTCAGGCAGGTCAACCCAGTTGCTGGGTTGTGATGCTGTATGTGGGGCAGGGATCAGAGAGGGAACAATGGCACTTGCTCCTCTCCCTGCCAGATTTCAGTCACTTCCCTCAGTTCCCCCAAGCAAACTGGGCCCTTCTGATGCTGATTTCCAGGTGGATGGGCTTGTGTACATTCTAGGACCCTGTGGGTCTTTCCAACAAACTCTCCTGTGAGGCTGGGAGTCTCTTCTGGCACCTCAACCACCACAGGTGTTTTCAGTCGGTGTTTTGAGGCTTCATTTCCCCATGCTGGAGCCTGGGGTTGTGTGGTCTGTCTCGCTCCCCACTTTTGCCTGGTTTATCTGCACATGAATGTGGGACAGCCCAGTCCACCAGCTGCCTTACGCCCCATGCCCCTCCACAACCTGCCACCTTGCTGGGTCTGCCAGCTGCCACCCCACTGGGGTCTGCCAGCTGCCGCCTGTGTGCTCAGGGTCTGCCCACTGCTGTCTTGCCTGCCCCAGGTCCACCAGCCACTGCTTTTTTTGCTGCAACCCCTCTCCATCTGGCTGCCTGCTCCTCCTACAGGTCTGGATTAATGTGTCTATTTTAACTCCTTGGTTGTCAGACTTCCATACAGTTCAATCTTCTGTCAGTACTGGTTGTTTTTTTGTTTCTAAATTTTTGTTGTACTTATTTTGGTTGTTCAAGGAGGCACAGTGTGTCTACCTACACCTCCATCTTGACCAGAAGTCCTTCCATTTATATCTTTAATAAGCAAAAACTAATCTATGGCATTGGAACTCAGCATATAAATTACTTGTGGATAAAAGTGGACACATGATGTTTTGGGGGTGCTTGTTATTCAAGTGTGTCTTCACATTGTAAAATATATTGAGCCATTCACTTACAGCCTGTGCACTTTTCTTTAAAGATGTTGTATTTCACTTAAGCATTTTAAAACTATTTTTCAAAACCCATTTCAGAGATCTTATCTGCGCCACCTTTCCCAAAACACCCAGATAGATTTCATTACTCCCTCATCTGTACATCAAATTCATTTCAATTGCTATATTCTCACAATCTACAATTTGTTTTCTTCCGTGTTTGTGTCCCGGTTACACTATCGAATCCTTGAGTCAAGAGCAAGATCAGATACTTGTTGGGATGTTTGATTGCTATCATTTGGGTGTTGTTTGGTCATCCAACCTAAATTATCCCCATCCTAGAAGTGCTTGTTTTTTCTTTTGAGGACCCACTGTTCCCCAACTCTAACTCCGGGTGGTCTGAGTAGGGCTTCATTCCTAGTCTTGTAGGTGGAGGAGGTGACTCAGTCCAGAACAATCAGTGCATATCACACGACATAAACTGATCTAATCAAAGTCAGTCCATCTCAGTATTTTTGTGAAGACTACCAGAACAAAGATGCTTGTCTTTCACTGAACATGAAGCTGAAAAATGGGGTTCTGGGAGCTACTGTCAGCCATCCTGTAACCATGAAAAAGAGACTACCTAAAAATGGATCCAACTCTTGGGAAGCATAGCCGTGTTCAAAGGGACAAGAGAGAGACCCATACTTATATGGTCAACTGCATTTTACAAATGCATGAAGCCAATTTAGTAGAAACATTTCAAAATATGGTTCTGAAACAATTGGGTAGCGATTTGCCAAAAATGATTAAATAAACCTCATGTGCCTTATACAAAATCTAACTTGAAATGGATCATAGACCTGAAAGTAAGATGGAAAACTATAAAGCTTCTAGAAGACATCAAAGGAAATTTTTGGAAATTGTGAATTAAGCAAAGATTTCTTAGACAGAACACCAAATGTATGATTCATAAATAAAAAATTGATAACTTGAACTTCATTAACATTTTAAACTTCAAAGTACTGTCAAGATCATGAAAATGCAAGCCACAGACTGAGATAAAGTATATCAAGAGCACATTTCTTGTAAAAGGTTGGCATCCAGAATATAGAAAGAACCCTGAAAACTTAAAAATAATAAAACCACAATAAAATTTTATATGATGTTATATTATTTTATTGCCTCTGAAGTTCTATATTCTTTTTCATATTTTAGGTTTTTGAAAAATAGGCTTCATTATACAGTTATTTTTGTTGGTTCTATTCACTTATACTTGACCTATTAGAATTCTATCCAAAAATGTTGTTTATCCTCAAAACAAGCAATAATACATTTTTTTTAATAGCAGATGATATGCACAGGTACTTCACCAAAGAGGTTATACAGAGAGCAAATAAACACATGAAAAGATGATCAGCATCATTAGTTATTTGGAAAATGCAAATTAAAGCCACCTTGAGACATCACTGCATACCTATTAGAAGGCTAAAATTAAAAACTGATGATTCCAGGTATTGGTGAGTGTATGGAGCAACTGGGACTCTCATTCACTGCTGATGAGAGTGCATAATGGTACAGCCATTATGGAAAATAACTTGGTAGTGTCTTATAAAGTTAAACATAGATTTACTATATGATCCAGCAATTTTACTACTAGGTGTTTACCAGGAAAAAATGAAATTATATTCATTAAAAAAGCCTATGCACAAATGCTTATGGTAGTTTTATTCATAATTACCAAAAACTAGGATACAAGCCAAATTTCCTTCATTTGCTTAATGGATAAACAAATTGTTGTACATCTATCCAGTGGACTACTACTCAGTAATAAAAAGAGATAACCTGTGATATATGCAAGAACCTGGGTGTATCTCAAAAGCATTATGCTGAATGAAAGAAACCAGACTCAAAAGGCACCATACTGTATGATTTCATTGAAGAGATATTCTGAAAACAAAATAATGGGCACTGAAAAGCAATTAGTGGCTGTCAGGGGCTGAGGATAACAGAAGTTGACTGCAAAGGGATAAGAGGGAATTTGTTTGGGGGCGGGTAGGGGGCTGGTAACGTTCTATATCCTGACTGTGGTGGCAGTTACTTGACTGAACATGTTTGTATACTAAATTGAACACTGAATTGTACACTAAAAAAGGGTGGCTTTTGCCATGTATAATTATACCTCAATAATGCTAATCAAAACATAGTAATAAACAAACAAATAAAATACATTGCTTTAAGCCTGAACTGAGATTTTCTCTTGGACATGTAAGTTATGTAAGCCAAATAATTGGCTCTTATCTTAAACCATCTGGGTTAGTTTTTTGGTTGATTGCCATTGAAAGAGTCCAAAGTGTTATATGGGCCCTGTCTTATCCAGCACTTAGATTTAATGAGGCTAAATGGTCTGCCCACAGTGCACATTTCCCAGAAACCGGAGTTTGTAGTTAGAAAGTGTGCTGTATGTGCACAAGTCCCCCTCTCTGCCCAAGACACTCATTAACCATCACTCACCCATCACAGGAAATATGGCTCCAGAGACCTTCCCAGCATGGCAGGTCTTGCTCTCATTACAGGCTGACATTGCTGCTATACCTTCCCTGTAACAGGTAGACTCTAAAATGTCCCCCAATCCTCCCCACCTCTTGGTTTCTCTGTTCTTGCATAATCCCCTCCTTTTGGCGTGGGCAAGATGGATGTCTTTTTTCTAATCCACAGAGTATGGCAAAGGTGATGGGATGTCATTTCCATAATTTGGTTACATAAGAGTGTGACTTCCATCTTGCTAACAGACACTACGGCCTATTTGGTTTGCATGCTTTGATAAAGCAAACCATCATACTGGAGACACCCACATGACAACAGCCAACTAAGAAAGTAAGTCCTCCAGTTCAACAACTCTCAGGGAACTGAATCCTGCCAATAACCACAGGGACTTAGAAGAGGATCCTCACCAGTTGAACCCTCAGAGGAAAGCCCAGCCCTGGCCCACACTTCAATTATAGCTTGTGAGAGACGCAGAAGTGAGGAGGCATCTAAACTGTATCAGAATTCCTCATCACAAGAACTGTAAAATGGTGTGTATTGTTTTAAACTGCTAACTGTGGCTGTCATTATTAAGCAACGATCAGTAATTAATATACTCTCCATCACAAACAATCTCAAAAGATGAGGGCAACTATGTAACCTCTGGAAAAAATTCTTCAGGGCATTTTCTTAACTGTACACTTATCTAATAATGATTAAACCTCACTCTACTAACCTGCCTGTGGCCTCTGTTTTTCCCTAATTAACTGTGAACTAATTTCTTCAAACTAAAGCAAAGCATCTCTAAATATATTTTCTCTTCTTTCTGCTTATTTCTTGATGTCCTAATAAAGTAAGCTAATATCTGGGAGCTAAGGGAATAAATCTCATGCTATAGACTAAAATTACTAGAGTCACATGAATAGATAAAATATGCCCTTTTATTTGGAGTTCCTGGCAAGGTATACTGGGAATGCCATGTAACTGACACGATTTCACTGAATCTCTCCCTAAAACTCATTTGTTAATGTGGAAAAATTGCCATCTCTATTTTTTTCGTTTAATCCCTTCACCTTTTTCACCCATTCTCCCAACCCCACTCCCTTCTAACAGCTGTCAGTCTGTTCTATGTGTCTGTGCTTCTCTTGCTATTTTGTTTGTTAAATAATTTTCTTAATTAGATTCCACATATAAATAAGATCATACGGTATTTGTCTTTCTCTGACTGGCTTATTTCACTTACCTTAGCTGTCACAGAAGGTAAGATTTTATTCCTTTTTACAACCAAGTAGGATTCCATTATGTAAATGTACCACAGCCTTTTTATCCACTCATCTACTGATGGACAGCTACGCTGCTTCCAAATCTTAGCTATTGTAAATAACACCTCCATGAGCATAGGGGTGCATGTATTCTTTCAAATCAGTGTTTCAGGTTTCTGCAGACATATTCCTAGAAGTGGAATCTCTGGGCGATAAGGCAGTTCCATTTTTAATTCGTACTGTTTTCCAGGTGGCTGCACCAATCTTCATTCTCCCCAACAGTGCTCGAGGTTTCCCTTTACTCCAAATCCTCACCAACACTTGTTGTTTGTTGGTTTAATGATGACAGCCATTCTGATAGGTGTGAGGTAACATCTCAGTGGGGTTTTAATTTGCATTTCTCTGTGCTTAGCAACATTGAGCATCTTTTCATATGTCTATTGGCCATCTGTATGTCCTCTTTGGATAAGTGTTTATTCAGGTCCTTTGCCCATTTTTTTTATTGGATTGTTCAAGATTTTTTGGTGTTGAGTTTTATAAGTTCTTTATAAATTTTGGATATTAACCCCTTATTAAGTGTATCATTGTTGAATATGTTCTCCAATTCAGTGTATTGTATTTTCATTTTATTATTGGTTTCCTTTGTTGTGCAAATTTTTTTACTTTCATGTAGTCCCATTTGTTTTGTTTTTTTTTTCTTTTGTTTCCTTTGCCTGAAGGGACATAGAAAAAATATTGCTATGAGAAATGTCCAAGATTTTACTGCCTATGTTTTCTTCTGGGATTTTTATGGTTTTGAGTCTTACATTTAAGTCTTTAATCCATGTTGAGTTTATTTTTGAGTATGGTGTAAGAGGGTGGTCTAGTTTCATTTTTTGCTTGTGTCTGTCCAATTTTCCCAATACCATTTACTGAATAGACTATCTTTACCCCATTGTATGTTTTACCTCCTTTGTCAAATATCAATTGAACTTAAAGGTGTAGTTTATTTCTGGGCTCTCTGTTATGTTCCACTGACCTATATGTCTGTTTTTGTGCAAGTACCATGTCATTTTGATTACTGTGGACATGTAATATAGTTTAATATCAGGTAGCATGATTCCTCCAACTTTGTTCTTTTTTCTCAAGATTGCTGTGGCTACTCGGAGTCTTCTGTGGTTCCATATAAAGTTTTAGAATACTTGTTCTAATTCTGTGAAACATACCATTGGCATCTTGATAGGAATTGCATTGAATTTATAGGGTAGTATGGACATTTTAATGATATTAATTCTTCCAATCCATGAACAAAGTATATGCTTCCACTTATTTGTATCCTCTTCAATTTCTTTCATCAGTGTCTTGTCATTTTTCAAATACAGGTTAAATTCATTCCAAAGTACTTTTCTTTAATGCAATTGTAAAGGGGATTGTTTTCCTTTTTTTAAGATTTTATTTATTTTATTTTTAGACAGAGGGGAAGGGAGGGAGAGGAGGAGAGAAACATCAATGTGTGCCTGCCTCTCACATGCCCCTCACTGGAGACCTGGCCTGCAACCCAAGCATGTGCCCTGACCTGGAATCAAACTGGTGACACTCTGGTCCACAGGCCCATGCTCAAGCCATTGAGTCACACTGGCCAGGGCTGGACTGTTTTCTTAGTTTCCCTTTCTGATAGGTCACTATTGGTATATATAAATACAACTGATTTCTGGACATTTATTTTGTGTCCTGCTACTTTACTGAATTATTTTATCAGTTTAGTCATTTTTTTTTGTTTTGTTTTGTTTTTGGTGGAATCTTTAGGGTTCCCTGTCATGTCATCTGCAAATAATGACAGTTGTACTTCTTTTCCATTTTGGATGCCTTTTATTTCTTTTTTTTTTTTTTTTGTCTGATTGCTATGGCTAGGGCTTCCAGTACTATGTTGAATAAGAGAGGTGAAAGCAGACATCCTTGTCCCATTACTGATCTTAAAGGAAATGATTGTATTTTTTTGCCTATTGAGTATGATGTTGCCTTGGGTTTGTCATGTATGGCCTTTATTATATTGGGATATGTTTCCTCTATTCCCACTTTGCTGAGAGTTTTTATCATAAATGGGTTATGGATTTTATCAAATGTTCTTTCTGCATATATTGATATGATGATGTGGTTTTTATCCTTCATTTTATTTACAAAAGGTATATTTATTTATTTAGAGATATTGTACCAACTTTGCATCCCTGGAATAAAGGCCGCTTAATAATGGTATAAGATCTTTTTAATGTATTGCTGGATCCAGTTTGTCAATATTTTGTTGAGGATTTTAGCATCTATGTTCATAGGGGTATTGGTCAATAATTTTCCTTCTTTGTAGTGTCATTATCTGGTTTTGAAATTAGGGTAATGCTGGCTTCATAAAATGAGTTTGGGAGTCTTTCTTCCTCTTGAATTTTTTGGAATAGTTTGAGAAACTTAGGTGTTAGTTCTACTTTGAATGCTTGGTAAAATTTACCTGTGAAATCACCCAGTCCAGGACTTTTGTTTGCTGGGAGTTTGTTTTTTTCTTATTACACCTTCAATTTCATTAGTCATAATCAGTCTATTCAGATTTTCTGATTCTTCCTGATTCAGCTTTGAAAGACTGTGTTTGTTGAACTTTATCCTTTTGTTCAAATTGTCCAATTTGTTGCCATGTAGTTGTTCATATTTTCTTACAATCCCTTGTGTTTCTGTAGACTCTGTTGTTACCTCCATTTCATCTCTGATGGCATTTATTTGGGTCCCCTCTCTTTTTTCTTAATGATTTTGATTAAAATTTTTTCAATTTTGTTTATCTTTTCAAAGAATCAGCTCTTGGTTTTATTGATCTTTTGTATTAATTTTTATACTCTATTTTGTTTATTTCTATTTTCTTTATGTCCTCTTTTCTGCTCACTTTGGGCTTTGTTTGTTGTTCTTTTTCAAGTTCCTTTAAGTGTAAAGTTAGATTGTTTATTTGATATTTTTATTGTTATTTTTTTAGGTAGGACTATAATCCACTGAATTTCCCTCTTAGGTCTGCTTTTGCTGTGTCCCATCAATTTGGGGTTGTTGTGTTCTCATTTTCATTTGTTTCAAAGTATCTTTTCATATCTTCCTGTATCTTATTGTTCACCCATCCATTGTTTAGTAACATGTTATTTGGCCTCCATGTCTTTGTGTGTTTATACTTTTTTTGTGATTAATTTCTAGTTTCATACCATCGTGGCCAGAGAAAATGCTTAATATGATTTCAGTCTTCTTAAATGTATCGAGACTTGTTTTGTGTCCTAACATGTGGTCTATCCTAGAAACTATTCCATGTGCATTTGAAAAGAATGTATATTCTGCTGCTTTGGGATAAAATGCTCTGAAGATATAAATTAAATCCATCTGATCTAATGTGTCATTTAAACCCCCATTTCCTCCTTTCCTTTCAGCCTGTGTGCATCTTTAATTCAAAGCTGGGCCTCTTGCAGACAGCTTATATATGAGTCTTGTTTTCTTTTCTTTTTTCTTTTTTTTTGTTCTTTTGGGTTTTTTATTTTTAAAAAATTACATTTTATTGTTTATACTGTTACAGTTGTCCTAATTTTTCCTACTTTGCCCCCTCCACACATCACCCTCCTATTCCCTCAGGCAATCCCTCCACCATTGTTCATGTCTATGGGATTGTTGCTTACTCATTCAGCTCCCCTATGTCTTTTATTGGAGCATTTAAGCCATTTACATTAAAAGTGATTATTGATAGGTACATATTTATTGTCATTTTATTATTTATAACTATGTTTCTCTGTTTTTTTTTATTTTTACTCTTCTAAAAAAGACACTTTAGGTCATCAAAGAACATGTATAAAGGACTCATGGACAAAGCCAAGAGGCGGGGTAGGGTTGAGGGTGGGAGGTGGGGGTGAGTGGGGTGCAGAAAATTGGTAGTGGGAGAATGGAGATAACTGTATTAGAACAACAATAAAAATGATTTTAAAAAGACCCTTTAATATTTCTTATAATACTGGTTTGGTGGTAATAAATTCCTTTAGCTTTTTCTTGTCTGAGAAGTTCTTTATTTCTCCTTCAATTTTAAATGATAGCTTTGCTGGATAAAATAGTCTTGGTTGTAGATCCTTGCTTTTCATCACTTTTAATATTTTATGCCAATCCCTTCTAGCCTGAAACTTTTCTGTTGAGAAATAAGCTGATAGTCTTACAGAAGCTACGTTGTAGATAACTATTGACTGTCATCCTCTTGTTACTTTTAATATTCTTTCTTTGTTCTTAACTTTTGCCATTTTAATATGACATGTCTTGGTGTGAGCCTCTCTGGGTTCTTTCTGTCTGAGACTCTGCTTCTTAAATTTGTGTGTCTTTTTCTTTCTCCAGGTTATGGAAGCTTTCAGTCACTATTTCTTTATTTTTAATTTTTAAATATATTTATTGATTTGAGAGAAATAGAGCAACATGATTTAAGAGAGAAATATTAATCAGTTGCTTCTTATATGTTCCCCCAGCAGGGATCAAACCTGCAACCCAGGCATGCACCTTGACTGGGAATCAAACCCGTAGCCTTTTGGTGTAAGAGACAATGCTCCAGTCAACTGAACTACACCAGCCAGGACTCAGTCATTATTTCTTCAAATAGGTTCTTGATCTCTTGCTTTCTCTCTTTTCCTTCTGCTCCCCCTCTGACAGATGTTGTTACATGCCATGCTGTCCCAAAGGTCCCTTAAACTATCCTCATTTTTTAAAGTTCTTTTTTCATTTTGTTGCTCTGATTGGGTGTTTTCTGCTATCTTGTCTTCCAAATCACTGATTCCGTTTTCTGCTTCATCCAACCTACTCTTTATTTCTTCTAGTGTATTCTTAAGATATTGTATTCTTCATTTCTAACTGGTTCTTTATGACTTTTTCATACTTGTTATCTCTTTGTTGAAGTTCTCATTAAGTCTCTTGAGCATCCTCACAGCAATTGTTTTTGAACTCTATACCTGGTAAATTGCTTGCAACCATTTCATTAGATTTCTTGTTTTTTTCAGTTTGGGCTTATTTTGTTGTCTCCCCATTTTGGCTGCCTCTCTGTGTTTATTTCTATGTATTATATAGATCTTCTATGACTCCCAGTCTTTGTGGGGTGGCCTTATATAGTAGGTGTCCTGTGGGAACCAGTGGAGAGTCTCCTTGATCACCTGAACTGGGTTGTCCAGCAATGTCCCTTGTATATAGAATGTGGGCCCTCCTGTTGTAATTGACTCTTGATTGGTATTGTCCTGTTTGTACATGGGATTAACCCTCAGACTGGCTGACTATGAGGCTCAACCCCGACCATGGCATACAATCAGCAGTGCAGGTGCTCACAACACAAAACAGAATTTGCCCCAGCAGGGTTTGGTTCAGGTCAAGATCACTCTTTGAATATACTGCTTGTGAAGCTTATTGGCTCTTGTTCTGATGTTGTCTGAGTCTAGTCACTGGGTATGTTGGTTCTGAGCCTCTTGGGAGGCACTCTGGTGCAGACCAATGTCAGATGCTGCCTGTGACTGTTCCTGGTAACCTATTTGGATATACAAAGTGATCCAGAGTATATGGCCACCTTTGCTGGGTTTGGGTGAGTGTAGAAAAGACCAAGCTGCACACCAAGGCCAGCTTTTACCAGGATTAGGCCCAGAGGCAGGTTAGCAAAAGCCCCAAGGCATCCTGAGATCCTCCTCTACTTTCTTCCACCTGCTGACTTCCTGATAGGCTCAGTCACTGAAAGAGCCTCTGGTAGTACTCCAGTTCTGTGAGGTGGGTTCTCAGTGAATCACCAGGTGTAGGCAAGTTGTGTTCATCAGTCTGATATGGGTTCAGTCAGTGCCAGTACAAATGTCCCAGGGTAAACTAAATCTAGCTATAGCCTGCCATGCACCCATAGACCTTTATGGTAGAGTTGAGTCTCAGGGAGTTGTCAGGGGGTCACCAGAAAAGTTTATCAGGTCCAAATAGACCAAGATTTAGCCACATGAAGGGTGGGCTCTGCATCAGTTGAGCATGCAAGAGAAAAATGGCCCCTATTCTAAAGCCACAAAACTCTGTCTGTTTAAGGTTCTGCCAAGAGCCCAAGCTCAATAGGGTGGGGCTTCCAGGAGTTGGGAATGTGGGGCTAGTGGGTCTACCATGATGGGAGGTGCCAGTCAGGCTTGGGGAAAAAGGAGGTAGTGACTTCACCCCAAAGCCACACAAGGACTCAGTCTGTCCTAGAATCAGCCCAGACTCAGTGCAGGGCAAATAGGAGTTGAGAGAGTGGGGTTGCCTGGAGCTGAAAGGGTGGAGCTAGAGGATCTCCCAAGTGGGTGGTAGTAGTCAGGTTCACCAGAAGCTGTGGCAAATAATCCCCACCCCAAAGTAACATTACTCAGTCACTCACTCCTCCTGAGTCAACCCAGGTCTGCACCTCCTGGCCCAAGCAGCTGATTCCTCAGCGGGGCATGGGCTCCACAAGATAGGGTTATTGCATTCCCCCAGCTGATGCTGTAAGAAGTGGAGTGCTCCACCCAAGATATATGGTGCCTGCAGCTGGGGAGAGTTACTCAGCACAGGGTTCCCAGTGGCTGTCCTATCGGCTCTGTCTCCAGAGCCACAAAGCCCAGCCTCTTCTCACACAACTCCAACTCATTCTGCCCTCCCTCTGCTGGAGCCCAGGATGAGTGGCTGCCAACAAGATTTTGTGTGTTGGCCCTTTAGGAGGGCACTCATGTCTCTAGAAGACTACTGTTTCTCCCTGGCAGACAGAATCTCCACTGATTTTCACAGCCAGATATTATGTGGGTACCTTTTCCCAGCTCTGGTGCTCTGGGCTAGGGAGATTGGTGTGGGGTTGGGACCCCACACTTCTTAGGGGGAACCTTTTCAACTGAGACATTTCTCTGAAATCTTAGCCACTGCCTGTGAGAGTGGGGCAAGCTCTTTTTGCATCTCTGCCCTTCTACCAGTCTCAATGCGGCTTCTTCTGGAAATCCTTGGTTATAAGACATCTATCCAGCTAGTCTTCAGTTAGTTATTCAGGTTTATTGTTCTACATTTTAGTTATAATTCCAGTTTGGTCTTGAGTGTGACATCCACATAAGACTGCACCATCCTGGATCCCTCTATTTTCTCTCTTAAAAAAGAAAGAAAGAAAGAAAAAGAAACAGCCATAGCTGGGTTGGAAAAGTAGAACTGATTTTTGCCTAATTATCCTTATTACTTCACACACCATAACTCTTTCCTTTTCCTATTTTTCCACATTTAGCATTTCACTAATACCTTGCTGCAGATACAGAAGTGGGGTTTTCCCCCTTCTCACTATTCTAGCACTCCAGCTGGGGGTGACAGAGAACAAGGATGGAAAAACCATGGCCCACAGGTAAAATTTGGCCCAACAATTTTTAAAGAGTTTTTTTAAAAGATTTCATTTATTTATTTTTAGAGAATGGAAGAGAGGGATAAAGAGATGGAGAGAAATATCAATGTGTGGTTGCTTCTCACATGCCCCCAAATGGGGGACCTGGCCTGCAACCCAGGCATGTGCCCTGACTGGGAATCAAACCAGTGACTTTTTGGTTCCCAGGCCAGCACTCAATCCACTGAGCCACACCAGCCAGAGCTTAAATATAGTTTTATTAAAACACAGTCACCTACATGTGTTGGCATATTGTCTAAAGCTGCTTTCACACTATAATGACAGAGTTAAGTAGTCATGATAGGCATCTGACCCACAAAGCCTAAAATATTTACTATCTGGCTCTACACACACACACACACACACACACACACACACACAGTGTGTTGACCACTGTCATAGAAAAAAGTAGAGAAGCTTCAAATAATGGCTATATTTCTTTACTTGGTGCTAGGACACTGCAAGGAGCGTGAACAGGGGTGAGGAGACATGTATTCAAGTTCCAGCCCCATAGCTATGTGACCATGCATTAGGCATTTTTTTTTCTGAGGTTCAGTTTACCCATGATAATTTCAGTAAATAGACTAGATTAGGTTTTTTTGGTTTGAGGTAACAAATCAACTTAAAAAAAAATTGGAAATAATGTTTATGAGAACAATCTTACTATTTTAATATGAAATGTAGTGGCTTTGTTTTTCATGCTACACAGCTTAAACTTGAATTATAAACTTAAAATCTAAGCTCCCCTTGTCTGTGAAGAAAAGAACTAATTTCCATTGGGTAGGGCTTTGGGCCATTAACATCTAGTACAAAAGAACCAGAAGAGAAGAGGGAGTTTTATGTAATTTTAATTATCATCATCATCACCATCATCATCATCATCATCATATACATTGTACCTACAATGTGCCTGGCACTGTCCTGAGAGCTTAAAAATACTTTTTAGTCAAAAGGCACATTTTTATTTTATTTTAATTTTTTTAGATTTTATTTATTTGATTGTTTTTAGAGAGAGGGAAAGGAAGGGAGAAAGAAAGGGAGAGAAACATCATTGTGTGAGAGAAACATCAATTGGTTGCCTCTTGCACACCCCTAACTAAGGATCTGACCCCACAACCCAGACAAATGCCCTGATTGGGAATCAAGCCAGCAACCTTTTGGTCTACAGGATGATGCCCAACCCACTGAGCCACACCAGTCAGGACTATTTCACTTTTCAATTAAAGTTGACATGCAATATTATTTTATATTAATTTCAGATGTACAGCACAGTGGTTAGATAATCATTCAATTTACAAAATGATCTTTCCCATATTTCAAGTACCCACCTGGCATCGCACATAGTTATTACTATATATATTATTAACTATGTCCCCCATCCTGTATTTTACATCCCTGTGTTTTGTAACTACAAATTTGTACTACTTAATCCCTTCACATTTTTCACCCAGCCCTCCAACCTCTAGTTTGTTCCCTGTACCTATAAGTCTATCTCTGTTTCATTTGTTCATTTATTTTGTTCTAAGATTCTGCATATAACTGAAGTCATATGGTATTTGTCTTTCTCTGATTTATTTCACTTAAATGCTTTACGTGTTTTAATTTCTATAAATTCTTGCAAAAAAATCTGTGGGATATTATTATTAACTTCATTTTGTAGGTGGGGAAATTGAGGTACAGAGACTAATGTCCTGCTCAAAGTCACAAAGCTGGTAAGTAGCAGAGCCAGGACTCATACCCCAAGGAGTCTGGCTCTAGAGTCCTTACTATTAATTGCCATGTTATATAAAAAAGAAAATTCCTGTCCTTGAAAGAGTGTCTTATGCAAAACAAGGGTAAGAAAAGAGATTCTCCATTATCACCTCCATTTAGACTAGACAGATATTCCTCACAGCTATGAGCAGGAGAGATAATGAAAAAGACATGGAGGGGGTAGGAAGTTTGGGCAGATCATAAGCAGCCTCCCTAAGATGCATGTTCCCTGAGATGCATGTTCCATGTCTCCCATCTGTAAAGGGTAGTTTTCAAGTACCCCAAGGCTATGTGGCCTGTTGATGGACTCATCAGGGGACCCCACCAACTATCCACCCAGCAATTGCTATGTTTAGAGATTTGCTCAATCTGATGGACCCAAATGTGGACACACTGCCTGCACATCTATAGGGTGGAGGTAGGGGAATAAGCCTCTGCACTGTATTTCGGGGGTGGGGGGGCGTGAATGGAAACAATTTGGAGACACACTCTCCAAAGATGGGACAGTGGCCCATGCAGCCTCAGAACCTCAGCAAAAGTGAGAACTTGGTGATGGGACCCTGAGGAATGTCATGAACCCAAACCCAGAATAGAACTACCAGACCTAGGGACTTCAGCAGTAGAAATGCATCCTTATAACAAATATTTAGTAAGAACCTACTAAGTACCATGTTCTGTACAAATATTGGGGATGCAGAGACAACTAAGACTCTTGCAGTTCCCTAAAGAATAATGCTTTCTAACCTCCGAGTCTTTGCTCAACCCAATCCCTCTACCTGGAATTCCTTTCCCACACTCCTTCATCTAGCCAAATCCTTCTGACAGTCTTGACATTGCTGGACATTGCCTTCTCCCGGGTTGGGGAGGGAGGTGTCTCCTGACCTTCACCTTGACAACGATTTGAGGCCACTTGCTAGCCCTAGGTTCTTTGGCAAATTGTATTTTCTGTCTGGCTCAGGCTTTTCCAAGGTAAAATGGGAATAATGATGAGGGTACCTAGGGTCAACTAAAGGATGAAATTAGAGTATGTGTATAAGGAGTTTAGCTGAATGTCCAGTTATTTTTTTAATCTCACACTGTTTTGAGATTTCCCTGCCAGACCAGGAACTGTGCCTAATTCAGTTCTGAATCCACAGACCCTGTCATAAGACCTGACACTTAACACATGTTTGACAAACTTTGATGGAGAAAGGGAAGGAGAGATACAACCCTTGGCTCAAAGATTTCCCAGTGTAAAGGAAGAGACAGATGTATATGCAAAGAACCAGAGCCCAATATGAAAAATACTATAAATGAAATGTTATGGAATCAAAGAAAAAAGGGCCATCGATGGCTGGTGATCCTGGGAAATACTTCACAAACATGAAGCCTGGCTAAGAAGGAACTCGTCAAGCAGAACAGATAGATTAGGGGATGTCGAGCAAGGAGAGTAGCCCAGTTGCTGATTCCCAGGCACAAGGATTAAGTTCTAACATAGACTGGTGGGTTGAAAAAATAAGTAGAAGCAGTAGAAGTGTTTAAAGAACATATATCCTTAACGTGGAAATGAGATAAAGGGATAGATAATGTATTGAAAAGTATGTCTATTTTACCTTTGGTGAGTAACATAAAAAAGCAGAGAATACCAAAGAGATTATCAGGGCTTTTTATGTCTTAAATTAACAGCAATCAGTACTATACAATTCATTTTCCATTTGTTGCCTCGAGACTGCTAGAAATGTTTTCAGGACTTCCCTATCCTGCTTCTGCAAAAAGACACTGATGAATTCATTTTGCTTTGTTGCAAATAACATTCCTGCTAAAAGGCATTTTTTTCTCTCTGTAACTGTACATCTACCCAAATGGATCTCTTCTGATGTTATGACTTAAATTTGTTAATCTATATTCTCTGGGGGTCCCTCCTGTGTCCCAGAGATGCAGAGTTTGTAAAGCCCTATTCAATGGATGTCCTTTTTGATCCTCTTGTGACACTTACCAAGTGCTCAATTTGTGCCAGGCATGGTGCTAAATGCCTTAGAACTATCACATCATATAATCCTCATGCCCTCCCTGTGAACATACAGGGAGGGGATGTCTCTACTGTGATATTTATCCTCAGATGATAGATGAGGAAAGTGAGGATCAGAAATATGAATGCACCCTAAGACGTCCTGCTATCAAGTGGTAGAGCCAGGGTTTGAACCCATGGCTCTTTGACTCCAGAGAAAGAGCCTTCAACCATACAGCTGTGCTGCCAACTCTGCTTAGCCCAGTGGAGTAGCCCCAGCCCGTCTGGTATACTCAGGATTCTAGAACCTTGGCTGTCCTGGTGAAAACTCCAGGCCAGACAGTGTCCCGGGGCCCTTGGCATCTGGTACATACAGTTTAGAATTCTCCTTGGAGCAAAGGGTTTTGGCACCAAAGCACCAGGTTTCCTTTCCCTTTGCAAGGCTCATTGCAGTTTCTGTTCCTACTCTACCATCTTCATCACCTCCCTTTTCACTAACCACCTACTGTTTCCTCTTCTCCAACTACACTCAACAGAAGAGCTCACTTTCATGTACCTAGAACCAAGATTCCTTCCAAGAACATGTTCAGTAATGTCATAGTTTTCTGGCATAGATATTAATACACTGTGGCCTAATAGAGGCAGAAATGGAACATTCTCTAAGTGGCATTATTGATGTGATCCATGTAATAACAGACAGCTTTTTATTCTTTTTAACTTTTCTTTTTAATCCTTACCCAAGGATATGTTTATTGATTTTAGAGAGAGAGGAAGCGTAGGGAGAGAGAGAAGCACCACTGTGAGAAACATAGATTGGTGCTTCCTGTACACACCCCAATTGGTGTAACTGCAAACTTTTGGTGTACAGGACAACATTCCAACCAACTGAGCCATCCAACCAGAGCACAGATAGTTTCTTAAACACTTACTACACTGAACTGTGCTTTGTACTGTGTGTGCATAACCTCATGGGACTCTCCCAACTACCACAGGCTGTAGGTGCCTTTATAGTCCCATTTTATAGCTGAGGAAACAAAGGCACAAGTGCTTAGATAACTTGGCTACAGTTCTGCAGCAAGCAAGAGGCAAGGAGTAAAAGGTTGCAGAGTGCTAGGGAAATAGTGCTATTCTCTCCTACAAAGTTGATGCTGAATGCTATAGTCTGCACTCGAGCATTCTTCATAACATGAGCCAGCTTTAGGGAAACAGACACTCTCATTCATTGCTAGTGGGAGCCCAAATGACTACCCTCCCCCCACAAAGGACAATTTGGCAATATCTATCGATCAGAATCACAAATGCATGCACAATTTGACCCAGCAATTCCACTTCTGGACATTTACCCTAAATATATGTAAAATCATGTGTGCATAAGGTTATTCACTGCAGTGTGTTTAGCCTAACATATTTGGAGATGACCCAAAGTTCATCTAGAGTAAATGGGTTAAATTAAGCATGACACAACCTATAACAGGGTCCTCTGCAGTTGAAAATAAAGAATGAGGAAAATCTCTGTGTAATGATATGGTAATATCTCCAGGGTATATTAGTAAATAAGAAGTAAAAAAAAAAAAAACCCTAAGGTTCACAAATACACGAAATAAGAGCTGAAATTTATATTTGTGGATATATGCAAAGACACTCTGACATACATCAAAATGATGTTTGTGACAGCATTGTGGGTGGAGGGCAGTGTAGGTAGAGGCAGACATAGGAGAATAAGTTTTCACTGCAATTTTTTTTTACTTTTTCGTTTTCTAACCCTGTGAATGAATTATCTATACTCCAAAATATAAGTAAGAGAAAATATGTTCACCAAAAAAAAGTTGTCCTGAGTTTGGCCAAAAAGAAAAGTGGGTGGTGGGCTGGCAGGGGAGAGCAACAGGGGGAAATTGTGACAACTGTAATAGAACAATTAGAAATATAAATACACACATATATACATACATAAATAAGAAAAGTATCTATATCCTATATTAAAGGTAAATTTTGATTTTGCAAGGGCACTAAACCCTGAAAACAATGCTTTGGCTGACATCTTAATCAGCTATTTCTACATCAGATTGGATTTTACACCTTTCAGAATCGTAACACCAACTTCAAATTGTAAATTTTAGAAATAGATCCTCTAAAAATTTTTAACAAAGGGAACATGGTTGTATTCTTGTTTTGCATATCAGATATCTTTAACTAGCTTTACATCCCCCTTCAAATGCTGGTGTTACTGAAATGTAAAGGATTACATTATAGCAGCTACATTTTAATAATTGATTATTTGTTTACTTAACATTTGGTTATTACTTGATGTAAGAAGTCTCTAGTGCAAACTATTCTCTGTTAATAGCTCAAATAAAATTGATTATGTGAGGTTGAATTGTTCATTGTTGACTTTTTTTATTCAAACCACAGCATTTGCCTAGCTCTTTATCTGGGAATAAGAATATTTGAGAATACATATCTGTGGCAATGCTTTTGGTCCACAAAACCAAAACTAATTATTATTAGGAAAGTAATACTTGCATCCTTAATATAAATGGAAAGGTCTATGACTCTTTGATCCAAAAGAGTCTCAACTCTTAAGATTATTCACAGAAAAGTCTGAAATCAGAAGTGAGAATATATCACCCAGATAAGAAATATGGAATGAATTTCCCACAAGTGTCAAAAGAAAATGTTTTATGCAGCCCAAGATGCTGCACAGGTGTCTAGGCCCTGAAGTTCTTCCTCAAATCCCTTCTCATCCACACACATCGGTAGGACCTGATGCAGACCTGAGCAGCAGGGACCCTTCCCTGTGCACTTCTGTCACTTAGGATCTGGCATGTAGCACTGTCAAAGCACAACCCATTGCCCAAAACATCCATCCTCAGTAATACCTCCTACCATTCATGCCCCACAGAAATACTTCCCCCTGATCTTGATCTCTGTCCTCAGAACAGAAGGGAACTATGTCCAAACAGCTTGAGGGTTTGTGTGGGGTGCCAGGGCCAAAGGCAGAACTGTCACTGTTGTCAAGTGTCAGGATGATCTTAGCAGCAGGAGCACTTAGGTAAAAGACAAATTAACTAACCTGTCAAATACTCCCTCTTGGATAGAGTGAATGCAATAGATACTTGCATAGTATGGAATCATCTCCCCACAGTGCTGATGGCCTGTTTCCTGCTTCTCTCTGTGCTCCATTTTGTGGCTCTGGACCTTTGTAGAAATCAGTATGGCTTTGGCAGTAGCTGCATGTTGTGAATGAAGACAATGCTGTAATATTAAACAATTCATATTACTCTTAATTGTGTATATGCAGAAGTCTGGGTATAACATAGGACCCATGATACTAATTTTTTATCTTTTCAACTGAATGGACATAGAAAATTCAAATTATGGATAATTTTTAAATAGAAATATGCAATAAGATCTAATTAAAAGGATTTCCAGTCAATATAGTGTCATAGACAGACATGGCTTGACTCTTTGCACAACCACATCAAAATTTCAACTGAAATAGAGAACAACCATCACTCAGAATCGTCAGAAATTGAGTTGAATAAAAGTCTGACAACTACGGAATGAAAGAAACCACATCCATCCAGATGGTAGAATGGGCGTAGACTCGGAATGGGCTGGTCCCACACCCATGTGTGGTGGATAAATTTTGGGGAGGGATATCTTGAGAGCAAAGAGTCTACCAGGCCACCCAGCCCAGGGTTCCAGTGCCAGGAAAGTAAGTCTCCACAACTTCTGGCTGCAAAAACCAGTGGGAATGGAGTCAATGGAAGAAACTTCTGGAC
The DNA here is from genome assembly GCF_004126475.2 of Phyllostomus discolor. Lineage (NCBI taxonomy): Eukaryota > Metazoa > Chordata > Mammalia > Chiroptera > Phyllostomidae > Phyllostomus > Phyllostomus discolor. Next base: position 99,907,584 of record NC_040905.2, on the reverse strand, counting down.
CCCCCAAGCAATTCCTGTTAAAGAACCCAAACATGAATTCACCTACTCAGACTCACTCCCTCTGAGCTCCAGCACTGGGGTAGCAGTTTGAAAGGCATCAGCATACTGGGAGAAAGTGAAGTGTCTGACATCAATGCAAGCAGAAGCCACTGTCCATTTTCTAAATCCTCCCCTCACACAACCACCAAGCCACAGAGCTAGCAAGTGGGTGCCATATCTGAGACTCCATCAACATGGCTAACACTGTTTAAACCACCTTGGAGATCCCCAGAGACACAGCCCTACCTAATTTACAGGCCCACCCAAGCTGCTTTTCCATATGTATGGCTGGTCTTGTCTCATGCTACACAACTTTCTAAATCCTCTCAAACAAGCAACAGCTGGCATCAGTGAGTCCAAGGGCTGGTGCCAGCAGCAGCCAACCTAGATTCACAGCTTGGCTTCACCTGGGAATCTCCCAGCCCAGCACAACTAGCAGCCATCTCAGATTGCTTTATAGCTCAGGAAGGGTGGCCCTGAGAAAACCACAGGTGGAGGCTGACCTTGGCCTGCACCACCTGGGAAACTCCAAGGCCAGCATACCCAGTGGACAGCTATAGACCACATCGAAACACAACCACCCTGCCCCTGCACAGCTGATCCTCCACAGGGGCAGAGGGTGGTGGTAAGTGGTCAGTGCTAATCCTTGGAGCTGACTGGTCTGGGTAAATCCCTCCCAACTATCTGACAACAGCAACCAAGGCTCAACTATAAGACTAGGGTGTACTCAGCCCACACAAATGGTGTACCTCAACTACCCAGTGTGGGTGATAGGGGAGGCTGTACCACTGGTGCCTACAGGGCATCTACTACATTAGACCACACTACCAAGACACAGAGTCAAAGCAGCTCTACCTAATACATAGAAAAAATGCAGGGAGGCTGCCAAAACAAGGAGACAAAAAAACATGGCCCGAATGAAAGGATGGATCAAATCTCCAGAAAAAATAACTAAACAAAATGGAGATAAGCAATTTGTCAGATGCAGATTTCAAAACACTGGTTATAAGGATGCTGAAGGAACTTGAGCATCTGGTTATAAGGATGCTCAAAAACCTCAGCAGCATAAAAAGATCCAGTCAGAAATGAATGATGCTCTAAGTGAAATAAAGAACAATTTACAGGGAAACAACAGTAGAGCAGATCAAGACAAGAATCAGATCAATGATTTGGAACAAAAGAAGCAAAAAACAACCAATCAGAACAACCAGGAGAAAAAGAATCCCCCCAAAATGAGGGTAGTATAAGCAGCCTCTGGGACAACTTCAAGAGGTCCAACTTTTGCATCATAGGGATGCCAGAAGGAAAACAGAAAGAACAAGAAATTGGAAATTTATTTGAAAAAATAATGAAAGAAAACTTCCCTAATTTGGTGAAGGAAACAGACATGCAAGTCCAGGAAGCACAGAGTCCCAAACAAGATGGACTCAAAGAGGCCCACTCCAAGACACATCATAATTAAAATGCCAAAGGTTACAAATAAAGAGAGAATCTTAAAAGCAGAAAGAAAATAGAACTTAGTTACCTACAAGGGAGTTCCCATAAGGCTGTCAGCTGATTTCTCAAAAGAAACTTTGCAGGCTAGAAGGGATTGGCAAGAAATATTCAGTCATGAAAAGCAGGGACCTACAGTCAAGATTACTCTATTCAACAAAGCTATAATGTAGAATTGAAAGGCAGATAAAGAGCTTCCTAGTCAAGAAAAAAACAAAAGGAATTCATCATCACCAAACCATTATTATATGAAATGTTAAAGGAATTTATTTAAGAAAAAGATCAAAACTATGAACAATAAAATGGTAAAAATACATATCTATCAACAATTGAATCTAAAAAACAAACTAAGCAAACAAGAGACAGAATCATGGATACAGAGAGTGTTTTGATGGCGTCAGGTGGGCAGGACATGTGGGGGAATAGGTGAAGAGGTGAGGGAATTAAGAAGTACAAATAGGTAGTTACAGAATAGCCACGGGGATGTAAAGTACAGTAGAGGAAATGTAGTAGCCAAAGAACATATATGCTTAACCTATGGACATGAACAATGGTGGGAAGATTGCCTGAGGGAGTGGGGGGTGCTGGGTGGAGGACAACTGTAATAGCATAATCAATGAGCTATCATTTTTAAAAATTTTAAAAAGATTTAATTTAAGTTTCAGAAATTAAATTCAACATTATTATTTTTAAAATATTTAAATTATTCACATATAACTTGTATTTACCTATTAATTTTAAAAAATAATTTTGAATACCTTAGAAAGAAATTACTTTTTTGAAAACATATCAAAAATAATTTTTTAATCTTTCAATTTTTACCTTTACTATATCTTTTATTAGTGAAACTATATCCAAATGTCGACTATTTTGAATGCAATTATACTTTCTTTTTAATTACTAAATGATTAATATAAATAAATACAAACTAGTAAAAATCTTAATTATAAAAAACAGTGATTTCTCTCAAGTTAGGATAGAAAAAGAAACTTTATGAAATATATAATTTATGAATTATATGTACCTTCTTTTTACTCATCCAAACATCGCCAGCCAGTCCACCAACAGAATATAGAAAGTAACCAATAACTTAATGGAGAGTAGTCTTTGATATTGTACCAACTTTCAGTCTTATAAAAACCTTGCCTTTATTTGAATTTTTTAAATTTTATTATTTTGAAGGTAGGAGGATAGAACATATATACATTGATTTACATTTAAATATGTAAACATACAGTATGTGAGTCTCCGTTTGTGCTCTTAACCCAGACCTTGCAAATAGTAGGTGAAGGCCTGCAAATCTGGATGTGTAGTGTAGCTGGGAGAGACCAAGTAACAGTTGCATCCCTGAGCACACTTTCCAAAAGTGGTCCTTTTAGGTACTATGTTGACAGAATGGTCATTAAGAGTATGATAAAAAGATATTCTGGGAAGACCAGAATCAGTATGCTTATTTTGTTTAACATTTGTTTATTGAGTATCTACTATGTGCCAGGCACTGTTTTAGATTCTGGAGATACAATAGTGAAGTAAACATAACTTCTACCCTCATGGAAGGTATTTGAGTTGGGAAGGCAAAAAACAAGATAAGTAAGGAAAATACATATTGTGTTGGAAAATGAAAAGTGTTTAGGAGATAAGACAGAGCAAGGAAAGAGTAGAGGAAGAGTTGGTGAGGTGAAATTTTAGATAAGATGTACAAAGATTCCCACATGGATAAGATGACTGTGGAATAAAGACCAGAGGATATCTGGGGAAAGATGAGATTCCAAGGCAGAGAAAATAGCTAATGCAAAGGACCCAAGGTGGGAGCATGCTCAATATGTTTGAGGAACAGCAAGGAGTACAGTGTGGCTGATGCAGTGTGTTTGAGGGGAGCAGAGCAGAAGATGAGAGCAAAGAGGGAAACTGATAGAGTCAGAGGGCATTTTCTGTAGGGTCTATAGGTCACAAAAGGAACTTGAGATTCACTCTGCGTGAGGGGGAAGCCACTGAAGGGTTTGAACACAGCAAGGACATAACCTGCTTTAAAGTTGTAAGTATACCTCTCTCTAGCTTATGGGTGTGATGAATAGACTTTAGGGATATCAAGAGCAGAAGCAGGAAGACCATTTAGGAGACCTCTGCAATTATCCAGACAAAGCTGGCAGTTAGTTACTAGAACCAGGGTGGTAGCAGTAAAGGTGATAGGAAGCAATCAGATTCTATACCTGTTTTGAAGGTTGACTCTACAAGATCTCAGAGTGAGAGATAAGTGTCAAGAACGGATTTTGGCCTGAACAACTGGACAATGGAGTTGACATTAACTGAACTGGACACAAAAGTCAGAAACACCACTGTAACAAGTGGGATTCTACATGCAGAATAATAAACTTTTGACTACATACAAAAATTAACTGAAAAAGAGTCACTGACCTAAATGAGCTAAACTATTAAAATTCTCAGAAGAAAACATAAGAGTAAATGTTCATTCCCAAAGTCTTACTAGATACGACCCCAAACACACACGACCAAAAAAAAAAATAGATATATTGGATTATATCAAAATTGAAAACTTTTGGGCGCTGGCTGGCGTAGCTCAGTGGATTGAGCGCAGGCTGCGAACCAAAGCATCACAGGTTCGATTCCCAGTCAGGGCACATGCCTGAGTTGCAGGCCACAGCTCCCAGCAACCACACATTGATGTTTCTCTCTCTCTCTCTCTTTCTCCCTCCCATCCTTCTCTAAAAATAAATAAATAAAATCTTTTAAAAAATTGAAAACTTTTGTGCTACTAATGATACCATCAATAAAGTAAAAAGACAATCTACAAAATGGGAAAAGATTTGCAAACCATACATCTTATAAGAGACTTCCATCCCCAATATATAAAGAACACTTATGACTGAATAATAAAGACAAATAATCCAATTACAAAAATAAGCTAAGACTAGAAATAGACATTTCTCCAATGAGGATATACAGTGGCCAATAAGCACATGAAAAAGTGTTCAACATCAGTAACCATTAGGGAAATGCAAGTCAAAACCACAATAAGATAGCACCTCACAGCCACTAGGGCGGCCATAATAATAGAGAGGAACTGTTGGTGAGAAACTAGAGAAACACAGTGCTGGTAGGAATGTAAAATGGTGCAGCTACTTTGAAAAAGTCAGGTAGTTCCTCCAAAGGTTAAACACAGAGATACCATATGACTCAGCAATTCCACCCCTAGATGCAAGTATATCCCAAGAAAAATGAAAACATACATCTATATAAAACCTTGTACACAAATGTTTATAATAGCCAAAAAGTGAAAGCAATCCAAAAGCCCATCAACATATGAATATATGAATAAAATGTGTCCTGTCCATAAAAGGAAATGTTCCTTGGCAATGAAAAGAAATGAAGTACTGATGCATGCTCCAACATGAATGAACTTTGAAAATATTATGCTAAGTGAAAGAAGCCAGTCATGAAAGGCCCTATATTATATGATTTCAGTTACATGTAATGTACAGAACAGAAAAATCTACAGGGGCAGAAGATAGATTAGTGGTGCTTAGGGCCGGTGGCTGATGAGAAATGGGGAGTACCTGCTCATATAGGTATGGGCTTTCTTCAGGGCAGAAACTATTCTAAAATTGGTTGTGGTGATGGTTGCATAACTGTAGGTATATGAAAACCACTGGATTGCACACTTTAAATGGGTAAATTGCATGCTGTGTGAATTACATCACAACACTGAAAAGACAAAAAGCAAACATCAGTAAGAGAAACAAGGGCAATCCAATGACTTTGTCTGTGTTGTGGCCTGGTGCCCTCTGAATTCATCCTTGACCTGCCATGTGGCTGATTCCCTGCCCCCACACCATCACCTCACCCCCCCTAGAAAGAGGGATGATTTCACTCTAACCTTTACCACAATTTAACAGAGAACCTGAAATTCATATGTGAGTATTAAATCTCGCCCAGCACATCATCTCCCGCAGATTAGAAAGAGCCGGTAAAAATGGAATATTGTTCTCTCAACTAATATGTAATCTTTCTAGACATGGGCTTATTAAAGTCCCAGAAACCACACCTTTAGCACCAGTCCACTATCGATTAAGGGGCCTGGGTGGAGTTCCTGCTATTAGTCCTCTCGTATTTGTTTCTCCCCAGGAGTTGATGCCTGTGTCGTCTGCCCCGCTCTGTCACCCCAGAAGCCCGTCCTCGCTAATTCCCTAAAACCTCCCCACATGGAGGCGGGTGGGGACTGCTTTCTTTGCCTACTCGAGCGAGGACTCTGTGTATTAACAGGGCCACGTGCCTGGATTTGATGGAAGTGGCGGCTTAAACGCCTAAGCTCCTCACATACGGCTGAATAATCACAGATAAAAACTACTTTCAAATATGATTAGTCTCTAACGGAGACAGACAGAGGCCAGAGGGAGCACAGCTTGCAAAGAGCAAGGAGCTGGGCTCCCGACGCCTACAATAGGCGATTACAGCCTCCAGGAGAACCCCTGGGACTTTCCTAGAGAAAACATTACAGTGATTCGCGCATTCTCTGTCGCTGCTGTCTTTCCTCAGGCCACCATTTCCTCACCCTATGCTTTGTGCTACTTCTTTCCACAGGTTGTCGTTTTCCTCTGAGAACAAGACAGCTAGCTCTTCTCGCTGTGATATCTCAGATATATAATCCAGGTTGCCTGTCATTGACACGCATGTGGAAATCCAGTAGGGCTTCTATTTACCATGTTTTCTTCTAGCTGATATTCATTTGCATTTCTTTACTGGTATATGCATTTGTTGCCCATGCCCCTGTCATATACAGGCCCCACAATAACAGCTAAAACCCAAGCGAGGGTTATATATCAGCCACTTTAAGCACTTCACGCATATTAGTTTATAGAACCTCCATAATAATCATATGAGCTAGAAACTATTATCCCTCTTTAGAGATAATAGAGGGGTTTAGGGAAACTAAGCCCTCAGCCTCCAACCCAGTCCATTGTCTGGCCACAGAGCTGAAAATATTTACTACCTAGCCATTTCCAGAAAGTTCCAACCCCTAGTCTAGAAACTTCCCAGTACCAAATAGGACTGGGATCCTTTAGGACATCATTAACATGATAACCATGGGATCCCATTGGAGCCATTCAACTAGTGACCATTCACTCATTCACTCAACAAATATTTATTAAGTACTTACTATGTACCAGGCATTGAACTAGGTGTTTCGGGTTTACCAGGATGAACAAAATTAGGCAGGTTCCCTGCCCCTGTGGAGCTTAGCTTCTAGGGAGGGAGAGACAGAAATTAGTACAATAATCACATCAATAACATGGAAAACTCCAAGTGTAATGAGCACTATGAAGGAAACTCCCATGATGCTAAGAACATTCGACAGTGAAATTGCACCCACACTGGAGTGGGGTGTACAACCCAAGAAGGCATCCCTCAGAAAGTGACCCCAGCACACAGGGCCCCACAGATCACTTTAGAGCAGGTGCCTAAAGTACACTTGAATAGGGGCCAGAATGATGAAAGCCAAGCACAGGAAGGCCATGAGAGAAACCGTGCAAATAAAGGAAGCAGCCCACATATTATGTGCCAATTCCAGAGGTAAAAATGTGTCTTTACCAGGAAGAGATCTGGGACCTCTTACCCAGGGCTCAAGCATGGCATCACCTTGAAGGATTCTTGCCAAAATGTTTTACCTTAACTAACCACTGCTCTGAAGTGAATGTGGAGTTTAGAGGAAATACGGGAGACGAAGAAACAGGTTAAACGCCATGGAGAGGAAACATTAGGCAAATCCTAACATGGGACATTCTGCAAGATACCTGGCCAAAGCTTTTCAATTTAAAAAGAAGAATTTTAGGGGGGATAATTGGGATAACAGTAATAGAATAAAGAAGAACAAAAATAAATAAAAGAAGAATTTTAGGCCCATATTATTTTAAAAGATGGGACTCTGTGAGACTTTCTACATGAAGACATCCACAGATGAAAAAAAAAAAAAAAAAAAAAAAACCTCTGTCAGACCACATCCTCCATTTTTCTTTCATAAAGCATAATCTCTGTAGATACTGGTGACCAATCCTTGCCCTTTGCTCCTGGGGCAGTCAGGATTCCAGTGGAACCAGGACAGAGTTGCTGACTTTGAAATCAGACTCTGCTCAGAATGTGGAGACAGGCTGGAATGAGGCCAGAGCTGGTGGATTCCAGTTTTCTTCTGGCTCTCAACTTGGGACAGCTACCAACTCAGTTCTTTTTAAATTTAGTTTCCTCTTCCATATTCTTTACTAATGCAAATTTTTGAAGGAGAAATTGCTTTGGGGAAGCTAATAACAGCTGTAAAGATCTCTATTAACCATCTTTTATCAGTGAGATAAAGACCAGCTGTTTCACTAATTGCCCTTAACTGCTTGGGCTTGATTATTAATGAATGCCCTTGCCTTCAGTTCAAACAGCTTAATTAGCTAAAGTTAAGTGTTTCAAATAAATTTACTAACCTATGATAAGCTTTTCTTTAATAGGAAATGTGCAGTTCTTAATTAAATAGAATAATTTACAACTCCACGTCTATTATAAGTAATGGTTGCCCAGTTACCATGTTACCTAATTAGGTGATATTGAAATTCCCCCAAAGGGGAACAGAGGCCACAGTTGAACGTGCCCTTGCACAGACCAATTTGTTCTTAGCAGTCCATCAGCGATGAGCAGTGTGATGTCATGGACAGATATGGCACCTGGGCGGGATCTCCTCTGCCACTCAACAAGGCGCCTGCTGCCTCACCTGGAAAATGGGGACCTAACTCCCTCAGAGCCTACAGCAGGTAGATTGGACAGCATTTGCAATCATGTATGAAGAAAAAGACACATTAATACCCACTTTAAACTCCTATAGGGTCACATCTTCATAGGCAAAATTATTCCCAGTGGGATTTGTCTGGATAACAAACACAAAAAGCATCATCGTGAGAAAAACATCAGGCAAACCCAAATTGGGGAACTTTCTACAGGATATCTCAAGATCATAAAAATAGTAAAAAACTGTCACAGGCCAGAGGTGACAGAGAATTCATGGTGATTACATGCAATGTGATATCCTGGATTGGATCCTGGAACAGAAAGAGAACATTAATAGAAAAAGTGGTGAAATCCAAATTGTCTGGAGTTTAGTTCATAGCAAAGTGCCATTGTCTGCATCTGACTTTTGGTGGATATACTATGGTAATATCATATGTTATTAAAGAGGGAAATTAGGGCAGGGAAGGGGGGCAGGATAATATAAGGAAACCCTCTGTACTATCTTTATAAATTTCTGTAAATCTAAAATTATTCCTAAATTTTTTAAAATACTGCTTGCCTGTGATAAGAGGAACATCAAAATAGGTTTGTCCAACTGATGCATAAGTAAAATGTAATATATCCATACAACAGAATATTATTTGGCCATAAAAAAAGAATGAAGTGCTGATACCTGCTTCAACCTGGATGAACCTTAATAACATTATATGAAGTGAAAGAAGCTAGACATAAAAGGCTGCATATTATACAATTCCATTTATATGAAGTGTCTAGTGGCTGGGGGTGGGAGGAGAGAGTGAAATGGGTTGGGAGTACTTAAGGGGCACTAACTTTTCTTTAGGGTGATGACAATATTCTGGAACTAGATTGAGAAGATGGGTGCATGACATTACGAACGTACCAAATGTCATTAAATTGTACCTCTTAAAATGGTTAACATATAACTTTATGAGCATTTACCACAGTAAAAATTAAAATTAAGTTTGTCACAATTAATGACATAATTGACACAAATTTAAAGATCTTTCCTTGAGTTTTTTCATTGTGAAACCTCACTTTTTGTTACAAGAGAGTCTTGAGTACATCTCAGCATGTCCTAGCAGGTAACTGTACTATTGTCTGGTGGGAAAGAAATAAGACTAACAGACACTGGCTCTGGACAGGCTGCACCATGGAATTCAACCCTCTTCCATTGAACAGCTGGCTGTTCCTTAGTGAGCAAGGAATGTGCACTGTCTGTGCTGAAAATTTGAATTTGTGTAAAAACTATGCTGTGTCTAAGCAGGGATGTCCAACCTCCAGCCTGTGGGCCTCATGAGGCTCAGGATGTCTATGAATGTGACCTGACACAAAATCATAAATTTACTTTAATATAGTAAATAGTATTAAATTTAATACTATGAGATTTTTTTGTGATTATGTGTCACAATGTATTTAATGTATGGCCCAAAGACAACTCTTCTTCCAGTGTGGCCCAGAGACGCCAAAAGTTTGGACACCCCGGAAATATTCTTTGTCCCCAAGGTCTCTCTTAGTTTCAGAATTCATGCCTGTTTGTTTTTCACATTTCTGTAAAAGTTAAGGAAAACCTTGCTCACCAGAGTACCAAGTAAGGTCAAGAAAAAATGGTGATTGGTTCTGGTCAAGATGGTGGTATAGGTGAATGTAGTATTCACCTCCTCCCACAATCACATCAAAATTATAACTACAGAAAAAAAGATCATTCAGAACTGCCCCAAGTCTAGCTGACCAGAAGTCCTACAACTAAGGATATAAAGAAAAAGACATCAAGACTGATAGGAGGGGCAGAGACTCACAATGGGATGGTCCTGCACCCACATGTGGTGGATAAAAATTGGGAGGGATATCTTGGCTGTGGAGGTCCCCCTGAGGAGCAAGGGGTCCCAGCCTGCCACCAGGTCCCCAACCCAGGGTTTGAGTGCCAGGAAGAGAAGTCCCTATAACTTCTGGCTATAAAAACCAATGGGGACTGTGGCTGAGTCAGATGGAGTACTTCTGGGGTCCCAGGCATTCTTCTTCAAGGACCTGTGCATGGACTAACTCAGATTCACTCACTCTGAGCTCCAGAGCTGAAGCAGCGGCTCAAAAGGCACCAGGGACATACGGGGGAGAACTGAAGTATCTGGGATCAGGGCAAGAGCTAGACAGGCAGCTTTCTCACAGCAGAAGTGCTGGCAGAGGATATTGTTCCTTAGCTGGACCCTCCCCCCACAGAGCTAGCAGGTGGCACCATGTCTGACTCTCCATCAACCAAGCTAACACTATTTGCCCCACACTGGTGATTCCCTGAGACCCCACCCCACTTAATTTGCAGGCCCAAACAAACTGTTTCCAGTGGCTTTTCCATACAAATGGCCTGTCTTGGCTCATGCTTCAGACTTTCCTAGAACCTCTCAAATTAGCAGAATCTGGCCTCAACATGTCCTATACCTCTTGCTAAGTGGCCCCAAGCCCAGCAGTAGCAGCAACCAGCCTTGGTTCACAACTTGGTCTCTCCTGGGAACCTCCAAGCCCAGCACAAGTCGCAGCCATCTGCAGATTGCTTTGTAGTTCATGCCAGGTGGCCCCAGGCAAAACACAGGTGGTGACTAACCTTGGTCTGCACCTCCCAGGAGGCCTCAGAACCAGAGAATTCAATAGGCAGCTTCAGATCATGTCAAAGCACCACCCAACCACCTCCACAACATACTCAAGAGGTAGACTCAGTGGGCACCAGAGATGTACTGAAGAAAGTCCTGTTCCATAGTGTCAGCCCTTGGACAGTTGATCCTCCACAGTGGTTACAACCAGTACTTGCAGCCAATTGGCCTGGGGGTAAATCCCTCTCATACACATGCCAAGAACAATCAAGGCTCAACTACAACAGGAAGGTGTGCATTGCCAACATGGGGAATGGGAGAAGGTACACCTGAAGTGCCCAGCTCAGGTGAATGGGGTGCCTTTGCCACTGGATCCTACAGGACACCTAGAATATTAGGCCACTATACCAAGCCTGGGAGAGGTTACAGCTCTACCTAATACATAGAAACAAACACAGCCTGCCAAAATGAGGAGACAAAGAAACATGTCTCAAATGAAACAACAGAGCAAAACTCTGGAATGGAGCAAGCAATCCACTAGATGCAAATTCAAAACACTGGTTATAAGGATGCTCAAGGAACTTAAGGGAAGAGTAGATAGACTTAGTGAGAAATTCAACAACATAAAAAAGGACATAGAAACCATTAAAAAGAACCAGAAATGAATATACACTAACTGAAATTAAGGATAATTTATAGGAAATCAAGAGTAGGATAGATGAAGGCAAGAATCAAGTCAGTTATTTAGACTATAAGGAAGCAAAATATACCCAATCAGAAAAAAAAAGAATCCAAAAAAATGAGGATAGTGTAAGAAACCTCTGGAACAACTTCAAGCATATCAATATTTGCATCATGGGGGTGCCAGAAGAAGAAGAGAGGGAGCAAGGAGTTTAAATCCTATTTCAAAAAAAAATAATGATGGAAAACTTTCCTAACCTGGTGAAGAAAACAGATGCACAAGTCCAGGAAGCACAGAAAATCCCAAACAAGATGAACCCAAAGAGGCTCACACCAAGATACATGATAATTAAAATGCCAAAGTTTAAATACAAAGGGAGAATCTTAAAAGCAGCAAGAGAAAAGCAATTAGTTACCTACAACAGTATTCCCATAAGACTGTCAGCTGATTTCTCAAAAGAAATTTTGCAGGCTACAAAGGGTTGGTAAGAAATATTCAAAGTAAGGAAAAGCAAGATCCTACAACCAATATTACTCTACCAAGCAAAGCTATCATTTAGAATCAAAGGACATATAAAGACCTTCCCAGACAAGAAAAAGGTAACAAAATTCATCACCACCAAACCAGTATTACATAACCTGTTAAAGAGTGTTCTGGAAGGAGAGAAGGAGGAGGAGAGGAAGAGTCAAAAATATGAGCAATAAAATGGCAATAAATACATACCTATCAACAATTGAATCTAAAAAGCAAAATAAACAAACAAGCAGGACAGAAACAGACTCACAGATATAAAGACATTTTGATAGTTGCCAGATGGGAGTAGGGGGTTCAGGGGATGGATAAAAAAGGTGAAGGGATTAAGAAGTACAAATTAGTTGTTACAGAATAGTCATGGGGATGTAAAGTATAGCATATGGAATATAGTCAGTAATATTCTAATAACTATGTATAGTATCAGAAGGGTACAAAATTTATCAGAACAATCACTTAGTAAATGATATAGTATCTAATCATTATGTTGTACACCTGAAACTAACATAATATTATATGTTAACTATAATTGAAAAATTAAAAAAACAATTTTTAAAAAAAATAAAAATGTTGACTGGATGTTGTCATAATTCCATAATTTCTGTATAGGTCCCAGAATATCCTACCCCAGCACACATCACCACATCTCTCCTCTCAGTGGTGACTTGGTCATGCTTAAAGGGGCTCAGCTATAAATCTCTTATAAAACCCACTGAGATTTATCTTGAGCTGGGCAAGAACAGCTCCAGTGCTCCAGGAGAACCCCACTTCAGGCAGTAGACAAGAATCAGGGAACAAAGAGACAGTGAAACCCCTACTTGTGTCTACACTGGATTAAATAGTCTTGCCCAAAATTCATGTCCACCCAGAATCTCAGTATACAACCCTATTTGGAACTGGATCTTTGCAGATGTAATTAGTTAAGTCAGGATGTCATACTGGAAGAAGGTGGGCCCTAAATCCATTGGCTGGTGTCCTTATGAGAGAGATTTAGACACAGAGACATGGGTGGGGAACATGTCACAGATGATGGAGGCAGAGATTAGAGTGATGAATTTACAATGCAGAGAACTTAAAGGATTGCTGGCAACTACCAGGAGTGGAGAAGAGGTGAGGAAGAATCATCTCTGAAAATCTTCAAAGGCAGAATGGCCCTACTCAGGTCTTGATTTTTAATTTCTCACCTCCAGAATGGGGATAGAATAAATTCCTATTGTTTCAGGCCATCAGTTTGTAGTAGTTTGTTACAGCAGTCATAGCAAACAAATACAGAGTGTATACTCTGTGTGCATGGCTCGGGCTCAATTCAAAGGAATCCAAGGGTCATGTGGCCCTGAGAGAATACGCATCTCCAATTTTAGCACACCCCCACAACAGTATTTTTACCTCATTTGGGTAAATGCAGGAGGGGGATGACTGGGCCAAAGGGTCATACTTTGAACTTTGTCATGGTTGAGGAGTGTGAATTCAGTAATATACAGATCTAAAGCCATCCAGGCAGCATGATTTTAATAGTTCACCTGGAAGGACACAAGCCATTAATTAGGGTGGTTATTATTATCCCTGCCTAGTAGCTGAAACCATATTAGTCCTAGAACAATAAAATTGTTTGCTCAAAATCACGTCACTATTATAAGTATCATTTGCACATTATAATAAATCCCACCATCACATATTTAGGCAGAGCCTTGAACATTTTCAAAAGCTTTTGCGTCATCTCAGGAAATCCTCACAGGAATCTGGGACAAAAATACTACAGGAATTTTTATCTCTATTTCTCCAATGAAGCCACAGAGACCCAGGAAAATTCCTTTTTTTCTTCTTCTTTTGCTCACCTCCCCAATCCTCTCTCCCTCACATCACACCACCTTCTCTTTCTCTGGAAATCCCTTTTGACCCCTTGAATAGAGTCTTCCAAATTTGTCTCCATATTCATAAAGTCACACACAAATATAAGTATTTACATACCCTACACAATACATAGGTTTGTATCATTTTGTACACACTTTCCTGCCTCCCATTTTCTCATTCTATAATAAGCCATGGAAATCCCTCCAAGGCATCTGGTATTGCTCTAATTCATTGTATTTTAATGGCTGCATAAAATTCCATGGTGTGGATGTCCTGTAATTTAGTCAATCACTAATGAGTATTTGCTTGTGTCCCCTCCTTTCCAACCACAAACACTGTGGCAATAAACATCCCTTCTACAAATGTCCTTATGTACTGTGGTTTTTATTTCTATGAGATGGACTCCCAGGAGTGAGACTACTGGATTGAAAGGTATGCGTGTTTCTTTTTAACTATTTTCAATAGAACCAAGCAAGAGAATAGAAGTGTGGTTACCTGGAAAGGCATTTTCCAGGGGACTTCAACGGTATTGGTAGTGATCTAATTCTTAAGCTAGAAGTGAGCTCACAAATGTTTATCATTATTCTTTTAACCTGCATGTATGTTATTACCTATTTTATTTGTTGGTGTATATCAAATATTCTGTAACAACTTTAAGTAATCTGCATATTTTAATTTGAATAGATATGGCCAAAAAAGCTGAAGGAATTTTTATCTTCACCAGTTTAAGACAGTAATCCCTTCCCTGCTTCCTCACTAGTAATAGACATGATAGGTCTTTCCCATTTTTTCCAGCTTGAGAAGTATAGCTCTTTGTTACCTTAATTTACATTTCTCTGACTCCAGTGAGTTTGATCATCTCCTCAGAAGTTTATCATCATTTGAATGGACATCTATAACCATTTCAAACTCATTTCAAACCATTCAAATGAATGGTTATAAATGTCATTTTAAATTATCTACAAACCCTTTCTCATTACCAGGCCTTTTAATCTCACCCCTCTAAAAAGATCAAGCTCAGAATTTTCAAATACCATAAACAAAAAAATTAATGAACATGAATTGGTTCTCCCTCATCAAAAGTTCCAGATGCCATGATAACAGGAGCAGCCTACAGGGAAATCCCCAAATGACATCCAAGGCCCCCAAAACACTAGACACAAATGTTCCCTTCATATGGGAGTCAGTGAGACTAACAGATTACAGCTACTGCCAAAGTGCAATGGGCTGAATGTGTTCCCCAAAATTCATTTGTTGAAATTATAACCCCCAAGGTCATGCTACTAGGAGATGGGGACTTTGGGAGGTGATTATGTTATGAGAGTAAAGCCGTCATGAATGGGATTAGTGTTCTGATGAAAGATCCCAGAAAGCTCCCGTTCTCCATCCCCCAATGTGAGAACACAGACAGAACATGGTTGTTTGTGAACCTGGAAGTCCTCAGCTGACACCAAACCTGCCAACAACTTGATCTTGGACTTCCAGCCTCCAGAACTGTGAGAAATAAAATTCCGTTGTATACAAGCTCCCAGTCTGTGACGTTCTGTTACAGCAGCCCAAACAAACTGGAACACAAAATGAAGGTGGCCTGCCTCAGCTGGTGTGGCTCATGGATCCAATGCCAGCCTGAGAACCAAAACATCACCAGATGGATTCCAGTCAGGCACATTCCCATGATGCAAGCCAGGTCCCCAAGTGGGGGCGTGCAGGAAGGCATTGATGTTTCCTTCCTTCTCTTTCTCCTTCCCTTCCCCTCTCTCTGAAAATAAACAAATAAAATCTTTATCAATAAAATGGAGGCATCCTTTCCTGAACAAGAGGCTACCTCTCCCCACGGTAGGAGAGTTGAAACCCTCCCTCCCACTCAGCTGGCTGGTCTTCTGCACACTCACACTGCAGTACCCCAGGAACAGTTCTCCAGGTAAATAGCTAGAGACCTAATTTGTTTTAATAGCTACATAACATTCCATCGTGTAGATGTGCCAACTTTTATCCAGTCACTTGCTATTGATGGACATTCAGGTTGTTTCCAATTTGTTTTACTTCTCATTGTTACAAACAACGCTGGAATAAATTTTCCTGTAGGTTTTTTTAAAGATTTTATTTATTTATTTTAGAGATATGGGGAAGGGAGGGAGAAATGGAGTGAAACATCAATGTGTGGTTGCCTCTAGCACACCCCATACTGAGGATATGGCCTGCAACCCAGGCATGTGCCCTGACTGGGAATCAAACCGGCAATGCTTTGGTTCACAAGCCTGTGCTCAATCCACTGAGCTACACCAGCCAGGGACCCTGTATGTTAAATCTATTGTAATTTTAGGTCAGATCCCTCTCCCTTACATATATATATGTAACCTGTTCACCATGCCCTTTTCAGCACCAGATACTATTGACTATTGGTTTTTTTCTGTTTTGTTTTTCATAAAATCTAAAGAAAGATAATTTTGTTGTAGTGTTAGATTCTTTAGCTACCTTCCACATAGAGATCACTTGTAGTTTTATAGTTAGAATTCAACTTATATAGTTCCCCATTCTTTTTGATCAACTGATTTATTCGTTCTTTTTTATTTCCTCCTGGAATTTAGCTATCATTATAGAGCCAGAATTTAATTTCTAAAATGTTCAATTCCCTTTGAACAATTGATTTCTTGTTATCTGTAGGCAAGAAGTTCAATCTGATATGGACCCTGCCTGTGATTAACTAACAGTCTTATAGGAGCATTATGATACATGCAAATAAGTCCAATTAATAAAATGTAAATACGACAGCACTCATGGACCCAGAGATGAGGTGATTTTGGTTTAGACACAAGACAGAAAGGCAACTTGAAGTGACATTGGATTTAGGACTTGAGGCCTGGGTCCAATTCTGACATATGGAAATTGGAGGCAGGAAAAGAACTGGAGGAGAAGGGAGCAACAGCATATCTGTCCTTTTCCAATTCCTGGCCAGGAATACAAATAAGTAACCTTGAACTGCAAATATGCATTGACTATGAGTGACTGCTGATGAAATGTGTACATGGTAGTCCACACTCAATGAATGCATTATACATGTCTTTATGACATGAAATCTCAATTAACTCCTGATGACAGAAAGTTGAGGCATTATGCATTTTCTTGATCTAGCTATGACAGCATTACATAAAAGTAAATTTAGTGTCAATATTGAAAGATAAAGGGAAAAAGCTAAAACACGTTCCAATAAACTTCATTCAACAAATAACAGACATTTTAGGTACAGGATGATGTACAATGATAACAAATAATAAGAAAGGCAGCAAAGCTACCACCCAACAGGAGGCTTATAGCCTAATGGAGAACATGAAAACATTTAATGAGCAATAAAAATAAAATCTGTCACCTACCTGCCAGTTGTGGTTTCTCAATAGCATGCTCCAATAAAAGGAACCAGGGTTCCTCAGAGAAATGGCTCGTTCTCTGGCCGGGACAGGGACAATACAAGAAAAGCTGAATGAAGCATCTTATGGTGATAAAAAGTAAGAAAGTACTCCAAAAAAGGAATGGGGTGAGCCTATCAAAGGGACACAGGAGCTAATCTAAAAGAGCCTCCCAAGGCAAAGCTGTAACAATTTGAGCAACAAAATAAATAATACCCTATTGGATTATAGCCCGAAGTATAAAAAAAGTAACTCTGCCATGCATTCCAAATATGTTCTCAACATTTATAGCTCACTCTAATGCCTCAGAATTTTTATCAGCACATGGTCAAATCTGTCTGTTTTTTTCTTTTGAGATTTCTGGGGTTCCCATCTTGCTGACATACACTGATTTTCAATTCTAAGACTGACCACAACTCAGAGAACTCACTCGGCCAGTCCCAAAGACAGCCCTTAGGGCAAGAGACACCAGCCATTTCAGAATCCACCTCTCCAATGTGTCTGCCGATTTCTCTCTCTAGGTGAGCTTGGAGATGCATCCTTTGGGCAGTTTGGTCAATGGCCCACTATGCCAACACCTTTGACCATGAAAATCTGAAAAGGTAACTGTCAGCAATATGGCTGTTTGCAGAGAAAGAGATGGGTGTTAAGAAAGTCCAACATTGAACTCAAACTTTCTTGCCAACCCTGGGACCACACAGATGCACTTTCCTCCCAACTTTTACTATTTTAAAACTTTGACTTTATGGCCTTGGCTGGTGTGGCTCAGTGGATTGAGTGCTGGCCTACAAATCAAAGAGTCGCCAGTTTGATTCCCAGTCAGGGCACGTGCCTGGGTTGCCGGCCAGGTCCCCAGTAGCAGGCATGTGAAAGGCAACCACACATTGATGTTTCTCTCCCTCTCTTTCTCCCTCCTTTCCCCTCTCTCTAAAAATAAATAAATAAAATATTTTTTAAAAACCTTCAACTTTATGGAAAAATTGTAAGAATGCTACAACAGGATACCATACTATCATCACTTAGATGTGACTAATTGTGAACATTTTGTCACTTTTTTTAATTACTCTCTTTGCACACATATAAATAAATATATGTGCACATATCTATATTGTGCTGAACCATTTGAAAGTCAATGCAAACACTTTAGTCCTGGAGAGCTTGCCGTGTATTTTCTAAGAACAGAGACACTGTGCTATTAAGTATAGAAAGACACACTATATTCATGTATTGGAAGACCCAACATAGCAAAGATGCTACTTTTCCCCAAAATTATCTATATATTTAGTATAATTTCAATCAGTATTCTGCTTTTTTTGTTCATTGAACAAATTATAAATATTTTCCCATATCAATAAATATCCCTCTAGGCTCTGGCCAGGTAGCTCAGTTGGTCAGAGCATCATCTCCATACACCAATGTTGAGGGCTTGATCCCCTGTCAGGGCACATACAAGAATCAACTGATGAATGCATAAATAAGTGGAACAACAAATTGATGACTCTCTCCCACTCTCTCTAAAATGAATAATAAAATATCCTCAGGTGAGGATTTAAAATTAATAATAAACAAATAAATATTCCTCTAGAACAATAAATTATAGTTACAATTATCACACTCTAGAGATTTACTATTAGTACAATACTATTATCTAATGATCAATTCATATTCCAATTTTCCCAGTTGTCCCTATAATGTCCATTAAAGCTGGATTTTTCTTTTTTTGGTCTAGGACCGCATCAAAGATCATCACAGATCCCATTTAAATGTCTTTCCTTTTATTTTCCTTTTATCTAGAATAACTTCCATTCATTCGTTTGTTTGTATTTTATTGTTGTTCAAATACAGTTGTCTCCATTTTCGCCCCACCCATCCCCATCTCCCACCCTGGAACCTACCCACTTTGGCTTTGTCCACATGTCCTTTATTTTTATGGCATTGATCATTTTAAAAGTCCAAACCAGTTGTTACGCACAGTGTCCCTCAATTTGGATTTATCAGATTGTCTCCTCGTGGTCTCTCTCTTTATTTTGGCAAGAATACTGCATAGGTATTGCTGTGACAGTCAGGAGGTGCTCAGGAGGTGCATGATGACAAGTCTGATTATTCAGTCACAGTGGTGTCTGCACATTTCTTCACTCTAAAGGCACTTTGCTGTGAATTAATAAATGATCTGTGAGGAGATATTTTGAGACTGGTACTATACTCTTCACAACAATATTTCGTCTAACAGGTTTTAAGCTAGGCTGATGATTCTTACATGAATTGAGTATTTCCACACTGGCTGAAAACTGTGGGTTTCAAAGTCTACTATCCCTTCTATATTCGTTAGGAGATGTTCTTTGATAGATAAGCACTTTCTCTCCTCTCTCTCATTTCTTGTTCTTTCTTAATATCAGTATGGACTCATGGATTCTCCTTTAATTTTATGTTTTATAACCCATTACTATCATTATTAATTTTGATGCTCAGATTATCCCAGATTAGGCCAGCAGGAACCCCATCAAGCTGGCTCTTGTATCCCTGTGCAAGCCTCTACCATTTTTTTTAAGTGATCCATACTTCCTGATGAAAAAAGATGCTTCAGGTATAACTTGGACCTTTCCTGCCCCAGCCCTGGAATCAGCCATTTCTCCAATGAGCCCTGGTAACTTTAAGGGGACAATGCTATTTAGGAACCTGGGCCTGAGCACTAGGAGTGCTCACTGCTCACACTTCAGTAAAACAAATACACTTTTAACAAATATGGCATGGAAAGTCAAGTCCGGAGTCATCTGGGCAGCTGTGACATCAACAGAGGCTGAGTTCAATATTGGAATCAGAATTATTCTCAAGAGTACCGGAGGCATTTATTGTTTTCAGTTGGCCAGTACCCACTCCTCACCCTTCTGAATCCCCTCTCCCTTCTGTGAACAGTCCAGTGGGAATGTCAATTATAGTGTCATGAACCCTTCCCCACATCCAAGAGATGGGCATTAAATCCCTAAATCAGACAAGTGCTCTGGACCCAGGGAGGATGTTGAAGAATATCAGGAAAGATATAAGCTTAAGAGGCCTTGACCACACATCCAGAGCTGTCAAAGCCATGTACCCTACAAGGTGAAATTGAACATTCGTTTCCAAGGTCTGTTGGTTTCTCATTTAGGGAGAGACTTTATCCCACACAGCTGAAAGTTTCCATCTTTGTAAAAAATTCTAACACAATAGAACCCATTTCAAATGTCTTTCTTTAATATTGGTTCTTTCTTTCATCCTTTCCACTTCATAGAATTTAGTTGTTTTGATGAATGTCTAGTCGGCTAGTGATACATTTCCATCTCCTTCCAAATTCTCACAACAGATACCCTGCTTATCAATCAGCATGTTTTGTTTTGTTTTCCTAAGAAAAAAGCTTCTCAAACTTTGCTCATCTTGTGTTAGTCAATCCCTGCAGGGTTTCTTTATTTGTCTGTTTGCTTGTCTTGTGGGGAGCAAAATAAAAGCCTGAAATCCTGAAACATACACCTTCAAATATTACAAAATCTAGTTATCTTCCTTTTTCCTTGTTTTGAGCCCTTTCCCCCTTCCCTTCCTTGTTATTCTCCTAATTTCCAACATATGGGTGTTACACAAAATGATAGATATAGGTGAAAAGAAGGAAGAAAGAGAAGAAGGGAAGGAAGGAGGGAGGGAGAGAGAGAAGGAGAAGAGAGGGAATGAGGGAGGTGAGGAAAGGATTAAAGGGAGATTCTTACACTCTCCAATGCTTTACAATGTAAAAAATACACACACACACACACATACACACACACACACACACACACACACACACACACAAGGTCTATCTAGAAAGAGTCCAGCCATTGTTAATATAACAAGAATGGTTTGTGCAACATCGATGTAACCTGACACCCAGGGAGAGTGGACTGGAATGTGCATGACTGAACAATGACAACTTCACTGTACTAGTCAGTGGGGGCAGTAGATGCTGTTGAATGAACATGTGTACTGTGTGGCCATCGCATTCAAAATGACTAAGCAAGTAGAGCAATGAATCTGCATCAGATTTTACGTTAAGCTTGAACATGTCACCATGGAAACTATTCCAATGATTCAGGAGGCTGAAGCTATGGGCAACTGGTGATTGGCAGCTTCATCACAACAACATGACGGCTCACACATCACCTCTCGTGCAGAGTTTTTTGACAAAACATCAAATCACTCAGGTGACTTAGCCCCACTACAGCCCAGATTTGGCACCCTGCAACTCCTGTCTTTCCCCAAAACTAAAATCCCCTTTGAAAAGGAAGAAATTCAAGACTGTCAATGAGATTCAGGAAAATACAACAGAGCAGCTGATGGAAACTGGAAGAACTGTGTGAGGTCTCAAAGTGCCTACTTTGCAGGAGACTGAGGCATCATTGTCCTATGTACAATATTTCTTCTATCTTGTGTCTTCTTCAGTAAGGGTCTCTATTTTTTATATTATATGGCTGGATACCTTCTAGACAGAATGTGTGTGTGTGTATGTGTGCATGCACGTGTGTGTATACTATATATGTATATATTGTACACAATATATATGTATATATGTAAAATATATGTGTGTGTGTATACACACACACACATACAGGTATATATTTTCTATCTTTAACTGCATAGGTACTTTTGAGTCACCCAGTGCTTTGACAATGAACTTGTTCATGTCAAAAGGATTTGATCATCATATAATACCATTCCTCTGGGGAACAGGGGAAAGCAGAGATGCAAAGGTGCTGAGCTGATGGGTGCCACTGCCTCCTCCAAATGAATAACAGGAGATTTGGATTTCAATATGAGCTTTGGGAATAAAAGTGATCAATGTGGTTATTTCAGGGTTACAGGAAATACAAACTGCCAGAGCCTGAGGCTTCTCTCTGCCCTGGCCTTATAAATCTGAGCTTACAGAACAAGATGGGTAGAAGTTCAGTGCTGGGTGATGAGTTCAGCTCTCTATGGAAAGACATAAAATAGTGTGGAGGAGGAGATGTTCTATAGAAGTTATCGTCCATTTTTCTGAAGTTTGGGGTGACAGACAGGCTTCCAACAGGGAAGAAGTATTGCTTAATTTCTTATTCACTGAAGACATTTTCAGCTCATCAAACATTTACTGAGGGTCAGTGCCATGTGGGAAGACAAAAATGAGCAAGCCGTCAAATTTTTGCACATAAATAAGCAAGAGAAAAAGACATCTCTGCCCTCAACAATGTAAAAACTTCCATTTGTGCTCTGCAATATTTACACCGAACGGTGTGCTATACACTTTCCTGATGAACTGCCAAGTTTTGGTCCTTGTACAAACATTATTGTTTTTTCCCCTACAACTGGGGTACTCATTGTTACAGTGATTTCTGTATGACTTGTGTTGAGCTGAGTGGGTCATGCAAGACTGTGAAAGGTAGAGTTGAACTTGAAACAGTAAATACAAGTGTAGCATAATGCAAAGAGCACCAAGAAAAGCTATCATATTCCCCAAATTCTTGCTACTCTAAATGTAATCATGACAGCAGCAGCATGGGTATGAACTGGGACTTTGGAAAATGCAGGTGCTCCAGCCCCACCTTAACCCTACTGCATCAGAATCTGTACTTTAACAACACTCCTAGTGATTCATGTGCATGTAAAATTTTGAAATGCAGTGACTTAAGAACATGAAAGACCTTTGTCACATGAGTGTATGAGACATGGCATTAAATAAGCCAACTGACATCCAAGGGTTTGCCAAATGAGTAGTAGATAAGGTTTTTAAAAAATATATTTTATTGATTATGCTATTACAGTTGTATCAATTTTTCTACCTTTGTCCCCCTCCACCTGGTACCCCCATTCCCTCAAGCAATCCCTCTCTTAGTTCATGTCCATGGGTTGTACATATAAATCCTTTGGCTTCTCTATTTCCTATACTTCACATCCCCCTGTCTATTTTGCATCTACCAATTATGTGGGGTTTTTTTTTCACTTTCACCAATAACTTTATTGATTTGGGTATTTTAAGTGTTTTTATTAATTATGCTATTACAGTGGTCCCAATTTTTCCCCTTTGCCCCCCTCCTCCTGGTCCCCCTTTTCCTCTAACAATCCCCCTCCCCACACTGCTTAGTTCATGTCCATGGGTCATGCATATGAGTTCTTTGGCTACTCCATTTTCTGTACTCTTCTTAACATCCATCCCCCTGTCTATTTTGTATCTACCAATTATGCTTTTTAATCCATACACCTTTTCCCCCATCCTCCCCCTTCCCACTCTCAGCTGATAATCCTCCAAAAGATCTTCAAAGTTATAACATGGCATAACTATGATTCTGTTCCTATTTTTGTTGTTTGCTTAGTTTGTTTTTTAGACTCAGTTGCTGATATCTGTGAATTTGTTGTCATTCTAATGTTCACAGTTTTGATCTTTTACTTTTTCTTAAATAAGCCCCTTTATAACATTTCATGTAATAACAGCTTGGTAAGCCCTGGCTGGCGTAGCTCAGTGGATTGAGCGCGGGCTGCGAACCAAAGTGTCGCAGGTTTGATTCCCAGCCAGGGTACATTCCTGGGTTGCTGGCCATAACCCCCAGCAACCACACATTGATGTCTCTCTCTCTCTCTCTATCTCCCTCCCTCCCTTCTCTCCCTAAAAATAAATAAATAAAATCTTTAAAAAAAAATTGGCTTGGTGATGATGAACTCCTTTAGCTTTACCTTGTCTGGGAAGCACTTTATCTGCCCTTCTATTCGAAAAGATAGCTTTGCTGGATACAGTCAGCTTGGTTGTGGGTCCTTGCTTTTCATCTCTTTATATATTTTTTGTTAGTCTCTTCTTGTCTGCAAAGTTTCTTTTAAAAAATCAGCAGACAGTCTTAGGGGACCTCCTTTGTAAGTAATTATCTGCTTTTTTCTTATTGCTTTTGAGGTTCTCTCTTTATCTTTAACCTTTGGTGTTTTAACTATGATGTGTCTTGGTGTGGTCTTCTTTAGGTCCAACTTGTCTGGGACTCTCTGGGCTTCCTGGACTTGTATGTTTATTTCCTTCATCAAATTAGGGAAGCTTTCTTTCACTATTTTTTCAAATAAGTTTTCACTATCTTGCTCTTCCTCTTCTCTTTCTGGCATTCCTATAATCTGGATGTTGGTATATTTGGAAATGTCCTAGAAGGGCATTGACATTTCTTCCTGACACTTTTTCTTCTTGCTATTCTGGTTGAATGCTTATTTCTTCCTTATGTTCCAAATTCTTTATTTGAATTCTGTCTTCCTCTCCTCCACTGGTAGTTCCTGTAGATTTTTCTTTATTTCACTTACTGTAACCTTCATTTCTTCCTTTATATTGTTGCCATACTCAGTGAGTTATTTGAGCATCCTGATCATCAGTGTTTTGAACTCTGAATCTGATACGTTACTTATCTCTATTTTGTTTAGTTCTTTTTCTGGGATTTTGTTCTGTCTTTTCATTTGGGTCATATTTCTTTGTCTCTTCAATTTGGCAGCCTCCCTGCATTTGTTTCTGTTAATTATGTAGAGATGCTTTGACTCCCTGTCTTAGTAGTATGGCATATTGTAAAAAAGGCACCTGTAAATTGTGTGGGACGGAGCCTTAGGTAATCACCAGGGCGGGGCAACCTGCTTCACTGCTTAGCAGCTCTGTGTGGGGGGAGGCAACTAGAGGGGACAATGCTGCTGCCTGGCTCCTGGAGGTTTGCCCAGCACTTACCCTGTGAAACTGGTACCCTTCCAGCTGTTGCCCTGGAGCTGAAATACAGAGTGGGTGGGTCAGCAAACACTTTAAGTCGATGAAGGCCATTTAAGCGATGTCTCCTGAAAATCTGGCAGTTTCTTCTGCTACCTCAACTCCCACTGGTTTTTATGGCCAGAAATTATGGGGATTTATCTCCCTGACACTGGAACCCTGGGCTGTGTAGTCTGGCCTAGAGCTGGGTTCACTCAATCCCAAGGTATCCCTCCCAATTTTTATCCACCACACATGAATGTGGGATCGCCTGCTGCGCTGCTGCCACCTCTCCACACCACACTGCATCTCCACACCTCTACACCCATCTCTGCACCTCCACTCTTCCCACTCATCTGGATGAATGTGGCTTCTTTAATCCTTTGTTGTCGGACTCCCATGCAGCTCAATTTTCTAATAGTTCTGGGTGTTATTTGATTTGAGGTCTAGTTATAATTCTTTCTGTGTTTGTGCAGGGAAGTGAAGACTGTTTACCTGTGCCTTTATCTTAACCAGAAGCAGTAGATGAGGCTGAATAACAGCAAAGAGAATACAACCTGCTCCTGTGAGCTGAGACAGTTCCCAATGTGTGACAGAACAGATGCCACGTTGGACAGCTAAGAACTAGTTTGCCTACCACTTGCATGATATCATCCTTTTTGGTAGTTCCCACAGGACTGTCAAGTAAGGAGTACAGGCTCTAGTGCCAGCCCCACTTTACAGATAGAGAAACTGAGGTTCTCAGAGGTGAAGGGACTCACCCAAAGGCATGTGACTCTAGTGAGATCCAGCTGGGACTTGAACACTGACTGCCTGGTTCCAGGAAGGTGTGTCTTCCACAACTGCTTCTGAACCATATGTTAAGGACAAGGCTGGTGGTGTGACAGGGATAAAATCTATGTGACTTATGCTTGTAAGGAAACAGGGTTTCTTAAAAAAAAAGAAAAAGAAAAGAGGATTTCTCTAGTGGGGAACTGGGAAAAGCAGATAAGCTGACTGGATGCCTAAAGCTTCAATATCAAGTCCCAGGTGCCTGACTCCATGAAGAATACACTTTCACATTCATATCCTTCCTGGGTCCACAGGGTGAGATGGTGTCGACAGGCCATCCCTCTGAAAGCCAGAAACCACCCAGACACCAGCAGCCTATGAAACTAGGGCAGGTGCCTTCTTTTGGTGATAATGGCCTATTTTTCTCCTCAGCAGGATGATCAAACTCTTTCCTTCACCTCCAAATGAGGCTGAAAAAACACAGATTTAGGGCTTCTTGCTGATATGAACTAACTTGAATGGAAAACCCATTGTTCAGCCTTGTTTCCTCATCCACCTGCCTAACCTGATTGCAGTCACTTAGAGAGAAGTTCCCCACAGAGAGACTGAAGAGCTTTGCTTAAAGTAATCAACAGAGACCCTGGGGGCTGCTGCACACTTCAGCACATGGTTTAGCAACTGCACCTGGGTTCCTTTTTCTCCAGTCCTAATCACTCCTCCTGACATCATCTATAAAACTCTAGATCCTGATGGGGCTTCCATAAAAGGGACCATGTGGGTTCTAAGAAACAGGTCAGCTGAGAAAAGGTTGGAGACCTAAGGTCACTGTATAGAAAGATCACCATTTTGTGGGCAGTGTACCTTAGCACTTAGCTCCTAGAGACACTGACTCTAGCAGGGAGGGCAGGGTAGGAGAGAAAGAAGGAGAATTCCCAGAACGATGCTCTATTAAACTAACTCAGCTTATCACTGGTTCATTTCAACCTATTTTCATGATAAACAAGAAAACCCAAGTCCCAAGAAAAGCTTAGTGTCAATTACCTGGCATCCAATCATTGACTAGCTATGTTCACTGCATCGTGATACAAAAAAGAAGAATTAATAAATGTAATTTGGAAGTCCCCAGGGCCTGCAGAATTCACGTTGGCCAATGTTTTTCTCATACACAAAAGTGGACAATTTCTCATTGTTCTCCTCCCCACCTCACCCCAAGACCAATGGTATCCTTTGTTCATGTTTCTGAAATCTATAGCATCTGCAAAGCAGACACCACTCTAGGTATTTCAAACAAAGGAATTATATATAAAGATTTTGGGAATGAAAAAGAGAGTAAGTGAAAAGCGGGGTTTGAGAGCAAAAGGAAGACGGAGTGATAACCAGAGACCAGAGCTGCTGATGCCCCCAGGTTGGATTCAGGAGCCTGCACCTGATGTTGTACCATCAGAGATGCTCCTGCAGCCACTTCTGGATTTATCAAAGAGGGGCCACCTCCTCCAGGGCTGGCATTGCGCACAAGGGGCTGCCTCTGCCTGGGGGTACTGGAGCCTGGAATCATTCCACTTCTGCTGCTGCTACAACTATGGAAATATCCCTTCTTTCTCACCTTTTGATTTCCAGCCAGTGCAACGCAAGAAGAAGCCAGATGGCAGAGAAGCACTGGAAATAGCTTGTGCAAGTTCCAGCCCCAGTAGTACAGAGCAGATCATAGAAGGGCAGGTGCTTACAACTGGCACAGCAGCCAAACTGTCCTAGGTTGACAGTGCCACCTGATGGTCAGAACTGGAAACAGCATGACCCACTACCTTTTTTCTTTCTCTTCAAGTAAAAGGAGAGATAGGTAACGTGCACTTAGCACTGGGTTGGATTCAGATCTGATCCACATATGTTTGTTTTCAGCCTCAGGCTGAAAGGGCAGCAGCTATCCACATGCTTTTCTATAGCAGATTATAAGAGTGCAGGAAGGTGAGCCAAAGCACATTTGAGGCATCACTCATAAGACCAAGCCCAATGTTTAACCATTCACTGGGTGGTCAAGTTGTGCTGCAGGATAGGCTATAACATGAGTGTGGCCAAAATTAAAAGGCAGCCAGGGTCACCCAAGGAAGAGATCAGTGCATGATTCAATGTTGCTGAAAACTGAACACACACACACACACACACACACACACACACACACGGGACTCAAGGGGTCCAGCACTTACTTGCAGAGAAAGGGGGGACAGGGTGAGCACAGAGCCAGGCCAGTACAATGTGTCAACTCCCTATGGCCAGCAGATCCACTCCACGCGTGTCGCAGTACATGCCCACTTCATGCTGCAGCTGGAATGCCCCAGCCCTTCCCCCTGGGGCCTGAAGTACAGAAAGTTGGGGGTGTGTATCACTTCAAGCTCAGAACAGAGAAAGATACTCCTTCAGAAGCTGAAAAGCTCAGCACAGGCTGCACAAGGCTGCATTTAGGAGACTGCCTTTCCCAACCCCAAAAATCTTGGGGAAACACACTCCTCTTACCTCATGCATGGTAAGGTCATATGACAGAAGAACTGCAATTTACAATCCAATCTATGACAGAAGGCAGAAAACAACATGTCTTTTTTATCTCTCTATTTCTACTACCCAATACCAGGACCAAAACAGAATATACACCAACCAATGACTTTTGAAGTTCATTGATCATTAGTGCCCTGGAGTAATACTGGAGTACACACAACACAGTGGTTAAGAACATGGACTTTAGAGTCACAGGGACTGGAGTTTAATGTGCAATGGCAGAGCCACTTTGAAAAGATTGGTAGTTTCTTATAAACATAAACTTATCATTAAACCCAGCAATTCCACTCCTAGGAATCTACCCAAAAGAAATTTAAAAACATACATCCACACAGAGACTTGCACATAAATGTTCATAGAAGAATTGTTCAAAATATCCAGGAAATGGAAATAATCCAAATTTCTATTAATTGGTAAATGGATAAACAAAATGCAGTATAACCATACAATGGAATACTATACAGCAACGAAAGTGAGTGAAATATTAACATACAACAATGTAGATGTGCCTCTGGCTAGATAAAAAGAAACCAGATAGAAACACTAAATATTCTATGATTCCGTTTACATGAAATGCTCAGGGAAAAGCAAATTTATAGAGAGAAACACACAGAGATTAGTGGGTTGCTGGAGCTAAAGATGGAAATGGAGATTGAATTCAAATGTGCACAAGGTACTTTTTGGAGTGAGAGAAATTTCTAAAACTGGATTGTAATGGTGGTCACACATCTTCTAAAATTCACTTAAAACCATTGAAATGTACATTTAAATAAGTTTATTTTGACAAAGCTAAAGAGCATCTGAGTTGAAATCCTGACTCTGCCACTTACCATCCATGTCACCTCGAGTAAGTCTTATAGTGAGTGACATGACCTCTGCAAGCCTCAGTGTTGCCACCTGTAAAATGGGACAAAGCAAGGAACTGTTGAGGGATCCGTGAGATCATACATGTTATGCCCTCAGCACAGGGCCTGACCAGTGTCTATGAAGCTATTAGGAACTCTCTGGCACCCCATGCTTTCAGAAAAATCACTTCTGCACAAGTCCACCTCAAGTCCAAGGTCTAATCTCCATTTTTATTTAAGTTGCCAGTTCCCAGATACTCTTGGAAATATGTCAGTCTCTGCCTTGTCCCTATATTCCTGATACAAGAATTACTCAGAATATTTTGAGGCCAGAAATAAAAGTATATTAACTTCATCCACTTCACAGATCCAAAAACTAAGGCTTTTCCCAAATGATGTACAGGAATGAAAAGAGCCCCTGACCAAATACAAGTATTTACTCCACTTTTTATTTTACTCTTTTTAAAATGGGGAAAAAAACCACCTTGGTGTGGGCTGCCTAGAACTGATGGATTCTAATAAGCAAATTGCTGGACACATCCCAGCCTTTGCAGTGAACCTTTACAAAAGGTATAGTCCAGGAGAAGTGATTGGTTCCTTTGACATCCTTTGACATCCTTTGACAGCTTCCTGAGGAGGGCTCCAACCAGCTGGAGGGCTGTTCAATTTACAACTTCACAGAAGACTCAATAAAAATCATAAATAAAAGGATGCACGAGTGTGAGGGCGCTGCTCATGGAGTCGGGGAGTCCCAGACGATGGAACACAAGGAGGGTAACTGCGATGTGGCTCAAGGTTTATCACTGAAGCAGGGAAAGGTACAGACCCCATGTGCCAAGCATACTCACTGTGCACAGGAACAGACTGACTGTGCCCAAGGACTGGGGCCACCACCTCTCAGATTCCTCGGCTGTGGGTCTCAGGGCAGTGGGGATGAGGAAAGGCTGCCTTCCCTAATGAAATAAACAGGTGCCTCCAAGACTAACCGTGGATAAGGTCTCTTCTGGGCATGAGCAAGTGGATGTCTCACCTTCCAAACTGCCTGATTTTCCATCACTCAACCCACTCCTGAAACTGGATGCTTTGTCTCTTAATACAATATGAAATATTAACAAAACTGATTCTGAGCTCATGTCTCCTCCTGAAATAATATCAACTTCAAGACACTGCTGTGTTGGTGAGTATTAAATGAGGCAGAGTTAAAAATAACTCTGGCCCATGGTAATCCTCCAAACTGTACTATTTGATTTCTCACTATCTAAACCCTTCCAC
Organism: Phyllostomus discolor; assembly: GCF_004126475.2. NCBI lineage: Eukaryota > Metazoa > Chordata > Mammalia > Chiroptera > Phyllostomidae > Phyllostomus > Phyllostomus discolor. The sequence goes on along the minus strand of NC_040905.2, from coordinate 99,877,042 downwards.
ACAAAGGATTCAAAACACACACATTTGTTTGTTATTAGTATTGTCACTGTCATTATAATAAATCACACAGTTATTATTACCATTATTAATCACAGCTATTAACCTATTTTGTGCCATACAAGTTCTGCAAGTTTTGGTGCCTTTCCCTCATTTGAGGATGTAGGACATAGATTGTAATACATTTATGTATGTACAATTTTTAGATGTAGATGCTATGCATATGTAAATTATATGAGACATACCTATAGTATGTTATATGTAGATTTATTATTTACTATCTCTTTGGGACTTAAAAGTCTCTCAACCTTCCCCCTGATTTCTCTCCCATGCCAAATTATATAGGAGGAAACAGAAGATGGCCTTTGAAGATGGAGATTACATAAATAACCACCTAGATTCCTGAGATGTAGATTTCTACACGTGTTCTTCAAAAGCTCCAGGTGCTTGAAGGAAATACCCCTAAACATTTGTTACTTATCTTTCTCCCATTGCCTGTGCAAACTCATCTTCCTAAGCAACACATTTCTCTTATCTTCTTTCTCTATTCTCCATCTCATCAGTTGCCTAGAGCCCATATTCCTCCATTTTTCATCTTTTGAAATTGCACATAGATTTTCCCTAAACATTGCCCACTGCCTTCAGTCTGTTGAGACTCATGTATAGTCTGAGATACTGGCTAGAATGAAAAAGAGGATGGGAGTGTAAGAAGGCAGAATGGACAGACTGGGACAAGAGCCTGAGTCTGGCCCACAGAAGCCAGGAAAATAAGCATTTGCTCAGCTGGGTCAATAGGGCATGGGTTGCATGAATATTAAGGACCATGCAGCAATGCCTCTTTCTAGAAGAACACAGTCCACTTCCTGGAATTGGCTCTAACAGTTCTCCCCCACATATGTGAATAGAAAGCTACCAGCTCTTGGGGGTAAAGGAGATCAGGAGCTAACATTTACTGAGCACCTACTACGTACCTGACATGCATTTCCCTAATCCCTACAGCAACCCTGACAGAGGGATGATACCCTCTCCTTTTACAGATTAGAATAAAAGGAGATTATAAACACCATAGTAGCAGGGACTTCATCTGTCTTGTTTGCCCACATCAGCAGCAGAATGCCTAGCACCTGGTAAGTGCTCAGTAAACACGTGGTGAGTGAATGACTAAGGAAACAGACTCACAGAAGTATGACATGTAGGAGTAGTAAAGAACAAAACACTGGAGTTGCAGAGACTTGAGTGTAAGCCCAGTTCTGCCACTTGCTGCCTGTGTAATCTCTACATTTCATCTACAAAATGGATCTGGTGGGACCTATCCCGTGGAGTTCTGGGGAGAATTAGACAAGATAAGGGAGAGATGGGGAATTCTGGAAGGATCTACATAAAAAAGTCAGCAGTCCTTATATTTGGGTGTTGGGAGCATTAGAAATGTGTATTTGCTTCTTATAGTGACACCCATTGTTTACATCAATTCATTTCCTTCTCTTTCTTCCAGGACAGAATCCTTCCTTCCTATGGGAAGCCTAGTGCTCACTAACCTGACCAATCATAGCACTTCATTCATAACTTCAGGGACTGGCCCAAGAATTCACATGTGATACACACCCAAACAATTAAGCCCCTCCCTGAGACTTTTCTACCTGACCACTGAGAAAAACTTTTCCTTTCTAGTAGAATCAGTCAATTGATAGGGATTAGTCTGTGGTCAATAGTGTCCAAATCCCCTCCCCCTCCCCAAGGTAGCCCACTGGAGAAATGCATAGAGTGCAAGACGGTATCCTGTCAGTGGTGTTCAAGGCCTGGGTACAGCCATGCCTGACCCATCCCTGAAATATCCGTGTTATATGAGCATATATATTCTCCTGAATCACCTCAGCCAGTCTGGGATGGATTTCTGACTCTTAACTGCTAAACAAGTTCTGACTTTTGCACTTCGGTTTTGTTCCCCTCTATTGTCTACATTTTCCACAATGAATGTATATCACATGTAGAACATAGTTCATATTTTTACAAAAGAAAGGAAACAGCAGCTCAGCGTGTGTCTGCAGAGGGCTGGCTTGTGGACACTGTTTCTCTGAGGTGTGGACTGAGCCTGCCTGATCTCGGGGAGGCCATGGTTGCCTCTGGCTGTGTGATTCTGCTCGTCCCTCTGAGGTCTCCAGGCCTGACTTACTGCTTCTGATGAAAGACTTTACTCCCCAAATCAAGAGCACTGCCAAATACACATTTTCCATCACCCCCTGCCCCACATTGGTCACTGCTTTAAAGTGATTATTAATATAAAGTTGGGTATCTTTTTCTGGCAGAAAAAAATCTTTAACAGGAAGAAGTGGAACAGTGGGTGGATTTAACAAGGAGGTAAGAAGGCTTATATAAATAGCATTATTATATATGATTATATCACCAGGGTAAGAGAAACTCATTCCTATTTGGGTGTTAAACCAATCATTAAGTTTTGGACTTACATGAAATAAATGATGAAGAAAAGTCGTGTTCTCTGTCCCTCACCAACCCCAGATAATATCAACACTTATTCAGCCTTACCGTGTTCCCCACACTGTCCTAAACTCTATCCATATATTACATCCTCATAGCAACCCCATGAGGGGAATATTATCCCATTTTACAGATAGAGAGACTGAGTTACAGAAAGATTACATAACTTTTTTAAAGATTTTATTTATTTATTTTAGACAGAGGGGAAGAGAGAGGAAAAAGAGGAAGAGAAACATTAATGTGTCGTTGCCTCTTGTGCACCCCCCACTGGGGACCTGGCTGGCATGCAACCCAGGCATGTGCTCTGACTGGGAATCAAACTGGAGATCCTTTGGTTTGAATGCTGGTGCTCAGTCCACTGAACCATGCCAGCCAGGGCTCGGTTGTATAACTTGCCCAAGATCCCATAGTTGGAAAGTCGGGGAGCTAAGATGCCAACCCATGCTGTTCAGCAGTCCATGTCTGCATTCTAAACCTGTCAGATAAGCCAACACCAAAGCCATATACAAAATAAAAAAACAACCAGTCCGATCTCTCAGTTTGGTCAAATACACTATAAATTACTCAATGAGGGGAAAAATAATCAACCCTGCTATTTTCATTCCCTTTTATTTTTTGCAAAGCCAGACTATCAGGAATAGTTATAGATGATGTTGTACATATAAGGCAGAGGTTTCAAACTAGAGGGGCATAGAACAAATTCAGCCCATAGATGCAGTTGCATTGTCTGGAACAAACTATTTTTCAAAACCTTTTAGATGAGGCATGTGCTCTTCATAGTCCCCACTACTCCCTAAATCTCTTACACCTGGCTCTCTTCACTCCTTTACAAGAATCTGAATTCACCATCTCTGCTATAAGGAATGCTTGGTAACAAAAGGAAAAGGAAATTCTATTTCATAGGCTTCAAAAGAGCATTTGGGTAATAACAATAGTTAAAAATGTGTCAAGTGCTTATACTACACTAGATCCTGTACAAAGTGCTTTACATACCTTGTCTCATTTGATCATAGCAACCGTCCCACGGAGGGCTAAGTGTATGGTGACCAGGAGAATGCACCTGCTGGATTTGAAACCATCCATGGCAGAGTGCAGCACAGAAACCGAGGCAGGACCACTCCTAGAAGACACAGGACTCATCTGACAGCTGACTTTGAACACCTCAGCCTTCTTCATCACTTCATTCAGTCCGTATCAAATGTCACCAGGTTAAAGAGGCCCTGACCACCCCATTAAAAGGCTCCCTTCTTAGGCTGACCAACACGTCTTAATTTGCCCAGGACTGTCCCAGTTTTAAAACTGAAAATCTCTTGTGCTGAGAACCTCCTCAGACACCCAACAAACTGGGACAGCTGTTCCTCCTGTGGCTGCCCTCTATCACATAATCCTGCTTCATTCTTCTGCTTCATTCTTCTTCATCATATTATATGTCCATAGCTTTGCTTTTTTGTTTTCTTTCTCCTTCACTAGAATATGAGCCCCACAAAGACAGAGAGTTCAGGATATTTTATTCATGGCTGTATTCCTGGCACCTAGAACACTGCCTGGCACACAACTGGCATTTAAATTGATATTATTTGACAACAGTATCAAATGAATAATCCTCATAGCTTCTTTAATCTGCTTACAATTTAGTCATCTCTATTGTTTGGCTGCAATGAATAAAAATTTCTCCAGATTTTTTGAATTATGTCCTTGGGCTAAGTTACCAGAAATGGATTTATTGGGCCAATGAGTATGCCCATGCTTAAGGTTTTGATACCTAATGCCAAATTGTTTTCCAAAAGGATGAAACCTTCAATTCCCACAGTGTTCAGGGTTCCCTTGTCTACCTCATTCTATGCTGGCCAATTAAGCATTGTCATTTTTTAAATCCTTAATAGGTGGAACGATAGCTGTTTGTTGTTTTAATTTGCATTTCTTTGATTACTAGTTAGGTGGATTATTTCCCCATGTCCTTAGCTAATTGCATTTCATCTTTTCTAGCTGTTTGTCCACACCCCTTTGCTTGTTTTTCTACATAGTTTCAGGACTTGTCTTATTGATTTGTTTGAGGTCTCTGAAAAACAAAAATACTAGCCCTTTCCCCTTGTACATTAAAGGCTTATATTTTTTTTGCATTTTCTGATTCCTGCATTCAATTGTTTCCCTTTCATGTTTCTTTATTCCTGTTTTGCATGTTTATGCCCCATTTTACATTTCTCTTTTTACTTGGTTTTAGATTTTTCTTCACAGTGAATTATTGAATAAATGCTTAGAGAAAACCTCTAGAGGCTTCCCATCTTTCAGAATACAGATACATTTCTTAAAATTATCCCTGAGGCTCTCCATCCATGATCTGCCTCTCCTACCCCATTCCCCATATTACCTTTCTGACCTCAGATCCTACCTTTCTGCCCTCAGATTTCTCTGTGGTAGACATTCTGGCTTCTATGATGATCTTCAGACACTCCAACCACACCTTCACCTCAGGACCTTTGTACATGCTTTTTCCTCTGCCTGGAAGGCTCTTGCCCCAGGTATCTGCATGACTCCCTCCCTCACTTCTTTCAGGACTTGACTGAAATGTCATTTCAATGAGTCCTTCCCTGGCTACCTTATCTAAAATTTCAGTCTTGAATAACAGAGGACTTCTGGCCAAGATGGAGGCATAGGTAAACACAGCTTATCTCCTCACTCAACCACAGCAAAATTACAGCTAAACTGCAGAACGACTATCATTCAGAAAGTTAGAAAATCAAGCTGTATGGAAGCCCAACAACTAAGGAATTAAAGAAAATATGTTCATCCAGATGGGCAGGAGGGGCAGAGACACGGAGACATGACATGAGCTGGTCCCAAATCTACATGTGCTGGATATAAAGTGGAGGGATATTTCATGAGTTAAGGATCCCAGCCCCATACCAGACAACCCAGCCCAGGGTTCTAGTGCCTGGAAGATAAGTCCCCAAAACTTCTGGCTGTAAAAACCAGTGGGGGTTGGGTCAGTGGAAGAAACTGAAGGATTTTCAGGTGTCTCCTCTTGGAGGCCCCAATGCACAATTTTACTCAGGCTCACTCCCTTGGGGCTCCAGTACTGGGACAGCACCTTGAAGAGCACCAGTGACATGTGGGGAGGAACTGAACTGTCTTGCACCAGGTGAGAGGTGAGGACCAGCCACCTCCTGGACAGTGGCCAGTGTTCCTTTTCTGAGCCCACCCCACACAGATCCACAGTGCAGAGGCACCATATCTGAGTCTCCATCAATCTGGCTCACAGGCTCCACCCCATCCAATTTACAAACCCACCCAAGCTGGTAACAATGGCTTTTCTATATGAAGGACTGGGCAAGGCACAGGCTTCAGACTTTCCTAAATCTGATCAAAGAAGCAACAGCTGAGCCCAGCCCCATACCTCTCACTGAGTGTCCCCAATGCCAGCACTAGCAGCAGCCACCTGCAGTTTGTTTTATAGTTTATGGCACTGGGCCCCAGAGAGAACACAGGTGGAGGCTGACCTTGGCCTGTACCACATCAGAGACCCTAGAGCCTGTGCACCCAGCAGACAGTTACAGACCATGTCAGAGTACCACCACCTGACCACCTCCACAAGCCATGCAGGGAGGTGGTTGCTGGCCAGTGGGCACAGCCAGTCCTACCAGCTGTTTGGTCTGGGTAAATCCCTCCCACTCATCTGCTGACAGCAACCAAGGCTCATCTACAACAGGAGGGAGTACTCAGCCTACACAGAGGGCTCACCTCGAGTACCCAGCTTGGGGAATAGGGGAGGTTGTGCCACTGGACACTACAGAGCACCTACTACATTAGGCCACATTACCAAGACATAGAGTCAAAGCAGCTCTACCTAACATATAGAAACAAACACAGGGAGGCTGCCCAAATGAGGAGACAAAGAAACATGGTACAAATGAAAGAACAAATCAAAGCTCCTGAAAATGAGGGACTTCCAGCAAGATGGAGGCATAGGTGGATGCACCGTACCTCCACGCACAACCAAGATTAGAACAACAATGATTTAGAGGCAGAATAACACCCAGAACTGACAGAGAATTTATCTGAATGGAAGTTGGACAGCCAAGAAGTTGAAGTAGACCCATTCATCCAGACCAGTAGGAGGGGCAGAGACAAGATGCCAGGTGCTGGGTCATGGCACAGAGAACAGGGAGAGTTGGGCACATAAGGCAACTGGGAGTGCATAAGGCATCTGGGGCACACAAGATCACAGCAGGTGGACCCTGAGTACACAAGTGGGAGCTGGCAGACCCAGGGAGGCGGCGATTGTGGACCAGGGCAGAGCACGCAACCCAGGATCCCAGAGAAGGGACTGAGGTCACAGGAGAATGGAGCTACCACCATTGTTCCCTCTTGCTCCCACCCCCACATGCAATGTCACAATCTAGCGACTGGGGTGCCCAGCCCCAATGAACACCTAAGGCTCCACCCCTCACTATAACAGGAGTGACCAGACCAAAAAAGAGAGAGAGAGACATGTCTCAAACAGAAGAACAGATCAATGCCCCAGGACTCATCCTTTTGAGCGACCAAGAGGCAGCCAATCTATCAGATGCACAGTTCAAAACACTGGTGATCAGGAAGCTCACAGAATTGGTTGATTTTGGGAGCAAATTAGATGAAAAAGTGCAGATTACCATAAAAGATGAAGGAAGATGCATGGAGAACCAACAGTGATGGGAAGGAAACTGGGACTCAAAACAATAGAGTGGACCAGAAGGAAGAAAAAAACAACCAAACAGGAAAGAATGGAGAAATAAGAATTCAAAAAATGAGGAGAAGCTTAGGAACCTCCAGGACATCTTTAAACATTCCAATATCCGAATTATAGGGGTACCAGAAGGGGAAGAGGAAAAGCAACAGATTGAACACATATTTGAACAAATAATAAAGGAGAACTTCCCCATTCTGGCAAAGGAAATAGACTTCCAGGAAATCCAGGAAGCTCAGAGAGCCCCAAAGAAGTTGGACCCAAGAAGGAACACACCAAGGCACATCATAATTACATTAGCCAAGGTAAAGATGAAGGAGAGAATCCTAGAAGCAGCAAGAGATAAGGGGACAGTAACCTACAAAGGAGTTCCCATCAGACTGTCAGTTGATTTCTCAAAAGAGACCTTACAGGCAAGAAGAGGCTGTAAAGAAGTATTCCAAGTCATGAAAGACAAGGACCTATATCCCAGATTACTCTATCCAGCAAAGTTTTCATTTAGAATGGAAGGGCAGATAAAGTGCTTCTCAGATAAGGCCAAGTTAAAGGAGTTCATCATCACCAAGCCCTTATTTTATGAAATGTTAAAGGGACTTATCTAAGAAAAGAAGATAAAGAAAAAACATGTATAGTAAAAGGACAGCAAACTCACAATTATTAACAACCACACCTAAAGCAAAACAAAAAGAAACTAAGCAAACAACTAGAACAGGAACAGAACCACAAAAATGGAGATCACATGGAGGGTTAACAACAGGGGAGTGGGAGGAGGAGAGAGGGAGAAAAGGTACAGAGAATAAGTAGCGTAGATTATAGGTTGAAAATAGATAAGGGGAGGGTAAAAATAGTATGGGAAATGTAGAAGCTAAAGAACTTATAAGTATGATGCATGGACATGACTAAAGGGGGGAAGTGGGTGGGAGAGGGTGTACAGGGTGGAGGGGAGTGAAGGGGGAAAATAGGACAATTGTAATAGCATAATCAAGAAAATATATTAAAAAAAAAACTCCTGAAAATGGACTAAACAAAATGGAGATACACAACCTTTCAGATGCAGAGTTCAAAACAGTGGTTATAAGGATGCTCAAGGAACTCAGTGAGTACTTCAGCAGTGTAAAAATAATCTAATCAGAAATGAAGGAGACACTAATTGAAGTAAAGAACAATTTATAGGGAATCAACAGCAGAGTAGATAAAGCTGAGAATCAAATCAGTGATTTGAAACATAAGGAAGAAAAAGATATCCAATCAGTCTAACAAGAAGAAAAAAGAATACAAAAAAAAAAAAAAATGAGGATAGTGTAAGGAGTCTCTGGGACAACTTCAAATGTTCCAACATTTGAATCATAGGAGTGCCAGAAGGAGAAGAGGAAGACCAAGAAATTGCAAATTTATTTGAAAAAATAATAAAAGAAAACTTCTCTGATTTAGTGAAGGAAGTAGACATACAAGTCCAGAAGCACGGAGAGCCCCAAACAAGTTGGACCCAAAGAGGACCACAAGAAGACACATCATAGTTAAAATGTCAAAGGTTAAAGATAAAGAGGGAATCTTAAAAGCAGCAAAAGAAAAGCAGATAATTACCTAAAAAGGAGTTCCCATAAGACTGTCTGCTAATTTCTCAAAAGAAACTTTGCAGGCTAGAAGGGATTGGCAAGAAGTATTCAAAGTGATAAAACCAAGATTACTCTATCCAGCACAGCTATCATTTAGAATTGAGGCAGATAAAGTGCTTCCCAAATAAGGTAAAGCTAAAGGAGTTCATCATCACCAAACCATTATTATGTGATATGTTAAAGGGACTTATAAAGAAAAAGGAGAAGATCAAAACTACAAATATTAAAACAGCAATAAATACATAACTATCAACAATTGAACCTAAAAAAATAAACTAAGCACCCTGGCTGGTGTGTCTCAGTGGATTGAGCACCAGTCTGAGAACCTAAAGGTCACTGGTTTGATCCCAGTCAAGGCATGTGCCTCGGTAGCTGGGGGTGTGAGAGAGACAACTGATCAATGTAACTCATACACCGACATTTCCCTCTCTTTATCCCTCCCTTCCCCTCTAAAAAAATAAATAAATAAAATATTTTAAAATAATAAAAATAGTCCTGGCTGATGTGGCTCAGTGGACTGAGTGCCAGCCTGCAAACCAAAGGGTTGCCTGTTCAATTCCAAGTCAGAGTACATGCCTGGGTTGCAGGCCTGGTCCCCAGATGGGGGCATGTAAGAGGCAAACACACATTGATGTTTCTTTCCCTCTCTCTCTCTCCCTTCCCCTCCCTCTAAAAATAAATAAACAAAATCTTAAAAAAAAATAAAACAGAAACAGAATCATAGATATGGAGAGCATTGGGATGGTGGCCAGTGGGGAGGGGGTTCTGAGGGAATGAAGGAAAGGTGAAGGAATTAAGAACTACAAATTGGTAGTTACAGAATAGGCAGGGGAATGTTAAGAGCAAGTATAGGAAATAGAGTTGCCAAAAAACTTATATGCATAACCCATGTCCATGAACAAAGGAAAGGGGATCACCACAGGGAGTGGGGGTGCTGGGTAGAAGGGGGCAAAGGGGGAAAATTGGACAACTGTAATAGCATAATCAATAAAATATAATAATAAAATAAAATTTTAATCTCTGTGGTAGACAGAATAATGCCCTCCCCTCCACAAAGACATCCACATCCTAACCCCCAGAACCTATGAAATGTGTCACATCACAAAAGGGGGGTTGCCAGTGTTGCAGATGTGATTAAATTACAGATTTTGAGATGAGGGCATTGTCTGGATGGGCCCAATCCAATGACAAGGATCCTCAGAGGAGGGAGGCAGGAAGGTCAGAGTCAGAGAAGATGTGACGAGCAGCACAGGCTGAAGTGACACAGGGTCAGGTGGGCTGCCTTTAGAAGCTGGACAAGGCAAGGAAATGGGTTCTCCCCTAGAGCCTCCAGAAAGAACACAGCCCTGCAAACCCACCTTAGGCTTCTGACCTCCAAAACTGCACAAAAATAAATATGGAGTGTTTCAAGCCACTACATTTGTAGTGATCTGTTACAGCAGCCACAAGAAATTAACAGTTCCCAATACCTCCTGTTCACCTTCTTTTTTGTTTCTTCTTGGCACTCACTACTAAGTTCCTATAATTTTATATATTTATATTTTTTATTCTTGCCTCCCCCAGGAGAATATAAACTCCACGAGGGCAGTAGTTATTGTATGTCTTGTTCACTATTGTATCCTCAGTATAACACTGCCTGGCACACATCAGGAATTCAATAAGCCTTTGTTGAATAAATGGATGCAATAATGGGAATGAAGCAACCTTTGTTCTCCTGACGATATAGAAACTCTGTCAGATGAAGTTGTTGGAAGGTCCATTGTATCCAAAGGGCCACTCTGGGTAGAAGAAAGCCTTATAGAAGATACCAGGCATTTGGGGAAGATGAGTCTGGTATTCTAGGGAGCTCCTCAGTTTGCTCCACCCTCCACCCTCCACAGGGGTGAATGACACACCTTTGTACTCAAGGGGCTGACAATATATAAAGTAGTGATCAAAAGCCTGTGCTCCAAACTTGCATTTCCTGGGTTCATATTCTAGTTCATTGCTGTCCAATGAAATTATATTGCAAACCATTTATGCTGCTTTAAATTTTCTAGTTTAAAAAGTGTTTTTAAAGTGTTGTTAAAATACATAGAATAAAAAAAACATAGGCACTAAACTTATGGACCTTGGCCATAAGGGGTCTTTATGAACCTGGCCTCAAAGGGAAGTAAAAGCAAAATAAATGAATATTACTGCATCAAACTAAAAAGCTTCTGCACAGCAAAAGAAACCACCAACAAAGTGAAAAGGCAACCAACTGAATGGAAGGAGACATTTGCAAATGATATCTTCAACAAGGAGCTAATATCAAAATGTATGAAGAGCTCATACAACTCAACAATAACAAAAATTTATTAAAAAGTGGGCAGAGGACCTGAATGGACATTTTTCCAAGACATACATACAAATGCCCAAGAGATAGATGAAAAATGCTCAACATCACTAGCTATAAGGAAAATAAAAATCAAAACAATTAAATATCAACATATGCCCATTAAAATGGCTACTATCAATAAGACAAAAATAACAAATATTGGAAAGAAGGTGGAGAAAATGGAACCCTCAACATGCATTGTTGGTAGGAATGTAAATTGGGACAGCCACTGTGAAAAAAAGTATGGAGGTTCCTCAAAACATTAAGAATAAGGCTCTCATATGACCCAGCAATCCCTCTCCTGAATATCTATGTGAGAAATTTGAAATCACTTATTCATAAAGATATATGTACCCCTCTGTTCACTGCAGCATTACTCACAGTAGCCAAGACATGGAAGCAACACAAATCTCCTTCAATGGACGGTGGGATGAAGATGTTATACATATATACAATGGAATACTACTCAGCCACAGAAAAGACAAAATAAATATTGCCATTTGTGACAACATGGATGGATCTTGAGAGTATAATGCTATGTGAAATAAGTCAATCAGAAAAGGACAAGAACCATATCATTTTACCCATATGTGGGATATAAAACAAAGCAACAAACAAAAAACAAACTCATAGACACAGATAACAGAATGGTGGTCACCAGAGGGGAAGGGAGCGGGGGTGGGAAAAAAGGGTAAAGGGGGTCAAATATATGGTAATGGAAGGAGACTAGACTTTAGGTAGTGAGCACACAATTAAGTATACAGATATCATATTATGAAGCTATACACCTGAAATGCATGTAATAGTAACCAGTGTTATCCCAATGAATTTAACTTTAAAATTAAAAACATAAAAGTATTGTGAAAAGATAAAATTACTGTTAATGTTTTATTTGGTTTAACATTTCCAAGACATTTTAATTTCAACATGTAATCAATTAAAAAATTTATTGAGACTTCCTGTCAAGATGGCAGCACAGGCAGACACGGCTCACCTCTTCACACAACCACATCAAAATTACAACTAAAACATACAACAAACATCACTCAGAGCTGATAGAAATTGAGTTGAATGGAAGTCTGACAACAACAGACTTAGAAAAACATCCAGACTGATAGGAGGGGCACAGATATGAAACAGGTTGGTCCCACATCCATGTGTGGTGGATAAAAATTCGGGAGGGATATTTCAAGAGCAAACAGCCCACTTGCACACCAGGCCACCCAGCCCAGGGTTCTAGTGCCGGGAAGCTAAGTCCCCACAACTTCTGGCTGCAAAAACCAGCATGGATTGAGTCAGTGGAAGAAACTTCAAGAGTCCCAAGTAGTTCCTCTTAAAGAATACACACAAGAACTTACCTACTCAGAATCACTCCCACTGAGCTCCAGTGATGGGGTGGCAGCTTGAGGGGCACCAGTGGCATGCTGAAGGGAGGCTGAGGTGTCTGGCATCAAGACAAACAGAGGCCATCGTCCCTTTTCTAAATGCCCCCCCCCCACACACACACACATATAGAGCTGGCAGACTGGTGCTGTATCTAAGATTCTATCAACCTGGCTAACACTGTTTGACCCACCTTGGAGATCCCCAGAAACTCCACCCAACCCAACTTATGGGCCCACCCAAACTGCTTTTCTATATGAATGGTATTGGCTCCTGCTTCACAACTTCCTATATCCTTTCAAACAAGCAACAGCTGACCTCAGTGAGCCCCAGGCCCAGAACCAGCAGCCTAGATTTACCATTTGGCTTCACATGGAAATCTCCAAGCCCAGCACAAGTAGCAGCCATCTCAGGTTGCTTTATAGCTCAGGCACAGTGGCCCCAGGCAAAACACAGATGGGGGCTGACCTTAGTCTGCACTACCAAGGAAACCCCATGGGCCAGTGCACCCAATGAACAGCTACAGACCACATCAGAGCACCACCAACCTGCTCCTGCACAGCTGATCCTCCACAGAGGGTGGAGGTTGGTGGTTAGTGCTGACAGCCAATCCTTGCAGCCGATTGGCCTGGGTAAATCCCTCCCACTGATCTGCCAACAGCAACCAAGGCTCAACTACAAGAGGAGGGTGTACTCAGCCCACATGAAGGGTACACCTTGAGTACCCAGCTTGGGTGATGGGGGAGGCTGTGCCACTGGACCCTACAGGACACCTACTACATTAGGCCACATACCAAGACAGGGAGTCATAGCAGTTCTACCTAATGCATAAAAACAAACACAGGAAGGCTGCCAAAATAAGGAGACAAAGAAACATGGTCCAAATGAAAGGACAGATCAAAACAGAAAAAGAACTAAACAAAATTGAGATAAGCAATCTACCAGATGCAGAGGTCCAAGCACTGGTTATAAGGATGCTGAAGGAACTTAGTGAGGACCTGAGCAGCATAAAAAAGATCCAGTCAGAAATGAAGGGTATGCTAATTGAAATAAAGAACAATTTACAGGGAAACAACAGTGGAGTAGGGAAAGCTGAGAATCAAATCAATGAGATGGAACAAAAGGAAGCAAAAAACAACCAAGCAAAACAATAAGAAGAAAAGAGAACACAAAAAAAGGGAAAAAAGCGTTGTGGGACAACTTTTAGCTATCCAACATTCATTTCATAGGGCTGCCAGAAGGAAAAGAGAACAAGCAAGAAATCGGAGATCTATTTGAAAAATAATGAAAGAAAACTTCCCTAATTTAGTGATGGAAATAGACATGCAAGTCCAGAAGCACAGAGTCCCAAACAAGATGGATGCAAGAAGGCCCACTCCAAGACACATCAGAATTAAAATTCCAAAGGTTAAAGATAAAGAGATGGGAGGGAGGTATGAGAGAATGAGTGAGAGGTGAGGGATTAAGAAGCACACATGTAGTTACGGAATAGCCATGGGGATGTAAAGTGCAGTGTAGGAAATGGAGCGGCCAAAGAACTTACATGCACGACCCATGGACATGGACAAAGGTGGGGGGATTGCCTGAGGGAGTTGTGGGTGCTGAGTGGAGGGGGCAAAGGGGGGGAATCAGGACAACTGTAACAGCATAATCAGTAAAATACAATTTTAAAAAAATATTGAGACATTTTATTTTCTTTTTCTCTTTATGCATAGTCTTTAAACATCCCTGTGTATTTTATAACAGTTTCAATTTGGACATTAAATTTTCAACAGATAAAGTGAAATGGAATCCCACTGAAACAATCAAGTTGTTTTCACAGAAAAATATTTTTATTGCTTTGGTTTCTAAATTAAATGTAAATTACTTAAAGTTAAATAAAATTTAAAATTCATTCCCTTCTTCACACTAGGCACATATGCAGTGCTCAGCGGCCACACGGGGCTAGGGGTCACCACCCTGCACAGCCTGGCCCCACCATGCAGACACCCGTAGGCTGTGTAACCTTGTTCATGTCATTTATGCGCTCTGATCCTCACTCTTCATCTACAGAACAGGTGATGGCAATACTAGCTATTTTTGTGGGTTAAAGGAAAAGTAACTGGTACACAATAAACGCTTTATCATTGTAGCTATTGTTACTCTGGGGCAACTTTTTACCTTTCCAAGGAAGAAGCCGCTGGTTAGAAAGAAGGGGACAGAACTGACACATATGGAACACCTACTTGTGCTGGCCCCAAACCTCGAACCTCACGTGCTCCTTCCATCTCAAATTCCCAGCAAGGCTCCCCCATGGGAGTTGTCACCTCCCCCTGGCCCACCCCACCCTGCCCACAACTGCATCTCCCAGGCTGATGGCAGAAGCCAGTCTCCTGCTGCAGGTGGGAGGGTGGCTGTCTAACAGAAGCCTTCTGGGGACATACGGCTGTGCCCTTGCCCTTCGGTTACCTTCAAAGCGGTGGCCTGGGAGACTGTCTGCTGGCCCCCCACGCTCCCTCCGACCCTCTTCCCTCCCTGAGTCCCATTCTCTCCTCCTCCCTTCCACCCTCAGCCCCTCTCTCCTTTGCTAGAAGACCCTGAGCTACCTCTCCAGTGTGTTCAGAGCACACCGGAGCCTAGTTTCAGAGATTTTCCCACAGTGTTTTTCTCCCCACAGGGAACGGGTGATGGCAGATGGCATCCCCAACCCACTCTTAAATTGGGAGGCTTACCTCCCACGGGCCCCTCCCCGTCTAGACTGGAGCTTCCAGAGGCATGAGTAATGAGAGGAACTGAGCAATAAAACTCCCGGAAAAATCCAGCTGATTTCCTCATCCTCTAAGATGATCTTGCAGAAGGTGGGTGCAGAACTCTTGTCTCACCCAAAGGTCAAGGTGGAAAGAGCCTGGGCATTGGTGCCTGAAAGACTGGTCCTCCCTCAGCTTCAGGGTCTCGGGCAAGTTGTATAGTCACTCAGAGTCTAGTTTCTCCATTTGTAATGTGACTATAACGATCCCCTCCTGAGAGGTCACTGTGAGGACTGGTGAAAGCATCACTAGCACCAGCCTGGCCTGTAGTAAGTGGTGACGACCATCACTCAGCTCTCAGTATCTCACTCACAGCTCCATCCCCCAGACCAGAGCAGCGCAGCAGCTGCTGCACAAGAACTGCATGTATATGGATATACACTTTTAACACACATGATACTGAGCCCCCTCCTGACCAGTGAAAACTTGTGTGTAGCTTCCTAAGTGCTGGGGACAGGGGGGAGGGGGAGGCAGGTGAGGCACTCTCCTTGGATGCAAAATTTAAGGGGGAACCAAGAAACTCAGTCATCAAGGTAAACAATATTTTGCTGCAATATTTGAAAACAATCAAAACAAATGCAAAAATATCCATGATGAACAAAAAAATCTAAGTTTTACATAAAGACAGGCCCAGTATTACCAATGTTTCCTTTTGCCTCCAGGTCCACCAGTGCTGCCAGACATCATCTAAGTGCTTTCCAAGAATTAACCTGTTCCTTCCTTACGAGAGCCCTGAGGAGTAAGCACTTCAACTAGAAACTCATTCCATCCTCACAATAAAACCCCTTGAGAAAACTACTATTGTTACCCACAATTTCCAGATGAGGGAAGAGAGGCCCAGAGAGGCGGGATAACCCACCCCAGAGCTGAGACTTGAACCCCACAGTCTGGATTGAGAGACCAGCCCCTGACCACTATCCTGCACCTGTCTCTGACACAGCTCTGCCCAGTGGGTGTTAACACACTAGATCGTGTGCTCTGGCCGAAGTTTTGGTGGTTGAGCTGGACCCTAGCTCATTCAAATCACAGACACAGGCCACCCCCTGGGCTGGCTTCTGCAGATACAAAAAAACTACAAAGCAGAGCCTGTCCTTCCAGTGGTGGGGGTCTTGCCTCGTGAGTAAGGGCTGATGTGAGTACCATTGGAGACCTGAGTCTGCACTCAAGGAGGCTCGAGGAGGGTGTGACTAACTCAGCTTCAGCCATGAGGTCACTCAAAACAGAGGCAGCCTCTGCCTCCCCATCCTGTGACAACTGATGCACTTTTGAGAGATGAGTAAAGAAGTTGAGCTAAGAACACATAGCAGCAATGTCCCCGTTTGACATACACAGAAACAGCTCAGAGTGATTTTTACCGAAGGCACATAATTTAAGGTCACTTTCTGTTCTGCATGGGTTATCAAGTGGCCCTAAACTCTCCTCAATGTCCTCCATGAGCAGCATGGAATGACAATGAAGAACATTGAGTCGGACACTCTGCATTTTCTAAACCAGGTGACACTGGGCAAGCCACAGTCTCCCTGAGACTGTTTCTTCGTCCATAAAATGTGGGGAGCGATGTCAACCCCAAAGTTGCAGGATTAAATATAATAAATGTATATAAAGTACCTAGCCCGGTGTCAGGCATGGAGAGATCACTAAGTAGTAACTACTGCAATTTTTAAAAAAACTTTTATTGTTGTTCAATTACAGTTGTCTCCATTTTCCCCCATGACTGTCCCCTGCCCTACCCACCTCCCACGTTCCACATGCAACCCCCACCTGTTGTCTCTGTCCACAGATCCTTTATAGATGTCTCTTGACTAGAAGACCCTTTCCCTTCTCTCCTCCATAATGCCCCTCCCCTCTCCCCTCTGATCACTCAGTTTGTTCTTTATCCATGTCTCTGGTTCTATTTTGCTCACGGGTCTGTTTTGTTGCTTATGTTCCACATATAGGTGAGATCATATGGTACTGCCATTTCTAAAAACAATGGGTTGCAAAGTGCGCAACCAAGTGCAATCTGTGTTCACAAAACAATCTGGCATCTCTGTCCTCAACAAACAATAGTCAGTGGGGTGGCCTACTTGATGCAACAGAGCAGTGAGTTCACTGGAAGACTCAAGCATGAAGACAATAGCGCCTGAAAAGTCAGAAAAGCTCATTGATTCACAGCTGTAATGTTCATTAGAATCACCTGTGCTCCACCCCCAGGGACTGTGTTTCGTTGGTCTGGAGGGGCTCAGCATCATTATTTTGTGAAGTCTTTCCAGGTGATCCCATGGGCAGCTGGGGTAAGAACCTGAGAGAGTGGGAAGGAAGGGGTTCAGGTGGGAGGCGGTGTGACTGTCACTGCTCTGGTAATAGATCCATGGATGCTCACGCGAATACCTACTCATTCACACTTTCATGTTTAATGCACTTTCTGTATGAATGTTATGTTTCATAGTTTTAACTTTTTATTATGGAGAGTTTTAAGCATGCACCAAGTAAACAAACCAGTATAACGCAGTCTCATGTGCCACCACCCAGACCTCCAAACCACGGACGGACGGGCAGCCCTGCCCCGTGTGCAGCCCAGGCTCCAAGCGCACTAATATTCTGAAACAAATGCCAGACAAGAAGTTATTTCATCTGTAAATATTTCCACATGTAACTCTGAAAGGTAAGAGCTCTTTTTTAAAATATGCCAACACTACTGATATAACACCTAACAAGTTAATAGTTGCTTATTGTCCTCAAATAGCTAATGTGTTCAAACTGTCTCATGAATGTCATATTTCCTTTAACTTTTTTTTTCAGGATTTAAATTAAGATCTGCACCTTGGCAATGGGCTGGTTTGTCTTCCAGGTCTCCTATTTCAGTGCTTCTCACCCTTTAACATGCACATGAATTTCCTGGGGATCTTATTAAAATACATGTTCTAACAGGAGGTTTGGGGCAGGGCCCGGAATTCTCCATTTCTGACTCAGTCCCAGCAGATAATGCTGAGGCTATTGGTCTGTGGGCCACACTTTAAGTATCAAATCTCTACTTTATAATAAAAGGAAATTTTTTTAAGTAATGTTGGCATCTTTGGGCAGAATTAATGATTTAGGAAAGAAATCAGTGTCGGCTGAGAAGGGCCATCACCTTCCCAGGAAGTGCAATTGACAATCACACTGGCTGTAGGTGTTTACACCCAAGCCTCCAGAATTGGTACCGGACACCTGGCCACCCAGGTGTCCATCCGAGCAGAGTCTGGCCCCCCAGAAACCAGAGGCTACCTCATCAAGACTCTCAGAACCTCTGGAAGTGCATTGATTTGTTCAATTTCTGGCAGGCAGACAGAAACACAAGCTGCCAAAATAAGGCGGTTACCTTTTCCGCAGTTATAGGTTTAATTAAAAAGCCCCATGCTGCCAGATTCCAAGCACCCTCCACTGATCTGCGAGACCTATTGATTGCTTGGCTCTCCCCACAAAACAGCAGAGAGAAGACTTTATCTTCCCTTAATCAGACCTGCCTCCCTCAGATCCAGTTCTGACAGGCGCTCCTCACCCACTTCCATCACTCAACACTCATCCAGCCCTGGTACAGCAGGCAGCACCAGGACCAGCCACAGTGAGCCCAGGGTCTGTGCCCCAAGGAACTCCTGGCCTCACAGGCAAGGTGGCATCATCATCATCATCATCATCACATGGCCAATGCCAAACGCCAGGCACTGTGCCAAGCACTTCAAATACATTCTAATATAATTCATTTTTTTTTCAGTGTGCTATGATTCCCTGATTACCTGATCTCATGTTTCCTGCACCAAACATTTGTTCTCTGTCCTATCACCTGTTCTATTTTCTTCAAAGCCCTTAATATTGTCTGAAAGCACAAATATTTATTTGCCTACTGGTTCACTGTCCTGGATTGTGACCCCCATGAGGGCAGGGTTTCACCTCTCTCATTCAGTACAGAGTCCCCAGCATCTAAAACACGTAGGTTAAAAGTTCTCAATAAATGTTGAGAAGATTCATCCCTGCTTTCACATATTACAGAATTGCCTTCTTCTCTAATATTCCATTATATGTATATGTCACATCTTCTTTATCTATTCATCTGTCAATAAACACTTAGACCGTTTCCACACCGTGGCTGTTGTGAACAGTGCTGCAGTAAACACGAGAGTGCAGAGAGCTCTTTGAACCCTGATTTTGATTGAGATAAATACCCAAATATGGAGTTGCTGGATCATATGATTGTTCTGCTTTTAATTTTTTGAAGAATTTTTGTCCTGTTTTTCATAGTGACTGCACCATTTTACATTATCAACAAAGGTGTTTAAGCATTCCAAGTACTCCACACCCTGGCCAAAATGTGTCAGCTTCTTGTTTGTTTAGAGAGTAAGTCTCATTTGAATGTTCTACCACAGGAAAAAACATACAATTTTAAATAAATAAATGGATGCTGTATTTGGCTTATTGCATTTATTGCTCCCAGCAGCTCTTTGAGCTCATTAGTCTCCTACCCATTTTATAGGTGAGGAAACTGAGACTAGGGGAGAAAAAGCAATTCACCCAAATGTGCCCACACAGGAAGCTATAGAGCAGGGACCGAAGCCCAGGTCTATCTAACTCCAGCAAGGGCTCAGCCTGGGGTTCACGAACTTGTAACCTAGGGGTGGTGAACTTGGATAGGTAAACAGATGCTCTCCCAATTATCCTAACATCTAACTGAAATGTAGCATTTCTTTCCATTATGAGTGTAGGTATCAAACTGCAGTCGCATCAGCAGCCCCAGGATGTTGTCACCAATTGGAATCAGAGACATTTTCATGTCCCATTACCTTTGTTGCAGATATCCTGAAATATCATTTACACTCATCACTGCTTTGAAATTACAGTCATAATAATGTGGCCTACCCACCACCAGCTCTTGGCATGTGGTGTGTGATCGAAGATGCACATGTGTTGCTGTATCACAATTTGGCTTTGCAGTATCTAGTTAACTGTATTTCAATGGAATCAGTTGCCTGAAATAAGCCAGGCAGAAAAGATCCAGTACTGCATTGTGTCACTTACATGTAGCATCTAAATAAATAACTAAGCTGAATTCACAGAAACAGAGTAGAAAAGTGGTCACCAGGGCCTGGGGGTGGGGGAGATAGAGAGACATCAGTACAGGGATGCAAACTTTCAGCTATAAAATGAATAAGGTCTGAGGGTCGAGTGTAAAACGTGGTGACTGCAGTGATAACACTATTGTAGAACTGAAATTTGCTTAGATAGTAGAACTTAAATGTCCTCACCAAAAAAAAAGGTTAATTTGTAAGGTGATGGATATGGTAATTAACTTGATTGGGAGGAAAACTTTCCCAATGTAAACGTGGATCAAATCATCACACTGTATACTTTAAATGTATTACAATTTTGTCAAGTATACTTCAGTAAAGATAAGTATACAGAAAAATACCTATGTTTGTTTGCCTTTATAACCTTATAGATCTTACAGCTAAAAACAACTCTGAGAAGAGGCATGGAAAGATTAAGAACCAGGCTCCACAGCCTGCTTGCTCTGTGACTGCCCAGCTGGAAATAACGTGTGACTTAGCCAGAAGGTGAAGGTTAGAAGGAACCTGCGCTGCGTGGAAGCTCTCCTCTCTTCAAGGTGGGGACACAGAGACCCAGCCGGGGAGACGGACCTGGTAGACACCCAGGGAGGCAGGGTCTGGGGGTCAAGTGGAATCGGGGTTTTCCTCATCCCGGTGCCTTTGCAGCTGAACCACACTGCCACCTAGGGGCACAAAATATTTCCAACCTGCCTTCCGCCCGGAGCTGGTGGGCCGCACCCTGGGCTGGAGGGTGTTTGTGCAGTGCACCAGGGAGCTAGCTCACCAAGCTGCAGTAACTTGTGTTCACTCGCTCATGTGAAACAGTCATTTTTCACTCCCACACTGCTGGTGAGGGTACAAGTGAGTCCAACTACCTTGAAAGGCAATTGGTCTGTGCCTAGTAACAGCGGGGGTGTGCATCCCATATGACAGACTCCATGGGGCGCCCACACGCACACCTGTGTATACCCCAAAACAGTGAGTCTCAACCCTGGATACGTATTCGAACTGCCTGAAGCTTCTATTTTATTTATTTCATTTTTTCAGTCCTCACCAGAGGATGTGTTTATTGATTGTAGAGGGAGATAGGGAGGAGAGAGAGAGACAGAGAGGGAGAAACATTGATATCAGAGAGAGACATCCACTGGTTGCCTTCCCAACATGCCCTGATAGGATGAACCCAAAACCTAGGTAAGTGTCCTGACCCAGAATAGAGCCTGCAAATTTTGGTTCATGGGACGTACTCCAGTCAACTGAGCCACCTGACCAGGGCTTGCCTCAAAGGCTCCTAAAGCTACTGGTGCTTACCTCCAGACCAATGAATTAAGAATCTTTGGGTGTGGGGTATTAGCATGATTATAAAGCTTCCAGATGATTCTATCTGCAGCCCAGTTAACAACCACTGGCCTCGGGAATCTCTCCATGTAAGCATGAGGAAGGCCTATATGGTACATTCACTGAAGTGCTATTTGCAATAGCAAAGAAGTGGACACGACTAAATGTTCATCAACACAGAAATCACTTGAAAAGAGAAAAGAGATGATGACATGCTACACAGAAGCTAAGGGAAGTAAACTAGCTCTAGGTTTATCAGCAGGGGTCAGTCTCAGAAACACATTGTTGGGTGAGGAAAATCAAGTTGCAAAATAAGCACTACAGCATGGTATGCCTTGGGGTTTGTGAAACAGTACTGAAAATGCAAACAGATGTTTGTGAAAGTATTTCAAGGTCCTCAAGGATCCGTAACATGTTCAAAAAGGGGAGGGGTTGAGCATTGGGAATGGCAGCTAAAGGGACTTTGTTTTATATTCTTTTCTAAAGAGAAGAATATATTGTACACAAGCAATTAAATTCAATTCTCAAAAACGAGTATGTTAAAAAAAATGAGTATGTTTTAAAATATTCCATCCCAGGCTGCTGTGGCTCAGTGGATTGAGTGTCAGCCTGAGAACCAAAGGGTTGCCAGTTCGATTCCCAGTCCCACGCCTGGGTTACAGTCCAGGTTCCCAGTGGGGTCACACAAGAGGCAACCACACATTGATGTTTCTCTCCCTTTCTTTCTTTCTCCCTTCCCTCCTCTCTAAATAAATAAATAAGTAAATAAACGAATGAATACATAAATAAATATTTAAAAATAAAAATAAAATATCCTAGTGCCTTCTATGCATTATACTAGATCTAGGGAAAGTAAACCCAAAAAGGAGGCTTCACAAAAGATTCAGCCCAGAGGAGGAGAAAAACAAGGCAACAAGAATGCAATGTTTCCATGCTGGGATAGTGGAAGACTGTGGAAGATGCAAGGAGGATCTCCTAACGGTCCTGGTTAGTGACTGCTGTGAATGCTCAGCGGCATCAAGTGGCCATTTATCATGCTCGTGGACTCTTTTGGTAAGTGGGGATGTTCCATGATGTCTGGAGCTCAGCTGAGAAGTCTAAAGGGTTGGAGGTGACTAGGCAACCATCTGGAATGATCTGGAAGCATCCTCACTCACATCTGGCAGTTGGTGCTGGCTGTTGGCCAGGCTTTGCACTGGGCCATTGTCCAGAACACCATAGGGATGTCTCCATGAAGCCTCTCCCCATGGGCTAATTTGAGCTTCCTCGCAGCATGGGATTGGGTCCCAAGAGAAGATGGAAGATGTGCAGAGATGTTATGCTCCAACCTTGGGGGTCACACAGCATCAGTGCTGTTGTACTCTTTGGATGGAAGCAGTCTCACAGCTATACCCAAATTCAAGGGTGCAGGACATAAACCCCACCCCTCAATGGGAGGAAAGTCAAGGTCACCTTATAAAAAGAATATGTGGGATGAGAGGCATCGTTGATGTCATCTTTGGAAAATACAACCTGTTGTACAAACCTGTTTCTTGGGGCAAAAGGGAAGGTGGCATCAGACAGGGATTCCAGGAAAAAAGGGATGCCTAACCTGAGTCTTAAAGAATGACCAGGAATTGGTCTAGGAAAGGACAAGAAAGATCATTCCATGCAACTCCCTACCCCACAGTAGTGGTCCCAGATACTGCCCAAGAAGTGGAGAGTCCCACCCTGGGTCCTGAGGACCCACAAACCCAGACCCTCTCAGAACAGAGCTCCAAGCATCAAGGTCAATGTCCTGGGGTAAAAAAAAAAAATGGCTGCATGGCAGACTTAGGAAACTGGTCTTTGACTAGAGCTGGAGGAGGTGATGAAAGATAAGGCTGAAAAGCTGGCAGGGGCCAGGTGGTGAGGGATCTCCGCCAGGGGTATCCAACCTTTTGGTATCTCTGGGTCGCCCTGGAAGAAGAGTTGTCTTGGGCCACACATCAAATACACTGTGACATGTAATCACAAAACAATCTTATAATGTTTTAAGTAAATTTAAGACTTCGTGTTGGGCTGCATTCCTAGCCACCCTGGGAAACATGCAGCCTGTGGGCCTCAGGTTGTACACCCCTGTAGGAAAACTCAATAGATTAGGCATCAGGAGACCTGACTCTTATTCCTTGTGTTGCTAAGGAGCCTTAGGACCTTCATTTCCCTGGGCCTTGGAAATTCACCTGTTGGATGAATAGTAGGCCATGTTAAGGATTTGGTCTTGACCTGCAGGGCAATTGGAGCCATTGAAGTATGTTGAGCAGGGAACTGTCACTGTCACATTGTATCTTCTTGGGGTGGGGGGTGAAGAAAGGGAGTGACAGAGGAAGCAGAGAGGCTAGGCAAGCAGCCACTGCCAGTCACCAGGTGAGAGTTGAAAGTGGAGATGGAGGTGGAGGAAAGTGGACAAAGCCAAGAGATGCTTTGGAGGACAAATTGATGGGCCTGGTGACAGATTCTATCTGAGGAGCAAGGAATCCAAGAATATGTCCCTTCAACTAAGCAGCTTCTAGCCCTCCAGGGTCCAGGCCTGGTGGCCCCATCCCAGGTCTGTATCCTGCACATTTTCCCTGGTCCGGCACCCTCTGGATCAATCAAACTAGCTAAATACGGATAAATAAGTGGCCCCCAAACTCACTGTCCTGCATGACACCCAGTGACTGTTAGTGGGAAATTGCACACATAGTTCCTGATTGGATCAAATGTCTTTGATGTGGAGCATCGTGAATCAATTACTCTGAGCAGCTCAACTCTAACACCCGGATACTTCGCCCCTCTATAAATGTTCCTCCTTCTTTTCATATATACTTCTTTCTTGTCACTGAATAAATTATGAGTTGTTTGTTTATAGGAACCAGGATATGTTCATTAGTGATTAAAGAAGCAGGTCTGCTCACCTCATTAGCAGTGAGTCACACGTGATTTCCACAGGGACAGGATTGGGTTGAGATCAAGGGTCCCAACCCCCTATGCCCAGGTTGGTACCAGACACTGCCCAAGCAGGGGTATGTCCCACCCTGAGTCCTAGGGACCCACAAAGCTAGACCCTCTCAGAACAAAGCTCCCAAGCATCAGCCATATTAGACACACTGCTTCAGCCCACAGCTCTGTGGTTTGTTTATACGCTCATCCATGCTTCCGTCACTGAAGAACAAGCCTTGGTCCACATGTCTCAGTTGGTTGGAGCATCAGCTGTAACCAAAAGGTTGTGGGTTTGTATTCCCAGTCAGGCCACACACCTAGGTTGTAGATTTGATCCCTGGTCCAGGACCATATGGGAGATAGCCAATCCATGCTACTCTCTCATATTGATGTTTTTCTCACTTTTTCCCTTCCTCTCTCTAAAAGCAATGAAAAAAGAAATGTCCTTGGGTAAGGATTTAGAAAAACAAATACTGATTGCCTGCTCCAAGCCAGGGATAGTTCTAGACTCCCCCACCCTCACGGAGCTTACATTCATGTGGAGAGAGATACACAAGAAACAATAATATATAGTATGGAAATGGCAAGGAGTCCTGGGGAGGAAACTTTAAATGACAATGGTAAGGATTTTCAGGAGCAGGGAAGGAATGTACATTTGCATTTACATTGCAAATGTAAATAGTGTCATCAGGGTCAGTCTTGTTGAGAAGGTGACCCTTGAGAAAAGCCTGAAGAACTTGAGGGAAGAAGCCATGAGCATGTCTGGAAAGAGCATTCCAGGCCGGGGGGGGGGGGCGCGGAGAGCAAGTGCAAGTGTCCTGGGGCAAGAGGGGCCTGGTGTGATAGAGCAAAACTGGGACTCAGTGCAGTTGGGAAAGAGAAAGGGAGGGAAGAGTGGCAAGAGGCGAGGTCAGAGAGCTGAGAAGAGCCAGAGGGCGCGGGCCTCTTAGGCCAGTGAGAAAATAAGGCTTTGACTCTTAAGGAGATGTGAAGTCATTAGAGGTTTAAAAGATCACCCTCGCTGCTCCTGCTGCTGATGACGATGATGATGATAACGATGGTGGTGGTGGTGGACTTTCTTGTGTTGGAGTTTTGATTTTCTTTCCTTTTCATTTGTGTGTTCGTTTTATCCAGCATCCAATCTCTTCTTGTTGTACTCTGGAAGCTCCTCTGGGAGCCCTCCTCCCCCACATTATGAATAACTTTGAGCTCTGACCTACTCCAAATGAATTTTAAGACCTTTTTTATGGGGAATATCCCATTTATTCAGTGACTTCTAGCCCTACTCTGCGGAACCACAGCTTCCTTGGCAAATTCTGCACATGTCTCTATTTTAAAAAGAAAAACCTCATCTCTTTCTGGTTTTTCAGTTAAAATAGGACTTCCTGCTACTTTTCAACTTCAACCCAAAATCTGGAACATCCTGTGGTCCTGTGTGAAGGCCACTTCCCTTCTCCCACCTACCCTGGCACCTGTATACAGGCCACAGATGGACCCCCCTGACCTGGGCCCTCTCATCAGCTCCTCCCTCCTCCAGCCCTGGGAATGCATCTCAGTCTGGGGATGTCCGCTGCCACTTCCCCCCCTCAAAGTCCCATGGGATCTAGCACCAGCTCACAGTACCACCCAACAAGCAGTCTGCTCCCTGTGGCCCTACCACCTCCACACCTCCCTTCTAGACTGGGTGCACGGGGCTGGACAACTCCCGTACTGAAAAGAACCCAACACTAGGTTGGACATCCAGGTTTGAATCTCAGATCCAACCCAATGAGCTGTGTGGCCTCCAGCAAGTCACTCCACCTCGCTAAGCCTGCCTTTTCAAACCCCTTCTCCACATGCATGACTAAACTTGATATTTGATATTCCAATAGGCCATAAAAGATACCTTGGTATCCCAGTTCAGATTACAAAATTTTAGATTTCCTAGATTTTACATGTCAGGTGAATGCAAATAATACAAGGGGGACCCCAAAAACCTGGAATTTATTTATAAAAACTATGTATTTATTCTTACATGTTTAAACTTCAGTCACCTTCAAAGTGCTCTTCATTAGATGCAATACACCTATCAAGGCATTTTTTCCACTGCTCAAAACAGTTTTTGACTAAAGAAAACAGCATTAAAATGAAAAGAGAACCAACTGTATGGGAAAACATATTTGTCAATGATACCTCAGACAAGGGTTTGATCTCCAAAATAACTAAAGAACTCACATGACTCCACTCCAGGAAGATGGACAACCCAATTAAAACATGGGCAAAAGACCTGAACAGACACTTCTCCAAGGAGGACATACAGAAGGTCCAGGGACATATGAAGGATGCTCAGCATCACTAGCCACCAGAGAGATGCAAATTAAAACCACAATGAGATACTACCTCACACCAGTGAGAATGGGCATCATAAACAAATCAACAAACAAGTGTTGGAGAGGGTGTGGAGAAAAGGGAACCCTATTACAGTGTTGGTGGGAATGCAGACTGGTGCAGCTACTATGGAAAACAATGTGGAATTTCCTCAGAAAACTAAAAATGGAACTGCTTTTTGACCCAGCAATTTCTCTGCTAGGATTATATCCTAAGAATCCTGAAATACCAATTCAAAAGAACCTATGCACCCCAATGTTCATAGCAGCACAATTTACAACAACCAAGTACTGGAAGCAGCCTAAGTGCCCATCAGTAAATGAATGGATCAAAAAACTGTGGTACATTACACAATGGAATACTATGCAGCAGAAAGAAAGAAGGAACTCCTACCCTTTGTGACAGCATGGATGGAACTGGAGAGCATTATGCTAAGTGAAATAAGCCAGACTGGTGTGAAATACAAATACCATATGATCTCACCTTTAAGTGGAACCTAATTGACAAAATGAACAAGCAAGCAAACTATAACCAGAAACATGGAAATTAAGAACAAACTAACAGTAACCAGAGGGGAGGTGGGAGGAGAAAATGGGGGGAAAAGGGGAAAGGGTTTTCAGGAACATGTATAAATGACACATGGACAAAACCAAGGGAGGTGAAAGAAGGTGAGGAAGGTGGGGATGGCTGGAGTGGATGGGTGAGTGGTAGGGGGTAAATGCAGACAACTGTACTTGAACAACAATAAAACAATTTTAAAAAATAAAATTATACTGAATAGAGCAAAAAAAAAAAACCCAACAAGAACAGTTTTTGAATACGTTGATATTTATGCCTTTCAGTGCTTCTACTGGTTTTTGTTTCACCTCTTCCACCTTAGCAAAGCGTTTTCCTTTGAGGACTTTTTTCACCCAGGGAAAACAAAAATAAAGTTGTTCAGGTTCAGATCAGGTGAATAGGGAGGGTGAGTGAGTCACAGGGGTCATGTCATTTTTGGTCAAAAACTGCTGAACACACAGTGCAGTGTGGGCAAGTGTTCTTGTAAATTACCCATCACGAAATGGGCAAATGTGTTGATCTTCAAAAAAAATTCACTGAAGCCACGCAGCCTCTCACAACACCACCAGCTGGCACACTGATGGAGATGGGTTCCTAGACCTCTCACCTAGCAAGGGAAGCCTGTACTACAAGGGGCCTTCCCTCCAGAAGATAATTCCAGTTTTGGGGGGGGGGGGTCCTCCCTTGTAGTCTTTATCTGCCCTGTGCTGCCATGTTGAACGAGGGTTCCTAACAGGCCCCAGCACCTACAGGTAGGGCCCATTAACACAAGATCTAAGTCAATTAACTGAAGAGAGAAGCAAAGCCATATTGTCATTGGGATGCTTGGTCCTCAAGCCTACTGAGGCATCTAAGAAAAGAAGTACATTTGCCTGAGGTCTTAGATCTCTTATGTGTCAACAGAGCCACCTAATCAGGCCCACGCAGATGCAGCAAGCCTTCCACAGCCACAGAAGTCAAGAAGCTGGTCAAGCAAGAGAGGCAGGGACATGTAAGGACGTGCCAGGGCTTGGGGGTCAGATGGCACACACTTCCTAAGAGACAGATCCATACTCAAGGCTGCAGATACCCTCTAATCATGATGGCATGCTCCAACTCTCCCCTGAATACCACACAGAGGGTATCTAACTTGGCATCACAAACTCAAACTGGTCAAAGCCAAGACTTGATGTTTTTCTCCCCTCAAGGTATTCCTTCTCCCCCATTTTCCCGCTTTCTCAGGTCAAACATCTGACTTCAGAGTCTGTGCATTTAAGCACCACTGGTAAATGTCCAAGTAGTTAGCTGCCAGCTGGCACACCCGCTTCAGAATCTCCCCAGCCCTCCCGGGACAGGGCCAGCATAATGGACAGAGATGGATGTGGTGCACCCAGGACAAATCAGCCAACAGGGGTGGAGATGGAAGTTGGGGGCAAAGCATGAGCAACAGGAGAGAAGAAGGAACCAGGAGTCAGACACGTGATCCCCCCCTACCCCAGCAAGCCTCCCAAAAGCCTCCACAGAGTATGCTAAACTCACAGGGGCCTACTGGGAGTCCTGTGGATACTTTTCTGTGATTGTTATTGCTGTTAGAGGAAAAAAAAAAAAAGAATGTTCTATGATGCAGGTCCAGAGGCATCCCACTAGAAGACAGAGCCATAGGGGGAGGAAAAAGCCAGGAGTTGGCAGAAACCCTATACAGGGCTGAGACCTCCTCAGAAATGGGATGAAGGCAGGGCAGGAAGAAGGGGTATTCACAGAAATTTTACTGAGATCAGAAGGCCCAAAAAGGCTCCCAGATAACCATCTGGCTTACATTCAGAATTAACGGGGCACGGAATAAGATTACAGGAAATAGGGTATTAATATTAAAAATGCTAGTAGTAGGGGCACTACAGAAAGTCCAGAGGCAGCAAGGCAAATAAAATCAACCTTGATACTCATTCAAATGTAGTACCTGTTATTCTCATGTGTATATGTACAGATGTGCACATATATTAGCATATATGATATATCAGTATGTATATGTGTGTCTGCATGACATATATCAGTGTGTATATGTGTGCACACACATGTGAACACCAGCACACATGATACATATTGGTGTGTGTATGTGTGTATATGACATTTCTGTGTGTGTGTATCCATGTGTGAATGTGTGGATATATGCATTATCTATAAATCAACATGTATGATATATATTAGTGCACATATATAATACAGGTTGGGGCAAAAGTAGGTTTACAGCTGCTCATATGGAAAATAAAGTATTAATAACACAAGAATAAACTCTGTGTGTCATGTATTCACAGCTATAAACCTACTTTTGCCCAACCCCGTATATGTATCAATAGAATAACGTCTCCAACTTGTGTCCTTAGAAACATTTTCCCACTGAAACTTAGAATAAATATAAATGATCAAATTCAAATTTCTGGGGTTTAAGAGATTTCTCACAGGCCTGAGGTACTTTCCTTTGGGTTTAAGGCTTAACTAGACTTCGCGGAAGGGCAGCCTGCCTGGCGCTTCCCTCTGACACACAGAAGACCCTGTACCCTCACTCCTGCTTGTTTGTGGTTCCAGTGAAAGGAGGGGTGGGGATGAGGGCAAGGAAAGACACACAGACTGGGCGCCAGCACCTCTGACTCACCATAGTCCAGTGAGGTGCATGGTTTATCACCCCATGTTGCAGGTGGGAAGCAAGCCCAGTAGGCAAAGGGGTGTGCTCCATATGGATGTTGGGGGGAAGGGAGGGTTCTAAGTTCACGTGCACCCATAATGAGAACAGCTAGTGCCTGTGTCTGTCTTGTTCACTGCATCTCTACAGCCTAGCGCTCAAAAATGTTTTTGGATAGGTGAATGAGTGGATGGATTGAGTACACCATCACTGTCCTCCACACCTCAGGCCAACTCTCTTTTGTCTCAAGCCCAGTGACATTCCCACTTTCCTTCCTCCTCCCTCCTGCATTCTCTTCTGGCCCCCACCACCCACTGCAACCTGCTCCCAGCATCTCACAAACCCTCTCTCCAGCTAGGTCTTTAGTGCTCCGGGACCAATATTTCAGGACATTTGTGGTCACGTGTTGCCACCTACAGGTAGTCCTGTGGTACTACAGGCAGAGGAGCCCACTCTGCACCCTCCGCCCCCACGCCCCCCCACCGCCCCCTTTAGACTTAGATCCCAAGGAGCTATTGCAGGTTTTCACATTATTCAGAAAGAGAAACTGAAGCCTGAAAAGATACTTGGCAAAGACTTGGCAAAGCCCACGGTAAATCTGGGGTTAGTTTAAGTTTAGAATCTTCTCTCAAAGGGAGAAAACACTGCGCTATTTGAGGTACACTGAGCCCAGAATTACTAGATAGGGATTGCAGACGCCATCAGGCAGAGCTGGAGAGGGCAGACAGCACAATCAAGACGGAAGGTGCATTGTCTAGGACTCACTATTTCACTACAGACCCCTACAAGGTGTGTGTCCAGTTAGCGTTATTACTTAAACAAGAAAAGGGAATCTGTCAAGGCAATTAGGAAACTCCTGAAACAGAAGAGAAGAATAAACAGGCCTTGAAAAGCAGGAACCAGGCTAGTTCAGAAAGTCCCGACCAGAAGAACCCAGGAGCTCTTAACGGAGAGTTTGACTGGGACAGCCTGGATTATAGGGCCACCTCCAAGGTGGGCCTGTGACAGGCAGGCCCAGAACTGCAAGTGTCAAATAAAAGTCATCACCCCAAGGAAGACATGCTGGACAACCCACAGAACAACTGTCCCCATTTCATAGGTAAGACAACTGAGTCTCAAAGGAGTTGATATGGCTGGTGTCTGGGTCAGGTTCTTGTAGGGTGGGAGAAAGAGAAACAGTGTCAGTTTCATTACAAGATGGGTGAGACCAAAGTTTTGGCCACCCAACCAGGGCTCCTGCCAGAGGCTGAAACAGCTTCAAGTTAGGCATAGCTCTAGTGGCCTGTCGGCAGCTCCGAAATCAGTGGGAATACTCTCAGATGCCCTCACCAAGGGGGGTACTCATCCTAGCTGGGTACTCTGGGGCTCCACCATCCAGGTGACTCATCACCTCTGGGTATTGGCCTATTGCTCTGCTGTCTCCACTCTGCTCTCAGCTCAGCTTTTGCTGACTCACACACAGCTCCTGTTCATTCCTGGCACCTTCTCACCATAGCTTGTATTGACTCAAGGCTTCCCCTTAGAACTTTTCTTCTATGTCTCTCAGCTTCTACCCCCCATGCTGACACTAATCCTTTCTCCAAGTCTCATATTCAAATACACCAGATGAAAGAATCTGAATTGTTCAGTTGGTTTCCAGTATTCCTGTGGGCTGGATTTCTCACATGAGGCCACCTCAGTCCTCTAACCAACATAGACGTCCCTGACCTTAGGGTGGGTGTTCACTCCTTTCCAATGGGCTGCATTCTGAGTCTTAATGTGCAAAGTGGGAAAACTCGGAGTAAAGACCCCCCTCCCCAGCAAAGGGATTGTGGCATGGCAGACATGTAGACATAATGGGCTCCTCTACAAGCTAACATGTGAGACAATTAGGGTTTGAACCTGGGTTCTCTGGTTCCATGTCTTTCCTACCTGAGTACACAGGCTGCCCTGCCCTGCAGGACCAAGAAACAATAGTAACTAACACTGACTGAACACTCTATGCCAGGTACCATTCTAGCTTCACAATGGGTATCTCAAGTCACCCTCAGCACAAGCCCTCTTTAATTGTGCCATTTCACAGAAAACTCATTTAGAAAGAACAAGTACAAGCTCAAAGTTATACACCTAGTCAGTGGCAGAAAGTGATCTGAACCCAAGCTTGTGTAAGCTTGTAAAGGAGGAGGAAAAAGGAAGACATAGAGACTTTTTACTGTAGAATGCTATAAATTGCCTAGATTTTCACCTTCCAGTATAGACACCAGTAACCACATGTGGCTATTGAGCAAGTGATATGTGGCTGATCCAAAGGGATGTGCTATAACTGAAAAATATACATCAAATTCCAAAGATCTGTTACCCCTAAAAGAGAATGTGAAACATCTTATTAATAATGTTTTACATTGGTTATATCTTAAAATAATTCCAATTTGGGATATATTTTTATTGAATTTATTGGGTGACACTGGTTAATAAGATCATATAGGTTTTGCCCTCGCTAGTGTGGCTCGGTTGGTTGGAACATCATCCCATAAACCAAACTGTTACAGGTTCAATTCCCAGTCAGGTCACACGCTTGGGTTACAGGTTCAGTTCCTGGTTGGGGCTCATATGAGAAGCAACCAATCAATGTTCCTCCCTCACATCAATGTTTCTCTCCCTCTCTTGCTCCCTCCCTTCCCCTCTCTCTAAGTCAATAAGTAAAACCAAAAACAAAAAACATATAGGTTTCAAGTGTACAATTGAATAAAACATCATCTGCATACTGCATCATTCACTTATGAATCTTTTGAGTTAAATTATGAAAATTAGTTTACTTCTTCCCTTTTAAAGTAGTTTTGTTGGTATATAATTCAAATACCATACAACTAACTCACTCATTTAAAGCGTAAAACTCACAGGCTTTTATTATATTCACAAAGTTGTGCAACCATCACAGTTAATTTTAGAATATTTTTAGCATCCTCCAAAGAAACCTGTGCCCATTAGCAGTTACTCTTCATTTTCTTTTCCCTTAGCCCTAGGCAGCCACTTTTCTGTCTCTATGGATTTGCCACTTCTGGACATTTCAGACATGAAATCATACAATATGTCATCTCATGTGACTGGCTTCTTTCACTTAGCATAATGGTTTCAGGGCTCATTCATTTTTTTGTAACATGTCAGTACTTCATCTCTCTTTATTGTCAAGTAATAGTCTACTGTATAGATGCACCACATTTATTTATCCATTCCTTAGTTGATGAACATCTGGGATGTTTCCACATTTGGCTCTTATGGTTAATACTGCTACAAACATTTGTGTGCAAGATTTGGTGGAGACACGTGTTTTCATTTCTCTTGGTCTTTTTACTTTTCTAAATCGGGTTACCAAATGAATTTTAACTACATACATGGCTGACATATTTCTGTTGGAGAGAGCACAGGCCTAGATCTTTCACCCTGGTTCTGGTGAAGGTGAAGATATCCACCCCAGGGGCCCTGCCACATGCTAACTCTGACTCCAGGCTCCTCCCCACCAAAGCTGGTGGCTCCCAGGTCACCATGGGCTAGCATAAGTGCTCAAGCCATTTCCATCAGTCCAGGGTCTGCCAAGAAATCTCTACAATTCCAGGGGCCCAACAATATAACTCGGTCAATTCTATAAGCTTAACAACCAACAGAGGCACTTGAGGTGGCTCATAATAGGCAACCTTCCATCACAGAATACAGGTTAATTCTTGAAATTCTGAAAGGCAGTCATTCCTCTTTTAGACATGGAACTAGGGCTGTCATTTATAGCAGAGTAGCGGAACTTTGGTTCCAGAGTTGGACAAACCTGGGTTCAAATACTGAATTGGGCTCTCCTTATCTTGTAACCACAGGTCAGCCACCTCGCCTGAGCCTCAGTTTTCTCAACTGGAAACTGGTGATAATGCTACTCACCTATCTCCTCAAGCAATTGTGGGGATTAAAAACAAGATCATGAAAACAAGGCACGTAGCACAGGCCCAGCACCTGATGTACAACACATGAGAAATGGTGCCATTACTGTTACTTAGTGATAGGACTCCACCCAAATCCAACACTGTTCCTCACTGGACCACTTCTTAAGCTTCTGGACAAGGCACCCATTTACTTGAATCAGTTGGGACCATTAGTTGCAAGCCTGACGCTGGCTAACTTAAGGAAACATAGAATTTGGTGAAAGAACACAGGCTGCTCAAAGAGTGCAAAGAAGGACTCGAGAAGCAGGCCTGGAGCATTCAGCAGGCCACAGCAGCAGGGGTCTCTCAGCCTGTGTGCCAGAGCCCGCCCACACATTGTTTCCTTGCAGTATCCAACATAATAATGGATTTTAAAGGGTTGTCACAGAAGGAGAAGGAGAAGGACAGGAAGAGGAGAAAACAGATTATATATGGCCTGTAAAGCCTAAAATATTTACTGACTGCTTTTTACAGAAAAGGAGGGCCAATCCCTGCTCTAGACAGTCTAGACAGTCCCACTTTGGCACTGCTGTGAGAATGAACGAAACTTTCCTATCATTGCACCATTCTACACATGCTTTTAAAAGGAGAATTTATTATTTGTCAAGTATGGTGAGGCCAACAGATCGAGAGACAATTGCCATAGAAAAGATAGTTTGGCATGGCATTGGTAAGATGCTGGAGTAGGAAATACCAGCCTTCATTCCCTGACCAAAAATCAAAAAAATAGACAACTATTCAATTTGCATGGGGGTAAATCCTTCTCATTGCTGTGCCAACAGCAGTCAAGGCTCAGCTACAACAGGAGGGTGCACACAGCTCACATTGGGGGGGTGGCATGCCTGGAGTGTCCAGCTTAGGTAACTGGGAAGCTGTGCCATTGGGCTTTACAGGACACCTGCTACATAAAAACACACTACCAAGACCAGGAGATACAGCAGCTCTACCAAACACATAGAAACACACACAGGGAAGCATCAAAATGAGAAAACAAAGAAATATGTCCCAAGTGAAAGGACAGAAAAAAACTCCAGAGAAAGAACTAAACAAAATGGAAACAAGTAATCTACCAGATACAGTGTTTGAAACACTGCTTATAAAGATGCTCAGTGAACTCAGGAGAAGAATAGATAAATTTAGTAAGAACTTTAACAGATAGAAAACATAAAACTGGAGGTAGAAAACATAAAAAAGAACCAGTCAGAAATAAGAATACAATAACTGAAATGAAAACTATATTACAGGAACCAACAGTAGAATATATAAAACAGAGAATCAAATCAGCAATTTGGAAAATAAAGCAGAAAATACACAATCAGAACAGCAAGAAGAACTTTTAAAAAATGAGGATGGTGTAAGGAGCCTCATAGATAACTTCAAGTATACCAACATTTGCATCATGGAGGTGCAGAAGGAGAAAAGAGAGAAGAAATTGAAAACCTATTTGAAAAAAACAATGAAGGAATTCCCTACTCTGGTGAGGGAAATAGATATACAAGTTTAGGAAGTGCAAAGAATCCCAAATAAGATGAACCAAAGAGGTTCACACACCAAGATTCATCAAAATTAAAATGCCAAAGATTAGAGACAAAAGGAGAATCTTAAAAACCATCAAGAGATACACCATTAGTTACCTACAAGGGAGCTCCTATAAGACTGTCAGCTGATTTTTCAACAGAAACTTTGCAGGGCAGAAGAGATTGGCACAAAATATTCAAACTGATGAAAAGCAAGGACCTACAGCCAAGATTACTCTACCCAGCAAAGCTATCATTTAGAATTGAAAGGCAGATAAAAAGCTTCCCAGACAAGAAAAAGCTACAGTTCATCACCACCAAACCAGTATTACAAGAAATGTTAAAGAATCTTCATTAAGAAGACAGAAAAATTAAAAATATGAACAATAAAATGGCAATAAATACATATCTGTCAGGAATTACTTTAAATGCAAATGGATTAAATGCTCCAATCAAAAGACATACAGTGGCTGAATGGATAAAAAAATAAGATCCTTACATATGTTGCCTACAGGAGACTCATTTCAGGTCAAAAGACACTGACAGACTGAAAGTTAAGGGATAGAAAAATATATTTCATTAAATTGGAAAAAAATGGTAGCAATACTTATACCACACAAAATAGACTTTAAAACAAAGGCTATAACGAGAGACAAAGAAGGATCCACCAATTCTACTTCTGGGTATTTATCCAAAGAAATCCAAAATTTGAAAAGATATATACATCCATATATTTATTGCAGCATTATTTATAATAGTTAAGATATGGAAGCAACCTAACTACCCATCAATGGAAATAGATAGCAATACCTTAATATGAGGGGACATCAATACCCAATGGATAGATCATCCAGACAGAAAATCAAAAGGAAATATTAGACTTGCAGTATACTTTTTACCAAATGCACCTAACAGATATATAGAGAATACTTCATCCGAAAGCAGCAGAATGCACATTCTTCTCAAGAGCACATGAAACATTCTCTAGGATAGATCAAAGTTAAATTATCTCTATTTCTAGATAACATGATCTTATATATATGAAAAACCTTAAAAACACCACCAAAACTATTAAAACTAATAAATGAATTCACTAAAGTTGCAGGATACAAAGTAATACTCAAACATCAGGTGCATTCCATATACTAACCACAAACTACCTGAAAGATAAATTAAGAAAGCAATTTCACTTGCAATAGCGTCAAAAACAATAAAATACTTGGAGATAAATTTAACCAATGAGATGAAAGACGTATACACTGAAAACTATAAGACACTGATGAAAAAAAAATTGAAGAAAACACAAATACATGGAAAGATATACCATGTTCATGGATTGGAAGAATTAATATTGTTAAAATGTCCATACTACCCAAAGCAATATTGAGATTCACTACAATCCCTATCAAAATTCCAATAACATTCACAGAAATAGAAAAAAGAATCCTAAAATCTGTATGGAATCACAGAAGATCCCATGGAGTCTAAGCAATCTTGAGAAAAAGAACAAACCTGGAGGCACCACACTTCCCTATTTCAAACTCTATTATAAATTTATAGTAATCAAAACAATATGGTACTGGCTTAAAAACAGACACATAGACAAATGGAACAGAACAGAGTCCACATAAACAGTCAACTAATCTTTGAAAAAATCACCAAGCACACATGATGGGTTAAGGATAGTCTCTTCAATAAACTGGCCATCCATATGCAGAAAAATGAAATTGGGCCCCAAACTTATACCACTCACAAAAATTAACTTGAAATGGATTGAAGATTTAAATGTAAGACCTGAAGCTATAAAACTCCTAGAACACATATGAAAAAAGCTCTTTCTTTTCAAGACTCTGGTCTTGGCAATAATTTTTTCAGGTATGGTACCAAAAGGCCAGTCAAAAAAACAAAAAGAAACAAGTGGAACCATATCAAACTGAAAAGCTTCTGCACAGCAAAGGAAACAATCAATAAAAGGAAATGGCAATCTACAGAATGGAGAAAATATTTGCAATCCATCTATCTGATAAGGAGTTAATATCTAAAATACATAAGGAACTCATACAATTCATCAGCAAAAAATAATCTGATCAAAAATGGTCACAGGATCTTAATAAACATTTTTCCAGTGAAGACATATAAAAGGCCAACAGGTACATGAAAAGGTGCTCAATATCACTAGTCAACAGGGCAGTGCAAATCAAAGCCACAAGAAGATATTACCCCCATACCTGTTAAGAGATGGCTATTACCAAAAAGAGAACAAATCACAAATGTTGGTGAGGATGTGGAGGAAAGGGAAGCCTCATGTACTATTCAAGAGAATGTAAATTGGTACAGGCATTATGGAAGACGTCATGGAGGTTCCTCAAAATACTAGAAATAGCATTACCATATGATCCAGCAATCCCACTTCTGAGTTTATATCCAAAGGAAAGGAGATCAGTAACTGGGAGGGACATCTGCATTTCCATGTTCACTGCAGCCAAGACATGAAAATATTCACAATAACCAAGATATAAAAATAACCTACGTGTCCATCAATGGATGAATAAAATATATATGACTACATATATAAGAATATTATATATAAATATGTATATAAGAATATTATTATTTTTAAAAAGAAGGAAACCCTGCTATTTGCAACAACATGGATGAACCTGGAGAGAATTACGTTAGGTGAATAAGCCAGACAGAGGAAGACAAACACTGCATGGTATCACTTATATTTGAAGCCTTAAAAAATAAAAGTCAAACAGAAACAGAGAAGAGTGGTGGTTGCCAGGGCCTCAGGGGTGGGAGAAATGGGGAGATATTAGTCAAAGCACATAAACTTTTATTATAAGATGAATAAATTCTGAGGATCTAATGTACAGCTTGGTGATTACAGTTAATAATACTGTATTATATCCTTGAAATTTGATGAGAGTAGATTTAAGCATTCTCACACAAAAAAGTAATTATGGAAGGTGATGAATGTGTTAATTAACTCGATTGTGGTAGTCATTTCACAATGTACACCCCTATAAAACCATGTTATACACATGATGGCATAAGAGGGGAAAGGAAGGGAGAGAGAGAGCTGGCTGAGCCGTCCTCAAGAAGCCTGTCTGAGGGGACAAACGGGACCAATTAGAAAGAAAATTAATTGAGCCTAAACTGAGGGCTTCCCAGACACAGTGCCTCAGCAAGCCTGGTATCAGCCCCACTTCAAGGGCAACAGAGTCTTTTGGAGTTTGGAGATTTTGGTTTTTTGTTTTTGTTTTTTCCTGATCAGCCCAGACAGGGCCCACCGGACCCTGTATGCTGTTCTGTTCCTGACACATTCTGTCTCCAACAACCCCAGGCCCAAGTCTTGCTAAAGATATGGTTTGTGTGACCTTAACCGAAGCTGATGGATTGAAGGGCAGGGAGGGAGCACAAAATTTTACACAATAGATGGTGAATGTGAAGAATTCACCCCTGGCTTGCAAGGTCAAAATCTCCCTAACTGCCATTTCGAAGCTCCTAACCTATGAATGAGGGAATTTAACTTCCTGCACAGACAGGCAAGAACAGTGGACACAGAAGACCTCGGAGATCAACTACTCAGGGAATCGACATCTCCACCAAGGAAAATCCCACTTGTGAAAGTATAAGGGTTATTGGGCTGTGAAATATGCTAAATAGTTGAATAGGAAACTAATTTCGATTACCAAGGAAGAAGCCAGCAATGCAAACTCCCATTCAGCCAGGAGCCAAATAAGCAGAAAATACAAATCACCAGATTCTTCCCTGCACACCAGACCTACACTCTATTTCACAGGAAGAAAACAAGGAAAATCACATTCTCTGACATCTGGATTTTGCTGTAACAAGTAGACTGCCAAAATAGGCTAGGGAGGGGGCTGCCCATACATTCCCAGTCTCTACCCAGGGTCCCTTGGAGTCACTGCAGATGACCAGTCACAACCTGTGCACCTCTCAGATCCTTTGAGAGGCTGGCTCATGACCAGGCAGTTACACAAATGTGTGGCCAGTGCCCCAGTGCAGGAGAAGCACAGGGGCTGAGGGACGGAGAGGGGACCAACTCACCTAGCTGAGTGGGGCAGGGGGCTGGGGCCAAATGAAGGAAGACTAGAGCAAATTTTATCTTCCACACAGCACAAAGGTGTTTGTCTTTGTTCTGAAATTTACTAGTCTATTGCACTCCTATGATGTCCCCACACCCCTATGAAAGGTGGCTCTTTATACAAACACATGCCATTAGAGAGTTGGAGAAAGCACCACTTGTGTGTTTGGATTCTTATACTAGTAACAGCTACTACAATTTTCTGAACACTTGTCCTGTGTTAAACACTGGACTAAGCTCTTTTTTAAAAAGATATTATTTATTTATTTATTTTTAAAGAAAAGGGAAGGGAAGGAGAAAGAGAGAAACATCAATGTGGGGTTGCCTCTCAAATGCCTCCTACTGGGGACCTGGCCCACAACCAGGCATGAGCCCTGACTGGGAATCTAACTGGTGACCCTTTGGTTCGCAGGCCGGCACTCAATCCACTGAGCCACAGCTGCCAGAGCTGGACTAAGCTCTTAACATGGTCACTCATTTAACCCTCATGATGAGCCCATGAAGCCAGTGAGTAGTTAAGACAGAGAGGCCAGGGTTTGGATCTGACTCCTCCAAATACTAACTGTATGACCAAGTGATTTGACTTCTCCATGCTCAGCTTCCTCATCTGTAAAATGTACATAACAATAGTACCTGGCTGGTAATATTGATGTGGAAATTAGATGTGTTATTGTATGAACATTTTCTGGAACACAGAATGCACAGTACAAGTATGGCTACCACCATCATCACCGACACTTTTCACAGATCCCCTGTCCTCCGGACGCCTCAGGAAGCAGGGACACCACACCTACTCTCTGCTTTAGGAGCAATTGTGCTGGCAGCACAGGTGGGTGTGGGTGTCCTCTCCCTGGGCACCTACCCACCACCCACAACACTCCTCCTGAGCTGGAACCATGCACCCATGGGTGCTCTCCCCAGTTCTCCCTTGCCATACTGTTCACTTTTCTACAGACATGCAACTCCACCTCATACCAGCCTCTGTTGTCACAGCAAGAGAAAACATCAAACAACGGTGCCTGGTGTCACCACACATGCACAAATCTACTCTAAACACATTCCCATCTTCGTGGCCCCAAAATGGGCCTTTATTTTTAATGAAGACAGGAGACAGAAGGTAGCTGGTAAGTCAAGAGTACTTTGGTTTATTTCTTCTCTATGCCATTCTTCCCATTTCAAGGCACAAAGGAGGAAAACTAGAAATTTTGGCTGTTAGATGTTACACAACTTAATAGTATTCATTTTTTCTGGGTGCCAGGCACGTACCCAGGCAGGGCCCCACCTCTGCTGACAGGAGTGGTTTCTGCATGGTTTAAAGCACCCTTGTGATACAACAAAGATTTCTTGTTATCTGAGGGCCTGCTATCCATGTAATATGAATTTACCTTAATAATAATAATTCACCACTTCACTGGCCCAGCGCGCTGCTAGTCTCCAACAGTCAGCACTTTCCAGAAAGTGCTCTCAGCATTCCTGGGACTCCCTACAGGGTGCCTTGCATATATCACTGACTAGCCCTGCACCATCAGGAAGCATCTGCTCCAGGGGGGTTGCCTCCCGTGCCCTGGGGCCTTTCTGCATCAGAGTTCCCTGTCCTAGCCTAGGAGTGCCAGGAAGAAAGACTCTTCTCTTTTGTCTTAGGCACTCTGAGAGGGCTCCTGACTGGGGCTGCTGGGCCCTCAGTGTCTTACAAATTTTACAGAAACAGACTTTCAATGTTTTCATTCAACGCTCTACTCAGCAACAGATCTGGGTATGCCTCTGTATGGGAAAGCCTCTTGGTTTTCTTGATTCCCTGGCATACATGGAAGCTTTGAAAAGCTCTATTCCCACACATATCTCTTTCCCAAACTCTTCTTTCCCAGACTTCTTGGTCTATTACTTGTCCCAAGTTTTGTCTCTCGCCCAATGCTGCTGAGGCCAAGCCACCTGGAAAGCCACCTCAGCCCTGGGAATGCCCTGAATGAAGAAATAGGAAGCCTTTCCACCCGTCCTTCAGGGAGCCACCAGACAGGCTGACATCCATCACCACTGTTCTTTGGGAATAAGTTCCCTATTGCCCCTCGGGCACTAGCCACCAGCACCAGAAGTCTGGGCCACCACCATGGAACATGAAGAATGGTGAGTTCAAGCTTAAAATGCAACAGCACTCCTACCATGAAGCAGCAGTTTCTCTCAACACATTTTCCCTTGGCTGTTAAAAGTTTTTGACTCGAGTCCAGAGTTCTTCAAAAGCTGATTCTGACAGATTTTTGCCCACTCACTAGTTCCCTATCCCACCATTTTGAGCGCTCTTTCCGCGTGTGAGGAAATCCCTGTTTTACGAGTCTAAAGGTGCCCACAGTAGAGGCAGGCACTAGTTTTCCTGATCTCTCTTGCAGCTGCACTGCAAAGGTGGCCCTGCATCTTAGAAATGCATCAAAAAATAAATTCATAAAAATAAAAAATACATAAAATCAACAAGCATGTCCTCGGGTGAAAATAAAAACAATAAATTCATTACGGAACACAAGTGTGCTCTGGTCACTCGGGATCATTTGCTTAGCACTGGGTCAGCATACTCCGTAATCCTAAACAACCCATTTCATAAACAGTGCTCAGGCCAAAGAATGTTCTCCTCATGTCTTGCCCTAAAATCTCCAAACAAAATGCAATTATATCTGAATGGCACAAAGGTGTACGGGCTGTGGCCTCTGCCAATGTCTCAGACAGACAGTGCACTTCAGAGCATGCAGAGAACGTAAGTGCTGAAAACACGTGAGAGAAAGAATAAATTAACTTCTTAATTAACTTCCTCTTCTCAAGTAGCATGCATG
The DNA here is from genome assembly GCF_004126475.2 of Phyllostomus discolor. Classification (NCBI taxonomy): domain Eukaryota; kingdom Metazoa; phylum Chordata; class Mammalia; order Chiroptera; family Phyllostomidae; genus Phyllostomus; species Phyllostomus discolor. The sequence goes on along the minus strand of NC_040905.2, from coordinate 99,834,381 downwards.
CATTATTAGATTCTGGCCTAAAAAGTATCATTTTCCCAGTGTTGAGCATTTCTTTTTCTGCTTCTTTTCATGTTGATTGTAGCTGAGAACATTTTGCAACTTAATTCATGTCAGTCTCTAATTCGTATGTATGAGAGCTAGACACCATATGTGTGAAATGATACCAATTCTTTATATTAGCAACTACACTGACACTGAAAACTGGAATTTCAAAAAGTTATATAATAAAAATATTTGGTAAGTTAATTTTTTTAAATATTAAAATGTTCAGCTTTAAACAATTGATTTAAAACTTTGATATTTATTACTTATATTTGTTTTCTGCCCTGTAATGTTACTAAACACTTTTAAATATTTAGAAAGCAACTTTGAAAAGGCTTTTGGACTTAAAATTTTTTATTTTACTTTTATATTTTCTATAAAAACATATTCAAATTTTTATATTTTGAAACTACATAATTACATTTTCTTTTTTGTCCTTTGAATCATTACTACCAGTGGAACATAAGTTATGTAGAAACTTTGATCATAAAAACATATTTAATGACTTTATAGAAATAAAATAAATAATTTTGTGGATAATATATATATGATAGTTTATAAGTTATAAACATCTTTATTTCTCATCCAAATAGAGCTAGTCCATCAACTTAGATATAATTAAACTCAGTTTTCTTTGATAGTTTGCCAACTCCTTCATACAAAACCAGATTTTGGGGGGTTTGTTGTTGTGAAGTTGTCAGATAGGAAAATAAAACATTTTATTAATCAGCTTGTTAGCCTGATCCATAACTTTTAACTACACAGAGATAGGACACACAGCCCTCTTTCTAATCTCTTGCCCTGGCACTGGCACTGTCTGCTTGCAGCCAGTTAGGGTGTGAAACTTCGATCCAAGAGAGCAATGCTTCTCCAACCAGGGTGATTCTGCCCAGCAGGGAAGTTGGGCAATGTCTGAAGACATTTTGTTTCTACCTGCATGTAATGTGGGGAGGCCAAGACTGTTTACTAAACATCCTACAATGCACAGGACAGCTTCCACCCAAACCCAAAATACCAACAGTACCAGTTATTCTAGTAAGGGCAATAGAGAAACCTCAAGCCTCTAGAAATAACCAAGGCATAGACAGAACTCAGGAGCATGTTAGGGACACAGGATAACAGGGGGCCATGGTGTCGACCCAGCTGCAGCAGGGTTCTCCAGCAGAACAGGCCAGCAGGAAAATGAGGTACCATTCCAGCTGCAAAGCCTCCAAACTAATTCTCTGGCCCTTTTGGAGATTCTGTGTTACATTTTATCCTTCAATAAATTACACTAGCCAACACGGGTTTTCTCCCCCAACTAAGAGCACTGACTGAGAAGGCAGGGTAGCACCAATATCCTGGCCCCCATTTGACAGATGATGAGATTAACCCCCAAGAAGTCCCAGCACAGATCAGTGAGTCAGGAGAGTTGTTAGTTTGCAAGTAACTAGAATTTAGCTCAAACCAGCAAATTTAAATTTAGCTTTATTAATTTATTGTAACTAACTTTAAATTGAGCTCAAATTGGTACTTTTTTAGAGGAGGTTGTTAATCCTTGCTCACAGGATATAAACATGGGAAGGGCAGGGGTGCAGCTGCATGTCACGAACAACAGGCAGCCCAGACTCAAATACCTTGAAGAACTCAAGATCTTACTATTTCCATCATTTTAGAGATAAACCTCACAGCTCCCCAGTTCAAAATATCCTAAGGTATCTTCAACATGGTCTGTCAGAGAGCTGGGAGTTGGGCGTCCTTGAGAACCATGTGCATGCATGGAAAAGGAGAAGGTAATGGAAAAAGCCACCCTGAGAACAGAGAGTGTGATGGATAGTCTCCTGACATGGCTCAGAGAAGACCAATTCGTTTTTTTCCTTGATATCCCATCCTTTTCCTTTTTGTTAACTTCAGCCCTTACTAATTTCCGAGACTGCTCTAAGCATTTGTATGAGGTTAGTAACAAACTTGAATCCATGGGTGACTTCTTACTCTTCCTCCACTCATTGCTTAGCGCTGGTGCTCTGCGTTGTCACCCTCATGCCCAGGCCTGGGCTAATGGAGTGTCCATTCTCTGGCAGAGCCCATCACCACAGCTGAGACAAGAGGTAGATCTCACACCAGCCACTAAATGCTCCAGCATGAAAGTAACACACCACTTCTGCTTACAGCTCATTCACTGGCCAGAATTACTCACATGGAAAGTGTATGTGCCTGGCAGGGAGAGAGCCTGAGTATTTTGCAAACAGTTCTAATTACCACTGCAGCACTTCACATCACTGTTTAATCTTCACAACTACTACAGGAAGTATTGCTATTATCCCTAAAGATGAGATTGACACACAGGCAACTGGCCCAAAATCACCCAAGTTGACTGAGGCCATCATTTGATTCCAAAGTCCACTCTCTTAATCCTATTTTTACTGTCTTCTTTGGCATATCCTCTGTGTGGTTTTCAGCACCTCCCTTGCCTATCAGATTACTTAAAATGTAAAGAGATGAGTAAGTGGGCGCCAGGACAGTGACCTTGAATTGAATCCTGCCCACATCCAACTCTACTCCATGCTGCCATTAAGACTTTTGGGTCCATGTAATTCTGTAGACTGAACACTACACAGCACTGCTTATGATTCCACTTTAAGACAGATCTCCCATGCCGGTCAGAGATGACTTCAAACCTGCAGACATCCTGATAGGCCGGATGCTGTGGGTAGAGTAACAGGGTTCCTGCTGTGGAGAACTCAATCTGTCTGATTAACAGGCTACAACCAGGACATGGACTCAGTATTTTTGCCCTTGTACCCACTCCTGTTCCCTGGACATCTAACACACACTAGTAACAGTGAAGACAAGAATGCGTGACAGAACATAGTAAGGGCCAGGTCACAGGTAGGCTCTAATTTAAAAGCATTTAAATCTTGACTCTGCCACTTGTTAGCATCTTGAACAAATGTCTTCACAGCTCTGTGCTCCATTTTTTTCACCTGAAAAACTGGAGTAATAAGTAGTCATGATATATATAGCCTTGTTAAGATTAAATGATAGCATGAAGCCTGGCTCCATGCCTGGCACATAGTAAACATCTAACAAGCACTATTATCCTATTTAGGCATTTGCATGTTTGAGGAAAAAAAAAAAGGTAACATATAATACATGTTTCTTTTGAAGATTTTTGGTGGAAGAGACATTTAACCTGGCTCTTAGGAACATCTCTGGGGAAAAGGCATTCCAGGTAGGGTGAGCCACAAGCCAAGTCCCAGAGGTGGGGCACATAGTGTCCAGGCAGTGGATTAGATTGAAAAGCCAAGTGAGAATCAGATTTTGTCTTTGGGGTCAGAAGTGCAAAGTAACTTTCTAGCCTGGGGAGTAGGATGTCTGCGATGTAATGCAGGCCAACCAAGGCTGCAACTCCACCTTGCCCGGTGAACTGTTCCCTGAGGCACCAGTTCTCACAGCTAAGCCAAACAGCCTCCAAATGAGAACACAACATGCCCTCATCTATGTGGAGGATGTCCTTGGCAGTTTTTTGAACCTTTGGATTAGATTTCTTTCAGCCTCTGATCAAAAGATCTCTCCAGAAAAACACATGGGAATCAACTTTGCATGTCAACTTTAGTGTCCCTGACACCCACCTATAGATTCTAGGCTAAGAATCGAGGGTCTAGGTATGTGCTAAGATTTCTTCAACACTATGACTCCGGTGCACCTGGTGGGCCCAGGTGATCCAGATGCTGTCACACCCATACACAACCCCAACCGCTGTCTGCAGACATGTTGTGAAGGAAGGCTCACATCACTTAAGTACAATTGGCCTGAGCCAAATCATCCTGCCAGCAGGAACCTAACCTGTCTCCAGATCCTCAAAACCTGGGTCCAGCCCCAACCAGCCCCAGGTCATGTTAGAATTGTACTCACTGGGACTCAGAAACATGGACTTAAGGCCCTCTCGTCTGGTCCTTCATTAACCCAAAGAACATGTGCTGTTTAACCAACTGGCCATTTTCCCCAACCCAGTTTTTCCATCCCTAACTATTTCAAAGGACACAGGATCTCCACCCTATCTTGATGGCAAATGGGGCCATTTTCTTGCCTATTTTAATGTTTATAGTCAGTGCCCAATAAGATTCATTCAACTCAACATATACTTATTGAGGATCCCCTCTAGGCTAGTAATCATGCTAGTGATCAGATGTAAGTTAACAAAAACATATCCTGTTCTCCTGGAGTCTACAATCTTGGCATTAAGAGAAAAAAAAATCAACAATCAGCTCTTTGAACATTATTCTGAACTCACCTCTGTGCCTTACAAATAAAACAGTATGATGCTCAAGTGCTTGATCTGCTGAACCCCAAAATACATGTTAATCACTCACAGCTTTCAGAACATCAGAGGCTTCAGACCCAGACCTCTCTCAACTCCTAACATTTAAAAGCAGGTGGAGCCTATCGATAAATGGGGTTGTTATGTGCCTCCTTACAACAGGCCCCCCTTTCAGGAAGTTACTAAGTTCTTGAATGCTAGCCCTGGGTTGTTTTACATGTTCTCATTTAGCAACCCGATGAGGTAGGTTCTCCCTTTTGACAAGAAGGCTCAGTTGTCACCTGCTGGAGATCACCTTATGCCAGGTCAGTGATAATTCAACATCCCCACACAGGCTGAAATAAAGAGTGCTGAGAACTGCTTGACCTATCAGATGGTCAGAAAGTAGTCCTGCAGGATAGCTATCAAAATAACCCCAACAGGTAATGGTGGAACATACTTTTCTGAAGACAATCATATCAAACCTATACAGCATCAAACAACTGCTAGCACCTCATACCACTTCCTAGGTCTACTGGATGTTTTGTAATCAGGCCTGCAATCTGGCAGCCTTTGGCCCACATGACTAGAAGACAAGGTAGCTGCTATTCTTTTATGTAAGGCTCTGAACTGCCCCATCCAATCCACTTCCATACCCGGCAAATACAGCAGACTAGCTGTACAGTAGCTGGATTCTCTCCCAAGCCTCTTTTCTCCTTGGCCAGACTGTCAGTCCTACCAAAAATAAAGAGGATAACCCATACTGTCTATTACGGAATACCAGCCACATGTAGTTATTAAAAGTGGCTAGTCCCAATTAAATTGTGCTTTAAGTATAAATTAATGTGTAACATACATGATTTCAGACTTATTACAAAGTAAAATTCCATTCATTTTGTATCAATTACATGTTCAAATTTTAACATTCTGAACACAAAATGTTAAGAAAAATAATCAATCCCTATCTCTTTACTTGTCTCAATGTGGTTACTAGAAAGTTTAATTACACGTGTAGCTCTTGTTATAATCTACCCTGAACAGTACTGTGCTCTGAGAAGTAGGGTGGAGGCCTGGTCTATCTCACAGGAGCCTTCCTGCCCTTTTTGGTGGCTGAGCTGTTTATAAACATTTCCCAGGTAAAGTGGTCTAGCAAACTTATTCACCCCAACCCCAGGAACACATGTGTGACAGGTTTACAGTACAACTACAATTTTAAAACGATGTTTCATTTTTTAAAATGCCACTTTACAAACACACATTGCTAAAAATCTTACTGACATGCCATCCAAATTTACTTTGAGGTCTTAGTGAGCTGAGGGCTCTAGCTGTCTTCCTCCTGCCTGCTTCCTTACAAGCACTTACATAGTTAACTAACCATGTATTTTCAGGGCAGTTAACAGTGCATGGAGTGAGTACTGTATCAAGCTAAAAACAAGAAAAAAGGCACCACTCTTTCCAGGGTTGACATAAGACCCCAGAAAGGGACAGCTTCACCACTTGGACCCCAACCCAGACTCAGCTATCCAGGGCCAGACACCCTCCTGTGCTGAGCCATGAGGGTGACGGTGGAGTAATCACAAACCAAGACTTTCTTGTTCACTTCAGGGAAACAGCATTCACCAATTAATACAAAGGCTGCACACTGCTGCGGGAGCTCTTGCTACTCTGCTGTCACGTTCAAAACGACCGAGTGAAGCACCAGAGTCCACTGAGGCATTTTATTTGCACATATGTATTACATCCCTAGAAAAAGAATCCCAGGATTTTCCCTCCTGTGTGTTTTCGTCTTGCTTCTTCATGGTCCATGATGCCCGCTGAGGTTGTCAGTACAATGAAACTATGGAGAGTTAAAAAAAAAAAAAAATGCTGGTGAGTTTTTCCTAAATAGTTCAACACAAAGCCAATTTCTGGTACAGAAAAGCAGCAACATTCATCAGTGCTTAAGATACTTTCCCCTAACAGACAACAGACTAACAGTGCCTACACAAGCTGGCACGACTCCTGGAACCAAAAGTCTCAAAACCAGAGACCTCAGCCACACACACTCACAGCTCTGCCCTAGATTAACAAAGAGAAACAATGCTATTAAGTTTAACTAACAACAAAAACTGCACTCATCTTCAAAATGTCACTTTCTGCTTTCAGGTAAGGAGACATGGAGTTTCAAACATCCAAGTACTGCTACGAATTGGATGGAATTGTTTCTGCCACTTACCATATGTAAGACCACAGGGAAACTACTGTACAGAGTCACTTGGACAATGGGAGTCCCACCTGGCCTATCTCCTGGGTCACTATGGGAATCAAGGCACACAATATATGCCAACTGGGAGGAATTAAAATTAGGATCATAATTACAGTTAGAAATGACTTGCTCCTAACACTGCACCTGCTACCCAGTAACCATAAAGTGGGAGTAAATCCAACTATAGCACCAAACAGGATTGCAGGGCTTAAGTTTCTAACCACAAATAAAGTGCTGTCAGACCCTAAAGTGCTTTACCAGAATTAAATTGGTTGATAATAGAACTTATGAGAAAACTATCACTACTGTTATACATGAAGATATCAAGGCTATCATTTGCCCAAGGATTCATACCTTTAAAGTAGGAAAACAAGGATTTGAACTCGGCCTCTTACCAAAGATGAACATTTTCAAATTGAGTTTCCCCAGAGGCCTACAGTTCAGAAGTGATTCGGCCATAGGAGAGGAATCACATCACACATAAACGTGAAGTACATGCACTGAACCAAAAGAGCAGACATTAAAGGGGACACAAATCTGCTCTCTCAACCTCAGCTCTCATATGCCTCTCAGAATCTGAATCCTAACACTAGCATGTGAACTGACAACAGCTAAATCCTTGAGTCAAGCAGGTTGAGAGTGAACACAATTCCTACTGCTGTAACAAAACAAAACTCAGGTTGTCAAATTGCATCACAGCAATCTTTAGCATTAACTTATTCTAAATGAGAAAAATCAACTTACCCAAACTGACGGGATGGAAGCAGGTTGTTCTGCCATTTTTCTAGATCTTTGAGTTGTACATCAAATCTGGGGCTGATTACTCCACACTGTAAAAGCATAACATAGATGTTCACTCTTCATCAATAACAGAAAGACTAACACAAAACAATATTTACTTCCTTAACAGCCATACAAAAAGTCATACAAACCAACCAACATTTAATGTACAGTACTTGATATAAATGCCATTTGAAATATACTAAATTATGAAATGCAACCCAGGGAGAAAAAGCAAAGTATAGAGAAAGTCAAAAAACGCAGGACATATGTCAGCGTCAGGTCATCAATGTGCACACCGCCCTCCCCATGGGCTAGACAGCTATCCCATAACAAAGTCTTAGACAAAATTGCAGTCAAAACTTTTTAGATAGTGAGGCTAATATGGATAGGTAGGGTCTCAAATCCTTCACCTATAAACTGAATATGCAAAATTTCAGAATTTCTAAGAAACAAGCTCCACAGGCACTAAGCTAAAATCTAAGAACAGTGTCCACACCAATAAATTACCGCTAAATACTTTCAAGGCTTACTACCCTCTACAACCCCTGGCAAAGTTTTCCAAACTCATCCAACAAAATGGATGGGAAGGAGAAAGAGCAGAGTTCTTAACGTTATCCCACTTGTTTGCTACTGAGACACAGCAACTGTCCTCTCCCAGTGAGAGCTCTCCAAGAGCCAAAGCACAATACTTCAATCGCTCAATCATATACAAATCCTAAAACACAATACATGTTCAAACATCTACTAACAAGCTACATAATTTACCTGTGAGTTCATACAGGGTGTCTGACTTAATCAGCTGGCTTTGGAAAATGAAAGTCGGGAAGATCAAAAGTCTCTTTAATTAGAAGTCAATATGACACCCCGCTCACAACAGTGCTTATAAATCACCAGCACACCTAAAAATATCTAGGCAGATAGGCTCCCACTATTTACACACAAGAAATGATCATGTGAGAACATTCAGGATTAGGACCATCAAAGTGTAAACTCCAGATGACTAAGAAAGCAGGTAGACAGTTGTATACACACCTATACAAGACAATCATTAAAAAAATTCCAAGATGCTTAACAGTAAACTAAAGAGATTACAAGATTAGAATTCATTCAAGTTTTGTAGCTACACATCCCTAGGTAGAGGTTTAAAACTGAAAATGGGCCTCTTAGGCCCAACTGCCCTGCGCTAGAAAGCGTACCTACTCAGGCACTACTTCCTATTAGCTATAATGTGACTTGATTCCATCCCACACTGGATGGAAAAAATACAGGAATAGGGAAAACCAGTTCTCCAAGCAACCTAAAATGAAAGACCTTTCTGAGGTCTCCATTCCACAGCATCCAGGTTTTTTATTCCAGCAGAAAAATGGGTCTCATTCAAACAAAATTAAACCAGCACACCTTTCCCAAACCAGATAAATCTTAACAGTCTTTAAATACTACCTTTCCCCCCAGGCCCACATTTCCACAGTAAGGGTACCTCTTGCACAAAAGAAACAGGCAAAAATGAGGAAGACTGAAACTCAAGAGAAGCTGAAAACTGAAGTCTGTTTTGCCCAAAGTCAGACAGTTAAGTGGCAGGGGCCTGGATTTCAACTACCTCTTAGCCAGAACTTTTCAAACCATTATACCACAGAACAAGAATGCCACAAATGAGGTCCAATAGGGAAATGCTCTATTTTGTATCTCAAACCATTATGTACAGTGAATGTTCAAGAATTTGTTATGCAGCCCTTCTCCAACTAAAAGAAGTTGGCTTTCTTTTTTCTTTTTTTAGTTTTACATAGTTTCTGCAGGACAGTTTTAAGATGTGCTATAAAACTGTCTCCCACTGGTTACCAAGTAGCTGACACACCTTGAGCAGAGCTCAGATCTCAGCTTCCTAACTGCCAAAATTAGGAAAAAGCAATGACACACCTTCTTATACTTCAAGAGCTCTAAATCTTTCTTTGGGGCAGTGATCTAAAGGTTGTAACTAGAAAACAAAACATACTCAAAGTTACCCTAGAAAATCCTTCTTCAAATCCTTCATAAAAAGTTCACCGCAGTAGTTTTCATCTAACACCACTCAGTATCTAGCCACATATGAACCGAGTTCACAGGGAGCAACTTTGTAAAAGAAATTGTTGGACAAGGAAATAACCCTACCAATCAATCTGACTCAATTTCTGGGCCTGCTCCCCCTCCCCATCTGTGCTGGACCACAGGATCTCAGACTCCCTGAAAATCTGAAAGCTACAAACATGAACAGAGATAGCAGGGTGGCAGCTCAGGGACCCTGACTTAGCTCCAGACACCCGCTTCCAAAATACCTGCAATCAGTTAAACCATAGCCAAATGGCTCAAACAGACCCACTAGGTTACACTGACAACTCAAACTGACAGGGAACACAGACCTCAGAGACATATACAGCTTATGCCAGGAAGAAGAGAAGTATTAACATTCTTAGAGAATCCTATTCCGTTCAAAAACCCAAGAAAGGACAAAAGTTGTTTATATTGAAAGGATTAGTGTGACTTTGGCCACCCAAGTTCAAGCCAGTGAGGCAAGCAGTAAACCACCCAAGATTCAAATACCAAGACCACCAGCTTCACCTCAACCCTCCTGTATAGCCCTTCAAACAGCTCATACTCCACAAACACCAGGTCAACTAACAATTCCAGAACATGTGCAACCCTGGAGAACAAATGAAGTAAAGTGGGATATAAGATTTAATGATTTTAATCACTGCCTAATGTAAGTCTTCACCTAACTAGGTAAAATAAGCACACCACACCACTATTGTTTTACAAGAGCAATATCAACACCATGTAAGATCATTCTTAAATGTGGAAAATAATCAATTCTTACCTTATTCAACCTGCCGGTAAGGTTTACAACAATTTTCCCAGCTCTGTGGTCATCAATAATTTCAAATTCGCCAATGTAGCCTACAGAACATAACTGATTGTATTAACTGGCAGATATCAATTTGACAGACCTGAATATTTATGCTCTTCTAGTATTCCTGCTGTTTGCCTACTGGATTCCTTTCCCTCATCTATTTCTCTAAGCAGTTTAGGAAAAGACAGTTGCTCTGTATCAGAACCAATTTTTACAGCCTAATAAAAAATACTTAATATTCAGGGGGCAGCACCCAAAACCCACCCTGCAATTCTTGAAAGTGGATTATTTCCCCCTTGCTCCTTCATAGCTCCCCACCTTGTGGACCAGACATGCAACAATCCTTTCCATCCCAAAGCTCCTAGAAGAGTTCAGGAGCGCTTTCAATGATATACAGCTGAAAGACCACTGTAAATCCCAAACACCAAGCAGAGCAAGCCACAAACTTCGTTCCTCCTTTTAACAGTCCTAACCTACTCAACGCTTCTTCAACAGCATCATCTTTCCACACCATCCTGTCCACAGCACAGGTCAACTGCACACAATCCCCAGGTACTGGCAACAGCGGGCTCCCCCCACCCCACCCCCGCCCCCGTCCCAGTCCACAATTTCTACAGGATCGGTTCCTTACATATCTTTGTACAGCAAAACATAAAACACAGCAGCAACACTTACCATGCTTCATCATCACAGTTAGAAACCGGACGATGACTTTGGAGCACGGCCTGATAAGAACCTGGCGTTTGCCTCTCTTTTCAGCATTGTTGATACTCTTGAGAGCATCAGCCAGGACATTCATGCGCACCATTATGGCTGTTCAGGGAAGACAAGAGTTTTACCATCACCGCATCAACAGGGACCCAATCATTCCACATCCTCTTTCTTCTGTCTCTATCATGAGGAAGTTTCCCTATCTCTAAGCAGGCTGGCTTCCCAGTATCCCCAGCGTAATATGTCAGCTAACAAAACGAAATTATCATTATGGTCGGTCAGTTCTTCAGACAGGAAGCTAAGAGTCACCGACAACGTTTTCCTAACTCTGAAATCCAGCAGCACCTGTACTATTAACACTAATACTTTAACACTGTCCTTTAAATCAACTAACTCAACGTCAACCTTGTCCCATAAATATTAAAAATAGAACGTCTTTGTGACATCTAAAACTGCATCCAACAGCAAGCATATCACAAAGGCAAATAGAAACATTTTGCATGCACAAGAATGGACCCTAGCCCAAAGGGCACGAACTGCAAGAGTTCTGGAAAGTTGTTGAAGCTAAGGACGGAGACCAAATCATGCTTCAAGTATCACCAGCAGGGATCCAACCTGCTTCCTCAAGCTCAGCAAAGTGCCTGAGGGGAAACCCTAAAGCAATGAAAATCCAGGTTAGTTCCCACCCAACTGCCACCCCAGACAGTACTCCCTTGCTCCGCGTCCCCAGCCGCCCAAGCTCCCAGCGCGCCCGCAGAAATGCACGGCCCACGATGGCCACGGTCCCCAAGGCTTCCCGCCGCCCGGAGCCAAGGCGCTGCCTCACCCACTACGAGAAGATCCTGGCGCCGCCGACCGAGCCGGGGACTACCACCTTTCTGGGCGGTCGAAAGCTCCGGTTCCCGCCAGCGCTGTGGCCTGTGCCTTGTAAGCCAGCTCCCCATGGTACTGAGCGTGGGGCGACCCAACATGACTCTCCCCTACGCCTGCCCAGACCCCTTCAAGGCCAGTATCCCCAGCCCAGACAAGCCCCGGCATCCTCGCAGAGCACAGAAGTCGAGTCTGAGACAGCAGGATGGTGCTGATAACTGACGGATGATGCTGGATGGCTCACAGAGGAGTACTCACCGGCACGGAAAGATGGCGGAAAGAGGACGGGAGGGGCAAGCCCACGGAGTTATGGGAAAAGGGAAGGCTATCGCGAGATTTTCAAAGTGCCTCTGGGAGGAAGGGAAAGGTTAGTGGAAGAAGATGGGTGTAGGGCGGAGCCTCTTCAGGGGTGGGCAATAGAGAGTCGATAGAATCGATCTTCCCAGGTGAAGCCTTGGGAAGAGTATAGAAGGCGTTAGTCGGAGGTTCCATTACCTTTTAGCACTTTAATCTGTAAAAATGAAAAACTTGACAAGATATTTGCTAATTTTTATTGCACTAACTGTTCACCATTTAAAGTAGATTTTGATATTGCGTATGTATAGTGTCCCTGGAACGAACTACAGAAATCGGTAATTGCTCTCTGGGGAGGGCACTAGGAACTGGGATAGAAAAGACTTGCTTTTCTCCCTATACAATTTTGTTTTGTTGTTTGAAAGGTATATACATTGTATCTTCAAACCAATCAAAAATATTTTTTGACTCTCCCTACATCTTAGAAATTATTTACCAGGGCTCCAGACGTTTCTTTCGAGTTCTGGGGAACACAGTCTGGAAGAAAGCCACAAATGTTTTGAAATAAACACTCAGGATTCTGATCCAGTGGCTTTTTCCTGCTCTTTTGCACCCGGACAAGCAACAGTTTGTATGTCTTATTCTCTGTGACTTTCCCCAAATGTAAACCAATCCCTGCCTCTTTAAAATTATTTTGAGAGTCAGATGAGATAACGGTGACAATGGGCTCGCACACCTGTCACGTAGTAGGTGTGCAGTATATTTTGGCAACCGAAAGAGCAGGGAATTGTAACTACTGCTTGAAGCCCAGGCGTCTAATCAGCTGCAAGGGAGTGAATTCTACCTCCTCCTGGAGCTGTGTGACCTTGAAGCCAGTTACCCATAGCCTCATTTCGCTGCTTCCACCCTTACCCCATCCTCCACCATCCTTGTCTTATGGCAGCCAGAAAGACCTTTTTAAAACTGAAATAGTCAAATCATGCACTTTCCAAGGGCTCCTATCAAATACAAATTTCTTACCAGGTTTACAAGGTCCTCCCTGAGGTGCACACCTGCCTCCTTGCACCACACATAAGACCTCATACCCCATCATTCTCCCTGGCTTGCCTTTCCTCAGATACTCCAAGCATACTCCATCCACCTCAGGGCCTTTGCATTTGCTTTCCCCTCTAATTTGAACACTTCTCCCCCAGTTAGCCAGGTAGTTTGTTCCCTGGCTTTCCTCAGCTTGCTCTTCAGTCACACCAACATACAGCCTCCTAGCTGTCCCCTGTCCCCATGGCCTTACCTAATTTTTCTCTATAGCATTTACCACCTGAAAAATTGGAAGCATATTTATTTTCTTTCCACATTAAGTTCCAGGCAAGCAGGGACTTGGGTTTGTCCACCACTGCACTCATAGCTACCAGAGAAAATATCTGGCACATAGTAGGCCTTGGAGATAGATACATAAGATGATAGGTAGATATAAAATAAGTAAATGGCAAATCAATTTCCCCACCTATAAAATGGGGATGATACTACCAATCGCTTGAAGTTGCTGTGAGGATAAATGAAATAATTCATGAGGTTAATACAAAATCTGGCAGAGTAAGTGCTCATCAACATTAACATCATTCGTTAGTATAAAAGCCTCTACCTACCACATCCCATTTCTCAAATAGTGAACCCGAGGAGAGCAAATCTCCCAATTTGGATATCTCAGGGATATAGAATTCTGATTAAATATACATTACAAAAGGACCATTTGCTTTTTAAATGAAAATTTCCTTGAAGAACTGATTCCCCTGTACTTATGTAAAAAAAATGTTTTGTTGACTAAAATGTGGAGTTCACCTTGAGGTCCTTGGCAACAACCACAAGGAGTTAAGTGAATAAACCCACTTTACTTCAAGACTTACCATAAATAGAAAAAGAGCACCGTCCACCATCTCTTTATATACTTCATTCATTCATCCATTCATTGAACATCAAAATATCATGTGCCAGGTTTGAGGGGACAAAAACAAGTCCCTGCCCTGAAGAGGTGCAGATCACAGTAGGGGAGACAGAACTCTAAATAACACAATACACTGGCCAATGTGCCATATAGAAATGCGGGGCTGGCCTGGGATGTTGATAAAGCTCTCAGAGGAAGTGTAATTTGATCTGTGCTGTGAAGGGTACTGCCAACCACTAATTGTAACAGCCACTGTGTTTCTTGCAGATTAATTCTCAAAACAAATGTGATTATATACTGCCCCTGTAAGATCTATACTGTCATCCCCATTTCACAAATGAGAAAACAAAGCTCTATCTTAAAATGACTCAACCTTAAAATTGTTTTAAGTCAAAGGAAAATAAAAGTGGTTACTTGTCTAAACTACTAGATAAGTAGGTGGGGTTTGGATCTAGGTCTACCTTATCCCAAAATGTTTGTGTATGGGCAATAGATACCGTAGGCTTGCAACAGCTTCAAGAATTAGGAGGGCATGGTATAAAAATGAATAGAAATCTCGTAATGGCAGGGTTGGGATTGGGAAATACAGTAGAGGAGAATTGGAGCAGAGGGCCACGTATAAACAAGCCACCTGTTTACAAGTGTGAGATTTACGCTATAGGCAAACTGGACCTGCTGAGAGGGCTTCAAATAGGAATGAGCATGGTCTGAGTTAAACGGCAACCATGTAAACAGTGAACTGACATTAAATCACCTTTCCTAAAAACGTTTCAGCACAACTCCAAATGACGTCCTCTCGACATTTTTGTGAACTCTGGGATGACAGGACCTCCCCTGGAGGTGATGCCAGGGCAAGTATCTAGAGACTTTTGCTGTGGCCAGAGATGGCACAAGTGTAGCCATGATGGCTTCAGAAGAAAGCTAACCAATGAGACTGGCCCAAGATGTAATCACAGGTGTGTGGTAGAAATCCAGCATTACAAAGCATCAGGGGACCACCTATGGTGACTTTGGGTTGAGACTTCCCTTTTCTGGACATTACCAAACCGACTCCCCAGAAGGCTCCAAAGAAGAATCCATACTTTTTTTTTTTTTTTGGCGGGGGTGAAGGGGGGGTCAGTGGTCTCAGAATTTAATCTGATTGAATCTGTTCCCAGGACCCACTAAGTATAGATGGTGAGGCCCAATGATAAAACATATAATTTGAGTTCTAATGTGAAAAAAAAAAAATTTCCATCGGATCCATAAATCCACCCATGTAATATTGTACTGGCTAAGGTAGAGAGGACACAAAAAGGGATTCCAGCATTTATTTTTCCCCTTTTCACAAAACAAAGAAATAATAACAATACAGAATTAAAACCACAAAAGTAGTTAAATTGGTAGACCACGTATATAAGAAAAAAAGATCCAGATAAGACAACAGGCTTATTTACAATGAGAAAACACATGTAAATTAAGGTATCTTGCAGTTTTCATATGAAACATTAAAAAAAAATCAAACATATGCTACATGAGTACCATTGTTTACAGCAATATTGAAGGGGAGAAAACAACACTTATTTAGGGACAGATATACCATACCACAAAGTCCAGGTTTTATAGCATCAGTGCAATAAATTCACAAAACTATATTACAGCTAATTAATTAGAGTTTAAGACCTGTTCCCAAATATGTCACATTTTTGGCCCTTAGAGGTTCATTCCACAGACTTCAACTACTCTAAACTTCTAGCTACTGAGAGGAAGAACAACTCCAAGACACTTTCCAAGAGTTACAAAATCTCTACAGGCTCAGGTCATCCATTATCTCCCAAAGTCTGCTCTCACCAACAGCCCTCGTATTCTTCAGAGAAATATTCAGGGAAAAAGTCAGATGCCTAGGAGGTAGTCACCACCTCCTAGGCCAGATCTATGGTGACCAAAGCAGCCAACATTAACATAAAATGAGAACTGAAATATTAGTAGGATAAGATTATTTTCTCCTGAATCCTGATGGAACACAGTAAGACTTTTGTCCTTGATTAGCTGGTCTTGGAGTAAAAGTCATAGGCACAAGTCTTTACCTCTTATGTACTTTAGTTTTAGACAGCTGAAATCTGAAATTAAAAGTATGCTAAAAATCCTAAATGCAAGCTTTTAGAAACTTGCTATTAAAAAGCTTTTAAGGGCCTACTACCTTGAATGCTAAGTGCAAGGGGACAAGAGTTCTAAGCCTGTCATATTTCCCATTTCAGAGGAAGAATCAGTATTTTCTACAAATTGCTAAGTTTTGCACAAGGGAGAAACCAAGATATCCTAGGGCAAGTAATCAGTTTCATTTTATTCTATAAGGATTCTTCTCCCATGGCATACAAACAGAATGAATGAGGAATGAATCTTCACTGGTTTCTTCATTGGACATGGTAAACTTGGTCTCTGTGTTCATGAAGCCAGTTTTTTAAGCAGACTGTGGAAAGTAGGCAGTAGAACCAGTTTTTTGTAACCACAGACCGCTCGCTACACCTCATATCTAGCAAGCAAAGATCAACTTGAACAATTATCCAACGTTACTGTTAACTGTACTAAAGGGTGAAATTCACCACTATTTTATTTTAAAGGAAGCTGCCTACAAGAATTCAATTAACCCTGGGTAAGAAAAATCAAAACAAGTTGTATTCGTGAGTGAGTTGTCCTTATAAGGCCAACTGATGACAATGCACCCAGATATACTTGACAGGAAATATTATATATTAAAAAAGCCTTGTGTGGCAAGTCTGATTTTCTAGTAACTAAGGGCAGAAGGAATGAGAGCAAAGAGCTACTTCTGTAACACTTTAGTATCCAGATAATAGAAACTGTTCCCAAGGACAATCAATATACACACCATTAATCACACTGAATGAAGATGTTATTCATTTTTCTTTTCTTTTTGCTTAAGAAGCTTGTTCATCTCCCTTTTGGCCATTCCAATGTACTTCGAAATGACTCCATGTTGGTTTAGTCCAGGAAGCATCAGTAAGAAAGTCACTTAAAAATAAACAAACAAAATTAAGGAGGCAGCCATTCACTTCTTAAATGTTACTACATGCTAGAGAAGATGGTTTCCCAGACTATTAGGCATTCTAATGGGAGGAAGAACTATGAAATCCATTACTTCTGTTGATAGTTACCTCTAGAAACTTCAGCTATGTAGCTTCCAACCTCAGATGACACACACTGCTTATTTTTACCTCCTATACATTTCTTTCTACCCTGGTTATGTTCTTTGTCTTAGCTTCCTGCAAGACCATAAGCTCACTGCAAACAAGGACCTGAGTTTTATTAATCCTTTTAGACTCCCAGTTCCTTGTTCACTGCCTTAAACTTGGTAAGCGTGCACGTATTTGTTTAACTAAGTTCCAGTTAGACTTCACTGCCCAGGATGTGCCTTGTGTCCTCAAAGACTTACCTATCAGGTAGGTTAGAAGAAGGTTGTGGACCTGCTGTCCCACCCAAGCAACCGCAGCAAGAGAAATGATCATGGTCATGAAGTACTGGTAATAAAAATAGTAAGAATGTATCAACTCCTAGAAACAGGCTAAGAAGCCTAACTTTAGAAGGATGTTTCAAAGGTTGGCAAATGATTCAGTTTTTATTACCACTTTTCTTTAAAAATACTCAGTATCTATATACTATATAAAACCCATAGAAATATCCATTAGACCTGCTTTATAGAATTTGGATACATACCCTCCTAGAACTACTGTAATTCTATATTTAAGTTAAATAGTTTATAACAGAAATTACACTACTTTTACAATTAATAATGTCACATAGTAACTTCATGTGAAGCTGAATTAAGAAAACAAATGCTTTCTAAGTATGTTTTTTACTTGAGTTCAGTAAGAAAAAGGAAATATCTTACTCCACTAGAATATAAATTAAATGTAAAATATAATTTTAACTTCCAGTGATTCTGTCTAATGCAGTTATGCATTAGGAATGTACTCAAGAGGAATTACACGAATGGATGATATCAAAATATAACTATTCACACAAAAAGGCTATCATTATATTACAATGAAGAAAAACTGACTGAATCTTAACCTTTTGCTTTACTTGATTAAGTCAAAACAAGAAAGTACCATTTTTGGCTTTTCTTCCTTTAGTGTGAAGAGGCGTTTCCACCAGCCCACAGCTCTCCGTCGAGTTTTTACTAGACTGCTGCAAATTTCATGGAATCTTTGCTGCTGTTCAGTGGTCCTAGAAAAATAATTTTCCCCTTAACTATAAGCAAATCTCTATCATAAACAGAAATACACCATCCTCTCATTTTTAAAAACCTATCTTCTAAAGAAAACCTGAATAAAAAATAATGATTCATCATTATCTTACAGACACTTACTAGAGTGTCTTGTACCATTAAGATACCCTAGATTAAGGAGAAAACTGTATTTGAACAATGATTAAAAGAAAAAAAAAAAAGATACCCTAGATGGCACAGGAATAAGTTTCTATGTAAATACACGTGTGAATATGTATGCGTACAAAGTAATGGTGCGAAAGCCACATTTTGTTAATGACAGTAACAAAGGACTCATCTACTATGGGCTGCACGGAAACCAGTATAAATTAATTTCTCTATTGCTCTTATTTTTCAGATTCTAGTGAATCCTGGGTTGTAGCCCACCCAAGTCCCACTATTTTGAGGAAGACATGAAGTTTCTTCAAACAGCTCTATTTGAGGACTTTGCAGTAAGACAGTAACTATCAGCATTCATAACATTAATACCCTCAACTGGGCTTCATACATTTGATGCCAAGGCAGCAGCAACACACAACCCCAATCTAAGTTTAGTCCCACTGAGAAATACTATAATCACAAACCAAACAGCAGTAAAACTACGAGATCCTCCAAGAAAGCCCTTTTCTGCTTATAATTTTTTGGAGGGGTTCTGATAGAAATTGCCATTGTACTATCTTTCTATGTGGCTATAATGGCTGCTACTATAAAGCAGGCCTTGCACTAGGGAGATATTGTCTTCTCTCCTCCAGTTCTCATCCTTGTGAAACTGCAGTGAAAGATACAGTAGGAGGGATTCTGCTGAGCCCTGGAACTTCTTGCAAACAATTTGACCTTCTATGTTGCCTGTAGTCAAGGCTGATTATGGCTATCAACAGTGTTCTTCCTTCCCCATAAGGATCAAACAGTAAAACTGCTGTGTCGATAAGACCAGGCCACATACTGATTACCATGAAACTCAGTGTTTGTTTCTGAAAACATTTCTCCAGATATTATGAATTAGCAGATTAGAATGCCAGCTGGCTAATAAAGTCAAGGTCAGAAGTTGATTGCCTTTGTTAAATTTTCATACTGTGTGATTACAAACTTGCCCCCCAAAAAGCAGCATAATTCATTCCTGCATGTGAAAAATAATTTGATTCAAAGAACATTTTCTAATACCCATTCTGCTATGGGGGAAACATCTTTAAATAAATATAACTAATTATCCCTTAACTTAAGCAAACTCCCCTGAAACATCTGAATTTTTCTCAAAGATCCAAAGGATTACATTTGAAATTCTTCCCTTTAAGAATTAATTTATAATTTGCTATTATCAGGAGAATAAAAAGTTAAAGGCACAAGTAGACTAATCAAATTAAAAGAAACAACTGAGGGAGAATAGCAGCTGGGAGGAAAAAAGTCTATTCTGACCCCCAGTTCTGCTCATTATTTGGATGAAAAGTGAGAAATGCAACACTGTGGAGAAGTTAAAATATTTTAGTATGATCCATAGCC
This sequence comes from Phyllostomus discolor, assembly GCF_004126475.2. Lineage (NCBI taxonomy): Eukaryota > Metazoa > Chordata > Mammalia > Chiroptera > Phyllostomidae > Phyllostomus > Phyllostomus discolor. The sequence goes on along the minus strand of NC_040905.2, from coordinate 99,814,576 downwards.
ACTTAACTATACCTTGGGAACTCAGTAACTAATTCACAGAATAATATAAATGAAATCAACAACCCACTTGTATATACACAACTTGAACCTATTCTGAAGCACTTGTTATGCATTCAACTACCACTGTACTGCCTCAATGATCTCAACCTTAAACTAAGACCAATCTTAAAAATCAAAATTAATTCACAGTACCCAGAACAGTGCTGAACATAAAAGTAGACATTCAATAAATAGTTGCTAAATGAATGGACAAAAATATAGCAGTTACTGTTTTCATAGCCATTCAAGAATAACTTGTAAAATTAATATACTATCTTAAATATTAATGAAAATAAATACAAAATGTAAACCTACTACTTTTATGGAAAGCTCATATGAGTTCTACAATCTTTGATAAAACATTACCTGAAAGGAAACTTCACTTTAATAAAAGGTCTAAAAAGGAAAATAAAGAAAGTTCAAATAAAAGACTATAAAAGACCTATGGAGATATGTAAGTACTGGAAATTCATGATTTACATGTGAAACAGCTAAAATACTCTTCATATAAAAACAGTAACTCTAACCCCTAGGAAGCTGATGGTTAGCTCTCTGTGATAATTACAGGATACTAATCACAGCCAACAGGGTAACTTCTCAAATTAGAATGCCAAATCATTATGCCACCTACCATTTATTAGAGCCAAAAATTCTAGGTGCTAGAATGGGAACAAAGTAGTCAGCCAAGCACAAAAACATAACAAAACAGGAAACACCGGAAAGAACAGATGGATCTAGACCGTAGATAGTCCTGTTAAAATAAAATTAATAAAGGTTACAGAAACATAGCCATTTTTCCTAAGTAAAGATGTTTATTCACTTAGTTCTCTGGTTCTCATAGATGTTACTTGCCCTTTCAATCTAATTTTCTCACAAGTGGTTTTCTGGAAGCTTCATGACATGACCACATCATAGCTGTAATGTAAATAACAAGAGAAAAAATCTCTTTGGGGTCTTCAATACTTTTTAGGATTCTAAAGGGTTCTAAGGCCAAACGGTTTAAGAGTCACTGATTTATTCAACGGCATTATATAACCAAGTTCACATAAGTAGTACAAATTCTGAAAACTAGGCAAACTGCTCTAAGAAAAGGCATTCTTTACAGATTATACTTTACAAAAGACTTAAGACACTTCCATAAATGGAGGCTGTGTATTACTTGAGCCCTTATTAATAAGCACAATCTTAAGTAACTGAATAGCTCACTTACAGAAACACCAAAGAAACCACACCGATGATGGCAGGTGGAAACCAGGGTCTTTCCCATCGGAGGATTTTATCAGCCATCAGCATCACCTCTCCCCATCCTTGCAGCTGCTCTTCCAGACTTGCAGTCTCTGCAGCCTATATATGACCAACATTTAAAACCATCATTTACTACTGTCAACATTTCTATGGTTCTTAGAGAGTTAAAATTCTTCTAAGGCACCAAGTATATAAAATAGCTGTTAACCAAATCACTATTTTAAACATTAGTTTCTAAAAACTACAATTTTGGTACCAATGTCAGAAATCAATGCCGAAAAAAAAAACTATTATTTAATGGTCACCTTCCATGCCTAAGAACTGGGACACTCTTTACATAAGATTGGGATAATTAAAACCCATCTTACAATTAAAGAATTGCTAACTAACTTTCCTAAAGTTGTGTACTACCAAGCACAGTACCCAGATCACTTTATATTTGCTCATTTCAGGTGGTTGGAATTGGTCTGTTGTTTTGTCATGTCATTGATTTAAACCCCTACTTCTAAGTCCATTAGGTAAGCCTCTCCCTGAACAACACTCAATTTCTAAAATAGCTCTTTGTATAATGGAATCATTTAGATGTTGACATCACTTGCACAATTAAGGAAAACCACTTTCATCAAATTATATGAGGCATTTTAAGCTCAATATGAATCTCCTCTACAGTGCTTCTTACACTTATCAGGACATTATTATTAGACCTCAAATTTCTCTGAAAAGCTGACAATTTGACTTCCAGGATGAGCTAATGTAGTATAAACCCTTCAGCCAATTTTGGTGGAGGGAAAAGAAATTGGAACTAAAAAATCCACATGTCCTTATGTCTCAGGAAAACATGCAAATAACAGGGGACAGTGCTATCTGTGCCACAATGATCACCTAGGTGACCTCCGTATTTGACTTTATACCATACTTAAATAGTTAAATAAAAAATTCCTGTGTGAAAAACTATCTGCTTTATTTGCTTATACTTTAATCCTCCCAACAAAATAAAAGGTGTTGTTAGTATCCTCATTTTACAGATGAGGAAACTGAGATACACGGCGGTTAAAGATCTGAATAAAGAAAATCCAAACCAAGAGCCTTGTTCTCCTTAAAGTTACACTGCTGTGCGGGAAAGAATATTTGCGCTCCAGTCCAGGACCTGACATTTCAATAGCTGTGGGAACTCGGGCACCTTCTTTGTGCTCTTAAAAAGATCCTGGCTGGGGCTAACTATGCTCGCTGTAGAGTGGGTGGGGGGCGGGGCGGGGCGTGTGTGTGGCAGGCCATGCATTTCTAAAAACGAATGCACACACATCAAAACTGCCCTGCAAAGTCCCCAAATTCCTTACACCTGGGTATTGGAAAATCGAAAATCAAAAATCAAAAGTTAAATTCTTTGCTCCTTCTATTCACCGTGGTTGTGGTGTGCGACCTGCCTTTTCCTGCGGAAAGGCAATGGAGAAAATGAACGGATTTTTCTTGCTTTTGCCTAGAGGGTGCTGTGAAATTCATAATGAAGTTAAATTTGTACACCTGTGATACCACCTCATTTCAGTTCCTGAGGACCCCTGCTTATCCTAAAGTCGTCCTGTGACTCCTAGACTTACAAATTCCAGACAAACGCCTGGACCTCCCATTGTCCTTCCAACGGGACCCCACTCCCAGTTCTCTACGGTCAACTCGCTGCCTCTCTGCTATTTTAAGCTGTGCCAGCTCTTACAGAAATCCTCGGCAATCCCCTTTGATCCTCCACACCTGCCCAAGTATGGAGAAAAAGAACGCAGGGCATCCCGGTTAAGATCAAAACGGGGGAAATCCAGATACGAGTGGGGCCTAGGCCCCAAATACTCGAGACAGTCACCCCGCCGTCCTCTGCCTCAGGCTACACCCAAGACTTGCCAGAGTCCCCCTTTTCTCACTTCCTCCTCAACCGGTATTCACGGTGACTGATCACGCGCCCCCCTTGCGCCTTTCCCAGGGAATGTTAGGGGTAGGCACGGCTAGAGACCTCCAAGCAGAAGCTACCCAAGAAGCCCGAGGAGCAGGGATTGTCGCCGGCGCCTCGAAACCGGGAGAGGAGGGCCGGGGACGCCGCAGACGACAGACACGAGGCCGCAGCTCCGCCCGGTGGAGCCCTCAGAAGTACAGAGGCCCCGCTCGGTTCTCTCGCGACGCGGCGCCGGCACTCACCAGCAAGTTGGTGCTACGATTATCTCCCTCTGCCATCATCCCCAAGATGCCGCCTTACTGAGCGTAAGCCAGCCTCCTCAAACGCCCTCCTCAGTGACCAGCACTGTAACTCCAATGCGACGACACGCCCAGCAAACCGCTTATATAGGCCGGCCGCCTTTCCCGACAGCCCCTGCGAAGTCCGTTCGTCATTGGGCATATCGAACCCAAGCTTTAGGGGAGTGGGACCAACCGCTGGCCAGAGCAGGGCTTGAAATCGAGGTCAAAGAAGAGAGAGGCTGCGCTGAGCCGAGGGGGCGGGGACAGAAAATGACCAATCAACGGCCAGGAGATGTGCACGGCCCAGTTTAGGGCTTTGGAAAGCGGTTCAACAGCCGCAGCTCCTCGCTTGGCCGGCTCGCTTGGCCGGGCTTTAGTATCCCCAGGATTGGCCGCCAGGGTGATCTCTTGGATCTTCTGCTGAATCTCAAACCAGCTAAGGGGACTCTGAAATTTGGTTTTCGAAGAAATAAGCCACGCAGTATCAGGGACAGATGGGCATGTTTCCCTAACCTTGCTGTGCTCCTAGGCGGCCCTACCTTCTAATCCCTGCTCTGGCGCCCGGGTCAGCCCAGATTTGACTGCGACTGGTGCCCACTTCCTTACATTTTGAGCTATTTATGTGGATTTTCTGCATTTTTCCCTTCCTACCCATTAGGAAAAAGCCTTAGCTCGATTGCGGGGGTGGGGGCGGGCGGGAGTGGTCTGGGCTTAGTTTGAGAGCTCGTGAAAAATGCACCGAATTATCAAACTGGTTTATACCAGGGTCTTTCTGGGGCACTTGAGTAGCTTCGAGCTCCTTCTCCAGAAGTGCTGGTTTTGACATTAGGGATCATGCTAAAGAAAGATATAAACCCTCTTATGAGCTGTGGGATTATAAGCAATTTAGGATCTAGATGAACTGTGTTGAGGCACTTCTAGGTCTTTTTCTCTCCAGGATTAACAAGTGCTTTGCTTTTCATTATTCAAAACAAAATCATGCCAAATGTTCACCTGTTCAGATGTCTGTTTTAGGAAAACTTACCAAGCTTTTAACTTACAGCTTTTTATCCTTTTATACTCATCTATATTACACCATTGAATTTAAATGTTTTAAAATCATTCCTTAGAGAACTACCAGCTTCTTAAGAGTTCAAACAAGGCATAAAGAAATGAGAGCAAGTATAGCTACAGAACACAGAAAGCCAGGGGTACAGGAGCATTAAGTCAAGAAAGGGTAGTGTTGACAGGAAAGACCTGGTTCTTCTTGCCCATTCATGTAAAGAATTACAGATCAGCACATCTATTTGCCTGCAATTAGGGTTTATTAGTGATCAGTTCTCATGGAAGAGAACGGACCTAGGTAAGGTGGGGGACAGACGGGGTTAAAAGCATTAGGTTCAGGGCACAGCAGGGCAGAGAAAGTAAGGGCAGCCGGCCAGGGTGGCAAGCTCCCAAGGGGGCCTGAGGCAGAGCAGCCAGAGAGCCAAGAGTCCTTTGTTCTGAGGACTTACATAGTTGGTAAAATAGTTACATATTAATTGACAGGTTAATGTGGTGTCAGCTTCCCCAGGGAGGGGAGGGTAAATGTGGTGTTACCTTTCAGGGGGAGGGAAGGGACCTGACTACCAAATTAGGCATGTATGTGGGGGTCTGTTAGCCCAGATCCTTCTTACTTCAGACTCTATTTGTTCATCTTGCAAAATAGATACATGACAGGAGGCAGTTAAAGTTGGGGTAGTTACCCAAAGGTTTTTATGAGCTCTTTCTCTAAGCACTAGGGACTCCCTCGTAAAACAGATAGTGACTAGAGGCAGGCAATTTACCAAAGTTGTTTTATGAGCTTCTTTGGCACCGTGGACCCTCTTTCCCCCTTTCAGGCCTTGGGATGAATACAGTTTCATAGGCTTTCCTTCCCAGATAGTGGAAACAATACATAGAATTTCAAGGACTTCCCTCCTTGTGTGCTAACGTGTTTCTTGTGATGGTGGAACACCTGGCAATATTATCACACCAGGCTCAGGACTGTTAGTGGGTGAGACAGGACTCCCTCCTCCTCCCTGCCTTGGTTTGCTCTTCATTTTACCTAAGTGCCAAAAGGCATTCCTGGCAACCAGGAAGATAGATGCTGGCCAGTGATAGCAGCACAGTCTGAGTTCGTCCTGTTATCTCCTTGCCTCAGAAAGATCTTTGAAAAATAAAACATCTGGATCACATATAAACACTTGAAGTGGGGGTAAAGCCTTTGCAAGGGAAAGGGACCTTCAATGAAGTACTCACTCTGGGTGGAAAACAGGTTATGCAGGTAAGACGCAGCAAGCTGATCTAGAGACCCCATTTTGGGAGATTTTAAAGCTATGAAGTTTGAGGGCCGGGCCCTTCCCTATCTCTTCAAAACAAAAGCATCCCAATCAACAGCTACATAATTAGTGAATATACTGAGCACTGACTGCAAAATTTTGCTATTGACACAGTAATACCATCCACTTTCAATTAAGAGGCCAGAGTTATTAGGCTTTTAAAAGTGGCCTTTCTAAAAAAAAAAAAAAACCCTGACATTTCTACTTTGGGAAGTACTCCTAGTTTTCACCCAAGTTCCCCTATATACAACTTAAGAAGGAAGACTTTTGAACACCGACTTGTGAAATTGAGGTAGGTGAAAAAAATGGAAGCAGCTCAAGCAGCAGGTTCTCCAAAGAGTACTTTTAAGAAAGGTGTTCCCAGAGCTACTTCAACTTCACAGCCCAGGGGCACTGCTACAAGGTTTCTAATGATACTTTTTAATTGGCCTACCTTAAAAAAAGAAAACCTACCCTTAGTGTAGCTTTGAGCTTTGTTTTTGTGCTATAAAAACAGGGTGTGATGTTTCCTACTGTGCCAGATGACAGCAACAAATGCAATCTGACTTTCACACAGTAAAGCAAACCGGGTATTTAAATTTTTCCTCAGGCTTTTATACCCCGGGAAATGTACATGTGAATAATGTTCTACAGTTTTAAATATTAAGCATAATTTTATGTTAACTCTCACTGAAGTAAAATTTCTACTGCTGTTCAAAAATACTTTAGAACTTTGAAGGTAGAAAAAAATTATTTTAAGCATTTTTGGAGGTATTGATGCTTAAAAAAAAAGCTACCCATATTGCAAAATTATATCTTCTGACAACTACTTCAACCAATAAATTCAGAGCTTAAATGCTATGTCTTTTAAGACTTTATTTTTTTGAAAAACAGGTATTTCATACAATCTTTGCCATGTTAATGCAAATATGCACAAAGTAGGCATGTATTTTTGTTTTCCAAACAATGCATTATGAACATTTTCAGGAAGCTGGTGTGATTTATTCAACTTTTAATCTTAAATACAATCACAAAATTATATCCATCAGAAGGCATTACAACCTTTTGTACAGAGAAGCCACTTTAATTTATACAATGTTTACTAGGACAAGGAAGATTCAATTCAACTCAATTTGCTCTTATAATAAGGGTAAAGTAAATTAACAAATGAAGTATGATGTGGCTACTGACATTACAGGTGGAAATAAGGGAAATTTAAAACAGAAAAGTAACTGACACAAGAACTTTAAATAGGAGCTGAAAGTGAGACTGTCAGGAAAAAAGTAAAAAATATCAGCCTGTTTTGAAAGAAAAAAACATTCTACAAGTCTGCATTTCAGAACATGCAATTCCTTAAGTTTACCATCTTCAAAAGTTAAGCTAATTGTATGACATTTTTACATTAGCACAACCAACACCTTTTCCCTAATAAGCCCAGTCAAATCCCGTAAAAAGCAAAAGACTCTAAGCAGTTCACGTTGTACAACTTAACCCTTGGACCTATAAAGCTGCTCTAGGAGTCCACTTGCCCATTTGTAAAGAAGGGGTAGTGATATTGTTACCTAGGCCTAAAAAGTAGGAAAAGTGCACAAACCCTTAGGGGTTGTAATACAGTGACTGTCCCCTTCCCCAATGTTTGGAAAATTTTGTAATGCTAGTTTTTCCCCATAGGAGAAATCTTTCTAATACAACCCAAATACTGGAAACAACTACATTCTTCAAGTGATCCTTACACTAGTATCTTCTACCTCCTTGATTTGGGGCGGGAGGGGAGTTCTAGCTTTAAATTACTGGCATTTTACAAGCTCGAGAACTGAAGGTGATTATTTTCATATTTACCTAATTTTATGTAAAAAAAGTTATTTAATGTGCTAACAATAAAGCATTCACTGATTTTTGATGTAAATGAATAAGGACCAACAGGCTAACTGCAGGTGTTTTCTTTAATATGAAAGGAATCGGAAGAAAAGAAGAACCAGCTCCTTACTGCCAAAACAAGCCCAGAATAATTACAAATATGTGGAGGAAAATAGGCCAGGAAGACTTTTCAGTTTAAAGTACTGCCTATAATACCTCAGACTTAAAAGAACCTAAGATTGCACATCAACTCTAATATTTGGCTGTACTTGCATTGCCCTGCGTGGTATTTTTTTTTAATGGCTCTTTCCTTAAATTTCACACATCAGAACCACAAAATGCAAAAAAAAAAAAAAAAAAGACCCACACACACAAAAAAACCACACACAAAACCAAAAACCCAAACATTGGACAATATTTTAAAACTACACACTAAGCTTAGTTAATAGAGGCAAGTGTTAAGGGCAGAAATGATGGAAGTTTTTCTTTAACCCTCACCCTGAACCTGAGGTTTGGGCTCTTAAAAAACAATTTAGGGAAGCAGATCAAGAGCTTGATTACCAGTTCTCAAAGAAATCTTACATATCTCAAAAACTGACCACAAGTGTCAGACACAAAAGAACCTGAATAATCATCTAGCAAACTATGTAAGAACTCATAAGCAGAAATAAAGAATGTTAAGACATAGCAAAGAAATACAGACAGAGCCATAAACCATTAAGATCCACAGCTCTGCAGAGAAATCAACTAATATTCAGGCATTTCTAGAAAATTAAAGGCAATAAAACATTTAAGATAAACTTCAATTTCCAAGGGTACATTGAATTAGAAGTTGCATTAGCCTGTACCCTCTGAATCTTAGAGAAAGAGGGAGGAGAGCCAATCCCTGGTTTTCCACAGGTATTTTGTATCATTAAAAATGTATGACTTCAGAGGCCCTGGCTCCGTGACTCAGTTGGTTGGAGCACTGTCCCAATACATCAAGTCTGCAGGTTTGATCCCGTGGTCAGGGCACATTTGAGAACCAACCAGTGAGTGCATAAATGGGTGAAGCAGATCTATGTTTCTTACTCTAATTAAATAAAAAAATTTAAGTGTATGACTTCATAACCACATTCTAAACTTTACATTATTTTAAAAGATAATCCCCAAAATACAGCCCTGACTTCTCAATCTGCTTTATCACCAGGACTTTTTACCCTTGATTAACTCTGTTGAGTTCTCTTACAACAACAGTTTAAAATGGCAAGGCTACTTGCAGATGACCAGGATGCAGTCAAGAGCAGCTTTCTAAAGAGCAGTTTTGATGCCATCAGTTATTCGTATCTGCCCCACCACCAAACGTGTATGTGCCACACTATTCTGAGGGACTATTTTAAAATAAAAGTGAGGAATAATTTACCAGATGCATATGTTTTTGATATAAAGCTATTTTGGTTTTGCTTGGATAAGGTGCCAGGTCCCTCTGATGCCTGAAATTCACAGGCAGTAAAATTCACCTATTCCATTTATTCTCTTTACCAAAGAGGAAGCAATTTCGGAATACTACTTATAGGGACAAACTAGTATGAACTGGTTTTTATTTTGATGCAGGTTTTTCCTTGTGGCAATGTTGCTGAAAACACTTTAATCTTGAGGAGCAGAGGTAATCAAGTGATGAATGCAATAGCTCCCACAGCCTCTAGGAAATACAGCAGCTTGCAAAACACAATATGGCATTATTATTCCAGATAGGTTGTTCTGATTGTGAAAATAAGGTTCAAAATGAATGAGTAAAATTTAATGCACTAGGTTCTTTCCCTTGCTATTAAACACACACAGGTATTAAAAAATATACCACTTTCTTGCAATATCTGTCAAAGTATTTAAAAAGCACTGATACTGAAATGCATTCTTTGATGGGTACTTAAAGATTACAGATCAATGTGGCAATAAGAATACAGAAAAGGTGAGAGCTATGTGGAATTTCTCCTTAATACCCTTCAAGTTTGTGAAGATTGGCAACTAGAAATTGATCACCGTCCTAATCTCTAAGATGCAGGAAAAATGGTCTCAATCAAGATTTTAATTGTAGTCTACTTTGTGTTAGTAAGTGATTTGGAGAATCCTAATCTGGATTTTATTTTGGATCAACAATTAAGTTTACACAGTCAGTACAGAAATGCAATGCTAAAATTTAAGGAAAACTTGATCATGAAATCACTCTAATGTATTACTAAATAGCAAACTATTAAAATTATGTAAAAAGAAAAGTACTTTCACAGACTAATTGAACTTAATATTGGTGGTTCTTACTTTTGCTGCTGTTTCATGTACATATCCTAAAATGCCAGGTAAACTAAAGCACTTCTAATTTACACCTTGTAAATTAAAAGTATCGAATGAGAAAACTGAATTAAAAAAACATTTCACTCTACCTCCAAGAACACATCACTTTATTTTTAATCTGTCATCAACAATGTAAAACTCTTAATAGGTACTCTATTCTGTTTTTTAAAAAGGTAAAAAGATTACATTGGATTAGCTACTTTTATGAAAGAAACTACAGCAATCACAGAAGAGGGGAAATTTGAATGACCTCCCAAAAATGCACACTATAAGCAAAGGGGAGTGTACATGAAATCAAATGTGTTAGATTCATTACTTTCGAATGCACAGTGACAATTCTGGAAACTGTACATGATAGAATCACAGAAATGACTTAACCAGAATTACATTTTGTATGTGATCATCAGGCCTTCAAACAATCCTTGAATTTTCCATGTTATCAGTAGTTTTGGAGAAATTTGTTTATCACTCCAATTATGTTATGTAACAGCATCGAGACAGAAGTATATGAAATATAAGGATTGAACTAAAAGTGAATTTGAAAGATGGCTAATCTACATCAGGTAAAGGGGGAAGGGTAGAGGTGGCAGGGTCTAGGGAGAAGGATGAGTGGGGGTTTTTTTTCCCTTTATTTCAGAAGTAAGTTCTTCCCATGTAGTGTATCTGTTACATAGCTCTCCATTTTCAGTCCATTTCTGAAATTCATATCACATAGCCTTTTTGTACTTACTGGTCAACCCAACCAGCACTGTTGCCAGGCAACAAGTGTTACACGAGAATCTGAATGCATCAAATCTTCCTTGGCTGTGATTTCTTCGCGGCCCCAGTTTTCTCTGTTTCTGAGCGGGGTTTGTTTTTTCCTGGATTGTACACACAGGGTCAGGTGGAATGGAGTTCCAAATCACTCTGTGCTCCGCGACATCCCGATTTCTTTCTGCAGCTAACCTCCTGACATGTTTGCAGCTGTTCTGAGGCAGAAAGACAATCTCCGTGTTCAGGCGGTGAGCTTTCTTTCTTTCACCCTTGACCCTGGGGTTGCAGGCCATGGTGTAGGGCGTATCCCTGAGTGCAGCTGCCCTGCAGGATTCACTTCCTAGCGCACCGAGATTTCCTAGGTTTCCTCAGAGTAAGCCCCCAGTTGCATCACCACCGACTGTGGTGTGGCTTTGGATGCCTGAGGCTGAGTTGATTCTGGTGGATGTCTGACCTCGCTTAACCAGACTCATCTACTGTCTTGCCATTCACACCCAGGCTGTCCAACCTTCATATAGCTGAGCCAAGTTATCTAGATTAGTTGCTTCCTTAATGACATAGTCAACCTGTGAAAATAGGCAGTATAGTATTTACATTTAAAACTTGACATAGTTCATATATGAGGAATACAAATCATTTAAGAATAAGTTTATAATCACCCAAATTAATTACTCAAAAGAAGTATAGTTGCTGTGGTAGAAAAGTTAAGTAAGCTGAGCTTCCCTCCTAATTGCACAGCTTACAAGATGGACTTCTGGAAGGCCACAAGCCCTCTGAGCCTCACAGATCCTTAGATGAAGAGAGAGCCCCACTGACCCCACAGCTGCTCTTGGGGTTAGCATTTACAGTCACTGAGTAAATGCTTAGGCGGTGTATAAAGAAAAGTACCTAGCAGATTCTGGAACACAGGTAGGTGCTCAACAAATGTCCACTGATTCTGACTTAGCTAAACTGCCTTTTATTGTAAGAAATATGATCATCTCTCTAAATCCAGAGCACCCATCAGGGTCCATTATATAGCAAATGTGCATGATATGGCTAAATTATAACCTATACTAAAAATTGTGTGCAAAGAACTCTATCCTTAACCCCACTCCTGTGCCCCTTAACTTAGTTCCACATAAAATGAAATAATGATCAGAATAAAAAGTACAACAGCCAAGCCTCCTTTAAATAGATGAACAAAGACCAGACTGGGTGGCCCAAATGGTTGGCGCACTGTCCCATACATCAAAAGGTTGTGGGTTCAATCCCTGGTCAGGGCGCATATGGGAAACAGCTGGTCAATATTTCTCTTCTCTCTAGCCCCCCTCCGCCCCTCCCTCCCTTCCTCTCCCTCTTTTTAAAATCAATAATAAAAATACCCACGGGTGAGGATTTAAAAACAACAATAATAATAGTGGATAGTCATGAAAGCATACAACCCAATAACCTATGAGAAAGTTTCTGAAGTAAAGATACTGACTGAAAACACTGTTCAAGATTTTGACAAAGGTGACAAACTGTTTCTAAAGAGTGACTCTTGACCAGGAACAGTGTAAGCTCAGGTCCTGTGCAGAGATTTAACAGCATTTAAAAAAAAAAAAAGAAAGAAAGAAACGCCTCTCTTGCTGATGTTTAAATTGTGAATACCAAACCATTTGAAAGTAAGATATTCAAGTCTCAAATTTTTACAGAAGAAAAGTTACATTTGTAATGGAGAATTCAGGAGGACACTGCCCTTGACCAAGTGATCTAACTTGTGTCAAAGATGGCACAAACATATGTCACTTATGTAAAATTCTGAGGACACATCACTGACATAGCATTCCTGCCAAAAATACTGGTCTTAATCTAATTATAAGAAAAATACTATCAGCCCTGGCTAGTGTGGCTCAGTGGATTGAGTGCTGGCCTGTGAACCGAAGGGTCACCAGTTCAATTCCTAGCCAGGGTACATGCCTGGGTTGAGGACCAGTTCCCCAGTTACAAACATGCCAGAGGCAACACTCTCGCACATCCATGTTTCTCTCCCTCTCTTCCTTCTAAAAATAAATAAAATCTTTTAAAAAAAGAAAAATAATATCAGACAAATACAAACCAGCATATTCTGCAAATCAACTGGTCTGGGCACATCAAAAAAGTCAATGTCAAAAGGAAAAAAAGGCTGGGGAACTGTTGTAGACATTAAAGGAGGCAAAAAATAGAACAAGTGCATAAAATGCAGAATGAACATTGATTAGATTTTATATGGGAGGGCAGGGATGGTTTAACCAGAGGGCATTTTAGGATAACTGGAAAAATCTGAATATTGCTTGAAGGTTGGATAAAAGCCAATGATAGCAAGATGAAATACCAAAATATTATAACATCACTTTGTTGTTGTTACAACAACAGGAAGCTGTTGTTTCCTGAGTTAATAGTTATATAATTATATTGTGGCTATATATCACAATGTTTTGTTTAGGAGACATGTGCTCAAGCATTAGACATGAAGTGTTATAATGTCTACAACTATCAAATGGTTCTGAAAAACTGCAGCATACACAGACAGAAAAAGTGAAACAGATGTATAAAAACATTAACAATTTGTTTCCCAATTCTAGGTAGAGTATATTAGAGTTCCTTTATTTCCGCAGATTTGAAAATTTTCAAAAAAAAAAGATGGGGGAAAATATTTCATTTTCATATTTTATATATAGTTTTAATAAAATTAATGAGAAAATTTCACAGTAATGACTTCAGACAAACTGACATCCAAGAACACTACAGATACTACTCCTACACCCAATATGTCATCCTCAGTGTACATGATACCTTCAGATAAGCCTCTTTAAAATGCAAATTAGAGGGTCAGGTCACACTTTAAATTTCTGTTAAAAGAGGGCTAGGGAGAAAAGAAAGTGTTAATAGGGTCAGATTAAAATGGTGGATGTTTGATGATTACAAAACTGTTACTCAAAATCTTCTGAACCTTAAAAGTCTCTCATTTCTTCTTTTTTTAAAGGAATTTTCTTAATAAAAAAAAGATTTTATTTATTTATATTTAGAAAGGAGAAGGGAGGGGGGGAGACAAATATCAATGTGTGGTTGCCTCTCATGCACCCCCTACTGGGTACCTGGCCCACAACCCAGGCATGTGCCCCCTGACTGGGAATTGAACCAGTGACCCTTTTGTTTGTAGAGTGGTGCTCAATCCACTGAGCCACATCAGCCAGGGCAAGTTTCTCATTTCTTGATGAAGCACCAAGGATATGGATGAGGGGATCTTTAAACCTAGAGTTTCAGCAGCATTATAATGTGCACTTCAGGTTTAAAAAATGATCACCTACCTGTTCAGCAACTGACATCCTCCTATTTGGATCAACATCTCGGCCCTCCAACTTGGCTTTCACTCTCTTCCACACACTCACTGCATATGAGTTTCTCTCTTGCACAGCTATGAAGCAATGGAAACACATGCAAGTCAAGCCACCACTTTGTATAAACATTTAAGGCAACCTTATTTTAACAAATTACCTTTCCCAGTTTTAGGGTCTCTGGCAGCCTTTTTAGGACTACAAGCAACACTCTTGCCGGTTCCGGGAACTGTGCTTGGTGGAGTATCTGCCGAAGTTGCAAGATTTTTCTGAATTAGCTTTCTAGCATTTTGTGACATGACATCAGGCTGAGTCTTCTGGCCAGTGTTGCTTCGGACTGCTGTAGAGAAAGAGTTGGTGGCTCGATTTACATGTAAACAGAAAAATGAAGGGACATAAAGAAGAGACAGCAGAGTGACACTCAATCACCAACTACAATGTACAGCCTTGAAAACAGATGCTTTTACTAACTTAAAGGCCTTATTCCTTGAAATAGAAATTGTCTTCCTAAAAATACAACCTAAACAGCTAGACACTGAGGTACACATTTGTACAATGGGGCTTCCTACCTTGTTGTGGTATCAAAAAACTATAAATATCTCAACTGTCCAACAATACAAGATTAACACAGAATGGCATATTATATTTGGCCAATAAAAATAAACAACTTTGGCCACTAAGTCATTTTAAAGATTTTTCAATGACAGGGAAATTATCAATATTAAATGGCAAAAGGCAACAAAAATCATGTTCACAGAATACCAATTTACGAGTATGTGCATGCATACACAGAGAAGTCAATCAAGAAACACAAAGTGGTTTTACCTCTAATTAGTAGAGAAATATAAATTTTCCTATTAATTATTTTTCTAAATTTCCCTATATATTTCATAAACGATTTAAAGACTATTTGAACACAAGATATTTTTGCTATCTCATTAGGTACTTTTAAAATTAAGCCAAAATTTGTTCAGTTTTGGATATGACAAAATTCAGGGAAATCCTTTCAATAGGTGACGACTATAAATATATTAGACATTTACAGTACACATAAACATCTCAGCTTCCATGTATAGATGAACACATCAAGATTCAGGTCTTTTCAAGTAGGGAAGTCCTACCTGCAGCAAAGGAAGGCTGATACGTAGCAGATGACGTTGGACTTGAACATTCATTTGTTGCATCGGTGATTAAGGGTGATGCAAAACTCACTAAATTATTATAGATACTGAAATACAAAATAAAATGGTTATAAAATGCTTTATCAGATTCCTACTTATAAATATGAAGATTGCAAAAAATTAAATAAACAAAACTTAATTACACCAGAAGTTTTTAATTTACATTTTAAATTTAGGCCAGAAGGTGTTCTTACCTTTGACTTTGTGTTTTCAGTTCTTTCAAGGTGGGAGTTATTTCCTGGAGCATTTCAACATGTTCTTGACTTCGAACCTGACCCATAGCTTGGACTAACGTAAACAACACTGTCTGAATGTTGTCCTGCCATGATTTATATTCACCCAAGAACTGCCGAACACTGTTCTCATAGGGAACATCTTCACCATCTGCCAGAGCAGCTTCTTCATCCTAGAACCCATATATTAATGATTAAGAAAAAAGTATTTGTGTTAGCAATTACTCTTAAAATGGTCACCTTCTACATAACAAGTGCTTTTCAAATACCACTGCATTTATTTAATCTGCTTATTACCATTAAAGTCCTTTTCCATTAGAATCTTGTTTCCAGCACAAAATAAAAATCCCAAGTAAAATAAATCCTAAAATTAAATGATTTATTGTTTTGTAATAACAAGTAATTTAGCCTTTTTGGGGAACTCAGTTTCCTTATTATCTAGATTATGTAGGATACTAGAAAAAAGATAATATTTCAGTCATTTTAGAGACAAACTATGAATTTGGGGGTAATGGTGAGGAGAAGGGAGAGAATTTGGAGATCTAAACACTCTGAGACTAAGTTCAAGTTTCACTCCATTATAAATGATGTGACTCTGGTGATTCAATTTTCTTAAGCCGCACTTTCTCTGTGTACAAAATCCAAATACTACTACTTGCTTAAAAAAATAGTTGATGAAAACACAAATTAACTCAGTTACAAATTGGAAGATGTAACCTGAGAAAACTTTTGTTTAGGTCACATAAATACAACTATTTATAATTTTATAACAGGGGAAAGTAACTGTATATCAATGTTATTAGCCTTACCTTAGCCATTGCTTTCAGGAGGTGTTTGACATCTCCAAGTGGCCGGTTATGACCAGTGAGCACAGTCTTTATATTATCAACCAGGTTCTGAATTGTTTCACAGACTGTTTCTATCTGTTGCTCTTTCTCAGTCTGAATTGCTCTCTGAGTAGACATATCCTGTGTCAGTTGTTTATGTGCTGACAAAAGCCATTCAGAGCTTCCAATAGGATGTTCAAGACTAGTGTCCTAAACAGAACAAGCATTTGTTTGATGTTAAGTGTCAGTTGTAATAATATGATTCTTTATCATCATCAAAAGGCATTAGTAACTCAAGTTGAGACACAAAGAACCTCCACTGCCAAGTCATGAATTACCCACAAAACACTAATTTAAATATATGAAGTACAAGCTAAGATTTTTAACTTTTCTTCATAATCAATCATACATGAAACAAACACCTAAAGTTTAAGATCTAAGAAGTATATGAAATAACAAAGATGACCTACATCCAGGACCCTAAATCACTCTTAAAAAATTTTTATTTTTAAAGAGAGGGGAAGGGAAGGAGACAAAGAGGGAGAAAAGCATTAATCAGCTGCCTCTTGTGTGCCCCCAACATGCAACCCAGGTATGTGTCCTGACTGGGAATCAAACTGGCAACCTTTAGGTTCGCAGGCGGGCACTTGATCCACTAAGCCACACCAGTCAGGGCCCTAAATCACTCTTCAAACTGAAACTGGAATTTCCTGATACACATCCTAAAGCCTCCCCACAAAATATAAACACTAAATATGTCAACTTGATATTTCTGGACCCAATTCACTTGTTTTGTCAGCATTCATCTTTCACCAGCCCTCTGTGCACTTGCTACCCTACTTTCAGTGCATCTGAGTCATTTCCCATATAGATATCTTTCCCCCTCTGAAACTCCACAATACTCTGAGAATGCTTTCCATTTTTTCATTCATTGTATTATTTGTTTGGGCTAAGAAAAGACTTAGTCCATTGTATCCCTCAAAATGTTTTATATACAGTACACATTCAATAAATATAAGTTGACCAAATATATTGACTTTGAGGGGATAACATTGGTCTTATCATTTTAATCACCAAGCCTCTCTCTACTCCCACCAAGAATCAAAACTCACCACTCTCTGTAATAAACGGAGCTCTAACTCAGACACCGAACTGTTGAACTGTGATGCAAATGAACACATTTGCTGACACCGTTTGATTAGCTCAAATAATGCAGCGTCCAGGTTTAAGGCTTCTGCAGTTCTAGTTCGTAAACTCTCAAAGTGAATGATATTGCTGCAGAGGAAAGTGACCTGTGAAAAGGCAAAAGAGAAATGGGACCATGACAAAAAGAGGGGAAAAATGCAATTAATGACACAAAATACTACTGCCCATTCATTTCCAGAATCCAGGACCACAACAGGTCCTGAGAATGCTCATGACTCTTCTGAAACACAAACCTAATCCTTATAAATTATGGTGTGTAAACAAATGCACATTTTTAGTTATTAATGCAGTTAGGTCTGAGATGGCCAAAAGCACCTAAGTATAATTAGGTATATGTATCTCCTACATAACCGTTTTCATCCAAACACACAAAAAAATTTACTCTAAGAGAAAAATGTTATTATATTCAGCTGCAACTTGTGCTATGTCCAAATTTCAATTTGGAAGGTTCCCTTTCTGGTTCTACTCCTGCCTATCTTTACAATAAAGATCACAGAGTGCTAACTAGATATTTGAAAATATTAAGCACATCATTAAAGGTAGGTAACAGTATTGTGATTATATTCTTACATAGTTCTTATCTTTACAGACACGTACTGACATTTTTATGGATAAACTTATTTAATATGGGGTATTTCCCATGACTATGGGATGGAAAGGAGGCGTAGGAAATACAAAGGAAATCAAATAGGTCTTAAGTTGATAATTTTAAAATTTTAGTCATAGGTATATGGAATATGAAAATCATTATATTAGTTTAATTTTACACCTAATTGAAAGTTACATTAAGTTTTTTTGTTTACGTCCTCCCTGACCCCCTCGGTCATAACAAAGCTAATCTACCACCCCTGGCAGAACACAAGGTCATACAACATTTTATTGCCAGGTGGAAAAATAATATTCATGTCATTCAGATCACCCTAAATTACATATAAAGAAAACCTTAGGTAAATATGGAATTAAACCCTTTATCTTCCAACAGAGACTGAGTCTACTTTATCTTTAACTGGGAGGGAGTAAGAGCCCAGGGAAAAAACTGGTTATAGTTCAGCCTAAAGGATGTTGCCCCCACTCATAGCCTTCATTAACCCCTCTTCCCAGAGCTATGTGAACTAGATAGAGGGTGGGCTCTCAAGCTACCCCTAGTTATCCAAAATATAACTTCCACTCAGTTATATAATCTTGCAACTCAAAACAAAGACAATGTATAAGGGCCACAATACCTGACTTGCTCTTTGACTCTCTTTAAGGACAAGATTTCTTCTTTCAGCTATTGTTGCTTCAAAATCTTGTAGTACAGGTGCCAATGCAGGGTTGGCACCACCTGCCCACTTGAGTCGCTGTTCAATACTTGCTTCAAGTGCTGCTAATTTCTCCTATAAAAAGCCAGAAGCATATCAGTGAATATTTGACACTCTTCATGTCCTGTCTGTTGAGCATTTTATATAAATATAAGAGATTCAAAACAAGCAGGATGGGGTATATATAATTTAGAAAACATCCTTTTTTGGTAACTAATCTTGATTTCACTTTGAATGTTTAAAGATAAACAAGTCTGGGGGGTTAAGAATTGGCTTTCAGTTTCCTGTCTTAAAATCTGCAGAAGAAAAGTTTAATTTTCATTTTCAAATAGTCTAAAACAAAACAAAACACTTGCTACCTCCTGCACCATATGTGCTATTTATAAGAAAATCCATTATACTTTTGATTGTGAAAGATAAAAATCAGATTCCCACAAATTCAAAAATTTTTTGAAGAAAATATAAAAATTTTTAATATTAATTATCTTAGATACTTGGGAGTATGGATGAAATTTTTGAACTTTTATTTTCCAAATTTCCCAAACAAATGGGAATATTTTTAATATATATTTTATTGATTATACTATTACAGCTGTCCCATTCCCCCCTTCACTCCCCTCCACCCTGCACACCCTCTCCCACCCACATTCCCTCCCTTTAGTTCATGTCCATGTGTCGTAAATTCTTTAGCTTCTACATTTCTCATACTATTCTTGCCCTCCCCCGTCTATTTTCTACCTACGATCTATGCTACTTATTCTCCGTAGCTTTTCCCCCTCTCCTCCTCCTACTCCCATGTGATCTCTATTTCTGTGGTTCTGTTCCTGTTCTAGTTGTTTGTTAGATAATTGTGAGTTTGCTGTCCTTTTACTATACATGTTTTTTTAAATCTTTTCTTAGATAAGTCCCTTTAACATTTCCTAAAATAAGGGGTTGGTGATGACGAACTCCTTTAACTTGACCTTATCTGAGAAGCACTTTATCTGCCCTTCCATTCTAAATGAAAACTTTGCTGGATAGAGCAATCTTGGATGTAGGTCCTTGCCTTTCATGACTTGGAATATTTCTTTCCAGCCCCTTCTTGCCTGTAAGGTCTCTTTTGAGAAATCAGCTGACAGTCTGATGGGCGCTCCTTTGTAGGTGACTGTCCCCTTATCTCTTGCTGCTTCTAGGATTCTCTCCTTCGTTTTAATCTTGGCTAATGTAATTATGATGTGCTGATGTAATTATAATGTAATTAAGGGTTCCTCCTTGGTTCCAACTTCTTTGGGGCTCTCTGAGCTTCCTGGACTTCCTGGAAGTCTATTTCCTTTGCCAGATTGGGGAAGTTTTCTTTCATTATTTGTTCAAATAAGTTTTCCACTTGTTGCTCTTCCTCTTCTCCTTCTGGTACCCCTATAATTTGGATGTTGGAACGTTTAAAGGTCCCCTGGAGGTCCCTAAGCCTCTCCTCATTTTTCTGAATTATTTCTTCATTCTTTTCTGTTTGGTTGTTTCTTTCTTCCTTCTGGTCCACTGATTGGAGTCCCAGTTTCCTTCCCATCACTATTGGGTCCCTGTGCATTTTCCTTTATTTCATTTAGCGTAGCCTTCATTTTTTTCATCTAATTTGCGACCAAATTCAACCAATTCTGTGAGCATCCTAATCACCAGTGCTTTGAACTGTGCATCTGATCTGATAAGTCGGCTATCTCTTTGTCACTTAGTTGTATTTGTTCTGGAGCTTTGATCTGTTCTCCCATTTGGGCCTTTTTTTGCAGTCTTGATGCACCTGTTATGTAGTGAGGGGCAGAGCCTTAGGTATTCACCAGGGCCAGGTAACCTATGTCACTGCATTGTGATGCTGTTTGTGGGGCAGGGGTCCAAGAGGGAACAATGGTGCTTGCTCTGCTCTCTGTCGGATTTCAGTCTCTTCCACTGCTTTTCCCCAAGTAAACTGGGCCCTTCTGGTGCCAATTTCCTTGTGGGTGGGCTTGTGTACATTCTAAGACCCTGTTGGTCTCTCCAAAGAACTCTCCTGTGAGGCTGGGAGTCTCTCGTGGCAGCTCAACCCCCACAGGTGTTTTCAATCAGTGGTTTGAGGCTTTATTTTCCTCAAGCTAAAGCCCAGGGTTGTGTGGTCTATCTTGCTCCCCAGTCTTGCCTAGTTTATCTGCACACAAATGTGGGACTGCCAGGTCAGCCAGCTGCCTTGCATGCCTTGCCCTGCTTCACAAACGCCACCTCACTGGGTCTGCCTGTTGCGACCCCATGACCAGGGTCCGCCAGCCACTACTTTTATTGCTGAGTCTCCTCTCCGCTGGGCTGCCCAACTCCGCCCCTCCTACTGGCCTGGATGAATATGTCTATTGTAACTCCTTGGTTGTCGGATTTCCATACAGTTCAATTTTCTGTCAGTATTGGTTATTTTTTTGTTTCTAAATTGTTGTTGTCCTTATTTTGGTTGTGCGAGGAGGCACAGTGTGCCTACCTATGCCTCCATCTTGGCTGGAAGTCCCCCCAAATTCAAAAATTTTAATGATAAAAATCCATCCAGATTATCTTAGCATGGATAATTTTATATAATGAAGATATTTCAGCCCTGGCTGGTGTAGCTCAGTGGATTGAGCGTGGGCTGGGAACCAAAGTGTCCCAGGTTCGATTCCCAGCCAGGGTACATTCCTGGGTTGCAGGCCATAACCCCCAGCAACCGCACATTGATGTTTCTCTCCCTCTATCTCCCTCCCTTCCCTCTCTAAAAATAAATAAATAAAATCTTAAAAAAAAAAAGATATTTCATTATTTATTCAGCTTTTCAGATGGAGGAATTCACATTCTTCCTTTCCTCTGCTTCTCTCCCTTTCACATTCCCTCAAATCAGAAAAAAAGAGGAGCAAGAGTTCATTTTCCTAAGTAAAAGCTAGGACTAATAGCTACATAGAAGAGATATTTCAATCTTCATAGAAGTGAGTCCCAGAAAACATTCATTGAAAATTTTAAAAATATTACAGAAGTGATTATATTTGCTTTATACTAATATTAACTTACAAAACAAAAGAAAAATATCAGTTATTACTAAGTACATGAGATATAAAGATACACAGGAAGATATATAATAACTATGTAACTATCATCAAGACCAATTTATTTAAAAAAGCGAGGCGAGATTAAATATGTAACTAAAAGGACAAAGAAATACAATCAATAATAGTAGTGGTGAAAATGTTCTACTAGATATAATAAGCTGGATATAATTGCTTATGTACATTTCAGAAAAAAAGTACTGTACTTTGCCATGTATAATGTGCTCTTATGTATACTGCACACCCACTTTTTTTGCCCAAACTTTCAGGAAAAATAAAAAAAATCTCTCATTTTAATTTGTAATTCAATTATTTATTATTTATATTTAGAAATGAAACCAATTACTGTATTCCAGGGTATTATTTTCCATACAGATATCATTATTGCTTTTTAGAGTTACACTTTTAACACATAAGCATAAATAAAGAATTGAAAATATTTAGGTAGATACAGAATTAGTACTACCCATGTATAATGCACATCCTTCCTTTTCCCTAAAAAATCTGGACAAGAAAGTGTGCATCATGCACAGCAAAATACAGTATTCAAGTTTTCCAATTACCAAGGTTCTCTTAACGTATAAATATAGTAATTATCAAATTCATTTAAAAACTGAAATATTTAGTATGTCTATACTCCTGGTTCAAAATATACTGCTCCTATAATATTCAATTACCTTGGAAGGTAAGAAAGAAAAAGATGTAAGTTAAAAATAAAAGTGAGAAGGGGGTTATGTTCCTGTGGCTTAAATGCCAAGGACAGGCACTTCGTTTCATCACAGTGTAAATTATTCCTAAAAAGGTTATTCCTATTAAGGCATGCTGGAAGGAAGACCTGACAAAACAGACCTGAACTGTTGCAATTGAAGTTTCAATCTGGCTCAGAGTATGAAGTTTCTTTTTCATGCTGGTTAAGATGGCAGACCGAGGGGGAGGTGTGACTGACATGGCTTGAGGTCTGTTGATAAGGATATCTTCATGCTGCCACTGTTCAAAGAAAAACAAATGTAATAGAATCAGGAGGAAGAAACCTTTAGATAAACAAGTAAGGGGAAGTATGAGTTGGGATGAGGGTGAAGACAAAGAAACCCAGATGCAGCAAAGTGGGGTGGACAGGAAGAATAACAGCAGAAACTGTTACAAAAGAATCACAACCAGGTGAAATTTCTGAGGTAGAGAATGGGTGATAAATTTCTTAGATCAGTGACTCGAAACACTAAAACAGTAATTCTGAAGATATTTCCTAGTGTATGTACGAGACTAGTACACAATCCTCTTACCCAAAAGAAAATCTCCAATTAAAGAGGCTGAAACAGGTGTGGTAGAGGGGAAGCTTGTACAGCATGGAGGCTAGCCAAGTGACCAAAAGAATTAATGGCAGCAATCACAAAAGAAAGAATTCTCAAAACAGAGAACCTAGAAGTGACAGACAGGGGTGGGCAACTACTGAAAGAGTATCAAGCCATTTCGTGTGTTGTAAGGAAAATCCCAGAGGGCCAAAGGGGATATTTGGACAACAATTTAAAAGTTACACATTGTGATTAGAGTTTAATAGGTGTTCGGCTAAAACTGAAAGGATTTTTACAAGATTTCCCCTACAGTTGTCAATTTTTGAGGGAATAAACTCCAAATGTATAAAATAATAAAACTTATCAGCATTTTATTTTTCAGAAGTAAAAAAAATTCCAAAAACACATCGCAATGTGCTAGAAGGACTGTTACTATACAATAAATGCAATTCCATAATTTGAATAAATTACTTTTACTAACTTATGAACTAAAAAAAGAGCCAACAATAAAACTGTGAAGAGAAGGAAACAGGCTGGGTTCCATGCATGGAGCTGAAACCACCAATTCCACTAACGGGAAGCACCTTCAATACAAATGGCACAAAGGAACCTTGATTTGTGCCAAAATGGATGCCAGGAAAATGCAGTCCCAAAATATTACTCCATGCTACAACTTATTTGAAGTTATTGACAATACTGAAGACTATACAGTATTTGAAAATATTTAAGAAGTAGCTACAATTTTCACTATGCTTGCTGCCTTACATAGATCATCATTTTTACCCTCAGTTATTAACCGTTCTACAATGAGGAAATCAGACTTAGGGAAGTTAAATTCAAGTTCATACACTTGAAACCAAATCCACCTCACCCATAAAGCCTGTATTGTCATACCACCCGCTGCACCCACCCCCCCGAAATATGCAAAGACAAATACAGGCTTCTAAAAGCAATTCCCAGATGAGAAAAGATTCATGCAAAGCTGTTGTCACATCATTAGAGCATCAGAGAAACCAAAGTCTTTAGAAAGAATCTTAATTATACATTAAACAATACAGGAGACATAGGCACATAATAAATATACCCAATCATCAGAAATTATATTTACAAAGTAATAATGACACAGATAATACTAACCATTACAACACTGATAGAAACCAATTCAAAAGACACAAACTATAAATGCAAAACTATCTCAATTACATAAAAGATAAATAACAATAATTGGAAAGCACCAAACATCAAAGCTGCGTTTGCTCTTGGCTGGCACAGGCTCAGGAAATTTAAAAAGTTCTCTGTTTTATATTAATTCCTCCAGTTTTATAATTCCCACATCGAGGGAAAACACATTACTAAAAAAATACTTACCTGAAACATGGCAATATGTAGCTGAACACGCTGCAGGCTTGTCTTACAAGAGGAAATACTGGTTTCCAACCTGCGCACCAAGTCATGCTTCTTCCAGGCAGTGTCATAGGAACTTGCTAACACAGTTGCCCTGTTCATGACCAACTGAGAGAACTTCCCAATCTGGATGTTATGCTCCACAGCTTTCTTACACAGATCATCGATGGAAACTTTGCTTTCAGCACCAAAATCCTTTGCCTCTACTTGAGCAATGATGTCTACACCGAGCGCACTGATGAAACTGCAAAGTGTGAGTCCCAGGGCTTGGTTCGGCAGTCCAATCAAGAGCTGCCTCACAAAGTCAGCTGTGAATGCCTTTATAGGTTTGGCCATCTGGTCTTCACTGAAACAAGAGTTTCTAAAAAGGGTTTTTACATTAACAATCTGTACAGGCCCATTTACAGTATTCTGATCTTCCAGTGAACTTGACCCTAAAAAAAAAAAAAAGTGTCTTAAAGTCATGCAAAACTAAAATAAGGTAATAATGCTACTTATTTAAAAAAATTAAGATTTTATGAGCATACAATTAAATTAAGCTTACTCAATGCTACCCCCTTCCAAAGCACTATGCAACTAAATTTAGCATGTCTAAATATGAAATACTGATTACTCTGGAGACTTTCGGCCAAGATGGAGGTGTAGGTAGAAACCCTTCACTTCCTCGCACAACCTAAAAAAGGATAACAACCAATCTAAAATCAATAAACAACCAGAAGTGCCAGAAAATCAAACTGCATGGAACTCCGACATTGAAGGAATTAAAGAAACATTCAACCTGGCAGGTAGGAAGGAGCCAGGCAGCCTGGCAGGCAGAGAAGACCCCCTGCAAAACAGTGGACCTAGTGGGCCAGGCCCACTGAAAGGACCTGTGAGGTGGCAGACTGAGTAAGCAGGGCTGACTGAATGGGAAACTGAGACTCAGAGCTGACTGTGGACTACGGCGGGGGTTGCCACAGTGGGAGAAACTCCCAGTCTCACATGAGAGTTCGTTGGAAAGTAGGGCTAAAAGCTAGCAAGTAAGCTACATTGTTCCCTCTCTGGCGCCTCCCTCACAGACAGCACCACAAAGAGGGTTGCCCTGCCTTGATGAATACTTCAAGCCCCATCCTCTTACAATGTAACAGGTGTGCTGAGACAGAGAAATATGCCCCAAATGAAAGAACAGAGTAAAACTCCAGAAAGAGAGCTAAGTGATGAGATAGCTAACCTATGTGATGGAGAGTTCAAAACCCCAGTAATCAAAATGCTCACAGGACTGATTGAGCTTGGTCGCATAATGAAAGAACAAATGAAGGATACCCAAAGTAAAATAAAGCAAAATACTCAGGGAACCAAAACTGATGGGAAGGAAACCCAGATTCAAATCAACAATTTGGAACAAAAGGAAGAAATAAACATCAAACCAGAACAGAATGAATAAACAAGAATTCAAAAAAATGAAGAGAGGCTTAGGAACCTCTGGGACAACTTTAAACATTTCAATATCCTAATTACAGGAGTCCCAGAAGGAGAAGAAAAAGAGCAAGACATTGAAAACTTATTTGAACAAATAAAGGAAAACTGCCCCCATCTGGTGAAGGAAATAGACTTCTAGTAAGCCCAGGAAGCCCAGAGAGTCCCAAAGAAATTAGACCCAGAGGAACACACCAAGGCACATTAAGTTACCCAAGATTAAAGATAAAGAGAGAAGCTTAAAAGCAGCAAGAGGAAAGGAGAGAGTTACCTACAAAGGAGTGCCCTTAAGACCGTTGGCTGATTTTACAAAAGAAACCTTACAGGCAAGTAGGGGCTGGAAAGAAGTATTCATAGTCATGAAAAGCAAAAACTTACATCCAAGATTACTCTATCCAGCAAAGCTTTCATTTAGAATGGAAGGGTAGATAAAGTGCTTCTCAGATAAGGTCAAATTAAAGTAGTTCATCATCACCAAGCCCTCATTATAGGAAATGTTAAAGGGACTTATCTAAGAAATTGAAGAAGATCAAAAACTATGAACAGTAAAATGAGAACTCATAACTACCAACAACTGAACCTAAAAAAAAAAAGAAAAACGAAAACAAAAACTAAGCAAACAACTAGAACAGGAACAGAATTAGAGAAATGGAGACCACATGGAGGGTTTTCAGGGTGGAGGAGAAGGGGAAGAATGGAGGGGAAGGGTACAGGGAATAAGAAGCATATTTGGTAGGCATAAAATAGACATGGAGATGATAAGAATAGTGTAGGAAACAGAATCAAAGAACTTACATGTGCAACCCATTGATATGAACTAAGAGGGGAATGCTGGAGAGTTGGGTGGTACAGGGCAGAGGGGGTATAAAGGGGGAAAAATTGGGAAAACTGTAATAGCATAATCAATAAAGTATACGTTAAAATAAATAAATATGAAATATTACCTGACAAAGTTTTAGAAAAGGTACCACAGAGTCTGAAAAACTCCTTAATTGTCTGTAGTCTTTTGAGAAAGAAAATTTCTTCTAGCACCTGACGGTGGTTATCATCATCAAAAAAATTCACTTGGGTACTCCGGGCTTCCCTTATGATATCAATCTTTCGCCAAGCTATAGGAATTTCCATCTTGTTTAACTATGTAAATGAAAAAAAAGAGAGCTCATTTTTTACTCTTCATACAATGAACTACTTTTATACATTCATAAAATTACTCATAAAACCAAATCAATAATATTTACCTTTTCAACTAATAAGCCAAAAGCAGTCTCAACTTGAGCAAACATGCCATCAAATGCAACCAAAAGCATCTGGCCAGCTGACATCTTTGGTGTCTCATCAACTGAACCATTTCTTGGTTGGATTAATTCACCATATTGAGCATGAAGTATTCTAGAAGAAAAAAACAAAATAAAACAGGGAGTTAAACCCTCACTAGAGGGCAATAAATTTGGGGAGAACACAAATGACCAAAAAGTCTCACAGATAGTACACAAAGTCTAGCAAAAAGTGTTCTGGCATTAAGGAAGGAGTGTTATGATAAAATGGCACTTATTGTCAATCAAAATGGGATGCCAATGGTTCCAATTCAGTACTAGCAATTATTCATATAAATTTTATGTAAGCTTGAATTATGACAATTTTTTTAAAACTATATAAAATATGCCCCGGCTGGCGTAGCTCAGTGGATTGAGCGCAGGCTATGAACCAAAGCATCGCAGGTTGATTCCCAATCAGGGCACATGCCTGGGTTGCAGGCCATGGCCCCCAGCAACTGCACATTGATATTTCTCTCTCTCGCTTGCTCTCTCTCTCTCTCTCTCCCCACCTTCCCTCTCTAAAAATAAATAAAATCTTAAAAAAAAACTATATAAAATATTACAGTCTTACTTCATACACAGAATGTGAAATAGAACAAACCTCAATATTAAAAAAAAAAAGTCAAGAATCCCACAATTCTAAAGCTGGTAGATCTACCAAAAATTGTCAAGTATGTTTATATCACTGTCAAGTGGTAGAGCCAACTAAATTGATAGTAAACAGAAATACCTGCCATTTATCACTATTTAGCTAGCATGCTGTGCTGTAATAATTAAACTCACTTTTACTATATAATAAAACTACAAATAAACATGAGAAAATAGGAAAATTCTGAGTGTAGGATAACAGAAAACATTAAGGAATTATTATTACCTCTTTTGCTGAAATAATGACACCATGATTAAGAAAAATAAATTTATATTCTACATATATATATTTCCTACAGTATTTAAGAACAGTATTTGCTTCAAAGAACTGGGCCAAATACAATTTAAATAAGAATATGACCATATACGGGTAATTACTGACAGTGGTAAAACGGGAGTTCATTGTACTATTCTCTCTACTGAGTTTGCATTTGAAATTCCCCATGGGAAGAAGTTTGATGGGACAGTTTATTTCCAGTCCCTCATTTATACTTTCTGGAGTGAACTGGACATCAGAATGCCAAAGAATGAGGTCTTGAGTCACAAGGGACAAAGGGACTCAGGCTTAGCTATAGGCACAGTGCATGGCTAGAGGAACCACCCAATCTCTACAGGTTCCAAGATCTGTTTTTCTGGATTCAAGAGCTGAGGTGTACAGTGTTCAATATCCATAAAAACAAACCTTATAACATTTAAGCTAATTCTGAAATGTTATCATGAATTGACATATATATTCCATTAGCTAACTAAACTGGCTCAGGTGCTTCCACAGAGTTCTAAGGGCTAACTTAAAAAATAGAGCACTCAACTTTGTACTGTGTGCACATATGGTGAAATTACAGCACTGAAATAATATATGAATGTATGTGATAAAACCACACAGAACTATACACACACAAAAATGAATGCTTATGTTATTGGTGAAATCTTAGTAAGCTCTGTACCAATGTCATTTGCACAGTGTCGCTATTGTACTACAGGAATGCAAGATGCTAACATTGGAGAAGGGATGAACATGCACAAAACCTTTCTGCCCATTGTTTTTTTACAACTTCCTGCAAATCTGTAATTACTTTCAAATATAAGGTTTTTAAAAAGACATTTTTAAGCATTTCTTAAATGCATATATAAGCATTTCTTAAGTAATTATATCTGCTCCAAAAATTGAAAGAAAACTTAGTAAAATAAAGCTCAGAACCCGTATCTGGCTTCCCCATCTGTTTCATGAGAAAAGAGAGCACCTGCCTGGCAACATCGATATAATGAGCATGTGTTTCCTCTTCGAGTCCCATAGCTGCATTTCTTAAATAGGCTTGAAGAGATTCAACTAGTGTCTGTAGGGGAACACCATCCGTTGTCTGTTCAATAAGACTGTCCAATTCATGAAGCATGCTTTCTAGTGTGTATTCTCCTTTCATTAAACATCTCAGTGCTTCTGGAAATATGATTTGCCGGAAATTTGAATTTAATTCCTATAAATATATAAGAAATATAATTTAACATTTTCTGAGTTTAGATAAGTTACACATTTTAGAGACTTAATGCCATAGTTTAAGAACTAAATTGATGCGATTTTAACCAAGTTATGGACATGATCTTTATTTTAAGTGATTGCCTGAGCAACATTAAAAGGAAGGAAGTCAAATTGCTTTTCTGAATTAAAGAGGTGAGAAGTACAATGTTCAATATCTAAAACAAACTTAGAAAACTTAAGCTAATTTAAAAGTGTTCACCTGAAGTGAGGTGTATACTCCATTAGCTAAGTGAACTGCCTCAGATGCTTCCATGGGGTTTGGAATGTCTAAGTCCTGTGGCACCAAGTGGCACTGCTTCAGTAACTGAACCAGACAAGTGACATTTCCGCTCATACTGCAGAGTTCCTCCAAGAACCAGGCTCCATCCCGAGAAGTCAGATCAACCAGCTGTTCTCCAGCACTAGAAGCAGCACCTTCCATCATCAGGTTACGCCTACATGTGATAAATATTTGTGCAGTGAAACTGACTTAGCTAAACTCACATACAAATGAGGATACCTCAAAATATGAAAGGAAATAATGCAGCTGTAACAATGGGCAAGACTAATGACAGTAAAATACCTCAAGTCTGGGATTAAACAAAAGATTCATGAAGCCTCAATAAGCATCAATGTTTCCAAGACAACAAAACTGTCTCAACATGAGGTTAGCTAACTCACCTTGTAAGAGTGCAAAGGGCAGAAATAATAACACTTGCTAGACTTAAAGATCCTTCTTCTCCATTTTCATGAAGGAAAACTTTAATGCAACGTTCAATTTCTTTCAACTGATCTTCACAAACAGGCACAGTGACAGCTTCCTGTTTCAAGCGTTCCACTTGTCTAATAAGTCTGCTGTTTATGTCTGCTGCATACCGCTGCAGGGTCATTTCAGTGGCAGTGATGAACTGACACACTGTTGGGGGTGGTTGGGGAGCATACTGCATTTCATACCTGTGTAAAAATTGAAAGAGGTACTTGTTTATAATATAACCACTCCCTGCTTATAAATAAAGTTCATGGTTTGCAAAGTACTACTATATATTGAATACTGCATTTGATCCTCAAACCCTGAAGAGTAGGAATTATCATTTCCGTTTTACAGACGGTAAAGTCTTAAAAGCCAAAGTAACATCTGAAGATGACTTCTTGGTTAGTAACAGAATCAATGTTTGGGTTTAGCTCTCTACCCTCGTCCCATTCCTCTTACACTGGGATACATTTTAATAAATTAGAAAAAACCCATTACTTATACAGGAAAACATCCTCTTAAAACCAAGACAAAAGTGACTCCAGACAAATTCCACCTACCAACATTTCATTCAAGAAAAATTAAATACTATGCAATTAAACAAATGAACACAATTTTGTTTCTAACCCCAATGGGAAGTAAAGTAAATAAAGTACTATAAACTTACTTCCTGTAGACTTCTTGACAGCGCTCTACTGTGGTGTTGCAGATGAGCTCTTCCATCCAGGTCTTCCACTGTTCAATTCGATGTTTCTGAAATATGGCCTTAGGATACTGCAAAGCCACGGTTGCATAGTGATGCAGCTGTTCCAGACAGCCCCGGAGCACTGAACGCCTCTGCTGCAGCAGAGCACCAACCTCCCCCTCTAGCTGCTCACACTGGCTAATCAGGTGGGCCTGTCCAGCATTCTGCAGAAAGGCTGTTGCTGGCACATAGCTTGGAGGACCTTGGAGTAAAAGATAATTATTAATCATGACAAAACCATTTCAAATCAGCAGTCACTACAAGACGGCACAAACCAGAACCCCACACATAAAGACACAATTACAAAACACATGCTCATGTGTGTTATCTAAAACAAGTCAACCCATACCAAGGTCCATTTGTGTGCTTATCTCCTGAAGCAAACTTGCAAGCTGTGTGGCCTCTAAATTATTGAACGCAGCCTGATAATGTGTTATCCACTGTTCAAATTCATTCAGCTTCACCTGGATTGCTTCCTGAACAGCCCTTTGCTGAGTCTGTAATTGGGTGTGTTCAGAATACCTAATAGAGAAGAAAAATTTAAATTGTTTTTTTTGTTGTTCTTTCATGACTCTGACTTGCTCATACTTGGATTGCTTGGTAAACTCCTTTTGAATCTTGAGGGCACTGCACAAATGTCCCCTACTTCTCTGGTTTATCCTGATTCCACAGCTCCTTCAACTATACTCAAAACATTTTAAGCAAAAGTCTACCACACCAGCCAGGTTCTGAGTTATTTAAAGGTAAAAAAAGACTGATGCTGATAGATCTTTACAGTCTTAGAGCCTCATGCAGTGTTTGGAACTTTCATATTCAACTACCCTTTACTGAGCATCCACTGTGTGTGCCAGGTTCATTCACTTAGGTCACGTTAATTTAATGCAAAAGAACTCAAGAGAAGTAAATGAAATAACTGCCAGTGTACAAATGAATAAGGATTCAGACAAAAAGTGTAGAGAAAACCAAAATCCAGGTTTTTCTGAAGCCCAGTTCAGTGTTATAACCATTATACTCACATACCCTTAATTATTACTCAAACATTTAAATTAAATATAACAAATCAGAATATTTAAGTGAATTATTACTTATTAACACTTTGAAACTGCAGTCCCTGGGAGAGCTTTTGTCATTTATATGAGCTGCTGCAATAATTCTAATCCAACTTAAAAATATTACACAGATATGCAAATTCTCCTTAACAACATATATTTAGAAATTAGTAGAACACTGTTTCAAACCTGTGTTGCAGAGTGTGAGAAGGATGATCCACTCCTTCAGCTCCTTCCAGAAACTCTATTTCTTCCAGAAGTTTGCCCTGCAGTTTTTCCACATCTGTCAATTGCTCTTGCAAGCTTAGGTATTCGTCTAAGCTGCTGTCCAGCTTGGGAAGCACAACCAGCATCTCATCCCTATTTTTAAACCAGTTCACCTGTGAAGGGTATTATGGTTAGGAAGATTCTTACAGGATCAACTATGAGACATTAAGATGTCTCTCAGAATGATCACGCTAGAAGTCTATCTTGCACATGTTATTCTATTTAAATCTTAACAAAACCCTGAGGAGGTAATGGCACCACCCACATTTTACAAAGATAACAGCATTCAAGTTCACAAAGCCATAAAGTAAGACTCAATTCCACAATACTATACAGTTACCACCATACCACACAAAACAAGATCAGCATCACTGGCTACCAGGATATAAAACCAAGACTGAGGGAAGTCATCCAATTAAAGAAGTTAAAACAGTCATTGGCAAACACATTTCGATCTATTAAAAAAAGGTGTCTTTGTATGGAAGTGTTTCCTAATAAAAAAGACATCAAATTGCCCTATTTACTGCCATTTCAATATTATACATTAAAATCTTGCAAATAAAATAAAAACTGTTTCACTCAACTTTTTTATGGACACATTAACTCTATTAACAAAAAGATGGCAATGACCTCTTATCATTGACTTCACCTTAATTTCAGCTACTCTGGAAGAAAAGAGGCTGCGGGTAATCTCCCGTTCCATCTCTCTCTTGCTCTGCTTGCTCTCAGCCTGCTGGCCGCCTCCACCATAGACAGCACCAGCAAACCCAGCCTCGCCCCCTGCTGTCCAGTCCACCAGGGGGTCATACACAAAGGCCTCCAGCAATGTCAGCAGAGTTTCTCTGCCACGCCGCATAATGTGTAGAACCTGTTTTTAAAAGAATTTTAAGTATGGCCACAAGTTTCCTCATGAAAATGTAGTTTTTCATGTCACAAGGTTTATTTTAAGAGGTATAACAGAAAACAGTATACCTGCTCACACGAAAGCCTAAAAACACCTTCTACTCCAGTTACACCCAGTGCTGTTTCAATGTTCTGTGTCATTCGAAAAGGTACTTTCTCAGGAACACGAAGGCTTTTACCTTAGAAGAGAAATCATGGTATTTTTGTCTTGTCAACAAAAAAATCTGACCCTCATATTAAATATAAAATCTAAGTTAATTTTACCTTTTTCAAAGCAAACATTGTAATCTATGTGAACAACCTCTCCAGTTGTCATGTCTATGAGAACATTATCCAAGTGTCTATCTCCAAGGCCAATTATGTACCCAACCATAGACATGACCGCAGTAGATCTGGCATAAGACTGAAAAGGAAGGGGTGGGGGAACAAGGTAAATCGGCAAATTCCTTTAGCAAATTCACATTAGCAAATTTCTTTCCAACATGGACTGATGCTCTAAAACTTAAAAAATTCCATAACCCTCCTCTCCTCTGTTTCTAAATAAATAGCTAGCACTGCTCAGGGCTGCTACACAGGGTCGCTGAGGTTCTGCACTGAGCAGCTGCACACAACACCATGGGCCTCATTGGTCTGCTTAAGTTACTGGGTTGGCCAAAAAGTCCACATGGTTTTTTCTGTAAAATAAAAGACACATTTTTCATTTTCACCACTAACTTCACTGACTGGGAAATTCTGAGTAGGCAGCTATCTTCCACATGGTACAACAATGATTATTCTCAACTAATGTCTCACTTTGATCACTATCAACTTCAATGGGTCGACCCAACTATGGAGCATCATCCAGAGAGAAATCAGCACAAAACTTCACAAACCACTTCTGACACACTTGATCAGTCACAGCACCTTCTCCATACACTGCACAAATCTTTTTTTGCATTTCAGTTGCATTTTTACCTTTCTTGAAATAATAAAGCATAATATGCTAAAAGTGTATATTTTCTTCTATCTTCAATGTTAAAATGGCTACACAAAAATTCACTAATTCTGATTAAGTTTTTTTAAAATGCACACTGATATGACAGTTGTCACAATACAATCTAACAAAATCATTTCAAATGAAGTTAAAGACAACTAATGCTACTAGAGCCATCTTATGAGGGGAAAAAGAACGAACTTTTTGGCCAACCCAACACTATCAGAATGCTGGGTTTAAAAAACAAAAGTATTCTTCAGCCTCTCTAGTTTTCCCCTTTCTAAAGTTTTGATTCTTCTTTTCATTTCATCCATAATTCCCTCTGTTCTGCCCTTACACAGTCATGGCCATCTTTTACAAAAATAAGTGTAATATAAGATTCAAATATAGGTCTCAAACCACCAACTATGGAGGGAGGCAGGGAGGAAGAAGGGTGATCCAGACAGACAAGACAGGAAGCAGGCATGAGAAACAATACTGGTTCCAGCCAAAACCACACCTGCGTGACTCTCCACCATTCATCAGGTGTGGTGCAAGATGACCAAAGCTCTTTAGCAAGGAGATTTGGTGGGGTGGCTTCCATCAACTCTTCTAACACTGCCTTCATTACATGAAGAGGCCAATCCCGTCGGGACACATCCAGGCTAAGTCCAACTGCTTTTAAAGCAGGGCCAATTTTACTATAATAAAGTTCACTAGGACGAGGCACAATTCCAGGATTCTGAGGGGTTTGATAGGAATCTTGAGCCTGAAAAAAATTTATTTTAAAATAAAAGATCAACTTTATTTAAATAAGTATAAATATTACTTTGAATGCAAAATAGTACTTTTAAATGTTTTCCCCCAGTGGGATTCGCCATCATTTCATGCACCAAAAAGCCAATTTTTCTTACAATCTATGTCTTTCTCGTAATTAGGTACCACTACTACTTTATTAAAAACTTGGTCTAGTGTTATATTTTCTTGAAGTTCAATTCAAATTCATCATTCAAGTACATTCTTCTTTGTAATGTATAATTCAGTTTAAACTTATAATTTATACACATATTTCATTCTTCATCAATATGACTTCATCATCAATATTAAAGATATTTAGACAAAAATTTAGATAGCGCATCTCTAACTTACCCTTCAACAATGGTTCTGCAGTCTCCTACACCTACTTTTATAACCTGATTCCCTGCAAACTCTTGCTCCTTCCCATACCTAGCCTAATTAGAAGCATTTTCTCAGGATAGATGTGGCATCATGAGGTTGAGACTGTATAAAATTTATCTTTACATCCACAGCACTTAGTACTACCGTTCCTGGCAGATATTAAGCACTAGAATATTTAACTAAAATAAATCCTAAATAAAACTCCTAGTCTACATCAAAGTATAAATTTCACAGGTACAAAACAGTGACTAACTCTAAAGTTTTTTCTTACATACTTAATTTAAAAGAATGTGGGTCAAAGCTATCTCATATTTACAAATTTAATTTAAAAGCATTAAGCCAAATAAAAAGCATTAAGATGTGAATTATCAGAGTATTAGCCACACTATCGCCCTAGCCCCCAACACTGACCTAGAAGGTTAACCCAGTGTCATTATTTCTGCCTATTAAAATTTATTTTTATAAAATGTCCCTCAAAAGCACTTTCTTAAGTACCTCAAGTCTGTTTCTTCTTTAACTTACAAAGTTAAAAAAAAAAACACTCAAGTGCAGTAAACCTAGAAATATTTCACATATAACAATGGAGACTAATATACATGAATTGTTAGGCACATTCAAATAAAAATATATGTATACTTGAATTTTTATCAACCTTTTGTGCTTGTAAGGCAGCTTCCCGTTGTTGCCATCGCTTGTAGAGACCAAACAAGGGTGTGGCTCCATCCACCCACTGGATTAACCCTGAACGTGTTCCTAATGGTGTTACAGAATAGTGTCGAGCATGGAAACGAGGTGTTTCCTGGCGATTGATTGTAGCAAACATAGTATTCACGATAGACAGGAACTGCATTATTCTCTCATCCAGATGTAAATCCTCCAATCCTATGGAAACGACATTAAAGTAGCTAGTGCAGGTGACCAAATGGGATGAAGTACGAGGGGACAGGTTTGGAAACATACCACATTTTGTGTCCTTCTGATTGGCAACAGCAAATCAAGAAATGACAGCCAAGTAGACACACTGAGAGCTTTAGAGCACATTCAATTTGGTCATAAGATACCTGGCATTATTAGCTTTATCTCAGTTATTCTGCTGGCACAAATTCATAAGCAGAGAGAGGGGGACTGGGAAATTTTACTCCGCAGCATCCAACCACTTCCATTCAAAGTCACATAAGATGCAGGATACTCCCTGTTATTCATGACACATAAAAATTCACCCGAAGCAATTCTCTCCTAACACACACACACACACACACACAGAGCATTAATAATCAAACTAATGCTCTTTTAAATCTAACCTTTGAAAAGATAAGGATAGCTCTTCCCATCTGATCCCAGAAAAAGAAGTTTCTTTGGCTTAGTTTTGGTAGGTAAGATTGTGATGGTTCCACCCACACTGTGGATTGTGACAGTGTCTCTGGCTGAGACTTCTCCAGGAAGAGCGATTTCAGTGTTAGTCATGGCAGCCAGCCAGGGGCTGATTTCTTCAAGACGTAAGATGTAACTTGCACGTTTTTGTGCTCTCTGTTGCAAACTCAGCATTATCTGTAAGATGGGTAAAACAAGTTTATATTATCATTACAACACTTAATTTCCTCCATATTCAATCTGGCATCAAAGTAACCTTGAAATACCAACACATTTAATTTGTGGTCATGTATGAGGGGGGACCCAAATAAAACTCAGAGTTTATTTATAAAAAATTGCATATTTATTCTTAATGTTTAAACTTCAAAATACTCTCCATTTGATGCAATACAGCTATTGAGACTTCTTTTCCACTACTTAAAATAGTTTTGGAACTCATCCATTTTGATGCCTTTTAGTGCTTCTGCCCTTTTTTGTTTCACCTCTTCAGAGAAATGGTCAAAACATTTCTCTGAGGACTTTTTTCATCCAGGGAAAACAAACAAAAAAAGTCGGTTGCTTGAGGCAAGATCAGGTGAATAAGAGAGGGTAGGGCATGGGGATCATGCCATTATTTGGGGTCAAATGCACTTGTAAATCACTCATCATGAAATGGACAAATGTGCTGAGTCTTCAACAAAAATTCACTGAAGCTGAACACCGCCTCTTACAACAATGCCAGTGGTACACTGATACAGTCCTAAACACTTCATTTAGCAGGGGAAGTCTGACTACACAGGGCCCACCCTCCAAAAAATAATTCTGTTTTGGGGGGGTCATCCCTCGTATTTGGATATTCCTGGGAGGGGAAACACTGGTGTGCTGGTGTGCTCTAGGTGGTTGTTTACTTTGTAGGGCCCCTTCCCCTCCTCTGTCTAAATTAGCAATAAAATCACAGCAGATGGATGGAAATCACTCTTTGATCACAAAATTCAGGGCCTGCAGACTAATTCTCCACTGTTAAGCTATTTATAATCAATGCCAAATCAAATTAATTCATCCCTTGCAATACAGCAAAAGATGTAGCCAGTGCTGGTTTTCAGGTAGACACGTCCTTAGGAAGCAGCTTGAAAAGTGGGTCTGAGAGCTCTGACCACTTGCAGTATGCAGAAAAACACCATAATCCCTTCTAATAACTGACAGGGAATAGGTCACATCTATACTTGTGTTCCTATCTGCAGCTAACTCAAAAATCTGCACCTGAGCTAATGAATTAGGGACTCTACTTTCATGTGAAAAGAATTTAAAATCAACCCTTAACATGCTTTGTTCATAAAAGGAAAAACAAAACTGGAAAAAAACCCAGTACCCACTAACAGAACAATGGGTAAACTATGGTATTTTCCTACAATAGACCGATGTTCAGCTGTACAGAAAATATGGATAAATCATAAAATAAAAAAACAAAACAAACCCTTAAGGCTAGTTCATAAATAATGGAAATAGTAAGCAAAGACACATATATACAGTATGATCTCATGTATATGAAGTTAAAAAACAGGCAAAAACTAGACAATACACCATTTAGAAATGCATCAATAAACAAGAACTACTATTTTTCAAAGAAGTAGCACATTTCCTTCAAAAGAACCCATGTGATATATCTGCAGCAATTCAGATCTGGTCACTAACTTTAAATAAGTTCCTAAACGATCTAAACTTGAAGAACCAATGTTGACACAGGGAATGTTGGTATTTTTGAAATTAGTTGCAGTTAACCAAAACGAGTACATGAAAATGTCTAGTCTCAACTAAAAATG
Organism: Phyllostomus discolor; assembly: GCF_004126475.2. Taxonomy (NCBI): domain Eukaryota; kingdom Metazoa; phylum Chordata; class Mammalia; order Chiroptera; family Phyllostomidae; genus Phyllostomus; species Phyllostomus discolor. Next base: position 99,776,030 of record NC_040905.2, on the reverse strand, counting down.
TCTCCATTCAGTTACTGTAATTAACACCATGAATGGCCTGCTCAGCTGATGACCCCATGGTGGGAATCACACATGATTCCTGCATTGTTGAACTCTTTCATAAGTTTAACCATCTCACTGTGTGCCCTGTAATTTTTTAACAGCTCATGCTTATGTAGTGTTCTACCCCATTATGATTATTTGCTGGCTACACTGCTGTTACAATGTTCTTTTTCATGAAGTGAAGAAATAAATTTGTTTGAAATGACTAAATAAATAAATAAAATCAAAATAAACAAGGACTATTTTTTTGAGTAAGTGATGATTAGTTAAAAATTCAGAAGAGTGGTTGCAGAGAGGAAGAGAGAATTAGGGAGGAACATGTGAAACTTCTAAAATGTATTTCTTTAGCTAATTCTATTTTCTTAGCTTCATTACAGAAAAAAAGGGAGACAGGTATTCTTTTCAATTTAAAAAATTTTTAAATGATCACAACCATCAAACATTTTTCTTACTTCTCTCTCTCTCTCTCTCACACACACACACACACACACACACCCCTCCCCCTACTTGGTTTTAAAAAGTATTCCTCATGTCTCCTCCTCTGAGTTTCTTGGTTAATTTACTAAGACAACAAAGAAGCAAGAAACCATTGTTGGAATGCAAGGAAACAAGTTTTGGCTAGGAGACACAAAATAAGCTTCATCATTCATGTTAGTGTTGTCTTGTGCTTCCAGCTATTTTCTTTCAATTTTACAGTTTGTGTTAACTAGTTATAGTAAGGTGTGCTTTTTCTCATTACCAAAGTAAGGAAATCAGTTAGGAATCATAAAGGTAAACCAGAAAGAAGGGATAAGGAAAAGCTACAAAGTAATAAATAGGCTCCCCCAACTCCTAGCGCTACTGCTGTAACAAAAACCAAAGAAAATATAGAACTAAGGAGATCAAAACTGAAAAGATAAAGATTTTCAAATATCTAAATATATTAATCATCTCCAAAAAGCCTATGCAGAATTCACTTCAAAATAATGAATTAGAAAAGCTAGAGAGGCACAGGATTAAATTTCTTAATCTTTCATGAAAATATAGCAGGCAATCAATATTCAGCTCAAGGCCAGAGCCCATCACTGACTAATTTCTTAAGAGTACACTCTTCCTTGGTGCAAACCCATTGTAGATGAACATTTGCAACCTTAAGCTCACTCACCCCTAAATTCTCAAAATGAAGAAAACACCTTTCTCTACATTTCTTAGAAGCTGACTTCCATAGGCTTTCAAAATCTCATGTTCCAAGTAAGAAGATTCCCCTTATTTAAATTTTGTATCTCATAGAAGTGTTCTCATTTTAGAAGCATTCTTGAGATTTTTCTGTACCTCTTTAAATGGCATCCAGCTGCTTCCAGGTTTTGCAGGGTTTGACGGTGTCTTAAGTTTCTCTAGGGCATTTTCAATTGCTTCACCATAGTTATCCTGAAACCACTTTTCATGAGGTGTTTCCGCAGGGGCTGCTGTGATGCTCCTTACATGCTCCAAAGCAAACACAATGGGCTTCATCAAAGCTGTGTGCTTCTCCCGCATGATGGCAATTTTCTCTTCTCTGACCAGGAAGACACAAAGTTTTATACAAATAAGGAACAATTTAAATGTATCAAGTATAAATAGATAGTGTAAAAGAGTAAGAAAAAATAAATATTAGCAAAGTAGCTTACAACATGGCATTGTCATAAATCCAGCATATAAAACAGGCAGCCTCCCTTTGCAACAAACAGTGCTAGGAAACTGGCTATCCACATGCCCAAGAATGAAACTGGACCCTTTCCTTATACTATATGCAAAGAAAACCTGAAACTGGATCAAATATCTTAAGAGCTAAGACTTTAAAACTGCTCTAAGAAGAAAACACAGGGGAAACTCTCCTTGACACTGGATTTGACAATGATTTCTTAGATATGGCACAAGCACAGACAACAAAGAAAAACTGGGCTACATCAAAATTAAAAATTTATATATACATCAATAGGCACTATCAAGAGAATGAAAAGACAACACACAAAATGGGAAAAATTATTTTTTGCAAACCATGTATCTAATGATGGATTAATATCCAGAAGATATAGTGAGCTCCTAAAACTCAACAACAATAAACCCAATTCAAAAATAGGCAAAGGATTTGACTAAGACATTTCTCCAAAGAAGATACACAAATGGTCAATAGGCACACAAAAAGATGCTCAACATTATTAGTCACTGGAAAATGCAAATCAAAACCAGTGAGATACCACTTCACTCCCATTAGGATAATTACCATCAAAAAAGAAAAAAGAATAACAAGTATTGCTGAGGATATGGAGAAACTGGAATTTATATGCACTTTTGGTGGAAATATAAAATGGTGCTGCCACAGTGGAAAAGTTTGTCAGTTATTAAAAAAGTTAAACACAAATTTACCATATGACCCTGCAAATGCACTGATTCATACATAAAATCATTCTGTACACTGATGTTCATAAAAACACTGTTTGTAATATCCAAATCCAACAGAGAAGAGAAGCAACTCAAGTGTCCACTGATAGATAAGCACATAAACAAAATGTGTCATATATAAATGAAGTAATCAGCCATAAAAAGAAGGAAATTCTGATACTACAATGTGAATGAAACTTCAAAATATGCTCAGGGGAATAAGAGAGACACAAAAGGACTCAGAGGAGTCACAGTCAGAGACAAGAATGTAGACCAGCAATAACCAGGGGCTGGAGTTACAGCAGGACTGAGAGGTACTGTTCAGTGGCTACAGAGATACTGTTTGGGATAAGGAATAAATTCTGGAAATGAGTAGTGGTGATGGATGCACAACACTGTGAATGTACTTAATTAATGTCACTTAAACTAGTTTAAAGGGCAAATCTTATGTCATGTATATTTTACATCTTTTTTAAAAGGCAGTTTTCTTCCTGTCAAGATGGCAGTATAGGCAGACACAGATCACCTCTTCGTACAACCACATCAAAATTACAACTAAAATGTGGAACAACCATCACCCAGAACTGTCAGAAATCAAGTTGAACAGAAGTCTGACAACTACAGAATTAAAGAAACCATATCCATCCAGACTGGTAGGAGGGGCGCAGACCCAGAATAAGCTGGTCCCTCACCCACATGAGGTGGGTAAAAATTGTGGAGGGAAACCCTGGAAGTGAGATGTCCCAGCCCCACACCAGGCTACCCAGCCCAGGGTTCCAGTGCCAGAAATATACGTCCCCACAACTTCTGGCTGCAAAAACCAGCAGGGACTGAGTCAGTGGAAGAAATTTCTGGAGCCCCAAGCAGTTCCTCTTAAAGAACCCAAAACTCACACACGGACTTACCTACTCAGACTCACTCCCTCTGAGCTCCAGCACCAGGGAAATAGCTTGAAGGTACCAGTGGCATAAAGGGAAGAACAGATACGTCTGGCATCAAGGCAAGCAGAGGCCACTGTCCTTTTTGAAAGCCTTCCCCCACAGAGCCAGCAAGCTGGTGCCATATCTGAGAATCCATCAACCTAACACTGTCTGACCCTAACACCTTGGAGATCCCCAGAGACTACCCAACTAATGGGCACATGCCTGGGTTGCAGGTTCAGTACCCGATTGGGGTATGTGCAAGGGGCAGCCGATCAAAGTTTGTTTCTCACATCGATGTTTATTTCCCTTTGTCCCTCCCTTTCTCTTTCTCCAAAAATAAATCTTTAAAACAAACAAACAAACATACTTGCGTAAGGTGTTGTTGTTCTGGACTCTCTTCACCTCATCTTCCAGCTGCTGAATTCGTCTCAGAACGTACATGTGTTGCTGTAACAGTACTCCCAACCAGAGTTCATCCCAAAGAACAGTGACCCTGCGTAGCTCAGCCACAAGCATCTGAACCTGCAGACACAGCACATCCAAACATGGTCATCTAGAAGTCCATAGACAGCACAACTCTGCAAATTCTGGAAGCTGCTGGTTAAACGTGTGCATCTTTTGTTCACAAAACAATTAGACAACCTTTGTTAGTGAGTCTACCTATCAATACAGATTTGTAAAACCAATTTTGAATTCCTCTAAAAGCTTTGTTCCTCAAATATCACCACAATAGTTTATAATAGGGTTTGCTTATGGGTTCTTTTGGGGGGAGAATGGTTCTAATAAAAATTGGCTTAAAACTTATGAGTTGGTTCTCTGTACCTGTAACACCATAGTTGGGTTTGCAGATGACAGCTTATCTACAATTTTGCTGTAGCAATCCTGCATCATGGCTTGGTCTTCATTTAATCCACTTTTAGGTTCATCCTTATTGCTATCTTGAGAAGCAGGAGGACTTCCTCCCTCACATTCAGAAACCAGCAATTCTTCTCCTTGAATATTGCCAAGCAGAGTAGGAATTGCAGAGGAAAACTTATTTCCTATAATAAAATGGGAGAATAAGGAAGACTCTGTATGTTTCTCCCGTGGGTATGTATCACATTAGGGAAAACAGTGATAAGCTCTTCAACTCCAGAGCACTCATTTAAATAACTGGCATTCTGTGCACTAAACTAAACAAAGATCATGGATATTCTGCCTTTTTACAAATTGTGCTTTTATATTAATATTATAAGCTAATAGAAGGTAAATGGAAGAAAAGAAGTCTGAACAAATGAAGTGTTCTCCTAGCCAGAGTCCTGAACTTGGTTTCAATCCTTATCCACCAGTTACTCAGCTCAGTGAACATGAGAGTGACTCAATTTCCCCTGCTTGGTGGATTACCGGAAGACTGAAGATAACATGTAAAGCACATGTCCTAGGTACCAGGCACACAGCAGTTACTCTCTCAATAAACAGCAATTATTAAAATAGTATTTAGAAAAACTACAAACTATCAACTCTGGAATATAAACCTCAAAAAAATTTACCTAACAAACATTATTTGCAAAATAATTTATACTCAAAGTAGCAGCATTTTAATATTTCATACCTGAAGCCTGTGATTCACTACTAAGCGATATGGTACCCACTATTGCAGGATACAGTATGAGATGTGGGGAATCTTGAGCCACACGGCAGAGAAGATTACAAATACTTTGGCGCACATACACCTCAGGGTGGTTTAAGCGTGAGAAAAGTTGTGGAATGATTCCTTCAGGATAAGAAGAAACATACTTTAAAATTATTAAAATGGATCAACATAGTGGATGCAAAAGGATACAACTTGATATTTGCTAGCATCATTTCTAAGGGCCTCAGATTTCTCCCTATGATTACCAAGAACCATACACAATAGTCTTGCTTTACAAGTCTGGTTAGATAGAGTACAGAGCTATAACCAAAATCTAGAGTAATTCAAAAATGTTCTAGAGAAATGTATTTTCTGTGAATGACTGTAAAAGTAGACATAATGTTTATAAAGAGTATATGAAAATGTTTTCAATTACAGTTTCCTTTCAATACTGTTTTGTATTAATTTCAGATGTAACCCATAGTGGTTTAGATAATGAAGTACTCTACAAATGTAGTATTCCCCTGGTATTTCCAGTACATACCTGGCACCACCCATAGTTACCGCAATACTACGGACTGTATTCCCCGTGCTACACTTTACATCCCCAGGATTATTTTGTAACTCCCAATTTGTACTTAATTCCTTTGTTTTTCACCCAGTCCCCCTTCACCTCTCCTCTCTGGCAACCACCAGTCCGTTCTCTGTATCTATGAGTCTATTTCAATTTTGTTTGGTCATTCATTTTGTTCTTTAGATTCGCAAAGTACATGAAGATTTCTGAAATTTATTTTAACCACTCTCCCCAAAATTTATTTTGTATTTAAAAAGCTTCTGCCTCTCAGCTCTCCATTCTTCTAAAAGGTGAGAGGGAAGTGGTATAATAGCAGCTTCGGGTGTCATATTAACTAATGTAGCTATTCTATAACATATTTAAATAATAAACGTAAAGGAACAACTACTACTATTTTTTATTGCCTTAGATATCCTACCCAGAAATAATTTTTCATTAGACATTTTTTAGATCATCACCTCTCCATGGAGCAGTAGGTGTTGTTTCCAAACCATGTTCCAGATATTGCCTAAGCTCACCAGCATGCTTCACAAGCAGCCTGAGCAATCGCAAGGTGGCCATCACAATTACATCATCAGTGCTCTGCTCTGCTCTATGACTTAAATGTAGCCTTGGGTCATCTTCATCTAAAGGAATCTAGGGTGAAAGAGCAAAAATAGAAATAAAAAAAGAAAGAAGAAACTATTTAGAATATTGTTCTTGTCTACTAGGAAAGAAATTTCAAATAAATTTTTGCTAAAAGAGAACATAGCACAACCTACCTGACCAGCATTGAGTTTAAGGAAAGTAAAATATGCGCTGCAAGACAATTTGTACAGGCTGAAGATTCTATCCACAACTTTCCTCCACACTTTAATTACTCCTTCTGTTGCACTTTCATCAAGTTCTGACAGCCATGGGCAGCTAGATATTAACTGACGCCAGATAACATCAACCATGTCATCTTCTTCATTATCTTCACTTTCTGTTATCTGAAGTGTTATATCTTCATCCTAAAGAAAAATTGGGCAAAAAAAAAAAAGCTATTTTTAATACAAATTGAAAGGGGAGAAAGGTGCCTTGTTTTCCTGTCAAATGAAAGTACTTTTCTCATTATGAAAAACCAAACTACTCATATTTAGCTTTATACATGCTAAATCAATTATCAATAAGCTTCTCCTTATGGTATAATCACTAATGTAGTATTTAAGAAGATATAAGCACCTCACAAAGATTAAAGGCTGATTTTGGGACTTTCAATATTCTAAGTTACAATATAATATTCTGCCTGCAGAAAATGAAACATAATCTTTTCAAAAGTTTGAGATGGGAGGTACAGAGAATACAGTCAAAACAGACTTTACTTTCTGTACAGTACTGTGTGTGTACATAACACAGGCTTTGGCAGACAGTGATATATGCTCAAGTCTAGAGTAAAAGCTGAATCAATAAAATTCAAACTTTTAAAGTCTGCAACTACATACTTAAGTCGTAACACTGTAGAACTGTAGGAACTTTGAGAATGGAGAGAATACATCCTGCCAATCATCTAGTCCCTTGTTTTTCAACTCCAACTATGTATTAGAATCACCTAGTGATTCTAAAATTAGTAAGTTTAAACACACGTGCACACGGCGGCATGCACACATACCTTCTATCCAGAATATCTGGACATTGGACTCAGGCCCAAGCCAGTGTTAAAAACCTAATTTCTGATTAGAAGGGCATTTAAAGAGTAATCTGTTTTACATAAAGTGAACTTCATCCTTTCTTAATAGGAGCCTAAGGAAATGACTCGGTTTCTCAAGAAATCAGAAAAACAGCAACTCACTTTCATTTTAAAAACCAAAGTTTTTATTTGAAACAGAACATTTAATCAAGTATATGTGATCGATTTCCTCAAAATGAATGAATTAGAACAGTGACCTTGCCCTGGCTGGCATAGCTCAGTGGATAAAGCGCGGGCTGCGAACCAAAGTGTCGCAGGTTCGATTCCCAGTCAGGGCACATGCCTGGGTTGCAGGCCATGAACCCCAGCAACCGCACATTGATGTTTCTCTTTCTCTCTCCTTCTCCCTCCCTTCCCTCTAAAATACATACATACATACATACATATATAAAATCTTAAAAAAAAAAACAAAACAAAAAACAAACAAACAAAAAAAAACAGTGACCTTGACACTATTCCCCCCAAACACTGTATCATGTTTTCCTTGCCTGAATCCCCGCTGGCCGACACACGGCCTGACCAAGGATACCATATATTCTCTCTTTTTCTTCTTCAGTTATAGTGTCTGGGAGCAGGTTTTGAACTTCAGATTTTTCTTTAGGCAGCAGACGAACGCCTTCTCCCTGACTATAAAAATAAACAAGTCATTGTTATTTCAGCTACTGAACCTTTACCATGTCAACCGACATTTTAAATCTCTAGTTTGCAATACTATTAATGTGCAATCAATACAATGCATGAAATAAATTACACATTTCAACATACATACCTGGCATTGTCAACCACCTTTCTGCCCCACCTGTAAGCCCAACTAGCCAAAGCTGCCCAAGATTTGGCTACTTCAGGTGCCTGTACTGAAGATAGGTGATATAACTGTCCCAAAATGAAGTCAGGTTCTCCAACTCCAATATGTACTGCCATGATGAAGAAAGAACAATGAAAGCAATCAGCAGTGTTACATTCATAAATTTCTAATGGAATTCCCATTAACATTTTAGGATTTTGCTATCTGCAAACAGTAAGTTCCATTAATACTATAGTTCATAATTTGAGAACACTTTCATTTGTATTATGCTTTTCTAAAAGTCTAGTATGTTGAGATGAATCACTCAGCTTCCCAAGCAAGCTTAAATTATAACCCTGTAAAATAAGTCCATGTCTCCCATGATCCTGAACTTTAGAAATAGTTCAGGTGTCAGATTCGTTGTAGAGTGTCCTGCATTCTAAATTTAAACGACCATTTCATTATGATTATATTTAGCTTAAACATTTTGGAAAAATGAATATAAAGGTGATGAGTATACAATCTCATTCAAAGATGCAGGAGGCAAATAACGTTATTCCCAGTTTAAAAGTGAAAAAAAAAAATCACCTGCTCCAGTGTCATTTGTCAGTATGAAGGTTTACCCCCTCATGAACATCAAGACCCTATAATAACGCACATTAGAAACGTAAGACTAATGTAAGTGATTAAGACCCTAGGCTTCACAACAGCAAAATGAGGCCACATTCTCATGTTTCAGCAGAGGTTAATTACCTCCCAAACTGTAAAATCTGGACAATGATACCTACCATAACTGGCACTCAAATACTGAATGAATTAACTACCCCTATTTGTTGGGTACCTTTCTGTTACTAACACTAGTGCCAGGATGTGAAACAAATCTTTCTATAATTTCTTTTTCTTTTTAAAATAAATGTACTGAATTCTTGTATGTGCCCTGACCAGGGACTGAATCCTCAACCCTGACATATCAGGACAATGCTCTCATCAACTGAGCTACCCGCCAGGGCCATTTCTAGAATTCCTTCCTATGCTCCACCAGTCAAGGGGACCACAAACTGTTATATCTTTGTTGCTCCTCTTAGTGTGATGTGAAATTTTAGATATCTGAGACAAGACCTTATTGCATGCACATTGAGGTCCATAAAAGCTTAGTGAATTGGGAAGGTAGAAAGTATGGCCCGTGGGGCAGAGGCATTCAGGAAACGTGTTTTAGTTATAGTACTTCCAGGCAATATAAATTTCCATAGAGACACTTTTGTGGCCCATTACAGCCAGCATGACATTGTAAACTTTAAAACAGGGAACAAAATAAATTCTAAAATTAATTATTTTAAAGCTAGTAAGAGAAAGAAATCCTACCTGTAGATTCGCTCTCAATCCGAGGATACTCTTCATCTGCTGTATTAACTGATGGCAGTTCTATTAAAGTAAGTATGTTTTTAGACAAAGTAGAAAGACCTGTGAAGTTCTGCTGTTGCTGAGCTCTGTAAACCTGTTTTAGCTGCCCTGAAATTTCTTTCCACTCTGCCTGGATCCATTTAGCCAGTGTCAGAATTGACTTGGCAACTGCATATTCAGCTTTGGCAGACTGGCAAAAAGAAATGGCACAGGAGCTCAACATTTCCATTGCATGTGTTGACTGGCCTACAGAAAACCAAAAACAATCCTTAGAAGCCTTCAAAGCAAACAATGGACATAATTTCGGGGTGAAATAAACTTTTAAAAACATGCAAATTCAGTGATAACCAATGATCTCTTAAAGCATGTCTTAATAACCAGCAACAAAATTCTTTTAAAAGTACTAAGTTACAGAGATAAATCAATGCACAAAATTCTTATTCAGGACTCGAAAGTTCTGCAACAGCTGAAAAAAACCCAACATTTCTACCACTGCCTCACACCATAATGTACATACACATGATTATCATCATAGTTGTGTATTAACCATAATTCATTTTACTAACCTGCTGTATGTAGCAATTTGGTTTTTTCAATGTCAAGTTCAGGCCCCCATTTCTCATCCACTTGACCTTGAGTTGAGAGTTTTTTAAAATGCTGGACTAAATCCTGTGCAGTGGTGGTCTTTCCCAGCTGAACCTCACTACACTGTGCCAGAAGTCTTGTTGCAAGTGACACATTCCCCCGTTTTCTAGCAAATTTTGCTGCTGTAAGACCTAATTCCATGAGATGGCTTCTAATTGGAACTGTTTGCTCTGAAGAAAACAAAACATTTTATTAGTCCCTGATTGGTCTAATCCCAGATTGCACAGAAACACAACCAAAAAATTCCTCCCCAACTCTTGCCTTCCCTACACCTCCCTAAATAAAGGGTCATTTTTGCACCATCTTTAAGTCCCCTGCAGTTAGCATACTGCTTGCCATACAATAAACAATAAATGTTTGTTGAAATAAACATATACAACGAAGTAGACAAAAGTAAAATCATTCACTAAAAGAAATTCAATGTTTAGTTTCTGAATCTTTTAAGCAAAGAGCCTAGGCCAAAGGGTAGGGAATGAGGCTAAAGCTAGACCACCCCCACTTCACGTACAAGTACCCCCTGCCATTCTATCATGCCATTCTCTCCTGGTTTACTCCTACCTTTCTGAAGGATCCTTTCTCCATTTCCTTCTCCTCCACTACCCATCCATTAATCCATTAAAACTGGTGTTCTTCAGGTTGGTCCTAAGGCTCTCTACTCTTCTCACTCTGCATAATTTCCCTGGACAATATTACCTGCTCCTGTGGCTTTAACTGCCATACAAATGCTGATGATTCTTGAATCTTTATCTCTAGCCTGGACCATACATGTGAGTTCTACCGCTTAACAATCACCTATACTCAGGATTTTTAAAGGCACTTTAACCTGTGTCAAGTGAAATCCATTTTCCATCTTCAAACCTTTTACTTCCTTCTCCTAGTATCTCTTTCTCAATCGGGCTACTTTAGAAAGTCCTAGCAGTCATTTTAGACTTTTATTTTCAACCCTCATATCACGTGATTTTTTCTGTCCCTAATGCCACTACCTTGGTTACCTTTAGCAGGGACTTCAGCCTAACTGGTACCTTTTCCCCCAGTCTCCCCTTCTTCTAGCCCATTCTCTAACCTGCAACTGAAGCAATCTTACAGAGAGGGAAGTCTCAACACTTAACTTCCTTTTGATGGCTTCCCACTGCCCTCTGACAAAGCCCAAACTCCTGAATGTGGCTTGTAAGGCACTGATGCTTTACATTCCATTACAATCTCAATCTCATTCAGCTTCATCTCTTCCCACTCTGAGCAAACTGACTCATGTCTGGGTCCCATCTCTTAAGCAAACTGAGTCATCTAAGCATCTTTCATCATTGCCACTGTCCTTCACATATGATGTTTGTTTAAATTAAATCAGTCTGCCTTCTTTCTCACCTCTACCTCCCTCAGGTCTCATCTTAAATGGTACTTCCTCTGAAGTCCTTTTCGAGTCCTAGGATTAAGCAGTGCCCTTGTTGCACGTTCTTTTAGCAACTTGCATGTGTACTTCCGTGCAGTACACCATACTGCTGTTTCTTATTTAATGTCATTTTTCCCTGCTAGACTCTAGAATCCCTTTGGTCCTAGGAATACAGAAAACAGGCTTGTCTTTTCATCATTACATCCCAAACTGAAGCACAGTACCTGGCACAAAGCACACAATTGATAAACACTTGATGAATAAAAGAAAAGGGAGGAGGAGCGGCATTCTGTCTCTAAATAAAACAAATGGATTACTGACTTTTTCTTTTCAATTTTAAAATGTTCAAATGTTCAATAAGAGGATAGAAAAGGAAATGGTATTTTTAGTCCTACCGCATGCTATGTTCTGTGCAAAGGCTTTCATATACCTTGTCTCATCTCCTATAAATCCTTACAAGAATCACATCAGTGGAGCAATCTCCTTGACCAAAAAAGAAAGTGACTCGGAAGTTTAATGACTTGCCCTAAGATGCCTCAATTTGCAACTGTTGGTCTAAAGACCCAAACCCAAACATATGACATTAAGGGTGTGAGCCACAGTTACCAACAGACACCCTACAATGCAAGTCCATCTCCCAGTATTAGCTCAATCAGAATTTAACATTTAAATTGGCTCAGTAAGCCCAGCTACCCCATTTTCAAATAAAATTCTACAGAATTCTAGCAAACTTTCCACTTTAGAACAGTAAAAGTAAACTGCTAGCATCCCTTTAACATGACATTTCTTTAAAATGAGACAAATATTTTTACAAATGCTAATTTTCAAGCCATTTGGTGTGGCTGACAAATGCATAAATAAGTCTTATGACTTCATTAAAAATGAGTCAGATTTAAACAGGCATTTTAAGGTATATAAGATATAGCCCTAGATGGTGTGGCTCAGTGGACTGAGCACCAGCCTGTGAGCCAAAGGGTTGTTGATTCAATTCCCTGCTATGGCACATGCCCAGGTTGTGGGCCAGATCCCCAGTAGAAGGCACACAAGAGGCAACCACAATTGATGTTTCTCTCCCTCTTTTTCTCCCTCCCTTCCCCTTCTGAAAATAAATAAAATATTTTTAAATAAAGAATATAAGATATACAATGGCCATTATGCAAATGAAAGGATGCTCAACATCATTAATCATCAGGAAGATGTACATAAAACAATGAGATAGTACTACATACACACTCCAGTGACTAAAATTAAAGACTAACAATACCAACAATGTACATGCCAGAAAGAGTGTAGTATATGTAATCAGTTTATAAAAAACTGGCGAAGTATTTTGAAAGTTAAGCTATACCACCCAACATCTCCACTCCTAGGCATTTAAATTTTAATTATTTATTTATTTGTTCATTCATTCATTCATTTTTAGAGAGGGGGGAGGGAGAGAGAAAGAGAGAGACAAAAACATCAATGCCAGAGAGAAACATCTATCAGCTGCCTCTTGGATATGCCCCAACCAGGGACTGCACACACAACCCAGACATGTACGCTGATGGGGAACTGAACCAGTGATCTTTCACTTTGCAGGACAATGCCCAACCAAGCCTCACCAGTCAGGGCTCCACTCCTAGGCATTTAAAGGAGAAATACAAGTACATGTTCACCAAAAAACTTCCACATGTATTTCACAGCAGCTTTATACACAAGAGCCCAAATTCAAAAGCAATACAAATATCCATAAAAGGGTCAACAGATAAACTGTGGCATATCCATACAATGACTAGTACTCAACAATATAAAAGACCACACTGGTACTTGTACCATCGGTAACCCTTAAAAATAAAATGCTAAACAAGAGAATTTAGACACAAAAGACTTTATCATTACATTTATATAACATTTTAGTAAAAACAGGACTTAAAGACAGGACTAATCTATAGTGATAGAAAGATAATCAGTGGTTGTGTGGGATGGACAGATGAAAGAGATAACTGTGAAAAGGCATAAGGAAACCTTTCAGGGTAGATAAATAGTGTGTATTTTGATTTTATCAGTGGTTACATAGGTGAGGATGTGTTAAAACTCACAGAACTGTACACTTATCATATGTAAATTATATCTGAATAAGTCTTTTTTTTAACCTTAGTTACCTTTTATTTTCTCCAACAACTGACTCTGGTACATGGTATATCTCAATGCCTGCATCCATGGCCTCACATCATGCTGTTTACATGAACGCAAAGCTTCACTGAACAGTGGAATAAGACAGTCCTGCCAAGGTAAAACCAAAACCCCTTAGTGGAAACAGGATCCCTTACATGTTTGTAGACTGAGTTCAGTTACATCTCCACAGGCTGACTATCAACTCTATTCCAGGTTTATTTATATTAAACTCTCTACCTTCTTCACTGCATCTTCTAATCATAAGTGGAAAAGATGCTCTAAGAGAAAACACTTTCACCCATCCAAGACTGTTTTTCAGAATGTAAGTGTAACTTACCAATGTACTTATCAAAAAGTATGCACATCTTACTATAATTCTCTTTGGAAGAGCTTATCTTTGGTTAAACTTTACCCTATCTGGTAAGAGTAGGGGGTGTCTTCATCTTAGTCAAATATAAAATTTATATAATCTGCCCAACAGAAATATATTTATGTACACTAACCCCTTATCCAAAAAGAAAAAGAAAAAAAATTAAGCAATTAGCATCCTTGAGATTATGTACCTTAAGTTCTTCCACCTGCCTTACATATTTCTCAAATGAAAATCTGTCTGAAATGGCATTTTAGATTTCTGGATTTGCTAGCTTGTCTAACAAAGTTACAGATGCTATTTTAAAAACTTGAAAAATAGTCAAGTTTATTCTACCCTAGTGCCTATTGATGTTCAGGAGACTACCCTGGTAAAAATATACCTATACGCACCTCTGTAGAAAGTCTGTTAGAAACTGTGTTCTCCAAAGCAAAAGAGCAATACAGCTGTAAGGTACTGAGGACTGGCAGAGACTGGGAAACTGTCAAAGTAGAAAGTCTCAGTGGTCCAATAGCTATGCGGGAGGTTTGCTTCAAGTACTTTACCACATTTCTGAAACAAAATGTTTATTATTAATTCATAAATGAGATTTCTCAACTTGTAACCACTAAAGGGTATAAAGCAGTTTGATAAGATGCTTCCATATTGGCACCCAAACTGGAGGAAGAAGAGTAGGCCTGCTCTTTAGTAAAACGGTGTAACCAAGTCAGAGCATTTGTTTTGGGAGATGTTAGTATTTTATTTACTTTCAGCCTCAGTGTGTAAGCAAGTGGCATCCACATATTACATGACTTCTACAATCAAAACGAAGCTACCACGACTAGCACTGTAGTGATCTAGAAACTGCCTCACCCCCACCAGAGTACAAACATTTGTCGTAAGGTATACATAGTGCACATTCACCTGCTTAGAATTCAACTTACTCGGTGATAGACTGCCACTTCTGATCTTGTTCTAGATGGTTTAAAGCAGTTGCCAAACAAACAGAGCTTCTCAATAACTGAACTTCAATGGATTTCTGAAGTTCCTTTGGATCTGGACTTAACATGTTAGGAAGTAGTTTTTTCATATCTACAAAAGTTAAATAGATCCCATTCAGTTAATTCCCTTTTAATGTACAGGTGATAAGATATTTTGACAGTGCTAAAAATAATCACCAATGAATACCTCCTTTCATATTAGGTTCAGCCAGCTATGCACAATAATTAAATTTCTGATACCTATATAAAAATTATACTCTATATAAAGTTATACTTCAGACCTCTCCCGAGTCAGTTAATTTCAAGGCTCAAAAATCAGTTAGTAACCTACTATTTATAGGGGCTAAACTAGACCTACTTTGGCATATGTCACTGAATCTAGCAAATCAATACTATCACACAGATTACACAATACTAACTTTAGTACAGCACACAAAATGTTTCGGTTGTGATAAAGAATGAACCACATCAAGATGTCAAAGCACACAGGGGAAAGTGGTGATGGAACAATGGAGACAACTGTATTCAAATATTAATTAAAAAAATGATTTAAAAAAGGTGTCAAGCACAAAAAATATTTAGCTTAAATACTACTTATACTTTTTCAAGCAAATGGCTAGATAAATTTCAAAGTATTAGTGTAGCCTTTTTGTTGTTGTTGGCTTAATTTTAATGAAACTGTTATTTGCCAAATTAAATATAAATAGAACACTCCTAAATTTGTTGATTCACATGGAACTTTGCCCCAAAATAAATGTACAGTAACTTTCCAGATTGCCTAGTAAAATATACTAAGCCATACATTAAGCAACTTGTCCATAAAAATATTTAATTTTAAAATTATCTCAAATACCTATTTTTTCTTTTGATCCTCCAGCAAGTAGATTGATATTTTCTCCTGGCAACAATTCTAATTGCTCAGTGCATTCAACAAATTCTCCAGACTCAAAACTGCTTAGTGATCTGTAATTAAAATATTGGTTAGTTTGTATTACACCCTATTCAGCCTGTGGAACCATTAAAAAACAACAACAAAACAACAAATTCTAGAAAAAGACAGCACAGTTTATAGCATTCTTTTAATGAAGTTCTTTCAACACAGCCCACCATTTTATTTTTTTTTTTGAAGATGTGACCACCACCTTATTTAGCACTAAAATTGGAGTAGCAAACCTGAAGGTCACAGCTTTTGACATCAGTTTAGCATACTCACCCCTCAGTGTCTCCTTTCTCTCTTTGCAGCCTATTTTTCCTTGGGGCCCCTCCAACAAACTGACAACAGACTTCTGCAGGACAACTTCAACATCTAGTTCCCCTCAAGCTACCACCCAACCCCCTACAAGGCCCTGCCCGCCCATCACTTAATGCCTAAGATCCTGTAGGTCTATGTTATTATCTCATTCTTACATTCTAATAGTCCTGCCTTCATTCACTGCTAACCCTCTTCCTCTCTACCTTTTGCACTACCTTTCATGGAACCTATTTCTCTTCTTTCAATAAATTCTTTTCTATTCCCTCACCTTATCTGAAAATGGCAACACCTCAGAAACTCCCTCCTATAATCCTGGATCATCAATGCCAAGATGAGGGGCCTCATACTCCTAGCTCTTCACTACTTTCAAATTCCTGACGACCCTGTTCCCATTCCTATTATAGTTATTCTCAGCCAGAATAACAACTTTAGTCAAGTTGCTCCATCTCTCTTTCCCATTAATCTCTCATCTTTTCCTGTCCCCCTCACTGTACCATCCCCCTTAACATCTCAGGCTGAATCCAGCAATGTAAGTGGACATTACTTGACTATACCTGCTTCCACATTAATATGCCCCATGCCTGGCTCAACGCAACCACCAGCCTCTTAGGTGAGCTGTATGGCTGATGAACTGTCAAGGTTTATAGACTAAAACACCTTTTCTGGCACTACAGGGTCAATCTTCTCCAGTGGCAGGTTCCCTCTGTGCCCACTACACTCTACATTGCCCTCACACTTCCCACTAATAACTGACAGGACATGACAGGACAAAAACCCCAGGCTTTAGTTTCCTCTACCCTTACCCCAACCCACTATACACTCCCAAGAGCATCTATATCTAACTTTAACTGCTTTCCTTGAGGCACAGAAAAGGTGGAATTTGGTGGTTCATCCTTCAAGTCAATGGTCTTTATCCTGTTTCTTCAACTGCTTTCTAGTGGCTCCTCCCCCTTTGTCTGAAAGAACACCTGATCTCACCAATATTTGAACACATGATACTCTCTTTCAGCCCAGCTTCTTCCTCTTCACTTCAAGGAACCCAATTAGCCTAACTAAAGCTTTTCCTTTCCAAGTTTTTCTACCACTCAACAACAGTATTTGACCTGGCTGCTCCTCTCTCTACAAAGTTCTTGCTTGCAGTCTGGGGTTCCTGACAAGGCTGACTACTCCAGTCTGGCTCTCCTACATCTCCAACACTTCCTTTCTCAACATCCTTGTGTTTTCTTCAATGACTCCTTCTCCTATTCCTTAACAGATGCTCAAAAGGATTCTGACCTTGACCCTCTTTCCTTTTCACTCACTCTTCTCCAGAGCCTTATCTGTGGTTGGTGGCTTACAAAGGCTTAAGAGTATAGAGTCAAGCATTTAATTACTGCCTATATAGTAATGATCCCCAAATCTCTAGCTTAGACTTTCCTCCTTAGCTCCAAATCCAATTCTTAACTACTGGGTTGGCCAAAAGGTTCATTTGTTTTTATTCCATAAGATGGTTCTAGTAGTGCTGAGTTGTCTTTAACTTCATTCAAAACAATTTTTAAAAATTTAATCTTTATTGTACTTTTTCCCATTACCATTTAGTCCCCTTAGACACCCCTCCCTGCAGCAACCACCACACTATTGTCCATGAGTCCTTTTTCCTTTTTGCTCAATCCCTCCACCCACTTAAGACAATTTTGTTAGACTGTATTGACAGATGTCATACCAGTGTGCATTAAAAAATAAAGTTATCAAAAATTAGTGAGTTTTTTGCAGCCATTTTAATATTGAAGGTGGAAGAAAATATACATTTTAGCATTATTATGCTTTTATTATTTCAAGAAAGGTAAAAACTCAGCTGAAACACACACAAAAAATTGTGCAGTGTATGGAGAAGGTGCTGTGAATGACTGAAGGTGTCAAAAGCAATTTGCAAAGTTTCATGCTGATTTCTCTCAGGACAATGCTCCACAGTTGGGTAGACCCACTGAAGTTGAAAGTGATCAAATTGAGACATTAATGGAGGAAAATCAATGTTATATTATGTGGAAAACAGGTGACACACTCAAAATATCCAAATCAATAAAGTTATTGGTGAAAATGAAAAAATGTATCTTTTATTTTACAGAAAAAAACATACAGACTTTCTGGCCAACCCAAATACATACTAAACAATCTCATCTGCATGTTTCACAAGCGCCTTAAACATGCTTCATTATTCTGTGTGCTTCTACTTCAATTAATAGTATGTTTCCTCCTCCCTTTACCTACATCCCCACAAATTAATGGTCTACATGCTTCTACCCTTGCCCCCAACACCTCCAGTCTGTTCACAACACAACACTAAGACAGATCAATATGCTCCTCCTGTTCAAATTCTACCTAAGATTTTCTATCTTATTAGGGGCCACAGTCCTTTTCACACTTTTTATTACTTGTTTTTACTTGTTTTCATTAACCTTTCATAAATTCATAGCTCACATCTATTTCAATGTTTAATATTAGACATGTTTAGGGTCTTTATTTAGTAGTTTGATGGTTTCGTGACCAGGAATACACCACAGAAACTTAACTCTTGCTTATATCAATTAGCATATGACAAAATTCATTTTGATATATGATGTCTCACTTAAAAGTCAGTTTCCAAGAACCTATCAATGATGTTAAGTGAGAACTCACTGTATTCAAATCTAATTTAGAAACACCATCAAATGTGATCCTTTCTAAAGTGTGACAAATTTACTATTCTAGTAGTCCCCCTGCCATTTGCCATTTCACTTTCCATGGTTTCAGTTACTCACGGTCAACAGTAATCAAAAAATGTTATATGGAAAATTCCAGAAATAGACAATTCATAAGTTTTAAACTGTACACTGTTCACAGCAGTATGATGAAATCTGAAACCATCCCACTTAGGATGAGAATCACCCCTTTGTCCAGATATTCACACTGCACATAATACCTGCCCATGTGCACTTAGTAGCCGTCTCAGTTATCAGTAGGTTATCAGATTGGTTATGAGTGACAGGGTCACACTACATTCACATAACTTTCATTGTAGTGTCCTTATTATAATTGTTCTATTTTATTTTGTTGTTAATCTCTTACTATGCCTAATTTATCTTTATCATGGGTGTGTATAAGAAAAACATAGTATATACAAGGTTTGGTACTATCTGTAGTTTCAGGCACCCACTGGGATTCTTGGACATATTCCCTGTGGATAAGCGGGGGGACTACCGTATGTTTATTTTTGTTTTAGAATAGGCTCTGATAATCATACCAAATAACTACTTCAACAATTGTTTTCACATAGAGTGAAGATCCTCATCATATCTATGGTTTCTCACTATAGTCATTTTTAGAATGCAGTATTATTAGAACTACAACCATCTTGCAATAGTAGATATGACCAATTTCAATATTTTTCAGCCACAGAAGAAGTCTTTAAAGTTACTAAAAATTTGTTTAATCGAGTTAAGTATCACAATTTATGATGACAAAAAATCCTTACTTTATATAGTTGAAATCAGCTTTTAGGTTGAGAGAAGTACTGCTGGTACTCTTTTTCAAGTCGTGGATAGCATTCTGCCATTCCTGTACAGCAGCCCAATCAGCAATTGAAATGTAGCACTCACATGCTTTATTTCCCAAATAATTTATAACCTCTGGGGAAGAGTCTGTTGGTTTGGACAACACAGTCTTTCGGGAGTCACCTGAGTAGAAGTATTTTATAAAATAGAGAGATATGCAAAGCAGTTTTAAATATTTCAAAGAGTGCAGAAATCTAAAAATATACAGTAAGTTCATTAGTACAAACTATTTGACCACTACTTTTTATTTAAATGCTGAATGCTCACCATTCAGAGAATGTTTGGGGCTGGCACTATTTCGCCCAGCATTGGCCAACATAAGAACAGATTTGTCAAAACCAGAGATGCAGCAATCAACGCCTGTCATGGCACACAGATGCTCCTGGTACTCCATAGAGGCCTTTTCAAACCTTCGACACAAATTGAAAGTCTTATTTTTTAATTATTCACATATTCACATCCATGAAAAACCTGAAAGACTGAATCACTCAGTAAACTAAGCTAGACAATTATTTTGCATGGGGTTGGGCATACAGAAAATGAAATCTCTTCCTCATAACAAATGAATATAAGCAACACTGTTATCCTGAAAGTAAAGACAGCAAAAAATAACTAATGAAAAACACTGGGGTAAGTATCTGACCTCAAACGTGTGCAAAGGTTAAATAAACAAATAAATACAAGAATCCATAAAAAGTAACAGATTTAATGGCACAATAACTTGAAACTTTTGGGTATCAAAAATACCATAAACATTTAAAATAAATTACAAATAAAAAATTAAATAGCATCAACAATTTGGTGTATATTAAAATTTCACAGATTCCCAACCAGGGTACATGCCTGGGTCGCAGGCCATAACCCCCAGCAACTGCACATTGATGTTTCTCTCTCCCTCTCTCTCTCTCTCTCTCTCTCTCTCTCTGTCTCCCTCCCCTCTCTAAAAATAAACAAATAAAATTTTAAAAAATAAAAAAAAGCAAATCATGTGGCTTACATGAGAAGACAATCGAACTAGAAAGGCATATATACCAAAACTACAGTTATAACTAGGAGATGGAATTATGAGCAGTTCTCTTATCTTTTTCTGCATTTTACAGACTTGATAAAACTTACATCAATGTGCAGAGACTATTATGGTACATGCTCATTTACCTAGAGGAATCAAATGAGTCTGAATGTTGAGTGTACAGGGCTAATGAGCAATTACTTTAGCCAAAGAGGGAAATTTGTACCAGACTCTGATTTGAAAGGTTATCAATTAAGGATCAAGTTTAAAAGTATTTTTAAATCAAGTAACTGGCAGATCTTGTTTTAAGGAAGATTTCCTACTAATTCATAAATAAAAAAGATACCCAAGTTTTGCTACTAAAGAACAGACTGAACATGTGTCTTAGTAAAATAATATATAGCAAACTCCAATTACTAAAATGGAACAAAGCTGTTTTAGCATTTAAATACAATGTTAGCCAACAGTAAAAATGACCTAAACGTAAAGAAATTCTATTACCCATTTCCTTCCTTCTAACTTACCTCCCTTCAGCTTGTTGGGCCACTGAGTTAATCCAGAGAAGATTTTTCCCAACAATGGAAGATGACCAGACAGCAATTCCCTGTATAGCTTCAGGACAATGCAGTTCACATAGTGCTTCTACCACCATCATGATGGTTACTTCTAATTCATTCCCCTGAAAATGGACCTCAGAAATATTAACCTCAGACATCAATACCATTAAAATTCAACTACTAATCACGTGAAAGCCTATTTAAAGTCAAATGTACTTACTATTTTTGCAACAACAGTATTTTATTTTTGCAACAATAATATTAAATTATTCACCTTAGAATTCTTAAAATGTCATGTATAATGTAGCTACAAAGTATGGCTGACAGAACCCTAACAGTTCATGGGTGTTAATCTTTACAAAGTAAAAGGTCCCCCAGCATTTTAACTGTGGCATGTATAGGAGTAACACATAAAGTAAATATAAAGAAAAATTAAATATAAATAAACACGAATAAAAAGATGATTAATGTCATATCTCTGAATATTGCCTGGCATTACTGTAATTAGCAAACATTTGTTATTTTCGGATCCCACTTATTGAGCCCACTTACAAGCTAGCACTTTTCTCATACGTTACAACATTATTATATATACTTCTGCACTTATCATAATTTACATGTATTTCCCTATGCATTTTACAACTGCCATTACAAATTATAAGAATAATTTCTTCTATAAATTTCTTAGAATTACCTTTAATGTTCCAACCTTAAGTATAAGCAATACATATTTTGACAAGTTCTAAATACAAAATATGAGTAAGTGGCTTTGGAAGTTTTTGCTTTTATAAAATAACAGATCAAAAGCTTTGAAAATGAATTAAAGTTTTCATTTATTTTACCCAGAGATTAAATAATAGCAAGGATATTAAATCCCAGTTTTACTAATCAACAGATTTATAATTATCTGCAAACACAGCAGTGTACCTGAGATAGATTTGTCTTCATTTCCGTAAGTAAGTCAAAGCCATGTCTCACTGTCACAGCAGGCTGGCCTGCCAACAATCCAACCCTCATTATGGAGAGTCGAATCCGAGTCAGCCAGTCTTGACAAGTTTGGCGATTGGTATAGAAAAAAGTTCTAATGACCTTTAGAATAAAGAAAAAAACAGGTTCAAATTATAGGTATTGATGACTCCAATACACATACAACAAACACACAAGTCTACTTTGATGTCGGCTCTATACACACCACCAAATTTACCATAAAACACTGCTCCAAGCAACACTGAGCCCACCAAAACCAACCTTGGGAGGGGATGTTAATGCATTGGCACATCCCTCATATGCATTATACATCAGCTTCTCCAGATTTTCCAGATATTGCAGAAGAAGAACAAGTCGAAGCTGGTTGCTACTGTGGCCTTCATCATTGTCTGCAGTTGTCCACTGACTAACATCTTGATCCGGGTTTAACGTGTGAGCTGCAAGACTTCTAATGATACCTAAAAGCAAAGAGAACATTCCAAATTTAAAAGAAATCTTTAAAAAATGCAGAAGTACTTAGAGATAATTTCACAAATTTCACATTTATCAAGGTTCTTCTGTACAGCCATCATTTAAAAACAAAACTCTCAATATAAAAGATTTTTCATTTCAGCGGCAAAAAATGTTTTCTCCATACAAATCCCTTAAATTTTTAAACGAAGAGAGACAGCCATGCTGTTGCCAACACAATTATTCAACAAAAACTTATTCTAACCATATCTAAAAGATTAAGTGATAAAATATTCAGGGAAAAATTATGCTTTCAAATTTTTGTTTTAACAGACAAACTGCTCAATATAAGGCTTGAAAGTATTTACATCACAATGTTTGGAAAAGCACCAGAATTGATTACCTTCAATTGTCTGGAAGGTATCTTGAGCTCTGCCCAGTGGAGTTCTCAACTTAGAAAGGACAGTGAACTGTGCTGCTTCCCAAATAGCCCACTGCCAAAGGATGGCATCTGTCTTTAGAAGATTGCGGGGAATTGTTGTTTGGTCACGCTTATCCAGTCTCTGGCAGCTATAGAACAATCTTTCTAACCAATTGTCCTTCCTGGGAAAAGTAGTTTCATATTTAACAGACAATAATGACTTCATTTTAATAAAATAATAAAAATTGCAAGAGGAATGGAAGTAGGGAACTACAATTTTTCCTACTCCAAAAAGGCAAAACCTATAAATCTAAGAAAAGCATTAAACCCCCACCACTCATTCTGAGGAGGTCTGTTACAGTTAGAACAGGATGGGGTATGGTATGGACAAATTATTAAGGTAAATGACTCAGGATAATTTGGCTATCAGACTAAAACATCCACTCCAACTAAGCATCTCCAAAATGTCTATGCCACAGACCCTTCCCCAAAGTATTGATGACAAGATCGGATCAGTTAACTGTCAACTGCATTTCATCACTCACTTCCAAAGGCCATTTTTCTGTCCTCAGATGTTATCTTCAAAGCAATGGTTCCTACTAAAAACTAAACTAACCTATTTAAAGAAGAATATTACTTTCTACGCCACCACTCCTCAAAAGCAGGTATAGGACCAATATATTCAAGTATATGTTACTTTTCCCAATTAAAGAGTCAAAGAAATGTCTTACCCTGTTCTATGAGAGTTCCCATATAAAATAAAACTAATAACATCAGAGAAATCTTGTGGGTGGAATGTGTTACTTGGTGCTTTACTCATGTGACTTCTCAATGCTAAAGAAATTTCTTGAATTTCTGTGTGATTGTTATTGCTGTAGACAGAAAATAGTTACTGTCAATACAAAATGTTGTATTTAAAAGGTTAGTACATACTATAAATAGGCTATTTTCCTGCTAACTAAATTTGGAAGTAAAAAAAATAAAATTAAGGCTTTAAAACAGACAGAACATTATTTCAACTTTGAAATTTCAGGTTCTTAAAGCTCCCAAATTCAAATAAACAATCAGAGTTTAGTTTTTCAAATAACTGAACTAAGAAACACATTTTGGGGCTACATGAATTATACTAATTAACCATAAGCTTATTTCTCTTCAATCACTGAGAAACGCCATACAAGATGTGACATTAATTCATTAATAAGTGATCTGTCTTTTCCTAAACTAGGCTAGGCAGTGAAAACACAGTGGAATGTTTTTGCCCCAACACAACTGTTATACCTCAGGACAACATCTAAAGGAATTGACTTCAAGAGCTTTCCAAATGCCTGTCGAATACGAGTCCCACTGTGAACCAGCTGAACACGGCAAACATCAACACATCTACAAAAAATGAAATAGGTAATATAGGTATAGTAACATTTCCAAGTTTTTAGAGCTAGAGTTAAAAGATAGGATCTTTAGTCCATACCTCTGTAAAAGGTCATCTGGCAAGGAAGAGGACAACGTGTGTAGACTGCTGCACGCTTGCAGACAGATATTTACATCTTCGACAAGAGCTATTAAAAATTAAGAGTTATTACATACCAGTATGTAATAATTTTCTGACACTCAACAGTGAGCACCTACTTCAGAGCAGGCTCTGCCCCTGCCAGGGATTCTGACATTGTTTGGGAAAATGACATATTCAACAAAGTCCACTTAAAGTGACTAATCTTTACACAAAACTTTCTCTGAGGGAAATTTTAAAAGCACATGACACATGGCACATTCACCTAAATTTTAAAATGTGACAGTCACTTAAAACTACTTATTTTTAACATAGTAAGAATAAAAAAATTAAGACAGATTATATATCTCTCTCATCAAAATGGGAATTATTCATTTCAGGTCATAGAAGTACTCAAGTGATTTTCTCCTACTACCAATGATCCCTTTTTTAAGAGTGAACAAAATTAAATAATTACACAAACTTACTGTTGGCTAAAAGGCCTTTGCAAAATTTATGGAAAGATGGAAGAGAGAATAAAGGTGCATATGTTTCAGACTTCTTCATTAAAACAGCCACTTCCAAAGCCCAAGTCATTAACAGTTTCCTGAAACACAAAATATAGTGATTTTACATTCAAACAACAAAATCAATTTTAAAAATCTCTTCTTAGTTTTGTTTTGGTTTTTTAAATATCTCAAGCAGTAAGAAACAAAAATTGAAATTATAGAAATTCCCTTGTCAAAAACTGTGTCTTTTGAAAATCTAAATATTAGGTTGGCTAAAAAGTTTGTTTAGTTTTTTTTTTCCTATGATGGCTCTGGTAGTGCTTAGTTGTCTTTAACTTCATTAGAGACAATTTTGTTAGACTGTATTATGACAGGTAACAATATCAGCATGCATTTAAAAAAAATCAAATTGGTGAATATTTGTGCAGCCATTTTAATATTGAAGATAGAAGAAGGTACACAACATGTTCAGTGTATTATGCTTTATTATTTTAAGAAAGGTAAAAACTCAACTGAAATGCAAAAAAAAAGATTTATGTAGTATGTGGAGAAGGTGCTGTGACTGACTGAACATGTCAAAAGTGGTTTGTGAAGTTTTTTGGCACTACTGATGTTTTGGCCAGATAATTCTCTGCTGTGGGGATGTCTTATGCATTGGAAGATGGTTAGCAGCACCCCTGGCCTGTACCCACTGGAAGCTAAGAGCGGGAGGTAATCTACATACTCAAAGTATCCAAATCAATAGTTACTGGTAAAAATGAAAAACATGTCTTTTTAAAATTAAAAAACAAAACAAAACAAAACACTAAATGGACTTTTTGGCCAACCCAATGAATACATTCTCCCATAAAACATTGGGGTGGACAGTGTTTCACATAATGCTTTTGAAAAAGAGTAAGAAATCTTAGACTAAACAATAAAACCAAATTTTAAAAAGTTTCATAAGACATTGCTCTACCTCAACTCAATAATTTTCATTGCTTATTCTCAAATCATAAAATCAAATTAATAAAAGTTAAGTGTTAATATACAATATTACTCAGTTACCTTGTGTCCTGGTTAAGATTATCTTTCTTAAGCAATATTCCCAGGAGATTTAATATAATTGAAAAATGTTTCTTTGTAGCTGTAGTGACAGTACTAATCACGGCTCCATCAAACAAAGACGGGGACGATGAACTAAGACTACTAGATATAAAGTGATCATGCCTGGAAGACAAAGTTCAGATCATCTTTTCATATCTAATTTTTCTAAAAAAGCATTTCCAAAGTTAAATCAACATATATATATTTTTAAGTCCTCACCCAAGGACATGCTTATGGATTTTAGAGAGGGGAAGGGATGAGAGAGAGAGAGAGAGAGAGAGGGAGAGGGAGGGAGGGAGGGAGGGAGAGAGAGACATTAATGTGAGAGAGAAACATCGATCAAGTTGCCTCTCACATGCTCCCCAACCAGGACCAAACCCTCAACCTAGGCATGTGCCCTGCCTGGGAAGCAAACCTGCGGCTGTTCAGTTTACAAGACAATGCTCCAACCAGCCGAGCCATACTGGTCAGGGCTCAACACAGAGATTTTTAAAATACCTTTACATTTAAAAAAAATTTTTAAGGAATGTTTGTAAATACAGTACCTGGTACAATGAGAATACAAAGTGTAAAGCACTGCATACTGAATGGCAGGGAAGTGAGCAGCCAGGTCACCATGCACAATCATCAGATTCTTACTCAGGAGTGCAAAGACAGTTGGAGATAGTGCCCACATCTGATGATTAACAAGAGAAAGTAAATGTTTGGCTCTTCTAATATGTATATGAGCATACAAAGAGTTCATCCTTCAAAATAAGTATGTCTATACATTTTATAAAATTAAAATGACATTTAAATTTGGAAACAATCTAGTATACTGAATAAGGGGTTAGCAAACACTTTTTGTGAACAGTAAAAATCTTAGACTCTGTGGGCCATATGACATCTGTTGCAATGTCCTCAACTTTGCTGCTACAGTAAGAAAACAGCCACAGACAACACAAATGAGCAGCTATGTTCCAACAGAACTTTTCTTACAAAAACAGGTGACTGGTGACGGTTACCATTCTGTGAATATACTATAAATCATTTACTTCTATATATATGGAAATTGTATGGTGTATAAATTACACCTTGATAAAGGATTTTTTTTTAAAAGAGATCACAATAGGCAGTGGGCTGAATTTGGCCCATGGGCTGCAGTTTACAGATCCCTGGCCTAAACATAACCCTTTAGTGTAGTTATTTCCTCAATTTTTCATATATTGCAAATAGCAAAGTACCCTGTCCAATGAGAAAGAAAAATACTGCCACTCTAAGCCTGTTCCATCCTTCCCTTTTCCTTTTACATGATAAAATACTCCATTCCACTTGAGGGTTCCAGCCCTCCCCCACCCATCCCCCCTTCTATGCCCAGAGCACAGGACATAAACCTCCTCAAATCTGTATACAATGTGAATTCCTCAGCAATCAAATTTTAGGCTGTAAAGAAAGGAAGAGTCTACTGAAGTTATAACTAGCAGCACGGGAAGGAACAGCTATTGAGTGTTACAAGGCAATCTGACCTAACAATATGAAGTACATGCAAGTACAAATCAAATCTTGATTTTCCCCTCCATTTTCTCATAGAAAGCGTAACCTCTTAGGTATATGCCATTACTCTATATTAGAAATAATGTTTTCTCAATCCTGCAAGGTTTACTAGGAGAAGGAAATATACAAACCACAGCAATAATTATAAATTTGAAAAAGGGTCACTTCAAATTTCTTAGAGGAAAGAAATCACTATCTTTCTCTACAGAAATCATATATGAATGTTCCTAGGAAAGTGAGCAGTCAAAAAGTAAGACCATATATAAGCACTAATTTTAGTAAAGAAGGGGAGAAAAGTACCAGGGAAGGAAGGGGCTGCAATTTAAAGAACTATACAGATTTGAGCTGTGGAAAACACTGAGAAATTTTCTATAAGCATGTTCAAGTAAATAGGAGAAATTCACTTAAAAAAATTTTTAATAAAATATTTGAAAAATCTTATCAAAGAATGGATGTCAAGGAAGGAGAAAGCTAAACATAATGGTAACAAAATATTACTGTCAAATTATTCAGGCATGTCCTAAATATGGCCATTTTGTTGGCGTTGGCGGCATAGTGCTGAGCATAACTGCCTTCCTAAATATGGCCATTTGTTCTACAGGGATTCTGCAGCTGCACTGGCATGACAATAACTGAAATACACATATATATGCAGTGAGAAGAGGCTTCAATGTGAATAAAACAAAGTGATTACACATAAAGACTCACCCCAATTAGTGAGTTTTTGGCATTTCCAATTGTAGTCAGGGCACTGAGGTCAAATATAACTACAAATTTTGCATTATCTACATTGAATACATGATTCTTAAAAGCCTCATGTTTTATTTCAGAACAGGCATCAGGAAGTTGTAGACTATGTAGCAGGCTGTTTAGGGCACAAGTCATTTCTCCCAAAATTAATTTATAGGCAGTCTCCAAAACAGGAATATTTTTTAGGCTCAGCACTGCTTGATAAACAGCGTGGGCTGCAGCAACAACCTTAAACAGAGAATGAGGAAAGTAGTAAGTCAATAGGAAACACATCTTCTATAATTATATGAAAAATAAATTTGTATCTACATATGGTGATGACGCAGATCAATTTAAGATTGATAAAATCACTGTATAGGACATTTAAGATTGATAAAAATCACTATATAGAACATTAAAGATCTTAATTTTAAAAAATCCAACCTTTTGGGAACCTACACATATCAGTAAGTTTTTTAAAATCTACAAACCACTATTATAAAGAAAGGAAACTCTAAATTAAAACCTGACCATATGAAATTTCTTAAAAGGACATTAAAAAAAAAAGCCAGCATCAAAACATATATTCAAACAACAGTTTATTGATTTCCCTACATCTACTTAGAAAATCTCTAGTGGTTTAGACATGGAGTCAGTTGAAAAACTAATAATAAAGTTTTGTTTATAACATATATATTAGTTCTGAACAAATTTAATAAAGACAAATAATGAAAATCTGAAAAGAATATTTGGCATTCATTCACCAAGGTATATAATATGGTAATCTACAAATATCAAGTTAAAGCAATAATTATAATTACTACATTCTAAATTGAGTATTTATCATTTCATTTATGTAGTCTACTAAACAATGTAAGTCAAACTTCAATGACCTAAGTTACCAAGAGTATTTATGAACGTATCTGTCACTTACCTCTTTTTCTTTATGGTAACGCAAAAACAGTAGTTTAGATGATGGTATAAACAGTTTTTCTACAAATGATGATGGCAATTTTGTATTTATCTGTTCAACAATCTAAGAGAATAAAATAAAAAGAAATGAGCTATCAAGTCACAAAATGACATCAAAGAACCTAAAATGCATATTCTTAAGTGAAAGGAGCCAATCTGAAAAGGCTTCATATTATGATTTCAACTATGATGTTCTGGAAAACACAAAACTATGGAGACAGTAAAAATATTGGTGGCTGCCAGAGGCTCAAGGGGAAGGAAGAGACGAGCAGGTGGAGCACATGAGATTTTTAAAGCAGTGAAAACTATTCTGTATGATACTGTAATGGTAAATATATGGCACTATACATTTGTCGAAACCCATATACTGTACAAAGAATGAACCCTGAAGTAAACTATGAATTTTAACTAATAATAATGTGTTAGTTCGGCTCATCAATTGTAATGACTACCATACTAAACCAAGATGTTAATAAACAGGGAAAACTATTTGGAGAAGAGGATATATGAGAACACTGTACTTTCCGCTCAATTTTTCTGTAAATCAAAACTCCTCTGAAAGAAGTCCATTAATTTGAAAAAAAGAAGCTGTATGTTTACATAATGTACTTTAAATTTAAACTTAAACACAGGTATTTGTTTTACACTGGCAAAGGGAAGTGTAACTTCGGTAGAAATGTTCAGTAGAATATCATCTAAAATTTGCTTTAAAATAATCCCAGTGGGGATGGAGGAACAGCAAGGAGGGCGTGGGTGGGCCAGAGGCCTAGATGAGTCAAATGTATCAAGTAAGCAGGGATTCCTTATACTGTTCTATTTTTTAAATATGCATAAAAGTGTCTAAATAAAAGGCTGAAGAGGAATATTTATGGTTAAAGATAAAAACTATAACAGAAGTTTCATGTGGGAAACCAAACGTAACAGGATCTTTCAAAATACCTTCTCTTATACGGTATTTGTCAGCAGTATTAGGTGGTCTCATGTAAAGGATAGTGTTTCATCAAAAAACAAAACAAAACAAAAAATCCCTAGTACATCTACACTGAGATAAGCCTCCAAACACTAAAAGTAAATAGATACTAGTTTGCAGAAGCAAACTAGATTATATAAATAAGATTAATGTGCTCAAAAAAGTCCCAAAACAACCAAGGCCTTAATTTCATCCATAATCAAAGCAAATTTAAGCACCTAAATAAACCAACATATTAAAAAGCAACAACAAAAAAAATTCACATACCAATGTGAGTAAATTCAAGACTGAGATGATATAATCTGTACCACAAGTCTGGCAATTCTCCAGTTGATCTAATCCATATGTAATGACCATGTCACAATGTATAGTCATGCTAGGATCCAAGCTGCCGAGCAAAACACCAACACACTCATTAGCAGCTGTCAACACAGCCTCAGAAAAAAACACTTGATTTGCAGCCGTCACACATCTCATTACTCTGTACAGAACCTGCAAATGGGGAAAACAAGCAGCTTTTTAAAAAAATTCACATGCTTCCACAGAGCAAAAAATTTTCTATTTAACGCAGTTTCAACTGAAATTAACTGCCTGTTTTGTCAGTAGTCTCTTAATATACTAGTTCTCAGAGGGTGAGTAATAAGGGTATCTTTAGTACACTACACAAAAATGATCTTGCTTAAAAAATTCTGAAGTACAACTGTTTCAGGAAATGGAATTTGCAGTCCTCTATTTCCATTGTACCCACTTCCTATGCTCCCAGCATCACTAAAGGTCTGA
The DNA here is from genome assembly GCF_004126475.2 of Phyllostomus discolor. Taxonomy (NCBI): domain Eukaryota; kingdom Metazoa; phylum Chordata; class Mammalia; order Chiroptera; family Phyllostomidae; genus Phyllostomus; species Phyllostomus discolor. Next base: position 99,744,737 of record NC_040905.2, on the reverse strand, counting down.
AGCTCATAATCTTTACAATTATGAAATATGCCAGAACTTAGAACTGTAATAGTATTAACAGCATGGAAATAACCTGCCAAAAGGATAGCTCTCTATAATCTAGCACTTGGGCTTTGGACAATCAGTCTTTTAGAAAACTAACAGTATTCTCTTTCATAGCAAATGATACCTATATGAGGATTATAAAAATCATGTAATTCCCAACCAAAACCTCCACTAAATTATAATAATCAGTATTAATGTACTAAATTTCTAATAAAGATAACTTGGGGAGAAAAATTAACAAAAAGATATCTCTAAAATATTTCTGTAATAGTCAACAACCACTACACACAGATTTTTTAAACCTATATATAGGTTCAAAAGGCCTAAAAGAACTTCATGAAAGAATACATTTAATATATAACTATCCTGGAAAACTATTATGTTCCTTTCATTTTATATCTGAGTTAACTGGTCTTTATTTCAACATTGACATAGTCATCAAATAACCACCTTTGAGGTGGTAAAAAAAGAAGGATCTTAAACCATTTTGATCAGATTAAAACTATCAACGTGCTAGTTTTAATGATCTTCAAGATCAGACATTTCTGCTCAAATACACAATTAATGTACCATTTTATCTAGCAACATGCTTAACAAAAGCAAATACTCACAAAAGCTAAAGTTTTTGTCCTCACAGTAAAATTTTAATCATTTAGACTAAGTTTGTTGACTGTATCACACATTTCTCCATTCTTCTTCAAGCAGAGTATAATGATGGAGGTTCATTTCAGATGTCTATTATGCTGAACCACTCACCAAACTGTAATACAGTACATTTGATGCTGGGGGCAACAGAAGAGTGGCTACCTTTGTTTTTCTAATCCTCCCCTGAGGACATATTTATTTTAGAGACAGGAAGGAAGAGAAAGAAACACTGATTGGCTGCCTCCTATATACACCCTGACCAGGGATCAAATCCACAGCCTAGGTATGGGCCCTGACCAGAATCAATCCCACAACCTTCTGGTGCATAGGACAGCGATTCAGCCAACTGAGTTGCCCAGCCAGAAGAAGTGTGGCAATCTTATCATTGGTCTCAGATTACTATACACTCTAAGTCCTTATAGCTTTATATCCTTTGATGTCAGGCTATCAAGTTATTTTGTCCTGTCATGCTCACATAAAAGTACTTTTTGAGGCTTTCTCTATACTGTTATTCTTAATATGCTGAAAAACTAAAATAAGACTCAAATTCAAAAGCAAAATAATTAAAAAGCAAAAGATTTTTAATATATGTTTAAAAAAGAATAAATGGGATCTTTAAAGGATCTCCTAATACAAAAGTTCATGGACATTTAAAAATTCACAGTGGCCTTTTTTTCATGGGGGGAAAAAGGGAAGTAGGAGTAGGGTGGGATATAGAAATTCCCAAATTTTTCAGCTATTCAAGAAAGTGGCCAGATACATACATGCTAGACAAATGAAAGGTTAATAGCGGTTACCAGATAAACAGAAGCATTCACAACACAAAATAATTTTATTTTTGAATAATACTCAGAACTCCTAAATACACTTACATCTGTCACATACGCTTCAGTAATTGGAGGACCCCGAATTGGGCTGAAGCGCTCCCCAATGCTCCTCACTACAGTACTGAATACCCTGAGAAGAGCTGCCAGCTTTGGTAAAGACACTGAAGGAGGAGGTACATCTTCATCCACTGACTCTCCAGAGGCCACATGGCTGAGGTCCTAGAAGTGAATTTACAGCATTCTTATTTATGTAAAACACTTCAATTAACTTTATAATTGATTTTTACAAACAAAAAGGTATTTTGGCCTATGAGAAAAGGAAACATGAATCTAAGGTAAAAGTAGATTTTATTTTCCAATTAAATAAGTCAATATTAATCTGAGTAGATTAAGGAAGTAACCTCTTGTACCAACTCAGATAGGTATTGTGAAAAATTGATTCTGGTACAAACACTCTAGTTTTATATAGGTATAAATGGAGCCAGTCACTTTTGTCATTCCTGAATTGTTTGCTAAAATCTCATTCCAGGTATTAGAGCTACCTGACTCAATAATAAGCACTCCACACCAACATTATATACACAAAGAATGTGTATGTGGGGAGGGAGGATCAGTGGGAGAAAATGATAAGATCTGACTCACGGTTTTATAATCTAGTTGCAGAAAAAAAGGAAAAGATTAGCAAAAAATGGGATACTAGAATTAATATGTTACTACCTATGCTTAAACAACCAAATAACAGAAGAAAGTTAGATCTTATGGATACCAAGAAGAAGACAGTCTCTATAATCTACAATGGCTAGCTTCAGAAGGGCAGATCAACTTTAAAGGTGGGCTAGGGAACAACAACATTCTAATTGTGGAAGTGAAGAAACACATGGAAGCAAAATATTTCCTCACTTTTCTCTGAAAGGGAGCAAGTAGACTGGTATGGTTAAAAGTAGTGCATTCTTATTGACTAGAAGTATCCATGGTTACAAAGAAAAGATGAAGCTAAATCTTAATGGGAGCCTTGAACACCAAACAAGAATCGTGGTAGATCTGAGTAGGGAAGAAACCCATAAAAATTCAGACAAAAAAAAATGGCATATTTAAGCCATGACAATAGGACCAGGAAAGCCAAGGACCAGTACCAGAAACTTCATCAGGATCCTTAAAGCTACCATATGTACTTGTATAGCTGTAAAAGTTGGCAGAAACCAAGTCTTGTCCTCCAAAGTATGTTCCAAGATCTCCATACATGTAAGAGTAAAGTCTTTAGGGGCTTTTATACAGTAACAATTCATCTCACTTTTTAAGATTCTTTTTTTTAATCCTCACTCAAGGATATTTATTTATTAATGAGAGAGAAAGAATATTAGTTGCCTTCCATATATGCTCCTACCAGGGAATCGAATTTCGGGGTACCAGATGACACTCCACCCAACTGAGCCACCACACCAGGGCTTAAGACTCTTTCAGTAACAAAAATAAGAATAAACTACAGAAATGTCTTCAGAAAACTACCAGCTACCAAGACCATTCTAAGCTTTCCAAAATTAGACCTATAATTTTTCTTTGAATCTTTCTGGTAATTCTGCTGGTAACTCAAAACTAACATCTAAAAAAATTAAATAAAAGGTTGGCAATGGTCTTACAATTTCTGCTCAAATGTCAGGTGATCTAAATTATTTAAAAACAAATCTAGCACACTTTAAGGTTTATTTATTTATTTTTAGTAACTTGCTTTTCTCTATACTCACCTCAGCATATGCCTCCATGTCCTCTAGAAACTGACCAAGGAGAGTAGTAGAAAATGCAAGATCAGCTACCCAAAATGGTTCCAGGCTCTGTAACCATCCTAGGAATCATAAAAGAAATTTCGAAACAGTATAAAAAATAAAACATCCAAATAAAAATATATTTAAGAAACTTGTTTTAAAAGACATCTGGTTTTCAAGTTGCCAACTCTTAAAACACACCTGTATCATAAAACTAGGACTATTAACTATTAAGCATCCTGACCATGATTATCCAGTGTCTTAAATGTTGCAAAAATGAATGTTCTCCAGAAATTAAAATGTGTATCTCACATCCTTATTCTTCAACAGATTCAATAACCATATTGTCACTAAACACATGGCTTAGATTAAAATGCCACAGACTATCAACCACCAGGCTGGTTATCTACCCTAGGGCCACACTTAGCCACCAAAGACATGTAACTCATTACCCCGGTGGAAAGAAATGACACAGTACCAGTCTCACCTGCACATCATATTTTCAGAAGTTTATTGCCCAAAATATGCTAAGAGAAACTACAGCACTTGGAAAAGGCTAAAATATCCAAGTTATTTTATCATTTATGAAAATGTTCTAAATTAAACCATTTGCTTGCAGTTTAAAAAAAAAAAAAAACAAAAAAAAAACACAAGCCACAAATATCTAGGATCTTCCATTTTAAACTTCAGGATACGACCACTATAGTATCTCCTCCTGCCAGCACATGCCACAAATGACTTAGTTAAGCCCTTTCAATTTCTCACTGGAACATTATAATCTGTACTTGGAAGTACACAATTTTCTTTTGAAAAGATAAATTTAGCTAAAAAGTAATGTTCATTTATAATAATCAAACTATTTCTGTTAAACAATATTTTTCTTGCACTTTCAAAGAAATACTAACAGCTGGTCTTTGAGAGACCAATGATCCTTCCCACAATATTTATATATAACTAGTATATGCTGAACCACTTACCAGACACCTGCTGTGTGAGTGAAGGTTTCTGAGTATGATCTATATGCCATCCAACTAATATATCAACCGTATCCTGGATGGAAACAGAGAAGGGCACTAAGCATTTTAAGGTCTTAACTGCTATTCCACCTATGGGTGATTTCAGAGTAAGAGGCCCTAGAAAGGTGATCTATGTTCTACCTACGTGACATCATACAAAGTGAAAAAGGGGAAGGGCAAGCAAGAGAATAATGAAATTTAATTCATGATACTGACAAAATGATATATTTTTCTTTAAATATCTTAAGGCATTAGTGTCTGAAAACACAGATAGTATCTTCTATAAAAACATTATTGATGCACCATTCAATTATGGACCCTCAAACATCACTGATTATATTCAAAATAACAAAAGCTTTGTTTTCTGAGTTCCAAGGTCCTCATATGTGCAATCAAATCTCTTAATCTATCATTTGAAAAGAGGGGATTGGGGGACTCACCCTAAAGTTAGTGCTGAAAATATGAGGGTAGCATCGAGCTACCAAAAGAATGCACTTAACACATTTGCAAAGTAATTCTGGTGTATCCACATTTTCAAGAATAGACTGCAGGCTGGTCATTACAAGCTATAAAATAAAATTACAAACCATGAACATTCAACAAAAAAGGAAGAAAACAAGCAAATGAGATTCATTATTCAATAGTGACTACATCCAAATTTATGATACCAAAGAAAATCCTATAGTTTTAGCACAAAAAAGAAGTTGAAAACATTTTATTCCACTATTAGGCTGAAAACAAATACTATTTTCTCTTATCTGATGTCTGTTAAAATTATTTCTACGTAATGTCTATTTACATTATCCCTAAGCACACTCTTTAATAACATCGATGTGATTAAATTTCAAGTACGAAATCTAATGTGCTTAGAAACTTTTAAACTACAATTACTTTCTAATTCAAAATATAGAGCAAATTTTGTACAATTTATGCTTTAAACTATTAGTATGTGCTTCAAACTGAAATAACTTAGGGAAGATTTATGGCCCCAATTCATGAATGACCCACAGGCCCACATCACCACTATATACATTTTTAAAATAAATAATAGCATAACATTAGTATTCTGTAGCTGTTAAAAACCACTTCCCCCCCAAAAAAGAAAGCCCCTCTTTACAAAAGAATGTTATAAACATAGAATACTAGAATTAGAAAACCAACATTTCACAACAGCCAAAGTTATAAATATACACAGGCTATGAATGGATGCTAAGATCACTGAATGCAACATTACTAAAAAAACAGAATGCTCAGATCTTATGGCATCATGCCAGATTATTCACTAATTACAAAGAGAGAAAAATCAGCCTTCATAATGGAAAGATCTGGTGGTCATCACCTCAACCAGGCAATCAAATTCTTCATCTCACAGAGTAAAACCTGAAGTCTAAACAAAATCTAATCAGGAAGAAACAATCTGAAAAACCCACAAGGTAGAGCATTACACAAAATATGGGGAACGAAAAGGGACAGAGAACTGTTCTAACTGAGAGAGATTAAAGAGACACACCACCAAACACAAGGCATGAATCTTGATGAAATCCTGGGTCAGGTAACTGCAGAAATCTAAATATAGATTGTATTATGTAATAAAATTAATTTTCTTAAGTATGATTATAATATTGTCGTTATACAGGAGAACAGCCTTATTCTTAGGCAATGCATGTCAAAGCATTACAGCATAAACTGTCAGTCACAATGTGTATAATTTATTTTCTAATGATTCAACAAAAAAGTGTACGTGTAAAAATAAAACAACTGTAGCAAAATGTTAATAAGTGACAAATCTAGGTAAAGGATATATGGTGTTTACTGTACTGATCTGTTTTCCTGTGGATTTGAAAAGTTTCAAAGTAAATATTTGGAGAGAAGTATTAATATACAAAACTATATTTTGTATTAATGTCTGGAATATTAATACAACAACTATAGAGGATAAGCCCACTTTGTAGTTATGCTGTTCAGTTACAGCTAATTTTCTGAATCTTTTCCAAAAAAATTTTTTCATAACCTCTATAATCAAAGAAAAATGAATCTTTTAAAAAGGCAGAATAGAATTAAGTAGCGCTGATATTTATTCACATTTAAATCACTTGGAATAAGAATTTTTGACACATTATCAAACCTAAAAAAGCCTAGTATGAGCTGTGTTCAGTTTTTGCCTCCCTCAAAAAATGTGAAGCCTCTCCTAATCCAGTTCCCCTCATGGAGTTCCTATTTTCAAACCAACAAATGATTCTAGTACTAAGCAAATTCAAAGGAAAGCTTCTAGAAAGCAACTGGGGGAGAGGGGAGACGACACCTAACATTTTAAGTCTACATTTAATGTGTGTCTTTTACTCAAATTCAGAAAGAGGAATTTTATGTACATCATATTTACTATCAGTAGACAGCTTTATGCTAAGTCTCCTTTCTTCAAGGACATGTGTTAAGAACAATTTTCTTTCCAAGCATATCATCAACAGCCCCCCACCCCCATTCTTACCTGCATAACAGATGAAAAGGCTTTCTTTTCTCCTACAGTCTCTAGTGCTTTGTAGGTGGCACATAAGTAGAGGAGTTTAACTTCATCTTTTGCAGATGAGCTAAATTTGCTGAAAATCCATTTGAAGATCTTCTCGGCCTCATAGCTCAGAGAAGCACAAAGAAGGCCAAGACAGCAAGCTCCTTCCTGTCTCAACTCCTGAAGCAATTTGCTACTGTGTTTATTTTAATGAAAATAAAACAAAACACAAAAGTGTAAGCTTTCAAAGATGACAAGAATGACATCTGACAAAAGAAATGTCTTAAATGATTTTTTAAAAAATGTCTATTCAACCTGCCTAAAAGGTGAGATTTTATTCATTTTAAGTATTTTCTATTCTCTCTATCCTGCAGTGCCCCAAAGTAACTCTGTTAGACACTGGGCTTTCTTTTACAGAAATAATTACCTTACAAACAGTAAGGGAAGCCCAAGAAATACTAAAATTCATGCTTTAAACTCCACCTCAAGCTGCATCAAATGATTCAGAGAAGAGCAGCAACAAATAATTAGATAAAACACACTATAAATATATACTGTATAATTTCAATATACAGGGGCTATAAAAATACGAAATTGTAATGGTTAAATATAATAAACTTCAAGGAATAACAACACTCATTTAAGTATAATATATAACTACGTAAAATAAAACCATCAAAAAGCAGTAAGGTTTATGACCTGCTGAGATGGGTTTTTGGGTGCTTTCCAACACTCCAATTTTTCAGGAATCTACATACAAATAAATGACTGCATACCTCTGGAGAATGCCAGCAGTCCCCTAGATTATGTGGTCTCAATCTACTGTTGCCCAAAAAAGGACTGTATCATCTCAATCCACTGTTGTCCTTTCACCTCTACTCTCTAAGCAATTTCAAAATTCTCTGCCTTACAAATGTTTACTGCATTCATTCATTCATTCATGCCTGCATTAAGAGTTTATGTCACCTTACACGTCAATGCTCAATTATTCAGTTATGTTGACAAATTTTTTAAAAATGGTATTCCCTTTTAATGATTCTATTTGTATTCAATGGTTATAAACATATAAATACTTTAACACAGATGAAGATAACAAGAGAACCCAGTGAAACATTAAATAGATGTTCGTAAATGAAACCAATGGGTTTACCTTATTTTTAATAATTTCTAAGAATATCAGTTTTTTAAATTTAACCATTATTAGTTACTTACCTTTCATTAAGTACATCATGTACAGCAGTCAAGATATTATCCAATTGTTTAACTAGTACCTTTAAAAAAACACATTTATAAAAATTTCAAATTCATAAACTTTTAATAATAACATTCTGTACTTTTTTCTTGTGTCCCCTTCGAAATTATAATTGGACAACATCGTACTTTCCTTATTCCAGCCCCAATTAACATATATCAAGAGTGTCATAAGTTTTCTTTCAGACTATGAAAAAAATTTATCCATACAAATCACTGAGCCATGATCATCAATAAAAAAAAAAAATAAACTCAAGAAACTTGTTTAATTTACTCTGAAATGCATTTTCAAAAAAATAGATTCATGGATGAAGAGATGACTATGTGATGAAGCAATATGGTAAAATGTTAATGACAGAATTTAGATGATGGGCATGTTATGTTCACTGTAAAATCCTTTCAGTTTTCTGTATATTTGTAATTTTTCATAACATTTGGGGGAAGGGCAAGAAGCTTGTTTCGAATCAAATATTATGTAACTCGCCACACCATTTCTCATTCATTAATTTTCTCCTACTCTGTATCAAGTTAATTTCACATTAGGAAAATTACTTGGGGGTAGAGACAAATTTGTAACTGCTCCAGCACTTTGTCCTTAAAGTTCTTCCATTTACTTGTCCTGGACACTAGACCAAACTTACCCCTGAACAAAGTATGTACGTACCCCCCAATTTCACATATGAAAAACAACAGGTATTCTGTCCTGGATCATAGAAAAAATTCTGAGGACAACACAACACATGTGTTAAAGGCACTTTATTGCAGAAGGCAACCAATGGAGGTTCAATAATGGTAGATAAATTACACATCGGGGCATAAATTTCTAATTCATCATAACACAGGCCAAATTCACCTGGAATAAGGAATCCCTGTTGTTTTTGCTTAGATGTAAACGTTTTCCCTTCTTAAACCACTCTGGACAGCATTACCTAGTTTATTATGGAAACACAAAAATTATCAATATTCCCCAACACACTACACTCACCAGTTTATTTTCTGGTTGCTGAATAAATTCCTTCAACTGCTTTACAGTAGCCAGTCTTCGGTCTCTGTCGTCTTCCCGGGTGATCCTCCGAAGAAGATTCGACAGTCGAGACTCATCAGAGTAAGACATCAATCGCTCTGTGAATATAAACATATAAACATTTTGTTATCCACTGAGTATAAATAAGCATAGGAACCTTATATCCCAAATATTTTAAAGTACATTAAAAATCAGTCTACTGGACAATAAAAGCTCAACAAATGCAGGTCCCATTACACTTTTGTTCAACACTACAAACCAAGCCCAAGCAGACTACTGGGCATAGTATAGACCCTCAGAAAAAGTAAGCCCAAGTAAATACCTCATTCCACAGGGTCAGCTGAGACGGTAAAAATGCTTAGAAATTATTTTCTTCAGGTTACAGGTAAAGTGTCATCAGGAGAAACAGGCTATATGCCTCTATTTCTCATCTAGGTATTCCACTGGAAGGCTCAAAGTATTGCAGATTATCATCACATTATCATCATTTTCCCAGCACAAAGCTTTGGTTAATTAAATCATGTTTCACTACAACCTACCATGTGCAAGGTAGGCTGCCACTCAGAAAGTGAGTGGCAGATCAGAATCTTCCCTCCCTTTATTTTTTTAATGACAAGAACAAGCAGGAATGCTCAAACAATGCTTGACAATAAATAAAAATGCATTTAAGTATAAAAATTCTCTTTTTAGGTTTTCAACTGCTATTTATCATAATTAACCAATGGATATTAACAAACCACATCAACAAGCCTGACAGTTTTGTTTCTTTCCAAGGCATGAAAGGAATATTAACAATAAAAGAAATTATAACATATGAGAGAAAGAATAGGAATTTTTTTAGTGTTTCAGTAAGGGTGAATACTGAAAATGTCATTAGGGTACCAGACCAGAAACCTAGGCTCTATTTACAATTCTGCCACTAGCAAACTACACAACTCAGACTGTAAGGAGTAAGAATTGGACTAAATTAGCATAGAGACACTTTCTAGCTTTATTATACATAAGTCAAACTTCAAACACTATTAAGAAACAGTACAGCCTCTGATCTAGCTATTCTTGAAAATTTATCCAAAAGAAATACTGTTTTAAAAGCTATATACTAAAAAAGGACCTATATGCACAAAGATGTTCACCAAGATCTATCTACACAACACAGGCACACACACCCTACCCTCCAAGGGAAAAAGTTCGTAAACTAAAAGTCCACAGTAACTATATCCAACAAAGTATATAAACGGGAAATCTTGATTTCATACTCAGCTTCACCAATAAAATTAATTTCTTTTAGAAAAAAAATCATTACCTCTAATCCTCTGAATTTTCAGAGCACTTTACCTCTACACTGAGGCTGGTGTCATAAGGCAGAAAGTGGCATCAGTGTATTTAACTTCAGAAAGGATCCACTCCATAGACTCCCATGCCCCCCACAGGGTTCAAGGACCTGCTACAGTAAGAGCCCACTATATATTCGGTAGCCACAATAATCAGGAAAATCCTTTCTTTAAAATTTTATCCAGTTTTCTTATTTTAACAGAATTCTCTTCTAAAATACATTAAAACCTTTCTCATAGGAACTTACTCTTAAGAAACAGTTCACAGGAAAAGGAATGCAAAAAATTATACGTTTTTCAACGCAGAGTAAACTAACCAACTCACACATGTGCAAAAGCATTAGTAAGAAATAAAGTGTCCAGTAGAAGATACAGGTCTTTGTGGAGGCGCATGTGCTTGGTCCCCAGTTGGCCCAGCCTTACCCTGTGATTTCCTCATGTCTTTGATGGCTAATGCACGACTGCCATGCTGAACACTGGTGAACTCAGGGCTGGTCACATTGTTAACCCTCAGCTCTTGCCCCAACGACTTCCGACCATAAGTATTTTCCCCAGATCCTCCATTGACACTGTAACCACCTGAAAACAGCAACATTTACATTATTTTAATAAGGCTCTGTTTCACTCAATGAATTCCTGGGAGTTCAGGATCTTACTACCCACTCTACAGCTCAACCAGCCTTTGCTTCTCCTACCTGTTCCTGTGCTGCCTGCCTTGAAATCGTATTTTCATCTCATTCTAAAGATTTCATTTATTTATTTTTAGAGAGGGGGGCAGGGAGAGAAACATTGATGTGGGAAACACTGATCTGTTGCCTTTCTCAAGCAACCCAACAGGGGACCAGGGATGGGACCCACAACCTAGGCATGTGCCTTGACCGGGAACTGAACTGGTGAGTCATCACTTTGCGAGCCGATGTCCAACCAACTGAGCCACACCAGTCAGGGCTTGATTTCATTTTAGTATCATCAATGGAAGGTAAGAGAAATGAAAACTAAAGTCAGATTTGCTCTCTTAAAACTTTTGGGAAGTCTAGAGGAGAGATGGTAGTTGCGACTTCAGCCTCTTTCTTTTCTGGCAAGGAACCTTCACTTATGTATCACATATATGTAAAGAGTACTTTAATTTTAAAAAATTAAGGAGGTAAACTTAATGAAGTTTCAAATATCTGTGTGTGTGTGGCCAACCATATAGCTCTAAGTCCAGGGTTTCTTTCCTCCACACCAAATGGTGTTGCCTATAACAAAGAGCTTTTTACTTTAACATTTTATTTAAGTATAAAATACCTGTATTTCAAGCTATTAGAAGAAAGGGGTGAGGAAGGGGGGGAAGGGGTGGAGGGATGGGTAGGTTAAAAAACAAATAAGAAAACATGCCTCTACCAATAAGGAAATATATATACCCTTTTCGTCATTCTGTATGTCAGCGTGGACTCTGGTATCATCGTGCCTTTGCCGAGACACCACAGCTGAATTTGAAGGTTGCAGTCCATAAGAAGAAGACCCACCCCTATCTCTGGATGAAGAATATTTTAAATTATCTGGGTCGGCTGATGCACTATCAGTTCTGTAAAGAGAGAAGAGTATAAGATTAGAATTTTAAACAAATATTATAATAGTCTAAATCAGCAATTTTCAACTGATGTGCCACAAGACTTTTAAAAACATGCAATATTTGACTATTTAGTCAGGGGCACTGACCTCTTTTCCTGTAGACTGTCAAGTTACAAAATAAAAAAAAGACACAGCCCACACAACAATAGCTGTCTGGAGTGAATGAATCAAAATTATACCAGTTTTTTTTTCTTTTTGTCAGATCTTTTTCTGTCAGATTGACAAAAAAAACACATATTTTTTGGTGTGTCGCAGAATTTTAGTAATTAGTTTATGTGCACCATGAGATGAAAAAGGTTGAAAATCACTGGCCTAAATCAGAAATCTTTCTTTTATACAAGCCTCTCTCCTCTCTCTACCTTTTTAATTATTTAAATCATTATGATTATAAATAAGCACTCCTGTGTCTAGTAAGTCTCAATTGGGAAGAGACTGTCAGCGGATGAAATGCCTGTTTTTGAGCCCTTTCTGCTACTATTCTAAGGACCCATTTAGAAATATGAATAACTACAAGGATTAAGGTTTCAAACTCATCCCGCTTTGCTCAAGACTTCATTGGCTTTAGCACTGGACATCCCATGTCCTAGTGACTCCCTCAGTCCTCAGCAAACTCAGGCAGTTTGCATTCATACGGACCCAGTCCAGCATTCTCTTCACCTGACTTGAAAAAAGTAGTTCTTCCTCCCAGAACAGGTTTAATCACTGGGAAAATTAATCTTCCCAATCATATAAAACACTGGCAACATATCAGGCACAGGCGATGTGTTACCAAATTAAAGTACTGTCTCATGGCAAAAAGGCATTCTCTCTCTCTCAGCTAAATGTGTAACTTGATTATTTGATGGACAATAAATTGTGGAATGATATTTGAAAGCAAGCTCAGTGGGGTATTAGGACACATTAGTTACAAAGTAAGATTATTTTAATGAACTGCAATACTAAAGACTTCATGAAGATTTCTTAACTATAAAGAATATATATTAAAATTCTAAAAAGTGAAGAAAATGAAAGATATCAGGAATCTAATAAAGCTAAATTTGAAGGCTGCAGTTCATAATCTATATAAAAATCAAGTATTATCCAAAATAACCCTGGATACTTGGATATCAATAAACGACAGGTGCAGTTCCAGGGTAAAGTCAGTGCTGTTCTCCAAGAATCAGCTCTATGCCTCAATGTCCTCATCAGTAAAATACAGGGCTGAACTTCATAATTTCTCATGAACCTTATTCTTCCAACCATCAATCATACAGTATCAAGAAATAAGACAAATACTACACACTATGTGGCAGCATAAAAAAGTTCTACTGCTATTTCTTCTGAGAGGAACAAACTTTTGAAATATAAGTCAGTGTTATGTTACTTACTGAAAACACCCTCTGAACTCATAATTACTTGGAAAAATTTAAGGACACTGGCAGGGGCAGAAACTACTCTATTCCTCAACCCCTGTGCCTCTACCCCATGTATAAGAATAACTGCAGTGTTTGTAAATATATTTCATCTAGTTCGTTAGCCTTTCATTGCCCTCACCCTCAAAAACAATAAACATGAAACCTTGCATAGGCTCAATCAGACACCCTGATCTGTACTTACTGTAACCACTGTTAATATAGAATATAAACAATAAGTCCAATTAAACTTGGATACCTAACTGGCACAAGTCTAAATTATTCCTAAAGGTTCTCAATTTGAAACTTGATAAAATTCTGTAACAACTAAGACTTCATAACAGCGTATCTTCTTCAGACAAACAGGGTTCACTAATTAATAAACAAAGCTCAGTACTTTCAACATATGGGAAAATAAAATCTCTGGAAAAATGTATGAGGATATTTTCAAAGTATACTAAGTCTATAAGCATTTAAGTACCTTTAACACTAAATGGAACATGAGAACTTTTAAAAACTAATGTAAAAACATTTCCCACACATCTAAAAATAGCATATTAAATGTTCACTGATAATAATCCATAATATATTGTAAGATAATTTCTGAAAGGGAATTGAAAAATTAAAGACAGCATATGAGCTTTTCTGACAGGTTTTGGACTTTCTTGTATGTATGGCATCTAACATAATCTGGGAAAGTGAGCTGTTAGGAAATGAATGAATAAAATAATTCTGAAGCACCTAGATAATTAAAGTCTACCAATATTTAAATATCTAAATTTCTTATTTTCATTACTCTTATATATCACATATATTTATTTCCCTTACTATTTACTATTAAGAGTTAAATATGTGTACTGTTTTCCGGTGGCATAGCAGTAAACAGAAGGCAGTAGAGAATACAGGTTTAAGAAAAGATCTGGGCTCAAATCCCAGCTCCAGTACCAAAAAGATACGTGTGACTCTGCAAAAGGTACTTACTCACTAAGCCTTAGTTGTCTCTTATGTAAAATAAGGATTATGCCTATCTAATATGGAAGGCCATTGTGAGGCTTAAACAAGATAATGAATTCTTTAGGAATACTGTGCTTACAGTGTATACTCAATAGCTATAGCCATATTACTAAATACACTCAAGGTTTCCAGTCTAACAAATAATGTATAAATAGTTCATGAACATACAAAGAATCAAAATAAGTTCTTATGATCTATATATTGCAGTTAATTTTAGTTCTTCATTGAAGAAACCAAGTGATCTACTGCTACCAACAAATACATTTCTAACTAGCAAGTACTGACTTCAAATTAAACTGGAAAAAAGAAAAACAGGAGCAACTTCCCAATTCAAGTTACTGGTATTCTGAACCCAAAAGCACAAAATGGTTCAGCATGTACAAAAAAAAATCTCTATTTTCTAATATCTAGATGGCTTAGGTCTCAAAAAACTGTATCAGGCTGTAATCACCAAGATCATGTAGTCCAATAAAGAGAAAATTGTTAAAGAAGAGAAATAAGCACTTAAAATGAGGCAATCAAAGGCACAAAAGAGAAATGTAGATTTGAACTCAAAAGAGGCAGGCAAAAATGTTCAACTAGTTTATAAGAGCTGTAAAGCTATTACCTGACAGAATTAGTGTCTCAATTTAGTGATAAAAGAAAGTGTATCTGTTAAGACTAAGAATCCTAGAGCAAGGATCCCAAAATACCTCCTTAGCCCCTTTAATATTCTAAAAATGTTATGGAGAGAGAGAAAAAAATGCATAAATTTCCCCAAAATGATTAAACTGAGGTTAAAGCCTGATGTACATGCCACACGCGAGGTAAGTTTCTAAAGCTCATACCTCAAAAATCGCATACTGTATAATATGGAGCCTTTGTGATGTTTTGCATCAAGTCAATCTGTAAGACAGTAGTTACAATATTAGTGAAGGCAGTGGGTTAAAACATTTGTTGTTCAAACATGTAGCAAATACCATCCATGGGTTAGGTGCCTTTAGTCAAACTATGGCCCTCTACGTTTCGTATGCTGAAGCAAAAATTTAAATGGAAAGCCACTCTGTGCCTTAGGGGAGAGGCTTAAGGTGGCAACCAAAAAATAATAATAATTTAGTACACAGAAGAATTTAAATGTTCATTATAACATACAAATCACATGCAAATATAGTTACACTATTTTAGTGCCCTATTCTCAGTATACAGAAAATGTAACCAATCTGAGAGGTCATTCATTTTTGCATGACCCAAATCCTCAGATCTCACATCAACAATCTACCATGTGTTAGAGGATAGTGTATCCTGGCTGAATGTGGTCCAGTTCTTGTAAGCATTATAAAGAGTAACAAAAAGAAAAAAAAAGAAGAAAGAAACCACTCTGGAACTATGAAGTCAGGGAATTCCCTATAAGGAACATTTCCATAAAGCACCCAGAAATAAAGCACCCCAAAATGACTTGATGCAAACACCGCACCTGGTGGTGCCACAGGAATAAGTATCATATTGCTTCAAGTTATTTTTAAGTAGGCTTATTAAGGGATTTTGCTCTCTTGGTGAGATCTAATTTGTTATGGGTATCAACCAGGAAATGAGATTTGCACTAAAGCCAATGAGGTGGAAATACATTTATTCCCTAAAACAGTGGTACTCAAAGACAGTTATCACTGTCACAACGCAGTTGCAGGATATGGCAAGTTTTTCCATACTAACAGTTTATACCACTTGAAAGTGGTTTATCTTTTTTAGAAATAAATTCAAGGTTATCCCTGTGGTGTCTCTTACTCACCTGGATTCAGACATGTTTTCATGGGAGATGAAAAAAAAAAGTGAAACTGTGTGTGACCCTGGGCCTTTTGTATGTACATCATTTCACATTAGAAACACTGCTCTAAAATGAGTCTACAGCTAAAAATTTCATTTAGGAGACTCACAGACTTCATTACATGAAACTCTTCTCAGGAGAAAACAGTTAAGTTCAAATTTAATGAAAGAATTGAACCTTCATGTCAAAGCTATAAATGACTGTACATCAGTTTTACAATATTAAAATATTAAGTTTATATAATTTCTTGCTGACACTTCCTTAGCTCAAGAATCTATAATACCAACCTATTTATGGACTCTTTGTTACCAATTTTTAATCATCACTTAAACTCTCAACTAAAGAGCCACTGTAGACTCAAAATATTAAAAATATATTTAACTGCTGTAAAATTGTAAGAACTTTACCTTTCCCAAGCCCTGAGCTTCTGGAAAGTAATCTCTAAACTCTTGGAATGTCATGCCTAATAAGTGTTCTTACTCACCATGAGATTTACGGTAAGGGATTTTAGTCAGATGAATCACCTCACTCTCCAGAAGGACTGGAAACTAAGTTCAGCCATGTGGGCAATCAATCATGGAACCCCAACAGAAATTTTGGACACCAAAGCTGGGATGAGCTTTCCATGGGTGTTAACACTCCATGCATATTGTCACACATCAACACCAAGAAATTAATACTGTTCACAACTCCACAGGGAAAGAACAACTGGAAGCTCTACATTCGGAACTTTCCTGGACTCGGCCCTATGCACCTTCACCTTTGGCTGACTTTAATCAATATCCTTTAGCTGGAATAAACTGTGACCATGAGTATAACAGCTTTCAACAAGTTCGGCAGGTCCTTCTGGTGAATTATCCTAAGAATAGTCTTGGGGGCCTCCAAACTTGGAACTGGTGTAAGAAGTAAAAAGGTGGTCTTATGAATCAATCATACCCCCTTTAATTCTGCATCTACATTTATAAATTACTGATCAAACTCTAACCCAAAATTTAAAAGACTGTAAATTGTGTTTGTTAATTAGATCTTTAGCAAACATAATAAAGAACTAACTTTCAGTACAGTAAGTCACCACTTAACATTATCAATAGGTTATGCAACTTTTAAGTGAAATGACATACAACAAAACCAGTATTACCTAATTGATATAAATAAGAGATAAGATCCTATGGCATCTTACAAACATTGCAATAAAACAATATTATTTGAAGACCTGCTATCGTTTATTTCTCTTCCAAGAAATCTCATAAACCCTCTTGACAGAACTCTAATCTAATTAACAAGAAAGGAATAACAAAGCAAGTAACTCTAGGAGGACACAACGTCCAATTTTAACCTTTGCTTCACATGCACAATTATCTTCATTGAAAAGGTTGATGAAGACACCACTCCCATGTAGTTCTGACAACTAGGTCTTCAATGCTGCCCACGTTTTCCTGCCCAGGGGTCTCACCTTTCCAAAACAGCTTTCAAACTTTCTGTACCTCCTTCCTTTCCCCAGCACTAGCTGTAGGTGACCTTACAAAGATCCCTGCTTCAGGAGAAAACCCCTGGTGAGGAAGCCATTCATTCCTTCTATAGCACCCTCAATTAGAGCTAATAATTTTGAGCCCCTACCAAGTATGGTACACAACTTACCCAAGCAGTTAACATACATTATATGTCATTTGATCCCTCACATAATCCTATTGGTTACCACCTTAAAGATGAGGTAACTAAGGTTCCATAACTGACCTTAAGTTGCATAGCTTGTAAAAGGCAGAGCAAGAACTCAAACTGTTCTAACTTTAGAGTCCTTCAGCACTCTACCACTGCCTACCAACTTCTTTCCACAAATTCACCTACATCTGCACACACAACCTTTCTGTCACATAATGGAACAAGTAAACCTTGTACCTATAGTAACCCTGTGGATCCAGACCTCCCCTCCAGCTTCTGAAGTAATCTCCCACTTTCCTATTGCTCATCACATCATCAACATATAAACACTCTCAAGTCTTTCCTTTAAAAAAATCTAACTCTTAATTCTCTTTCTCCTAATTCTAAGTGTGTATACATGTCACAGAGAACCTGTTGAGAAAACTTTATCTGCCTTGCTTTCACTCACTTTTCAACTAACTGTAATCTGGGTTCCACTGTCAGCACTCCACTAAAATTTTCCTACCAAAGCAGAAACTTCCACTCATGGCCTATTGTCTCTCAAATTCCATGCACCCTTTTCAGTTCACCTTGCTCAATGCCCCAGTAACTTGCTTTTGACAACTATCTAGTCACATTTTTTCAACACCAGTCTAAAGTTTCTTTATACCTGTACATGTCTTTTTTATTGTATTTTTTCCATTACCATTTAACCTCCTTATATTCCCCTCCCACCACCACTCTAAAGCTTTTTTAGTAACTCAAATTCCAGTGACTCTACTTTTTCCCAGTTCAAGTACTGTTTTCCTCCTTCTTTAACCAGCTTAGATTTCATGGTCTATCCTTTCAATAACACTCTTGCCAACCCTCTAAATCTCCCTTAATGTTTTACTGAACACCAATCTGCCAAAATCCAACCATGGATAAACCCAGCTATCAATTACCCATTATCCATCAGTAAGCACCACATTCCCAGGTCCTCCGATGTTCCACCTCCCACTTGCTATATGCATTATGCAGACCTTCTCCAGTGCCTACAGATCCCAAAATTAACTGCCACCCTATACTCTCTTGAACACTTTCACACTCATAAAAATTTTCTCATACTATCTGTAGTCACCAAGGGAAGAAAAAAAAAGATACCATAACACATCTGCACCCAATTCTAGAGGCCTTGATTGAAATTTCATCTACTTTTATCTCTTTTCAAATACTCTTTGTCCTGTGGAGTCTACCTTTCCCACCAAACTGAATCCTTTCCTTAAACATGTAAAAATTTGTAAGGTCTCCCCTTTAAAAATACAAAAACATGTATTTTTTTAAACCATAAAAACTTCATCAATCTCACACACCCTTCCACCAAACAATCTACCTTTGCTCTCTGCAGTCAAACTAGGAGTTGTCTCTACTCTCCACTCCCATTTCTTCACCTCTATTAGCTCTTCAATCCACACTGATCCAACTTCTACTGCACTTTTGGCCAAACCAACTATGATCTCCAGCAGCTCTCACAGCGTGGCTGAGTATGACCTGCACCAAAGAAGCCTTGCAGAGGAATGAAGTGGGCTGAACGAAAACCACTTTTAAAAATTCTTACAATAACCCACTGTGCACAGATCCTGAGAATTTCAAGTAACTGGATTCTTCCCTTCCTTTAGCTTATGAGATGTTACACTCCATATTTCGTCCCACCTCTCGTTCTATTTTCTCAGGAGCCTTTGAAGGTTTGCTCAGTCTCCTGTACCAAACCACTAATCTTGGAGCTTCTCAAAGCTTTGGCCCTCTATTCTCCTCCCTTTGTACTCTTCCCTCAATACGTGCTGATGGCAGTATTTATCACCTACCTTTATTCCACTGACTCCCAAATCTAAGGCTCCATCACAGAGACACTCTGAGGGCCAGCCCTATAGTATATATCAACTTTTTTTTTTTTTTTTTTAAGATTTTATTTATTTATTTTTAGGGAGGGAAGGGAGGGGAGAGAGAGAGAGAGAGAGAGACATCAATGTGTGGTTGCTGGGGGTTCTGGCCTGCAACCCAGGAATGTACCCTAGCTGGGAATCGAACCTGGGACACTTTGGTTCCCAGCCCGCGCTCAATCCACTGAGCTACGCCAGCCAGGGCATATCAACTGTTTTTAAAAAAGATCTCAGTGTTCTAATGCCTCAAAAACAACTGGCTCCTTTGCTCCCAGAATCCCCATTTTAATAAACAGTATAATCATTAGCTATTTTCTAATAAATGGCACTATTTGATCAGACATGTGTCCCATCTCCAATCCTCATTTCTATCCCATCTCTTCTTCACATTTCAACAAAAATAATTCTAATAAAACACAAATATGATGTCCTTCCACTGCCCTTACCCTACGTAGCTCATTTCCCTTTTCAGCTAAGTCTACCAACCACCCCTTCTACACTCCATACCCCATCCTAATCTTTCAGTGCCATGGAAAGAATCACCTTGCTCAGCCCATCTGCCTGGAATAGCCTGTCCTCGACCCTTGCCAACCCTGGCCAATTTCTCTTTATCCTTCAAGATTCGGCTATCCTTGGGAAAGTTTCTGATTCTCCTGAAACTGGCTAGAAGTCCCTAATATTCATGTGCTACTAGAGAAATTAATAGTTTCCTTAGCTCTTAGACCATTTGAAAAGTTTATTTAAACTGTGTTCTGCCAGAAGATTATAAATACCAGAAGGGCAGGTGCCTGTCAGTTTTGCTTATCACTGTATCTCTGTAGCCTAGATGGCATATAAATTACTTGACTAAATGACTGCCTATTTTCATAACTGAAGCCTTTTTCTTGACCCTGGAATGCAGTCCCCAATCTAACCTAATACTAACTTTTCTTCAAGATTCACCTGCAACCTACATTTCTTCTCCAAAATGTTTTATTAAAATCAGCAATATTTTCTTGATCATCTACTGAAACAAAGGCATTAATTAGGAGTTAACAACTCCAAAAGGTTAACTAAGATGGTTCCAACCATCTATGAATTTACAACCTAGAAAGAAAAGAACTGTCAGTATAAGTTGCAATTAGGAATATAAAATGCTGCCCTATTTGGTGTGGCTCAGTAGATTGAGTGCCCACCTGTGAACAAAGGGGTTACCGGTTCAATTCTAGATCAGGACACATTGCCTAGGTTGCAGGCCAGGTCCCCAGTGGGGGGCGCTGCGTGAGAAGCAACCACACATTTATGTTTCTCTCTCCCTGTTTTTCTCCTTCCCTCACTTTCTCTCTAAAAATAAATAAATAAAATCACTTAAAAAGAGTATAAAATGCTGTGATTTGCCCTGGCTGGTGTGGCTCAGTGGAACAAGTGCTGGCCTGTGAACCAAACAGTTGCTGGTTCAATTCCCAGTCACGGCACATGCCTAGGCTGCAGGCCAGGCCCCCAGATGGGGCTGTATGAGAGGCAACTGGTCAATGTATCTATCATGCATCAATGTTTCTCTCCCTTTTTCTCCCCCACTCCAAGAATAAATGAAATCTTTTAAAAATATATTACTTTTTTTAAAAAGCTATGATTTTAAGTGGAAATAAGCCCATCATTCAGCTCATCCTTCCAATTCTTACAGTACTCAAAAAGCATGTACAACACTACTCGGTAGTTTACTAGTTATATACTAGCTTTAATTTTTTTTAACTAGCTTTAATTTGTTTGATATGTTAGTATCCAAGTCAGGGGTACCAACTTATACCACACACCTTTCACAGGAAGAACAGAACAAATGGTTGCTGGGCAGAGACGACAACAATGAATTAGAAAATGACTGGTATTGTTTAAATTAAGTAAAAATTTTGTCTTCTAAGTTAAGACTTCCATAACTAAAATTTGGTCTATGCATATGATCTTATGAGTAACTTTTATGCCCTGACCAATGTGGCAAAGTTGGCTGAGCACTGTCCTACAAAGCAAAAGGTTGCCAGTTAGACTCCCAGTCAGGGTATATGCCTAGATTGTAGGCCTGGTCCTGGTACCTGGTGGGGTGTGTGCAAGAGGCAACCAATCAAAATTTCTCTCACACATTAGTGTTCCTCTCCTTCTTTTTCCCTCCCTTTCTAATCTGTAAAAATAAATAAAATCTTTTAAAAAAAAAAGAGTAAATTTTCTGAACACAAAAAAAGGAAGCCAGAAAAAAAGGGTGGCTTCAGCAATATATTTAAATAAATTCTGAATTTATATACTCAGTATGCATTTTTGGAGCCTTTTTTTTGTGCATCCAAGGATACTATATCAAAAGAGTGAAAAGACAATTCACACAATCAGAGAAATATTTACAAATCATGTATTTCACAGGAATCTAGTATCCACCTTGGATGGATAGCTCAGTTGGTTAGAGCGTCATCCCAAAACACCAAGGCTGCAGGTTCCATCTCCAGTCAGGGCACATACAACAAGCAACCAACAAATGCATAAATAAGTAGAACAATAAAAAAAATGTTTCTTTCTATCAATCAATAAAAAGTTTTTTTAAAGATTTATTTTAGTCCAGGGAGAGGAGAGAAACGTAGAACTCCTACAATTCAACAAAAAAAGACAATCAATCCAAACTAAAAAATGGGCAAAAGAATTGAATAGAAATACTTCTCCAAAGATATACAAAAAGCCAATAAGCACACAAAAAGTTGCTGAGATTTATTAGTGAGTAGAGAAATGCAAATCAAAACCACAATGACAAGCCACACCCACAATAGCCATAATTTTCTTTAAAAGTGAAAAATAACTAGTGTTGTGAGGATATGGAGAAATTGAAACCCTTATACATTACTAGCAGGAATGTAAAATGGTACAAGCACTCTAGAAAAGTTTGGCAGTTCCTCAAAAAGTTAAACATAGAATTACCATATGACCCAGCAAATCTACTCCTAGGTATATGCCCCCAAAAACTGAAAACTGGTATTCAAACAAAAGCTTGTATGCAAATGACACCACAACACTATTCACAGTAGCCAAAAGGCAGAAACCCAAATGTCCACCAAAGGATGGCATGGATGAACAAAACTGGTATATCCATACAGTGCAATATTATTCAACCATAAAAAGGAATGAAGTACTGATACCTGCTACAATACGAATACACCTTGAAAAGATTATGCTAAGTGGGAGGCCACACACAAAAGGCTATATTGTATGATTCCATTTATATGAAATACGTACAACAGGGAAATCCATACAGAAAGCAGGCTTGTGGTTGCCAAAGGCTGGGAAAAGGGGAGAGTGCAAACTGGCTGCTTAATGGGTACAGGCTTCCCATTTAGCATGATTAAAAGTTGTGGAACTAGATAGTGATGATGGTTGCATGACATTTGTAAATGTACTTAACACTCAATTCTGAATAGTAAATTTTACATTAATGTTACCACAATTTAAAGAACTCCATGATTTTTTTCTTCTTTCTTCTTTTTTTTGTTCAATCCCTCCACCTCAACTTCTACCCCTACTTATGATATTCTTGAAAAGATAAAATTACAGGGGGTAAAAGACCAGTGTTTACCAAGGGCTACAAAGAGGCACAAAGAAATTAAGGGGATGAGGGAACTACTCTATAGCTCGGCGATTTTCAACCTTTTGCATCTCATGGCACACATAAACTAATTACTAAAAGTCTGCAACACCAAAAATGTATTTTTTGCTGATCTAACAAAAAAAAGCAGATATACTTTGATTCATTCACAAAGGATGGCTATTGTTGTGTTAGTTGCTGTCATTTTTTTATTTGACAATCTAAGGTAAAAGAGATCAGTGCCCCTGACTAAGTAGTCAGGTATTGCATCTTAAAAATTCTTGTGTCACCAGTTGAAAATCACTGCTATAAGTTTGATTGTGGTGGTCATGGTTACAATACTATATGCATTTGTCAAAACTTGAACTACACAGCATGTAAATTATACCTCAATAAACCTCACTTTAAAGACAATATATTTCTTTATAGTAAAGGTATAAAAGACTTGATTTACTTTTAATAATTCAGTAGTTCCTGTCTTGTATTACCTACCATATTTAGCCTTTCTAAATGGAAATGCAAAAAGGTAACATAGCACTGGATTAAAATCACTGCTTTCCAATGAAGCCAAGGATGGTTAGCGTCTGAATTAATCAATCAGGTATGAGGAGAGCTGGAATTTACAACTTGAAAAAAGATTAACTTAGCCAAGATACAGAAAGAAACAAACAGTGCATTTATACCAGTAAAAGATACTCTTACCTATACTGATACTATAATAGTAAGTTCTAAATCTACAGCAAAAGAGAAATTTTACTCTTTATCAATGCCCAAGAAATACCTGACAGTCCTTTAGAACTTAATTTTTTAAAAAGAAATACACTATAGTTCTTAATATTTTACTGTTTACCCATTTTGATAAGCTTTCAAAATTGTGGCTTAGTTCTTATTAACTAACCACTGAGACAATGAAAAAACTTAGAGTCAAAGTACTATCTATGACTGAAAAATCAGAAAAATCACTGGCTGAAGCAGAGACATGAAATCCACTACTAATTTAAGTATTCTAAGGACCTGAACCTCAACTGGCATAAATTTGTATCTTACCAGGATCAAGAACATTGGTAGTTACAAAATCTTGCATGCTTTTAATCTCCAATACAAATGTGAATTCAACATTCAGTATTTAACAAAAAAATTTTGTTCATACTAAATAATCATTTACCTAAAGGTTCCTGATTCGAAGGCACCTTGTTAATTTGACTTTCTCTTGGCCTTTATTTTTAACCCAAGCTAGTTTACAGACTTAAAAAGAAACTCTGCTTCAGGTCCAATTTGCATTGCTTCTTCCTCTTTTGTCAGCAAGTCCTGGAAGTACTTTAGAAACGTCCATTTCAGCGTGGGAAATGGCCAAGATTGAAAGGAAATCTCTTACTCCAGGACCTCCCTAGCAGGAGAAGAACAAAAAGACAAAGTCTACAAAGAAACATGTCCCACTTCCAGGCTCTTCAGTTAAAAGCCAAGCATAGCACCATAAGGACAGAGGAGATCAAGAATCACTAAGAGTTACACACTACAGGAATCCTAAAAGAAAGAATCTTAAAATCAGACCAGGACTCCATAATCAAAGAAAAGGTGGAATGTTTTATTAATATAAGAAATGTGTACAACCACCTTTATAAAGTCCTAAAACCAGGCAAATAATGACTGTAGAGTTAATCTCATAAAGTTCCTCTAGATAACAGACTCAAGCATATCCTCAAGGGGCTGACATGCATGCGAGATTCTCTAACAATTACATATTTTAAATCTTTAAAAATAAAAAGTACTATGGTCACTTTTAAAAATAAATGTACTGTGTAACAGATAACATTACCACCACTTTTTTTTTTTTAAACAAGTGAGACTGGTCAAAAAAATATGGTTCCAAAAATCTCTCGTAAACATGTTATGAAAAAACAAATATGCAATTCAGATATAGGTACTTTTAAAGAAAACTAATAGCAAGACAGACACACATTGGCACAACAGTATACAGTACACCCTACAAATCTTGGGCACAGTCAAGGTTTTGGGGCATCAAAAGAACAATCAATATTCTATCATGCATTCTTGAACATCTAACACATGTTAAATGATGACATATAAAGAAGACATTTAACTGAATTTCATATTCCACACCAGTAATTCTCAACAAAGACAAGGACATTACAATATCTTTAGGGAATTCTCAAATTCTACACATGACCTCCACTCCAACCTTCTTAAAAAATATACCTTAGGAAGAAATCTGAAATACCCTGGGGTTCTATTTCTTACTTTACTAATGTATTTATACTAAAAGAGCAAGTGGATTTTTACATGGACTCTGATTCCTTTCAACATCCTCAATCATTCCTATAGGACCTATCTCCTTAGGTATCCTGAGGTAGGAAATATGCTCTAAAACAACAAACTGGTAACAAAACATACTATCTGTAATCAGAGGTAAAATACATTTGGTGAACCCTCCTACCTAAGCACTAGAATATCTTTTAGGGGCCGTGATGAAATAGCCACTTCCTACCACTAAAACATAAAGAAATAAAAAAGGTCTCAAAGAAAAATCTCAAAAGATATGATCTTCTATATCAAATAGTTGGGAAAGAAAGATACTTTTCAGAATAATCGCACTATTCTAACTATAGAAAAATTTACTAATGAAGAGAGTTTTTATAGTTATTGAAACATACAAGAGGCACCAAGGGCCAGGAAACAATGTTCCCATTGTGCTCATCAGTAGGCAGAAATAACATTGAGGTATTTAAAGTAGCTTTAAGTTTGAGAAAGCTATGGAACAATTCAAAATCATCACTTAAGCCATTTTAAACGCACAAGGTCTATCTATATCAACCCTATCTTTTCTTTTTTTATATTGTATAGGAAATGGTTTAATAAGATTGATTTAAATGGTTTAAAAATAAGAACCTTTTATAATTCCCTTTTACAACAAAAGACAACTAGATATCAAGTTCCTTAGGAAACATCATTTACTCATTTTGAGAAAATTTACAATGCCATAATGTAAAATAGTACCAAAATCTCATGATAGCTTAATACTACATATATAGTGGTATAATGGTATGAAATTTCACTAGTTCCTATCTTTGCTTAGAGGAGACTGGCAGAGAATTACCTTTTCCATGATTCCATGGGTCCATTTCCCTACTGCCTTTAAAACACACACACACACACACACACACACACACACACAGACTGGGGCTGGGAGAAAGCAAAGCAGCATGTACATAATGTTCTTGTAAGGATTAGTTCTTAAATTTCAAAGACATAATAAAAATTTAAAAAGCTACAAACTATCTTTTAGTTTGCCCTTACTCTCTATTTAATTTTATTTGTTCCTGCCCTCCAATATATGTAGTCACAAAGATTATTTTTGCTGGATCAGGATTTCAACTGGTATCAAGTTTTAAAAGTGTGAAGAAAAAAAATAAAGAAAAATAAAAAATGATGCAGATCTATAGTCAAATTCCTCATAAGCCAACTTGAAACAGGCTTATAGTCTAATGGAGCAGAAAATGAAGAAAGAAAGCCACTACTATACTAGAGGGCAATTAACTGCATCTCCACCAAATCTCTTTTAAGTATGCATATAACAATAACACAAATGTCATATGCCATACTTAACAGAAATTTAAAAATTATGAGCTTCCATTCACATCACTCTCATACACTCTAAGATTCAATATAGACATTATAAAATTTTTAGAAGTTATTACACACATACTCACTCTAGAAGAGACAAATGAAATTTGAACTCAAGTATGAGTATGTACATTTGTAGGAAATTCTAAAACTTTCTGAGGAAGAGAGATGAAATTCCACATTTGGTCAGACGTAGTGACATCAGCATTTGTATAGCACTTTAACAGTTTTGAAAGTAACTTTCCCAGCTTTATCTTTAACCAACTCTAACTCTACATCTTAGGAAGGCAAGAATGACCTCCTTAGGGGGACAGCTGGTAATGCCAATACAAAAGCCCTTTGTCTTCCCATTCTTAGTCCACTGCTATTTTGATGACACCAGCCTTTCCTAAGATAAATATTTGTGAAGGATCAATACTAAAAATGCACACATTCTTAAAAATAAACACACCTTAGAGAAGAATCTAAAACACCGTGGTGTCTGCTTAAGAAAGAAAAAAAACTTTTAAATGGATTAAGGGGAGAAGAGCACTACTGGTGTAATTGTTACATCCTCAATAAGATTACAATAAAAACACTGCCAATATTAGCATTATAGTAACTATACAAGATAGGCAACTTTAAATAAAAGGCTTTTTTTTTTTTTACAAAACTTTGTTTTATAGTCAGTCAACTAGTAATCCCTCACACACACCCTAAATTAATTTTTAATTTCAAAATATTTTCCGAAAAGGGACAAGATTCCACTTATTAAAATGCTATCAGTATTTCAAATAATGACAGAATTAATCACTTTTAACAGAATAGTAACTCAAGTCATTCAAAAACAATTCAAACTGTCTTTAGATTCCTTTAAACCCAACTAAAAAATAAACACTGAATCTCAAGGTTTTCAGTCCTGCTGCTGGGTCTACTACTTTTTTATTTGTCTTCAGGTTTATCCAAAGAATATAAGTCAAGCAAGAAAAACCACCAAAGTTTTAGGAAAGAAAATCCAGGATGTGTTTGCTTTCTAATTAAATATATATTAATACAATTGTGCCATACTATGTGATAGGGGTCATCTTTGGATCTTTTTAATCTAATCAGGAAATAGTCCAATTCTATAAAGGCAATGGAAAGTTTGACGTCTTTCCTCAAATTAATAGGATTTTCTGTCTAAATTCTGGCAAATCTCACAGGTCAGTGAAGGGGACCAATGTCTTGCCCTTTGGGATGCTGATTTTAAGGTGGTTGGTTGCTAAGAAACAAAAGACTCTCCCACTTTCCTGCCCAAAAGATTCAGAGAAAGACCTGCTACAGGAAAGAAATCTCAGCTTATTCACCTTGGCTTAATTTAAATCAAGTATGGTAGATAGGAAGGTTTCAAGCAGGGGCCTGGTTAGCTAGATCACCCCTTGTGTCCCACTGAAATAAGAATTTACCTGAAGCATTCTGTCTTCCTCAACTACCTGTAAATTGCCTAGTTCCTTTAAAATCCCATCACTACCCCCCTTTCTCCTTTGTCCAAAAAGACAAATACACCCAATTTTGCCTGTCTTTACAATTTTCATGCTTAAGTGAATTCCCCATGTGCACATATTAAAATTTGATTTTTTTCCTGTTAATTTCTCTGTTACGGTGATTATTAGTCCAGCTAGAAGAATTTAGACAGTGGGAGAAAAAGTTTTTTTAATTTAGCCCGCACACCAACACAGAATCTGTCATTAGGGCAATGAATCTGGATTTCCAGGGTTAGAACCAAAACAAAGAATCTGGAAATAAAGTGTTACCTTTCAGACAAGAAAGGGTTCATATCAGGAATATAAACCAAGGAGACCCTCAAGAAACTGAATAGCAGGAGTAATGGATTGTTTCAAAAAACTAAGTATTTCAAGATGAAAGTTAAGATTTCAAACATAGAATACACCTCTTTTAAAATCAGATTAAAATGCTAAAGAGAATAAAGACAACTTTTAATGAATTTAAATAAAAGGGAAAACATTTATATTCAAAGAACTTCAGTAAAAAAATGATATGTTGCCAATGCTGTCAAATATGGAGGAAAAAACCTAATCTATGTCACTTAAAGGGCAGGGCATATTTATTAGTGGAGTCTTTTCCCTAATCAACAGAAAAGGTATTAATGAGGAGGGATCCCAAAAAACCCTGAATTTATTCAGAAAAAAAATGTGTATTTATTCTTAATGTTTAAATTTCAGTCACCTTCAAAATATGCTCCATTTGATACAATGTACTATTGAGACTTTTCCACTGCTCAGAACAGTTTTTGAACTTGTCTATTTTGATGCTTTTTAGCACTTCTGCCATTTTTTCTTTTTGGTTTTCCACCTCTTCCACATCAGCAAAATGTTTCCCTTTGAGGACTTTTTTCATCAGGGAAATAAATAAAAGTTGTTCAGGACAAGATCAGGTGAGTAGAGATGGTGGGGCATGGGGGTCATGCCGTTTCTTCGTCAAAAACTGAACACATACCACTGTGTGGGCAGATGCACTCATAAATCACCCATCATGAACTGGACAAAGGCGTTGAAGGAATCTAAAAAAAAAAAAAATCCCTGAAGCCAAATGCAGCCTCTTATAACAATGCCAGCTGGCACACTGATACAGCCAGGGTCCAAGAACACTCATCTAGCAGAGAAGGCCTGTACTAGAAGAGGCCCACTCTCCAAAAGATAATTCTGGTTTTCCTTGGGTCCCCCATTGTATAATGGATGCCACCCAAAAACAAAAATCTAGTAAATATTTAGTTTCACAATTTTTAAAAATCTGTGGACATACAAGATCTGTCCAGAAAAAGCCCACCACTAATATAACGAGAATGGTTTGCATGACATCGATGTAATCTGACAGCCACAGAGTGGGCTGGAATGCACATGAGAGAACAGTGATGACTTCACTGTACTAGTCAGAAGGCACGGTAGATGCTGCTGACAGAGCATGTGTACTGTGTGGCCGTTGCATTCAAAGTGACTGAGCAAATGGAGCAATGAATCTACATCAACTTCTATGTTAAGTTCAGCCAAATGGACGCGTAGATTGGTACGCTTCGCTTCCTTGCACAACCATAAGAAGATAACCACCAATTTAAAAACAAACACAACCAGAACTGCCAGAAAACAGAACTGTATGTAAGTCCAACAACCAAGGAGTTAAAGAAACACTCATCCAGACTGATCAGAGGAACAAAGACTGGCAGCCAGGATAGAGAGCGTGCAGAGCAAGGCAGTGGCTGGCAAACCAAGAAATCCACATTCACATTCAGATAAACTGGGAGGAACAACTGGGGAGCAAGACAGACCACGCAACCCAGGGTTCCAGTGCAGGGAAAATAAAGCGTCAAAACCTCTAGCTATAAAAATCTGTGGGGATGCAGTCACAGGAAAGTCTGTTGGAGGGGTCCACGGGGTCCTAGAACATACACAAGTCTACCTACCTGGAAATCAGAACAAGGGCAGCACCAAAAGGGGCACAATTCACTTGTGGGAAGCAGGTGAAGTGATTGAAAGCAGGGCAAGAGCCATGCAAGTGGCATTGTTCCCTCTCTGGCACCTACCCCACACACAATGCTACAACACAAGGAAGTGGGTTGCCCTGCCCTGGCAAATACCTAAGGATCTGCCCTTTACAATGTAACAGATGTGCGAAGACAAAGAAATATGACTCAAATGAAAGAACAGATCAAAACTGTAGAGAAAGGACTAAGCAATGAGAAGACAGACAACCAATCGGATGCAGAGTCAAAACACTGGTAATCAGGATGCTCACAGAAATAATTGAGTATGGACCAAAAAAAAAAAAAAAAGAAGTGAAGGCTATGCAAAGTGAAATAAAGAAAACTATACAGGGAACCAACAGTGAAGGGAAGGAAACTAGGACTCAAATCAACAGTTTGGAGCAGAAGGAAGAAATAAACATTCAACCAAAACAGAAGGAAGAAACGAGAATTCCAAAAAATGAGGGGAAGCTTAGGAACCTCCAGGACAACTTTAACCATTCCAAAATCAGAATCACAGGGGTACCAGGAGAAGAGGAAGAGCAGGAAATTAAAAACTTATTTGAAAAAATAATGAGGGAAAACTTCTCCAATCTGGCAAAGAAGCTAGACATGCAAGTCCAGGGCACTCAGAGAGTCCTAAAGAAGTTGGATACAAGACGACACATACCAAGAAACACATATTTAAATTACCCAAGATTAAAGATAAAGAAGAATCTTAAAAGCAGCAAGAGAAAAGGAGACAGGTACCTATAAAGGAGTTCCCATCAGACTATCAGCTGATTTCTCGAAAGAAGCCTTGCAGGCAAGAAGGGGCTGGAAAGAAGTATTGAAAGTCATGAAAAGCAAGGATCTACAACTTAGATTGCTCTACCCAGCAAAGCTATCATTTAGAATGGAAAGGCAGATAAAGTGCCTCCCAGACAAGGTAAAGTTAAAGGACTTCACATAATCACTAAGCCCTTATTATATGAAATGTTAAAGGGACACATATAAACAAAAGAAGGTCAAAACTATAAACAGTAAAATGACAAAAAACTCACAACTATCAACAACAGCATCTAAAAAATAAAAACAAAAACTAAGTAAACAACTACAACAGGAACAGAATCACAGAAATGGAGATCACTTGGAGGGTTATCAGTGGGGAGTGGGAGGGGGAAAATGAGGGAAAGGTACAGGGAATAAGAAGCCATAATTGGTAGGTACAACATACACAGAGAGGTTAAGAAGAGGATAGGAAATGAAGAAGCCAAAGAACTTATATGTACGACTCATAAACTAAGGGCATGAACTAAGGCGGAATGCTAGAGGGAAGGGGGTACTGTACAAAAGGGTATAAAGGGGAGAAAAATGGGGACAATGGTAATAGTATAATTAACAAAATACACTTTTTAAAAAAATACGAAAAAAGAAAAAAAAATTGTGTTAAGCCTAAACAGTCCTTCACATAAACTATTTGGATGAATCAGAAGGCTTTTGGGGACAATGCAATGAATGAAGCCCAAATAAAAGTGTGACAGAAACACTTCAAAGATGGTAGAGAGTATGCTGAAAGTGATCCACTTTCTGGAAGTCCTGCAACAAGCAGTACACCTGAGAATGTTGAATGTGTATGCATGTCAATGAACAAAGATCTGCGACTGACAATGCAAGAACTAGAAGATGATCTGGGGATTCCAAAAAGTGACTGAGTCCAAGATTTTGACGTAAGCTCTTGGCCTGAAATATGTAGTGGCAAAATTCACTCCATGGCTTCTCCTACCAGTGCAGAAGGAACATCATGCTGCAGTTGCTAATGACTTGATTCAAACCGCTACCAATGAACCAGATTTTTCTCAAGAAGGTAGTTAACAACCAGACTACAGATATGACCCAGAAACGAAGGGCCAGTTGTCCCAATGGAAGTCATCTAGTTCTCCACACCTGAAGAAGGTGCAGCAAAGCCACACTGAGATCAAAACCACGTTAACTGTGTTTTTTGACTGGGAAGGCATTGTCCATCACAAGTATACTGTTCCAGGCCAACCAACTAAAAAGGAGTACTACTCAATGTTCCTCATTGGTTGAGAGATGCAGTATGACAAAAATGACAGCAGGTATGGGCAACTGATGATTGGCAGCTTCATCACAACAACATGCCCTCTTGTGCATCACATCTCATGCAGAGTTTTTTGCCAAAATATCAAATTACCCAGGTGGCTCAGCCCCCACTACATCCCAGATTTGGTGCCCTGAAATGTCTGGGTTTTCCCAAAACTAAAATCACCTTTCAAATGGAAGAGATTTCAGATCATCAATGACTTACAGGAAAATACAATGGAGCAGCTGATGGTGATTCCAACAAAGGATTTTGCCAAGTGTTTTGAACAGTGGAAGAGGCAATGAGAGAACTCTGAGGTCCCAAGGTACCTACACATTGAAGGAGATGGAGGCATCACTGTCCTATGTACAATGTTTCTTGTATTTTCTTTAATAAATGTCTTTTTCATCGCGTGTGGCTGGATACTTTCTGGACAGACCTCAGTATATATGAGTATACAATTACCTCAGGCCACTGCAGAGTAATTAACAATTTTCTTGTTGCCCTACAGGGCCTGTAAGAATGCTGCTGAAGTTCTTTATTATGATAAAAAGTAAGATAAAGGAAAAAAGTAGTGCCTCTTATTTATAACTGAAGAAATAGCATAACTTAAGAAGTTCCATGCCAAAAAAACATAAAACTACAATTCTGATACCAGAAACCTCTCTGAAAAAGTTTTTTAAAATAATACAGAAAGTCTGTAAATGGTTTTTAAGTAATAAACATGAGGTCCTAGACATATTATGAATAAAAACATAAGTAACAACATTAACCTCCAAAGCAATCATTTGTAACAGGAATACAATTTCCTTTTTTGGAAGGATATAAAGATTAATACAGTTAAGTAATTCACTGTTTAGAAATCTGTTGAATCTGGAAATCTTGGGTTTCTGTCATTCCCTAATCAGCAGGCAGACAACTGGCAAGAAATTTGTTTCCTCCTGTCACCTGATGGAATGCCAGAAAGCTCAACCCTGTGCTTAACTTTTAAGTGATTAGATTATTTAAAGAATGTACAAGTAGATATGATAGAGACACAGGATAAGATAATGTGTAAAAGAATTTTAAATATGAGAGCAAGGTACTTTTTCAAAATGCATAAAACTTAACGACTCTTCAATGTCCATATTCTCTCTTCTATAAAAGATCTGGCCACCTCACTTCCACTAGAACACTGTCCCTTTGAATCTGTTCAATCAGTTTATTTAAGTTGCTGTCTCAGGCTAACCAGGCTGCTTGCTGTACAATGAACAGTTCCTCTCAAAATGCCTCCTACAGTAAAAGTGTTGTAAACTTTGAAGTTAACTCCAAATGCAGAAACAAACTTGCAGAATTCTATTTTCAAGTACCTGCTTAAGGAAAATAGAAATACACACAATAGAGTGTACATTATTTGACGCTCTGGTCAAGTGTGCATGCACTCCCACTATAGTAGGGAGTGCATGCACATACAAAGGTTATGTTTTACTGGGGAAGATAAATGAAAATTTCAGGTAGTAGTAAGTGCTATGAAGAAAACTCAGCCCTGGCCAGGTAGCTCAGTTGGTTAGAGCATTGTCCCAATATGCCAAGGTTGCAGGCTCCGTCTTCGGTCAGGGCACATACAAGAAGCAACCAATGAATGCATAGGTAAGTAGAACAACAAATGGATGTTTGTCTCCCTCCTCCCCTCCCTTCCTTACTCTCTCTAAAATCAATACAACAAAAATGTTTTTTAAAAACCCACAGTGAAGTGTTAAGAGAACACTGCTTCTTCTCCCTAAGGAGTAACATTTAGGTTGAGACAGCATGTGAGTACCCCAGGTCAAATACTCCAAGATCAGCAAGCTGTGCAGTAGCATGCAGCAACAACAGGACATGGAAACTCCCTAAGGCAGAAAAGAGCTTGAGGGGTGCTTTGGGGCAAGAAAAACAAAGAAGAAGGGGAGCATATGGCTCTGTTCAGCCCTTAGGGACTTAAACTAATTGGGGAACAAGAGATCAATCATTGAAGTGATATGCAGCTAGTTTTTATTGTAGATTTGTTGCAAGATTCAGAAAGGATAGGGATAACTGAGGACAGAGGTAGCATGGTAGGAGTCTTAAGGAAAGCACAAGGGTTATTATACTGCTGAGTGTATGAAAAACAAAAGCTAAGCAAAAGTAGGCATGGAGAGAGTAGAGAAAGATATTAATACATGAACTTGTAGCTCATAGAAATAAACGCAGCCAAGCAGAGGAGCTCTGTGTTCCCAGGACATAAATGCCTGTAAAGGTTAACAGCAGATCCATCTTTTGAAATTGATTTCACAGGGATCTTCAAATATCCCAATAAAGTATGTTTACAGCAAAAGAGGAATGAAAGAAATATGTTGAAGACAAAACCGTTGTCAATCCTCAGAAATCATTAGGTTGGTAATAAATTATAGATAATATTCAAAGATTTTCTTCCTGCAAAAAAAACAAATTAAGGCAAAATCTACCTATATGCTCCACTGATGGTTTTTTGGGGGCTGTGAAGGGGATGGGAGTATAACCAAACTAAAAAGTCATTATGTATCTGCACCTTAATTAGGGTTATGGTTACACTGAATTTAAGAACTAAACATATGTAAATTTTATCTAAAAAAAGTAACACAATGGAATTCAAAAAAGAATTCTAAGAAGAAAACTACACTCAACTAATACAAGATGGAGTAGATGTATTTTAAAAACACAAACGTCTCTACATCAAAAAACTATAGGAATTTAACAGTTAACACTCTAAATTTTAATGTTAGCACTCTATACTACAGGTGTGTGTGGGGGGGAGGGGCGTGTTTTATTTTGTAGTCCTCAAAATAAAATAGGTTCGAAGAATACTTTAAGCCAGCCAAAGACAAGTAACCAAAATAACAGCAATACAAGGAGAAACCACACAAATAATAGTTTGTGTGAATCCACAAATCGAAGTCCTCTAAAATGAGCCCTACGGATTTATTTTAGGCGGTTAGAATAGGGAAAGAAAAGCAAGTAAGCAAGTGCTACTATACACTAGGCAGTGAAGGAAGAAAATCCTAAATTAAAAAGTTGTGAGAATTCAATATTCCTAAAAGACACCATGGACCCCACTCCATTGTATGTGTATGACTATTCCATACAATGTTAAGTGTCCTCACCTGAACTAAAGTGTGAGCAGAAAAAAAAGTGCTTTAGTGATCATCCTCAAAATCAAAACCAGATAACAAATGACCAACTTTTGCTTATGAAAATTCCCATATATTGGGCTGAAAACTTTTGTCTGAATTAAAATCATGAATTATGAACAGAATAGTCAGGTTTTAGCAGTCTCTTGTTTAGATTATTTGCCAATTGCCTCCTACTGTGGTGTGTGTGTGTGTGTGTCTCTCACACACACACACACACCCCAATTAATTTTAATCTTCCTAAATCATGCCACTTTCCTGCTGGTAAAACGTCAATGGTTCCCTAAAGTCATTCCAAATATATACACTTAAACTATGATTCAAGGTCTACCATCCAGTTCCAATCCAACTCTGGACCTTTATCTCTTACTTGTGTCACTCCTCAGAAGTACCCTTCCTTCTGAGCAAACTAGAAATACAAACAACTTACATTTTGCCATCCCTCTACTTTCTTCTGGGTTTTTTCGTTTTGGTTTGTTTTTGTTTGTTTGTTTGTTTTGTCGTTTTTTTAAAGATTCACCATGCCCCATATACACACTATTTACCGTCAAAATAGTAGAGCTCAATTTCATGGCTCACTGATCCTCCCCACTCAACCACAGCTTTTCCTCCTGACTTTCCAGGGTTTGTTTGTTTTTGTTTTTTTAAGATCTTATTTATTTTTAGAGAGAGGAAGGAAGGAACGAGAGGGAGGGAAACATCAATGTGGGCTTGCCTCTCACGCACCTCCTACTTGGGACATGGACTGAAACACAGGCATGTGCCCTGACTGGGAATCAAACCAGCAACCCTTTGGTTACCATGTCAGCACTCAATCCACTGAGCCACACCACCCAGGGCTGACTTTCCAGGTTTTAAACTCTGTTAATCACATGTAAAAATCACTATACCAAGAATTACATCACAATCAATACCCATATAATGCTTTACCTTTTACAAAGTCCTTTCTTATCTGCCAAACTAACTACAACCTTCTCTATTAGTCATAAAAATCCCTAAAGCATCAGTATTTCTTGAACTGGAATATTTTCAATGAATTAAGAGTATTTCAAAATCTATTACCAAAAAAACAAAACAAAACAAAACACCAAAAACGACCCTCAGTTAGACTCCCAATCTATAAAGGAACCAAACCAGAAGGGGGAAAAGGTTCAATTTAAAGATACAATTGCCAATTGTTTCATAAATAATACATGTATTTTATAATGGAAAAAATAAACTTTCTCCCCCAAATTAAACACCCATACACATTCTATCTGAAAAACTTTAGTGTGCTTGGAAATCTGTGGTACAGAATTGGCAATCATTAAATTCTATTTAAAGCTCTACTTACAGTTATATGTAATTCCTATGCAGTTTACTATATTAGGTATCTATGGACATTACAGTACAGACTCATAAAAGGCTCAATAGACAACTCTGACTGCAAAAATCCAGCTTCTTACAATGTCAGACATTAGTTCCCAGCTTTTCTACATGATCTCATAGCCCTCTTCCTTGTCCTTTGGTCTATGACAACAGAGAATAAAGGTATCTGTACTTTTGAAAACTTTAATCTGTGTAGATTTTACCAAAAAAAAAAATAGAAGCTGGTTTTAATATACATTTTCATCCTTTCAGAATTGTAGAAAGATTCTATACTGGGCCCTGTAAGATACTCAGTATATATCTGTTAAACGAATAAAGTCCTAAGATTCCTAAGTGTATAAGTAAAATCTATTTATTTTCTGTTGACTTGAATGCTTCCTCTTGTTGAACTAATCTTTATTTGATTTCAATGTCAAATTCATCATGTCATTTGGAACACTAAAGTGCATAATAATTACACATTTAATTTTAAAACAAATCATTCTGATCTCTATCTTGATTGGTACAACTGATTACTTCCCAAAATAAAGTGAAAAAAAAGAAAGGCTTTGGCTAGTGGCAATGATTTTTTAAAAATTTGCCTAATCATTCTTAAATTTTGAGAGTACAGTAATAGAAAGGAAGACTACAATCCAGTACTAGATAAATGCTTTCTGTTAAGGTGTGCTTCTAGGGAATGTGGGCTTGCTCTGCTCCCATAAGACACTAGTCTATTTAGCCACATGGAACACTTCCTGTCAATATCCTGTGTGAAGTATCATGTGTGGCCATGATTGATTCAACAGTAGGTTTCGAGACTGACTAAAAGAAACCAACAAATAACACTTTTTTAAATTTTACTTTTTTCAAACACCTATATTTAGGAAATAGAACCAAAGAAAGCAAAGGAGGAATGGTACAGAAAGGCAAAAAATCTTTTAAAAAACCAAAATGGTTCAAATGAACCACAGGAATCTACCTGCATTTGAAGATGTTTA
Source organism: Phyllostomus discolor (assembly GCF_004126475.2). Lineage (NCBI taxonomy): Eukaryota > Metazoa > Chordata > Mammalia > Chiroptera > Phyllostomidae > Phyllostomus > Phyllostomus discolor. The sequence goes on along the minus strand of NC_040905.2, from coordinate 99,706,636 downwards.
AAAAAATAAAACACATTTAAACAAGAGGGAAGATCAAGCTCCACTCTGTCAGTTAACTGGAGACTGTCACCTTTCCTGAACTGAAGTGGGGACAGAACAACCTCAAATTTAACTTAGAAAGTTTATGACCTGGCTAATAACTGAGGTTTTTTAATTAAAACAAAACAACTGAAGTGATCATGCAAATAAAGTTATGGGGTATTGTCTATACTTCTCTGCTCCCTCTTCCACAAAAAAGTCAAGTACTTCAATATCCTAAGCAAGTGCTACTCCATGTAAGTATATCTTCTAGTATCTGTCTACCTACGCTAAGTTCTGAGACAGAGCATAGCTTCAAAAAAAGCTACATCCCCCCCAACTCTGGGTCACCCCACCCCACAAAAAGCCAAGAAATAAAGCACTTTTAAAAAGAAACGATGGGACCCTGACTGGTGTAACTCAGTAGGTTGGGTACTGTCCTGCACACCAAAAGGTCAATGGTTCAATTTCTGGTCAGGGCACATGCCTGGGTTTCACCCCCATTGGAAGTGTAAGTCAAACAACGGACTGATGTTTCTCTCACACAACATTGATATTTCTCTCCCCTTTTCTCCCTTCCCTCCCCAATCTTTAAAAATAAATAAGATCCTAAAACAACAACAAAGAAAGAAAAACATAAGAATTAACAAGGGGCCCCAGCAGAGTAGCTCAGTTGGTTCAAGTATATCCTGATACACCATGGTTGCAGGTTCAATTCCCAGTCAGCACACACACAAGAGGAAACCAATGAATGCATAAAGTGGAACAACAATCATTCTCCTTTCTTCTCTCTCTGAAATCAATAAGTAAAAATTATTTTTAAAAAGGAAACATGGATAATATTAATAATGCACATACATATCCATAACTATTTTGCTTCATATCTCTCAAATAAAAGTCAGGCAACCCCAGCAGGTGCCCCCAGCTACTCCATTAGAATTACAAGCTACAAGTTATTCTTTTCCAAAAGCTCTAGGATCTTTGAGAAGGGTACTTCATATAGTATTCTAAAAGGATATTAAATTATTTTATATATGCTGACCACAATACTGAAAAATAATGAGAAACCCAATGTCAAAGAAGAGCTCTCAAATGTCAAATTCACATCCATTTATCATCCAATTCCTCAGATGCAAAAAATTACACATTTCAACCAAAGTACAAAAGAATGAAAAATGGCAATTACAGATAAAAATATTTGAGCTAGTCAACTGATTTTATTTAAGGCACTCACAAACCCTACCTGACTGTTTTCAAACATTTTTTTAAAAACTAAATAACATCTTAATTCTAAATTTAGACATCAACTTTTAAAGACATCTAGTTATACACATCAGTTCTCACTGGATTTGGCAAGGCATATTAAATCGAACACGATGCACACCACCCATTAGCCAAGAGATTCTTTTGATTTTTTTTTATCAAGTGTTAAAATGTTAAGCACTAACAGTTTACCAAATTATTTCTTTCCAAACACTGCTGGAATTAACATCAGGAAGAAAAAGTTATCCCAACTACCTGTGTGTCTTACATGTATTTGGTCAGTTCCTGGACAATCATAATGCAAGTACGCTTCAAAGTATGAATGCTCCATGAATCAATAATCCTAAAATATACATATTTAGGGAGTTTTAGGCACCAGGCTAAATTTTAAATAGTCTCTGAATATTACAAGCACTTACTAAGAGAGGTAAAAATAAATCAGTACGGAATTAAGCACAACTGCCCCACGATTAATCAGAAAGACACCATCACTTTTTTTTAAGTTGATGCTCCTACTTATTATATCCATACCAACCAGGCCCCAAACCGATCTGAGAGCAAATCCTCCATTCTAGAGGAAACTGTACTAAAGTGAATGGCCAGGTATGAACTGCTCTCCACCAGGGTAACTGCCCCTGCACTTGTGAAAACTTCATTTCCCAGGACCACAGTGGGTCGGCCCCAGTAATATATTTCCAGTCTCATCTCGTGCTCCACAACTATCCAGCCTAAAGTCAAAGAAAATCCTTAAGAGTCGGATGGTGGTGTTTTTTTTTTAAGTGTTAACACGTGGGGAAGGGGTCAGAGAAGCAATCACAGTTAAAGTCTTTCACATGGGAGCTGAGAGGGCGCGAGACCAAGGAAGTGAAAGGGTAACAGAGAGGGTCCTGAACTATCAGGGTCCCTCAACTCTTATCCCAAACAAGGGGGAAGATGGTAACTAGAAAGTGTCCCCATCATCACGCCCTTTTCTTCACCACTCTAGAACCAATTCCTAGGCCAGTGCCTCCGCCGGGCGCTCAGGGTCCCAGCCCCGGGTGTAGAGGAGACATTTAGGCCTAGCCTCCAGTAGCCGCCTTCCCCGAGCCGGGGCGGGAGGAGACCCAGGAAGCCGCGCCCGGTTCCCGGGGGGGTAAAGGGCCTAGGCCGCGCCTTCCAGCCCAGCGGCCTTAGGCCTCGGCCCGCCTGAGGCGGGGCCGAGGGGTTCGGGGTAGCGGGCTGGGCTCCGGCTCACCCACCTGGGTTGCCAGTCATTCCAGCTCCGCGGGTACTTGGTGCCGCCGCCGCCGCTGTTCAGCCGAGACCCCGGGGCTCTGCGGCTCATTACCTTCCCCGACACGACATGGCCAAGCGCCGCCGCCCGAAGAAGCGCGAGTCGCCGCCCGAACCGATCGCCGCCCAGACTCCGCTCCGGCCCGGAGATGAAGAGGAAACCGAGAAGGAGGAGGAGGCGGCGGCGGAGGGCGGGGGAGGCAGTCGGCCGTTCCGGGTTCCGCCTGAGCCCGCAGCGTAGAACGAGGAGGCGAGAGCAGCGCGGCGAAAGGGAGGTGGAAGAAGGGGAGTCGACGTCTCTTCCAGGCCCGTGCGCGGCCCGCGACGCCGGGGCCCAGAAGGAGGACAGCGAGGAGGAAGCGGTGGCAGCACCTCCTTACGCTCCTACAGCTACAGCTTCCCCGCCTCCCGACTCCGCCCGCCGCGCCGCCGCTGCCGCACGGCATGCTGGGAGCGAGAAGCGAAGCCGGCGCCCGCCCAGGCAGGGCACAGGGGCGGGGCCGGGCGAGGGGGCGGGGCAGGTGGGCGTGGCGATAGGACTGCCCTCCTGCGCCCAGGGCTCGCCTGTACTTCCCGCAAAACGCGCCGAAGTCCGGGACCCGCCGCGAGGGTTCCTGGGAGAGGGGATCTCCGCTACCAACCCTACACGCACCCTGTCCCAGCACGCCTCGGAAACCACCTGACCCTCGAGGGCCGGGCAGTCAGGGGTAAACAAGCATCCAATCCAGGACTTGGGGTGTGCGTGCGCGCTTTCAGGGTTCACGTGCGCCCACCGCCTCCACCATGTATGGTGAAAAATAAAAATAATTTTTGAAAAAAGGGAGTGGATATCGACCTACCCGGCCACCACCCTTAGTGTGCCCTGCTTGGGCACACTATTTCTTGACCATTTCTTCACATTGTGAAAAACTACACTGAATGGAGGGAGAGAGGAAAGTGATCACCAATCCATCCGCACATCGTGAATTGTAACTTGAAATCCTCTCACCCTTGTACTTGTCCATCTTCCCCGCCAGAAAGAGGTTGGCTAGAGTGGGACAAACCTGAGCACTTTCCAGCCCCACACCCCAACACACACAGTCTCCTTAGAAGACTTTGTTTACAAAAGCACCTAATACATACTGTGGATGCTGACACAGAAAGAAAAGGTGGGCAAGATTCATATCAAACGGGTAACTGGAGTTGACTTTGGGAGAATAGTTAAAGGGTCTTAACCTTATCTGTCCAGAGGGTTTTAGCCTATTGTTTTTGAAGAAAGAGTCTTTGTGTAATTTAAAATTATTACCAAAAGTGTCTGAAGATTATGAGAAACTTTGATATCTCCACACACATACCTGTCACCCTTCTGCTCCTTGCTTTATCCCCACCAACTGCTCGCTATCTGGGATCCTGCCAATTGTAAAGGATGGGAAGTTAGATTTTCAAATGAGTCCTCCCCATCTCCCCATTTCAGGAGAAAAGAAACTCCTGCTCTGAGCTGGAGCTGATATCTAACTCAATGAAGAAATTCCCACTAGGTCAGACCCAAGCATGGTCACCCACATTTGTAAAAAAATAACACACCAAGTTAAGAGGGATATAATGTACATGTACATACTCTATTCTGAAATTTGCCCTAGTAGTTCCATACTTTCCCACCTTTCTCGTGCTGATAGGGAGGACATGAGAAAGGGGCCTATCAGTTGTAAAAAAAAAAAAGTGTCCTTTCTTCTGTTTACCATTTCCTCTTCCCTATTCTTCTTTGAAGAGAAAAAGTTCCTCTTGAATCAAGTCCCCGAGATTAGGGTCCCCTCATTAATATGGTCTTCTCTGGAAGACTGTTATTCTTGACACAGGATATTTTGGTTTTGTATATTTGTAGTTAATATTTAATTACATAAGCAAGAATGAATACATTATCCTCAAGCATGATTTTAATGTACAGCCTAATCATGATTTATTCTTTCATTCAACATTCAGTAAATTTTATTGAGCATCTGTTAATCAAACAGTTGGGATCAGGGACACTGGTCAAGGCTCAATTCCTGTCCTCAAGTAACTCTGGAAGTAGGGCTCAGAAAGATAGGTTTATTATAAGAAATAACTAAAATATTTAGGTTTGCCCTCTCTCCACCACCATGCAAGCCTTCCTTGCTATCTGACTATAAAGTCCCCCCTCCCAAAGCCTTCTCTTAATTTTAAATTCCAAATGTCCTTGATATTTCCCTCAGATCCTTTCCTTTTGATGCTCCCCTCTTGTTTGGAACCTTCAGACCCATGAGCAAATGGATGATGTGGCTGAGAAATCATTTTTACTTTTTTAAATAGTTGATTGTAAAAATGATTCAGTGACCAAATCATGTCCATTATTCATATTCCAAAATAATTTGCAGAAGAATATTACCAGAACTTTAGACCCCTGAGAAAAATTACAGGAGTCTTCTAACCTTTCCAATTACAGAACAACAGCAGAGTAATTTGAGGAAGGACTCTGGGTTCACATTGTAAGTTCTCCACTTAAAAACTGAAGGAGTGTTGGCAACCTCCTGACTCTCATGGTGCCTCAGTTTTTCATCTGTAAAATGGAAATGATAATACCCTGGCCAAGTAGCTCAGATGGCTGGAGCAGAGTCCAGAAATGCCAAAGTTGCAGAATCAATCTCTGGTCAGGGCATGCATAAGAATCAACCAATGAATACATAAAAAGTGGAATGATGAATATATATTTCTCTTTCTCACTTTCTTCCCCTCTCTCTAAAAATCAATTAGTAAAATGAAAATGTTTTAAAATGGAGATAATAACAGCAGTGCCAACCCCCTAAGGATGTTGAGAGGATTAATAGAAATATTGCATGTAAAGTATTGATAATTCGCACAGTGTCTGCCAAACAATAATCAATAAATGATCACTAAAAATTAAATCTACAACTTTACTGAAACACATAGTTATTTGGACAATATATGTCCAATGAAGGAGAAAAAAAAGTAACTGCCAGGGGTTGTAGCCAGTTGCTCAAATGCTTCTTATTATTTTTAATCTTTTTTAAAGATATCATCTGTTTTTTAAAGATTTTATTCATTTATTTTAGACAGAGGGGAAGGGAGGGAGAAAGAGAGAGAGAGAAACATCAATGTGTGATTGCCTATCACATATCCCCAACTAGGGACCTGGCCTGCAACCCAGGCATGTGCCCTATCTGGGAATCGAACCAGTGACCCTTTGGTTCACAGACCAGGGCTCAATCCCCTGAGCCACACCAGCTAAGGCATATTTATTATTGCTTTTTGTACTTCTCACATAGAAATCATTAAATATACTCAGTGTTGGCAAAGGGATGGTATAAGGACACAGAAGATAGGTGTAATTTGGCAGCAACTTCCTGGAAAGCAATTTAACAGTGTGTATCCAAAGATTTAAAATTGTTAATACCACTTCCTCCAGTAATTTCACTTCTGGGAATCTACCCTAAAAAAATTTGCCACACTGCAGCCAAAGTGATTTTCTTAAAATAAAAATCAGATCATGCTTGCTTCAGCAGCACATATACTAAAATCCGATCATGTCACCATCCTACTTAAGACACATCAAGGTCTTCCCATTCGTCTTAGAATAAAATCCAGACTTGTCACAGAGCCTGTAAAAGCTGATTTCTCCTACACTGCAAATATCCCACAGCAGGTCATACCCAGATCAGGATACTAAAGATAGGTCTCAATTTTGTCTTCACAATAAAATCCCTACACCTAAACTGTACCCCAGACCAATTAAATCCAAATCTCTCAGGGTGGGCCCAGGCATCAATATTTTTTAAGACTTCCACAGGGAATTCTAATATGTAGCCAAAGTTTAGAAACACCACTTTCGAGCCCCTCAGCACTGAAAATGTTATCAGTGCCTCCCCTAACCTCACTTCCCAACATATGTGGGTTATAAAGACAATTCTAAACCACTGGAAAGAAAAGAATTGAAATTTCAGTTTCTCCCACAGCAACTACTTGGATACTTTAAAATACATATATCAAAAATGATCAAGTCTCAAAACTTTCAAACATTTTTTTTCATTCCTTTTGGTAGTTCTGTATCAGTGGTTCCATTGGCACTTCTCCACTTCACTCCGGTCATAGGAACCAATTTTTGTTCCGGAAACACACCAAGCCTCTCTAGCCTCTGGGCTTTTGCACTTGGCTGTTCCCTCTCCCTGGAATGCTTTTCCTACATGATTGCCATCAGAGTTGTGTTGACCACCAGAAAGGCAGCCAAGATATCCTTTAGCAAAAAGGATTTATTTGGGGTGAGGAGTTGGGGGGTGGGCATGGGGGTGGGGAAGAATTGCAAGCCAGCACGTATAGCTATGGCAAGCCATGTTCAAGTTGGGGGAAATCAAAGGAGAAGAAGTTTTTTATAGAGGGGAAGAGGAAGTTGCAGGTGGGGGTGCTGTTATAACCATAGAGTTCTTCCTGTAGGGCTTTTGAAACCGTCGTGGGTGTGACAGCTCCTCCTCTAGTTAGGATGAGAGTTAATTGCTTATGGTGCCAAATTCAAGGAAGCACTCATTCTCAGGGTTGTGCAAGTGCCAACCCTGCCTCACCCTAGTCCCAGCAGCTTTCCATGGCCCATCCCAATTTTTCTAAGAGGATTTCCCTGACCTCCCAGCCCCTAAAAGCTGGTCAGTACCCTTTCCAGGTAATCTGATACACACACTACTTCTTTCCTTGGTAGCATCTACCACTGTCTGCAAGTTTAAGGTTTTTTCATCTGTCACACCCTTAGGATGTGAACTCTGCCTGTGGAAGCAAAGTTCACACCTATCCCACTTCTACCCTTTTGATCCCCAGTACATAGCACAGCACCTGACCCAGAATAAGCACTGGAAAGTAGCTGTTAATGGGAGGGATGAAATGGAAATTAACTAAAATAAGGACTAAGATTAATAGAAAAGTATTAATCTCAGTTTTACTCATTAATAGTGATAAAAATGTCCAACAATAGGAAACTGATTAGGAAATAGTATATTCATAGTTAGAATTTTCTACAACCATTAAAACTATATTTATGAAGAATTTTTAATAAAATCAGGAAAATATGTGAACTTGTTTTTTAAAAAAGGTGAGATTTAGAAGTAAATATGTGCTAGCACCTCAACTCAGTTAAAAAAGGGAGGGGGAGTCCTGAATGTGGCTCTGTTAGTTGGAGCATCATCCAGTAGACGAGTCTGATTCCCAATCAGGGTGCATAACCAGGTTGCGGGATTGATTCCTGGTTCAAGTGCATATGAGAAGGCAACAAATCAATGTTTTTCTCTCACATCAATGTTTCTCTCTCTCTCAGAGCAAAGAAAAACAATTGCCCTTGGGTGAGGATAGAAAAAAAGGGAGGGGGATGTTTCACAGAAAAAAGATTAGAAGAAAATATATTAAAATGTTAAATTTACCTAATACTAATGTCCTATGATAAGTGGGATCATGGGTGATTTTTTTCCCTGATTATTGGTAGCTTCTTAATACAGAAGTGGTAGTTATAAAACAAAAATTTTCAAAACTGAAATTAAGCATTCAGTAAGTATGTGTTGAATGAATGGACAAAGAATGAATACTCATAGGGTGTGGTGCTGACCCACATAGGCTCAATTAAATAAACCAACTCTAGCTAATATTTATTGAGCATTTACTAACGCCAAGCACTGAGCCAAATCCTCTGTGTGGGCTACTTCATGGAATTCTCCAAAACCACTCTAAGAGGCAGGTATCGCTAAGTGAGGCCAAGAGGAGCTGAGCAGACTGTCCAAGGTCACCCGCTGGTGGTAGGTAGGAACTGTCCCAGGAAGGGACGGAAGAGACATTTGACCCAGACCTCATATTTGTCAGAGGCCTCAGATTTATACCTTTGACATTATGGCCTATTGAGGTTATATGGAGTCCCAGAGGCATAGTGACAGTAAAGAAGTCTGGATTTTAAAACTTGTGTCCCCTTTCTGGCCCACATACTTCTAGGGTTCCTATAGGTCATTATATTGTATTGTAGTTTTTTTTCCTGGTTCAAGTGTTAAAAGCATTCAGTTGTAAAAAGGAAAACATTAAAAACATATCATAAATTTTGTGCGCCCTGTTTGCTATTTCTTAAATTTTTAGTGTACTTAGAGCCTCAAACACTGCAGGTTGACCTGAACCTTTCTTAACTTCTGAAAGACCTTGCACCCCAGAGTCCCTAGCCACCAGGATATTCCTAAATAGATCTTCCAAATTTCTGAGGTAAATACTCAAATTTATATTCTGATAAACAAAAAATAAGGCTCTCTCTTTTGTTCCCTTTAATCCCCAGATCTGACACTGGATTAACCTCAATTAGTCACCAAGCATGTAGGAAGTTCATTCCCAAACCGGAGACTTGAGTACAAGGAGGATTTTAAAACACTATCTTAAAAGCAAATCCATACCAGAGAGGCATTACAGAAGATTAAAAAAAGAAAAGAGAAAAAAAGCAGTCCTCTTATTCCTGCTCCCAGATAGGAAATCATCACAGGTCAGGCTCCCTTAGCAAGGGCTATTTTTATAGCCAGTTTTCAAGCTGGTGCTGGAGAAATTTGGCTGGGAAACCTCATGACACATTTGAAACCTCCACTCAGGCTGCCTCAGCTTGAGGCAAGGGCCAAGCTTCTATGAATCAGGACACAAGATGTGCTGCCCAGTGGCTCATGCACTCTCCAAACAATAAAACAGGAGGGCAATGATGCCCAGCCAAAACTATTTGAGACTTATGATGTGGAGAAAACGAGAGGGTGAGATTGCCCTGTGTTTGGCTGGGTGAGGCCCAAGGATTTGTGTGGGGATTCTAAAGAAGCCACCTCCTTTGCTCCTCAAGATTAAAGCAATATCAGAGACATGTGTAAGTAAAACTCAGATTATGTAAATAAAATCTCCAGCAGCAAGTCATTGCATCTATTGTTTATACAGCTATCATTTAACATGCATATTGTAGTAAATGTGTTTGTGAAGAATTGGATTCTATGGAAGCCAGACTTTTTACTTTGAATGCTAATTGGCAAGCACTATTTGGCCAGAGAGAGTGCATCTCCCTTCCTCTCTGGCTTTTAGCAGAAGGAGCTCTCATCAATGTAGCCTTTGTTTTTTTTTTTTACTCATTTTTAAAAAGATTTTATGTATGTATGATTTTTAGAGAGAGGAAAAGGGATAGAGAAAGAGAGGAGAAAAACATTGAAGTATTGATCTGTTGCCTTTCACATGACCCCAGCTGGGGACCTGGCTTGCAACCCAGGCATGTGCCTGGGAATCGAAACAGCAACCTTTTGATCTGTAGGCTGGCACTCAATCCACTGAGCCACACCAGCCAGGGCAATTTTATTTTTCAATTACAGTTTACACTCAATAGCATTTTGTATTAGTTTCAGGTGTACAGCATAGTGGTTAGACAATCACACTTGACAAAGTGTACCCCCCACCCAATATTTCCAGTACCCAGCTGGCACCATATGTAGTTATTACAATATTATTGACTACATTCCCTTTGCTTTTCTTAATATTCCCATGACTTTACTTTAAGCTATGGCTTCTGATGTCTTTCCTTGGGTTCTTGCCCAACTCCAGCCTTCTTAAACATCTTGCCAAAGGTCAGGGCCCACCAGGACTGGGCTGAAGAGAAAAGATATTAATGTGTGGTGGGGGTGGGAAGAGGAAGTGTGCAGATGGAAGTTAAAGCCAGGGTTAAGGAGAGTGGTGCATTCAGTATTTGCTGTCACCATTTGGAAGTCACCCAAATCTGTTGTTGATGATGATGATAATGATGATTATGATACAATTCACACTAATAATAGCTAACATTTACTGGGCTCATGTTACCTGCCAGTCTCTATATAACTAGCTCATTGCTAATTGAATATTTGAGATGACCACATAGAGTTGGTTGCTCCTCTTACTCCTATTTTACAGGTGATGAAGCAGAGGCTTAGAGACAGTACAACTTGCCCAAGGTGACACAGTCAGTAAATAACACAGCTGAAGTTGCCTTGCCTGTCTGAATGTTGCTCCTATAGTTTCCTTCAGCTAACAATCAGCTTTATCTATCAAATTGTATGAGTAGCCCATTTTCTTAAAAGCAATCAAGTGTCACAAGTTTAATTCATTATAAAGTTAAAGAGTCTACCAAGTTAAGGAAGAAATAATATTTTCCTCCAGAGCTTCTTGCTAAAATATTAGAAATATTCAGCTTCTTTGGTGGTCTGCTATATGTGTCATAACTAAAATAATCCCTTCATACCATGCTAAGGAGGCAAACAAAGGTTTATTCTGGAAGGTCTTTTGTGCTAAAATGCTTTGAAGGTCACAATGCTTGGCATGGTGTTTGGACCATCCCCCCCGGCATGCCACCTCTCAGGCGCCCTACCTGCTGGGCCCTGGAAGAAGCATCTCAAAAGAACACTTGATGTGGCTTTTGGAAGCAGAGGAAGCAGATGGCCAAGTATGAATGACATCACCTTCGGTAAGGAAACAGAAATATGAAAATAATAGAATTGTAGAAAAAGAATAGCCTGATCTCCAAATCATCAGTAAATGTTTGGGAAGTGTTTACTCCCAGCAAATATCAGGATGGAAGAAAGCTAATAAATGACAAAGCCTGGCCCTGTGCTCCCAATTTAAAAGCAGATACCACCTTTTCCACCATTTTGTTAAAGTAATGACTACTTACAGAGAATTTTAATTATATTTATTTCCAACCACCATTCCTCAAACTCTTGGAGGTAAATATCATCAAATACTCATTTTCATGTAGGAAGAAACTATACTCAGAAAATTTAGTCAGTAACTTGCCCCAGGTCACCCAGCTAGAAAGTGGCAGGGACTGGTTATGAACCCTGGGCTTCCTGTTATCAAAGATACCCCCACCTAAAAACATCGTGAGGGGCATATGAGGAACATTTTTCTGACCATCCTATAATGTACCAAACTGACGAACATCGAAGGACACTATCACCAAGTGAAAAGGCAACAACCCTTGGAAGAGAGCAAATATTTGCAAATCATATATTTGAAAAGGGGTTCATATCCAGAATATACAAACAACTCTTATTATAATTCAACAACAACAAAACAAACAGCTCAACTAAAAAATGGGCAAAGGACTTGAATAACCATTTTCCAAAGAAAATATACAAATGTACAATAAGCACACACAAAAAGATGGTCGATATCACCAATCATTAGGAAAATGCAAATCACAATAAGATAACTTTATAGCCATTAGAATGGTTATTATAAACAAATGAACAAACCAAAAATAAGTGTTGATGAGCTTGTAGAGAAATTAGAACCTTTGTAGATTGTTGGTGGGCATGTAAAATAATGTAGACACAATGGAAGACACTATGGAAGTTCCCCCAAAAGTTAAAAAATAGAATTACCATATTACTTAGAATTTTATTTCTGAGTGTATACCCCAAAGAATTGAAAGCAGGGGCTCAAACAGATATTTATACCCATGTTCATAACAGCATTATTCACAATAACCTAAAGATGGAAGCAACCCAAGTGTCCAGTGATGGATGAATGGATAAACAAAATGTGGCTTATCCATACAATGGAATATTGTTCCACCTTAAAAAGGAAGGGAATTCTGAGATATAAAATATAGATGAACCATGAGGACATTATGCTAAGTGAAATAAGCCATATACAAAAGGACAAATACTGTATGATTCTACTATATAAGGATCCTAGAGTAGTCAAATTCATAGAGACAAAGTAGAATGGTGTGTGCCAGGGGTTGGAGGGAGGGAAAATGGGGAGTAATTATTTAACTGGTATAGATTTTTCAGTTTGGGAGGAGGACAAGATTCTGGAGATGGATGGTGGTGATGGTAACACAACAGCGTGAACATATTTAATGCCAATAAACTGTGCACACAGATGGTAAGTTTTATGTTATGTATATTTTACCACAATGAAAAAAATGGAGAGAGAGAGAGAGAGAGAGAAAACAAGTCACAGGAACCATTACTGTTCTCTACTTAAAAACTTTGTCTTCCAAATCAGTAAATGTAATACATCACATAAACAAAAGAAAAGACAAAAACCACATGATCATATCGATAGATGCAGAAAAAGCATTTGATAAGGTACAGCACCCATTTATGATAAAAACACTCAGTAAAGTGGGAATAGAGGGAGCATTCCTCAACATAATAAAGGCCATATATGAGAAACCTACAGCCAACATTATACTCAATGGGCAAAAATTAAAATCTTTTCCACTAAGAACAGGAACAAGACAAGGATGTCCACTTTCACCACTTCTATTCAATATAGTACTGGAGGTTCTAGCCACAGCAATCAGACAAGAAAAAGAAATAAAAGGAATCCAAATCAGAAAGGAGGAAACAAAACTGTCACTGTTTGCAGATGACATGATAGTGTACATAGAAAATCCTATAGACTCCACCAAAAAACTGCTTGACCTAATAAATGAATTTGGTAAAACAGCGGGATACAAAGTCAATATCCAGAAATCAAAGGCATTTCTGTACACCAACACTGAATCAGCAGAAGCAGAAATCAAGAAAAAAATCCCATTTGAAATAGCAAAAAGGAAAATAAAATACCTAGGAATAAACCTAACCAAAGAGGTAAAAGACCTGTATTCAGAAAACTACATAACACTGAGGAGAGAAATCAAGGAGGACACAAACAAATGGAAACATATACCGTGTTCATGGATTGGAAGAATTAATATCATTAAAATGTCCATACTACCAAAAGCAATCTACACATTCAATGCAATACCGATTAAAGTACCAATGGCATATTTCACAGACATAGAACAAACACTTCAACAATTTATATGGAACCATAAACGACCCCGAATAGCTGCTGCAATTTTGAGAAAGAAGAGTAAAGTAGGAGGAATCACAATACCTGACATTAAACTATACTACAAGGCCACTGTAATCAAAACAGCCTGGTACTGGCATAAAAACAGGCACATGGACCAATGGAACAGAACAGAGAGCCCAGAAATAAACCCAAGCCTCTATGGTCAATTAATATTTGACAAAGGAAGCAGCAACATAAAATGGAATAAAAATAGCCTCTTCAACAAATGGTGCTGGGAGAACTGGACAGCTACGTGCAAAAAAATGAAACTCGAGCACCAACTTACACCTTATACAAAAATAGATTCAAGGTGGATAAAAGACTTAAATATAAAGCGTGACACCATTAAAGTCCTAGAAGAGAACGTAGGTAGGAAAATCTCAGATATTTCACGCAGAAACTTTTTTACTGACTTGTCTCCTAGAGCAAGGGACATAAAGGAAAGAATAAACAAATGGGACCTCATCAAAATTAAAAGCTTCTGCACAGCCAAGGAAAACAGTATCAAAATAAAAAGAGAACCAACTGTATGGGAAAACATATTTGCTAATGATACCTCAGACAAGGGTTTAATCTCCAAAATATATAAAGAACTTACGCGACTCCACTCTAAGAAGACAAGTAACCCAATTAAAAAATGGGCAAAGGACTTGAACAAACAATTCTCCAAGGAGGACATACAGAAAATCCAAAGACACATGAAGCGATGTTCAATATCGCTAGCCATCAGAGAGATGCAGATTAAAACCACAATGAGATACCACTTCACACCAGTCAGAATGGCCATCATAAACAAAGCAACAAACAACAAGTGTTGGAGAGGTTGTGGAGAAACGGGGTCCCTAGTGCACTGTTGGTGGGACTGCAGACTGGTACAACCATTATGGAAAGCAGTTTGGAACTTCCTCAGAAAACTAAAAATGGATCTGCCTTTTGACCCAGCAATTCCATTGCTGGGACTCTATCCTAAGAACACTAAAACACCAATACAAAAGAACCTTTGCACCCCGATGTTCATAGCAGCACAATTTACAATAGCTAGGTGCTGGAAGCAACCTAGATGCCCATCAGTAAATGAATGGATCAAAAAACTATGGTACATTTACACAATGGAATTCTATACAGCAGAAAGAAAGAAGGAGCTCATACCCTTTGCAACAGCATGGATGGAGCTGGAAAGCATTATGCTAAGTGAAACAAGCCAGGCAGTGAAAGACAAATACCACATGATATCACCTTTAACAGGAATCTAAACAACAAAACAAAACAAAACAAAAAACTAGCAAAATATAACCAAAGACACTGAAATAGGGGATAGTCTGACAGTGGCCAGAGGGGAGAGAAGGGAATTTCAGGGGGGAATGGGTAGGGATTACAGGAACAAATTTGGAGGACACATGGACAAAAACTAAGGGTGGGGGGTAATGGGGGGAAGGGGGGAGGGTTGGGTGGAGGGGCTGGAACGGGAGTAGGGGGGAGAAAACTGTACTTGAACAATGATTGAAATTAAAAAAAAAACAAACAAAAAACCTTTGTCTTCCTAATGTTAACAGTGAACAAAAATTAAGTCTCTTTCATTTAAAAAATCATTAATTATTTAAATTACTTTATAAAGTAATGAATTAACAGATTTTTATATGTTATTTAGAGAAGTAATTTTTAAATAAAAAATAGTGATAGTGCCAGTTTGTTCTTCAGAATAGGCTTTGGGAAAACTGCAGGAAACCTCACTAACTGTATTTAAACTTTATGAACAAGAGTTGTAGTTTAGTCTGACATTATTTGATATGATAGCTACTAGCCACCTGTGGTGACCAAGCACTTGAAGTGTGGCTGGTTCCCATTGAAACATGCTGTAAGTAAGATATATACCAACTTTCAAAGAATTATTACCAAAAATAAAGTTTAAAAGATCTCATTAATAAATTATGCCGACTATATGAAGTGATAATATTTTGGACATGACACTATCAAAACTAATGTCACCTGTTTCTCTATGTGTAAGAGATGCCTGCATTGTATCCAGGCAGCTCTAGAGACACAAGCAATTCCTGGGGCATGGGCAGCTCATCAGCAGTCCCTGCTGAGAACTAGGTCTCAAGGTCTCTTTACAAGACCTAACCTTTCTACCCTTCAAGGCATGAGTCAACTCTTCCATAAAACTTATCTTCACCTTAATACCTAAAGGAAACTCCCCCTTTTCTGATCCTATAGAATTATCTTAGCCACTCACCTAAGGCCTTTCAGTATACTGTCTTAATTCCCCAACCAAAGCAATGTGGGTAGTTTATAAGAAGCCTCCAATTTTTGGTGAGGAAACACACAATAAGCATCCTATTCATTCTGTCTAGTCTATACCCACAACAGACATCAGTAATCAATTATAGCACTATACCCATGACAGACATTAGGAATCAATCACAGCATATTTTTCCCTTCAAGCCCATTGAAGATCTAATATTGGTTTCAATTCAGAGCTCCAGGCAGCTACTACCCATTGATCAAATTTGTCATGAGAGAAAAAAATCTATTTGCCATCCATGTAATAGAGACACTTAGTGAATAGGATTGACAGAGTAAATTCAGCAAAGAAGCACAAGTTTAAATTTTTCTCTCTTTTCATCACAGGCTATACATCAACAAAATGAGTCCAATAAGTAGATTTTATAAACAGTGTGTCCCAGTATGTAACTGTTGCCTGATATCAGGTATGTGGGTAATTCCCATGTTCCTAAAGAAGGCCGGGATGTTGGGAAGCATGCTGCCTATCTTCTTTGGGATTCTTTTTAGCAAGTCCCATCACTCCTTCTCCTAACAGGTACAGAGCAAAGGGTAACATCATTGTACACCAAGGCAGGGTGTCCAAAAGTGAATTTCAAAGAATACTGGTTCTATAGGGTATTAATAAATATTCAATAAAAGATGAATTCTCTATTCAAGTAAGTGAGAAACATTGGATTTATACAAAGTTAAAATAATTTATTGTTACTCTCCAAGAAAGGGATCTGGTATCCTCCCCATTGTTTTGTTTTTGGTATTGAGTCCCATTTTCATATCTTAAGGAGCTATGTTCTAAGAAATATATTTTAGGAAATACTGTTCCAAAAATTAATGCTTTTTATTTTTGAAAATGGGGGTGGGGGGTTACTTTACATTGAGGGTAGAAGTTACTGTAGCCTTCCCTTTATTTTCAAATTTATTTCTTTAAACCCAGGCATTTATTGCCATCAGTTACCTCATGGTAACAGGTAAGAGATGAATCCTTTATTTGAAGTTGAAGGTAACTAAGTCATGGCCTGATCCAACCCCTTCAGTTTGCTGATGAGGAAACTGAAGCTCAGGGAAATTAAGCTTCCTGCCCTAGGTCACCAAGAGCATCAATGTCTAACACATTGGAAAGTTAAAAACATATATATGAACTGGCTCAGACTCCTATGAAGGAGGCATTTATTTACCTGCAAGAGAAAATTGCATTTTGCAGGAGGGCTGTGAATATAGAGAAGAAATTTATTACAGCCTCAAAGCCTCAAAGGAGGCTTCCCAAGGAGGCTCTCTCAGCCTTCCCAAGGAAACCAGGCAAGGTGAAAATTCATGTTGGAGCTCTTTATATTGATACCATTCAAAGAGCTTCTCTGGCTTGGTTTCTAGAGTTCTGGACATAATTTTACCTGCTCTGAGTTCACATTGTCCTTAAAACATGGGACCTGTGACAAGTAAAGGTTAATGGTTGTAGTTGGCCTCCTAATGGAGAGCTTTGCAGAATTTGACAATTCAGCAGACCTCTACTTGGGGCTTAATCTCATGTTCTGGATAATATCACTATAGAGGCCACATAGCAAGTGTCCCCACACTCCATGGCTCTTACTTTCATACATCCCAAGCAGCTTTCTCTCTGGCAAAGCTAATTGGCACAGACCTTTACTAGGTCAGGGTTTCTCGACCTCCGCACTATGGCATTTCAGACCCGATAATTCTCTATTGTGGGAGCTGCCTTGTGTTTTATAGGATGTTCAACAGCATCTCTGGCCTCTACTCACTGGATGCCAGTAGCATCCCCCAAATTGCAACAGTCAAAATGTTTCTAGATGTTGACAGATGCCTCTTGGGGAGCAAAACTCCTCCTGGCTGAGAATCACTGTTCTACAATAGATTAATTCAATGAGGATGACTGCCATTCAAACTAATGGGTCAGCTCCCATTAGACACTGAGCTCCTCAAGCAAGGGGTGCAGGAAACGTGTGCTAATCATCTTCATATCTTCCAAGCCAGAGAAGCTCTTTGAATGGTAGTAGGTATTCATTCACCAATTCATTTCACAAACATTTATTAAGTACCTATTATGTGCCAGGCACAACTCCAGGGAATAGGGATATAGCACTGAACATCAGATAATCTCTAGCCTCAAGAAGCTTACATTTCAGAGAGGGGAAGACACATAATAAAAACATAAATAAAAGTGTAAGTAAATATGTAAGGTAATTTCAGTTACTAAGTGCTTTGAAGAAAAAATACAGATAAATATGAAAGAGGCTGCTTTAGCTAGAATAGTCTATTAGTTAGAGTTAAGTTAGTAACAGGATCTAAAATAACAATGATTTAAATAAGACAAAAGTTTATTTTTCTCACAAGTAGAAGTCCAGAAGCAAGTAATCCAGGTTGGCTATGACCATTCTGCTCCATGAAGTCCTCAGCAATCAAGGCTCCCTCTATTTTGTTGCTCTACTATGCATTCCCAAGGTTACCTCATGGTCTATATAGCTGTTTTAGCTCCAGCTATCACATCACATTCCAGCCAGCAGAATAAATAAAAGGGGTTGGGGCAGGCAAAGGGTATATGCCAATGATTTTTTTTAAATAGTTTTTTTAAATTTTTTAAAAGATTTTATTTATTTGTTTTTAGAGAGGG
Source organism: Phyllostomus discolor (assembly GCF_004126475.2). Taxonomy (NCBI): domain Eukaryota; kingdom Metazoa; phylum Chordata; class Mammalia; order Chiroptera; family Phyllostomidae; genus Phyllostomus; species Phyllostomus discolor. The sequence continues at coordinate 99,688,317 of NC_040905.2, read as the reverse complement.
GAGGGAGGGAGAAAGAGGGAGAGAGAGAAACATCAGTGTGCAGTTGCTGGGGGTCATGGCCTGCAACCCAGGCATGTACCCTGACTGGGAATTGAACCTGCGACACTTTGGTTCACAGCCCACGCTCAGTCCACTGAGCCATGCCAGCCAGGGCCCAGTGATCTTTTAAGGATGGTTCCTAAAAGCTACCACATTATATTTTCGTTTATATTGCACTGGCCAGAACTTAGTCATGTAGCCATGAACAGTTTAAGGGGAGCTAGCCTATTCTGGATTTAGCTAAAAATAGAGGTTCCATTCTGGGGGGAAAGGAGAAGAGTAGAAATTGAGGGATAACTAGAAGTCTGTCAGAGAGAGTGTGTACATGGTGAGAACTGAATATGTACATTTTGCATGTAATGCCATGGGATACTGGTGCCTAAGTGCACATGACTACTTGAGGGATTGGAATGTGGGGCATGATGGGAATAAGAGAAAACAAGAATGTTTCCCAGAGTTTGACTTGAGCAACCAGTGCATGGCAAGCCATTTATTGATATAGGAAAGGCTTGAAAGGAGGCAAATTTGGGTCAAGAGTTCTGTTTTGACCATGTTAAATCCAAGATGTCGATGAGATCTCTGAGAAAAAATCCCAAGCTAAGAGCTGAATATGTCAGAGTGTGGCCTACAGGTGTAAATTTGAGAGTCATTAACCTGAAGATGATACTTTAAGGGTAAGTATGAAAACAATGTTAGAGATCACTGGCTCAAAGAAAAGGAAAGTTATGTGTTTTTAAGTGAAATTAGACAAATTTTAAAAACCTGGAATGCTCCATCTTAAAGGCTTCTGAACATCCCTCGAAGCCCCTCAGGATCATCAGGTGCGCAACTCTTGCTTCGTCTTCTAAGTACACCTGCCTTAGAACCTCAAGCACCACTCTCAACAAGCAAAAAGCCCTGTGGTATCATTTGTTAAAAAAAAAAAAAGAACCTTCTTCTTCAGTTGTATGTGCCTCCTATCAGTGCTGCTTTTTGATTTTTAAAAAACTGCAATTGGGCAATATTTAGGCCATAGTGTAGTTAAATTAGGCTTTCCCAGATTTGCCTTGGGGAAGCAATGAATGCATGTTGTCTCCATGGGAAATGAGCTCTGAGGCCTTCACTGTGAGAACACAACCTGCTTGCTGCTTACAGGTTACCGACTGCCATTGCATGACCATAATCAGACCCAACCCTAACTCCAAGGAGTTTATAATATAATAATAAAAGTAGTAGCGCTAGACAGCATTATTTATTGAACATTTACTATGTGCCTGGCACTTTATAGACACAATTCTAATCTTCACACAGGCTTGATAGGGAGGTATTTTCCCCATTTCACAGATGGAACTACCAAGACTCATAAGACTGTCTTGTTAAAGAAGCAGATCTGCCTTTCCTTAGACTCTTCTGCAAGTCTAATTTTTTCAGAAAGACTTATTATTTATTGGGGCATCTCACTTAGCTCTCCCATGTGCTCACCTAATTAGAAACCCCATCTCAGCCCTGGCTGGCGTAGCTCAGTGGATTGAGCGCGGGCTGGGAACCAAAGTGTCCCAGGTTCGATTCCCAGCCAGGGTACATTCCTGGGTTGCAGACCATAACCCCCAGCAACCGCACATTGATGTTTCTCTCTCTCTCTCTCTCTCTCCCCTCTCTAAAAATAAATACAAATAAATAATAAAATATATATATATGTTAAAAAAAAGAAAACACTAAAGGATAATGTTTAAAAAAAAAAGAAAAGAAACCCCATCTCATTCTTTTTAAATCAACTACAGCTTCTGTCCTATAATAGGTACTCAAATACTTACCGAACAATAAACTAGAGACACAGATATGACAACACACATTAAAAAAAAAAACAACAGATTTATTAAAGGGGTAGAACTGGGGCCCTGGCCGGATAACTCAGTTAGAGTTGTCCTGATATGCCAAGGTTTCAGGTTCGATCTCTGGTCAGGGCACATATAAGAAGCAAACACTGAATTCACAACTTAAGTGGAACAACAAATCAATGTTTCTCTCTCTCTCTCTCGTCCTCTCTCCCTCCCTCCCTTCCTCACTCTCTCAAACCAATAATTTAAAAAAAAAAGGAGGTAGAATTCAGAAAATGTCCTGAGATATCACTTAGTCGAGAGGTCATTACCTGGCTGGCCCCAGGTGGACTGTAGCCTCGGGAGTGTATTGGGTGGTTTTCAAATTCTGGAAAATAAAAAGTCCTATTAGCTCTCAGCATTCAAAAGTTGGAAAGTTGCAAACAAAAATTCAGATTTTTGTTTTTTGCTTCCCGTGACCTCTGATAACACCAGACCCACATTCCCAAGGTGAACAGGGAGAGAAGGTCAGAATAGGGGCTGCCCTTAGTCCCATTTAGATTTCCACTCTGGGTCCTGTAGGCTTTTGAATTTGCAACCTCAACTGTCAAACTCTCTTATTATAGAAGTGAGAAAACGGACGCCCAGCACAGCAATGTGACTTGCTACGAGGGAGCCAGGTGTTCTCACTCCTCCCCGTGGCCCCATCCCACAGACCCCTGCACAAGGTACACAAGCATCTTGAAAAACTATTTGTCGTGACTACGCATAAACCGAGATGAGTATACAGCCACACCTTACTCTCAGTACGAGGAAAAAGACAAACTATGGGGATTGGGTTAATAAAGATCTTGTCTGTTAAAACAATTGCAGGGCAACAAAATTTCTATTGTTTTTCATCACAGGTTGGTTTATTCTAATCTGAGGCTCTTTTCACTTCCTTAAAAAAATAGTAAGTCCAAGTTAATATTTATTCCAATTCTGACACAGCCTTGGTTTCACTTTCTGAATCACTGGGTAATGATCTGGTGGGAAATGAACGAAAGAAGAAAGTGGAGGGAGGGTAAACAGAGAAGAAGAAACAGCTGGTTTAGGAGGAGGCCTCCTAAGAGCAGCTATTAAGACAATGTGGTGATTAATAATATGGCGAACAGATTGTCTAGAATATGTCCAAATGTGAATTAAAGTGTTTCCTCCTGCCTTACTCACTCTGTAGGCCCCTCTAGAGTTGCTCACTGAATTTAATTCCTCTCCCCATCATCATCCTCCCTTCCCCCAGCCAGAGCATCCATTCACGGGAAGGGGTGGAGGGGGGGTGGAATCACCAGAAAACCAGAAAAACAAAAGCAACAACCTCTGAACCCAATTCCGTGAATCATTGATCTATAAGTCAGGCAGTTTCAGACACACGCTTCAGATTGCACTTTTTGTACCCTAGGCCAGTGCTCGTCACATTTTATTGTGTTTGCCAGTCTCTTGGGATCTTGCTGAAGTGCAGACTGATTCAGCAGATTTGGGCTTGGACCCAAGATTCTGCATTTCTAACAAGCCCCCAGGAGATGCTGCTGACATTGCAGGTCCGGGGACCACACTTCAGAGTAACCAGGCCCCAGAGCAAATCACTGGTTCTCAAACTTGCCTGCCCCTCCGAATTACCTGCAGGACCTTTAAGAACTAGTGACACCTGGCTCTCCCTGCCACATTCTGATTTAATAAGTGTGGATGAAGCCTGGGCTTTACCCTTTTTCAGTTTGCTAGGAATGCTAGTATGAAGCACCGTTGGAGAAGTACGAGAGCAGTAGCTCTCACACTGTAGTGCACAGTGGAGTCACCTGGGGGTCTGCTCAGGATTGCTGTGCCCCACCTTGCAGAGTTTCAACTGCTCTGGGTGGGGCCTGAGAATTTGTAGCCTAAGGAGGTGCTGCTGCAGCTGCTGCTGCTGGTTTGGGGGTTGTGTTTTGAGACCCACTGTGGGTAGGCTGGGGAAGAGGAGAGAGACCACACAGACCGCAGCTGTGTCACCACGAGGAGGCACTGATCTTCATATCAAGAAGCTATGTTGACCATCCTTCTGCTACCCAGAGAGGACTGTCCACCAATGACAGGCAGCCTATGGCTCCTGCTTTACGTCACAAGACTTGCTGGCACTGCAACCTGTCCACTCCGTGTGAACAACCCCCTTCGCCATAGTTCAGGCCAGTTGTGTGTCCTCTGCAACACAGGGTGGTGGCCTTGTCTTTGGAGAGGTGGTGCTGACGGGGAGGGTGACTGTCAGCATCTGACAAGCTGGAGGCTTCCCACTAAGTATAGGTGCTGGTAGACCATCTATCCACCCTTGTTTCATTAGGAGCCCGTAAGGCCATCCACAGAGATGGTTTACTACCCTGGTTCTTCAGCAAAGGTCCGAAGAGCTTCACCGTAACCACAGGGACACTGAGATATGATAGAAGAAGTAATGTGGAAGACTCAGGATTACCCCTAAAAAAAACCCAATGAGCTCTTTACTCCAAAGGGTTATTTTCTGAATCAGTGCAATCTTCCCTCCAGTTTTTAATCAATTTTTTACATTAAAAATAAGAAAAAGCATGCTATAGGTATACAATTAAGATGGAGCAGAGGTGAGGTCCAGCAGATCTTTTAAAATACCTATTTTTTTTATCTTCCCTGAAGAAAATTTCTTTATTTACCTATTTGTTTTCTTTCAGGGTCATTTTCATAATCAGTAGTCTGTTTAATCTTTAAAATTTTTTAAAAATATATTTAATATATAATGTATAAATTTGAGGTGTATGACATGTTAATTTAGTATATTTATATACTGTAATATGATGGCCATTGTAATGATAATTAGCACCTCTGTCATGTCACATAATTGTCACTTCCTTTTAGTGAATGGAATAATTCAGATCTAGTCTCTTAGCAAGTTTGGTAACTATAATACAATATTGTTGTCTGTAGTCACTACAGTGTGCATTAGAACTCTAGGACTTACTTTCTGCTTGTTGCAAGTTTGTTTAATCCTTAGAAGAAAATAGCCCCAGGGGTGTGGGAAGGAAAGTGACATTTATCAAGCACCTACTATATCTTAAGGATGCCACAGACCACTTTGTCTTCATTAGCTCACAAATTGCAGTAGAAAGCTCTGTTATCACTGGAAAGGTGAGTGTATGGAATATTTTTGAAAAAAAAATTTATGCAAAATTGCCTACTTGGATAAAACATTCTCACAGAGCAAATGATGCACATATTTAACATGTAGGGCTGGAAATGTATGTGGGCCATGAAGCCATAGAAATTTTCTGGACCTCACATGGTAGCCATTAAAACGCCTGTTGAGAGCTGGTTATGTAACAACACAAAAAAGTTTTAGTAATTGCTTTTAATGGTTTTTCCAGGCCTACAGGGGGCCCAGGAAGGGTTGGGGGTAGAAAGGCTAATTTTTGCCTGCTGGCAGAGACTTTCAGTATTTTTTTTGTTTTGTTTTGTTACATGTAAACCATAAATTATATAGCAAAATGAAGCCATGAATGAGGCAAGGGACTAATTTTTCTCCTCCTAAGTACTACATCAAACATTGGCCTTGAGAATGACTATGTTCATGCATCCAACAGGTACGTTTTGGAACCTACTACATGGTAGGCACTGGGTTTACAGCAGTTAACATAAACACAATCCCTGCCCTCAAAGAGCTTCAGAGCCTGCAAAAGAGAGACTATGAGTAAACATACAACCCAATGCTGTGTATGAAGACTTGTCACTCTGTTGTAGAGATACAGCCCTTAGTTGTACCTATAAGAGAAAAAGAATGAGGAGATCATCGGTATTGGAAGTCCAGAGAATGTGCTGTTACCTGGACCCTAGAGGGTGAGGAGCAGGAGGTAGGTGAGGAATTGGTGAGGGGGAGAACATTTAAGCTAGAAGTGAAATGGCCACAGGACAGGAAAGAACTTGGCAACCTCCAGGAACTGAAAGAAGAACCATGGAGGAAAGAGGGTGGATTAGTAAGTAACAGTTCCTAAAGAAAGAGAACCAATAGGATGTATATGGAGAGAGAGAAAGGTATTATAAGGAATTGGTCCATGTGACTCTGAAGGCAGAGTCTCACAGTCTTCAGGAAGCCCAGGAAAGCCGGTGGGGCAACTCCAGTTCAAGCGTGAAGGCCTGAGAGCCAGCAGAGCCAACAGTGTAAGTTTCCATCCGAAGGCAAAAGAAGATTGTTGTCCCAGCTCAGCAGTCAGGCAGAAAGTGAGAATTCTCCCTAGCCCCCACCCCCTTTTTCTGTTTTACCCATGCCTTCAACTGAATAGATGAGGCCCACCCATATTAGGGAGGGTGATCCACTTTACTCAGCCTACTGATTCAAACACCCAGGATCATGTTTAGATACCTGGGCACCCTGTGGCCCAGCCAAGTTGACATATAAAATCAACCATCAGAGAGGATGACAGTTAAAAGAGGCAAAAGAGGTGGGCAAGGATGTGTGGTTTGTACTGCGTCAACCGGGTTAAGTGGGAAGTGAAATCCTCTTTTCCTAGAATCCTCTTCCCTGTTAGGCTAGCCGGGAGAAGCAAGTGCAGCAGCAGCCAACACCAAAGGTCACCATGGTCAGACACCGTGATGCATGGATGCAGACGCCTGTGGGTTTCACCTGCCCTTCTCTCCTCCGCTCTGCATCCAGCTCTTTTCCTGACTGCCGACCCTGTTGACCAGCAGTGGCCCCTGTCCCACCACCAGATGCTTTGCCGCAGTAGGAATATGGAGTACAGCTTGTCATAGAGGCTCTCCTTGGCCAAATTTGATTTTAGTGGCCAAATACGCTTGGTTGGTCGGATGGACTGGTTAGTGCCTTCTCTGATCTTCTAGTTTCCCTCTCACTGTCCATTCCTCGGCTCTTCCCACAGCTCTGCAGGGTCTAATTCCTAAAATGAATCTCTTATCCTATAATCCATAGTGTTTCTTCACTGAACCCTGACTGATAGAATGGGCCACACCACACAGGCCAAGGTGAAGGGTAAGGGAAGCTACTGAAGGCTCTGAACCAGGCATTTGGCCTATGTCTATGGTTCGGGCTCCTTTGTCTACAGCCAGTGTTCAAGCCCCATGGTATTTTAAACTGGGCAGGGCACTGGGCAGAAAAAAAATGCCATCCAACTTGGTCCCAGATCTGCCCCACAGCTGGTTCCCTGTGTGTTCAGACCTCACTGGCAAGTGATCGTTATGATGTTGCTCCTCGGTTGTTGTTTGTTTCCAACAAGTGAGATTAATGAGTAAAAGACTGCAGTCCTTTGTGGTGGTGTTTATAGGCAACAGCTGTGGGGCGGGCAGAGGAACAGGTTAAATGAGTTGACTTTTGGACCAAGAGCAGCTGGAAATCTGCCCTCCCTCAGTATGCATGTGCTCAGCTGGGGAGACAAGCCCGTGTAATTGGCAGACAGAAGCAGGGGCAGCTACACTTCAGAGTCAGCAGGGGGCTTTAAAAATACACAGTCACTCCATTGCAGACCAGTTCAATCTGATTTCTGGGGGTGAGGTCCAGACATCTCCATTTTTTAAAGCACCTAAAATGAACCCCTGAAACAGCCAGGGTTGAGAACCTGTGCGACCTCAGTGAAGAGGTTGCACACAGCGGCACCCATGGGCCATATCTGATCTATGATGGGTTTTCATAGATAGCGTTTTCTTCCAGAAATTTACTGCTGATATTGAAACAGAAAGACTGTAAAGGACAAACCTGAACTTCCAGCTTCTCTCCTTTGAGAACCCGCAGGGATTGGCAATACCAGGCCCACATTCTCATGTGACAGCAACAGTTAAGAGCTTCCCGAGGAAGCTGTGGTTTCTTCTAGTAGCTACAGTCTCCACTAACCTCTAATGTTCGCTCAGCCTGTTTCACTCATTTTATTATGCTCCTGTCCACTGTAGACATGGGATTTGGGGCCCTCCCCCGGACCAAGAGGAGGGGTCAGCAAACTATAGCCGTGGGGCCAAACCTGGCTCGCTGCCTGATTTTGTGTGGCCTGCGAGCTAAGAATCGTTTTTTACACTTTGAAATTGCTGGGAGGAAAGGGAAAGAATGATCGTGATACATGAAAAAATAGGTAAATTTAAATTTCATGCCCTTATTGAAACAGGAGTCATGAGCATGCTCCCTTGTTTATGAACTGTCTGTGGTGTTTTCATGCTGCAAGGGCAAAGTTGAGTAGTTGCAACAGAGACCACGTGGCCAGCAAAGCCTCAAATATTTGCTATCTGGCCCTGTGCAGAGCAAGTTTGTCAGTTGAGACAATAGGATTCGGAATTGAAATTCCAAAGCAAGCTCTGAACCCCAGATCTATTATTAACCACCTGAGAGAACTTGGGCGAATTATGTCGCCTCTCTACACAACACAGCGGACTGTGATGGTGTGAATTAGGTGGCTGCGTATGTCCCACAGCTTAGTGCCTCGCACGTACAGAATAAATTGTATCCAACAGAAGACTGAGACCAAAAATTATCCTTTTGAAACTGATGGTGGTTTTCAGTGAATAATGTAAAAGAATCAAGGTTCTTTAATTATACAAAAACATGTTCATTGCTATTCCTTTAAAGAGGTCACAGTGTTATATCGTTAAAGTCTCTCTGAAATAATTGAAATTGAGTTATAGTTCTACATATCTTGCAAATGTAAAAACTATGACATTTACCAAATAGAAATTCACCTTTTTACTCATCATTATTAATTACTTTTGCATGAATAATTTAGAAAACGAACAGTCCACGTTGAGTGAAAGCTGTTTTTTCTATGATATATATTACATTGTACATTTGAAGTTTATTACTTACCCAGGAGCTGATATTCTCAATAAAAAATGAATATTCCTCTGTTTGATCAAAGTTAGCCAGATAAAAGACTTGGACATAAATATTTTTAATCTAATTAAGTCATCAGAACTGATCACGCACATGAAACACACACGGCATAAAACAGACTGTTGTAAAGTGCACGGTTGCATGGCACAAAGTGCATCCACAGGGCCGCACAGCCATAACCACTACCTAGCTGCAGACTTTCTTCATCACCCCCAAAGGAGAGCTGGTGCCCATTAAACAGTCACTCTTTCCTTTCTCTTGAGTCCCTGACAACCACTAATACGCCTTCTCTCTCCAAGAATTTGCCTATTCTGGATGTTTCATTTCGGTGGAATCATGTAGTTTGGGGCCTTGTGTGCCTGGCTTCCTCCACTGAGCGTCAAGTTTCTAAGGTTCCCATGTTGTGTTGTTGCGGGATCAGTACTTCCTTCCTTTCTGTGGCTGGATAATATTTTATTGTAGGATATCTTGTGTTTTGTTTTTTTATTCATCTATTGATAGACATTTGGGGCTATTGTGGTTAACGCTACCATGGACATTCAGGTACACATCTTTGTTTGAAAACCTGTCAGAATTCTAGTATCAAGACCCTTTAAGTAAGTGCTAAGTGTCTTTGAAAAATATGAACTAGTTGATAGGACGGTAAAAGATGGAGACCTCCCCCTGGCTGGGTGGCTCAGTTGGTCAGAACGTAGTCCAGTACACCAAAAGGTTTCGGGTCTGATCTCCAGCTGGGGGGAGTACAGGAGGCAACTGATTGATGACTCTCTCTCCCTCCCCCTTCCTCTCTGTCTAAAATCAATGAAACAACGACGACAATCAAAAAACATATGGTTGTGTGAGGATTAAAAAAACACTGAGACCTCGATGAAAGAGTCTTTTCTTGTTTTAAATTGATTTTAGAGAGAGAGAGAAAGGAGAGAGAGAAACATCAGTTTGTTGTCCTACTTATTTATGCATTCATTGGTTGATTTTTGTGTGTGCCCTGACTAGGGATCAAACCCACAACCTTGGTGTATCAGGAGGGTGCTCTAGTCAACTGAGGCCAGAGAAAGGTCTTGATAGCGCATTTGTTTGCTTGCTTACTGCCTGTCTCACCTCCTTGGATGCAAGCACCATGAGGGCCAGAATTGTATCTGGTATGTTCACTGCTGTACCTTGAGAGCCTGAATACACAGACAATGGCCTGACCACATATAAAAATAAATTTATGACCCACAATCCACACCAACCAGTCCAGGAAACCATCCCATGATCTATAGTAACCAGCCCAGGGAGCCATTCTGCTATCTCTAAGTCAGACTTGGAGGAAGTCAGACCACTATCTCTAATAACCAGCCTAAGAAGCCAAACAATTACCCTTGTAACAATCAGCTCCAAATCACCATAAATTGATTAATAACTGACAACTTCCCTAAATTTTGCCTTCTCTGGACCAACTAGAGGAAGCTAAATGTGCACTCCTAGCCAATCACCTAGGACAGGTGGATATCTACCTACAGGTGGATGTCTCCAGCTTCCCCATGCTGGCAGCCTTCAATCTGGGCACACATGGAGCCTTCCTTTTTTCCAACATGAAGTTTTCCCACCCTTCTTCTGGCCTGTGAGTCTGCCAAAACACAAATATGGTGGCTGAGTCCTTGCTGTAACAACCTCTGAATATATACCTCTGTTTGTTCTCCTTTGGATAGTCTTTATCAATGTCCACAGCCTCCACCACCTGGACAGGGGCTTGCACACAGAGGGTATCCAGACAGTCACTGTCTGTGATGTGAACACACATGGCCGAGGAGGGGTCAGTGCCGCCTTTTCAGTCCCCTGCTGGGACACCCAGGCCCACAGCACACTCCTCGGTCTAACTGCAGCCCCATCCTCTCTCTAGCTCCAGACCTGCCCACACAGTGGACAACTCCCCATCTCTACCTGGACATCCACAGGCCCCTGTGTTATAATGGGTAGATAGCTGGTTAGGTATTAACAAAAGAGAAACAAGAAAACTGGCTAAGCCTGATTAAATTGGGAGACTACAGTTTCACAGAAACCCCAGGGAGTAGTTGAAATTGCCCTGCCAAATGGATTAATGTCCAAGTGGGCATGAAAGACCAGTTTCCCAATTTCCCTAGGGAACAACCAGCCAGCTCCCCCAGATTAACATGGGGAGGGATAAACAGTGAGGGGGAAAATTCCTCTGCTGAGGCATGCGCAGTAGGACCCACGATAGTGCAGGGGGAGGTCCATTTACTATGAGTGTGTGTGCAGTAGGAGCAAAAATGGTGACAATAAAGGGGAGGAGAAGAACCTAGGAAAGGGACTGAATAGGGGGAGGCACTGGCATAGCCAGGTAAGAGCCAGGACAGTTGGAAAGAAAGCTTACTCTAACCTAAGCCCAAGGAAATATAATCAAAGTTTAACAAAAGCCTGAGGCTCATGCTCTCCCTTAAGCAGCTGCACAAGCCAAACTGCAGCACAAATCGTGGTCCGAACAGGAACAGAGACAGTGCTGGACTACTGGAGACTTAGATGCCAGGCTAATGGCATGACAGCCCTGGGTCCTGGCCCTCCTCCTGGGCTTGGTGGGGACAAGCACAGGCCTGTGGCCCCAGAGGCTGGAAGTCATTGGCAGCGAGATGGAGCTGAGCCACCTCGTCATGGATGAGACGTCGCCTTACCTTTCATTTGTTTATGCTCCCATAAATCTTGCTACTATACCTCAAATCCTCTGTGTGTTTCCCTGAAATACATTTCCTGCGATACTGTGGAATAATGCTATTTCCTCTGGCAACACCTGGGACTCCACATGTCACAGACCTACTGGGTACTTCCTCCCTTCCTCCGTCACCCCTTCGCCTGTTTTCCTCACTCAGAATCCCCACCAAGTGCTCCGGCTGGAATGTGGGAGTCAGCCTACCTCCTCCCTGTCACCCTCTCCACCCCATAATCTGTCAGTAAGTCCCACTGGTTCTATTCCAGAACGCCCAGTGAGTCCACCCCTTCCTCCTGCTCCATCCTGGGTCAGGTCTTCTTTGCAGCAGCAGCCCAGAACTGGTCTAGCTGCCTTCAGTCTGTGTCCAAAACAGCCAGGAGACACTTCCTCAAACAACCCATTTCTGACCAGGAGACTTCTCTGCATAGCAGCCTCTCTCGGTTACCATCAGGTTAGAGTCTGAACTTGAGAAGAGGCTTTCTGGAGTCTGCCCACCTTTGCAGCTTTAACTCGGGAGCAGCCTACATTCTAATCTTTTGAGCACTTGAAGGCACTCCCTGCCTCCGTCCCCCCCCCCCACCACTGTTCCTCCCTGCCCTCCCCCTGGCCCAGGCTGTTGCCTCTACCAGACACACCTCCCTCCTCTCCCTTTCCTTCCCTACTTGGCAGGTGGCTCCTCTTCTTCAAGCCTCAGGGAGTAACTGCCTATGTAGTGAAGCCTCCTGGTGCTGCCACAATCCCCTCCGGATACCTGATGCTCTGGGCTCACTGCACCAGGATGAGACTTGCTGGCCAGTACCCTCTCTTCCTCCCATCGAGCAAATTCCTGGAGAACAGGGGTTTTCATTTTTAACCTTTGTCATCACAGAACCCAACATAATGCCTGGCACTCAGCAGATACCAAAATGTCAACATTTGTTGAGCAAATAAATGTGTGCTAAAGAAAAGAGCTACACCAGGGCAGGATTTCCCAGCAGACTTTAGGGCCAGTACCAAAACAAGGGAACTCTCTACCCCAAATTATTGGGAAAGAATTTGATACTTGATAGTTAGATAAAAGCAATGAAATCATCGTTCTGAAAAAATGAGGAACATTTTGTTGAACTTTTTATTTATTGTTTTAATTTTTTAAATATATTTTATTGATTATGCTATTACAGTTGTCCCATTTCCCGCCTTCACTCCCCTCCACCCTGTAACCCTCTCCCACCCACTTCCCCCCCGCTTTAGTTCATGTCCATGTGTCATACTTATAAGTTCTTCAGCTTCTACATTTCTCATACTATTCTTACCCTCCCTCTATTTCCTACCTACAATCTATGCTACTTATTCTCTGTACCTTTCCCCCCTCTCTCCTCCTCCCACTCCCCTGTTGCGAACCCTCCATGTGATCTCCATTTCTGTGGTTCTGTTCCTGTTCTAGTTGTTTGCTTAGTTTCTTTTGGTTTTGCTTTAGGTGTGGTTGTTAATAATTGTGAGTTTGCTGTCCTTTTACTATACATATTTTTTAAAAATCTTCTTTTCTTAGATAAGTCCCTTTAACATTTCATAAAATAAGGGTTTGGTGATGATGAACTCCTTTAACTTGACCTTATCTGAGAAGCACTTTATCTGCCCTTCCATTCTAAATAAAAGCTTTGCTGGATAGTCATCTTGGATGTAGGTCCTTGCCTTTCATGACTTAGAATACTTCTTTCCAGCCCCTTCTTGCCTGCAAGATCTTTTTTGAGAAATCATCTGACAGTCTGATGGGAACTCCTTTCTAGGTTACTGTCCCCTTATCTCTTGCTGCTTCTAGGATTCTCTCCTTCATCTTTACCTTGGCTAATGTAATTATGATGTGCCTTGGTGTGTTCCTTCTTGGGTCCAACTTCTTTGGTGCTCTCTGAGCTTCCTGGATTCCTTGGAAGTCTATTTCCTTTGCCAGAATGGGGAAGCTCTCCTTTATTATTTGTTCAAATACGTGCTCAATCTGTTGCTTTTCCTCTTCCCCTTCTGGTACCCCTACAATTCAGATGTTGGAATGTTTAAAGATGTCCTGGAGGTTCCTAAGCTTCTCCTCGCTTTTTGAATTATTTCTTCATTCTTTCCTGTTTGGTTGTTTTTTTTCTTCCTTCTGGTCCACTCTATTGTTTTGAGTCCCAGTTTCCTTCCCATGACTATTGGTTTTCCATGCATCTTCCTTCATCTCTTTTATGGTAACCTGCATTTTTTCATGTAATTTGCGCCCAAAATCAACCAATTCTGTGAGCTTCCTGATCACTAGTGTTTTGAACTGTGCATCTGATAGATTGGCTATCTCTTGGTCACTCAAAAGGATGAGCCCTGGGGCATTGATCTGTTTTTCTGTTTGAGACAGGTCTCTCTCTCTCTCTCTCTCTCTCTCTCTCTCTCTCTCTCTCTTTTTGGTCTGGTTGCTCCTGTTGAGGTGAGGGGCAGAGCCTTAGGTGTTCACCAGGCTGGGCACCCCAGTTGCTAGATTGTGACAGTGTATGTGAGGGCGGGGTCAAGAGGGAACAATAGTGGTAGCTCCCTTCTCTGTGGGGCCTCAGCCCCTTCTCTGGGATCCTGGGTTGTGCGCTCTGCCCTGGTCCACAATCCCTGCCTCCCTGGGTCTGCCAGCTGCCGCCTGTGTACTCAGGGTCCACCCGCTGCAATCTTGTGCGCCCCAGATGCCTTACGTGCTCCCAGTTGCCTTATGCGCCCTGTTCTCCCTGTTCTCCTCACCGGGACTGCGTGACGGCTGCTTGTCTCCATCCCTCCTACTAGTCTGGATAAACGGGTCTATTTCAACTTCTTGGCTGTCCGACTTTCATTCAGATAAATTTTCTGTCAGTTCTGGGTGTTGTTCTGCCTCTAAATTGTTGTTGTTCCAATCCTGGTGGTGCGTCCACCTATGCCTCCATCTTGCCGGAAGTCTCTTGTTGAACTTCTTTAAAAGCCTTTTGCTGTCTAGAGTTTTATTTCCTATTCTTATGTTCTCAATTTTACTTGTAATAATTGACACATAAAACTTGTTTTTGAATAAATGTAATTTTTGAATAACACTTATTTTTTAATATGGATGATATGAACAATTATACAACCTTTTATTAGTTTGTTTTTTTTTTTTAAATTAGGGCCCACGGGAAAGACTTCTTTCATATTTCTTCCCTTCCTTTTAAAAACCACCTTAACCTCTATTGAGTAAATTTACATTTTATTATCTTATGTTTCCCTCTTTACCTGACTTCCATGAAGCTCAGAGCTGAACTTGTGGCCCATATTTTATAATTATTTAGTAATACAGTGCATGCATTTCTGACCACTAACTTCACAGATTATTATTTAACTTTTATTTTTCCTTTTGATTTTTTTACCTTTATTTTTTGAGCTTAGCTATACTATGGTTAAAAAGTTTTAATTAATAGATTGTTTTTAAGAACCATTTTATAGAAATAGTAGGTTTACAGAAAAATCAGACAGAAAGTACAGGGGCTTTCCACATACTCCTTCCCCATAAAATTCCCCTATTATTAACAACTTGCATTGGCAAGGTCTGTTTGTTACAACTGATGTTACAACAGCAACATGTTACTATTAACTACAAGTTCATAACTTATGTTAGCGTTCACTCTTTGTGCTGTATAGTTATGTGTTTTGACACATGCATCATGCCATGTGTCCACCATTTCAGTATCACACAGAATAATTTCACAACCCTAAAAATCCCCAGTGATTCACTATCTATCTGTTCCCCAGCACCTACTTCTGTTTCTGTTTTGAATTACATAAGAAAAAGGGCAGAAAGGAATCATAATCATTTTATCCTATCATCTTTTTTATAAAAACTTTCAGACATCCCTAAAGGTTGGGAAAATGATGCAGTGAATGCCAGGATGCTTTCCATTTGTATTCAACAATTTTAAACATTTCGTCATTTTTGCCTTCTATTATTACTTATTTTGTTTTCTCTGACTTACCTTTCTGACCCATTCGAAAGTCAGCTGCAGCCACTGGGAACAGTGCATTCCCCAACACTCAGCATGCATCCTGTAGGACTAAGAACACTCTCCGGCACAGTCTCGATGCCATCCTGACACCTGTGGGAACTGACAGCGACCCTGTCCTGTCGTCTCATGTCGAGTCCACACTTGCACTTCAGAATGCCCTCCATGACTGCTTCCTTTTCTTAAACCAGGATGCCACTAAAATTCATGTTTGGCACGGCCGTTGTCTCTTTAGTCTCTTTTTATTCAGAACAGTCCTTTCATCTCTCATCTCTTTCCACCCTCTTTTAGTTGTGTAAAATATACGTAACATAAAATTTGCCTTCTGAACCATTTTTAAGTGTTTGTTCAGTTCAGTGGCATTAAGTGCATTCACATTGTTGTCCAATCATCCCCACCATCCATCTCCAGAACTTTTCTCATCTTGCAGAACTGAAATTCTTTATCCATTCTATAACGAATCTCTATTTATTTTCCTCCTGGCCCTTGGCCATGACCAATCTACTTTCTGAATGACATGGACCTTTCTGACATATAAAAAAACTGTAAATATTTAATGTCTACATCTTCATGTGTTTGAAGGTAAGTATACACCTATAAAACTGTCACCATAAATAGTGCTGTAAATATAAATAACCATCATCTCTAAAAGTTTCTCCCCCCCCCTTTTTTTGTGGTAAGAATATTTAACATAAGATCTACCCTCTGAGCAAAATTTTAATACAATACAGTGCCATTAACTACGTGTGCTATGCTATTCAGTAGATATCTAGAACTTATTCGTATTGCATAACTGAAACTCTGTACCTTTTATCCAACACCCCCTGGACTCCCCTCCCTCCAGCCCCTGGAAACCACCCTTCTACTCTCTGCTTCTATGAGTTTGAGTATTTTAGACTCCTGATATAAGTGGGATCATGTAGTATTTGTTCCTGTGTCTGGCTGATTTCACTTGGCCTAATGTCCTTCAAGTTCATCCACGGTGTAGAATGAATACCAATCTTTTTAAAGCTCTTCCAAAAAATAGAAGAAGAGGGCACACTCCCAAATTTATTTTATGAGACCAGCATCACTATGATACCAAAGCTGGACAAAGACACTGCAAGAAAACTTTAGGTCAATATCCCTGATGAATATAGATGCAAAAATCCTCAAAATATTAGTAAACCAAATTTAACAACGCAATAAAAGAATCATACAACCTCACCAAGTTGGATGTGTTTCTGGGATGCAAGAATGATTTCACATACCCAAATCAATGTGATACACCAAATGGACAGAATAAAGGATAAAAATCACATGATCATCTCAACTTATGCAGAGAAAGCATTCAACAAAATCCAACACCCATTTATGATAAAAAAAAAAACAACTCAACAAATTAGGTATTGAAGGAACTTACCTCAACACAACAAAGGCCATATAAGGAAAGCCCACAGCTAACATACTCAATACTAAAAAACCAAAAGCTTTTTTCCTAAAATCTGGAGCAAGGCAAGGATGTCCTCTCTCATCATTTCTAGTCAACAAAGTACTGGAAGTTCTAACCAGAGCAATTAGGCATGATAAAAATAAATAAATAAAAGACATGTGAATTAGAAAGGAAGAAATAAAATTATCTGTTTTCAGATGACACAATCCTATAAGAAGAAAATCTTAAAGGTTCCATAAAAAAACTGTTAGAACCAATAAATGAATCCAGTAAAGTTGTAGGATAAAAAATCAACACACAAAAATTGGTAGATTTTTTACACTAACAATGAATTTTCCAAAATGAGTGATACTGACTTTTAGAAGAATCAGGCCACTTGTCATGAACAATGTCCCACCTCCTGAATGTGTCTGATTGCTTCCTCTTGGGTTAGCATCCTCCCGTATCTTTCTTGCAAACTGTAAGTTAGTAGAGGCTTGGTTACATTCAGGCTGTTTCAGGGGCAAGAAACCTCCATAGGTGATATATCCCTCAGAGTGCATCCTATCAGGAAGACACACAGCATGATATGCTGCAACATTTTCTGGGGGCTTAAGGCTCCTGAAGGACTTAATCTGGCCTTGAGTTGAATGCAATCTCTGGTTCTCTGGTCCCCCCTGAAGCATCTCCAAGTTGGTGTCTCCACATTTTTTATAGTTGTAAACTTCACACTGCATTTTCTCCCAGCCACTGTGTCATGGCTTCAAAACCAACATTAAACTTTAGTAGTCAAGGATGAGAAGAAAATATTCAATTAAATTGGCTGTAAGTGCCCTCTGCCTTCCTCTCCCATGCTCAGAAGACTGCTTTAATCTCAAAGTGTATTTTTATCCTTTACTTTTTGATCATTAAATGGATATGGAGTTCTTTGCTTTGATTTTACCATCCTGGTGCATTTTCCTTCCAAAGGTGCCGAAGTGGACAATTTCAGAAAATTTCAAAGAGCAGTCTTAAGATCTGGACCCAGGTTCAATCATTATCTCTATTTTCTCTATTTCCTTAATCAAAAATATAAATGTCTAAACTGGCTTAAATTCTGTGCAGAAGGAAAGAGTAATGGCAAACATACATATTTCTATAGAAGTTTTCGGAGGTTGGATGGAGTAGGGAGTTGGTAATAATGATTATAGTGATATTATAATTATAAAAATAGCTATGACTTACTGGGCACCTGCCACGTGGCTGCTTGCATGGCATCTCCCCCCGCCCCCAATGCCAGATCTCTGACTCTCTGGCACCAACTAGCTGTCCAATAATTCCATTCAATTCTAATACTACCTAGAGTTGATGTCAGGTAGTGGATAACAATTTAAGGGCTCAGTTCCCCAAGAATGCCCCACTTTAGATGCCAGTCACAAGTCTTGGGCCACCCACACATCTGATCAACTGCTTACAAATTCAGGGGTTCTCACAACTCCCTCCTCAACATCAATAATTTTCTAGAAGGGCTTGTAAAACGCAGGAATACACATCACTCACATTTATAAATTTATTGGAAAGGATAAAACTCAGGAACAGCCCTGGCTGGTGTGGCTCAGTGGACTGAGCACCAGACCGTGAACTAAAGGGCTGCCAGTTCAAGTCCTAGTCAGGGCACATGCCTGGGTTGCAGGCCAGGTCCTCAGTAGGGGGTGCTCAGGAGACAACCCCATATGGATGTTTCTCTCCCTCTCTTTCTTTCTCCCTTCCCCTCTCTAAAAATAAATAAATAAAATCTTTATAAAAAACCCCACAAAACTCAGGAACAGCCAAGTGGAAGAGGCAAGGTGTGGAAGGAGGGGAGCACAGAGTGCCATGCAAGTGTGTCACCACACCCAAGCACCTAAATGTGTTCACCAACCCTGGAGCTCTCCAGGCTCCTTGTACAGCTCAGTCTTCAGGTTCCATGCCCCTCCCCTTCCTGGAGGTCAGCAGAGGGAGCTGGAAGTTCTCACCCTTTAATCACAAGTTTGGGCTTTCTGGTAACCAGCCCCATCCTGAGACCAAGGGCCCCATCCTAAGTCACCTCATTAACATGAACTCAGCTGTGACAAAAGGGCTTTTTATGAACAAGAAAAAATACTCCTATCACTCAGAGGATTTAAGAATTTTTAGGAGCTCCATGCCAGGATCAAATATATTTCTTAGGACAGCACATTGGTAGAGTCAGAGACCAGGCCAAGTGCTGCAGATACAGTGGACAGCAGAAGAAGAAGAAAAGCAAGGTTTCTGCCTTCACTAAGCTTGGAGTTTCATGGGGAAGATAGGCAGGAAAATAGGCAATTAAAGTTGATTTTATAAGCAGTAAGAAGGAGATATAAAAAGAATGCAGAGGAAGGGCACTGAATGGGGAGGGGTGGAGGTAAGGAATAGGACAGAGCACTGTACACTGACGGAAAAAGGAATTTTCCCATGCAAAAGAATTAAGTTGGACCCTTATTTAACACCACATACAAAGTTAACACAAAATGGATTAAGGATCAAAATGTAAGAGTTACAGCATCAAGTTCTGCTTAAAAGAAACACTGTGTATTAGTCACTCCTCAAACAAAAATAGGTATTGAGGTTAGCCTAAAGTCTGCCAAAAATAAATAGTGAAGCAGTGTGGTGAGTTGGCTTCTTTTTAGGAAATTAGAGATAAATTGATCTGGTTTCTAAGGAGAAATATCTATTGCTGTAAAATAAAGTTTAAATTCAGACCAGTTTAAAAAAATGTAGGCACTAAAACAATAAAATTCTTAGAAGAATTCTTCTAATCTTCTTCTAAAATTCTCAGAAGAAAACACAAGGTAAAAGCTTCACAACATTGGATTTAGCAACGGCTTCTCGGATGTGACACCAAAGGCAGAAGGGACAAAAGAGAACAGGCAAGTTGGACTTCACGAAAGTTAAAATTCTTGTGCATCAAAAGGTGCTATCAACACAGCGAAAAGGCAGTTCACAGATTGGGAGAAGATGTACATACCAAATATCTGATAAGAGATTAACATGTAGACTATCTAGAGAACTCCTGAAATTCAACAACAACAAAACAAGCATCCAAATAAAAAAATGGACAAAGGACTTGGACAGACATTTCTCCAGAGGAGATACAGGAATGGCCAACAAGCACATGGAAAGATGCTCAATGTCACTGGTCATCAGGGAAACGCAAATCAAAACTGTAATGAGATGCCGCCTCATACTAATAATTAGAATGACTATTATAAAGTAAAAACAACCCCCAAACTAGAAAATACCGAGTGTTGGTGGGGATCAGGAGAAGTTGTTCCACTTGTGTATTGAAGGTGGGCAGGTAAAATGGAGCAGGTGTGTATGGTGGTCTCTCAAAAATTAAACAGCGAATTACCTTATAATCTGGAAATTTGACTTCCAAAATTCTCAATTTCAATGTTTTGGAAAGAATTGAAGCAGGACCCTGGCTGGTGTGTCTCATTTGGCTGGGCATTGTCCTGAAAAATGAAATGTCACAAGTTCAATTCCCAGTCAGAGCACATGTCTGGGTTGCAGGTTTGGTCCCCAGTTGGTGTGTGCTCGAGAGGCAAACAATCAATGTTTCTCTCTTACATCGATGTTTCTCTCCCGCTCTTTCTCCTTCTCCTCTTTCTAGAATCAACAAAAAAATTTTTAATTGAAAGCAGGGTCTCTAAAAGATATTTGTACACCCACCATTCATAGCAGTATTATTGGTAACAACAAAAACACCTATGAAAAACCCAAGTTTCCATGCATGGAAGAATGGATAAACATAATGTAGTACACATACATGATGGGATATTATTCAGCTTTAAAAAGAAAGTAAATTCTGATGCATGCTACAACACTGATGGACCTTTAATTCGGTATGCTAAGTGAACTGTCAGACATATACCCACACAAAAACAAATACCCTCATACAGAGAGACCGTGGGGTGGTGGCCATCAGAGAGAGAGAAGAGGGAAACGGAGAGTGAGGGTTTCATGGGTGCGGGGTGTCAGTTCTGCAGGATGAACACATCTAAAGATAGGTGGTGATGGCTGTGCAGTAATGTGAATGTACGTAATACTACTGACCTGTACATTTAAGAGTGATTGATAAATTTTGCACTATGAATATTTTATCAAAATGTTAAAGGAGACAGTAACAAGTGTTGGTGAGGACGTGGAGAGGCTGAAACCTTCAGATACTGCTGGTGAGACTGTACAATGGCAGGAACAGTCTAGCAGTTCTTCCAAAGTCTAAACGCAGAGTTACCATTCTACCCAGCGAATCCACTCCTAGGTACACACCCAAGAGCAATGGAAACATTTGTCCCCATAAAAACTTGTGTCTAAACAAATAGCAGCATTATTCATAATAGCCAAAAATGGAAACAACACCAATGTCCATCAACTGATGAATGAATAAAGAAAATGTGATATATCCATACAATGGTATACCACTCGTCAATAACAAAAAAATGAAGTGCTGTTTACACAACAACATAGATGAATCTTGAAAACATTATGCTAAGTGATAGATGCCAGACACAAAGAAGTCACAGAATATTGGATTCCATGTATGTAACATGTCCAGAATAGTCAAATCCATAGAGATACAAAGTACATCAGTGGTTGCCAGGGCCTGGGGGAAGTGGGGAGCAATGGGGAACGACTACTAACGGGAGTAGTGTTTCTTTGGGTGTCATGAAAATGTCCTGGAATTAGATTGTGGTGATGGAGGGAGGCACATCTTTGTGACTATACTAAAAACCACAGAATGGTACATTTTAAAATGATGAACTGATCGTATATGAATCACATATACATTTTTAAAATGATAAAAAGACTTACCTGGAGGTCTTGTTAAAATTCAGATTCTGAGGTAGTATGTTCAGGGTGGGGTCCTGTGATTCTGCATCTCTAACAAGCCCCCAGCTCCTGCCGGCACTGCTGGTCCATACTAAGCGGCAAGTCTACGCTGTAGCCTGCCCCTGATTGAGCAGTTCGGCTTACACAACGCTACAGCTCTATCCCCTGAGCTCCTGAACGGGCAGCTGCCCAAGAACAGGACTCTGAAGCCAAGGGCACTTCAGCCCCCTCAGTCACTGAGCAGAATACACACAAGCACTGTAATGGGACAGTGTCACGAGATCAATGTCTCCTGTTGTGCAAATAATCTCTGTGGCATGGCCTGGGCATTTACAAGAAGCAGGAGACCACTATACAGCAGCTGCCTTGTATTATAGCCTCAGCACACACATGAAAGGTACAAATCAAATAAAATAAAGGGAAAGTTCACAGGCTGATTTAATTCACTATTTCTTATGGCTGAGCAAAAAGTCAGTTTTTAGATGCTTTCCATAAAACTTTTGGTTATAGTTATTAATCCCATGCCCGAAATCTCAGCTCTTTGAATTTTAAGTCCATAACCTGTGTTGCTGAAGGCTTATTTTAATTTCTTTCTTGACTCCTGGAATAATGTTATATTAGAAAAATAGACACAATGGGAATGATTGAATTCCAGGCAAAAACCTATTGAAAGAGCCACAGACCCAAATCAAAGACCAACTAACACGCAAACAAATTTCTTCCTTTTCTAGAAATGATACTGTGTGGGAGAGTAAAAAGAAAGCAACTACTATTTACTGAACATCTAACAGGTACCAGGAGCTCTTTATGGGTTACTCGTTTTTGTTTGTTAAGGATCCTGCTGGGTACAAGTAACAGAATACGTGACGATAGCGGATGTCTTCATCAGCTATTGCTGGGTAATGAATAATTCACCAATCTCAGTACCATCTGATAGCAAACATATTTTTCTTGCTCATATATTTGTGGATTGACTGGAGTTGACTGTTCAAGGGTGGACTTAGCACCAGGGCTTGAGTTTGGTTAAGTCCTGTTTCCCACATCTTTTCTGAGACCATCAGTTTCCTCTTTAAAAAAAATTTTTATTGATTGATTTTAAAGAGAGGAGGAGGGGAGAGAGAGGGGGAATGGAAGAGAGAAACATCGATTTGTCTTTACACTATTTTTTGTACTCATTGGTTGTTTCTTGTATGTGTCCCGACTGGAGGTTGAACCTGCAACCTTGGTGTACTGGGACAAGGCTCTAACGGAGTGAGTTACCCAGCCAGGGCTGAGACCAACCAGCAGGTTTCTTGAGGCACATTCTTCTCATGGCAATGGCAGAGGCACAGAGGACAAGCCCAGCTGCACGAGCATATTTATTTTAAGGCTCTGCTCGCATTTCATCAGCCAGTATTCCATTAGCCAATGCAAGTCCTATGACCAAGACCAAAGTCAAGGTCTTTGGGGAAAGACATTCTACCCTTCCCTTGAGGCCAAGAATGTAGATGGATGACTCTACTGCGCAGCAGGAAAAAAATTGGGACCAATCTTCCAACATACCTCTATGACTTAGCCAAACAAGGATTCATTTTCTCTATAACAGGAGGACTGGAAGTAGACAGCCCATGGGCAGTGAAGCTGTTCAACAACAATGCCATCCCAGTATTTTTTCCCTCCTCCTCATCTTCAGCATGTTGAATTCTGCCTTCATACTTACATTTCCATAATTGCAACATGGCTGTTCCCCTTCCAGCCCTATCTGCGTTGCTGGAACACAAGGGAAGCAGTAAGGGGCGGGGCCTGATTCCACATGGCAAGGCTTTCCCAGAAACCTCAGCTTATTAGTCATTGACAAAAACTGTGTCACTTGGCCAACATGGACATGAGTGTGCTTACAATATCTCATTGCTGCCCCAAACAAAATTGAGATCCTTTTAGGAAAGAGTAATAAACATTGGGTAGGCTGCTTGCAGTGTCTGCAATGCTGTTGAAGTGTCCGTGAAATTTTCTGAGCTAAGCATTATTCCCATTCCCACAGTGAGGAAATCTTGGCTCTGAGAAATTAACTCATTCAAGGTGCCTCAGCTAGGCTATGAGGATGCAGCAGGATTGGGATTTGAACACACCATCATCACCACCATGTTCATCTCACAACAACCCATATTCTCCCACTGGGTGGGGGCACAAAACACCAGGGGTCTTGTCTTTCTCTCTGTCACTAACGCAAATGTGTGGTCATGTCAGCCAATATGAGAGAGTTTCAACTCCATCTTTCCAATGTTGGGGATAGAGTAACTTTATGGTTCTTTTTCAAGCTTGAGTTTTCTGTGACTTCATGAGCCACTTATGATGTAAATTATGAAAGTACAGACCCTCTATCCCTGCAATTTTATTATACATTAGAGGTTGAAGTCACAGTAAGAGTGACTTAGAGTAAGTTGGTCCATCATGGTGTGTGAATCCCAAATTTCAAGTCTGAATGGGGGTGAAGCACCTCTTCCAGCTCTCTTCAATTACTTGGTAATCTATGGAAGACCAGGATCATAGAAGAATTGGTGTTTAGATCTACATAGCCATCATACTTTCTCCCAGAGCACAAAAACATAGTGAATTATTTCTGTCTATTTTTAAAAATAAATACAAAAAACCCCTAATTTTCTTTTTAAGTAAACCAAAAAGAAACTTACACTCAGAGGCAATTAATGCTTCTAGATATTTTCTATACATATATAAATAAATATATAATATGCATAATATATTAGCATATTCAAATAGAATAGCCATATTTTAAATCTGCTTTGCTTTCTACTTATATTTTATCATAAGGATTTTTTCATGACAATAAATATGCATTATATCATCACCTGTAATGCCTGCTAACATTCCTTTAATTTATATAAATATACTACAATTTATTGTTGTTGTTTGTTTCCAACTTTCTAGTGTTAAAGCAGTAATTTTCCAAAGTGTGGTACATGTAACTGGTCATGCAATGTGATTTTGGATACTACATTGATAAATGTTAAACTTTTAAATAGTATATTTAATATACTATCCAGTATATTTATTTGTATTTATTTGTATACATATATACAAATCAATTATATAGTTACTTATACTGTTATTGAAAATAATGTAACTAGCCTTTTTCATAGTTATATAATGTTTGATTTAAGAACAAAGTATTTCGCTTTCTGAAGAACCAACAAGATGGCGGAAGTGGAGAAAAAGCAGCGGACCTTCCACAAGTTCACCTACCGCGGCGTGGTCCCCATCAGCTGCTTGACATGTCCTATGAGCAGCCCACGCAGCTCTCCAGTGGCGGGCAGCGGGGGCGGCTGAACCGCAGCCGCGGTGGAGGAAGCAGCACTCACTGCTAAAGCGCCTGCGCAAGGCCAAGAAGGAAGCGCCCCCATGGAGAAGCCTGAAGTGGTGAAGACACACCTGTGGGACTTGATCGTCTAGCCAGAGATGGGGGGCAGCATGGTGGGCGTGTACAATGGGAAGACCTCAACCAGGTGGAAGTCAAGCCGTAGATGATTGGCCACTACCTGGGCGAGTTCTCCATCACCTATAAGCCAGATGGCAGCCCGGCCTTGGGGCCACCCACTCTTTCTGCTTCATCCCTCTCAAGTAGCCAATAAAAGCACAGACTTACAGAAAAAAAAAAAGAATAAAGTGTATTTGCCCTGGCTGGATAGCTCATTTGGTTAGCGTATTGTCCTGATATGCTAAGGTTGCAGGTTCTGTCTCTGGTCGGGGCACTTACAGGAATCCTATTTCTCTCTCTCTCTCTGTCTCTCACAAAAGAGAGTAAAATGTATCTATCAAATATCTTCAGTTAGCTGAAGGACTAAGATAATAATATGGTAGCAGGTGGCTATAACACAGATCGTGAACTTAGTGCTTGAATGAGAGAAGTTTAGAAAGCACTTCCAGCTTTCTGCTGGTGGACGCTGCTGTGTAGGCATCATTAAAGTCTCCCTCCCGCAGTGGTCATGTGGATGTGATTCTCCCTGAGAGCCCAAACAGCTGCAGAAGCTCTTTATCAGAGGTCTGGGCTGTGAAGCAATCGATGAAAGTCTGGGAGCCACGGTGAGCAGTGGGGACACTCACAGACTGTGTGGTGCTGAGAGATCCAAACACCAAGGGCTCTGGAGGCTTTGGGTTTGTCACCTGTGTCACTGTGGAGGAGGTGGCTGCAGTCATGAACTCGGGGCCACACGAGGTGGGTGGAAGGGTGTGGAGCCAAAGAAGGCTGTCTCAGGAGAAGATGCTCAAAGCCCTGGTGCCCACTTCATTGTGAAAAGGATTTTTGTTGGCGGAATTATAGAAGACACTGAAGAACATCACTTAAGGGGTTATTTTGAACAGTGTGGAGAAACGGAAGCAATTGAAATCATGACTGACTGAGGCAGTGGAAAAAGAGAGGCTTTGCTTTTGTAACCTTTGGTGACCATGACTCTGTAGACAAGATTATCATGCAGAAATACCGTTCTGTGAACGGCTACCACTGCGAAGTAAGGGAAGCCCCATCTAAGCAAGAGATGGCCAGTGCTTCATCCAGCCAAAGAGATGCAAGTGGTTCTGGAAACTTGGGAGGTAGTTGTGGAGGTGGTTTTGGTGGGAATGACAACTTTGGTCACGGAGGAGACTTCAGTGGTCCAGGTGGCTTTGGTGGCAGGCGTGGTGGTGGTGGATATGGTGGCAGTGGGGACAGCTATCATGGGTTTGGTAATGTTAGAAGCAGTTTGGGAGGTGGTGGAAGCTGCAATGATTTTGGCAATTACAACAATCAATTTTTAATTTTTAGAGCCAGAAACTCTGGCCCCTCCAGAGCAGGGCTGTCTGTGGTGGTGGAGGCCAATACCTTGCAAAACCACGAAACCCAGGTGGCTCTGGTGGTTCCAGCAGCAGCAGCAGCAGCAGCGGCAGCAGCTATGGCAGTGGCTTGAATTACTTCCAGAAACAAAGCTTAGTGGGAGAGGAAGGCCAGAGAAGAGACAGGAAAGCTCCAGGTTACAACAGATTTGGGACTCAGCCAAGCACAGTGGTGGCAGGGCCTAGCTGCTACAGAGAAGACATGTTCTAGACAACACTCATGTGAATGGGCAAAAATCTCGAGGACTGTGTTTGTGACTAATTGCATAACAGGTTATCTTAGTTTCCACTCTGTGGGAAGTGTGAAGCATTCCAACAAAGGGTTTTCATGAAGTTTTTGGTGGGTTTTTTTAATGCACACCCATGCTTTTGGGTGCTAAATGTAATAGTCTGATCATGACACTGAATAAATGTATCTTAAAAGAAAAAAAGCACTTCCATAAAAATGCTATAATAAATATTCTTGGGCACGTACATTTATGTACTTGTCTGATGTTTTCCTTGGGATGAATTCTTACAATTGCTTGAGAGGTAGGCACATTTCTAAGGTTTTAAATATAATCTGCCAAATTGCTCTGCATAAAGAATGCCCCAATTTATTCTCCCACATTCTGTCGGATTATGAGCTTCATGAAGACAGAGACTTGGTTTTGTTCATTTCTGTATACCCAATATTTATAATAGTACTTAGGAAACAGTAGGTTCTCAGTAAAAATATGCTGGATGGATTTGTCAAGAACTTGGAAGGGTCTGAGATCTCCTCCTCAGAGGTTAGCGAGTTGGCCTGTCACACTTCATGGGTGCTAGTGCATGGAACAAGACTCCTGGGTCAGAAGCAAAGGACTTTGTTATTGCAATAGCATTTCACCAGTTCCCAAGCCCTGTTCCCAAAGGGCAGCACAAAAGGGCTGGGGGTACCTGCATATTCCATGGGGTGCATTACAGAGAAGGAAGCTTGAGCTTAGCTACCTCAAATCTTGCAAAATGGGCAATAAGCCTACCTGGCTTTTGCCCAGGAGACATTACCTTCTACACTGGACAGTAAACAAAATTGGTCTTTGCAACAGAGGGTCTCCCCCCCCCCCCCCCCCGCAGACTGTTTGCCATTCATCCTTAAAAAGACACTCTGGAAAAGCTCTGTTCATAAAACATACAGAAATGCAAGAGACCAGGGAGAATTGTCTTCCAAAAATTTCCATTCATCCCTTATTTTTACACTGTCTTGGTTTTTGGAAAATTCTCCTATGAGCCCTGGCCAGGTATCTAAGTTAAGTTAGAGCATCATCCTGATATACCAAGGCTGCAGGTTTGATCCCTGGTCAGGGCACATGTAAGAGGCAACCAATGAATGCATAAATAAATGGAACAACAAATCAATGTTTTTCTCTCTCTCTTCCTCTAAAAAAGTCAGTAAATTAAGAAAAATTCTCCCAGGAGTATGCCACTCCATTGGCCACTTCAATTAATCTGACCAATGGAGGCTAGAACCAAAGCCAGTCAAATCCATACTTTGTCTCAGGCAGCACGTAGTGAAGACTGCTGTCAACAGGACTCCAAGCAACAACATTGGCCTTGGCAAGCCCCTGCCCATTGTCATGAACTCAACCAGCTGAACAAATCTCTTAAAGCACCTGGGTCCACCTTAGGAAGCCAGGTAGCTATCTCCTTAAATGTTTGTACTGACCTTTCCTTTGGCCAAGGTATCGGTCCAGATGCTACAGGGTGGACAAGCAATTGCAGATTCCCCAGGGCCTACAGACTAGAAGCCCAAGGCAATGATCTCAGCCCTAACAACTCCGATCAGCGAGTCAAGGCTGACCTGAATGTCTCCCAGAGATGAAGTGGTATCATTGATCACTTTAGCTAAAGTCAGGGCCAAGTTTCATGCCACCTATTCCAATAGGATGAATTCCATCATAGGGATGGCTGTCCACAGGGTGGGAAAAGTTAAGTGGGGTATCATTCTAGGAACATTAGGGTAGCCTCTTCTGGAGAGATCTCTGCCATCATCTGAAAGCTATAGGAACTATTCATGAGTTTTTCTTAAACACTTGAAGATTTTTTATGACAACCCAAGTCATGGTGTTTTTAGGAGAGAGTTAAGTTCGAGCCTGGCTTGCTCACAAGAAGTACAGTCCAGGGGTGCACATGGTGCTGCTGGAAAGAGAGTGTTGCTTACAGTTATTGTGGCCTCCTGTTCTCTTGGCCAGTGGGCCAACCTAGAGGTGCTGGTACAGTTTGAATAATTGAGAAACCGCCTGAGGGTGGTCAGTCCAATCTGTCCTGTTCGTCTCTGCCACTGGCTGGGACATTTGCCGCACAGAACAACTGAGCAATGTCTGTGGGAATGGAGATGGACAAGAGGCTGACAGGTGTTGTGTGGGGGGGGGGGATGGAGGAGCTGGGGCCAGCCCCTGCTGTTCTCAACAGACTTCTCAGTAAGGTTACAGAGACAGTGATCAAATTATGATCAGAGCCATCTAGGGCAGAGGGAGGGGCAGCAGAACCAGTAGGCAGATATAAGGCATTTGCAGCATCTTGGGAACCAGGGCATTTTCCTTTGCGAGAAAAGGTCTAGAGGGGGCTCTGAAAGACAAGGACTGTTAGTGCCCTTTCCTTCTCCCTGCCACCAGGAGTCCAGGGTGCTCCCTCCATGGGTGCCTCGGTGGCTGCTGCCTCCACTGCCACAAAATGTGTGTCCCTTTCAGTAGCTATAATCTCACCTTTTCCAGTCATCCCCTGCTCACGCCCCGCCCTCTTGTCTGCAAGGCTGGTGCAAGGACAGGCCCCTGTAATAAAACTTAGAGAGAACCACCATTGCCCCACTTCAGGGGGTTTGCTGAGCAGGGTACTCAATGAGGTAGGTGTTCGTTACCCTGATGTTCAGGACCATGTTAACCAATAAGAGAGTTCAGGAGGCTGAAGCAGAGTTTTAAGTTTGAATTCCTAGGTTTCTACCCTGTGATGGTTAATTATATGTGTCAACCTGACTGGGCCACAGGGCACCCAGACATTTGGTCAAACATTATTTCGGAGGGGGGGTGGTGTGAGAGTGCTTCTGACTGAGATTAACATCTGAATCAGTAGACTGAGGAAAGCAGACTGCCCTCCTGAATGTGGGTGGGCCTCAGCCCATTCATGGAAGACAGGGATAGAATAGAAGCCTAAGTGAGGGAGGAATCCTTTCCCTCTGAGGACTGGCCTCAAGCTGGGACACCTGTCTCCTCCTGCCTCCACATCCTGATGGGGACTGGAACTTAGACTATCAGCCCTCTCCGTCTCCAACCTGCCAATTGCAGACACTGGACCCTCAGCCTCCGTAGTCATACGTATGTAACCACTGTCTCCCATTGTTTCTGTTGCTCGGGAGAACCCAGACTAATAACATTCCAGGAGGAGGTAGCTTGGGTTCCTAGTAGCACAGAAATGGTCAAGATGGAATTCTGAGTTTCCAAAATAAGTGACCCCCTACCTCTTTCACTCTGGAAGTGACAAAGAGGAGATGGTCCCTTTCTGGGGACAGCTGCATTCATTTGGTGGCCAGACGATCTGACTACTGTGGTTGGACTAGGAGGAGGCCAGAGAGGGAGAGTCAGAAATCTTGCCGAGCTGGTTTTTGAGGACTGAAGAGTACTGGATGTTAATGGATGTTAGGGAGTGTTATGGGCTGATTTGTGTCTCCTCAGAACTCAGACATTGACATCCGTACCCCTAGCACCAGTATTTGGAGTCGGGCATTTAAAGAGGTAACTAGGGTAAATTGAGATCATTAGGGTGGGCCCTAATTCAATTTGTATATAGTATATATATCTCTACAATACTTAATATTTATATCATCTATAAATTACATGTTTACATAACATATAAATTATATACTTCTTATATTTATATAAATATAAACTACTCCTGAGCCTACGATAGCCACAAAGTTTCCACAGGAGCAGCCAGTGTTGGCTGTGTCACCAGAATCCCTGGAATAAACTGGGGATGAACAGCACAGGCAGGGTCAGGCTTGCTCATCTTCAGTGTCGCTGAGGGGTGGGAAATTATTCTCCAGGGGGTCCTGCCCACTGGTCTTCATTGGCTTCTGAGCGTCTTGTGCCTGGAGATTCATGCAAGTCGCTCAAGCCAACCCCCTCAAGTCCCCTAAAGAAGCAGCAGCCGGGAGGGTGGGAATTCTCAGGGGAAATCCCGGGAGCTCCCTCTCTGTTTTCTCTCTCTGCATCCTCATGTAAAAAGGTCCTCCCGCTTCTTGGAAACCCCAGTGTACTCTGAGTCTCTAAGTAGTATCACTCAACATAACTGTCAAACTGGGACTGGTTAAAACAGGATTTAAGACTCTGAAAAGACAGAGAAGATGGATGCATCCAGAACGAACAGAATAACCTAGGAGCTCCCATCATCTCTGTGGATTCAATGTATCTCATGTGAAAAAATGAATAAAGACACATGAGTTGTCCAGGGTCACTGAGCCACTCAGCCAAGGCTGGAGCTCAACCCCAGGGCAGCAGCTGAGGCTGCCGGAAACTTCTGCAGTACAATTTAGTCATCTGGAAATTCTCTTCCCTTAGCATGTATCTGCCAGGGCATTGACCACACTAGAAGGCAATGATTTGTTGACTTGTCTGTCTCTCCCATTAGACCTCGGGCTCATGTGACATATTTATTATCTATTTACTTATTGGTTTATTTCAGTCTATGCCCACTAGGATGTAAACTCTATAAGGGCAGGGATTTTTTTCTTTTCCTTTTAATTGATGTGAAATTCATATAACATAAAGTTAACTATTGCAAAGTGTTTATTAATTCAGTGGCATTAAGGGCATTTACAATGTTGTGCAGCCATCATCTCTATCTACTTCCAAAACATTCTCATGCCCTAAAGGAGACCCAGGATGATTCAGCACTCCCCACCTGCTCTGTGCCCCCTCCCTCCAGCCCCTGGCAACCACTCATCTACTTTCTCACTGGGCATTCTGTAAGTGAAGTCATACAATATGTGCCTGGCCTCTTTCACATAGCATGATGTTTCTGAGATTTACCATGATATAGTACGTATCAGTGTTTCATTTCCTTCTATGGCTGAATGATATTCCATTGTATGGACAGACCACATTTTGTTTATTTGTTACAGGCATTTCGGTGTTTCTATCTTTTAGTGACTGTGAACAAGGCAGGATTTTTGGGGGTCCACTCCCTTTCCCCAGTGCCTAGAACTGAGGAATGGAGAGTGTGTCAGGTGTTATTAATTTCTGTCCTTCCTGGTGCATAACAAGTATTACTAAAAGGCTTGTGGATCTGAGATAAAAAGAATAAATGATCACGCAGGCAATAACAGTAGAAACCACTTGGAGGGAGGAAGGGAGGGGCTTAACCAGGGAAAAAGCTTTCTATTTTCTCTCTTTTGAACTTGAAAAAGTAAATCATAATGGGAACAGACAGACGTATTTAAATGCCCAGTTCTGAGGAAGGAGGTTATCTATCATCAGACAGCAAAGGCAAAATGAATGATGCGTTAAGGTTTTGGGAGATTCACAGTAAATCAAAAGTAGGCGGAGGAGGCAGATCCTACCTGTGGGCGAGCTCAGAGGAGCAAAGTCATTGCAATCCAATTTGCTTCCCCACAAAAGCCTCCCCGCCCCCCCCCCCCGCCCCCTTTCCTACATTGCTGAAATCACCAAGGCGCCTAGTGAAAAAAAAAAAAAGACGAGGGAAGTAATTTCTTTTTAATTGTTGATGCAATTTGGAAGAAATTAAATTGCAGTTATGTTCGTTTACTTATGAGGGGAAAGAGTGTGAACACCCTGTGGGGACCCCTATCAGCCTTTTGAAAGTAAGACAGCTTTTTGTTGGGAATGGTTCCCTGTGGACCTCCAGGTCCTTAGCGGGTTTGGCTGCTTCGGCACGCCCTCTCGTGGCCATAGGTGGTATGTTCGGCAATTGCCCTTCATTCCCATCGCGGACAAAAACGGCAGTCAATTCCAGCCACACTGGGGTGGACCTACAAGTTCACACTAAAACTGGAAAGTACGTCTTAGTATTTGCCACTTGGGGGAACATGTAGGGCTATCTAGGTCAACAGACTTTAAAAAATGCAATTATAAAGTTAATTATGATTATAGGTATAATTTCAAGTACCTTTGAAGGTCAGAACATGAAAAGTCAGGTTCGTGGACCAGCTTTCCACATCTCAGATGGGATGGATCACTCGTGTATCTCAGAAAATCCAGGGTTTTCCTATGCATTTTCTCCTTTCTCTTCCTCTTCCTGCTCCCCTCCCTCCTTCTCCTTCTCAGTCACAGCAGTGCAGCAGTTAACTTCGTATCAGCACATATTCCTGGCAGCGGAAGGGGCACGTTCCTGCTGAGATGATCAATGATGACCCCCAAATGCTTCTCTCCCTCCCTCCCTTCTACTCACAAGCATTCACTGAGCACCTCCTAGTTGGTTGTTGGGCTGGGAACTGAGGCTACAGGAATCCATAAGTCTTGGCCCCCACCCTAAGGTGCGCACAGTGTATTTGGGCAGATGGACCCTTCAGCAAGTCAGCACCTGTAGTGTATGTAACATGGTCTATGTAAGAGGTAGAATAGAATGCACTGTGCGGACACAAAAGACATCTGTGCTCAAATCTGGGGGAAGTCAGGAAGGCTCCTCAGAGGGGGTGCGACCAGTCTTAGGTATCAGATATTTCTAAGATGGGAGGAGCTGGCCAAGAAGGTGTGGGGCCATACAAACCAGGGAGCTTGGCTCTCATCTTGTAGGACTCTGGAGACCAGCTATTTCAGAATCCCCTAGTGGAGAAAGACCTCTTTATTTAAAAATGGGGATTCCCAGGACTCGCTCAGATCTCCTGAAGCATATAGTCTCTGGAGACAGAGCCTTGGAATCTGCGGGTTTGTTTTTTTTTTTAAAGTGTATTCATTTATTTTTAGAGAGAGGGGAAGGGAGAGAGAAAAAGAGGGAGGTGCAACAGATACATCGATCAGTTGCCTCTCATGCACCCCCAACTGGGCACCTGGTCTGCAACCCAGGCATGTGCCCTGACTGAGAATCGAACCAGCGACCTTTCAGTTCACAAGCTGGCTCTAATTCACTGAGCTGCACCAGCCAGGGTGGCATCTGCATTTTGATTTTTAAATTTATTTTGTTTTTTATTTTAAATAGTTTTTTTATTGTTGTTCAAGTACAGTTGTCTTTATTTTCCTCCCACTACTGTCCCCCACCCCAGACATCCCCACATCCCACCCTTGACCCTAAACCCCCTTTGGTTTTGTCCTTGAATCCTTTATACAAGTTCCTTGACAACCCTTCCCCCCTTCCTCCCATTGCCCCCCCCCCCACCCCGGTTACTGTCAGTTTGTTCTTAATGTCAATGACTCTGGAATCTGCATTTCTAAATCAAGTTCCTTGGGCCATTTTTAGATACTCTAAACAGCCGGAAGACTCTGCTATTGGCAATTGTAAATGTATAATTGCCCATTCCCAGGTACCTTCGTTTATTTAGGTTCTGTGGACAAAGAAGGGGCCACATACTGACCCTGACAAGCTCAGGGGAGGTCTGCGTGGTGGGCCTTGCAAACTCAGAGATGAAAGTAACCCTACAGGACAGTCTGAACAGGAAACTTCCTAACTAAAATGCAGTCATGGTGGGCAGTCATGTCCTAGGCTGGTATCTTCCTTGACAACGGTCAGTCTTTACCTTCACTGAGCCTGTCTATTGTCTTTTTGCATCTATGACAACATGCCTTTGGGATGTCACAGTGACCTCAGGGCACATCTCCCACCAGAGCACGAGACCACGGACACCAGCCTTCATTGTTACCTTGTTGCCCACGTACCATCTCTAAGTGCCATAAACGCTCACTGTGAACTCTCCTGTACACACCAACGTACAGGAAGTATTGGTCTCTCCATTTTTCTAGTCTCAGAAATTTCCCTGCTTTGCTTTCTCCCACCTCCTTAATCTATCACCATTGAATTTCACGTAATCCTTCTTACATCTCCTCCTTTGACTCAAAGGTTTAAAATAAGTTACAAAACCGCATTCTCTGGAGCATTTTCTCAATCCATTGAGAGATCATTTCCTGACAATTATTGTCAGTTTGGGTCAAATAAACTCACAAAAATTCTCACAGGTTTGGATATTTATTGCATGGACGATTATCAGAGAGAAACAACCAGAAGCAAAAGCAAAACAAAACAAAAACTGGTTTGAAGAATATTGGAGGGACAAACTTTCTATGTCAGTCAGAAAAAGAATGAAATACATTAGATTGCTAAATTAGATAAAGGCTGGTTAATTTTCTGCAGCTGAAACTCAAAAACCATGTTTGGGGGTAAGTTTGCTCCTGGGTTCTGAGTTCACAACCTTATAGGACAGTGAAAGGACCGTGTTGGACCAATTGTGCATTGTTCATCAAAACCCTGTGACAAAAAGCTGTATTTTCCCCGAGTGTCAGCTGAGAGTCAAGCAGGCTAATGAGTAAATGCTCTCTCTCAGGGATCAGCAAGCGTTTTCCAAAAAGGGCCAGACAGTAAGTGATTTATACTTCACCAAAGCAGACATAGGTACCATGTAAGTAAGTGGACGTGGCTGTGTCCCAATAAAGCTTTATCTACAAAAACAGGTAAGAGGCCAGCTATGGCCCATGGCCCTAATGTGTTAACCCCTGCTAGGACTGAAGCTCCAGAGGCTGTGCCATTACCTGCTAGGTGCATTGCCCCTCTCCCTGGCCAGCCAGTCCTCTACTAAATCATGGACATTGGCCAGTGGTAGGTCCGGGACCTCCAGGGAGTGGTCAGGCCGAGAGGTTGTGCTGGGCTCAAATGCTCGGGATTGTTTTTTTCCCTCAGAGGAGCCCAAGTCGTCTTTAAACCCACCAGTGCCAGGGGCAGTCTTTCCACAGAGCAGCAGAGCCCAGGGCTTGAGTGCTTAGGCCTGTTAACTTGGCTACTGACCCTGGAGCAGCTGTGGAAATTCTGGGGAAGGGCTCCATTTTTAAGGGCTAACACCAAGCATCCATTGCCACTCGGGAGTGTCCTTTTCTCATTAGAAGATGCCAAACTTTGGGACCATGGAATAGTTTTGTTCTCTGTGTGTACCCCACGTAAGGGACTCAAATTACATGGGAATAAGTCTTG
This sequence comes from Phyllostomus discolor, assembly GCF_004126475.2. Lineage (NCBI taxonomy): Eukaryota > Metazoa > Chordata > Mammalia > Chiroptera > Phyllostomidae > Phyllostomus > Phyllostomus discolor. The sequence goes on along the minus strand of NC_040905.2, from coordinate 99,652,652 downwards.
ATTGATCAGGTTGCATTTCACAGAGCTACAGAAGTGGCAGAATCACCAGGTCACCTTGGGCCTCAGGTATTTTCATTTAAAACACCTGTGTGGATGACCGTTGTACCCACTGCAGTCCCAAACCCACCATGACTGGAGATTTTTTTCCTCCCACCATTTCAGGGACTAGGATGCAGGTGAATGAGTGTGACAAGCAAGGATGCTGGCTAACAGCCTAGTGCTTCAGGAGACTTGTCAGAGGTTGTCACATGCCAAGGGGAGTCAGGTGTCCAAGGAAGCTCACAGCAGGGCTGCGGACTGGAGGCCTCTCAGCTTCTTGCTGCAGGAGCATGTCCTTAGGGTTGTTTCAGGGTCCTCACCACGTGGGGCCGACGTTCGCCCAGTGAGGGGCTCAAGGCAGAGCAAGGAGAGAGCCACAGTGTCTTCACTGACCAAGACTTGGAAGCCACACACTGTTGCTCTCCCAATATCCTACAGGTCCCACCCCTGCTCAGTGTGGGGAAGGACTACAGGGGCATGAGCACCAGGAGGCGATGATCACCAGTAGCCGTCTTGGAGGCCGGCCACCACAGGAACCTCCTGGAGAAGCTGAGTCTGGTAGAAGCATAGCACAGCCAGGGACAGATGTGGCAGGAATCAGGGGAATGGGGGGCAGTTTGGGGCTGTGGTTGTGAGACCCACATATGCCAAGTGTAAGAATTTTAACTGGAACCCAACAAACATTATTAATACAGGGGTGAGACATGACCAGTTTTAGGGTATTCATTCTCCAGAGGACGGAGAGAGATGTGAGGGACTAGAGGTAGCAGGTCTGCCTGGGGATTGTTGTAGTCCAGTAAGTGGAGAGAGTGAGGTGGCTAGGAGACAGGTGGGGGGCTGCAGCAAAGAGGCCTGAGAAGAGGTGCTCGTTTCTCTCCTACCTAACAGTCCACGTTGGAAGCCTAGGGCTCGGATGGTGGGATCAAAGGGTTGGGGACACAGGCTCCTTCCAACTTCCTGTTTTGCACTCTTGGCACCCGGCCTTCACCGTATGATCCAAGAAAGCTGTCCCAGCGTCTGCCAGCATGTCTACCTTCCAGCCAGACAGCAGAGGGAAAGGGGACATGGGAGGTCATGCTCCCAGCCTGGAGGGGCACAACTTGGAAACTGCACACAGCCCTTCTTTCTCACATTTCATGGGTCGGGACTAAGTCACATGACCACATTAGCTGCAAAGGAGACTGGGGGATGTGATCTTTAATCTGAACGGACATGTGCCCAACTAAATTCAGGAAGGAAGGAGGTGAAGTCGGTTACCAAGGACGACCAGCCCTCCCTGTCTGGTGGTGACAACCGACCGGGAGTGAGATGAGACTTCGGAATCCAATGCGCTTTCTGAGGGAGATGTAACAGGATTTGGTGACTGAATGAACGAGGGTGGTGAGGGGGAAATCGTCTCGTTGACAGTGAGTTTCTGACTTACTGTTGAGAAGACACCTCTCCCAAGGTCTTGGACACGGACTCGCTGACACATGCTTCTCCCTCCCCAGAAAATACAGACCCCCTGACAAGCCTCGTCTTGTACCCAGCTCATTTGGGCTGCGCTCCACCCCCAAATGTACTGCCAGCTGCTGTTTACTTAGGAAGTCAAAGCTAATTTTAGTGTTAGCTTTAGCAAAACCCAATCTTGAGGCAAGTCGGCTGCTGCTGCCATACACGAGTACCAGGAGCTTCAGAGCCAAGTAGAAACTACCTCCGCCGTACTGGCGCTCTGGACTTAGCAAAGTCGCATCACAACCCCACCGTGCAGTTAAAAGTACTGCAACTAATACTCGAAAAAATACTGGCACTATTTCACCCCCGAATCTGAAAATACCATGTTCATTGTATTTGCTTGTTCCTCCATCTGGGATGCTCTTTCTTCAGGTCTCCACTCAAATGTCACCTTCCCAGGGACAGGTGGTGAGCACCCTGCCTCACCTAGCACCCCACTCACCCCAGCTTGACCCCGCTGGTGGTCCTCGTTCCCTTTACCATTTTAGGTGACTTCATAGTGCCAGTCACCACCTGACAAGTGACACATTTACTCGTCAAGTAGGTTGTTCTATCTCCTCACCCCTCCAGTAGATTAGGAGCCCCAGGAGGGCAGGGACTTGTATATTCTGATCACTGCTGTGTCCCCAGTGCCTTGAGCAGTGGGATTCCTTGACATCTGTTTACACAGTGGCCAGTGCTGGCAAAGCTGGAAGGTGCAGGAGATGGACTTCAAGCAGACTGCTGGTGGCCATGTTGTTCAGAATTAAGTTTCTGGAAAACAGCCTGACCTGACTGTCCATGCTTGTCCTAAGGAATAATCAGCATGCAGAACAGGCATCAGCAAACCTTTCTATAAAGAGCCAGATCATAAATACTTGAGGCTTTTCGGGACATATGGTCTCTCTTGCGATGACTAAGCTTGGCAGTGAGAGCAGTCACAGACAATATGTAAAAGAATGTGTGTGGCTGTGTTCCAATAAAACTTTATTTACAAACATAGGCCAAGGGGGTTTGGCCCACAAAACCATAGTTTGCTGATACATATTTAGGACAAGATGCCATTTATAATGCCAGAAATTGAGGTTATTCCAGCCCTGACTGGTGGCTCAGTGGGCTGGGTGTCCTCTCACAAACTGAAAGACCTCCGGTTTGGTTCCCAGGCAGGGCACCTGCCTGGGTTGTGGGTTTGGTCCACAGTTGAGGAACCTAAGAGAAGGCAACTGATTGATGTTTCTCTTTCTCACTTTCTCCCTCCCTTCCCCTTCTTTAAAAATAAATAAATACAATCTTTTAAAAAATGGTATTTTCAAGGAAATTGTAATGCACTAGGGATGTGTTTAGTGCATAATCGTGTGGATGAAAATCAGTTTAGCCATTAATTAAGAGCTTGAGCTCTGAAGTCAAACAAATCTAAGCTTGATCCCAAACTTGCTGGCTGTTTGACCTTGGGCAAATTGCTTAATTTTTGCTAAATTTTGGTTTCTTCATTTGAAAAAATGGAGACAAAATATTATCATGTAAGGTTGTTAACAGATAATGCATATAACATATTGCTCAGCATATAATGAGTACTTAACAAATAATTGTTCTAAAGTGAAGAAATGAAAAATGGATTTATTTTATAGTTTTGTGGATTGCCAAAGTCCCTAATCCTGGAGTTCACTTTGTTACCATGGCTCTGTGTTCAGGGGTGCTGAAGTCTGGCTGCTGTTCCAGTCCTTTGGGCCCTTCCATGCAAAGCGATGCTTCACAGTGGCTGGGGCTGAGCACCCTGGTGTGGTTTTCTAGTAGTACGGGGCTGTGATTTTGTTTGAAGACCTGATTTCTCCCCCCTTGTCTTTTCTCCCCTTCCTCTTTGTTCACATAAAACTCCATTCTCTGCCTTGTACTTTCTCTCTCTCTCTTTCTCTATTTACTTGTCTGTCTCTCTGAAAATGCTCTACAACTTTCTCCAGTTACAACTGCCCTCATACCATGATGATTTCCAACGGACATTTTCGCTTTGCTCAGATTTCTACTCTTAGTGCGTTTAAAATCAAATTCAACTTTCCAAGTTCCCTTTACACCTAACCCTTCCAAAACTAATTTACTGTGTCCACACCCATCTGTGTGTCAAAGGTTTTATTGGGTGTTGGCAGAAACACCCAATAAGACTCTGGGGCCCACCCTAGGCTTACGGACTCAAACCTCTGGGAGGGGAGTTTTTGGTAAAGGTTATTCTAACAATATTCTTACAAGGGACCTGATGAACAGCCAGGTTGGGGGATTACTTGTCACTGTTTAATTTATTACACTTGCAATTTTACATTGATTATATGTGGATGGATTTCTGCCTCCTGTGCAAGATCATGAACCTTATAGACATAAGACTGTGTCTAGCATACATGATGCGTTCAGTATGTTGAAAAAGTAAACGAATGTGTACAAGATGTGGTGGTGAGGTTCCCACAACTCACCAGCAGGTGGCGCAAAAGGCCAAGCTACAATTGAGAACGAAAATAATCTGATACCATTTTTCCTAAGATTTAGAATTTAGATCATGGGTGGGTTTATAGTTTTAAAAATGGTTCTTATGAACAAGTCCACAACTTTGTGAAATGATTTCTATTTATGGCACATTTAAAACTCTTGGGGACCCTCTTAAACTAATTAACATGGAAATGTCAAATGAATTTCCCTAGAAAAGGGATGATTTTTCTTTCCTCCAACACTCTCATTTATTAAGTATTTTCAGAGTGCTTGGTATGTGAAATGTGCATATTTTTAAATATGATTGGAAATAAATGTGGTACTACTTGCACTTTCTTGGGCCTCAGTTTATCTTTTTGCAAAATGGAGGTCAAAACGATGGTTTCCAAAGTCCCTCCCATGCATGAAGGGGTGGGCTGGTCCTGGATGGGGTGTGGTGGGGGGGGTTGAAAAATGCTCTTTCTTAATCTGGGTACTAGTTATACAGGTGTGCTCAGATTGTGAAAATTTATAAAGCTGTATGACTTTTCTTTGTGTACGTTGTACTTCGAAAAGGGTAAAAAAAAGTCAATAAAGGCCCAATATTAGTTTCCTATTACCACCGCCATAACGAATTATCACAAACTGAGTGGCTTGAACAGCACAAATGCATGGCCCAGCTGCTCTGTAAGACAGCACGTATGTTCCTCAAAAAAAGTAAATAGAAGTGCCATATGATCCTGCAATCCCACTTCTGGGTACGTATTCAAAATAATTGCAAACAAAATCTCAAAGACATATCTGCACACTTAGGTTCACTGCAGCATTATTCACAAAAGCCAAGAGGTGGAAGCAAACCTAAATGCCTATCAACCGATGAATGGATAACCAAATGTAGTACAGACGTGCAAAAGGTTTTTTGGCCTTAAAAGAAAAAAAAGTTATGTCACGTGCTACAACAGGGATGAACCTTGGGAACCTAATGATAAGTGAAGTGAACCAACCGTGGAAAGACAAATCCTGCTGCTCCCACTTGCACGAATAATCTAAAGGAGTCAAGTTCTTAGCAAAAGAAACTAGCATGGTGGGTGCCTGGGGCTGGGGGAGGGAAAAATGGAGAGGTGGTGTTCAGTGGGTATGAAGCTTTAGTTTTGCAAAATAAGAAAGTTTTAGGGATCTGTTGCACAACAATGTACATATAGTTATACTGCACAATTAAAGATGGATAAGATGGCACGTTTCGTGCTATGTGTTTTTGACACAATAATAAGAAAAAAAACACCCACAGATTTATTATCTTACAGATCTGCAGGCCAGACATCCAAAATGGGTCTAATGGGCTAAAACCAAAATGTTGGCAGGCTGCATTCCTTTCCGGAAGGTCTAGGGGAGATTTGGTCACCTGCTCATTTGAGTGGTTGGCAGGATTTGGTTCTTGTGACTATAGGGCCGCAGCCCAGTTTTCTTGCTGGTTGGTCGAGGGCTGTTCATTTCTCAAGACTGGTGCATCCTCAAAGCCAGCAGTGGTGAGTGGTGACATTCTCACGTTGAATCTCTCTGACCCCTTCATTTACCTCCCTCTTCCACCTTTGAGGACCCACGGGATTAGATCAGACCCTCCTGGATAATCCAGGATTGTCTCCCCATTTCAAGATCCATAACTGAAATATACAAAGTTCATCTTGCCATGTGAGGTAACCCATTTCCAAGTCCTGCAGAATGAGGAGGAGAGGGCCTCCTCTCTCATCTTCGGGGAGGCCATTGTCCCTCCCACTGCAGGCCCCTTCCAGTGCTCACCCGATCATCTTAATGTTCCCCACATGATGTCGGGAGAGAAGATAACACTATGAGAACAATATTGACTCTAATGTGAATATAAAAGCTCAGATTTATTGAGTGTTTGCGTGCCAAACACATTTGAAGCACATCACAAGCCTCATCTCATAAAATTCTTCTAGGGGGTAAATGTTATTTTACAGCCAAGAAAACTGAAGCTCATAGTGGTTAATTAATCTGTGTAATGTCACACTGACATTAATAATGGATTAGTAAACTTAGGGTTTTTATTCATAAAGTTTGCATGCTTAATCAGTTGGCTGCACTGCCTCTTTAATAATGTAATAATATTGATGACAAAATATTATTTAGATCACATTTGTACGTTTAGAAGAAATGTCAATAAGCAGTGAGCTCAAGAGAGTGGGAAGTTAGACGCAGCACCACACTTACTTTATGGTCAAAGACATTGGAGCTCAGAGGGAAGGCAGTTGCTTGTCCAAGGTCATGCAACCAGCTGAGGTCTTAGAATCTTAGTCTCTTCAGATTAGAAGGGTCTTGAAATGGCAATCTTTTTCATTTCTCTGCATTTGGGTAGGACATTATATATTCCAGTTTACAGAGAAAAATTTAATTTGGGGGTGTAAGTGGTAGTGATGAGATAATGATTATTAACTTGCTTTTCTAATTACATGTGAAAGAAAGTGTTCTTTCAAGTCTTGCTCGCATTCAAAAGGCCACACTGGGGAAGACCACATTTGCCTTCCTGCAGCCTGAGTCCCGATTTTTACCCTGTGTCCAGCCTCCCTAGATGACTCCAGAATAACTCCTGATTGGCTTAAGCCTCTCATGGTGGTGCCAGGCTTAGCAATGGGCACTTGGTCCTGATATGGCCAATGGGACATGAGGGGAGTCTGGTAGGAATTTATCCTACTGAAAAACTCCCCTAAGAATATAAAGATACATGTGCCAAAGATACATCTACTGATGTGTCTGTCATCAGTAGACTGACTGCTAATATTTGGTTCCCTTTCTTGTGGAAGGAGTGTGCTTTTTTGGCATTTTGACTTAGACAAGGCCATGTGACTTGTTTCAGTGAAAGAAAGAAAGGAAAGAAGGAGGGAGGGAAGAAGGAAGGAAGGAAGGAAGAAGGAAGGAAGGAAGGAAGGAGAAAGGAAGGAAAGAAGAAAGAAGGGAGGATGGAAGGAGGGAAAGAAACAGAGAGAGAAAGAAAAGAAAAAGAAAATGTGAGCAGGTCTCATGGGTCACTTCCTGGCAGAAACTTTAAGCCAGTGTGTCTGTCTGGTCACCTCTCTTTTCTGTACGTCACACTGTCCTACAGATGTCAGATAACAGCTGCTCCATCAGCCTGGGTCCTGGAGTGAGGATGACACAGGGCAGAGCCCCAGATGACCAACAGAGAAAAGGTATCAAAAGCAAAACATAAACCTCTCTTGTTTTCAGCTACTAAGACTTGAAAGACTCCTTACAGCAGCCTGACCTAACACATGCAGACTGATGGAGTTTGTAGCAGTGAAAACTGAAGGAATGCTAATATCTATCATAGGGGACTAAGTGAATACATTACAGAACATTTCAATAATAGTCTATTAGCGTAGCATTAACAACAACAAAAAAGTCCATCTCTATCACTGAGATGGAAAACTGTTCATATTGTTAAATAAAAAAAGGAAGAGTTTATTCAGTATGATCACAGTGTTGTAAAACAAAGGATTTATGAACATGTCGACTGTGCATGGGGAAAAAAACCACAGGAGTACTGTATAGAAAACTGCCAGTAGTGGCTCTCTCTGCATTTCAGATTTCTGTATTGTTTTCTGTTGTTACAAAATCTGAGTCAAGATTCTCTTCGCTCTGTGTGATCTGTTTCGTCTGTCAGTTGGCTGCTAGACTGGATGATGCAAACTGGCTTCCCCTTGGACAGATCTGATGGTGGACAAGGTTAAGTGTAGAGGCAAACTCCTGGATTTGTTAAGTGGGGACAGGCTAATAAATAAGGCAACCTGAGCAGCATTTCTGGAATTTTTTCTAAGCTATCAAAAGCACAGAATGTAATTAGTAGTCATCTCAACTCTCAGTGTAAACAATGATGATTACAAACTGATGGAGATTAGTTGGTTTCTGTGCCTCCATTTGTCACTGAAGACTCGGCGATAATTGTTTCCATAGAGGAGCTTTGCCCACAGTGAGGAAGAAGGCTGGAGGGGGGTGGTTTGTCTTATTCTTCTTTGAATCCTCAATACCTGGTTCTGGCCGGGCCTGGGGTAGGTATTCAATTAACGAGATTCAGAAAATGTCTGTTTTCAATAATAATTCTTATTTTAAAGAATATTTATTTCACTTTAAAGATGATCAGGCAGTAAAACCGACCTTCTCTGGGGGTGCAAATCTATGAATTTTAGCGCACGGGCAGATTCTATAACCACCACACAATCAGAGTAGAGCCCTTGCACCGGCCCAAGAAACCGCGCTGAGCTTTCCCTTTGTAATTCCGCACCCCGCTTCCGCCCCGACTCCTGGCAAACACTGATAGGCTCTGTGTCGCTGCAGCTCTATCTCCTCCAGAATGTCGTACAGATGCGATCACACATTAGATAATCTTTTGAGACTGGCTTCTGTCACCCGGTTTTTTATTGCTGAGTACTGGCAGACACTGTGCAGGGTATTGAAGGCAGAACAAAAGACGGGAAACTTCCGTCTCTGTTGGTTTGGAGCTCACAGACAGCTGCCCTGGATTCACAGAACACCAGTCCTAAGGGGCTCAGAGGTGATCTCACCCACAGCTACCTGAAGTGTGGTCTGCGGACCACCGGGTCATCAGCATCCCCTGAAAAGGTGTCAGAAATGCAGAATCTCAAGGCCCACGCCAGACCTACCGGTCGCTCTGCCCAGTCACAGGAATCCTAGGGCATTCCGATGCCCAGTCAACTTTGAGGAGTCTTCCCTTGTGCTCCACAGAGTGCAGGAATCCCTGCATCCCGGCCCAGTACCCGGCTGTCTTTGCCAGAAAGCCTCCAGTCATGGGGATCTTCTCTGTGCTTCAGCAGCCAGCCCCTTCTGTGATGAGCAGTTCGTTATTTGGCTTTTCTTGGTCTCAGTGAAAATCTGCTTTTGTATAAATTCCACACTGTGGGTCTAGTTCTGACTTTGGGTCAATCCAAAACACACAGATTCTTCTTTCACCTAATACCTCTTTGGTTATTTACAGACTTAGTGGCCTTTCCTACAGGCTGAACACCTCCAGATGCTTTAATCACTCTTTATATTCATTTATTCATCCACTTAGTATTTATTTATTGGTACTGACTACACCCAGTTGCTGAACTTGACCTATCTCAAAAATTTCAACAAAGTTGAAGTGGGTTAGCTAGATATTATAGTTCTGAGTATTTATTTTTTTACAACATAATGGGTTAATGTTTAATGTAATATTTCTCACCATGGGGGTGTTATTCAGTTAATTTAAAGGCTTTTTTAAACATTAAATCTCTTCTTTATTTCAATGCCAATACAAAGTATTTTTTTAACATTAAGTCTTTTCTCCATTTCAATGTAAAATACATTGAATGTATTTTAAACCTCCCCCCCCCAAAGGAATAAAAGCTTTAAGTTTTGACTGACTGTATTTGGTATCTAAGTACAATATTACCTCGGGAGATAAGACAAAAGCCTAATAAAAATGTGGAGGAAAGTCTCCTGAACGATGTGGGATGCAGCGATCACAGCTGAACAGTGTGGCTTCCTAGGGTTCTGGGCGGGAGCTCCCTTCTTCCAATGCCCTGGGCTTGGAGAATCCTGAGACTGTTGGATATTACTGATGCAAGTTTCCGACATCTGACTTCTTTGATCCTTTCTAACTAGCAAATACAAATTACAGACTGCAGTTTTCAGTGCATTATTTGCTGTGGAAAAAAAAATTCCCCGATTCAATATATATCAATTTATTCCCATTTATAGGGAAACTAAGAATGTAAAATTACCTTCTTTACTGTTTCTTGGAAACTTTCTGACACCAAGGCTCAGTATTTAACCTCCATAGCACAATGTTCTCAGGGCAAAGGGCAAAGTCTGTTGCAGGGGGGCCCTTCAGAGTCACCCCTGTCCGTTTCTCTCCCTGCACGCACTCCCAAACAGGCACTGGTGCCTGTCTGCTGAGAACCACACCGAACAGGACCGCGCCGGCTCTCCGGTGTCCACAGCTTCAGCAACAGGCCACACCACAAGCAGTGAAGCGAGGGCCAAGAGCAATCATGCTGAAACTGAGGTCATGATGTTGGGGCCTCGAGGTGGCTGGGTCTTGGGCGCTGGAAGTTTCAAAGGAGCGATGTGTGTATAATTCTACCTGACTCCCTGGATCTCGGAATGTGGAGGCTAAGAGGTTCCACATGACAGCACCTGCCAGGAAGCAGCCATTACAGGAATTTGGTTCTGAGTACTTTTAAAAAAGACTTTATTCATTTCTTTAGAGGGAGGGGAAAGGAGGGAGAAAGGGAGAGAAGCATCGATGTGAGAGAGAAGCACCAATCAGATTGCCTCTCTCACAACCAGACAATCAGACTGGGGGAGACTGCTTCTCACCCCAGCTGGGGATCAGGCCCACAACCCAGGCATGTGTCCTGACTGGGAATCAAACTGGTGACTTTCATTTTGTGGGACGATGCCCAACTGATTGAGCCACGCCTGCCAGGGCAGTTCTGAATATTTTTGATAAGACGTAAACGAAGGGCAGACAGCATTTAATGTGGATAGCTAGGACTGGAAGACATGAGCCCAAGTGTCAGCTCGGTAACCAAACTATATTACTTAGGGGGGGGTTAGAGGGGCGTGGCAGCTGCTGTTCAGCACCAGCCTCTCGTGGCCCTATGGGAAATGAGCTCCACTGCAGCATGGCCTTCTCATTTTTCAAGATAAGCCAGGAATGCAGACTTTGATGGGACTTTTCTGATTCTCAGATGTGTGCAGTTATCCCAGTCAGTGGTATCAACTGCTAACGGGACCGTCTGTGCTTGCCATAAGCAGGAAAAGGGTTTGTGGGAAAGGTATGTCAGGTAGCACAGACAGCAGAGAACTGATTCAGGAAATGGGCAAGAGCCACAAGAGGCCCAACAGCTGGGGACACAGCTGGGTCATGGCAAGGGAGCAGGCTGGTAAAAAGCCAACACTGGCTGGCTGTGCTGCCCTAGCCCATCAAGCCCGCCACCCTTGACAGCTTCCAGTTGCCCATGATGTTCACAATGCTGGATGTGCATTTCAACTGGTAGCATTTTGGTCACATGTCCCAGCACCTGGTTTTCAGGAAACTGAGAAAGGAAATATCTTCCCCTTTTGACTTTGAAGTGGGCAAGAAAACCTATTTTGGAATTCCTATTTTGTGTGTTTACCTATGGCAGGTTTAAAAAACAGTTGAACACAGCAACTGTATTAGGAATGCTTTCAGCTGCAAGTTGCTATGAACAGCTTAAAACACAAGGGCATGAGAAACCAGAGACTGGCAGTCAGAGAGCTGACACAGCAATTCCAGTGTCATCCAGGACCAGGCTCTTTCTCTTTGCACTGCCATCTTTCATATATTGGCATTTTTTGTCCTTAGCCTTATTGTCTCATGATCATAAGATGGCTACCACAGCTCCAGCATCACATCTGCATTCCAGTTTTAAAGAAGAGGGTGGATGGCAATCCTGAGTGCTCCTCAGGAGGCTCTCCCTTTTGTCTGAGTAAACAAAAGCCTGGCCAGGTCTTGTCTTATAGTTCATGGGCTAAACTTTGGTCACATGAACATTGTTAGCTTCAAGATAGGCTAGGACAGTGAGTATCTGACCTTTTTTTTCTTTCTCTTAAAAATTTTTTTCCTTTCTTTTATTATTTCTTGGTAACTTGATTTTGAAATAATTTCAGACTCATAGCAAAGTTGCAGGAATAATATAAAGTGCTTCCACATATCCTTCACCCACATTCCCCAATTAACTTTTTGCTGTATTTGCTTCGTAATTCCCTATTTTTAATATTTTTCCAAATTATTTAACAATGCTTTTTAGCTATATACATTTCAGAGGGCATTGCCCAAGGACTGGTTCATTCTTATATATAACCAAGGCAAAATAATCCAAATCAGGAAATGACACACTAATCCAAGTATCTGGCTTTTGTCGATCTCTGTAGTGGGCAGTCTCTATATGTGGGCAAGACAGAAGGGAGCTGGGAACAGCCATCAGGGTCACCAGCCACAGCAGCTAGTTTTTAAAAACTCCACCATTTAGAGCAAACAGGCCACGTCTATGGACCACATCCAGCCCGAAAGCCATCAATTTTCCTGAATGGCTTTAAACTTCTTGCTGAACTTTCTTTTGATTGAAATAGTGAGGATATTTGTACGGGATGCGTTTCCCCGTTTTGCATTGAAGTCATTCACTCTCTAAATGGTGTTAACAAGAATCTGTGGGAGAGAACAGGCAAGTCTGGGCACGGAATATTATTCCCCCCAAACTTCACTAAAGAGATAAAAGGGGACAGGATTTCTTTTTCTTCAGTTTCCTTTTAATGTCAATTTCCTAAAAACTTCCCTAAATAATATAATTATATTGCTTTAATTCTCACAATTTATAATGAAATCAGAGACTAGAAGAGGAATATTGAGAGTTCTTCCTCATCTCCTAGTGAAATTGAATTCAAATTGTGCCAGAGAGATAGGAGACAGTACAGGTGGAGCAATATTTTTATATTACCCTTTTAAATGAAATTGAGGATAGGAAGTGTTCTTTAAAAAGCAGGTGTATGGGGGCCTGGCTTCTGGCCTGTTTGGGGGTGGTTAGTATGACTGGCTAATGAGAGAGCCAGGGGTGGCTGTGGTCAAGGAGGGAGGGGAGGGTGTCAGTGAATTTCCCATTAGGAGAGAGAGAGAGAGAGAGAGAGAGAGATTTTTACCATATCCAACCCTTTGCTTACCTCAAATGGCACCCCTCCCCCACACCTTTCATAGATTCGCCGGAGGTACTGAGTTCCCAGCTTAAAGGTTTAAGCCCGTGCGAAAGATGGGATAGAATACAAATGACTTCTCCACCCTGACAGGGAGGGAGGTCTCATTAGGTGTGGCGTGGGTTTCAGGCACTGGACAGACTTGAGCAGGATCTTTGTCCACAGAGGGGTGGGCAACACAACCAGGTTCCCAGAGCACTGGACCAGAAAAACAGCATTAAGAACTGGGTTCAAGAAGTTATACGTGTCTGGAAAAAAATTCTTCTCCAAGTTGGAAGTCAGGAAGGTCCAGAATTTATCTGTTCTTAGTGACAGGCAAGCTGGGGCCAACAGTATGGGACCAAGACTGTGCAGGATGTGTGGAGGTCTAGGGTGAGTTGCAGGGTGTGGAGCTGGGGGTGGGGTGGGGAGGGCTGGAAGGTATAAAGGGCTTGTGAGAGGAGGGCTGGGCCCTTTAAAGAAACTGCCTCCCCGCAGCCCCCATTCCATTGCTTCTGCCTTCTGAGACTGTTCTTGTTTGCAGTGATATGAATAGAAATTTCAAGAGGAATATGGGATGAGTTCATCTCTAAATAAGTCAAGATGAGCATAGGTATTTGGGGCCAGATAATTAAAAAGGGGGGAAAATCTAAATTAGAGGTTAAAGGGCATGGGATGGAGGGCTCAGGAGGAACTGAGGTCTGTCCTGGCTCTGCCACTCACTAGCTGTGTGACCATAAATGAGGTCCTTAGCCTTTCTGTGCATCAGTCCTGCCTCATGGAATGGGGATAGTAGTAAAATTCACCTCACTGGGTTGCAGTGAGTAAAGGGCCTAGCACAGATCCTGGGGCATACAAGTCATCGATACACGGTGGCTTCTCTGTTTCTTTAGGGTGACTTTAGGGACATCATTTGATCTCTTGGGGCTTCTCGGGGTTGGTTGTGTAGAGAGACTGAAACAAAGGATGCAGAATTGCCTTGACAAGTTAAAAATGTACCTATAATTTTTAACATTCAAGAATACATAAATAAGTAAATGAAGGCTTTTGCTGGTTGAGTTGGAAGCCAGAGAGGATCTGGAGACCGCCAGAGGCAGTGGGCACCAGAGTGGACAGAAGCTAAGTTCTCATCCATGACCAGGCTGGAGCCCTCCCAGTAGTCGATTCCGGAAATTGTGTGTAGAATATCTGGCAGACACTCTTACTTGCTTACCTTGTAGTCGCTTTCCTTTTTTCCTTATCAGCCAAATTCTTCTTTTGTTCAGATATCTTGTGGTCGTGAGCTTTAAGGAATGCTGGCCTTCACCCCAGTCCCCACTGAATGGGGGGCGGGCAGTGAATCCTGAATATTTCAAGCCATACATGACAATTCTGGTTCCTTGGCCAGTGACTAGTTTGTAAATGGGCATGTGACACCCCCTGTGGCCAGTGAAGGACAGCCTGGCAGCGGGGGGGGGGGGGGGGGGGGGGGGGGGGGGGGGGGGGGAGCTCTGAAAGTCTCCTCATCTTAGAAGTGGACCCGAGACAGAAGCATGTCCTCTTCTCGCCTTGGCCTTCGGACATTGCTTTGCGGAGATGTGATGTTTGGGGCTGTCAGTCACCGTGCACCCATGAGGAGCAACACTGTTTCGGCACTGTGGAAAGCTTGGAAGAACCTAGGATTTCCGTGATATTGCCGAACCACTGAGACCGCTTTCCCTGTGGGCATCCTGTTATGTAATTATTTTCTATGTTGACCCTGTACCCTACAATCTTGTTAAACTCACTTATCAGTTCTGAATAGTTGTTCTTATATTCTTTAGGCTTTTCTAGTAAATAATCATGTCATCTGCAAAGAGTTTTACTTCCTCTTTTCTGATCTTTATGTTTTTATTGCTTTTTCTTGCCTCACTGCCATGACCAGAGCTGCCAGTACAATGCTGTATAAAAGTGGTGAGAATAACCATTTTTGTTTTGTTTATGATTTCATCTTGTTATATGAGATTACACATTTATCATTGCCTAAGCCAGCTGAATTGGGTTTTCTGCCAGCTCTAATGCTTCCAGCTAAAAGCACTATTATTAAAGGGAAGATTGGCCCCAGAAGACTTGGCTGTATACAGTTGGAGTTATCAGTGGTAACTGATGAAATAATATCTCCAGTTACTTCCAACTGCAGATCTGTTGGGTTCCATTTGAGAAAACAGCTTCTCGGCTCCTGAGGAGCACCACTATTCTCAGTGATGCTGAGAACTAGAGTCTGAAGGCCTGACCCGTGTCTCACGGAGAGACTGGAGCCTGGCTGTAATGCCCACAGAATCATGAAAGTACTTTTACTGCCACATATTTCTGAGACAGGCTCCTGTCTCCCAGGAGGCAGGCTGGAGTATATTGAGCTCACTGATGCCAATTATCCAAAGAGGATGTGATCTAGAAGCTAGAGAAGGATCAGCAGGACTCAGCTGGGATTTGGCCTTCTCCAAGTGGAAGGAAGAAAATCTTTGACTGGCTTTGAAAATAAAAACTAAACAATTCCAGACAATCACAGATACAGTTCTTTGCTATCTATAAGCACTTTTTTTAACTTAAACAAATGTTAAGATTTTCCTGTGTGGATCTCAGACTCCAGCTTTTACACTGAAATTTTTGGATTTACAACATCACATTCTAAACACCTGCCAACCATATATGCTCCACCGAGGGCTTTGGGGATGTCAGGTGGTGCCGGCGGGCGTGTTCCCTCCCACCTGCTACCACCCGAATGCCCGGACACACGGACCACCAGTACCTCTCTGAGCAGTCTCCCTGAGGCCTTGCCAAAACATACCGATGCCAATGAGATGAACAGAGGACACTGGCTTTTACCCTCTGTGGCCACCTTTCAAACATCTGAGGCTCTGGAGTTTTCAGTGCTAAAAGCCACACCGCAGCTCTGGACAGAAGTGGCAGTCTTCCAAAGCCTTCATTTCAGTCGTTTTGGATAACTGGGTTTTAAAATGCTGGAGCTTGTCATATCCTTTCCAGCCTGACATTTGGAGGAGTCAAACTTGATAAATTTATGGTGCATTGTGAGCCACGGAGAAATCATTTAAAAAATGGATGCGGGAGGCTTCTAAAGGGTCACTCCCATGGCTGCTGACACAGGGCATTGATGGCTCTTGGATGGGGGTTGTGACAGTCACACTCTTTTCGTTTGGCCATGGCTGAGCTCGGCCTGGCTGCATTTACTCACAGGTCCACCGTCAGTCAGTGACGCACAGTGATGCACAGGAATGCAGCCTAGGAAACCCTCCCTCCCAGCTGACAGCACAGTCCTGCTCGTTCAAGTAGCACTGTATGGCCAGCAGCATCCTTTGAATAAAATAATAATATGAAACCCACAGATCACTCAATGTCTGTCCAAAATAGTCCAGACTTTGTGACACTTCTAGGGTGGCCAAATGAATGGGTAGAATACTGTTTTTTTAATTGTGGTAAAATACACACAAGGTAAAACTTACCATTTCATACTAAGTGCTACTGAATCATCCCCAGTAGCCACTCTTATTACTAATCACTTTGTTGTAATAAGATTTGGTTTAAAAAAGTCCAGCCCTGACTGGTGCAGTGTCATTCCACAAAGTGAAGGTCGCTGGTTCAATTCCCAGTCAGGGCACATGCCTGGGTTTCAGGGTTGGTTCCACATCAGGGCACATGCAAGAGGCAACAGATTGATGTTTCTCTCTCATGTCAATGTTTCTCTCCCTCACTTTCCCCTTTCCTCCCCTCTCTCCAAAAATAAATAAATAAAACATCTTTTCAATAAAGTCCATCTGGCAGAATCTTAATATCCGTCTGCCAAAGCCAAGGTTTAGGTGGAAATGGGGCCTGCTACCTCTCTGCTATCACGATGTTAAAAATCATTATAGTATTAAATGTGTGCTGAAGTCCTAAAACTGTATCTGTTTTAACTAATTAAAATGTGGGTGTTATTAGCATCCCCACTATAAAGATGAGAACCCTGAGGTTCACTAACAAATCTGAAGGACTACACAGCTGTAAATCCAAGTGGGCTCTAGAATCTGTGTGCTTTACCACTGTCACTGCCTGAGGGCTGACTGTGTGCCCTTATCAGAGACATATGTATACGCTGATGCTGACAGCTCTGCAAGGTAGGCATTATCACTGCCCTTTCTTCAGGCAAGGAAACCAAGTTCAGAGAGGTAAGTGCCCAAGGCCATCATCAGTGGCAGAAGCAGGACTTGAATTTGACTCCTTTGCCCCGGCTCCTTCCATTAGCTCAGGCTGTCTCTGTTGAAGGAATTAGCGAGTGGAAAGTAGCATTGGCCTCGTAAAGGAAGCAGGAACATGGGCACCAGGAAGATGGCTCGGCTTGGTTTGAAACACACATCACTACCCACTGGGGGACCAATTCCAAACCAATTCCAGAGAGGGAAAGACGACAACAGACTTACTGGTCTTCCTCCTGTGGGTGCTATCATCAGGACTGGACCAAGATGCGTGGGCACCGGGACAGGCAAATGACACAGTGTCCTGCTGAATCAGTGGTGAGAGTTAAAAATCTGGCCCCATCACCTACCAGGTTTGTGACTCTGAGCAAGTTACTGGAGCTCTGTGCTTCCGTTTCTTCCTCTGTAATAGCAATAATAAATAGTCCCTACCTTGTAGGGTTGTGATGAGGATCAAATAGTCTGCATGCATAGTATACAAGAGCCCTGTAAGTCATTGTCAAAAATAATGACAGCTCTCTATCTGTTACATTTCCAGGGAAGTTTTTAGCACCAGCCCTGTGGGTTGGCACTTATTGTCCCATCCCTTAATCCAGTTCCGGGCTGCAGCCTGGACCCTCTCCAAGCCGCAGCCACTTTGCTAATCAGGACCTTGTCATATCTCAGTCTGGGTTCTCCCAGACCAGTCCGGGAGCCCCTGGGTCCTGGCGGCCTCCTGCCACCATCTGCGTGGCTCAGAGCCAGGGACACAGTAACCAAATCCTTCCCAAAGATGCAGGGAAATTAGTTTAGCGCCGTCTGCCAGTGTGCAGTGACTCAGAGGCTGCCAGACCGGCAGGACTCATGGGCTCTGGGGTTTGAACAAGATTGATGTTGTCGTGAATGCAAAACAGAGCGAGACAGCTGTGGAGCTGGGAGGCAGGGAGCAGCAGGGCCTTCTGCTGATTTCCTGCTCCCGTTCTAGGTGAGCTGAGGTTTTGAGCATTAGGGCTGCCCCAGCTTCTCACCATGATGGCAGAGAAGTCAGGGCTCTGAGGAGAGGCTGTGAGGTTCAGGAGAAAGCTAGAAGTTGGTTGGGCTAATGTGAGTGGGCATCCTGTATCAGTCAGTTTCTGTGTGACCTTGGATAAGTAGCTTAACCTCTCTGAGCCCCCAACTCCTTGTTAATCAAATGGGTATAATAATTGCAACTAGGGTTGCTGTGAGGATGGGTTGAGGGATGCAAAGTGCTTAGCCCAGCACAGCACACAGTAAGTACTCAGTAGTCAAGTGCAATTGATAACATTGGGATTTACAAGCTCCCTTCCCCCAAACATTCCCATTCCCTTAGACCTTTAAAACTATATTCTGAAAGCAAACACTCACCAAAAGGTTGCAGAGGAAAAGAATCAGAGGAAGTGTTTTGTGTGTGTGAGACAGAAAGAGGAAGACACACGCACGCATGCACACACACACAAGGAAAGATAGAGAGGAGAGGGAGAAAAGGAGAAGAGGACAGGAGAGGGGAAACAGGGTGAGGCAGAGAGTGGAGTCCTAACCCTGGCTCTGCCACTCACTAGCCTTAACTTGCTCATCTGTGTACTAGGGCAGCAATAGCTTCTCCTTCGCTGAGTTGATGTGAGGATTAAATGGGTACATTAAAATAGTTAGTGTAGTGTGTGATACATAGTAAGTGCCCAAGAAGTGGTGGCAGGCAGAATTCTAAGGTGGGCCCCCAAACTGGCAACCCCTGGTAGACACTCCTTGTACAATTCCCTTCCCTCAAGTGTGTGTGGGACCTGTGAATGTGATGGGACATCACTGCACTGACCAGGTTACATTATATGGTAAAGGTGAAAGAATTTTGTAGATGTAATTAAGGGCGCTAATTGGTCAACTTTCAGTTAATCAAAAGGTAAATTATCCTGAGTGAGCCTGACTTAATCACATGAACCCTTAGAATCTGGGTCTCAGGGTTAGACACAGAGGAAATCAAGAAATTAAAAGACTCAGTGATGTTCTCCAGTTGGCCCTGCAGAAGCAAACAGCCGTGTGTGGGCAGGGTCATGTGGCAAGGAGCAGTGGGTGGCTGCAGGAGCTGAGGGCCTCAGGCCCACGGCTAAAGTAACCTGAGCCCTGTCAACAACCAATAGATCTTGGAAGAGGCCCCAGCCTTAGGTGAGACCTCAGCCCCAGCTGACATCTTGATTTCAGACAGGTGAGACCCAGAGCCGTGCCTGGACTTCTGACCCACAGAAACTTTAAGATAATACATTTTTGTTGGTTTAAGCCACTTATATTTGTGGTAACTTGTCATGCAGCATAGAAAACAGTTACTCTGGTTTTTCAAATTGTGCTTATAAACACTAATAATAATGTGAAATTTAAAATGATATCAAAGATAGCATAGCTCTGGCTGATATGGCTCAGTGGATTGAGCATGGGCTTCAAACCAAAAGGTCGTGGTTCGATTCCCAGTCAGGACACATGCCTGGGTTGTGGGCCAGGTCCCCAGTAGGGGACGTTCCAGAGGCAGCCACACGTTGATGTCTCTCTCCCTCTCTTTCTCCTTCCCTTCCTCCTCTCTAAAAATAAATCAATGAAATCTTTAAAAAAAAGATAGCATAAAAGTCATTATCTATGGGCAAAACCAAAAATAAAACAAAACGCTCATTTATTATCTCACAATTCTGAAGGTCAGAGAAGTGTGGGCAGGCTTAGCTGGGTTCATTGCTTGGGGTCTCGCAAAAATGAAATCAGGATGTCAAGGCTGGTCTGGGTTTTTTTCTGATGGCCCTGGAGAAGAATCTGTTTCCAAGCTCACTCAAATTGTTGGCACAACTCAGTTCCTTGTGGTTGTAGGGCTGACATCTCAGTCTCCTATTGTCCTTCAGCTAGGGGATACTCTCACCTCCTAGCATCTCCTTCTTCTTTGAAGATATCAGATAGTTCTCACACTTAGAGTCTCTTTGATTTCCTCTTCTGCTACCAGCCAGAGAAGACGTTCTACTGTTAAAGGGTTCTGTGATTAGATTAGGCCCAACTGGATGATCTCCGTTTTTATGTCAACTGATTAGTAAACTTAATTACATCTGTAAAATCTATTTTGCTACATAACATAATATAAAAATGGGTGTGATACCTTATCATAATCACAGATTCCACCAAAAATTCAAGGGGAAGAGTTATATAAGGCCAAGGATCACTGGAGGCCATTCTGCAAGCTCTGCCTAGCACACTGAGCCTGCCCCTGTCCCTTTCAAGTCCTGGCTCTTCCATTTCCCTTCCTTGTTGTGAGGTATTCTCTATGTTTTACATATATTTTTGCTTCTTTGTTTAAACAATGTAGACATTGTTTGTTTCTGTTGCTTAAAGCCCTAAACCCTAACTAATTCACCTTCATTTTCCAAGATTTCCATCTACATTATTTCACTTTAATTTACTCCACTCTCCCAGTGGGGTATGTGTCATTATGCTTATGTTAGAAATAAAAAGGTTGAGATGAAATAATGTTACTCAAAGATCACACCTGGAGTTGTGGGGCTGCTCCCCTGTCAGCCTCTGTCGTGACAGCTGATGATAAGATCACACCTGGTATGGCTGCGGTGTGGCAAGGCCCTGAGTCTTATGATGTCATAAACTTTTTGGTTGGTTCAATGAACATGGCTGTGGTTGCTGAGATCAACGAGGAAAGTCAAGGTGTGGACTGGGCTAAGGGCTGTTCTCACACCCAGGTGGAGTTGGGGGTAGCCTCTGGCCCCCCATCTAGAAGACCAAACATGGTGCCACCTCCTTAGACTAGATTCAGGGCAATTGAGGAACTGCTGGAATGAGGAGCAGGAATTTATTTTCCCAGGGTGAGGTCCCAAGGAGGTTTCTGCACAAACTGAGTTTTCCTTATCCTCAGCTATTAACATAGCCTCCACAGGGAGAGGGAGCTGTAGTAACACCTTGCAGGAAGAATTAATGAGGTGATGACTGTAGGTGCTCTGCACAGTGCCTGGCCCTTAGCAGTTGCCAAAGGAAAGGGTCTGACCTCGCCCCACCAAGTCTGGTTTTCTGTCCCATCCCATGATGTCTCTGCAGCAATGTGGAAGGGACTCTGCTGTCTTGAAACCTTTCCGCAGAATGTCAGGAGACCAGGCTCCTCTCAGCCGCTTCCCAGAGAGAACTATATGAAAAGATCTATCTTGACTTGTCACAGCGATTTTCACCTGTTGTGCTGCAAGACCTTTGAAAACACACAACACCTGACTATCAGTCAGGGGCACGGACCCCTTTTCCCACAGACTCTCAAGGAAACAAATGACAGCAGCAAACACAATAGTCATCTGGTGTGAATAAATAAAAATTATAGATATTTTTTGTCAGATCAGCAAAGAATATATTTTTTGGTTGCCACAGAATTTTAGTAATTACGTTATGAGTGCCATGAGATGAAAAAGGTTAAAAATCGCTGACTTAATGAAGAGCATATCACATTCCTTTAAAATTTGCTCTTGGTGCAGAGTAGGCATGAAATGGTTTTGGGCAGGAGTTAAAAGGAGTGTCCCAGATACAGAAAAATCAGACCTCCCCCCAGCCCTGGTGTCTCTCTCTGGCCCACTCCCCTTTCTCTCTCCCCACCCCTGCGGGCCCTTGAAGCAATAGTCACGGAAACTTCTTAGGCTAAACAATAACAATACTCTTCAGCATCTGAGAGCATGCTCGAAATTTCAAATCCCTCCCACACATCTTATCACACTTTAACTTCATGCAGTTCAGCATTCAGCACAGGGCTGTCACATGGTAATACATGACAGAATAACATTTATGATCACTGACATAATTATATGATGATAATAATAGCTAATGATTGTTGCTCATTTACAAAATGCTTATTTTAAGTGCTTTCTTGTGTCTTAATCTGTACAAACACCATAAGAGGAACACTGTTGCCAATTTATAAATGAGGAAACTGAGGGGCAGACAGGTTAAGCAGCTTGCCCAAAGTTGCACAGCTAGTAAGCAGAGGAACCAGGAGTCTTAACCCAGGTGGGTAGGTTTTTCTCTATTTGTCTGCCAATATCCAATTGCTATCCTCCTCTGCTCTGCTTTGCCCTCCAGGAGGCTGACAGCCGCCAGATGATTTCCTTGGACTCTGGTTTTGTGTTGGGTTCGGCCAGTGGGAATATCTGGAGGGCAGGAGGAAAGAGTTCTAGCAGCTGCGCTGTGCGGTGGTCCCTCTCCTACCTGCCTCGTTCCCCTGGCTCTGGTGATACATCTCCTCCCCTTGTCCCATTCGGGGTGGGGCTGCTTCCTGCTTCTGCTAGTTCTGCATGCTGCCCCACCCCATCAGCAATTTCTTTTAATTTTTAAATTAAAAAAAGTATTTTATTTCGTCCTCATCCAAGAACATTTTTTATTGCTTTTAGAGACAGAAGGGGGAAAGAGGGAGGGAGGGAAGGAGGGAGGAAGGGAGGGGGAGGGAACACGAGAGAAACATCAACTGGTTGCCTTCTCTCGCACACTCTGACGGGGTATTGAGCCCGAAACCTAAGTGTGTGCCTTTTGGTCTGTGAGATGACACTCCAACCGAATGAGCCACATCAGCCAGGGCAGCAAATTCTTCTTAAATAAACAGTTTAGCCTGTGCCATATCTTTTCTGTTGAGACCCTGACTAAGACACCAACCACCTCCTTACATTGTCTGAACCCAGAGGAAGTGTGTGGATGTCCCTTGGAGAGGGCAGTGAGCCTGTATTCTAACCATCTGACTTCACAAATGAGAACACTTTAAGAGGTGCAGAGTTGGGGAAGGTCTTGTCTCTGATTGTAATAGACGCTGATGCTGCCCTGGCCATTTCCCTTGGGCCACATCCCCTGGGGCCCTGCGATTTTCTGCCTGAGGAGCTCTCTGGCCCCAGAAGCTGCTCAGTGGGCACTCAGGCCAGGCTGGAAATGGTTGAAAATATACACCCTTAAAGCAGCCTCAACCAGCGACAGACGCCCCAAGTCCCCTACCTCTTAGACAAGTTCTGTACAGCCTCCCAGAAGTGCCCATCTGGACTGGGTCCCAACTGGCCAAGCAGTAACTCTGTCATGAATGCACCTGGTCGTGGCTCCAGTCCCTTCCCTGCCTCACTTCTCCATCTCCTGCTAGTGCTCCTGGGATCACCTCCCAAATAACCTACTTGCACCAAATCCTCACTTTCAGGGTCTGCTTCTAGGGATGACAAACTCTCAGTCCATATGGCCTGGGGTGGAACAGCTCCCACTCTAGGCCTCCAGGGGTCAGAGGTCCCCTATATCATCCAGTCAGAGTACCCTGCCTTTCCGATCACAGTGACTGGTTTGGGGATGGGCATGTCGCTCAAGCCAGGCCAACAGAAATCAAGTGTCCTACTGTTGTTGGGAAGAGAGTTCCTCCTTCCATGGAGGCTACTAAACCCTGTGTGCAGTGGGATGTCAGCAGACCTCTGCCACCCCAGAGGGCAGCCTTGTCGGGGCGTGAAGCCAGCACCGCAGAAAGCAGGGCTTAGAGAGACTGCTTCCTGGTGGCACTGAGTCCCTTTTTAAACAGGCTTTATTATTAGTTAGGTGTGGCAGGGCCAACAGATAGGAGTTGACTGTCATTAAACAGATGGTACATTATACTCACAGATCCTAAGAGCTGGAAGTACATGTCACACGACAGGTGGGACACATGGGGAAGTGCCAGTGACAGTCACAGGTCAGAGGAAGGGGGATCTGTGGGTAAGAGGCTTCACTGTGGCTTCTGCAAGAAGGAAGGGTGAGGCGGGGCAAACAGGCCTGCCATTGGCTAGTTTGAATAATTCCAGTGAACTCTCGGGAACAGGGGCTGGCCCTGGGGTGATCAGGACAGGTGTGAACTGGCCCCTGTGTGAAAGCTCAGTAAGGGAGGTGGTCAGGGGTGTGGGCTCTGGACTGGTTGGTTTGTATTTGATGAAGTCCCTCCTGGGAGGAGGACTCCTCCCAAGGAGGGAGGGTGACAGGGGCCAATGAAGGTGATCAGGACTCAGGCAGATTTTCAGGTTATATAGATCAAAGTGTGTCCAAAACAGTCAGGGCAGATGGTAAAGCTTCAAGCTGACAGGAGCTGGAAGCATGGTGAGCATGGTCCCTGGATACAGCCTTACCTTGGTTTTGGACTCTGTCACTCACATGGGACGATTAAGTTCCTTGCTTTTTGCTGAAGTTAGTTTGTGTTGTCAGTTCCAAACAGAAAAGAACCACGCAGCAAGTTCAAGGCAGGTTCAGGACTTAGACACCAGATATCTTAATATCCAGGCTTGTGTTTCTTCCATGGCACTGCTGAAAGGGCTCTGCTATCTCCCAAACACATGCCACTTGTCCTCTGGCCAGCCAGAAACAGTGCGGATGGCACAATGCAGTGGAAATCACAGCGACATCTGGGTGATCAACCACAGCGTCCCATCACTGCTCGACAGGAGGACAAAAGACTGCTTGGCCAGGGCAACGAGCCCATCAACTGAGCATGGGCACCTGCTCCTTCCTTCTGTCCTCCCCAGGATGACAGATTAACATTCTAAAATCATGCACCTGCTCTGTATTCAGGGGATTGTTTTTGTGCATGAAGAGACCACTTGAGACTCTGTAACAAAGATAATGGAGCTGAGTCAAAGTCTGGGAATTTGATGAACGAAGGTCCTCAGATGGAGATGACTCGTGGGCATATACTAACATAGCAAATGCCGCACCACTGTAATGACATTGCAGTTAAAAAGCACTTCCCTGTTGTTCAGGGGTCTGCTAACAAAACAAAGCAGATACTCAGCACAAAGAATATACTCAACTTCTCCTGAGGGTATTCTCCAGAGACCAGCAGTTCTCTGAACACAGGAAAAAGAGGAAGAAATGGCATTGTGTTGGTTAGCACAAAGATGAGAGCCCCAGCCCTGACGATGGTCATTTCTGCCCCTACATCCTGAGCACGACTGTTTCTATTTCCTTCGCTCTGAGTGTGGAGTTCAAAGTCACAGAGCTCTGTATTCAAGCACTGGCTTCACTGTCACACTTGGATTACTGAGCACGGTGCATGACATGTGGGAAGAATTCCATAAATAGTTTAAACATCCATGACTACCTGCTGCTCAAAGTATGGTCCCTGGACCAGCAGCATCTGCATCTCCTGGGGGTTCATAAGACCCTCAGGCCCTGCTCTAGACCTGCTGAGCAGGATGTGCATTGTAACAAGACCTCCTGCTGCCCTGGCTGGGTGGCTCAGTTGTTTGGAGCATCATCCCATAAACCAAAAGGTTGTGGGTTCAATCCCCAGTCAGGGCATGTATAGAGGCAAGCAATCCATGTTTCTCTCTCACATGGATGTTTCTCTCTCTCTCCCTCTCTCTCTAAAAGCAATGAAAAAAAATGCCCATGGGTGAGGATAAAAGAAAAAAAAATCTCCTGCTGATTAATATGCACCTTACAATTTGAGAAACACTGGCCCAATTCATAGACTATTGGGAATTGTCCTGCCTGGTTTCAGAAGCTGTAAGCCCCCCGCCACCCCACCACCACCCCCAATGGCTGAGGCTGACTGAGCGAACTTCGGACCATAAGCCACTAAGGAGACAAAGCTTATCTCCCTGGCAGGGGTGCTGCCCCTGCTCCTTTTACTTCACCCTGCCTGGCCCCCAGTGTTTGATCGGTTAGCCAATGACGGAAAAGATTACTCAAGGGAGGGACGATCTAAGACAGGCATGATCACGGGGCCCCCAGGGAAGGACTTGGGGGCTACAGAAAAAGGGGGTGATGGACTCTCACCCCTCGGCTTTGATGTAGCCTGAGTCCTCATTCTGCCTGCAAGAAGTCTCCTAATCTCTTGGCTGCCTTACTTCCCCTGCCTGACTTAAGCCTGAAACAATGCCTGTGGTGGGTGCAGCCCTGTGGTGGAAAGGCGGGTTCCCTAGGGCAATCAGGCCTGAGAAAGAATGCATAAAATCCTATGAAACCTACTCTGCTAATACCCTCAATTTAAATAATAAGGGACCAAGCAGGAATTGAATTTGTTCCTCAAAATTTTATGGCCCTTTAGCTATCTGACCCTGACTCAAAACAGGCCCTCAGAGTTCTTTGAATGTTATCTATTGTTTAATCATTTCTGCCTGACAATGATTGATTAACTTTATTCCTGTGAAAATTGAACCCAATAAAAGCTTGTCGAGGCAAGGATCGATTGGGGCGCTCTCCCCTTGAGAGAGTGGCCCTGCCGTCCCTTTTCCTCCACAGGACTTGGTAGTCTATGTGAATGTCTTGTCTCATCCATAAAGCCACAGACACTGCAGGCTGGTGTCTGCGTCAATAGACCTGTTCTGACTTTTTACCTATTCCTGTGGTGATAACAAGTGGCCTTCTGAACCTTGAACTGTAGATCATAATAGATCCCCAAGTCTGCATTAGTTAATAATTTCTTTGTTCTAAGTGTTAAGAACAATCATCTGAAAGTTTGAAATAAAGAAAAAAGATAGCTGTACAACCTTTCAAAATGAAATCGGAACACTGCTTAAAGGTTATCTGTTTTTCTAGGGGATGTAAGTTTGACTTTGTTATTGATTAGACCCAGATTCTATAAAGTTAGATGTTAACTTGTAGAAAATTAAGTTTAATTGAGTTTTGTCCAGTAGAGGATACAATCTCCCAGATTGTGGGCATGTTAGTACCTACAGCAGGGGCCAGCACACTGTTTCTGAGAAGGGCCAGATGACAACTATTTCAGGCTCCACGGGCCATGCAGTCTTTGTTGCAGCTCTCTGATCCTGCCATCGTATTGTGGAAGCAGCCACAGACTGCTATGAATCTGCATGCCTGGGCTCCACTGAAACTTCATTTACGGCCCTGGCTGGCATGGTTTTGTTGAGCTTCCTCCTGTAAACCTGAAGGTCGTGGGTTCAGTTCCCAGTCAGGGAGTGTACGAGAGGCAATTGTTTAATATTTCTCTCTCACATCAATGTTTCTCTCTCTCCTTTCCCCTCTCTAAGCATGTCCTCAGTTGAGGATTAAAAAATAACTCATTCATGGACATTGAAATTTGAACTTCATGTCATTTTCACATGTTAGGAAATATTGGCTTCTTTTCCAACTGTTTAAAAAGGTAGAAAACCCCCGGCTGGCATAGCTCAGTGGATTGAGCGTGGGCCGCGAACCAAAGTGTCGCAGGTTCCATTCCCAGTCAGGGTACATGCCTGGGTTGCAGGCCATAACCCCCGCAACCGCACATTGATGTTTCTCTCTCTCTTTCTTCCTCCCTTCCCTCTCTAAAAAATGAATAAATAAAGTCTTTAAAATATATTTTTAAAAAAAGGTAGAAAACCTTGTTGGCTCATGGGCATACAAAAACAGTTGGGAGGTCTGGTTCGATTCACAGGTCACAACTTGCCAGTTCCTGGCCTATAGGTTTTATTGCCCTGCTGGTCATCAACTAGTTTTGTATTTAACTTGAACATTTACTCTAGCACTCTCTGTTCCCACTAAATGTTTATGGGTGTATATTTGTTTCTCCTAACCTTTGAAACAGTTTTTCTCATCCTGCTTGTTCCTTCACTGGTGAATTAAATAAATCTTTGACACATGATCACCACATATTTCCAACTCAGTTTGAATCTAGAGCAGTTTGGTCATCTCTTTTGTTACTTTGGTTCCCTTCCCCACCAAGTGTTTTACCACGATGTTGTCCTAATAAAGACAAGTCTGTCCCCATTGAAATCCTGATGCCTACAATTTCACCCCCGCCACTCTACTATTACCATGAGCCCCTTTTTGCAATAACACTCTTGTCTGTAAAGCCAGTGGTTGGGGCTGGCAATGGGCTGGCTTGCATGGATGAAAGGTAATGAGCTAATGACACTGATGATGCAAATGCACTATGGGGCTTGGCAAGGAGGTACCAGCGAATGTCAAGCTGCCAGGGCCCATGTAGAGGAGAGTAGGGCCTGTGGAGCCTCTGAAAGCTCCTGCTGTGCTTCTCCCTGCACCTGTGCTTGCCTCGCAGCTGGGGCCTCACCCCGTGGATACATGGTATCATTTACATGGACCAGTGCTCTCTAGAAGACTTGACTTTGATGGGCCCATGTTACCGTTGGAGTCTTTCTGTTGTGAGGCAAATAGCAATGACTCCAGAGGGTATGGGGGGAAAGCATGGGTTCCTGCAGAGGGGCAGTTCGCTGGGAGCCTGGTTTCTGTAAGAGTCACTGGGCTCTAGGAGGTGGGCGTTTCCCAGCCGACGGGTACTGGAAAAACTGGCAACCTTCCCGCCAATTCAAGATGGCCAAGAACATGACGAAAAATGCTCATCCTCAATGGTTATCAAAGTAATATTCATTAAAACCAGTACCAGCAAAGAATGTCACTATTCTTGTTATCTTGGCATAGATGAGAATGGAAACTAGTACTACCTTCTTGAAAGCGTTTCAGTAATAAATATATTAAACATGTCAGTGTTTGTGCCAGTCATTGGTCCTGGGACCAACAGTCCTAGGTCCTTGGCCAAGTCAAACCCAGCCCTGGATGTTATGAGACAGAATAGACTGACACTTACTTTAGAAGTAGCGATATGTTTTTAACTCCACAACGCTACATGAATATAGGACCACTGTAATACATGGCGGAGTAAGCTAAAGGGCTCCCTTCAGACTATTACTCCCATCTCCGAGATCCTTCATTTTACACTTTTGTGTGAATCCTTAAGACTTTTTACTCCATATTTACAGACATATGTGTCTATAGAAATGTAAGGTAAATTCTGTGGAGGACATTTGGATATGTAAGTGATATAATATTTTACACATTTTCCTGAAGCTGGCTTTTATCCATCCACAATACGGCCTAGGCATGTTCTGCACTGTGAGTAAAGACCTCATAGATTCCACTGAACAATGCGCCATAGTTTATCCAATCATCAGTTACTTCAGGGCGACGGTTCTCAACCTCGCTTGTCCTCCGTCTCCCACGTCATAGATGGCAGACGTTCACGTTCATGTCACAAGGTCAGCAGATCTCCTGTCCTGAGGCTGTTGGGAGAAAGAATGAGCTTCCATGGCTGAAGTCCCTGACACTGAGCACATGGTAGGAAGAGGTGCTGTGTGGCTCACCTGGTCTGGAAAAGAAAGCCCTGGAATCTTCTGTTAACATGCTGGTGTGTTAACATATTTGCGAGTATCAGGAGAGAGAATATAGGGCTTCCTCAAAAGAGCACCCTGGCTGGTCAGACTGTCTTTAAAAAGACAGATGTTTCAGGGCCTGTTGGCTCTGAAATTTGCTTCAAAATAAGAGGTCTGACTTCTCTGTTTCTTCAAAAAATTCTTCTTCTTCAAATTGGGCAAACCACTTAACTGTGCCCCATCTGTTTATTTTGACAGTTGACTTGTCTCCTGAGTCTTTTTTACAGCTCCACCGAGAGCTCCCTACTTACAAACTGAGCACAGGAGAAACATACTCCCTCTGAGGACCCTCCATGGGGGTGAGAGGCAGCCCAACCTTCCCTGAGAAGACTGCCCTGAGGCTGTGGTCAGCCTTCTGTGTTTTCAACCCTCCCCCCATTTTACATGTATTGAGTTGAAAGTTAAGGTTGAATCCTCACTACCTTCCTGTGAGTCTATCCATCCACCCGTCCACCCATCCATCCATGCATCTATGAATCTATGAGTCCACCCACCCATTTACCCATCCATCCACCCATCATTTATCATTGATCTCTCGCTCGCAATTTCTCTCTCATTAGTCCCTCCCACAGCATCTCAGCAGCAACAGCCTAGAAAGGTGGGGATTCTGTGAGCTGTCAGAGACAGGCACAATGACACCCAGATATGATGACAGGAGACAAAAATACCTGAAGTAGATGCAGCCCACTGAGTCATCAAATAAAGACAAATCCTCTTGGTGCCTTCTGTTTAAGAAAGCAGGGAAATGTATAAGACAGTTTAGAAAGATTCCCATCCAAAGTGGTAAGATAGAGACAGTTGTGATGCTTGAGGAATAAGTTTTAGTTTTCTGGAGAAGTCACCTGTGCAGACTTTTTATGTCCCAAACCTGCCTGATAATTCACAATAAAAGCTGGGAGATTTTACAAAGGAGGAGACTGAAATTCAAAGAGGTTCAACCACTTCCATGAGGTCATACAGTTTAAGTGGCAGTGGTGGGATTTGAATCCATGTCTTTTTAATTTCAGATGTGATAATATGTAGATGCACAACCCAGGTGCCCCTTCAAGGATGGGAACAGCAGGACCCTCAGCTCTCAGCCTTAGCTACAGAGAGTTGCCTTAATTGAAGCCACATCTTTTCCGGGGAAGCCCACATCAGCGACTTGAGTCGAGTCCGGGTCTGAAGGCCTGGCCATTTCAGCCCTGTGTGGTCCACTCTGATGGCCAATATTTGCCTCAGATCTCCATAGCAGGTTGGCTGATAATTTGTCAGGCCATGAGTCAGTCGCACTTCTTCTGCCTTCTCTTCACAAGCGTCGATCCCTAATAAACATCTACTCCAAACCCTGTCTCAGCAACCTCTTCCAGAGAACCCAATCTGGAATCACTGATACCAGGAGCATCTGAGGAAGCAGACAACCAGATGGGGCCTTGGAGCTGGACAGCTTTCCTCCAGCCTGGAGATCAGTGATGGCGTGCAGAACACAGGCAGCCTCTGGCACAAGGTGGTGTCCGATTGTCCAAACTTGCATGGAGTAAACTGGGAAGGTGTTCTGGGAGGGAGTGCACTAGCAGGAGTGACATGTCAGGTAGTTGATGAGCATAACTGGATTGGATGGCTGTTGGCTTCTACAGACACATGAGAAACAGCCGAGGACAAGTAGCAGGCACTTGCTCCAGGAGTGAAAGCCAAGAGCCTCTTTGGTTGCAGATGGAGAAGTTCTCATCTCCTGTGGCAGGAGGGGCAGACCAAGCCCAGGACTCAGTGTGACCAGACTTCAAAGCACTTAAGTCCCCAACCACTGCAGTCTGTCATACTACAGTCAGGGTACTTACTGGTCAGGACCTTGACAATGAAATGGGGCCATCTGGGTTGTACCCCCAAAAATGTTTCCACTCTTGGGGAGATTATGAATAATGTGGCTGTGACCATTCATGTTTGAATACTCCCTGTTTTCAATTCTCTGGTACATACCCCAGGCCCGGGATTGCTGGGTCATCCGGTAATTCTAATTAGCTTTTGAGACAGTATCAAACCATTTTCCATAACGGCTTTACCATTCCCCATTCCCACCAGCAATGTGTGAGTTTGGCAATATTTTCGCTTCCCCGTGGGAAACGACCCTCCCCTTTGGGCTCTTGTGGTTGGCGACACTGATTGGCTCCCGTCTCTGCCTCAGCGATGGGCATCCAAGCCAGTCCAAGCAGCACTGGCCAGAGCGAGTGCTGCCGCAGTGCGCACGCGCCCCAACCCAGGCCAATGAGAGTCGACTCTGAATCTAGATCGGCCCCCAGCCTTTTGTTCTTTGGATCAATAAATCCACCACTCTTTTTAATTTCTTAGGCCAGTTTGAATTGGGTTTCCTGTCACTTGTGACCAAGTAACCACTCTCTGTCAAGATTTGCTTGTTTAAAATCTCAGTCTAGGATATTTATCTCCTCTGTGTTTTACATTTATTGTCAGTTCTACACTAGGCACAGCTATAAGATGATGCTAGAGTTGGGCTCACTCGGAGAGCCAAGACTGGGTCAGTGAGTGGTCGGAGATGCAATCTTGCAGACAAAGGGGAACTTTCGGCTGCAGGTGTTATCATTCCATGACCTCAGAGCTGTGGCGAGAAGAAGCAGAGAACCTGGGTGAAGGCCCGTCCACCACAATAAAAGTACCCCACCACCCCAGTGGAATGAAAGCCCTCTCCAATAGGCCTCATGCCTGCACTGGCATCCCTTCCTTACTGATGCTTGATGAGGCTGCTGTCTGTCCAGCCTTACTCTCTCATAGGGCTAGTCTTCACTCGCCCCCATGGAGGGGCAGGACAAACTTCACCCAGAGGCTTGGCCCAGCTCTGGCTACCAGGCTCTGGAAGGGCTCCCAGGACAGCTAGTCTCTGTTCTATACCTCCCTGACTAATCAGGAAAGGAAAACGGACCAAGGAGGGACTAGCAGTTGAGTGCTTGGATCTGGACTTCTATAGATCTAGGTTTGAAACCCAGCTCTACTGCTTGCTTGCTGTGTGACCTCAACCAAATCACTTAATTTCTCTGAGCCTTGGTTTCCTCATCCACAAAAAGGAAGTATTAACCATTATTACTTCTCAAGATTGATGTGAGGAGTGATGATGTTTTTAATGATGATGGTGGTTGGTGATTGCTCATACTGCATGCTAACCATTGCAGCCTCTTTATGTACATTTTCCTGTTGTTTTTTTTCCACACCAACCCTGTGAGTTAAGTATCATTAACCCCATTTTGCAGGTGAAGAT
Source organism: Phyllostomus discolor (assembly GCF_004126475.2). NCBI lineage: Eukaryota > Metazoa > Chordata > Mammalia > Chiroptera > Phyllostomidae > Phyllostomus > Phyllostomus discolor. The sequence continues at coordinate 99,620,331 of NC_040905.2, read as the reverse complement.
TCTAAGGTGCCAAGTGGTCACAGCACGTACCTTGGGCTGCACAATTAGTTAAGGGGTGGAGCTGGAGTTCAGACCAGGACATTCAACCTGGGTCCACACTCTCACCACCATGCTACATTGGCTGTACTTCCTTTAATCCTCAGAACAGCCCTGATGGTAGACACAATTATTAAACCCATTTTACCAAAGAGACCCATTTTATCTCAGAGAATATGAATAATTCCCTGTAAGGCCACAGAGCTGGAAAGCAACAAGGCTAGGGTTTGAACTCAGGGGTGTACTCTTCTCACTACTGACCCCTCATTGCCTCCCCGGGCCCACCTTTGTTCTAATAGTCAGGAGCAGGAGCACTAGTCTAGGGAGGGGCTCACACTGTGGTGGGCTGGTGAGCTGACACAGAAGCACTAGACCTCTGTCATGCTTCCACCTCTAATGTCTTTTCATACAAATCATAGGATGCATTTCAATGACGCACTGTTAAATACTATTTAAAATGTATCCACTATGGAGGAGGGCCATGCTCCTTATGTCCCAGAGACCTGACTCGCCAGTCTCCTGGCCATCTGTGGCACCTCCCCAACACCGTTGCAAGAGCCCTGGTCGCAGGGTCACCCACCGCTGGTGGGCCGGTACCACATCTGCACGCAGTCCTCCTCTCCTGGCCTGGCATGGACACCATCATCTGGCTGGCTCCCAGCCCAGTAGCTGTAGTCATAGGATGAGCCATGGGTCCATTCAAATTGCCCTTCCTGGGGGGTTCGTCCAGAGGCAAGGAGCAAGCCAAGGAGAGGAAGATGGAACATTTCAGCAAGTTCCCAATCAGGGACAACACTCTAAACTGCACATCTAACAGTGCAGAAGTCCTCACATTTAACCTGATGCACTGCTATTATTGCAGCCATTGCTAGCTGCCATTTGTTGAGGGCGTATTATATAGCATGCCAGGTGTTTTACTCATTTTACCCCCACCACCCTGCAAACCAGGTATTATTGCCTCCATTTTATAGATGGGAAAACTGGGGCTCAGACTGGTATACCCAAATTCACACAGTTAATAAAGCGTTATTGCCAGGATTTGAGCCCAGCTCTATCTGACTCCAGCTCCCAAGACCCTACTCCTTCCTTCCTTCCTTCCTTCCTTCCTTCCTTCCTTCCTTCCTTCCTTCCTTCCTTCCTCTCTTTCTCTTTTAATTACTACACTTTAAAATAAATTTATGAGTGGTTGGAAGTCACCCTTCATCCCTTTGCTTTTTGTCCAAATAAGTACATATTTTTCTTGCCTGATGTGAAATTACTCTGTCCAATTGCACAGAAAGTCCTGTTGGGAATTTGAATGGTGTTGCAATAAATGTGCAAACTGGAAAGAACTACATTTTTGCAATGTCCTGGAACAAAGGTCATTTCTTCATTTATTCAAGTGTTTAGAAAAGTCTCCCCAAAGCACTGATGATTATGGAGGCCACATCATTCAATGGGAATTAGCTTGCTGCTTCAGAGAGAGACAAAGCTTGAGATTCTAGCTTCACCCATTTCCTGGCTCTGCAATCTAGACATGATGTTTAACCTCCCTGAGCCTCAGTTTCCACACCTAGAAAATGGAGTTAATATCTCACTCAGAGACTTATTGTGAAGCTTGAAAGATTAAAGCTTGCAAAAGACTTAGCTAGTGCCTGCCTGGGTACATGGTGTCTAGCCCTGAAAAAGAAAAAACAAAAACAAAAAACAAGCCCTGCCCTGGACAAATAGCTCAGTTGGTTAGAGTGCTGTCCTGATATGCCACGGTTGCTGGTTTGATCCCCAGTCAGGGTACACACAAGAATCAACAAATAAAGGCATAACCAAATGGAACAACAATTTGAATTTCTCTCTCTCTCAAATCAATAAATTTAAAAACATTTAAAAAACAAACCCTTTTGCTGTGTTTATTATCATTATTTTAAAGATTTTATTTATGTATTTTTAGAGAGGGAATGGGAAGGAGAGAGGGAGAGAAACATCAATGTGTGGTTGCCTCTCATATACCCACAACTGGGGACTTGGCCCACAACCCAGGCATGTGCCATGACTGGGAATCAAACTGGCAACCTCTCAGTTCACAAGGTGGCACTTACTTCACTGAGCCACACCAGCCAGGGCCATTTATTTATGTATTTATTTATTTGTTATTATTACTACTACTAAGTCTTGTAATTCAAGTTCCTTAAACTCTAAAAAAGTGTATTCATAATCCAACTTTAAAGTTACTACTATAAATGGAAATTTTAGGTTTTTATTACAACTTTTATATGGGTTCTTACCACACGAGTTCTATTGATTAAAAAAACATATTCCTACTGAGTCTGGCCATTACTGTCACTTCTGCTACTTTGTAAGCACCTTGTACCCTCCTTAAGGAGCTCTTACCATATGCCAGGCTCAGCCCTTCACATACAGTAGCTCATTTACTTTTTATAAGGTGCTATTGTTATCACCCCCATTCTATAGCTGAGGAAACTGAAGCTCAGAGAGGTAAAAAAAAGGCCCAAAAGTCACCCACCAGCCAGTAAGTGGCAGACTAGAAGCTGAAACTGGAACCCTGTCGCTACAGTGCTCTGAGGCAGGGCTAGAGACACACATGCGAAGTGGAGACAGTATGCAGCTTGCCTAGGGAAAGTCTGGGGACAAAACCTCTGGGTGGAGTCTTCTGTGATATTGCCAGGTATGAGACCTGGCCCCAGCCATCCTCTTAGCTTTATTCCCCACCATTTCCCCACTCACCCCTGCCCCACCATGCATGCCAGACACACTGGTCTTCGATGTCCTTGAAAGTGCCATGATCCCTCCCAGCTCAGGACCTTTGCCCGTGCTGTTCCCTCTACCCATAATGGTCTTCCTCTGGCTGACTCCTACTGGTCTATTAAACAGTAGTCTAAATGTCTCTTCCCCAGGGAGGCTGTGGAACCATGGAGGGGCACAGCTTAGAGCTCCTTCAGGAGAACCAGCAGCAGGGAGCAGAGCTGACTGACAGCGTCAGCTCCCTGGCCTCTTTGGCTCTGCCATTGCCTTCCCAGAGAGACTATGCTTCCTGCAGGCTATGCTCAGTTGCTTGCCAGTTACTCCACATGTCAGAGGTATGAGCGCTGGCCCATTCCTGTCGTGGGCATCCTTTGACTGGGCACTCACCATGGGCTTCGCCAAGACCTTCTCACAACTGTGCTATGATCTGAGGCTGTTCCTGCCCAGTCTTTCCTTCCCCTCTCCTTTCACAGGTCTGAGACCCACATCACTGTCTGAAGACATTCCCTGCCTCCTATGCCCCTCCTTTTTTTTTCTTCATAGATGTTTCCCCACAAAAATCTCTTGGAAATCTAATCATGTTTTTGTGTCTGTGTTTTGGAGAACCCTAGACAAACAGAGGCCTTCCTTGACCATATTATATGTTCCCATCATATCCTCTGTCACAATGTTTATTGAATTCTAACTGGGGTATCTTGGTGTCTGAGTTCTCTCTGTCTGCTGAGCACAGAGCAGCAACCAGGTACATAAATTCCACATGAAAGGTTGGTTAAATGAAAGTGGAATCTTGGCTGGAGCTTCCAAGAGGGCCTGATGGCCATTGCTTCCTCACCTGTCTATGGTCATAAAGCCCTGTCCAGATGTCAGCTGGGATCCCAGGAACACAGCTGTTCACAAGGTCATACACAAAGACGTTCTCCTCCCAGCTGTGAAGGTAAGAAACACAGCAACATGTTACTTGTTGCCTCTGTTCACAGAAATCTGGAAGCAATCCCTGTTAACCTTCCTGGACCAAAGTAAATAGAGGATATGATGCAATTGTACTATTTTCTCCTTTTCTTTCTTAATTAGGTGACCAGATGTGGCTGTCATCTCATGGGCACCTCTGGATTTGATCCATGCCAGCTGAGATCAGGACTCAGTAATATTATTCACCCTAAAGATTTAAATCCACCTCAAAGACACTAGCAAACAAGGTGGGTTATATAAGAGATACCATAATGAGACAAAAAAAATAAAGAAGTGGTGTGATTTCTGGGGACAAAGTGTTGTTCAGTCCAACAGGTGTTTGACCTTGGGCCTACCCAGCAGGGTGAGCACTGGCATCCTCAAATGTCCCTCTCACATACTGTTCAGTGTCTCCAATAGCAACCACTGGACACACATGCAGGCAGTCACCTGTGGGGTGGCCGCCCGGTCAGGTTGGCACCATCACCACCTCTGTTCAACAGCTCCCACTTGGGAAACAATTTCACTATTTTATTGCATTTTCCCCATATCTGGTCAAAATAACTAGAAGAGAGAAAGGCCCAAGGTGTTATTGCAGGTAATTAGGAGCAGAGATTAAATGAACTTAATTCAATTGTTGCTTGAAACAAGGATGAAATTAGGTAAGATGAAAGTATAGAACTTCGAACTTCAATCGGATGCTCCACAGGCATAAGCTGATTGTGTGCTTAATTATGAAAGAACGGGGAAAATTTAAAAGCATGAAGAAAACACCAGAAATATAAAATTGAATTGTGTCTCAAAGACAAGATGCAATTGGGAATTTAATAGTAGTGTCCAATTTTATGGGAACAAAACCTTACTGATAACAAATTATTGTTCAAATTCAACTCTTGTTCATGTTTTCGGGAAAGTATTCTATGCCAAGTGGAAAACAACCTGTAAAAGAGAGGAACGGGGGAGAAAGTAGAAGAGAGGAAGAGAGGGGCATTAGGAGTTGGGAAGAGTGGAAGAAGTTAAGTTGAGGCAGAAAGAACAGGAGTTGGCCAGATATTGCTGGAAAAACCCTGAATGTGCCTAAAATCTTGCTGATGCTCAGTGAACCAAGGTTTAGTTCCCACATGCCAGGAGCCAGGCTGAGCTATCCTTCCCTAGGTCTGGCTAAAGGAAAATCTTCAGTTGGAGTTACTTTTAAATTTACTCTTTATTGCATGTATACCTTTCCTCCATAGGCTGGGGACTTTTGAGAACTTATTTTACCCACCGTCATATGCGCCAGTCCTGGTCTGCACTCTGTTGCAGGGGATTTGACCCTTGAAGGCCGCCTTTCCCTGTCATGTCAGCTGCCCTCCAAGGAAGGGGGGCACGGACGGAGGAGCAGGAGCGGAGGGAGATGGAGAGAGAGAGAGAGAGAGGGGCAAGTCAGGGTGTTTCTTTCCCTCTCTGCCTAGGGAGTCACTGGCTGGTGCTGCCTCATCTCAGTGGCTCCAGCGTCCACCGGACTGGCCTGCCCTTCGGCAAAGGCAGAAATGGCTTTCCTGTTGTCGCGAATCTCTAGGTTGCCTCACTCTCATCTCTTCAAGTTCTCAGAGTCCATCACTTATGTATGGATTAAATTCTCTCTGTTTTAGGAATCTGTAGTGGTTCCTGTTTTCTGGGTCTGACCCTGTATCCCCACCATGTTCTGCAGCACCACCGAGAATACAGTGGGCACTCAACGTATCTGTTGGATGAATACATGGGAAGACTTCTTTGAAAGCTAGAAGAGTGGGCCCATCTTGTTTTTAACAAAGCTCAGTCACTCTAAAGCATAAAGAATCAACTGTCTTTCTAACTTCAGTCTCTGAGATTCTTGAAAAACAGAGGCAAGATTGTGAGTTTGTAGTGTGGGTACCAACGGGACATACCACACCTGGCTTTGAGGAACCCGCAGATAAGCAAGGACGTCAGAGGTGAAACAGGTCATTGAACTGTGATGAAAGCGCTCTGGGAGAGGAGGGTGATGAGAGCAATTAGGCTGTCACGGACGCAGGGGGCACTGTGGGGAAGAGATGCTGTCAGAGCTGTGTCTTGAAGGTTGAGGAGGTATCTACAATACCTGGAGAAGATATGGACGGGAACTCCCAGCAGAGGAAACAGAATGTGCAAAGGTATGGAGGCATTAAAGGGCTGGACCAGACTGCAGAACTCGGAGATGGTCCATGTGGCTGGGGCTTAGGAGACAGAGGACCCCAAAGGATGCCTTGATGGGTTGGCTCACAGCCAAGCTTCATCAGGCTCACAGCCGAGCTTCATCACGTTATAGCTGTGTAACTTTGAGGAGGTACTTGCCTTTTTGCAGCCTCAGATTCCATATCTGTAAAATTGAGACACCTACCTAATTTGGTTTGAGGGAGGTTAATACAATGAAGTATCTAAACACTTAGCAAATAAACATCAGCTATTATTCTTTATATTATATTCTTTATATGTATATCATGTGAGTTGCAGCATAGGGCCAACCCCCTGCGATAAAGAGCGGGTTGCAGCACAGATCGACACTTACAAAGGTGGACCTTCCAGCACACTTTTTGTTCCTCTTACTAAATGCTTTGCCTTCTATTGCCAAGGACAGTTTCAATGGGAAATTGGGCTGGATAATCAAAAGTTAGTTTCAATTACTAAAGAGAAATGCCATTCTCCACTCCCCCTTCCAAAGGGGCTGCTGTGTTGGACTGTGGAGGGCCCAGGAGCCCACTCACCTGTGGATGGAGGCCAGTTTGGCGGACTTCCAGCTGATGGAGAATGCAGAACAGTAGAAGTCAGCCTCGGCCCAGGTCTTATTGAGAGGGAAAAATCGATAGCAGTGGCCTTTGAACTCCGTCCAGAACAGTGGGCACTGGGAAGCCTGAGGCAGCTCTGGCATGGCTGGGAGCAGAGAGGAAGCAGACTGGGAGGGAGGCTGGCAGTGCACTCACTGTTTCTACAGCTTATGGCATACTTTCATGAATGAAAGTAAAACGTGTTCCATTATGATTAATGCAATTCTACCCTTGAGGTCCAAGAAACATATGCATATCAACAGTTTACAAAATAAAGTAATTTATGCTGATTATAGAACACTTGGAAAATGTCACTACTTTGGTATATTTTTGTTCATGTCACGCTTGAATGCAGTAATTTTTAAAAAATAGAATTGTGATTACATGGTATTATTCACACCTGTCAGCATTCTGATTTCTAAAAATTAGAGTAGAAGCATTCCTCCATGTCATTGTAAGTTTTAGTAAACATTGTTTTAAATAGCTCTTGAATAGTCCACTGAGTGGCCCCTCTAGAGTTTATTTAATCATCCCCCTGTTTGTGGGTAATTAGATTGTTTCCCTTTTTAAAAAACAATTACACATTATGCTGAGATGAACAGCCTTGTGCACAAAGCCTTTTCAGCATTTCTCATGATTTTCTGAGGAGAGATTTTTAAGGTTTGATACAATTTGCTAAATTGCCTCCTAAAAGCACTTTATACTGAGAGTACCCGTCTCACCCTGCCCTTGCAGCACGAGTACTACCACTTTAATGGCAATCTTTGCAAACTTTACAAGCAAAAAGTGGTATCTTGTTTCCATTTGCAAGTCTGGGCTCTCTGGCAAGGGTGGACATTTCCCCCATGTGTTTATGGACAAATTACAGCCATTGAGCTACTGGATTTGTTCTTAATCCTGAAAAGGCATAAATGAAAAACCCACATTCAAGACAACAACTTCTCCCAAGCTGTAGTCCCTCTGGAAACCCCTTAGGAGATTTTATACACACACACACACACACGTATATGTATGTGGTATATATATGGTTTATATACATATGGTTTAAATATGTATATGATATATATATGGTATATACATATGTATATATGTATATATGCACATATACATATATACCATCCCGATGACTGGCTCGGGGGAGGAAGGCATGCTGAGAACTGTCCTTGGACTAGGTTGAGTGGCTAACCTGTGAGGACTGGCAGAGGCCAGTGGTGATGTTTGTTAGACTAAGATCAGGAGGCCTGAGTCTCAGGCACCAGCTCTGCACCTGATGTGCTGTGTGATGCTGGCACATCCCCTCCCTTCTCATCCGTCAAACTGGTTGATCTTCGGGGTACCTTTTGCTCAGGGATGTGGAACCTTTGCCTTTGAAACCTCTATAAGAACTGGCTGAGCAAGAATAGAAAGGTAGAAGACAATATTTTTTGAGCATTTATGATCATATTAGGGAAACTGGCTTAGACAAGTTGACTTGCCCAAGGTTATCCTGCTTGTAAGTGGCAGAGTAGGGATTGGAATCCAAGTCTTTGATCTTAAAGTCCACATGATGTTTCATCACAGGGAAGTCAACAGGGCTGAGAATGGTTCATCGTCTTTTAGCACCCACTTCATAAGTTTGCTCAGCCAAGTAATTGGGCCAAATGAATCTGGCCGAATGGATTTGGCGCAGTGGCATATATGGATTGCTCTGTAATAGTGTGAGTATTAATGAGTAGCTCAGGGCTTCATAATTGGGGTTGATGTACTTCAGGAGTCCAGTGAATCCTCTGAAATTAAATGCAAAGTTGAAGGGGTGTGTGTGTGTGTGTGTGTGTGTGTGCGCGCGTGCGCCTCTGTGCATTTTTCTGAAGAATGGGACAGTTGCATTAATCAGTAGAGCCATGCTTTGCAGGCAGGTTTAAGCCATGCTTCCTGTCAGAGCCGCTGGGCTTTTCCATTTGACCAGGACCAGCCCTTTCTCCACCCAGGCAGCTGGGCAGTCCTGGTTTTTCCCACCCCTCCTAGCTGGTCCCGGCCAACTGTCTTTCAATGAGCACCATTTTCTAAACAGATTCACAGTTGGCTCCTTTAATTCTCCTCTACGTGACAAAAGGAGAGAGCTGTGCACGAGGAGTGCAGTGGGCTCAGTATCCTCGGCCCGTCCCTGTCCCTCGGAGCTTGGTCTCCTCCTTTCTCCGCTCAGACCATTGGTCTAGGAGGATGTTGCCGTGATGCCTGCACGCGGTGTTGGCCAAGAGGACTGAAGGACCCCCTGGGACACTGGGTGTTACGGAGCTCTTTGTGGGGACTTTCAGGCACTGCCTTCTACACAGAGAGACTCAGCTACCTTGGAGCAGTTTCCCCCTTACCACGAATGAGAAGCAGCAAACTATTTTTATCTTCTTTCCAACCTATCACTTGTAACCAAGGACGCTCATTGATTTGTCTAGGAGTTGGCTAGACTAACTGGCAGAGTATGGTGTTTCTGGTGCTAAACCATTTTCCCCACTCCCACCCACTGTAACTATTTCTATTAGAAGTGGGAGTAGTGTGGTCAAACCATCCCAGATTCCCCAGGATGGTCCCAGTTTTAAAACTGAAAATCCCACATCTCAGGCCTCCTCAGTTGGTCACCCTGGAGCAGTGGTTTAGGGGCAGTTTTGACCCCCAGGGACATTAGACAATGCCTAGAGACATTTTTGGTCCTTGAAAATAGGGGGCATGCTATAGACATTCAATTGGTAGAGGCCAGGGATGCTGCTAAACATCCTACAAGGAATGGGACAGCCCCTCACCCAAAAAGAGTTTCCAACCCCAAATGTCAATAGAAACCCTGCCTTCGGTAGAAGACGGAACCCTCAAAATATAAAATAACCTCACAGTGCCCAACACAAAACATCACAGCATCTAGCCCTGGCTGGCGTAGCTCAGTGGATTGAGCACGGGCTGTGAACCAAAGTGTCACAGGTTCGATTCCCAGCCAGGGTACATGCCTGGGTTGCAGGCCATAACCCCCAGCAACCACACATTGATGTTTCTCTCTCTCTCTCTCTATCTCCCTCCCTTCCCTCTCTAAAAATAAATAAATAAAATCTTTAAAAAAACATCACAGCAATATCCACATTTCTCCGCTTATCTGTAGTTTCTTTAACAATAATTAAGCCACAGGCCTCACAACTGATTAAAAGCAGGGTTTGGGTTAGTTCTCTAATTTCAGGGTTAAGCATATTACTACTATAAACCCATGGCTGCTTAAAAGCCCTGGGGACATTGCTAGGACACTGTACTTAAATTTGATGTACAGACCTCACCAAAGAAGGCTGAAGAAGGGAGGTCTTGCTTTTTCCTCCCTGAGCTTGGGGTGAAGTGGACTTCCTTGTCTCCCTCTGGCAATGTGGAAGGGCTTTTTTTGTTTTTGTTTTTGTTTTTGTTTTCCTTCTGGAGTCCCTTTTCCATAAGATGAGACATAGTGGGTCCTTCTCTATGAGAGGGCCCCTGTCTCAATTCCTGGCTCCTTTCACATGTGAATGTGACTTCTTCAGGGCTGGTCCCCCACCCCTACTCAGGTCAACGTCTGTTGTAACTATCACTCTCCCCAATGCCTGGCACATACTAGGTACGCAATAACTAGTTTTGAATGACTAAATATGTGCTAAGAAATCACACAGTGTCTTTGGGGCAACTGCCCCCCTTTGGGGGCAGTGGTGAGAAGGGTGTGTGCACTATCCCTGTGTCCTGACTCTAGGATGGCGGCCTGGATTGTTCTCACTGAGCACTGAAGGCTGCTTGATGACCCTGGTTGTTCAGGTTATTTAGTGTGATAATAGCTGGGAAGGGCAGAATCAGCATCACCAGGGAGCTCATTAGCAATGTCGAATCTCAGCACCCTTGCCCCAAATCCCTCAGAGTCAGAATCTGCATATTTACAAGACTCCCAAGGACTCAGGTGCAGGAAAGTCTGGGAGAACTGGTCTACAGTGTGCCAGACCAATAGAGAGAACCTGGAGGATCAACGCTCATCCACTCACTCCCTGAGTCAGACTGGTCCAGGAAGACTGAACGATTATTTAAATTATTAGGGGAGCTGGGAAGGAAGGGAGGGGAGGATCTTAGCTCCTAGAAAAAGCTCTGAGGCTTCCCCAGGGCCCTAAAGCCTGACCGCTACTTTAAAAACAAGTTCCCCATGAGGAAAATGATCTCCCTGAAATTTGGCCCCACGTTGCTATTTACATCCCTTCCTCCTCACCCCGGATCCCTTTGATTTTTCTGCACTAAGCAAATCTTAGGTATGGATGCCTGGGGTGAAACATACCAGAAAATGGGGCTGTGACAGGTCACTGCTCAATTACTCCCCTTTTCACCTGGGCAGGTGAAATTTTAATTGGGAGGTTCCAGGAGGCCAAAAGGAGCCTCCCACTCACACTGGGATGGTAATGAGTTCCCCACTGCCCGGTACACCCTGCACCCACCCCCAACCCACTTTCCCTCTGGGATTTTAGAAACTGGAAGTAGAGGGATCCCAGGAACACCTTTCATCAACCTAACCCCGAAGTAGCCTTTGCTAATCTCTGCTTCCTTGTGAAGGTGTTTCTATAGTTGTATAGCTTGACAGGTAGTAATGGCAACAGAATAACCAGGGCCGACCCTACTGGGCTTTCACTTGAAGTAGGTGTTGTCAAGTGCTTGGTACTCATCAGTTTATTCAGTATTCACACATCCTATGATGTAGGTTACCCTGAGTTTACAGACAGAGAAACCATAAGCACAGAGAGGCTGAGTAACATGCCCAAGGTCACACAGTTCCTGAGTGGCAAAACTAAGTTATGAAGCCAAGTTATGATGTCTCAGTGTTGATTGGCTGGACCTTTTTCATTTCTTTATTCATTCACCAATTCCTATGTGTGCACTTACGTGGTCTCAGGCAGTGGGCTGCATACTGGAGATACTATGTGGCAAACCACACAGAGGTGGCTTCTAACCTCATGTCTATAGACACTGACATTAAGAAAAAGAAGCACAGACGTAAAGATGTCACTAATATGTAATTTGTGGATGCATTGCATGTAGGCAAAAACTTGAGGGAGCAGCCCCCAAGTTATTTTGGAAGCTAGTTATTTATTTGCCCCTTTTCTCTTCCTAGCTGAACTGGTGGTTGCCCTGCACCTGTCTTCAAGGAGCTCACAGGTGATTATAACAGGGCACCAGAGTCCCCTTCCCAGACGGAGGAAATACAGGGTGTTGTCACAGGACCACCTATGAGTGACACATGACCCCCATCTGGAGATCAGGGAGGCTTCCTGGAGGGGGGATGTCTCAACTGGGACCTGAAGAATCAGAGAATGAGTGTTCCAGGTAGCAGAGCAGTATGTGCAAAGGCCCAAAGGTATATGAGAGAATAAAGCATGTGGAGAATTGCAAATAAGATTCCAAGGGGTGGAGGGAGGGTGGGTGGGGGGTAGGGGTGGGGGCAGGCAAAAGAAGAGGCCCAGGAGGTGACAAAGACAAGGTAGGGAAAAGGAATGTACGAAGGAGCTTGTTGCTCTGGAAACCAGGCTGCCAAACTACAAGGTCTTTTACTTCAATTAACAGCACCAAAGGCCCCCAGCTTCTCCGGGCTGGGATGGGAGTCAAAGCCTTTGGAATCACTGAGCTTATTAAGGAAAGAACATACCAGTAGAGTTCAAGGCTCATTTTCTCTCTCTCCCTCTCACTCTGTCTTTCTCTCTTTAAAAGAATAAATTGTCACCTTCCCACTCAAACTGGCTGCTCGCTGGGCTGGCCCCAATCCAGCCACCCACAAACTCTCTACCCTGCTGCCTCCTGCCCAGATCAGCCTTGGGAGCCAGCCAGGAGAGGAGGAGGAAGAGGGGGCTCTGGGAGTCACATTTGTGTGGGTCTCCCCACCCCCACACTACTGGACCCCAGTAGTCCAGATGTCCCAGAGGGTCAGGGGAAAGTGTCTCCCAGTGTCCAGGGTGGTAGCCATTAGGAGAGTGCAGTCACTTTCATCACCTTTGGTTCCTGCTGCCTCCCTGGTCCAAATGTCCCACTGACAACCCATCCTCTTTCCCAGTGAGCCCTGGCTCTGATGAGCAGAACTGGTGGTCCTGTTAGTGTAGGTGGCTAAGTATTAATAAAGGAAGGGAGCAAAGGTAATCAAACAGTAGGAAGCCTAATCAACTGGGGAGCTGAAACGGACACAGCCTGCTTCACTAGGAAGTTACAGCATGCGTGGGCTTCCCAGGGGACTGCTGCATTGGGACCTAGCCCCAGAGCAGGCATGAAGGGGGAGTGAAAACAGGAGGGAAATTCCACTGCTGGGCACACGCACAGTAGGGGTCAAAATGGTGACCATAAGGGCAGGTCAGTCAAGTCTGCAAAAAGGATCAATTGGATTGGATAAGGGACACAGAATCCCTGAAGATCTAGGAAATTGAGTGGTGAGAGGGAGGACCCAAAACCAGCCCGCAAAAGATTGGGAAGTTGATTGGTTAGTTTGAAAGGGTGCCTGGTCCTTCCCACGCCTAAGATAATATAATCAGCCTAACAAAGGGGCGCTCACGATTGCTCTCTCGCGCTCTCTCTCTCTCTCTCTCTCTCTCTCTCCCCTCCCCCCACCTCAAGTGAACTTGCCCCATTCATTTGTGTGTTCTCTTTCCATAGCTGCCATATGGGCCTAGCAGCTGTGGCCTAGCCTCAGGGACTCCAAGTGTGGGCCTGGGCACAGGTCCAGCCACCAGCCACCTAAAGCACAGACAGGAGCAGACTAAGCTAGCGGATAGGGACAAATGCTGAACTGGACTGGGCTTTAACATGGACTGAACTAATGGCACAGAATCTCTGGACACTAGCCCTGTTCCTGGGCCTGATGAAGACAAGGCTGGACTTTTTCCACAGTGGCTTGGCTAAAGATGGGACATCAGGAGCCTGGAAGCAGCATTTATTTCAACCCAAATAAACCTTACCACCAAACCTCGTTCTCCCCTGTGGACCCTGGAAATGCTTTTCTTGCAACACTGCAAGGACTCCATTTCTGCAGTAGTTGTCCCATAGCTCTGGTGCCTGAGCTCTGCTTTTCCTTCTCTAGGTTGCTTTTGTAACCACATGATACAGGGGAAACGGCACCATATAATTCCTTATATTGCTAATAATGATGTTTTAAGTAAATTTATGATTTTGTGTTGGGCCACATTCACAGCCATCCTGGGCCGCATGAGGCCTGCAGGCTGAAGGTTGGACACCCCAGAATCTGCTCAGCCTCCAGCTGGGCTTTCTGCTGCTGGGCTGGGAGCCTGGGGAGCAGTAGAACTACTGCTTGGATGGATGATGACCTTGACTGGGTCATTTGGTCTCAATTTCCACAGTTGTAATATTAAAGGTTTGGGCTGCCCTGGATGGTGTAGCTTGGTGGATTGAGCACAGGCCTGCAAACCAAAGGTTTGATTCCCAGTCAGGGCACATGCCTGGGTTGCAGGCCAGGTCCCCAGTAGGGGGCATGCAAGAGGCAACCACACATTGATGTTTTTCTCTCTCCTTTGCCCTCGCTCTAAAAATAAATAAATAAATCTTTAAAAAATAAGAAGTTTGGGCTGAACAGATTTCCAGGATTCTTTTTTCCAACTTTTTCCAACTGCAGCTCTGAGATCTCTAAGTTTGCTAGGTTAGAAGTTATCTCAGCCCTACCTGAAAGGAGGGGGGGGTGAGGTGTGGGGATAGATGTCTGAAGTTCCTTTCTTGGAGGCTTTATGTTACAACAGAAAACTGTTGTCTGGCCAGTGTTATCACAACACCACCAATCACAGCGGCAGAAGTGGTCATAGTACTAACTCTCATTTTTCAAGAGCTTAGCACTGTTAAGTACTTTACTTGCATGATTTCATTGAAGGTCTCCAAAATGTTTAGTAGGAAACATTATTATCCCCATTTTCCAGGGCGGGGGGCACTTGAAGCTCAGGACGTCTCATGGGTACAAGCTAGTGTGAGAGAGAAGACTCCTAGCTGCTCCCACTCTTAAACTCAGCCCCAGCCCTTCCTACACATGCTGGGCAGAAAGGTAAGACCTCGGAATATACAAGGCAGCCTTCAAGGATATTTTGTCCAACTTCTCTCCTACTTGCCCATTGCACAGGTGAGGAAACTGAGCCACAAGAACAAGAATGCAAAAACACTGTTACGGGCTGAATGTCCATGTTGCTCCTAATTCATATGTGGAAGCATTAACCCCTGCCGCAATGTAATGGCATGTGGAGGTAGGGTCTTTGAAAGGTGTGCAGGGTTAGATGACTAGCTGGACCTGACTAATGCAGACACTCACAGTTTTTGACAGAACATAGGCCCCTGAAGCTTGCCCAAATGAACTGAAACCACCCCTCACCCCTCACCCCTCACCACTGGGGCTGCCAAATTAGGGGGAAAAGTATGCCTAGTTAAATTTGAATTGCAGATAAACAACAAATAATTTTTAGCACAAATAGATCCCATGCAATACTTGAGACATACTTATACTAAAAATGATTTATTATTTACCTGAAATTCAAATTTACCAGGGCATCAGTGTTTTATCTGGCAACCCTATCATCTTATTGTTTAAATTATGCCTATTTCATAACAGCCCAATAATGCAGCTTTATGGGTGTTTAATGGGGATAACAATAGTCTCTCTGCCATAGAGTTATTGTAAGGATTAAATAAATCCATTTATGGAAAATGTTTAAAACAGCACTAGAACATGATATGGGCTATATAAATCGTAATTGTTGTTATTGATATTATTATATCTTTTTTAAACAATGTTTGGAAAGAACCCTCCTGGTGGAGATGATAAGCAAGAGCCTCAGCAATGAGGAGATTGCAGGATTAGGGACTCTTCCTACCCAGACAGGGGTCCCCAAGTCAGCAACCCTGCCTTCCCATTGCAAAGAGGAAGAAATTGAGCCCATCTGAAGCCCTGTGTCCCCTAAATCCCTTCCTCAAAGAGGAAGAGAACAGACTTGGGGGGCCATATGCCGGAGGATGGTGGGTCCCAGTTCTTAGGAATGCTCCATACAATTTGCAGAGCTGAGCATTGCTGGGCCAGGCTCCAGGGACATGCTTGAGGGACAAGGGACGACTATGTCCTCCTCCATGCCCAGCCCCTGGTGGCCCAGCAGCAGTCCTGAAAGCTCCTGGGAACAGCAATCACAGCCCAGGTGGGGGTGGGGAGCCCAGATGCCAGATTCCTAACAAATTACCATTTTCAGACCTTCCTATGTTGCTGGCACTGCACTGTGTGCTTTCCCCACCTTACCATCCCTCTGGCACAGTAGCCCCAGAGGGTGTCATTGTGCACCGTGTTCCAAAGTAAGCTGAGGCTCAGCAAGGTTAGGAAACTTACACCACTGAGCTTTAAGATGAGGAGCCGGGATTTAAAATCAGGACTCTTTGGGTCTGGCCCAAGGACAATGCCCATGAACTGGAGGGAGGGGAGCTGGAGGGCTGTCAGGAGGCTGAGCCCAGGCCCTAACATTCCTCAGGTCAGGCAGGCCTGCATGCAGTCCAGGCAGCTGGACTCTCTGATAGAATGAATTTCAAGTACCTATGGGTGTTCTCCTCTCCACCTGCTCCCGGCCTTGGCCCCTGTGCTTACCTGGGCTGATACTGATGTCTGCTTGTGGAAAGGCCTGTGCAGAGAGGAGGGTCATGGTGGCCAAGGCCCACAGCTCCCACCTCTGCATCCTGGGCCCCAAGAAGTCCACCTCTTGGCCTGAGTGAAAGACCTTTGGTCTGGGTCCTACTGGCTCTCCTGGGTGCAGGCGGGGACTGCGAGGAGCTCAAGAGCAACTGGGTAGACCCCAGTCTCCTCCTCCTGCCCTCCCTTCTCTCCGCACCACTGGAGACAGCTCAGAATGACAGCCCGAGAGTTGTCCTGGGCCAGCCCCCTCAGGAAAGCCAAGAGAAATAGCAGTCCTGCTTCTGAGCCACCTTGTAGCCCTGGGTGTGCACCCACTTCTGAGACTCAGTTTCCTCTTCTGTAAGATGAGGTAATAACAGAGCTCACATCTCAGCCTGCTACAGGAGATAAAGCATCTCTGCCTTTCAGAGAAAATATAATCCAGGAGGTAAAAATAAAAGTTACCATAGAGTTCGAAGGTCTCTTTGGCTAAAGCCAGCTCACCCATGGATGTGAATTGTTTGGTCCATGTCATGTTTTAAAATTAAAAAAAAAATGTCAGGGTATAAAATCAAGAGATTTTAGGGATAAGTCCAGATTTCTGCCTTCTGTTGAAAATCTGAAGATCAGATATGACTTAGCTCTCATCTGCACTGAGCCATGGAAACAGCTGTGCAGAGGCGGGAAAGGGCACCCCCTTCAGGCGGGGCCTGTGGACCTTGGCTCAGCTGGACCCCGCCCTGTTGGCTTGGCCCCAGAGCATTGCAGAGCCTGCTGCGAAGGAAGCTCAGAGGAAGGGCAGGTGGGTTGGTTCCCTTTGGAGTCTCTTGGAGGTTAAAGAAGGCTCGGGTAGATGGTTCTTGGCACAGAATAAATGTCAACAAAAAGAAGCAAACGCTATGATTAATAGTTTTAGTGTGCAGTTTGCTCAGGCTTATACATCTTTAAATCCACTGGTGTTTCATTGGGATCTCATTGCACATATGGAGAATTCAAATAGCTAAAAACCAGTGTTTCCCCCACCCTGGCTGGTGTGGTTCAGTGGGTTGGAGCATCCTCCTGTACACAAAAAGGTCTTAGGTTTGCCTGGGTGTGGGTTCTGTCCCTGGTTGGTGTGCCTGTGAGAGGCAATGGATCGATGTTTCTCTTTCCCTTCCTTTCTCTCTAGAACACATACACACACACACAACATTAATCATTTAACACATATTTTAATGTCAGGTTTATATAAAGCATTGCCTTACATTAAGAAAAAAAAGATCAGTCTTTCCCTGAGTTCGTGTGTCCTCAGGCAAGTCCCTTTGGCTTCCTGAGCCTCAGTTTCCTCCTTTATAAAATAGAGCATAGTAACTATACCAACCTCACAAAGAGTAAATGAAATAATCTGTTTATAATACTTAGTATAGATGCTGGTGAGTAACGGATGTTCAATAAATGATAGCAGCTTTTGCTACGATTATCACTGATCCAGTGCAAGCCTTTTTCTGGCACCCCCTCGCACTGCCCACCCTGCACTGCCCTTTTCTTTTCCTGGAATGCACAGCCAGGTGCCTCAACACTTCATGCAGTGGGCATGCCCAGGGAGGACCTGAACATAGCCCAGCCACTCCTTTTCTCCCTGGAACTCTCGCTGGTGTGCCTGCAAGAAATAACGTGACCTCTGCCCGAGCAGGGTGCATTGTCCTGCTGGCGCTGCGGCTGGAAGCCAGCCTGCCCAGGCCTGACTCGAGCCATCAGCACAGCCCAAGGGCCCGTTTCAGCGGGCAGCACGCCTCGTGTCACCAGTTGCCTCAAAACTTCACACGGGTGCACATTTATTATTTATAAACAATAAACATTGATTCTGTAAGTGATGTGCGTGTGTTATCTACTGTACTAATATATCATGTCCGTTGTAAAACCCAAAATTGACATTTTTAAAAGTTGGTATGTGATACAGAGAAGAAAGTTTGGACTGTTCTTCCTCACTCTCCATCAGCGGCTGTGCTCTGCTTTGGGGGCCCTGCTGTCATGGAACTCACTCTCTGAGTGGGAACAAACTGGCGGGGAGAAAGGTAGTCAGACACAGGCCACTGCAAGTCCTTTTGAAACAAGAATCCTTTGATCTGGCAAATAAATCCCCTAAATGATCCATGTTGGTGTGTGATGGCTGAAGGCTTGGTGACTGGGTTCCTGCCCCCTCTCTGGATGCAAACACACAGTATTTGTTACAACCCCAAGTGCCTGCAGACCGGCAGTGTCAGCATCAATCAAGAGCAGGTTAAACACGCAGGCTCTCAGGTCCCAGACCAGACCTGCCTAGAATCTGCTATGTAACTAGGTCCCAGGGGGGTCACAGGTACATTAACATTTATGAAGCATTGCTCTAGACAGGAGTAGGCGAGGCAAGCTTTTAAAATAAGTTCTATTTTTTAATACTCACCGAAGGATATTTTTAAAAAGCTTTTATTTATTTCTTTTCAGAGAGGGGAAGGGAGGGAGAAAGAGAGGGAGAGAAACATCAATGTGTGGTTGCCTCTCACATGCCCCCTACCGGGGTTCTGGCCTGCAACCCAGGCATGCGCCCTGACTGGGGATTAAACCAGCGACCCTTTGGTTTGCAGACTGGAGCTCAATGCACTGAGCCACTCCAGCCAGAGCCCAAGGATATTTTTTATTATGAATTTTAAAGAGAGAGGAAGGTGTGGAAGAGAGAGACAGACAGACATCAATGTAAGAGAGAAACATCGATTGGTTGCCTCCTGTATGCTCCCTGATCAGGGATCAAACCCACAGCCTAGGTATGTGCTCTGACCGGGAATCAAATCCACAGTTTTTTGGTGTATAGGATGATGCTCCAACCAACGGATCCACCTGGCCAGAGCTAAATTCTATTTTTAATAAAATTGTATATATTTAAGGTGTACAACAGCATTTGATATACATACATATAATTAAGTGATACTACAGTCAAACCAATTAGCATGTCATCTCCTCATGTGGTTACCTTTCTTTTGTGATGAGAGCACCTGAAATCTACTGTCAGCAAACTGCCAGTATTCAGTACAGTGTTAGTAACACAGTCACCTGCTGTGCATTTGGTGTCTTATTCTTCATTAGATAGCTTATTCATCACATATAACTGCAACTGAAACTTCTGTAAAGAACCAGATAGTAAATATTGTAGGCTTTGCAAGCATTAGTCTCAGTCACAACTATTCAGCTTGGCCAGAGACCATAGGAATGGGCCTGGCTAAGTCCCAATAAAACTTGATTTATAAAAGTAAGCAGAGGGTAGGATTTGGCCCATGAGCCATAATTTGCTGACCCCTGCTTTAGAACTCAGATTTACTGGCCAGAAAGTAGACAATTTCTTCAGCATGTATTTTCTGGCTTCCTAAAGTTCTTTGTGATGGCATTACCTGCCCTCCCCCCTTCCACACACATGCGTGCATGAACACGCACACACACACACATTCAATCACTCATATCTGCACTGGGCTAATGGTGGCCTTGGGGTTCAGTGATGATCTGTTTCTATCTATCTATCTATCTATCTATCTATCTATCTATCTATCATCTCCTTTAATTTCCTAGCTTTTTAACAACATTTTTTACTTACCAGTAAAACAAAGTCCACCCTAACCACCATTATAAAAGGGACCATATAGGCTAGTTCATTCATGGCTTTCGATCTTGGCAGATCCATGCTCAAATTCCAGACCTGCTGCTGTGTGACCATACACTGGTAGTTTCATCCCTTTAAGCCTCAGTTTCCTTATCTGCAAAATGGGAACAAATCAATACTTTCCTCATACAAGTACTTAGAACAATCCCTGACACATGGTAAAGGCTCAGATCAGTATGAAACCTTAAAAAATACTGCATAGGAAGGTATGACATTGAGTAGCAAAACAACTTCCCAAAGGATACCTGGCCAACCTTTAGGCCACAGGTGGCAAACCCAAGGCCCGAGGGCCGAATCCGGCCCTCTACCTTGTTCTATCTGGCCTGGCACCTTCTTTCTACCCGACGGCAGTGCCAAGCTCTCGCTTAACTGTTAAGGAGTAGTTACATATATATAGTTCTAAAATTATATTTGGCCTTTGAAGGCAACCACAAGGCTGATGCAGCCCTCGGTGACAATGAGTTTGACACCCCTGCTTTAGGACAATGCCTTCCAGTCTTTTTTCTTAGGATACATTTTTAGTTTTTACACAGCGGTGATCATTCCTGAGTTACTTCCAACAGTATTTTTGAACATGAAAATGAGCAGGTATCCCATTGGCCATGGAAGACTGTCCACCCAGAAAGAAAAAGAATCTTTTCTCTGTGCCTTGCAGTGATTCCCAGCTGTCTGGGAGTGAAATATCCGTGCCCAAAAGAGCTATTCCTGGAGCCCTCGGACCCATCACATCTGAGCAGGGCTGGGCAGAGGTCAGAGCTTCTGTCAAGTACCAGGGGGTGGACTGGAATCCGGAGGGGCTCTGGAGTCCCAAGAGATGAGAGGACCCAGGGATTGGCCCTGGGAAAATAGACAAGGCTTTAAAACTTCACGCCACCACTCCTACCCTACCTCCTTTTGAACTGGGGTCCCGGCACCCCAAAGATGGTGTGTAGGTGGCCTGTGCATCTCCTTTCCCATCTCCTAGCTGAGGAGGAGGATGCTAATTAAAACGAGTAGGTAGCCCACAACAGGGCACCTTGGGCCCAGGTTTCTATAGAAACCAAGTCATTCCTTCACCTTTCAACACATTTCCCTGTCTCCTGACAGACTCTAGCCTTGGAGATGCGGATAGCTCTGACATCTGTCCTACCCATACCATTAGTCCTCCAGCACCACTGCCTGCTGTGTGCTGGGTAGGAGCAGCCTTCGAGTACCGTGCGTGAAAACTTGGCGGGCAATGTCGTGGCTAATCCTCCTGTCAACTGTCAACAGTATGGGGTAAGAATAGTTATCCACACCAGCTCTGGACTAGTGACCTAGGGCTGCCGCAACAAAAATAGCACAGACTAGGTGGCTGAAAAAACAGAAATTCCTTCTCTCAGTTCCAGAGGTCAGAACTCTGAAATCAAGGCATTAGCAGAGGAGGAGCTGTTCTAAGCCTTTCTCCTTGGCTTGTAGATGGCCATCTTCTCCCTGTGTCTCTTCTCATCACCTTCCCTGTGTGTGTCTGTCAGGAACTGTGTCCTGACTTCCCGTTTTTATGACACTGGTCATATTGGATTAGGGCTCACCCTAATGACCTCACTTGAACTTGATGACCTCTGTAAAGTCCCATCTCTAAATAAGGTCACATTTTGAAGTCCTGGGGGTTAGGACACAAACATACCTTTAAAAAATATATTTACTTATTTACTTGTTTTTAGTGAGAAGGGAAGAGACAGAAAGAAACATCAATGTGCAAGAAATACATCAATTGGTTGCCTCTCGCACACCCCCAGCCGGGGACCTGGCCTGCAACCCAGGCATGTGCCCAGACTGGGAATTGAACTGGTGACCCCGCAGTTTGCAGGTCAGCGCTTAATCCACTGAGCCATACCAGCCAGGGCAAACATACCTGTTTTTAGGGAACACAGTGCAGCCAAAAATAGGCTCTGGAGTCAGACGGGCCTGGGCTGGCATTCTATCTGTCACTTACTGGCCACTTGATCTTATTAAACCTTGGCTTCCTCCTTTGTTGAAAGAGGAATACCATCTCCCACAGGGGTTGCTGTGTGAGGACTAAAGGAGACATTGGGCACTCCATCTGCTGTTAGCTGGCCCTCTTGTCATTGTCAAGAGCAGAGGATGCTGGGCATGCCCCACCTCGTAGTACGCAGTCCACCTGAGTCCTCCTGTGGCTGTGGCGGACCTGGCCATGCACATACACACTTACCTGATTCAGCACGTGCACCTCATTCTCTGCCTGGGGATTTCTCGTTGCTGTGGGAGCTTGCTCAGTCCACACAGGACAGTCCCAAAGTGCCAAACATTCAGTGCCTCCAGGGGCAACCCTCAAGACCCGAGGGATAAGGTCAGTAGTTAAATATTCCAGCTTCCCCATAGTAATTCTCATGTGTTCTCCATGGGTCCCAGTAAGACTGAGCCGCCGCTGCCCACAGATGTAGTTAATGCAGCCTCTATCTACTTTCATCTTTCCCTGAATTAGCCTTCTGTGTCATGCTTCCTGAGGTCACCTCCCAAATAAACTCTCTGCACTCAAGTCTTTGCCTCAAGGGCTGCTTTTGAGGTACCATGACTAAGAGAATGAGGACGTAAGGATCACAGAAGTTAAGAGGCTTGTGCAAGGGCACACAGTAAGGGAGTGGTGGGCCTGAGATTTGAACCATGGCTTCTTTGACTCCAAAGCCCAGGGGTCCAATGACTAAATTACCTCAACTCCAGTCCTGATGCCTGTATGTACCTGTCTGTATCTGTCTTCCCTCATTCTGCTTGTTCTCTCATACTTTCATGCTCAGTAAGAGAGCAATTTTATAGAAAAGGAAAATTCCGTCTCTTTTTCTACCTTGAGAGATATAACCTATCCCAGGTCTCCTGCCTTTCCCCCTTTACCTCCATGCCACCTCCACTCCAGAGTGGGAGACACCAGGGGGCCACGAGAGGACCCTGCAATGCCCAATGTGGTCGGGAGGAGTGAAGTCATCTCAGCTAACTTCTCAGCCCAGGGGCATTTACTGGGGTCAAGCTTTGAGCTGGGCATGGTCAATAAAGCTACACAGCCATGGACCTGACCCTGAACAAATGGGCAGTTTTATAATAGAAAAGAGTCTGTGTCCTCATGTGGAAGGGATAATAAGAGCTCCTACGTCAAAAGGTTGTTGTGAAGATCGAGTGAGATTATACACATACTGGGTTAAGCACACACACAGTGAGTCCTCAATAAATGGTAGTTGTTATTATAAGAGTTAAACAGAAATATAAGGTTCTTGCTGTAGGGAGGACAGCAAGGAGCAATTATTTCTGTCTTGGAAATCAGAAAGTTACAATTTTAGCTGGATCCTGATGAGGAGTATGAGTTGGGACTCTTAGGCTGCTGGTAACCATGCTGTTCACTGAATGAGGAGAGCCTATCCAGGAGATAAGAGTGATAAACAAAGCCCAGATGATCTCCTGAAACCAGAACTTCTTTTGTCACTTAAACTAGTTTGTGTTAAATACTTGGCTTCTCTTTGTTTGGGTTCTCTTATCGGTTGTCAGATTAATATACTTTAATGTTTTCAACTATTGTTCCTTCTGAGACCACGTTCTAATGTTACCAACAATGTCTAGCATGGCTGGCAGTCTGGTTCTCCCCACTGTGGCCCTTGAGCTCCTAGGACCTAGGAGCTGAGGGCCTAGGTAGCCTGGAGCACAGGTGAGCCATCCCTGATGTGTCTGGTCTCAATTCTTGACCCACAGAATCCATGAGCACAATACATATAGGTGCTCTGAGTCATCGGGATGGTTGGTTCCACAGCAGTAGTAACCGAAACACCCTTCCAACCCTCTATGCCTGTGTTCCTGAAGAGAAAAGATAACTCAAATGCATGGCACAAATAAATAATCTTTAATTTCAACAAATAGCTCCCTAGTATACCAGACAATAGGCTGTGGGAAAAGATACAGAAGCATCCAATAGAGAGCTTTTCTAACTATGCTAATTCCTTAGCACAAGAGAAATTACTTTGGTTCACACAGAAATACAGAAAGCTCCTCAGAGTGTGACAAGGAGGGAGATCATCCTGGATGAGGGTGCGGTGGCCATTTGAATCCATGTCCCCATCCTGTGTAGGTCTTCTGTGAGTCACATCACCATGATTTGGTCGAAAAAATGTTGCTTTTGCTCTATCATATTCTAGTTTCTTGATAGACATCCACGCTACTGTTACTAAAGGTGGGGTCTTGCCACACAGGAGGACACTGGGGGAAGGTGCACTGATGCGAGAGGCAGAGAAGGGAAGGCTCAGGACTGGGGTCCTGGCCCACTGCCTTGCTCTCTGAAGGACACACAGGCACACACGCGTCCACCTGTGAGGGCACACGCACGAGAACATCCACATACGTGCCCACAGGGAGTGCCCAGGAATAGGCTAATACAAGGAAAAATTCGGTTAAGCCAGGAGAGGTCTCTTACACTGGAATGTTTTTTTGTTGCTGATTGGTTCTCCAAATAGTCTAAATCTATATTTATCATGTCCATGAAAGAGAAGACAAAGTACTTACACTTTGGAGGAAAGGTATCAGGTTCAAAGAACCCCAAGCAACAGCAGCCTGTTCCAAAGTCACCTGGTGGGTGTGCATTTTGGGTGTGGGGGTCAGGCCTCCCCCACATTGGCCAAACGCTTGGAAAGTTTCATCTCGATGGAGGCCGGCACCCTTTGGGACGCCCATCCTCTGGCTTGAAGGTTGAAAGTGCATTTGGGGTGCAGGGTGGGGGTGGGATATCAGCAACAGCAAGAACTGCCAGTAAGTCTCACAGCAATGCCAGCTCAGCTTGCGGCACAGGGATGGGGCTTCTGGAAAGTTCTCAGGCCTCACTCATTGAGGGTGGCCATTTGTGATCAACAGTCAGCTTCCTCTCAGTTCTGAGAGAATTTTGGGGGTGTGTGTGTGTGTGTGTGTGTGGTGAGTGTATATGCAGGTGTGGATGTAATAGGTAGATGACACCTTTTTTTGTCTTAAATTTTCTTCCTTTTTTTCATTTCTTTTAAAACAAACGACACCTGCCCTCCCTGCAGCCCTCAGGTCACCTCCAGCGAGGCAGGAGACACGCGGTCACACTCGGCCCGGGACCTGAGGCTGTGCCACTGCTCCACAGCTGTGCGGTGAGTACTGAGCATCCGCCGCCAGTGGTTGGATTCGGACGGGCCCGATGAATACTGGCCGATGACAATCCTTCCGATGAAGTCGTTGCTGCTCTTCATGTTGTGGCCGAACACTGGAGAGCCAAAGGGATGGGGGTGGGGCGGGGGGAGGTGAGGGGAAGGAGGGAAACAGAACAGGAGGCAGGAACAAGACAGAGGCCATTAGTCTACACATTCCTCTACTGCAGACACAGGGTCCTTGCTTTCAGGACACTGTGTTTCTTTCAATGGTGAGAATTCCCTGATTCTCTCAGCTTGTTCTCCCACAGGCTCCCTGTTCCAGTGGCACTGGGTCTCCTGCTGCCTCACACCATGCCAGGTGCATCCTACCTTCCAGCCTCTCTCCGCATGGGCTGTTTTTTCTTATGGAAAGCTACCCTTCCACCCCCGTCCCAGCAATGTGCAACATGAAACGTATGTCCGGTTGCCACCTGCCAACCGAGCTCGACAACTAGTTAGTTCTAGTGGAACAGTCAGTCATCACTGGAGTCCAGATGACTGGTTACACCAGGGTAGCCGCAACACTGCTGACCTGTGGGGCTTGCTCAGTCTTGGTTGTGGGGCCTGTTCTGCATCTCAGGCCTCTACCCACTAGATGTCAGTAGCACCCGCCCCAGCTGTCAGAACCCAAAATGTCTCCACGCATGGCCAACTATCCTTGGGGTGGGGTGGGGTCGAGTCCTTCCAGATGAGAACCCACTATCTTATGCTGTGGGCCAAGGGGCCACACATCCTACGTGAATCCTGGCTCTGTCATTTGACCAGCTCCGGGACCCTGAAGCAGGTGAAGGAACCCCCCTGAAACTCAGTTTCCTCCTTGGTTCAGAAGACGGGGGGCCGAGAGAGAGAGAGAAGCATGGATTTATTATTCCACTTATTTATACATTCATCAGTCATTTCTTGTCTGTGCCCTGACCAGGGCTCAAACCCGCAACCTTGGCATATTGGGAAGACGCTCTAAGCAACTGACACTCTACCCGCCCGTGGCAGCTCAATGCAGTCTTCACAGTGCTTTACGTCACAAGCTGGGGTGACGTTCTGACCAGTAAAACTTTCAGCACACAGTGCCTCCCTAGCACACCGTAAGCACTCATTTAATGCACTGCTATTTCGAGTCTATATTTCTATCTGTTGATCTTTTTAAAAAGAGACTTCGTATTTCCTCTGTTCTAGGCAACAGAGGCAGGTTTCCTGACAGAAACGGCTACAGCGATTTCTTCTGTCTCCTGTTGTGCTGTAGGTCTCTTTGGAAGGCTTTTCTGTTAATTCCAATGCAGGCTTAATTTGTGTCTTCCAAGCCTAATGAGATAGCTTGATTTATCTTCTCAGCCAAGTTCCGCCTAATTCTTTATCTGCGTGTGGGTAGTCCAGGCATGCCATCTAATTACCGGGAAGGCAGGCTGCGTCTGTGTTACAAATGAAGGACTACAGACCAGGGAATATCGCAGATTTACCCAGCGTGAGCCAAGCAAGGGCAGGCTGCATCCCAGGAGGGAAGCCATTATCAAATAAACTGGCTAAAATATGCACCCCCAAACAGAGCCTGAATGCTGACGAGCCTCTGCTCTCCCCCTGGGGTTCCCAACAAGAATTCCAAATGAGAAAAATGGGGAGTGGCGGGGGGCGGAAACAAGAACAAAAACCTCACCCATTGTCTAAAAACCACAAAGACTTAAAGGGAACTAGGCAGAGGGAACTGGGCTGAGGGAAATACCGTGTGTCTCCACCAAGGGTGTCCCGTACCTGTCGGCTCCAAGGACAAAAATTGGACCATGTATGTTTTTTGTACACTGGGTCAAACGTTCAGTATGCCCAGGTGGACCTTCTTTACATGAAAACTAGGATGGGCCCTGTCTGGCGTAGCTCAGTGGATTAAGCGCAGGCTGTGAACCAAAGTGTCGCAGGTGCGATTCCCAGTCAGGGTACATGCCTGGGTTGCAGGCCATGACCCCCAGCAACTGCACATTAATGTTTCTCTCTATCTCCCTCCCTCCCCTCTCTAAAAATAAATGAATAAAATATTTTAAAAAGAGATTAAAAAATACTAAGATTCAATTTAAAAAAAAACTACGATGGAATCTTCGTTTAATGAAGAAAATTGCTAAGGAACTTTCTGGTGTGTTTGAAAAAAGTTTTTTCAACTTTTAGGTAACACCCAGAACTGTTTGCAACTGCACCTGGTGGGCAGTTAAGGTTTGAGCTCACCGAACAAGAACAAGTTACCAGAGGCCCCTTCTCTGTGGACTCAAATCTAAAACAAGATACTATTGTTTATTTAGCAAGATATTATTATGAGACCATTTTAGACCCCATTTGGTTTCCTTCCCTGTGAGCAAGAGAGTCTCTTCCTCTGCCTCACCAAGGCTTCAGTGAAAACGCAGAAACGTCTTACTAAATAAGTACAGGTTCTGCTTCCCTGGGGAAGGGGTTTTAAGAAAGGAAATCTCAAAACACACCCATGCACTGTTGATGAAGAGGAAGTTGGTTCAACTTTGGGGGGCCTGCTCAGTATCTACTCAAAATAAAAACATTATAACTTGTGATCCAGCAATTCTACTTCTAGGGCTTTACCCCCTAAGAATTATCTGCACAGACAGACAAAGATAGACATAATTTCTGCAGCAAACCAGAGCCTCCAACCCGAATCTGGCCACCACCTGTTTCTTCTAAGTTCTCCTGGCGCCCAGTCAAACCCACTGGGACATCGTGTCCACGGCTGCCTTTGCACAAGAGCAGGACAGCCGGGAAGTTTCAACAGAAACCGTGTGGTCCAAAGCTGAAAATACTTACTACCTGGGTTTTTACAAAAACATTGGCTGATCTCTGCTCTGGAATATTGTTTACAAGGATGAGAGATGGGAACAACAAAAATGTCCATGAGGGAGTGTGGCTGGGCTGTGGTGCCTGCCCACTCCCCCAGCCCACCCTGCAGGCTCCCTGTGGCTTCCGTGGATAATGTCCTACCATGAGCACCCACCATTCTCTGCCTGGGCCACACTAGTCTCTGCTTATAGTGTGATTTATGGTGAGGACCTTACAGTGTGATTTATTGGGCTACTCAATATGAACTTGGCCTTGAAAGAGGTGGGAGACTAGGGTGAGCCACTTGGATGGTCAGCCAGGCCTCTGTGACTGAGCCCCCATCGATATTCTGGACACCACGGCTTGAGTGAGCTTCCCCAGCTGGCACCACTCCGAGTGTGCTGCCACACACTGCCACCAGGAGGGTTCCGTGCTGCCCACAGGACTCCCGTGGGAGAGGATGACTGGGAGCTTGTGCCTGGGCTGTCCCCGACTCTACCCTGCACACCCTTTCCTTCTGCTGGTGTCAATCTGTGTCCTTTTGCTGTAATAAATTGTAACTAGTATAACAACTTTTCTGAGTTCTGTGAATCCTTCGCAGCACTGAGCCTGACTTAGGACCTCCTGAGCTGCAGTTACTGCTCCTCAAACGTGCCTGAGTGGCCCGCCTCCCTGCCCTATTCCCTGACCGTTGCTTCTTGGGATCACCTTCCCAGCAGCCTGCCAGCACCCAAGTCATCGTGTCGGGATCAGATTTGGGAGGCACCCAAGACTTAGACTGGAGGGGACTAATTAGATCATTTCTGATGTAACAACAGCATGGAAACCAATGTCACTGTTAAAAATGAGACAGATCTATATATACAAACAGGGAAACCTCCAACACCTGATATTGCTAGGAGACAAAAGCAAGTTGCAAAAGTTTATATAAACACGTTCTCTTTTTTGAAAAATATATTAATTTATAGAATAGAAACAGTATCTGCAGGAATGGTCATCAAACTGTTCAAAGTGGTTCCTCCTAGGGAGGGGAAACAGAGGGAATGTTTTGCTTCTTATCTTATATTATCATGTACAGTTTAAACTTCTTACAAGTGCATATTATTTTGGAAAAAAATAAGTTGCCATTAGAGAGTCCACATCTAACTCAACAAGAAGAGGAAGAAGTCCAGAAGGGAGTCATAGCCTACGCTCCTTATCCCAATCTGCAAAGTTACTTGGCTTGATGAATCACTTGGCCCTTGAAAGCTGGGAGCTTCTGAGTGATTCAGCCTTTCTGACAGGAAGCAGTCGCTGCTGTGGCCATCTGAGTTAATTGGCAGGCTCTGGTACTTGCAAATTGCTTGGTAAAGTTATGGCAATCTTAACAGTCTTTCAAAAACCAAACATTTAAAATGCAAATTATAATAAGCTGAAGCTGCATAAAACTAACGACATCTATGACAAAAGCTGCCTGGAAGAACAAGATTTGCTGTCACCGTAAATTCTAGGGAGCGTGTGGTTGGAGAGGACAGGGAACGAAGACGGGGGCACTTGCAGAACACAGAAAGGGGCTCAGAAATAGTGAGCCGGAGATCCCTGCCCCCTGCACTTCCTGGGTAAGGAAACCAAGTCACCGAGCTAGCTGGGGATCAAACTCATAGTACTTGCAGCAAATGACCTGTAAAGGAAGCCAATTCCTCATAACTAGATCCTTCCAATCCTCTTCTTCAGAAGCAGTCACATCAAGAAATTTTACTGCAAGGTGCCCCAACTATCACCACTGGCTGTGACAGGGGACCCTTTTTACCACAGTCACTTGCATGTTACTGGCCACAGATGTACTCCAATGTACCCTAGTCATCTGGAAGCAACTTCCCAGCAGCCTGTGCAGTCTGGACAGCGGCAAAAGGCATCTGATGAGTCAGAACAGATGTCACATTGTCCGCACGCAAAGCCCAGGAAGAGGGCTCCCCACATTTTCTCTAAGAACCTATATCCTATTCATGGATTTAGACATACTTCGTGTGAACTTGGTCATCTGGTTCCCCATTTGCAGTAATTTAAATTAATTTAGTGGACTGTGACTATCAGACAGATACAAACAACTTAAAGTACAGCAGAATGGGGCCTTGTGGCAACGGGCAAACACCCTGTACTCCTTCACAGAGCCCAGGGACAGTCACTAAGTGACCAGGTTTTGACGAAGCGTGGAGAGTGACACTGCTTTCTTAGGCACCTACTGTGTATGGCCCAGGGCTAAGTGCAGTGTGTGGATTAACTTAGTCTTCACATCGACCCTCTAGAGTGAAGTTTCTCACCCTCAGTACTACTGACGCCTTGCAGATCACTTTGGGTTGTGAGGGGCTGTTCTGAGCCTCGTAGGATGTTTAGTAGCCCATCTGGCCTCTACCTACTAGATGCCACTAGCAGGCCTCTCCCCAGCTGTGACAACCAAAAGTTATCTCCAGACATGGCCCCCCAGGGAGCAGACCATTGGGGGCAGACAATGCCCCCAGGGAGCATAATCCACCCCGGTCCCCCTTCATGGAGAAATGCTGTTCTAAGGGAGCTGTTGCCACTGGCCCATTTTGCAGATGGGGAGAGCGAGGACCTGGGAGGTGCAGGGAGAGCACTCACTGCGCCAGTCACTATGCGGCTGCCCTGAGTAAGGAAGGGGCAAGTTTGGTCTTTCACATGCTGATATTTGGGTAAAAATGAGTTTGTTCCTCCCTCTTAGAGCTAAACTCCTTTGCTTGCTAATTTAGTTTGCCAAGATGATTCTGGAAGGGAGGCTGGATGAGTTGGAGTGTGGGTGTGATAAACACTGCAGATTAAAAGGAAAAAAAATCTTTACCAACAAGAGCAGACTCAACAGCTCTCCAGTTTGCATGTTTGGTTTACAAGGTGATGCCCCAAATGCAGCTCCGAGCCTGACAGCACAGTGTAGGGGTACCCCCAGATCCAGCTGTCCCCCGTAATCCACCTCTTAGGTGTTGGGTTGAGCTGCTCCCCATTTCTGAAAACAGGCACTAAGCCAGCAAACCCACCCCAGGCTGTTGCACCATGGGGGGATCCCTGCACTCTTCAGAATGTTCATCGGTTATCTCAACCCCTGGAGGAGCCCCAGAGCAGTCTACACATTCCTGCCCCCCGCCGGCCCCGTCCCCCCCATGGGCCAGCTCCGACCCAGCCCAGCAAAGGTGGTACCCATTCTTCTTCAACTTCTGCAAAACGTCCCCAGAACTCCCTCTTTTTTCTTCTCTCCAGAAGCTACTTTAGGTTTTTCTTCAAAATAACGTGGGCCATGTCCCTTCCCAGGGCCTCAGTTCCCTGTTTATACAACGGGGGAGTGTCTGTAGGTTTTAAGGCCCATTGGAGCCCTGCCGTTTCTTTGGTTCTAAGGAGCTTCAGCCACGACTTAAGGGTGAAGTGTCTTTAAGCTCTCTTGGCTCACTCTGTGAGTCACAGCAGCTGCTCAGAGAGAACTTTTTTCTCCATGTTTTTCCTTCC
The DNA here is from genome assembly GCF_004126475.2 of Phyllostomus discolor. Taxonomy (NCBI): domain Eukaryota; kingdom Metazoa; phylum Chordata; class Mammalia; order Chiroptera; family Phyllostomidae; genus Phyllostomus; species Phyllostomus discolor. The sequence continues at coordinate 99,589,059 of NC_040905.2, read as the reverse complement.
AACAGGCAAAATGACAATTTAGATAACAGTACTGTAATAATTAAAAATCAGCAATAGTGAATCCTGAGTTCTGTAAACCAGTCCCTAGGCAAAGTACTTTATGTAACATTTTTTTTTTACTTCATCCAAACCACAGTCCTATTAGAGAAAGTACTATTTACACCCCCATGTTGTTGATGGGGAGCTAGAGGCTCAGAGGGCTAAGAGGCCAAGGGCCCACGGTCACACAGCCGACACACGGCACAGCAGGAACTGAGGCTCAAAGCTCAGCATCATTTTTCCTTCTCCCGCCTAAGAGAGAAGTCTCTCCCCCTCTTCCACTGACCCTGACATGTGATGAAGGACAAGATTAGGAGGAGAAACACATTGTACCCGTGTGCATTTGAAAGGAGTTAGATCCTCAAGCCGGCATGTAAGGCAAGAGGTGTCAACAGTCAGAGTGGCCTCCAAAATCCTCCCAGAAGGTGCCGTGCTAGAGCCCTTCACACCCCTCCCTAGGGTCCAGGATGGTCAGGTTTGCCTCCAATATCTGAATGGATGGCTGCTTTTTAAAGCAAGCAGCAGACAAGAAAGTCGGCTTATGTTTAGGGACTGTTGATATGCATGAAATAATAATAACACCTAACACTTAGATAGCGCTTACACATGTTTAATCTACTCAATGACTCTATTTGTAAGTAAGTGCTATCATCTCCTTGGGCCTAGAGGACACACGCTGGCATGATGGCCAGCCTTCCTGAGCGTGGGCCTGGAGAGAGTCTCGAGGAGGCCTGGAAACCAGCGTAGGTCGTTCAGGCGGAAACTCTGGGATCCAGGGCTTGGAGCTGATCTAGAAAGGGACATACGGGCTCTGGTGGCCACGTCCACTTGACTCCTTGGACCCCTTGTTTTCAGACCCTCATCCCACTGAAAGCACAAGGCCCGGGGCAGAGGCCCCTGTCGCCCAGGTCTGTGGGCAACTTGCTCAGGGTGAACTGGATTCCTTTTGTGTAGTGGTTCCCAGCTACAGCCAGTTTTGCCCCCAATCTGGCAGTCAGGAGACATTTGTGTTGTTGCAATTGGGGGTGGTGGTGTTACCGGCATCTAGCAGACAGAGGATAGGGATGCTACTAAATATCTTATAATATACCAGACCAGCCCCCAAAATAAAAAATCATTTGGCCTAAAATGTCAACAAGTGCCCAGGTTGAGAAATCTTGCCTTAAGGGAAAGGCATGTGTGATAGGGTTTCCTTCCATTAACACCTAGTCCTCCTCCTCCACCAAAGGAAAGTCACTGAGAGCCGAAAGGCTATGCAGATCTACAAGGAAAAACAGCTGGGAGACTTGGGGATAGGGAAGGAGGGAAGTCACATCATTTAAGCTGACATAGATGAAATTCCAGAACAAATTCAGGCTGAGAGAAAATTAGGAAGTAGTGGAAGGACCATCTGAGATATGTTGCCATGGCTTATGAATTAAATCTCTTTCTCCCCCCTCAAGACATAGAAGTCAAGATTGAAAATTCTTTTGAAATTCCTTTGTACCTTCCTGCTGGACCACTTCTGCACACTGGTGTGTGGAAGCAGCCATGTACAACCTGTGTTTATGAAGCCAACATAGGGTTTGAAGAACCACTTTCAGATCTGTCTGTGAGCCACACTGTCTTGGAGGAAGCATTTAAACTGTGACTATAAAATAATGTGCTTGTTTTTTATATGAACAGCCAAAATGTATATATCTGAATGAGGATCGTCTTTGTAGATTTGTTTTAGTGATTCTGGCATTGCTTTGGGGGAAATGTTCACTAAAAAGTGTCTCCAGGACGAGTTACAACATACCTATTCAAGCTTTATGGGGATAATCAATCAAATCTTCCCCCTCCATCTTCTAAAATTATTGAGAATATAAAGCAACAATATCACGAGCATGAAAATCACCTGTGAGAGGGGTGACATGAGCAGAGCTGTGTGAAAACAGAGCCGAAGCAGCCAGCTCAGAGACACTGCCCTTCATGCCTTATTTTCCACACTGGACTAAACTGCCACCTTCTGAGAAGTCAGTAAGAATGAGAACATCCTGCTGGTGAGGACTGATGACATTGGACTTTGTGATGACCAAATCACTAACCAGTCAATGAAGTATAAATCTAGCCTTTTGCTGGTTGACTAAATCTCAAGCCAATGAACACTCCTAACCTTACCTCATCATTCACCAACGAACTCTTCTTTAAAACAACTTACCTCATTTTTTCCCCTTTTCTCATAAAAACCCAGGGCTCCACTCCCAGAGGAGGGGACACTACTTGGGCTTCTGCCTGAATCTCTACCTCCAGAATCGCAGTTCCTCTGATCCCAAATGAATGCTTTTCCTTCTATTTCACCGCCTAGATATTTTGCTTGACACCTGGAAGACTTTTAAGAAATACCAGTGCTGGGACCTTAACCCAAGAGATTCTGTTGATTGGTACGAGAGTGAGGGCCTGGATGTTATCAAATGCCCTCCAGACAATTCGCAGGTTAGATACACTGTGCTAGATGCAAATCAAAATATTAGTTGGATTGCAGAAAGGGGCCTGATCCTACTATGTGCTCTCCTCGAATTAAACTTCTCTGACCTGCAGGGTAAAGCCTGACCAGCAGGCTCACTAAAGGAGTCACAGAGAATGCTGCTTATTGTGGGCAGGTTCGTTCCAGAGGGAGAAGGGGTACCTTCGACACCTTAATCTTGTCCATCAGAGGACCATGGACCTGTAGATCCAAACTCACCTGTAGTTCCCACTCAGGTAAGTCAGTTCTCCCTGGAAAGACTGAATAAAGGATAGAAGAGAATAAATGGAATAATGAAAGAGAGCCCAGAGGTGTTGCTTTAGGGTGTGGGTAGGCAACCTTTTTCCATAAAGGGTCAAATAGTAAATACTATGGGCTGTCGTCTGGGTCACAACAATTCTGCCATAGTAGCAGAAAGCAGCCACAGATAATATGTGAGTGGCATGGCTATGTGACCAACGAAAATACGAGTATTTGGTCTCTGTCCTCACTTCCTGGCACAGAGCTCCAAAACCTTTGTAATTTCCTGAGTGACAAGGATAAGAGATGCATCTTTTGTTACTTTTGGTCTTAGTCCCTGGTTCACAACACAAGAGCTTGTAGGACCCTTGGATTCTTAAGACTGATAAGACTATATCTTCTGGCCCTGGCTGGGTGGCTCAGTTGGTTGGAACATTGTCCTGTACACTGAACAGTTTCAGGTTCAATTCCTGGTCAGGGCACATATCTAGGTTGTGGGTTTTGTCCCTGGTCAGAGCATGTATGGGAGACAACCAGTTGATGTTTCTCTCTCTTTCTCTCTCTCCCTCCCTCTCCTTCTCTCTGGAAAATCAATAAACATAGCATCTGGTGAGGATTTAAAAAAAAAAAGAGTATCTTTTGTATGCTAATGAGATGACTGGTGGTTGGGGTCTCCAGATACTTTCGGGACAGAGGCTGGTTGCCAGAAACACCAAGACATGATTAGGGGTTGAAACTTTCAGCCCCAACCCCAACCTCTGGAGAGAGGCGAGGGGCCAAGGCTTTCACCAACCACGCCTGTGTAATGGTCTTCTCCACGTGTGTATGTTACACTTCGACAACAAAGTCAACTTAAAAGAAAAACAAATGGGACTAACACCTGCAACTGACCTTGATAGGCAGGAAAAAAGTGAATTGAGAGATAGTGGGATGGATAGATGTGTGATAAAGAAAATGGCAAAATTTCATTGTAGAATCCAGGTGGTGGGAACAGAGGGGCTGACTAGACAATTCTTTCCGGTTTCTTTTTTAAGTTTCTTCAAAAAATGTTGGGATCTTAAAATCCCAACACACAAACAGCCAAATAGCTCAACTGTCCTACTTTTTTATAGCCTTTACTTGCTTCTTTGTGCCACGGAAATATCTGTTTCCGGGTCGGTGTGGCTACTCAGTTCACAGGCTGGTCCGGACCCTAGAGCAGGAAGGGGACTTGGTGAACCACTGGAGACATGGGAGGGAAGAAGACAGGACTCTCTGGAGAGGCTGCGAGAAGCTCCCAGTGGGTGCTGCTAGGTTATCCCAATGACCACAGTAACCGGAACCACATCCGGCCACACCACGGTCCTCGGTCTGAACTGAAAGGTCTTGCACCCTGATGTTTGGTCTACTCGCAACACCAAACAAGAGGTTCAAGTCCCCTTTGGACCAAGGAGCACCCCGGACCCTGCTCAGAGAGTGCCCCTGCCTCCTCCGACATAAAAGGTGCCCGCACCCCGAGTCACCAGAGAGATTAAAGAAAATTTCCCCTCAGTTTTGTTTTCCAAAGTATTATTTATATAGATTAAAATCCATCCACTTTAAGTATAAAACTGGATGAATTCTAACCATTATATACAAATGTGTAACCACCATCGCAACAAGATATTGATCTCTCCCTGAAAGAGTTCCCTGGGGCCCTTCGTCCTCCAGCCCTTCCCATCCAAGCGGCCCCACCCAGGCAGCCGTGGCCTGCTGCTTGCTGTCACTATCCTTTTTTGTCGTAACTAGAATTCCATAAAAATCGAATCTTACAGTATATTGTCATTTGCATAATGTTTTTAAGTTCATCCATGTGTATGTGTATTAATACTTCCTTCTTTGTTATTGCTGGATGGCAGTCTAAGGTACGGATGTGTTATAGTTTGTTTGGCCATTCACAAGTTGATGAACATTTGCATTGTTTCCACTTTTTGACTTATCACAAATAATGCTTCTGAAAACATCTGTGTACGTGATGTTTTGTAAACATATGTTTCTATTTCTCTTGGGTATTTACCTCAGAATGTAATTGTTGGTTTGAAAGGTAAATATATATTTAAATTTATAAGGCAATGGCAAACAGTTTTCCAAAGTGGTAACAGCATCTTGCATTCCCACTCATTTCATTACTTTTTCACTCATTTTATTAAAAAAAAATTCACACCCCAAGCTTTGGAAGCCAGCAGTCAATGTGGAGCTGCTTTGTCTATGCCAATTAAGAAATAAAAACTAAAATCAAATCTGAAGCAGATCTAGGTGTGGTGGGGGAGGTTCATTTCATGGTTGCTGCTGATTATTTTTCTGTACATTTCCATATGTTTGAATTATTATATAACACATAATTAAAATAAAAATATTTTAAAGGTAAAAAGAATGATTAAGAAACCGCCTCATAGTTGTTCAGCACCTAGTAATTTTCAAAGCTTGCTTATTTCATCCTTACAAGAATCCTTTTTGGGGATACCAGGAATTGGGGCCACCCTGGGTCATAAGGGGCCAAAACATTTGCCCAAGTCATCTGTTTCAATTGCATGCTTCTAGAGGATACAAAAGAGTAAACAATTATGCCACTTTTTGGAATTGCAAATTCTGACAATAGCTATCAAAACAGGCCAACACATATGCGTTAGCAGAGCAGTCCCACTGCTCAGGCTTTAGCTCGTGGTCCGCTTGGACCTCCTGAGCGGACACATGTGCGTGGGCGCTCTCTCCAGCAATGTTTGTAACTGCACGTAACAGGAGTCGACCTCAATACTACCAACCGGGGGCTGATTAAATAAACTCTTCTTCAGTTCACGGGCTTAATGGAATATCACGTGCCATTAAAAATTATTAGGGGGATCAACACTCCACGTCAGCCACGTCGATCTCCGTGCTGGTTCCTTCATGCAAGGGCCTTTGCACTTGCCATTCCTTTGGCTACAGCATCCACATGGCATATCCCTCGCCTCTCACCTCTTGGCTCAAATGTCACATTCTCTGTGAGACCTTCCCTGACCATCTTTTCAAGGAACCCCCACCTCATGCCTCACTATCCCCTTTCTCTGCTTGTTTTCTCCTTAGCATGTAACTGCATCTCTACATGGCCTAATTCAGTTATTCGCTTTATTTATCATCTGCCTTCCCACAGTCAAGCGTTAGCCCAATGAACTGGGAATTCTATCTGATTTGTTCGCTGCTGTGTCCGCAGTGCCTGGCTCATAAGAAGTTCTCAACAAATATTTGTAGAACAAACATATACATATGCTGACATACAAAAATGTGAAACATAGAGTAGGTGAAAAGAACAAGTTGTGGAAAAGTATAGATATTTTGGATGCTAACAACAGAGGGTAGAGAAAGATAGATACCTACACAGAGAAGCACACATACCATATATACCTATATACATGTGCACACACAGATACACATATATACACGAGTTCATATGTTCCCGGAAAGAAAGCCACAATAAATTGTTGAGAGTAGTTACCTTTAAGTAGGGGGAATTAGGGATTTTTACTCTTGAATTCTCCTCTCTCCTGTATGGTTATATGAGATATATATATATATATTTCAACATATATCTTTTATAGTAACAATATTAAAAGTCATCAGTCCTCTTTTTCCTGTGTAACCCCTTTTACATTACCACATGCACCCATAAACCACCTGCCCAGGCCACACCTTCTGGGAAATGGGGCTTATTTGCAGAGCAAGATGTTCCTGTCTACCCAAAGTTATTTTTAAAGGTTTTATTTATTTATTTAGAGATGAGGGAGGGAGGGAAGAAAGAGAGGGAGAGAAACACCAATGTATGAGTGAAACATAGATCAGTTGCCTCTCTCACATGCCTCAACTGGGGATCTGATCTGCAACCCAGGCATGTGCCCTGACTGGGAACTGAACCAGTAACCCTTCGCTTTGTGGGACTACATTCAACCAACTGATTCACACTGGTCAGGGCTGTCTGCCCAAATTTTTATGGGCAGAAACAGGGAAGTCATTTGAAAATTCTGCCCAGATGAGCAGGAATTCTCCCTATAGGTTCTGCCTCTGAATTCTGCATCCTCAGGCAGCTAAAGTGAAACCACTGGGAATGATGAGAGGTTAAATGCCATAAGAATAAACAAGCCTCAAATAGGAACATAACAAAAGCCACTGGCTCCAAGCCCAGGCCAACCTGCCTTTCACAGCTGCTGGCAGAGGTCACCACCAATAAAATCCAGGAGGCTCTCGCTTGGACTGTCTCAACCTCAGTACCACCGACGTTCCCTGTCGTGGGGCTGTCCTGTGCATTGTAGGATGTTTGGCAGCATCCCTGGCCTCTACCCACTGGATGCCAATGGCATCCTTTGAGTTGTGACAATCAAACTGCCTCCAGACAACTGCCAAACATCTGCTGGGAGACAAGATCAGCTCTGGCTGACAATCACTGGTATAACTGCTTTTCTATGTCGGCAGGTACCTGAGGCTTGCCAGCCAAAAGGTGTCTGGTGGATTTTCTGCAGGGACTTGCTCTTATTGGACTGCATTCCCCAAACCTGGAGTTTGGGGTGTGGCATCCCCGTTGTTGACACTGATCATGAGCTCAGAGGCAACAGGCCCTCAGGGAGGCAGCGAAGCAAACTAGTTCGGGGCTCACGCTGGCTCTTGGATTTGCGCCCGTGAGTACCTGTACCTGTGGCACCTGTGGCTGTGCAGTTGTCAAAACCTTCTCTTCATGGACAAGTGGCTGGACTACATTTCCCAGCCTTTCTGGCAGGGAATTGTAGCCAACAGAGCCAGAGTGAAGTGGAAGTGATGTGAATAACTTTCAGGTGTGGCCTATTAAAATTTCCCAAGCAATCCTCAACTCTCTCTCTTTCTCCCAGCCACTGGCTGGAAGTGAAACCCTCCAAGGCCTGAGATGGCAGAGCTGCAAGATGGAAGGGGTCTGGGTCCCAGAATCACCACACAGAAGTCCACTCATAAAAGGACCCACAAGGACCATGTGCAAGCAAGAAAGAGGCCTCTAGTGTGTAAAACCACAAAACCATGGGGGCTGATCTATCAGAGCAGTTAGCCTTACCTTAACTAAGACAGTGACTTTTAGCAAGTTACTCAAGCGCTCTGAGCTTTAGTTAACCCCTCTGTAAAATGGGCGTAATACCAGCAGCCCCCCTTTGGTTTTTGTGAGGGCCCACTGCGACAGTGCTTGGGACCGTGACTCTTATTATTCGTGGGAAGAAGAGCTACTGCAGAATTCCTGCTCTCCTCATTAATCCCTTTTCATTTCTTTTCCAAGTGACACTCAATAGCTTGGAAGAGAGTGATTTGCCCCATCCTCAAACGCTAGAGGGTCACACTGGGTTTTAAGGATAGTTCTTGAAGCAGAGAAACCTCATTTATCACATGGTTGTCCAGGCATCGCTGAAGTGTCCTGGTCCCTCCTCACCAAAGACGCCACCCAGAGGCCAAGGAGACCCTGAACGAGGATGGAAGGGGAGCCCACCTGACTCTCCTTCACTTCTCCAGCCCCAATAAAACTGAGTGGATAAAATCTAAAAGCAGACGCATAATGGGAACTTTGGCACCAAGCCAGCGGACACTATCCCTGGGCCTGCTCTGCAACTCAGGGTCCTACAGGGAGTGGCTGCCAGCCAGGCCTCCAAGACCCTCCCTCCCCTGGCCAGCGTGGGGCACCTCCCTCTAAAGACAGAGGGAAGGCTGAGCCCTTTCACTCACTCTGCTTATTCTTCACCCAACTGTTTGACTTACAAACAGGGAAAAAAACAAAAATGACTCCCCACCTCGGGGCATGTGCCAAGTGTCCTTGCACACAGGTCGGCTCATCCACCCTTCATGAAGGCAGCGGGCACATCTGTCCTGTTTGCTTCCGCTTCCCCAGTACCTAACAGCCTGTACAGTCAGTGCTCAATAAGTACTTACCATCTAAGCTCTTCACGACGGCCCCTTTTTACAGCCCTGATCTCACAGGCCTTCTTCCTCTTCTTTGAACGAAGGTAGCTCATCCTTGCCCCAGGTCTTAGCACTTGCCATTCCTCTGCCTAGAACGCTCCTCTCCCCTATCTTTGCACAGCTGGCCCTCTCTTGGCTTCTATTACCCAGTTTGAAGTAGCGCTCCAGGTCCTCTCTGTTGCCTTACTCTACCATTATTTAGGCGTTTGTTTCTTGTTTGTCTCACCCCAACTAGAATGCCAACATAACAGTTGATGACTTATTTCTGTCTTTCTGCTATTTCCCTGGCACCTAGCATAGCACCTCAACATAGCAGGGGCTTCATCAGTATTTGAGGCTGTGTAACCCAGAGACTGAGAGCAGATTCTGGATTCAGGCAACCTGAGTTTGAATTCTGCTCCAGGATCTCAGGCAAAACTACTTACCCTATTGCTGCCTCAGTTTCCTCATTCATACATGGTGACTCCTACATCACAGTGTTGCTATGAAAATTAAATGAGTGAATTCATGTGAGATACCTGGAGCAGGGCCTGGCACGTAGGAAGCACTGTACAGGTGTTGGCTATTATTATTGTTAAAAACTGAATGAACAACCCTGAGGTAGGCAGTTCATTTATTATATGCATTTGAAAGATGGAAAATGGGTCCTGCTCCAGATGACACAGCAACCGAGCTCTGGGAATCTGATTTTCTGATTCCTAAATCACAGTGGTTTTCATTACACTGAAGGGTTTCCTTTAGAATGTGTGGAGACTGGTGGCACTACCCCCTGTGTCCCGAGGGCCCAGGCATTTTGAAGGTTAGCCCTTCTCCCGCTCACGGGCAGCTCTGGGTTGGTGAAGGCAGGAGGAAGTGATGAAGAGAAAGGATACTCCTGGTTTCTGATTTTGTTCCATGCACAAGCCTTCATCTCACACCCACCCAGGTGCTGGTCTTGGCTTCTGGGCATGATTGCTTTTAGCCAGCACCGAGGCACAAGGCAAGGCTGGGCCTGGCCTCAGCTGGCTCCCTTTTCTACGCTATCTACCCCAGGCTCTTCGAGGACACGTGTGGTTGGATAAATGCCCAGGGCCCTATGTTCTGCCCCATGTGGGTTTGCTTGGAATAAGGCTCCATTCAAAGGCACCCAAATCATTAGACAGCCATGAAAATGGGACAGAAATCCCAGGAGTCCTAACAGCTGATCCAATCTTCAAAGCCTGTCATTGGGATCCAAAATGAATGTTTAAGATTTAGCCACGTGTTACCGCCTGGGTGGACTAGGGCAGCCTCAGGAAGCTCTCTGGAGAGAGAGGCTGAGGCAGGGGTGCCACTGTGGGCTCTGTGCTCCACCAGGAGAGCCCCCCAGGGTAACAGGTCTCTGCTTCCACCCCCTGATCCCTTGGCTGGAGTTCTGCCTCTCTCCACAGTTCTGCCGCTCAGGGGGTTGCGGCACATCCAGGTTCAGTGCCGCAACCCCCTGAGCCTCTGTGGCTGCCGGCACTGTGCTAGCACGTTACATGCATCATTTCCTTTTGTTCCCATAACACTCTGTGAGGTGGCAACTGAGGTCTCCAGACGAGGAAATCCTGGCTCAGAGGACTTAAGTCACTTGTCAAGTTAGGGAATGGTTCTTTTTTTTTTTAATAGGTATTCTTGTTATTATACCATTTGCTTTCTACTATTTGTTTTAAAGATTTTATTTATTTATTTTTAGAGAGGGAAGGGAGGGAGATAGAGAGAGAGAGAGAGAAACATCAATGTGCGGTTGCTGGGGGTCACGGCCTACAACCCAGGCATGTACCCTGACTGGGAATCAAACCTGCGACGCTTTGGTTCGCAGCCCGCACTCAATCCACTGAGCTACGCTAGCCAGGGCGGAATGGTTCTTTACAACTAATCCACCAGCATGTTCTGCTGACTCTTTCTCCAATACTATATCCCACTGAGTTGCTTCTCTGAAACCCTTCTGCCCCCTTCCTGGTCTAAACCACCATTTCCTCTCTCCTGGACCAGCATCATGGCCTCCCAGATGGTCACTGGCTCCCCGCCTTGCCCTTCTACAACCCATTCTCCACTCAACAGCTAAAACAATATCTTAAAACACCATCCAGATCATATCACTTCCCCGGCCAGAACTCTCCAAAGACCTCCCAATGTACTTAGAAAAAAAATACATACTTCTTATCCTACAGGCTCTCCTTGATCTGCCCTCGGCTACTTCTCCACACTCATCCTGCCTTCCCTGCTCTGGACATCCTGGGGTAGGGTAGAAGAACAGAGGAAGGGTCTTCTTGCTATTCAAACTGTGGTCCTCAGACCAGCATCAGAAATACAGAGCATCAGCCCAGCATCCCCTAGACTGACTTACTCAGAATCTGCATTTTAATAAGATGCCCAGGTGATCCATATGGTGGATGATCCATATGCCAGGTGATCCAGTCATAGTGGTTAAGAGTGAAGAAGGCTTTGAAACCAAATGGCTTGAGTGGAAGCTCAGCTCAGCCACTCACCTGCTAGATGACTTGGCACAAGGGATGAGTTACTTCCTGTACAGTGAAGAATTCCCCAACCCAAATTGAGGTCTGACCTTTGCTCCTGCCTCCAGGGAGGTGATCTCCAGGACTCTGGGATGTCCTGCAGAAGTGCCTTAGTTTGCCTGGGGTCTTTGGCCACTGTGGAATCCAACAATGTGATTTATGATGGCAGCTTCAGGGCCACGCCCTGTCAGTTCAGACCTCAGAGAAACTGATGACTAAAGGTGGGAGGCACTGGAGACTGAAGGTCAGCCGCTGGACAGTATGTGACTGAGCCCCAGTAAAAACTCTGGACACCAAAGGCTTGGTACTCTTCCTTGGCTGGCATACTCTGTGCACAGTATCACTTAGTGACCAGGAGGAGGTAATGCCGCCCCTGCCTCCTTGGGGAGATGACTGGAAGCTCCACATCTGGACTCCTGGCCCCGTGTATCTCTTCACTGGGCTGGTTTTAATTTGTACCCCTTCACTATCATAAAACTGTTGTCATAAGTAGTGCTGTCCTCAGTTCTATGAATCATCCTAGTGCATTACTGAACCCCAGGGTGGTCACAAGGACTCCATACTTGTAGGGAACTGTAAGGGTGGTTCTGAGGACCCCTGAATCTATAGCTGATGTCTGATGTGAGGCTAGTCTTGTGGGGACTGTTCCCTCAGGCTTTGCACTTGGCTCAATTCATTTTACTTCCTTTCTCTGAGCTTCAATTTCCCAACTGAAAAGTAGGCATAAAATACATCATGCCTTACGTGTTTGTTGAAAGATTAAATGAGATAATGAACACACGAGTACTACTGTCCAAATTGTTCAGACAAGGAAACTGAGGTGCAGAGAAGTAAAGCAATTTGCCCACTGTCACCAGAGTCTGAAGCCAGGCCTGGCTGACTTTGACCACAGTGCAATACTGCTTCCTCATGTCCTTGCCTTCTGGGAAGGGAAGGACAGTGGTGGCTCTCCTGAGCTGGGGGCCCAGCCACCTGCTAAGGAACTCAGGGGTCCTCTGAGAGGTGAGTCACCCACCCCCATCCCAATGCTCCCAACTGCTTCTCTTCTATCTTTCTGGGACCCACATGACATGAATATTGGACTTTTTGATATTACTCCATAGTTGTTTCTTTTTCCTTCTTTTCCTCTTTTTTAATCGTTTTACTCTCTGTTGCTTAGATGCATAATTTCCCTTGACCTGTCTTCAAGTTCACAAACGCTTTCCTCTGTCATCTCCATTCTGCTATTAGGCCCATCCAGTGAATATTTTATTTCATTTATTATCATTTTCCATCTAAAATTTTCATTTGGTTCTTTTTTTATATATCTCTATTTCTCTGTCAGCCTGCTGATATTCTCCAACTTACTATTCTTTTCAAGAGGGTTCACCCTTACTTCTTGGAGCATGGTTATTGTATCTGCTTTAAAGTCTTTGTCTAATAATTCCAACATCTCGGTCATCTTGTGTCTACTTATTATAGTTCCTCTAAGAATTTGCCAGATTCTTCTGGTTCTTCATATATCAAGTAATTTTGCCTTGTACTCAGGACATTTTAAATACCATGTTACAAGACTCTAGGTCTTATTTAAACACTATTTAATATGTTCATTTGTTAGTTGTAGCTGGCAATTGACCAGGTTAGGTTCAGACCAGAAGTTCTAACCAGCCTTCTGTGTGCTGTTATTCCAATGCCAATTCGGTTTTCAAAGCCTTGGCAGGCTGTTTTTTTATCAGTTCCTCAGAACCTGGGTGGTGGTCTACCCTGCAGTTCAGTTCTCAAGCCTCTGATGAGCTGTTGAAGGTCATATCCATTCACATGTAGCTCAGGAACAAGCCCGGCAGTTTATACATCAGTTTATGGGGTCTCTTCTTAAGCTGCCTCCTTTCTGCTATCTTGCCCACACTCTGGCTCTTAGGGGCCCATTTTCATGCCCCTTTCACTAGAAAGCAGAGGCTTCTGTGTCCCCACTCTGCCTCTCACTTCCCGTGACTGGATCTGGGCCTTGAGCCAAGTGCCTACTGCCAATTCCTTTTGCATGCTGCCCGCCCCAGGGCACTGCTGGGGGCACAAATTGGTCTTGTTCTGTGGCTAGTTGGCACAGCTTTAGTGTCAATCCCTGGCTGCTGGACATGGTACCAGCTGGCAGCTCTGGGGTGATGGTGATTAGGTGAGAAAGATGCTGGGGAGACAACCACCGGCAGCTGGGCTGAGCAATTAATCTCAAAAGTGCCAGCATTTCAACTCTCAGACACACTGCAATTATTAAAACAGCAGGTATGATTTTCCAAGTGACTACTTCTGGGATGGACGGGTCCATATGCTGATTAGCCTTTAATTCCCATATTAGGATTGATCTGCTACATTTTACACAAGAGAAAGTTGAGACTCAGAGAGGTGGAGCCATTTGCTTGAAGTCACACAGCTGGTTAACAGTGTGGCCCAAGAGGCAAACCCAAGTCTGTGCAATTCCAGGGTCTGCTCCTCTATAGCTGTGTCCATCAATATCAATATCATCATCTCCTCTACCTCCTCTTCTTCTTCTTATCACATCTGGTATTTACTGAGCATTAACTATGTGCAAGGCCCTGTCTAAAGCTTTTTATCTGAAGTATCCAGACTGGAAGTTATAACAGAGAAGGAAACTGAGGTTCAGAAAAGGGATATCACTCACCCAAGGTCATACACACTTGCTAAGTGGTAAAGGTGACATTCAAACTAAATTGTGTCTCACTCCCATCCATGCTTCAAACGGCTATTCAACGGTCTCTATAGGAGGCAGAGCTGGACCTGTCACCCAGTAAGTCAGGCTGGGAGGGGAGAAGCCAGAGGCTGCTGGGAGGCTGTGGAGAGGAGGTGTGGCATGGGTGGGCTCAGGCCAGATGCTGGGGAACATCTGTGCTCCAGAACAAATCCGCAGCATCTCTTGATCTCAAGGGAGTTTCTGGCTCTCGAAGAATGGCTATACCCTTCTCACACTGGCTTCCTGTGCTAGAAAACCTCAGCTTCTCCACTGTCCCACTTCTCAGACCTGAAACTTTTCAGCATGTCCTCTGATGCCCACTCAATCCAGGAGTTGGCCCAGGCAGGAGGGTGGCAGCACTGGGCCCAGACCTCCCATCTCATTCTCTGCCACACCTCCCTGGCCGGCTCATCTCCCCAGCAGATTCAATTAACCAATTTGATGCTACAGCTGCAGAAAGCCAAGCAATTATGGAAAACAGACCAGGTGCCTTGGAACTCACTCACAGAGAGGCCTGAGAGGCCTCCAAGCAGACAGCAGGGTGGGGTGGAGGCAGAACAGTATAGGCAAATGCTTGCCAACCCAGGCTGCACAAGAGAACCACCTGGGAGCTTTGAAAAGTACAGCCCCTCCCCCCAGTGCAGATGCCCTGGCTGATTCCATTGTTCAGGACTAGGATCTGGGCATCAGGATTTTTTTTAAGTCTCCACAGAACAATGCAAATGTACAGACATTCACACTATGTGGATTCAGATATGGAATGATGTGCAGAGGGACGGATCACTGCTGGGCAGTCTGATTCTAACAGGTGGAATGACTGCCACCCTGCTGCACTTCTTGGGTTGTCTATGTATTTGATTTCCCATGCATGGTCTGCATCAGCATCACTTGGGTGCTGTTAGAAATGCAGAATCCCAGGCCCCACCCCAACTAAGTCAGAATCTGCATCTTAGCACCCCCTGGGAGACACCTGTGCATGCTAAAGTTTCAGGCGCCATGTTCTTTGGTCCCAGCTAGAGACACTAAGAGTTGGCAGAAAGAAGGAGTGTCAGTCATTACCTGGTTGCCCTCCTTGGGTGCTCTGCAGCTGCCCAGCACTGGTTACTACTGATGGGCCCCCTTCTGAGCCTTGCCCAGTCAATTTCTGCAGCAGCCACCTTGAGAACTTGAATGGACAGATGGGCAGCAGGGCATGAGTCCTCTATCCTAACCCCTGGAAGCCTGTTAGCTTCTAGGTTGAAGCATGAAGTCAGCCTCAATTTCTCTTCCAAAACTCAGTTTCCCTTCTGGGCTGGAGCCCTGCCTGATTGCTCCTCAACTTCTGCAACCTCCAGCTCCCCGCTCACAGGTCACCCCACTCCCCAGATGAAGCTGGGCACCCAGCAACATGTCCTGCCTCTCTCCTGCATTACCCTAAGGCCAATTCACAGTGAAGTCATTATTGGTGTGGCATTTGATAATGTCTCTCTGTCCCTTGCTAGAATTAAGGTCAATGACAACATGCACCATGAATGTCTGGCTCCCTAATGAACATGTAGCACTAGTGTGGGGTTCCCAACCTCGGGGCCTGGGACAGTGCAGGTCAGGGCCTGTGAGGAACCGGGATGCACAGCAGGAGGTGAGCTTGACTGTAACGTGCTTCAGTCATCACAAAGCCTTCCCCCAAGCTCGGTCCGTGGAAAAATTGTCTTCCATGAAACCAGTCCCTGGTGCCAAAATGGTTGGGGATCACTGATCTCATGGACAGTGTCAGACACATAGTAGGTGCTCAAAACAATCCAGTCTGCAGGAACTGATGAGACCTGGTCGGCTCTTGCCGCAGGGGGGCCAGCCCTCACCCTGTCCCACCCCCACGTCAGAGGTTGCCTGTGGGCAGCACTATCGGCTCCTGCTTCCTCCAGGCACTGGGGACCTTTCTGAAGCAAAGTGCCTCTTGACCAAGGTCACCAGATGAGGAAGAGCTTTGAATGCTCTTCAGAAGGCCAGAGAGCCCAGGGTACTTAAGGGAAACCGAGGGAGGTTCAGGGCTAGAGAGGCATGACATATTCAGTTCTTCTAACCTCGCAATTTCCCCAAAACTTCACCTCCAAGAAGACACAGGGTCTTTGTCTGATGCTGAGTGGGGGGGGGGGGGGGCAGGAAGACAATATCCCACCCAATTAAGTCTGTAAAACAAGATTTTCCTTCCCTTTTGGGGTTTTCCACAGAATCTCAGACTCTAAGTTGACCAAGGGGGTAGAATATGTTATTTAGTTATGTATCTATGCCCCATCATCTTTCAGAAAAGCTTTAAAGTGACCTCTGGCTACACAAATTTGGACTCCTTCGGGTAATAATAATCACAGCTAATACTTACGGAGCACTTCTGAGCTAGCACCACTCCAAGCCTTTATATACATTAAGGCATTTTGGACTTGACAGAAATCTACAGAAGCAAGGCCCATTATCCCCACTTTATAGATGAGGCAGCTGAGGTGCTGAGTGGCCAAGGGAAGTGCCAAGGTCACACAGTGAACCCCAGGCATCTGGCTCAGGGGTCTGGCCCCTAACCTCTGTACTTACCCTGTCGGAGTGGCAGTGAAAGAACGGTGACTTATCTCAGGGAGAACAGTTTGCAGGGGTCCAGCCTCAGCATTCAGGTACTACCCTGAACTGCTCAGAGGAATTTTGGGTTCTGTGGACATCAAGATGCATTTCTTTCCCTTTCCAACCAACCTCCCTCCTTCCCTCCTTCCCTCCCTCCCTCCTTCTCTTTCTCTTTCTCCAAATTGCAGTAAGATGCACGTAACATAATATTGACAACTTTAATCATATTTTTAAGTAAACGATTCAGTGGCATAAGAACTCACACTGGTTATGCAACCATTACCACCACCCGCCTCCAGAATCTTTTCACCTTCCCAAACTAAAACTCTGTCCCCACTAAACAATAATTCCCAACCCTCCCACCTCCCCTCAGCCCCTAATAACCTCTATTCTACCATCGGTCTCTATCAATTTGACTACTGTTGGTACTTCATACAAATGGAGTTATACAGTATTTCTGTTTTCATATCTGCTTTATTTCTCTTAGCATAATACCCTCAAGGTTTATCCATGTTGGAACAGGTGAAGAATCTCATTCCTTTTGAGGCTGAATAACATTCCGCCTTATACCCATACGTGTAGACCACATTTTGATTATCCACCCATTGACGGACACTTAGGTTGCTCCCACCTCTTAGCTATTGTGGAAAATGCTGCTCTGAGCATGCGTGTGCAGATATCTGAGTTCTGCTCTCAGTTCTTTTGGGTGTATACGCGAATGCAAAATTGCAGAATCATATATGGTAATTATATTTTTTAAAGCTTGAACAGCCATCAGCAAGCTACATTTCTTTTCTTCTTCTTTTCTTTTCCCTCCTACTTCCAATCACAGCCCAGTACCTGCAGTGGCCAACCATTCCTGGACAGAGTGTTGCTATCTCAGGAGTGAGAGAGCAATTCCCCCCGTCTTTTCCTTAGAAAACTTCAGCTGCAGAAATCACCTGACTGAAAATTACAGAAGAACCCTCATCCCACACAGGAAAGGAACTATTCAGAAAGCCTAGCCCACCATCTAATTACAGGCTTTCATCAGGAGCCTTGGCAAATGCTTAAATTGCATATCAACCTTACTTTTGTTATGAAGTGTTTAGAAACAAGTTAATGAGCTGGGTTTCAGATCCTTAGCTTGGAGGTAACAGCTCTCTCCCCTAATTGTTAAGTAAAGCAAGTCAGAATGTTACGGATTTGTATTCAGAAGAACTTTGTCTAGATATGCATCAGCTGGATTCTCACTCTTTCTTTATTCCAGCCAGTGCCCTTTATGGAAAATGCTACCCCAGCTGTGATTTCCACTCAGAGCTGTGGTTCTGAACCCAGGCAGAGCATGAGAAATATCTGGGGTGCTTTAAAAATATACATATCTACGAAGAGCCCAGGACCCCAAATTAGTCCAACTGAACCAGACTTTCTGCGGGAGGGCACGGCCATTGGTAGCATTTTCAAGTTCCCAGCTGGTTCCGAAGTACAGGCCGGGTTGAGAATCCTCACTTAAGGAGAGAGGGAGGGCTGCAACCAATCTTTCCTTGTCTACATTTTTTAGTTTACAGACTCTTAGAGAGGAGGGAGAGAGAGAGAAACATCGATTTGTTGTTTCACTTATTTATTCATTTGTTGGTTGATTCTTGTATGTGCCCTGACCAGGGGTGGAACCTGTAACGTTGGCATATCAGGTCAGTGCTCTAACTGACTCACCTGGTTAGGGCCTAGAAAAAGCATTTTCATTGGGCTTTTAACTTGGAGAGGGAACCCTGAGCTGGGGGCCCCAAACCCCAATGTTTGAAAGAGAGAAGCATGTCTTCCGGGAAGGGAGAGCTTGGGCCTGTCTGACGGGTGCAGCTGACGGGTGCAGCTGACCACGGCCTCGCGGACGGTGGGTGGACCAAGAGGCGTGCGGGGGTAAGGGGCTGGGAGTGCCACTCCAGTCTGAGGCTCTGCCCTGTCGGGTTCACAGATGTGGTGCAAGGGTTTCAAGAACCCTCTGAACTATAGGCAAAATTTTCTGTCCCCCTGTGTATTCGTCTAAAGAGGGTCCTCCAGAAATCATATCACGTTCTCTGAAGCTCTGTCACACACCCCTCACTGCCCCCCCAGTGATGAATAACCTCTGCTTTTATCATGGTATTCCACATGGTGGTATTTTAATAATGCAGTTACTAAAAATAAAAAGTGAGATGTCTTCATATTTACATTCACCTGGAGGGACTGAATACATTCATTATTAATGACACAAAAGCAAGTTTCAGAGCGATGTCCACAGAACAAACAGTCTGGAAACACCCACAAGAGCAGGGATGGTCTGTTTAAATTTTTTTTAAGAGATAGGGGAAGGGTGGGGGAAAGAAAGGGATACATCAAAGTGAGAGAGAGACACCCATCAGTTGCCTCTCACACGCCCCAACCAGGGACCAAACCCGCAACCCAGGCATGTGCCCTGACTAGGAATTGAAGCAGCAACTTTCGCTTTGTGGGATGACGACACCCAACCAACTGAGCCACACCAGTCGGGACAGGGATAGTCTGCTTTGTTCACTGCGACATTCCACTACTTGGAAACTGTGTCCGGCACAGAGAAGGTGCTAAATACACACTTCTTGAATTAATGAATATCTTTTTGAAAAAGCTGAATCCACTATATGTGGATGATGTCTATGTGAAGAAGGACAAGTGTGTAGAATGACACACACTGGGACATGAAAGGTGCTGACTTCAGGGAGAAGGACCTGGAAGGGGGATGATGGAGACAGTAAAATTTCATTTTAATAACAGTGAACAGTTATGGAGTGCTAGCTAGGTGTGAGACACAGTGCTCAGCACTGATGGTGGATTCCCTTCCTTGGACCCATGTGGCAATCCCTGACAGTGATCCCCATCTTACGGATGAGAAAACCTAAGCACACAGGGTCTTGTGCAAGCCCACAAACCTAGGAGCCGGGTGCTGCCCCCCAGCCATGCTGACCCCTCGTCTGTACACATCTCTGGGCTGTGTCACATGTCACAACAACCATGTGCTACATTTTTCATGAAATATAACAGTGTCGGGGCTTTCCATGTGGGCTCTCATCCCCTCTCCCACCTCTGCAACCCTCCTAGTCTGCAGGTGTCACATTAAGTCCTTTATTCTCAGTAGGGACTTAGGAATCGATATTCCATGCTTGGATCCCAGTTTTGGTTCAATATAGAGTTGACCCTTGAACAAAGTGGGGGCTGGGTGCCCCACACAGTGGAGAATCTCCATGTAACAAGTCAGCCCTTCACGTCTGTGGATCCCTAACTGCGGATTGAAAATACAGTTGGCCCTTGATCAACACAGGTTTGAATGGCATAGGTTCACTTACATGCAATTTTTTCAATAAATACTAATTGAGTAAAGTATAAATAATAAATGCTTATTGAAATTAATAAGTATTTATTGAATAAATAAGGTTCAACTGTAGTTTCCACTGCCTGCCCTCCACCATTTACAGATGCAATGAAATCACTGTCTTCTATCTCCACATAAAATCTTGGGGAGAGCAGGGTCCACCTTGGACAGTAGCCACACAGGCTGCATCTGATAGAAGCATTGTATCTGCTTAGGGCAGGTGACCCCTAACTGGCTGCAGACTCTCAGGTGACAGGCCCGGAGAAAGCTCAGAACCAACCTGCCTGGAGGGGTCTCAGAGCACAGAACACTTGCAGTCTTAATGATGCGAAGCAGTAACCTCCTGCAGAGGAAGCTGTGCGTGCAAGGGTTTTTCAGTCATGGCCTGATTTCTTGGGAGACCCGAAGCCAATATTCTAGCCTAGATCTAAACAGATGAGAGCTTCCAATCGCCCTGGAGAAGGACTCCTCCAAGTATGACGTCAGATCCCCAAGGCCCACACCACCTTGGTGCTTGAAGAAATGCAGAGCCTTTGATCTTAAGAGCGAACAAAGCCAGAGATAATCCTTCTCTACCAGCTTGAGACGTTGAGTGGGTTGTTTAGGATTTAAGCTTCAGTCCCCAGCCCTATAAATTGATGAGGATAATACTGACTTGACAGGGTAGGTTCTAATGAATATTAGGAGTAATATCAGTGAAGCGCCTGCCGTGAACAGGACACAGGAGACAATAACCATTACTTCTATGAATTCTAACCATACTGCCGGGGGCAGCTTCTAAAATGACTCCCAATGAGCCCTTATCTCCCAGGATTCATGCCCTTGTATAATCCCCTCCCCTTGAGTGTGAGCTGGACCAAGTGAATTGCTTCTAATGAATAAAAGGGATAGGGTGTCATTTGTGAGATTAGCTTACAAAAAGTCTCTGGCTTCCTTCTTCCTCATCCTGTTTTGTTCTCTCACTTGCCCACCCTGATGGAAGTCACCTGCCACGTTGTGAGTTGCCTTACGGTGAAGCCTGTGTGGTGAAGAACTAAGGAAGGTCCACAGGCCAATACCCGGGAAGACACTCAGGCCCCCAATCTAACAGCCTGTAAGAAACTGAATTCTGCCAACAACTGTTGTGTGTGAGTTTGAAAACAGACCCTCCCCCATATGAGCCTCAGCCAAAACCTTGACAGCAGCCTGTCAGAGAACTTTGGCCAGAAGCACCCAGCAAAGGCATGCCTGGATTCCTGACTCATGGGAACTAAGAGATAAATATATGTTCACCGTTTCAAGTCACTAAATTTTAGGGTGATTTGTTATGCAGTAGTAGATAACTAACATACCCTGTAAACAGCAGATTAAATTCAAGTAGAACGGCACATGAAGCCTCTACTTAAACACTAAATCATCTCGGAAGCCTTTCAAAATCCTCCTCTCTGAGGAGGATTTCTCTGAGGCCCCTATTTTCTCATGCTTCCCTATTAGGCTGTAAACTACTTGACTAATATCATGAAAGCTTATACCACGAATACTTGTTATTATGCCAAAGTTGTAAGTCACTTAATCCTTACAACAAACCTAGAAAGTAAATACTATTATTACCCACATCTTATAGATGAGTAAAAAGACGCTCAGAGGGGCTACGTTGCTCAAGGCTTCAGTCATTATGAGAAAATGCCAGGAAATGTGCTTCCAAAGTTTACATTTGTAGTAATTACGCTATGTGACTCTAAGAGTCTTGCTCGAGTTCATAAACATTAAGTACATTCAAACCTAGGTAGCTGAACACCAGACATGAAGTTTTTAAACATTACCCTCTCCAGTGCCTTCTACCCCCAGGATAATAAGTTGAACATACCTCACCTAGGGGATCAGCAGGGTGTACCTACCTGTAAACACTAGGCTGGCATTTTCCAGTTCTTCTTGGGGAACTTTGAAGCTGAAGGATTCATTATAGAAAGGATCAATTGTGCCCCTTAAGAAGGATGTCTTCTTTGTTTTCACAAGCTTGAGTCCATGTACCAGCTGGATTTTCACAAAGGGGTCTGAGAATTGAATACAATGTCACAGAATATTACAGATCATGAAACTCATCCATCCATCCATCCATCCATCCATACATACATACATACATCTTCTCATCCATTCATTCTTTCACTCATTCATTCTTCCTTCCTTTCTATCCGTCCATCTTCCCAGCTATCTGACAGCCCAACTACCTACTCATCCTTTCATCTATCCCTCAATCCACCTATTCTCCCATCCACACCTCCTTTCATCATCCATTTTCCCATGTATCTACTTTTCATTCCTCCTTTCCCCTTCCTCTCTTCCTCCAGCCACCCTATATTTATTGAGCTCCTCCCATGTGTTAGGCATTTTACAGATAAAGAAACAGAAGACTCAAGATGAGAGATGATTTGCTTGAGATCTGGCTAGTGGAGAGAGAGCCAGACCCAGAGCCTGGCCTGGCTTTCTGTCCTGGAAAGCCATCATCATGTCATTGAGCCCAGAGCCCACACAGAGAGTAGAGGTGGCAGAGTTATAACTGCCATTTTTTCTATCACTTTAAAGCTTACAAAGAGATTCATGTACATTATCTAACTGAACATTGTTTAAACAGCCCAATGAGATGAACACTGTTATTATGTCAGTTTTTCAGATGAAGAAATTGAGGCTTTTAGAGGTTAAGTAACTTCCCCAAGGCACATTATTTGCAAGCAGTAGAGAATGGGACTTGGTTTGAGGCAGTTTGACTCTGAAACCCTTAAATCATTTTATCATACTGATTCTCCCACTGCGGTAAGTCTGAAACCTTCCAGCCTTAACACCATTCCTTCCAGTGGCCCCTTCGAAAGCTGTTTTTTGTAAAGTGGTTTTTGGGAATGCAAGCTGTCTAAATTCAGCTGTCACCTTATAGCACCAGTAATTTATTTTAGCCATTGCACTTAGAGAAGACAGTATTTCCACCAGTGAGCTGAAGAGAGCCCAGCGACCACGGCTGCTTTCACGATAATATCCTTGCCGTCTTGAGAGAAGCTACTTACAGATGGAATGTAATCTGTTCCAGTTCATTAAAAGTCGTGTTTGAATTTGGTTTGCTATAAAATAGATACTTTAAATATAACAGTCTTTTCAGAGCTGGGATTTATAAAGATTTATGGTACACTTGAAATGAGTGGGGGAAAAACCTTAGGGTGCATACACCACTCTCACAGATTAGGATTCATGGACAATGCACATTAATGCCTCCTGGAGGACAGTGTCTTTACTGCAGGCATAGCAACTGGAAAGGCAAGCCACTTCCTCTGGGCTGCGTGTGTACAAAGAGGATCTAGATTTCAGTAGTTATCACACCTGGTCTCAGTCAAATCCCCAGTTCAAATGGGGTTATGTCTGAGGTGGCATCATTTACCTGCCTCATTTTAAAAGATATCTGATTATTTATTGTTCCTCTTGAAAAAACATCTAGTTCTATAATGGGGTTCAGAGCGAGGGGTCCCCAAAGTCCTCACAACTCATGGCTGGGGGCTGGGGGAAAGAGATGATACAGCATTTAAGATACTTTGTATAACAAAGAGGCAAGCTAACAGCTGTGCTACAAAAGTTGTCTATGACTGAGAGCATTCAGGGACTTGTGACATAGCTGGGGGAGCTGAATTCCCTCCCCGGAAGCCCCTGTGTCACAGGAGCTCTTGCCCTGACTGAAAATGGTCGCTGAGAGAGGACAGAAAGGATACTGGCAAATGTAGCATACTGTGGGAGGAGCTGGATAGGAGGTCATGTAGGAAACTCCTGGTCAGGATTTAAACTAAGGGTGGGCAGAGAGAGTAAGGCTGGTCCACCAGAGAGCTGAGAGAGTAGGTAGCAGCTGTGCCAGTTCGTAGTAAAGAGGGCAGCCCTGTGAGAGAGATTCAGCCATGCTGCCTGTAGTGAGGGAGGAGCTGCATCTGTTCCTCTGAGGATTCAGACATGTGGCCCGGTGTAGGGAGGAAGCAGCAGCCAAGAAGGAGAGAATGACATGCTGCCACTGACTGTGCCTGCTCTAGCTGACTCCGAAGCCACCAAGGATTCTGCTTTGTAAGATGCTGACCTGCTGTTTCGCAGACCTGGGCTGTCTGGTCAGAACATATAGAAAGGCCACTCTCTTGGGACTTGTGCCTTCCTGGACTTTACCATGATCCAGTGCAACATGGCACATGCTTTCCTGGACTATTACACGGAGGCTGAGGACAATGTACCCCAGATTCTGAAGGGAAGAGCTGCTGCGAGAGGATAGAGACTTTGAAACCCACAAGTACATTCCAGAGGGGACAGAGACCTGTTTGCACAGTGGCTTATGCACAGATAAGGATAGGGGGAATTACTGGGCTTGGTTTTGGCTATAGCCTGGTGGGGAGCAAGGGATGTGCTGGGAGAACACTCATGGAAGAACAGGGCTCTGAGCAGGGGTGCTCCTAGCCCCTGAGGTCTCATTCCCATAAATAAAAACATGTTTCCTCCAACACTAACTGTTGGGTCATGCATCAAGGCGCCACGTGCACAGGCCCCACTTTGCTTGGTTATAGTTCTGGATACTATCTATCCTTTTAGGGTCTTATCTTTTTTTTTCTTAATCCTTATCTGAGGATATGTTTATTGATTTTAGAGAGAGAGAAAGGGAGAGAAAAAGAAACATCAATGTGAGAAACACTGACTGGTTGCCTCCCATGCACACCCCAACCAGATATTGAACCCACAACCTGGGATGTGCCCTGACAGGGAATGGAACCCAAAACCTTTTAGAGCACAGGACAACACTCCAACCCACTGAGCCACCTGGCCAGGGCAGGTCTTATCTTTTTAACAGTATCCAGGATGCAGAAAAAAAGAAAATTGGGTCCTTTGTGTGAAAAAGAAAAAACACATGCCCCGTTGAAGAAATGGGGAAGGAGGGAGGGAGTCACACCACACCTGAACCTTGGCTCACATCTGTCTGAAGAAGTTGCTTGGCTCGAATGACGTCAACATTTAGCCTCCCAGCACTTGGGAGATAATTCAGTGACAGGAGCAGCTCCCCCAGCTCCACTTCATTCTGCAGAGAAAGGGAATAGTTGAGAAGTTGCTTTTTTCCTTTTATTTTGCACCTACCATGCAGGAAACTGATCCTAGAAGCTCACAATTGGGCTTCTGTGGATGGATCAGTTGACAGAGGGCACCTCTTCCTTTGACTTCTTTTAGCCTCTGACCCAGATTTTTTTTCTCTCTCAGAAAGTTTTTCTGCACTTAGAACACTTAACAGCAGCAACAACATAGTGACGACAAAGGCTTCAATAATGACAATAAATAAACACCACAGGTCAATCAAGTATTATGCTAGACACTTTACATGTAATAACTGGTTCAATCTCTATAATGAGTCTGTGAGATATGAGTGTCATTCCCACTGAACAGATGAGGAAACAGGCTCAGAAGGGTTAAATACTTGTCCAGTGCCAGACAGCTGGAAAGTGGTAGTGCTGGCATTGGACACAGGGAGACTTAATTCCAGATATTCTGACCACTGTGGTTAATAATTTGGATTTTTAAAATTAGTGAGGATTCTCCTTACAAACAACATCACCCTCACTCATTTGCATTCTTGGTTTTGTGTGTTTGTTTGTTAGCTGGGAAAGACAATGCTGGCTTCCCCCTCAGGCAGAACCGATATGTGCTCTGGCCCCCTAGAAGCAGGGACCACCCCTCCACTTCAAATAAAAAAGAGAAATATTATTTTTTGCAAGAATGGGATATCTGGTATTTCAGAAATAATGCTGACATAATCATTATGGGAATGATAGACCATTGCTATGATTTACAATGGACAATTATTATCTTGATCAACATATGATGAGAAGCTCCATGATCTTCAGGGCTTTGGGTACCAAGGTCTTATCTTAACCCAGCCCTGGGGAAAGTGGAGGGTCCTCATTTTCTCTGCCCAGAATGCATGACACATATGAACATCAGCAACCACATGGCATCCAAAACTGCAGCTCTAAAGAACCAGGGGGCAAAACTGTTCCTGAAAGGTACCTGAAGCCAGTGTCTTCTCAGCCTCTCTACCCTAGAAGATGCTACATTTAAACGCTGACCAGCAGCCAACTGATAAGAAACTCAGGCTATGGGGAAAGCAGGACCAGCTGTTCCCCAATCTGACTCCTCCCGTGAAGGACCATGGAATTCATGGTGATCTTTGTAGACATTTATGAAGTATTGACATATTAAATTTACATCAACCTGGGGCAATTTTATCCCCCCACTCTCACTCCCCACCTCCAGGGACATTTGGCCATGTCAGGAGACATTTCTGATTGTCACAAGTGGGAGGGTTGTTTTTGACACTTAGTAAGTAGGTGGAGGCCAGGAATGCCACTAAGCATCTTGTAAAGTGCAGGCACCCCAGTTCCCAACACAGAATGGTCTGGCCCCAAACTTCAATAGTGCTGAGGCTGAAAAAATCTTAGTTAAACCTATCAATCTTGGGCTGGTTCAGACTCATATACGATTCTAGCCTGAACAAATGTTAAAAGCATCCAAGGGCTGAATTTTTCTCTAGGCCGGAAAAACTCAGAGCACCAGCTACAAGCCAAAGATCAAGCTTCGATTTCCATCCATCCACTTCCTCCTAGGGCTTCCTTTGCTGAGAACAGACACCCAGGCACCAGGCAAAACTTTTCCCAGGAAGCAGTAGGCTCAGCTGCCCCAAGGAGAACGGACTGCTCATTCTGAGAGGATCTCCAGCTCTTTGAACTCTCGCTTCCATCCAGATTTAGTGAGATAAGGTTGTCCTGTCAGACCTGGAATATTTGGTCCAAAGTTCTAGATTTAAAGAGGAAAACTGAACCAGGACATTCTCTCACTTCCCTGCTAACACCTCCATCACTCTTAGAATGAAATCCAAAATCCTTAGCCTAGTCTGCAATAATGCCATTTTGGGCTGAATCATTCTGTGTTGGGGGGTGTCATCTGTGCATGGTAGGATGTTTAACAGCACCCCTGGTCTCTACCCCCTAGATGCCAGAAGCCTACCATCCCCCAGTTGTGACAATCCAAAATGTCTTTAGACATCACCAAACGTCCCCTGAGGGAAAAATCACCCAGCTGAGAACCACGGGGCTACCAGTATGGACATAATTTGGCCCTGCCTATATCTCAGACCTCAACGAACGGCCACATCAGTCTTCTTTCTATTTCTCAAAATTAAAAAAAAAAGACATTCTGGCCTCAGGGCTGGCACCTGTGCTGTGCCCTCAGCTTGGGAACCTGAATGTCACCTCCTCGTGTATGGTTTCCATCAGCACCTAATGGAAAAAGAGTTCCCTGCCTCCATCGCTTTCCATCACATCACCTTGTTTCATTTCTTCCATGGTACTTTGTCCTTACTGGATATTTTTTCATTTTCTGTAAAGGCAAAGACCGTGTCCATCTCTCCACCACTACACTCACAGCACCTGGACAACTTCAGAGGATGACCATAGAACCAGCTGTGCAGCCCCAATACGGTGGCTCTGCTGCCACATCACGGTCCCTGAGGAGTCACGGGCATGACATCTGCCACCTGCCCTATCCAACCCCCCGAGACTGGAAGGAGAGGTGGGAGAAGGAACTGAGAGGTGGGAGAAGAGCTGATGAAGGAACTGGGTGCCACGTCTACTTTTTCCCCTGCTCAAGGCACTGTCACAAATAAACAGGCGTCGTTTCCTTTTACAAGATCTTGATGAGCTTAATTTGGTTGAACCACTCTGGGTAGCTTGGGAGAACTGAAATAGATTGTAAATTACTCAAATGAATCCAGAAGGCACCCTTCAAGCTCCTAGCAGCCGGCTTGTGCAAACGCTCCGCTCTCATCCCAGGCTAAAATGTTCCCTCCCTGTAGCCTTTGAACACAGCTAAGTTCTAATCAATAAAAAGGAAACCAAAGAAAACCATTGGGGACAAAAGGCACTTTCTGGGGAAAACAGCAGCCGGGCTCTCCCCCTGCCATACTTCCTTTGAAGTGCTTCTAAAGGGCTCTCCGGAGCAGAGGGTTTCAGGTGTGTGCGCACAACTGTTACCGGGCTGCAACACAGCTGCTCTGAGCTCCCCTGCCTTTGTTCCTAGGTTGGGAGAAACAGTGTGTCTCCATGTACCACACAAACAACATTAAAACAGGAGTGCATTTTTTAAAAACAAGATCCAGTCACCATCCCAGCACATCACACCTTCCATCACATGCTCTCTTGCCTCCAGCCCAGCCCACTCAGAGCTTTCCCAGTCCCTGTCCACAGTGGAACATAGCCACACTGACAACAGGGGCGAATTCTGATGTCTCCCCACCCCCTTTCAACTTACACAGACACGCACTTTCCGTGGTACTGCCTAGACACATGCAGTGTAATTTTAATATCTACATAGAATATTCCATTAGGCCGAAACTATAATTTACTTTAACCCTTTCCTATTGTTAGGTACTTAGGTTGTTTCTAATGACCTAAAATTGGGCACTTTGATATACAGTATAAATAAATATATATATATATACACACACACATAAGTATATATATATATATATATACTTAAGATTATATCATTTTAATAAAACCCCTGCGATCACTAGGTCAAAGAATATATCCAGATATATAAAAAGTACCCAGGTCTTTTTCCGCCACTCAATATGAACTGACAGAGCATTGGCCAAAGGGCTGGACTAACTTCACAGCCACTCACAGAGGGAAAGGACAGGGCCAGCACCGGGTATTAACATTCTGACAAATGGCCTCAATCAGTGTGGTTGTTAAAATATTTTTTGTTTGCATTTCTTTGAATATCTAGTCATGTATTGATTTAATCGCATTTCCTGTTTTGCATGGAAATGTTGACTTTCTGATTTCTGGTGTGAAGTCAATGCCCCTCATCGATGGACATGTATATGCTGTGGCTACAAGACACATCTGGCACTGGCTTGTGGCTGTCTGCTGCTGTCAGGCTGTGGAATGATTTCTGTCCGCTGGCTGCCTTATTGTGACTTCACTTGCATTTCTCTGAGTGCTTAAGAGGTTGAGCATCTTTTCATGCTTATCAGCTATTCTCTGCTTTAAAAATCCTGTTTGTTTCATATTGCCCATTTTTTCTATTGGGTATTTGCCTTTCTTTTATTAATTTATAAAACGGCTTTTAAATATTATGAATACCACTAAATTATTCACCAGTTACGTGTTGTTATGGGTTGAATTGTATCTCACCAAAATCCATGTGTTTAAGTCTCAACCCCCAACATCTTAGAATGTGACCTTATTTGAAAATAAGGTCCTTGCAGAGGTAGTTAAGATGAGCATGCTGGAGGAGGGTGTGTCTCTAATCCAGGGTGAGTGAGGTCTTTATAAAAGGGGGCAACTTGGACACAGCTGTGCACACAGGGAGAAGGCCGTGTGAAGACTGGAGTGATGCCGCTACAAGCCAAGGAACTACCAGAAGCAAAGAGAGAGGCTGGAACAGATCCTTCCAAGAACTTTCAGGGGGAGCGTGGCCCTGTTGACCCCTGGATCTCTGACTGCTAGACAGCAAATTTCTGTTTAAGCCAGTCAGTTTGTGGCCCTTTGTTACAAATAGCCCTAGCAAACTAATATGTATGTGTATAAACATAGTCTCCCAGTTTGTGGGCTGCCTTTTAACTGTTTTTTTTTTTCCACTGTATTTTCTGATGAGCAAAATGCACAGTTTTATTGCAGAATACATCCGTCCCTCCTTTCCCTCTATGGTCCACACTTTATGGCCTTTCTAGAAGTGCTTTGCTACATCAAAGTCATAAAGATAGCTTCATTTTTATCCTTCTAAAACTTAAAGTTTGGACTTGTAAATGTAAGTCCTTGGACTGCCTGGACTTGATTTTGGTGTATGATGTGAGATAAGGCTCTGTTTTCATTTTTGAGGTAGTGATCTTCATTTCTCCTGTCTTTCTGCCCCATGAGGCTGTATGCTCCTTGAGGATAATGATCTCACATTGCTTCTGTCTGTCTCCCCCAGTACAGAACACACCCCTGGGGAATGCTGGCCAACAGAAACATTTGTCCACACCCTTCCTAAGCAGCTACACCTTCCAGGGAAGATGCGAGAGAAGCCTGATCTTTTGATGTCTGAGAGTTTATGTCTAGGACTCGATGGCCATCCAAATTAGATCAACCTACTTCAGATCCACTCAAGCTTCTCAAAAGAGATATTGATTCCATCCTAAAGTGGGTTCCCAGTGTGGCAGAGATAGCTGTTTATCAGAGACTGCTCCAGAACATGCAATGTTTCAATACAAACTAAAATGATGGGCACAAAGCCTTGCCTCCAGCTACCCAGTGTTCATAATGAAAGACCAACAGCGGACAGATTACGTTAAGGTGAGTCCCCCACGAGTAGTAGCAGTGCCTGACAGAATGGACCAGGGCATTTATGAAGTAGCAGCTGGGAGAAGCTCTGCCAGCTAAGCGAGGGCCCTAGAGCCAGCAGGGGCCAGCCCCCAAACCCTTCTTTCACCCGCTCATTCCATTTCTGCATAGAGAGCCCCTTAGGTTTCTCCATGTCTCACCCAACCGCAGATGCAGCCCAACTACCCAGTCAAAAGATATTTCTAGACTACCTCCCACATGCCAGGCAGAGGGCTGGCACGCAACAGGTGGGCATTCGTGACCCACTGACTGGGTGATTGTACCGGGCACAAAGGGAAAGCAGAGGACGAGACAGGCAAGGTCCCTGTAACGCAGCTCCTAAGAGTAAACATTATTTAATTATTATGCATCCCTAATAATGAGGTGATTTAATCAGCACTGGGGTGGGTGCTATGGGATATGACCTTCCTAAGATTTCCCTGTAGAAGCAGAAGCAGGAGTCAGAGGGCCCAGGAGTGCAGCACACACCCTGAACACCTGAAAAGGCCAACGTGGACAAGTGAAGAAGGTGCAAGGGCAGGCGGGCTGGGGTGCAAAGCAGAGGCTGAGGAAAAGATAGGTCTGCTCATGCCTTCATGCCAGGTAAGGAGTTTGGACTTATCCTGGGGAATAGGGAGCCTCAGAAGGCTTTAGGCAGAGAGTCACATAATTAGACATGCATTTTAAAAAGATCCCTCTGGCTGCACCTCTTTCCTCTCCTGATGGTTCTAGCTGTCTCTCATTCTTTCATTCATGTTGTAATTATTCACTTCTCTGCAGCTCTGGTAGCAAACTCTTTCATGAGGCTATTTTACTTTTCATGCACTATAATTTCTGCGGGTATGGACTGCATCTTCTATGGTCCCACCCATCTCTCCTTTGTGCCCCAGTAACTGAAAGTGGAGAGGTTGGTGCAGGTTGAATTCTGTCTCCCAAAAAGACATGTTGAAGTACTAACCCCTGGTATCTATGGATGTGACCTTATTTGGAAGTAAGAATTTTGCAGATGTCATCAAGTTAAGAGGAGATCATACTGGAGTATGGCAGGCCCTAAACCCAATATGACCGGTGTCCTAATAAGAGAGACAGAGAGAGACACACAGAGAGGGAGTGGGAACACCATGTGCTCCCAGAGGCAGAGATCAAGGTGACACAGCTACAAGCCAAGGAATGCCAAGAAGGGCCACACCACCAGTGGTTAGGAGAAAGGCATGGAACAGAATCTCCCTCTGGGCCTCCAGGAGGAACCAGCCCTACTGATACCTGGATTCTGGACTTCCCGCCTCCAGAACCATGAGGGAATTTCCATTGTTTTAAACCACCCAGTCAGTGGTGATTTGTTATGGTAGCCCCAGGACATACAGTGGCGATCAGGCAAAAGGACTGAGTCACAGACCATGTGGAAGGCCTGGGAAAGAGTATTTTACACAAGTGCCCCAGAAACACTGATAACACAGGTGTTTCAAACTACAGACCCCCACCTCAATCTCACCTGCTCCTCCCACTCCACTGTCCAGCAACCCCAACAAGCAAACCCATCAATGTGGCAAACTAAGCAAGATCCTGGAAGCCTCTCTCGCCCTCTTCCCTCCTGTCACTTCCAACTCGTAAACACCCTCAACTCCAAGCCCTGACATGAGCCCTAGTGGACACCTTGCCTACCACAGTCAAAGGTCACCTGTCCTCACATACCTCTAAACCAGTGGTTCTCAACCAGGTGATTGTACCCCCAGGGGACACCTGCAGACATTCCCCCATGGCAACGTCTGCAGACATTTTTGGTGTCCTCACTGGGGGAGGGGGTGCTACTGGCACCTCGTAGGTAGGCCAGAGGTGCTATTGAACACCCTGCAATGCTCAGCACAGCCCCTCCCTGAAGAGAGTGATCTGGCCCAGGATGTCACCAGTGCGGAGGGTGGATCTAACTCATCTTGTCTAAATTCAACTCACACACTGCCCCAGAAGGAGCAACCTGAAATGCAAACCTGACCAGGTTTCTCCCCTTTTTATCTTTTAATGGTTCCTGCTCCCCCTGCCCCAATAAACACTGTCTATGAGGTTCTTCATCCCACAGCTTCAGTTCCCCTCATTCTCATGTTGTGACATTCCTTGTAGGGTCAAATTATGTACCTGGCAAATGGAACATACGAGATGACTCAACTTCCCTCCATCTCCTGTCCCACATCTATAAGTTGGGGACCAAGTGCCCCTCCCCTGTGCTCCCATAAGCCTCAGACTTACCTCTTAGAGAGAATACTACCAACAGGTCATTCATTTCACAGACAGAAGCTCTATTCTGAGCCAGGTACTTGCACAGCACTGGGTGTACAGCAGTGAATGAGATCTCCAGGACCCCCATCCCAGGGAGGTGTCAGCACAGGGCATGACTT
The DNA here is from genome assembly GCF_004126475.2 of Phyllostomus discolor. NCBI lineage: Eukaryota > Metazoa > Chordata > Mammalia > Chiroptera > Phyllostomidae > Phyllostomus > Phyllostomus discolor. The sequence continues at coordinate 99,556,356 of NC_040905.2, read as the reverse complement.
AGGACTTTGGGTTCTAGCTGTTACTTTCTTTCTAAACTGTGAGTCCATGCTAGAGCTTATACATGAGAACCCTCCTAACATGTTCACTAAGTAAACAAATAACCACAGCAGGAAATATTGACTGAGTACTTCTGTACCACCCAAGGGGATGAGCATATGGCATGTGTCATTCTATTCAATTCTCAAGAATCCTTTGATATTGATGATGTCAATGATGGTGTTGATGATGGTTCTGCTGCTGCTGATGTGGATGGTATTGATAATAATTTTGATGATGGTGTTGATGATGCTGCTGATGTTAATAATGATTATGATGGTGATGATGATGATTGTGATGATGTTGATGATGATGATTACAATGGTGCTGCTGTTGCTGCTGGTGATAATGATGTTGATGATGATATTGATGATGATGTTGATCATGGTGTTAATGATTATGTTGATGAGATTATGATGATGTTGATGCTGCTGATGGTGTTAATGATGATGTTGATTTGATGATGATGTTGATAACGTTGAAGATGATGATGGTGATGACAGTGACATTAATGATGATGTGTTGATGATGATGTTGATATTGTTGATGATTTTGATGATGATGGTATTGATGATGATGAAGGTATTGAAGATGATGGTGTTGATGATGATGTTGATGATGTCACTGATAACAGTAATGATGCTGATGCTGGTGATGACAATGGCGATGATATTGTTGATGACAACCAACATTACTGAGAACACACTACCTGCTTAACACAGAGTTTTGAGTGCTTTCCTTCACATTTCCATTTAATCTTCACAATAACCCTCTGGGAGAGGGACTACTATTATCCTCATTGTACATATGAGGTTCATGCCTGACATCACACGACAAGCAGGTAGCACAGCCAGGAGATTGTACAATAATAACAGAACAACAATAAAAAATAAATAAAATTATTCTGAAAAAAAAAAATTTTTAAAGGTGTGTCCAGAAAGTATCCAGCCATATACTATGAAAAAAAAAAAGACATTCACTGAAGAAGATACAAGATACAAGAAACATTGTACATAGGACAATACAGCTTAGTCCCCTTCAAAGTAGGCACCTTGGGTCCTCACACAGTTCTCCCAATGGCCATCAGTTGCCCCATCATATTTTCCTGAATCTCATCCACGGTCTGAAATCTCTGCCCTTTCAAAGGTCATTTTAGTTTTGAGAAAAACGAAAAGTAACAGGGTGCCAAATCTGGGCTGTAGCAGGGCTGCATCACCTGGGTGATTTGATGTTTTGCCAAAACGCTCTGCAAAGACATGACACATGAGTGGGAGCATTGTCGTGATGAAGCTGCCAATCACCAGTTGCCTGTAGCTGCAGCCTTCTGAATCATCTGCATAGTTTCCACGGAGGAATGTTCAAGCTTAATGCAAAATGCAATGCAGATTCACTGCTCTACTTGCTCAGTCATTTTGAATGCGACAGCCACACAGTACACATGCTCACTCAACAGCATCTACCACCCCCACTGACTAGAACAGTGAAGTCATCATTGTTCATGCATGTGCATTCCAGTCCACTCTCCTTGGCTGCCAAGTTACATCATTGTCGCACAAACCGTTCTTGTTATATTAACAATGCTGGACTTTTCCAGACAGACCTCAGATATTTGCTCTTTGCCTTCAGTTCTGGGCACACAGCTCCTAAAATCTTTGGACTCTCTGGAGTGATAAGAGTGTCTTCTGTGTGCTAATGAGATTACTGATGGCTGGAGGTTTCTAGAGAGCTTCAGGATGGTGTCTGGTTACCAGAAAGACTAAGGCACGATTAGAGGGTTGGAACTCTCAGCCCTAACCCCCATCTTCCAGGGAGGGGAGAGGAGCTAGAGCCTCTCAGCTAGGGCTGAGTTCAGTCATCAATGGATAATGACACTTCCACAACAACTCCTAAATAACAGAGTTTAGAGAGCTTCTGAGTTGATGAACATAGAGGTGCTGGGACCAGAATGTGCTCAGAGAGAGAAAGGGAGCTCTGCACTCACCTCCCTGGATACCTTGCCCTATGCATCGCTTCCATTTGGCTGTTCCTGAGTTGTGTGCCTTATGACAAACTGATAGTAGTAAGTAAAGTGTCATTCTAGCAAGTTATAGAACCTGAGGAAGAGGTCACAAGAACCCAATTTGGGTGACAACCTAGAATTTGTGATTGCCATTTGAACTGGAGGCAGCCTTCTGGGCCTAGGCCCTTTCCCTGTTGTTCTGAGATAACTCCAGGCAGTTAGTGTTAGAGTTGAATTGAACTGCAGGACACCCAGGAGTGACTGAGAAATGGAGAATTCATGGGTGTGGAGAAAAAACCCCATACATTTGGTGTCAGAAGTGTTATGGGTAAAGGCAGTTTACGGGGTATGAGCCCAAGGAGGCTGATTCCAGTTTGTGTGCTCTTGACAGCTACGCTATTGGGCTTTTACCCTCACTGTGCCCCAGTGAAAACTGAGACTTGGGGAAGTCAGCTAACTTACCGAAGGTCACACAGTACGTGTCCCCTGTGGTAATTCCACTGCCCTGCCTAGGTGCTCAGTAAGTATTTATTGAATGGATGAAGGTGTAAATGGTTGAGATTCGAACTGGTCGATCCAACTTCAGAGCCCACCCTCTCACCTAATCCAGGGACTGGCATGAGGTAAGAGTCTAATATAACAACTGATCGATTTAAAGCGAAAGAAAGAAAAGCACAAGCCATCCCTTGTAGCTACTTACCTTTCTTATATCTGTTGTCCTTAGAAGCCTTCCCTGTCCCTGAAAAACTGCACTTTCCATCTATTCAGAATCCCTGCCCTTTTCTTCTGGAACCTCTTCAGGATGGTTTGGGTGGGACTAACTCTGTGCATTTGACCCCCCTACCCCCGGCAAAGTACCCCCTCCTCTCCCTGGCCAGGTGATTGGCTCACAAATGGCCATGTGATCAAACCAGCCAATTAGAGTCCTCACCCATGAGGGGTGTAGGAGGCCAAATTCTAATATGACCCCCAAGACTGGAGCCCTCTGGTTCTCACATTGAATAACTGCCCAAGGTCACACCACTGGAAGTAATTGGGCTGGCTGTGGCTTGAGGATCATGGAACTGCAGGGCCATGCTCTTGGCCTCCATAGGCACCACTGTATACACATGCCAGGTTCTGTGCTTTGAGGCTCCCGTGAACTAGCCTTCTGACGGCCCAGGCAAACCCTCTACAGTAAGTACTACTGTGATCAGTGGTGAGCTGCTAAGTGTTTAACTCTCCAGGGGGGAAAGGCTCTGATTTATAGCATTTGCCAATTTCATACACAGTGGCTGATTTCAAGCTAGCAACATGAACTCAGCAACATGAAAAATACCTGAAAATTTAACAGTGGGCTCTATGAGCCAGTATGAGCTGGCTTTAACACACAATCCTCATTTTATAGAGGAAGAAACTGAACCTTAGGGATGGTAAGGTAACTCTCCTGGGTGCACACCTGTAGAGGGTGGCAAAGCTGGGACTTGAACCAAGTCTGTATGACTCCAGGGCCTGTGCTCTTAGCCATAAGAGATCCCTTCCCTTGGCAGGTAAAGTTGTGTGGCACAGTGGCAAGACCTCCATCCGGCCTGGAAGTTGGGCAACCTAACTCTAGTCTCACTTCTGTCACTGAAAGCTGTGTGACCTTGCACAAGACAGTGAACTTCTCTGTGCTACCAGTTTCTCCTCTATAAAATAGGGCTGGTCCAAATCACCTCTGGCTCCCCTTCTAGTTCACATTATAACTAGAAATCTGAAGCTCATGTTGAGGACTGAAATGTAAACTCTGTTTCTATTTCAGGAGAAGGAAAACAAGAAGGACCACATTTAAAAAAAAAAAACCTTCTAGATTACGCTGCCTTTTAAGGTTCTGGCCGGAGCCCAGCCCTGACTGCACAAGGCTGGCCCAGACTCTGCTCTTCACCAAAACCTGGGTGGCAAACCTTTCAGCACACACACAGAGGCCAGGACTCTGCCAAGAGGGTCAGGGCTGACAGCAGCTCAGGGCAAGTGAAAGAGAGATTCTCATTTACAAAAACTGATGTCTGCCTTGTCACGGGCCTTGCCTGTTATGGTATCAGGTGGTGAATGATCTCAAAATGCAAAATGCAGCCAGGAAAGGCCACAGGCATGAGTCACTCCAGGCAGTTTCCAGGTACTGGGTCCAATCAGCACATAACTCTGGGCGCTTAGAATCATCCATAATTTTTCCTTTTAAAACAATGTCCTAAATTCCTTCTATCTTCATCTGGGGCATGGTTAAGACCAAAAGTAGCCTATATTGAAAGGCAAGTAGGATTCTAGGGTCAATTCCTCAATCTCAATTGCTCCCAACCTCGCCTTCCTCTGTTTGATGTCCTCCCTCCTCAGATCCCTCCCCCAACCTCCAGGAGCCTCAGCTCCCAGTCAACACTCTGCATTCGTACACACCCGGGGCTCTGCCTGCCCAATCTTGGTTTATCAGGAGTTGATGCAGTGGTGCAGAGTGGGTAAAGGCCTGGGCTCTGGAGCTGGACAGCCTGGATTCAAATCCCAGGTGCAGCCTTGCATATGTTCCTTAATGCATGCCTCAGTTTCCCCATATATAAAATGGGATGATGATTAAAATTGGATGATTTAAATGAGATGATGATGCCCTTGGCCAGGTGGCTTGGCGGGTTAGAGTGTCATTCCAAACACCAAAGGGCTGCAGGTTCAATCCTGGTCGGGGTGCTTCCGGGAGGAAACCAATCAATGTTTCTGTCTCCCTCCCTCCCTCATGTCTCCCTTCCCTTCCTTCCCTCCCTCCCTCCCTCCCTCCCTCTCTAAAAATCAATAAACCTATCCTCGGGTAAGGATTTTTCTAAAAATCTATAAAATGGGACGATGATTGCTAGTAGAACACCATCATCCCAACCGTCGTGCCGGGCACACAGTGAGTGCTGTGGAAGAGACTCAGCTGTCAGCACTGCCATCTTCGCACGCTCCCCACCTCCCCGTGCCGTGCGCATTATTATCCCTAATTTACAGGTGAGGGGCTGCACCTGAGTTTGAGCAGCTGGCAAATGGTGAAGCGGGACCTTAACCAGATCAGTGTCACTCAGAAACTAGCACTTTTTACATAATGATATTTATTCAATTCAAAACCCATCTACCAAGTTCTTTGCCAAAGATACAGAGAATAAACAACAAAAAAGCCGATGTTATGGAGGCTCTGGCCAAGCCTTCAGCTGTGTGTTGACAGGATGTTTTCCAGCTGACCCCAACACTGGCTGCCTGGGCCCAAAGCTGGGGACGAGGGAGAGGTGCCAAGGAACAAGCAACAACTAAGGCGGCCCTCTGGAATTCTTTAAGGGACAGAGTCCGGGTCCTGTGGTACTCACACCATCCTCGCTCCCTGCCTTCATAAGCAGAGGGAGAGGCACTGGCTGAGTGGGGAGAACTGGGGATTGTCCTGGCCTATCCAGCAAAAGCTGACAGTGGCTGCTGGGTCACTCACAAAGAGCGGATGCTCCTACAGAAAGGGGAGACTGGTGCATTTCTCTATGGGCATCTGCTTAGCCAGGGGCCTTGCTCATGGCTCATCACCTTCCCAACCAGAGGAAAGGAAAATGGAGAGGTGGCCAGCAGGGAGAAGGGGGAGCATGGAAGACCTGCACTTGGAGCCCTGGAGGTGGCAAGAGTAAGCATGGCGATGCTGAAGGTGCCACCTGAGCCCCAGCCCTGACCACATCACTGCAGAGACTGTCCAGCTCCCCACTGCCAGCCCTGCATCTCTTGCCCTGAGGAGTCTCTTTGGCCACTGGAGGAGTCCTTTCCTCTGGTTTCCATGAGGCAGGCTGGGGGGGGGGGGGGGGTGCCTGTGGAATTAAAGGCTCCTGTGCCTGCTGAGAGGTGGTGGATAAACACCCCCGTGCTCTCATCCCTCAGGCAGGCCACACGGAGTACCCAGGAAGATGGATCACTACCCAGCTGCTCAGAGTGGTAACTTATCTGCTAATGTGGCTTTTACTACTTCTCATTCCCCACCCCTTCCCTTCTGGTTTTTCTTGGCATCGCCCCCTACTCCCAAATAAAAAAAAACTCACACTCAAATCTTGGCTTCAGGGTCCATTTCTAGGGGGGCCCATCCTAGGATAGTGGATGACTTTCCCATGGGTCAGTGAGTCCCAGAGGAGGTAGCTGGGCTTGGGCCATCTGACCAGGGCCCATCCTCGACAGCAGCTCCCCTAGTGATGGGACCACAACAGTAAGAGGCCATGGGACCCACTCCCAGCACCAGGGAAAACCCCATCCACTGCCAGGACCTTCCAAATAGTTGACATTTGCCAGCTTGTGAACCCGTCTGCCAAGGTTCTTCAGTGGGGACACTTGCCAGAGAAGCGGCAACAATAACACAGAGAACTACAACAGGGCTGCTAAATTAGGAGACACTGGCCCTTTTTTCCCCTTAAACCACACTCCGTCCAGCTTCAAGGCCCCCCTGGTGATGACCAGCTGGACCATGGATATAGTGCAGAGCCGCCTTCCACCATGTGGATGAGGGTGGGACTGGAAGGAGAGCAGGTCCATGAGATTCCTCCCTGCACTCTGGGACTTTCGGAAGAGAGGATCTCTCTTCTACCTGTGTGGCCCAGCTGGTAGGAGGGAAGCCTGGGACAACTGGTGGCCACTTTTGCTTCCCCTTGGGAAGTGCCTTCCTGAGAAGAAAGGCAATGGAGGAAGGCGGAGCTGGGAAACCCTGGGCTGAGGACTCCCAGGACACAGCCGGAACCCCCCACCCAGCAGTGCCTAGAGCCCACACCAGCACACACCTTCTTCCTCTTCGGCCAAAGGGAGTTGGAGAGGGGTTCTGCCCGTTTTAACCAAGATTGCTCATAAAAACAGACATACTGTAGGGGATGTAAAGTATAGCACAGGGAATATAGTCAATAATATTGCAATTACTGTGTATGGTGCCAGTTGGTTACTGGAAATACCGGGGGGAACACTATAAAGTATATATGATTGTCTAATCACTAAGCTGTATACCAGAAATTAATACAGAACAATACTGAATATAAACTGTAATTAAAAATTAAAATTTAAATAAAAAATAGATATTTTGGCAACCACCCAAGAAAGTAAATCTCTTTACTTCAAAATCATACAGTTCTTTTTCTTAAGGCATCACTTCCCTTCAACTACCCAATTGATAGTTGAAGCTTTTTTTTTAAAGATGTTTTTAATTTTTATTTTTAGAGAGGGGGAACAGAGGGAAAAAGAGAGGGAAAGAAACGTCCATGTGCAAGAGAAGCATCTATCGGCTGCCTCTTGCATGCGCCCCAGCAAGGGACCCTGCCGTAACCCAGGCATTTGCCCTGACTGGGAATGGGACCAGCGACCTTTTGCTTTTCGAGACGTGCCCAACCCACTGAGCCACACCCGTTAGGGCAGAATCGTACAATTCATTTTTCCATTCCTCAGTGAAAACAGCTGCTCCCACACTGACAACTGTCTTAACTGCCAAATCAGACTGTCCTTTGGCCATTTCCAAAAACCCAACCAATGTGGAGCTCCCAAGAAAAGCCGCGAGAACACCCCTCAGGCTCTGAAGGTTTTCCTTCCTGAAAGACAGGCTCCGAGCAAAGGCAGGATTCTCCCTAAGGGGACAACACCAAAACTGGTGGAAGGGGAAAATATGCATGTTAATATTAAAATGTGAATATAGTTATGAACAATATAGCCCTATCACACCCAAGTTACATGGGGCAGATCAATTTACAAAGTCCTCGGGCAGAACTTTCCCTAAACAGGTTATTTTATTTCTTCTCTTTCCTCTCCTTTCTTTCCCTCCCCTTCTCTCCCCTCCCCTCCCTTCACTTTCCTTTCCTTCCTTCCTTCCTTTTTAAAAACCCTCACCCAAGGGCACTTTTTCATTGCTTTGAGAGAGGGAGAGAGAAAGAGGAAGGGAGAGAGGAAAGGAGAGGAACATCAATGTGAGAGAGAAACATTGACTGGTTGCCTCCCATACAGACACCTGGACAGAGGATCGAACCCACAACCCGAGAATCAAACCTGCAACCTTTCAGTTACAGGTCGACGCTCCAACAAAGACACAGCTGCCAGGGCCCTAAGCAGATTATTTCTATTATTATTATCCTCACCTGAAGCCATTTTTTTCATTGCTTTTAGAGAGAGAAGAAGGTGGAGATAGAGACAGAGAGATAAACATTTATGTGAAAGAGAAACACTGACTAGTTGCCTTCTTATATGCACGTGACTGTGAATCGAACCTGCAACCTGGGTATATGCCCTGATTGGGAATTGAACCCATGACCCTTCACTCTTTGGGATGACGCTTCAACCAACTAAGCCACACAGGCCAGGGCCTAAACAGATTATTTCATAGCAGTTATAAGTATGGACTTGGAGTCAGTCTCAGGTTCAAGTCCCCATTCCAGCTATGCAGCCTGCATAAGTTCCTTACCCTTTCTAAGCCTTGGGGTCCCAATTTATAGAATGCAGGTGCCATAACTATCTATCTGGTAGGGTAATGTGAGTATTGCACCTAGGCAATGTGTTCTGGAACATGGTGAGTACCAGAACACATTTATTGCTACCATCTCTGAATCCTGGCAAAAGCAGTGTGCACAGGCTCCAATTCCTAAACCACAAGGCCCTGAATTCTAAGCATCCAAGGTCTAAAAGGTGTTCCTTTGGACTGAACAACTCTCAGGTTAAAGCAATTTTTCAAAACATAAATATCCAGCATTCCAATGTGCAAATATCACTTTTGACTAAATACATTTTCTTCTTCTGGGCTCAAACCAAACATTCCTCCTCTGTGAAAAATCTGGCTTGGTAATAAAAGATATTATACCCCACATGACTCAAAACTATCCCCAAAGGACTTCTAAGGGCCCTTAACCTGAGTCTGCTCCTTCCCCAAATGGCTTCATCAAACATAATCCTAACAGCAGTCTGTACTGGGCACTCAGGCAGCCACAGGGGTTCACTCAACCATCATGACAGCCCACAGTGAATGGAAGAGTCATGTTTCACACCCACCTGTCCTGCTGCAACAGCCAAGCCCTTTCTGCCTTCCACCAGCCACCTGGTGTTTCTCAGAATGAGGTCCACAGTTCACCTGCATTCGAATCTCCCAGCACATTCATTAAAGTGCAGGTTCACCAAAGATGTAGGAAATTGGAATCTGCGAGGCTGGGGCCTGGGATGCCCCATGGTCACAGCTCCCAGGTCACCCTGTGCTTGGGAAAGAGAACAGCAGAATGACAGGCGCCCCAGTCTGTCCAACAGCCTGTGTTACGATGCTGCCGAAGCTTGAGCTCAATGTCTTACAGCTGGTCCTGGGCATCAGAGGCTCTGCCTTCACCCTGTGTCCCAAGCCAGCCCCCTGTCCTGTCCCTGACACCAGGTCCAGGCCATCGCCACCTCCCCCTAGAAGATGGCAGCAAATGGCTCCTAACTGGTGCCTCTGCTTCTTTCCCTATTTTGCTCTCAACATTTTTATTTTGAACATTGTCAAATACAGGACAGCTGAAAGAACTGCACAGGGACCCCCTTTACATACATCACCAAGATCTACAAGGACAATTAATATTAAGAGTCCTAAAATATTTTTAAAATATTTTAAAAGCTGTATTTGCTTTAACACCTATCTAATTATCTTTTTTAAATTTTGAATGCATTTTAAAGTAACTTGCAAACATAGTACACTTCCCCCTAAACACTTCAGTGGGCATATCATTAACCAGAATTTACTATTTGTTTATGGCTCTTTTTTCAGATAAAATCTTTATACAGTGAAATGCATGGACCTGAAGTATACTAGATGAGTCTGACAAGTGCATACACCTGTGTATCCTGAAGCTCTACCAGAATGTGGAACAGCCCTGTTAGTCCAGAAACGCCCCTCTTGCCCCTTTCCAGCCAGTCCCCTGCCCCACTCCCCCACGTCACAACCACTGTTAAGATTTTTTCACTGTAGGTTAGTTTGGTCAATTCTCAAACTTCATATAAATGCAATCATATATATGTGCTCTCTTGGGCCTGGCTCCTACTTGGCACAATGTTCGTGACATTCATCCATGCTATTGTCTGTGTCAACACTTTGTTCCTTCTTACTGCTGAATAATGTTTCACTTTATGAATAAACCATAATTTGCTACCCTTTATTCTCTCGATGGGCACCTGGCAATTTCTAGTTTGGGGCTATTATGTGTAAAGCTGCTGTGAATATTCATGTACAAGTTTTTGTGAAGATGTAACATTTTCATTTCTCTTAGATTAACACCTAGGGTTGGCATTGTTAGATATTGTTTAGTTTTACAAGAAACTACCAGAACTTCTTCCTAAGTGGTAACACATCGTATCCTCATGGCACTGTGAGTTCCAGTTGCTCCACATCCTCACCAACATTTGGTATTGTCAGTCTTTGTAATTTTAGACATTCTGGATATTGGGTGTGTAGCGGTATCTCACTCTGGTTATAATCTTCATTTCCCTAATGGCTAATGATGCTGAGCACCTTTCCACAATCTGTATGTGTCTTCATTTGTGAAGCATCAGTTCAAAACTGTTGCCCATTTTTAAACTGGGTGTGTCTTTTATTTTTCAGTTGTTGGAGTTCTTTCTATATTTTAGATATAAGTGCCTTATCTCTGAGTGTGTCCTCAATGATTTCTCTCCAGGGCACCCCTCCTCAAAACTTTCTAAGGCTTCTCCTTACATTTAGGAATAAAATCCAAGTCTTTACCTCAGCCGACAAGATCGATGGGAAGCAACATTTTATGCCAATTCAACCTCATCTCCTACTGCTTTCCCCCTCACTCACTCTACTCAACAGTCAACATGCCACACCAGCTCCTGCCTCAGGGCCTTTGCACCTCCTATACTCACTGTGTGGAATGCTCTTCTCCTAGACGTGTCCTAGGCTTACCCCACATTCCATCCAGCTCTCTATTTAAACGTCATCTCCTCACCCATCTAAAGAGCTTCCCCATTCTCACCACCCTGCCATCCCTCTCTAGTCCCTTATCCTGCTTTATTTTCCCTCTTGGCATAGGCAATGCCAGGACAGCATTATTAATGCATGTGCTGCCGTGTGTCACGCTGTACTAGAGTGTAAGCTTCATGAGGGCAGAGGGCTCTGTTTGCTTGCTGTAGATAACCAGTCTAATGTCTTGGTTATGCAACATCATTTTTTAAGCCAAAGAGCCCCAGTAATACCTCTTAGTAGCATGAACAAGTTATTTAACTTCTCTCTGTCCAGTTGCCCCCTTTGTAAAGGGTCCTGGCAAGGATGAATGAGTTAACATGAGCATATCATTTAGAACACCGCTTGGCTCATAGAAGACACTAACATAAAGCTATATCAGTAGCCCCAGCCTTTGGGCCACTAAGGACAAGCACCTAACAAATATTTATTGACTACATAAATATTTTATATGTACAATATTTTATTGCATACAATTGCACACATTGTATTGCATACAATATATTTATATTGTCCTCAATTTGAGGTACTTTTATTCCCAAAAGCTACTTTCTCCGGAGAAGATTTTATATCTCAACTGATGCACTGCAAGGAGGGAGGGCAGTAGGTAGCTATGTCTCCACCTGACATGAGCAAACCAAGGCCCACGAGCTTCCGTGACTGCAGTCACAGCTGAACTGGTGGAAGGGCTGGAACAGGCACTCTTGTTCTTCTAAAGCTCCAGGAGGTTCCCGCATGTCCACGGGGCATCTAATGTCTCTAGTTTCCTTGCCCTTCTTCCCAAAGCCACGATCTCAACAGAAAATTAGCTGCCTGTATCCTGGATATTTCTCTGGCTCCAAACAGAGTTGACTGAGGGAATATCTATACACCCATGTTCATTGCAGCATTATTCATAAGAACCAAAAGTGTGCATCAGTGGATGGATGGACAAACAAAATGTGATCCGTACATACAATGGAATATTATTCAGCCTTCAAAATGAAGGCAGTCCTGCCACATGCTGCAATATGGATGAACCCCAAGGATGTTACACTAAGTGAAATAAGCCAGTAACAAAAGACAAATATTGTATGATTTCACTCATATGAGGTACCTAGAGGAGTCATATTCATAGAGACACAAAGCAGAAGGGCGTTTGCCTGGGGCTGGGGGAGTGGGGAGTTGGTGTTCATGGGGACAGTTTCGATTTTGCGAGATGAAAGAGTTCTGGAGATGGGGGGTGGGGATGGCTGCCCCATGGTGTCAATGTACTTAATGCCACTGAACCATACACACTTAAAATTGGTGGGACGGTAAATGTTATGTGTATTTTACTGCAATTACTAGCAATATTTTTTTAAAAAAGAGTTGCACCTACATGGATTTCACGTCCAATGGCCAAAGCATCAACTCACTCCAGTGTGCGTGGCTGAGCAGACTCTCTCAGTGAGCAGTGCAACCAGACACCTATGTCGATCACCCCGCACACTTCATACTTCTGTCTTTATTTCCATGATCTGTTAAGCAAACCTTATCAACAAGACCAAAAAATGTGCAGTAGCTCCATTAGCTACTAATTTCTGGAATGCCAAGGTCAAAGACACACTGGTCAAAGGCACACGACATCAGGGACATTCTACCGTGCGCCAGAGGACGCCTGCGCGCGGGCCCTACCAGCCACCCAAGCACGGTTCTCCAAGGCAGAGAATTAGAGCTAGACACTCACAGTCAAGTTACTCTGACCCCAGGCACCAGGAAGTCGGCATGGATGCAAGAAACTGCAGTGCTGCCTCCCGCCCCACCACACAACGGCCTCTACCCGCCCCCCACCCCGCCCTTCAGCTGACCCCACGTGTGTGTCCATGAAGGTGGACCCTGGCCTCCAATGACAACCAGCAATGACATCCATTCTGACGGCCTCAGCGCATCGTGTGAGGGTTCTGTTTTCCGTCTCCCGGGATGGCCAGTTTGCTTGAGGTGGCCTTTATGGCCTTTTCCAGTATGGAACAGTTCAGAACCAGTATGGCCTTTTCCACACACGGAATGAAAAGCCAAGCTGTTATCTGGATATCTGCTCCTCGCGCCCTCCATCCTCGGCTCTCCCCACAGCAACGGTCTCTCACCAAAAACCGGTCCACGCCCTTCAGGGACCATGTCGCCCATCACGGCAGATCCTCCTGCTGTCCCACAACCTCCATTCTCCCCTTCTTCCACAGCAGGATTCCTCACGCTTTCTCAGAACCGTTAAAAATTTTGGGTCGGGTCGCTCTGGGTTGCGGGGCCTGTCGTGTGCACTGCAGGACACTGCAGTGTAGCGGCACCCAGGTCTCTGCCCGCCAGACGCCAGTAGCACCTCCCTCCACCGGACCCAAAACGTCTCCCCGCACTGCCAAGTGTCCTGAGGGTGAAAGTGCCCCTGGTTCAGAACCACCGTTTGGAGTGCAGGAGCTTTAGGTAGGCCCATGGTTGCCTGGCTGAAAATCCGATCTCCTCACCTGCTTCAGAGCCAATGACTGACTCCTTGCCTGAGGAGGGACGACAGTGCAGTACACCCTGGCCCAGAGTCTTGCCCCAGCCCAGCTCCAGCCAAGGCCAGGCCTTACTCGTCATGGTGCCCTCACCTGGCTATCACCCTTTACCTAGACTGCTTCACTCCCTCTCCCCTGCAGGTTTTCTCTTGCATCTTGTTTCAGGTTGAATCGAGTCACCACTCCTCCCCACCACCCCCCCCCCCCGCCAAAACAAAAAGATATATTGATATTCTAACCCCCAGTACCTCAGAATATGACCTTAGTTGGAAACAGGGTCATTGAAGATGTGATTACACTGGAGCTGAGGTCATACTGGAGCAGGGTGGGCCCTTAATCCAATACGCCTGGTGTCCTTATAGAACGAGAAGAGACACAGACACACAGAGAGGGAACAAACACCATGTGACGCAGAGGCAGAGATGGGACTGACAAGCTCCAAGCCAAGGAATAGGAGGGACCGCCAGCAACACAAGAAGCCGGAGAGAGGCAGGAAGGACTCCCTACAGGTTTCCCAGGGAGCATGGCCCTGCCAACACCCTGAGCTTAGACTTCTAGCTCCCAGACTGTGAGACGATAAATTTCTGAGTTTTAAGCCACTCAATCTGTGGTGCTTTGCCACAGCAGCCCTAGGAAAGGAACCCACACTCAAATTCCTATCTCAAGTTCTGCTTTGAGGAAACCCAGGCACAGACACCTGGCCATTCCACTCAAAGAGCATGAACAGAAGAGCAAGAGGCAGGAAACAGGAGTCCCTACCCCCCTCAGTTCCTGTGAGCCTTTCTTTGTGTGAGAAGGAAGGAAAGGAAGAAGGAAGGGAGGAAGGAAGGAAAAGGGGGAGAAAGGAAGTGACAGAGGGAGGCGAAGGGTTGAGACAGGGAAGGAGAGAAAAAAAGAAATTCACTTTGGGGAATCCTTTCTTCTGTCCATCCTGCATCCATCCAACAAATAGCACGGAGCACTACCATATGCCAGTCACTGCTCTAGGTGCAGGGGAAGAGAGATGAACAAAATAGACAATATCTCTGCCCTCATGGGGCTTACCTACGAGCATGGAGGACGGACCCTGAAGTGTATGGTCTGGGGGATGATAACAAGTGCCATGGAGAAAAGTAAAACAAGGGAAGGGCGTGTGGATTATCAGAGGTGGAGGCAGCCACCTAAACAGGGTGGTGCGGGGGACACAGTCAGCTACAGATGCTCCCGCAGTCCTGCCTGATATGGTCTCAGCTCAGGCAGAGAGCAGCACACCTGGCCCTGGCCTCTTTCTCTTTTCTGCCCCAGCCCTTCCATGAGGTTTGGGGTGCCCACCTGGCCAGTGTGCAAGGGCAGAGTCCATGCTCCAGCAGACTGAAAGTTCACCCCCACCCTGCTCCAGAACGGAGACTTCAAGAACAACCACTGACTACCAACGTTTCTTCCTTCCTGTGTCCTTTTCAGCCCTCGCTCCTACTTCCTGGGATCACCTCCCAAATAAACCTGCGCCCAGGTCCTTGCCTTGGCCACAGCATTCAGGAGAACCAAACTAGGGCAGATGTGCCAGGAAGGCTTTGCTGAAAAGGGGTATTTCAACCAAGACCTAAAGAAGGCAAGATGTGGTGGTGTCCAGATTCTCTGCATCTCCAGGACCTTCCCTGACGTGAAGAATGAAGCCTGGCCATAAAGAAATTATTTTATTAAGTGGGCCTCTCTCTATCAACTGTAATTCTCTTGACAGTTGAAAACCCAGTGATATCAAGTATTGAGGAGGATACACGGAAAGCTCCCAGGACATCCTGACCATGTGATGGGAGGGAGGATTTGGGATTGGAGCAGACACAGGCAACACCTTGCCCACTGTCTCCCGGCCATGACCACTTCAGGACACCTGGGCCTGTGTCTCGCTGCCAGCAGGTGTGCTTTTTCACATTTGCAGATGTCAAAGTCTCTCTATCTGACAGTGTAACAGGCCAGAAATGCCCAGAACAAGCTTCCTGGTCCCCAGCTGCCCTCATTCAATGGCTGAGAGTAGTTGGTGTATAAAAACCCCAGCTCCCTTGCCCCTCCAGTGGAAAGACTCTTAACACATGTCTGACCTGCCCCCCAATTTTCCCTGCAGGTTTCAACTCCAGTCACCCACGCTGGTACAAGCCCCCTAATGCATCCTTCTTGTGCCTTTCCCACTTCCTTCTGGTGTTTCCTCCAGTGTCACAGCCCTAGTAAATTACTTCCCTTGCCTCAGGATCTTTTTCTTTGGGAATCCAAACTAAGAGATGGACAAATCTCCCATATTTAAGGATGTGCACAGACACATACACTCTGATGGAGAGTGTGGGCAGGCCCTCTGGTCCTCATGTTTAAAATCTGTACCCCAAATGTGGTGCTGGATCATTAAATCCCTGGCCAGCAGAGTTCAACTTTAAGAAGCACATGGGTGTGATTGATGCAAAATAATCCTACCTACACCATAAAGGACTTTTGTCTGCAACATAGATGGGCTAGACCGGCCTCCACTGGCTGGGCCTTTTCCTTCCCTTGGGTTCCCACAACATTTTGCACCCAGAGTGAATGCACTGCTGTCCTTCAGTCCACAGAGTGCCCAAGGCAGGGACTCTAACAGCCACTGGGGACAGAGCCTAGTCCATGGCTGGTGCCTCAAGCAGCTCTGCGTGTCCCTGAGCGGGAATCTCATGATTTACCTGAAAAACATTTACCTATCATCCTGTTCTTCAGTCCTCATTTTATTTTTCCCAAATCAATTTCTGGGAGTCAAAATGACTGATAGCTTCATACCCAGGACAATCACTCTCCTTATTTAATAACCCAGCATCGATGACCCAAGAGCTCCCAGAGTGGTGGTGGTTACATGAATCTATACATGTGAAACGATGCCATAGAAGCGCGCGCACACGCACACACACACACACACACACACACACAGCGGCGCACGCAGAAACTGGTGAAAAGCGAATGAGGTCTGTAGCTTAGCTGCCAACATCAATTTCCCAGTGCTGCTAATCACTCTGGCTGTGTGAGATTTATCATGGGGCTGCTAGGTGAAGGGTGCATGGCGACTCTCTGTTCTGTGTTTGCAACTTCTTGTAAGCAGAAAATTGTTTCAAAATAAGAAGTTTTAAAAATGCAAAATTTAAAAAAATATAAAATGAAACCCCTTGTTTAAAAACATAAAAAGAGCTCTCCGAAGAAGACACCATAAAGCCACCCCTTACCTGGGAGCTGGGAATCAGCGCCTTCCACCAGTGCCCGCCTTTCACCAGGTCGACCTCGCACAGAGGCACCGACACCTTCCCAATGACACAGTGGCGTGAGAACTTATCGAAATCCACCACGGTGAGGAGCAGGGTCCTCCGCTGTGCTTCTAGGAAGGGGATCTCGAAGGTATAGCGCTCCTCAAACACGGGCTTCTGGGTCTTGCGCTTGACGCCCGTCTGCTTAGAGTTCTTCTGGTCTGGCAGGAGGCAGATCTTGACATAGGGGTTTGAGTGTGCCATGTCCTGGCGCGAGCCGTCGTGGGAGATGGGGGGTGGCAGGTCCCGGGCCTCGATCACCCGCACCGTCAGGTGGTTGTGCAGCAGGTCGTACTGGGTGCTGAAGTGCAGCATACCCAGCTGGTACTTGGACAAGATCTCCTCGTCCGTCAGGAAGTCCACATCGTCATTGTTGGAATCGAGGGAGTACAGCTGGGGCTCGAACTTTCTGAAATAGTCATCTGGGGTATAGGTCCGTCTGAGCACCGAGGGCTGGATGGGCTCCTTCTTGGCGCCGAGGACGCCAAACTCAATGGGTTTAATATCGATGAGTGGGGAGCTGGGTCGTCTGGACTCGAGACCTAAATAGCAGCCAGAAATAACAATTAACATCAGCATGCAGGGGGCGGGACCTGGGCCACTTTGGGAGATGGGCAACATTTCCCAGATTCTCACATCGTCCACTCCGCTTCATAACGCTCTTGGCCACCTGCTCTCCGCACCTTGAAAGCCTCTCATTTACTCTCTGAGAGGGAGCATGGCGGCAGCATCAGCTCCGTCACCACCATCACCGCAGCTAAGCACCAGGCATGGTTAAATGCATCGCATGTATCAAGTCGTCTATTCTTCACAAGGTTATTAGCTAATGACCATTCTGCAGCCCATCCCCCCATAGCCATTTTACAGATGAGGAAACAGAAACACGAAATAACTCGCCCAAGGTCACACAACTAGTAAGAGGAGAAACCAAGGGTCAAGCCTGGCCGGTGTGGCCCCCGACCCTTGACTCTAACCTTTACTGTTTACTGCCTCTACTTTCAGAATGGGACTCTGGGGCTGGAGTGCTTGGTCAAATTCCAACCCAGCCACTTACTAGTGAGCCATGTGACTTGGGACACATTTTTAAAACTCTCTGGGACTCAGTTCCCCTATCTGTGAAATGGGGCTGGTAATGGCTTCTACCTCAAAGTACCTATTGTGCTTCTTCAAGGATCCTATTCAGGGAGTTCTTGGGTTTTATCCTCCTTCCTCCTCCCCACCCAAATCATGCCATTTAGTCAAATACATCAGAGGAGATGGCCTGTGGGCCAAATTCAACCCATAGAGACATTTTGTTCATGTTTAAAAGTGAGAGATTACGAGAACCCAGATTGCCAGTTTCTCTTTAGAAAACTCAGGCAGTACTGGGCTCACAGTCCCACAGGGCTGCAGCTGAGGACCCGCTTCCCAGCTGTGCACACCCGCCCCAGTGCCTCTCAAGGTTGGTCACCGTTCGGCACTGCCGTAGGATGACATTCATCTCTACCCCACCCTCTGCACTCAGTTACTGACACAACCCACCTGGACCCTGGACTCACTAGGATTTGCAAGCCCTGCTGTGCAACATGGTAACGCTCGCCTTTTGGGGTCTGAGGCAATACAGGTTGACAATGTCAATCAGTCGAGCCAATTCAATGAAAAGCAATCAGTAAAAACAAAAATCAGTCAAAACGATCGCTCTGACTGAACTCGGCAGAAGTCAGGTGCAATGCACTTCTGTCACGTTGTCACATCCCTGTCACCTGTCTCCTGGACTGTCATCCTATTCTGCCCCTCCCCTTGCCCTTCACGTGTTTCCTTGGGGGGGCCGCTGAGTGGCTGGGAAAGCCAGCTCTCCTCTCCTGTCCTGGGAACCCAGCTAACAGGATTTTGACCTGTGGACTCCGAGGGAAGGCTGAGCAGGATAGGATTGCTCAGGCCAGGCTCCCCAGACACCACAGAGACACTTACTTGAAATCCGCCGGGTCAGGCTGTACGTTGACTTGGATGTGTCCGAAGATGAACATCTTCGATCTGGGGAGCTGGTACGTGGAGTCAGCGGGACATCACTGGCTGTGTGGACAGAATCCCCGTCCTTGTCACTGCTCCTGCTGGCCATCCTATGGGAGGGAGAGGTCTCAATGGTTGTCAAAGAATCCCCAGGGACTGGTATCTCTGTGCTTTGGAGAAGAGACCCATGAGAAAATAGCTCTCAGGCCCAGGTAATACAACTTGGAATAATGCAAATTTGAAATAATGTGGTAGCTCTAAACTCTCCCTAGTGTTTTGCTTTTTGTACAAAACGTGAAGTGATATGAATAAATATTTCCCAATTTAGAACAATCAGTCAAACCTGGGGCTGTGGGGAGGGATATGGAGACTTTTTTTAAGAAAACTCTTTTTTTAAAGATATTATTTATTTTTAGAGAGAGGGGAAGGGAGGGAGAAAGGGGGGGGAGAGAAACATCAACGTGTGGTTGCCTCTTGCACACCCCGAACTGGGGACCTGGCCCACAACCCAGGCACGTGCTCTACTTGTGTATTGAATCAGTGACCCTTTGGTTTGCAGGCCGGCATGCAATCCACTGAGCCACACCAGCCAGGGCAGGACATGGAAACCTATTCAGGATATGGCCACGGTGGTGTTGGGGGTGGGAGTGGGGCGCCATTTTGACTAAGTCAAGAGAAGCCTGTCAATCTTCAGTCTGGAAGGAACCATGTGGCTATTTATGTGCATCTCAACTTTTGCAAGTGGCTCTTAGTGAGAAATGCCCTGCTATTTCAACAGTCACTGTGTCTATAATTTAACATCTTTTAGAAATATCCTAGAACAATGTCACTCAAGGGTTCTTTAGTGGCAGGGCTATAGCTACAAAACAGCTCTGAAAATCGATGATGGAAGAACAATAGTTTGATGTAAAGAAACAGCTATGAATTAACAGCAGGCATGATTCAACGTGCTCCCAGTGGAAACATGGAAAGCCCTGGTCGGAGGGGAGGTAAATACAAAGCAGTAATTAAGGAGCACAACCTCTTGGTTTCAACACTGGCTGGGGGACCTTGAGCAAATCCCTTCCTGTCTCTGTGCCTCCATCTCCCCATCTGTAAAATGGGAATAATAATAGTGTCCACCTTGCATGGTTGCTATGAATACTGAATGAGTTCACACATATAAAATGTTTACAATGGTGCTTGGTATTTCGTAGGTAGGTGCCAAATATATTTCAGCTAGTATTATTAACAGGGGTGACTTCAAGATTCCCCCAACAGTCATAATGCTACTAGGTTAGGATGCTGCAGCAGGAGGAGGGAAGGAGGGCACAAAAGCTGGCAAGTGGCCGTGAGATGGATGCTGCGAACAACATGCCCCAAGCCATCACAGCTGCGGATTGATGTGTTCTGAGACTGCATCCCCCCAGGTTGACATTTAAGTCTGCAGGGGAACTAGTCCTGAAAAATGCAAGTTTCTAATTCTCTGAGGATTTCCGATACATCCTGTGCATGAAATGAGATGGATCTGATGTTCTTCCAAAGTGGTAATAAGGGTCACAGCGAGGACGAGACTGTCCTCGGTGTTACAAGAGGAGGAAGAGCACAGTCCTTGTCTGCCTCCTGCTCCTGGTCTCTGGAAGGTGAACCAGGCAGATGAAATGTGGGGCATGGAAAGCAGGGGAGGGCACAGAAATGGGATCACCTTGTACCGATCGTTCTTCTTGCTCTCCCTTAAACAAAAGCTGTTGCGTCTTCCAAGGAAGGCAGCACCAAACATTATGGCCACTGAGGCATCTCTACCTGCATGGCCTGCTTCCCGGCTGTCACACCTCTGCAGCAGTCACTTCCACCTGGAAGTCCCATCTAGCCTTCAAGGATCAGCTTAAACACCACTGGCCCCTGAGTCTGTAGCTGAGTCCTCTCAGACATAGTACCAGTGTGTGCCTGAACCACCCCATCTCCTCCACCACCTGGCAACCACCAAGCCTCTCAGCCCTTCCTCCAATACACTGAGCCATACCGTTGCCTCCGCCTGGAATGCTTTTCCAGTCCCCATCACCTCTTTGGTTCCTTGTCATCACTCAGGTCTCAGCTTTAATAGCATCTCCTCTGGGAGGCCCCACCCTGTCCCCATCACTCCTCCCACTTCCATCAGCCTTATCAGTGCACCTGCTTTTTCCCCTCTTTGACACTGCACATAACCCCTCTTTAGTTGTGGTTTGCCTGCTTTTCTTCTGCATCTAACACCAAGTGGTAGCTCCACAGGGGTATCGACGGTATCTGTCTCAGTCACCACGGCCAACCTTGCCCTAGTACCTGGCACATCTGGGGTGTCCCACGTTTATTGTTTCAATGAGTGAATGAATACACCCTTCCTGTGGTTCTTATCCCATTTCTCTTGTGTCACCGTGATCTGAGTGCATGTTTTGTCACCCCTCCTATACCAGGGCACACCTCTTAATGGTGAGATATGCACTTGTTGTGATCAAAGGTACAGGTGTTGGGTGCCTGCTGGGTGCCAGACACTGGGCTAACTGCTCTGTATGAACCATCTCATTTCACCCATAAAGTAATCTGGGAATTAGTTGTTATTAATAACCCTGCCCCTTTTATTGGTGAGGGAATGGAAGCCCCAGGGTGAGGGGTGGATGATTAATCGGCACCAATGTTAATGGTAGAACCCCGACTGAGTCAAGCGACAACAGACTCCCAGTCACAGCTCCACACTTCTGAGCTGGGCAGTAGGCACCCCACACACGTTTGTTGGACAAACTAATCACTTGACTTTAATTCACTCTTCAGTGAGGGTCTTTCTGGCATTGCCCCAAAAGGAGCCAGCTGGATCATACAGTTTTTCTGCCCCTCACCAGGCCAGCCCAGCCCAGGAAAGCTTGTGACCCATGTGACAGAAGCACATGTGACAATAATGATGTGTCCCCCACCCAAAGGGCCAGCTCATCTGCCACCCCTGTGGTTCTGGACTCAAATATCACAGCAGGAACAGCATTGCAAAGCCTGAGCACTTGACATTTTTACTTCCCGCCTGTTTGATGACATGCAACTGCCCACTTGGTAAATAAATCTGGGGAAAACACAAGTTGTAAATTCATTTTCTGAAGGAGTTAACCTGCTTCCACTTTACAGATTTCTCTTAACATTTTGCATTGTGTTGAGAGCCAAAAGTGCACTAAGTGATACCCAGGATTCAAGGAAGACCTGGGTCATCCTGGGCAGCATGAAGGTCATGTGCAGCTGTGCCGGCTATAGGCTGCACAACTCCAGGTGGTGCCATTCCCAACAACCACCCAGTGAAGGGAGCCTCCTGAAGTCATGTGGTGCGTCAGCTCTGCTAGGAAGTTTCCAACCCACTTCTCTGCTTGTGGCAAAATAAAAAACCTGTCTCCCCAGAGGGTCCTACCCCTTGCCCCCTAAAAAGAGCCCTCTGCTTGCCCAAAGGGTCAGCAGCCTGTCAAACACAACTGTCATCCAAGTCAGCAGATGTGCATCTGTAACACTCCATCTGGGTGCCTGGAGGCAAACTTCTACCCGACTGTGATTTTCAGCGTCCATCACTTCAAAAGAAAAATCCAAATTCCTTAATCTGGCATTCAAGACCCTACACAATCTGAGTTTACAGAATCATTTTCTACAATCCCTGCAACAATTCCAAGACATAATATCTGGTGTTTTCTGCCCTGGGTCCAGTTATAGCACACAAATTGTCTATTACAGAGGTCAGCAAACTACGAGACCAAATCAACTTCCTGATTTTGTAAATGAAGTGTTACTGGAACACAGCCATTCCCATTCATTGCTGTATTGACTATTACTTCTGCACTGGAATGACAGAATTGACTAGTTGTAACAGAAACAAAGCCCATGAGGCTGAAATATTTACTATCTGGCCCTTTACAGGTGAAGTGTGACAACCTCTGTTCTACTAGCCTAGTTCATGTGTTTCAAGTGGGAATGACCCTTTTCCCAGTTTCAGGTTGGTCAAGCAACCCAGTCAAGGTCCTAGCACCATTTTCTCCATGCAAAAGTGACTGGGTCACGTGCCTGGTACATTTATACCAAGCCAGGGTAGCAAGAGCCTTTCCTGGTGTTTTTGCTGCTTCTAAGAATGAAGCAGAGAAGGAAGAAGCTTAAGAATGAGGCCTATGGAAGAGAAACAGAAAGAAAATGAGAGAGTACATGCACGCACACACAACCATGATTTCATGTAAGCCCCTGGATCTGGCAACACCTGAAGCCATTACGCCTGGATTTTTTCCATTAAAAAACTCTATGCAGGACTGTCATATGGGTGTGCAGGGAGTGAATGTACAGCCCTACGGGGTGATTGGACTTGTGTCCCTGCCTTACCTGCTGTACTAGCTTTTAAGTCCCCCGAGCCAGAAATGGGACTCTTTCAAGCCTGTGTGTCCCACAGAGCCTGCAGGATGCACTCAAGAAATAAGTACCGAAGAAACTACAATTAACTTCTCAATTGGATGACTGGCACTTTCAAGATTCACTTTCTGCCTGTAGGTTAGTCAGTTGGTCAACAATCATGTGTTGGAGTAAGACAGATGAAGACCCTGCCCTCACAGAGCCAGCATTCTTCTGAGCGTGGCCTTAATGAAAAGACACCAGATGGGCTGAGCCAACCTCCGCCCCATGGGGCACTGGAAAATGGGACTGAGCTCTTGATCAATGAGTTGATTTCACCAAACATTTCAACTCTGCTCACACCTGCAGGATTCAGGCTACAACCTGTGAATAACGGAAGAGCACCTTACCATCGCCTTTAATCAGTTTAAAGGATCCCTATCAATACCTACCAAGGATGGAAATGAGTCCTTACTACTGCAAATAAGCATGGTATGTGCATACATCATTACTCTTAATAACAGCCCTACAAAGTCCTGTGACTGTTCCCACTTTACAGATGAGGAAACCGAGACAAAAACAGGGTAAAAAGACTCTCATTTAGGATTGCCAACCAGGTGTCAAGCATTCCTGAGTCCTTCTCCATATACCAATTCCTGCCAGCACCTACGAGATAAAAACAACCCTATGAGATAAAAACTGTTATTTTCATCATTACCACTTCACACCTGGGAAAGTCAAGGCACAGAGGGCTCATGCAACTTGCTCAAGACCCCAGAACCAGGAAAAAGTAGAAGAAATAAGATATCAACTCACAGAGCCTGACACAGAACCATTTTGTTACAGAAATATTCAACACTTGCTTCTAAAGAAGAGAAAACAAGAGGAAGGACTGAGGCATGACTCCCTGACATGGAGGAAAAGATGGGGCACCACAGTCCTCTAGAATCTCAGCCCAAGGATTTAGCGGATTCAGCACTGGGTCCCCACTGTGGCTCCAGCCATGGGCCCTTGCACTGTCTCGTTCCTCTCTGGGCCTCCCCCTCTGTCTCATGAGAAGTTGCACTCGATTATTCCCAGACCCTCAGGGCTCAACCCACACTCTCTGTCCACATTCCTCTCCCAGCCAAGAGAAGTGGACCAGACACATGGCTGAAAAGCTTCAAAACTGTGTTCCCAAAATATCTGAGTGACTGGCAGATGGAGATGTTAGATGCAGGCGCGGGAGGAGAACGAATTGGAAATAAAATGAAAGATGCCAAAAAGAACATAAACAGCGTTGGAGGACAGGATGGAGCCTGGAGGTGCTTTTCGGCTTCTCTATTTCTGAAGCTCGTGGCCAGACCAGCTAAGATGCACTTGTTTGTTCATTCCATCTACCCAGCCATGCAACACTTACTCAGCATTTACTATGCGCCAAGCACTAGGCCGGGTGCTAGGCCAATCTGTCACGCTGACTTGGAGGGACACCTTTGGAGTCTGGAGATCCTGTGAAGACTATCGACATTCACAGATCTCTTTTTGCTCTTGGAAGGACACTCAATGTGATTACAAGTGCCCACATGTTTAGCATCACACAGTTCACATCTCAGAAAATGTGAAACTAGCTGAACAAAAGTCCCACCACCAGCTGGTCTCACCAGCTTGCCAAATGAATTGAGAGGCACAGAGCATGTCCCCGTCAACAGCAAAGAAGTCCATGGGCACTCTGCCTTTCCCGCCTTCATACCCTGATCCTCCTTCACTTGGCCCGACCCCCTCTCAGCAACTGAGAAAAGAAAGGTCTCGAGATTGCTCTCCGGGAAGTTCAGAGCAGTGTTACTTACAGCCAGGGAGGAGTCTGGGCAGGAAAAGGTCCCAGAATTTCAACTTCATCCTCACTCGACTGGCAACAGCTGGACTCATAGCACTTCTGACAGCAGTGCCGGCAAGTCCATCTGCACAGCAGCAGATCGGAAATTCTAGAAAGAAATCCCTGAGGCCATTGGGGGAGGCGGGTGGGGGAGGGGGTTAGAGGGGACACGGGAAGGGTGGAGAGGAGGAAAAGGAAAAACACCCGAATTACAAGCAGCCCGTCCCTGGTGAGAAACAATATTCAGGAGGTCTGTCTCTGCTGTCAACACTTGGAACAAAATGTTTTCCATTTCTATTTACCAACTGCAGGCATGAAGATGGCAAACACCAACTCACCGGAGCCATTAATAGCGAGCAAAACATTTGCAGGTAGTTTCTTTTGTAGTTTATGGAAACGTCTTTCTTGACATGTGGGCGGTAGACCCAACATGGTGAGGGCTATACAACATGTTCCCGAAACACAATGAATATTAGTCTGTCTTCTTGAAAGCAAAGCAAAAATAGTTGTTTTTTTTTTAAAAAAAGATAATTGCAGTGATGTGAAAGGAAACAGATATAATCAAATGAAATAAGTAGGGGTGGGGAGGGAACCTATCTCGTGGACTAGTGTCTTTTCCCTGGGATCTCCCTGCCGTAGAAATTCATCAAAACCGTGCCCTTATCAACATCCGGTTACTGTTTAATATTCAATATTCCCCAGAGCCTCACAAAAGACTCCACAAAAAGCAAGCATTTCTTGATTAGAAGCCAGACCAAATGAATCATTGAATTAACCCACCTCATTTAAAGGTTCCAACTGCCCTTTTAGAGATCCAAGATGAAGCCACGGGGTAGAGGGGGTGGGGGTGACAAAAAGAGAGAGACAAAACCAGTTTAGCAATATTCCAGCAACTCGGAAAAGAAAAAAGAAAAAAAAATGCCCTGGATCTTTCCACTTACCATCCTGGGAAGGGAGCTGACTTCCTAACAAGGTGTTGCTATCCCCAGAGCTGCTGGTAGCCTCCTGGCTAACCAATACCGAATAAATGGGAAACTTTAGCATTTCGGTTTGATTTGCACCGTATGCTGTTATGAATCAGAGCGGGTGGATAGATAGTCATGCTATCCAATGCAGCCACACTTTAGAACAGCAAACCTTCCTATACAGAAATAGCCCTGAAGCCAACCCAAAAGGACATGATCAGCTAACATGCAGGCAGGCACAGAGTGGATGTGACTTGGCTCCCCCGCCCTTCTGGAGGCACTACCTTCCAAGTCTGCTCCAATGGAGACAGTGGGAGCTTCATATGACCACCCACAAACAGAGAGAGCCAAAAAGGAAGGCATAATCTGGTCCTTGGAGGAGGGACAGGCTGCCTCCGTTCTTTGGCCCCACCCCGCATCTCATTTTCTCACAGGTTCCCAAGACACAGGATCCTTCCCCTTTTCCAGGGAAGAGTCTTGATGGCTTTCCAAATGGGCCAAGTAAACCAGGTAGGTTAGGAGGAGTCCCGTATCCCAGCCTGGGACATATCCCAGAGATGAACTCAGGTGGGACTTGAACTCAGAACTCTGAGGGAGGAAGTTAATTGTCTTTTTCAATTCTCTTGCAAGGAAGAGAAAGACTCAATTTGGTACCATTCTATGTTAATATGTTTCTCATAAGTGCAAATCTCCCCACCCCTGCCCCCTCAGAGAGAAGACTCCCAGCTCAGAGCCGGGCAGAAAGCCCTTTACAGCTAGAATCTAAGAATGTGGCATTACTCTTCTTGTGTTTCTTTTTTCAGTTGAACTTCTGTTTATAACAAGTGATCCTCATTTTCTAATATGGTATTGACATAAAGTTTCCCTTTCATATGAGTTTTTAAAGTAAAAAAGTGGGGGGGGGGTCATTTATAGAAAAATTAAGTAAAAAACCATACAGGTGGTACATAGCTCATGAAAAATTCACAGTCCCTGAAGTGGTGAGGATATAACTGCACCTTGGGAAACAGGTCTTGGGCACTAGCCACAAACTCTTCCAAAAGCAAAACTCAAACCAGAACAAGACCTGCTTGTGGGGTAGGGTGGTGGCGGGGAGGGTATAGGAAGAGCTGAGTAGAGAAGTGCCAGTCCTGGCCTCACCACTAGCCGATCATGTGACTTGGACAAGTCGTGGGGCCACTCTGAGCTTCAGTTACCTCTTTTCTTTCATGGAAACACTAAACTAGGGCACCGACTATGAAAATGCTTGGGCGCTGCCCAGCTGCAAAATATCTGCCCCCTTTCTGTGGCTTGTGAGAACAAGGTGGTTTGTCAAGACCAATTGGAACCTACCGGGCACCAGGGACTGTCCTGGCCAACAGAGCAGTGACCAAAGCATCAACAAGCTACATCCTCGTGGGGCTTACAAGATCAAGTACTTTTAAATGCTTCCAATAAAGTGCAAGGATAAAGTGATGCTTTTTCCCAATTCTTGCCCATGATCTTCATTTAGGGAAGCATTTTCTCAGTATGTGGTGATCAAAAGAGAACCATTTACAAAGCCAGGATGAGCAGAGATAAAGCCACCTCAGGGTCTCTATAAGGAACAACCATCTAGCCTCCTCCAGACCCAGGTGCAAGACAAGTGTGTCGGGGAGCAAAGAGAAACCAAGGAAGATGAAGACAGAGGAAAGGGAAGATGCGCTGATGCTACCAGGCATGTTTGATGAGCCTTTCCTCACACTGGTTCCACTGGGTTCATATGTTTGACCCAATGGTGGACAACTGATTCAAGCCAGAAAGAAACAGGATGAGAGAAAGCCCAGAATTCTGCAACAAGGTCGACGAACCTGGCCTGCAGCCTGTTTTTGTACAGCACTCAGCTAGAAATGGTCTGTACACTTTTAAGTGTTTGAAAAAAAGTCAAAAGAAGATGAATACTTCTTAATTCGTGCAAAGTACATGAAATTCACATTTCAGCGTCCACAAATAAAGTTTTATTGGAACACAACCATGCCCATTCATTTATTTTCATGTACCATATTATCATGTATCATGTTCAGCACCATAGTTAGAGTAGGAGAGTTGAGACACAGATCATGCAACCCGCAAAGAAAAAAAATATTTACTCTCTGGCCCTTTACAGAAAAAGTTTAACAACTTGTTGTAGAAGTAAAGCCAACATCACCAGGCCTTCCTCATACTCGATGCTTAACAAATGTCCCACTGATCCCCACAATCCTGCCTTTTAGATCTCACCTCGACCCCCTGAAGCAGCTGTGTGGCCTTGCACAAATCATTTGATTTCCCTGTGCTAAAGGTGATCATTAAGAACTGTAAAAGCCTATTCAAGTGTCCTTCGTGTCCCACTAGGTCGTGCACTCTGAGAGGCATGGCCTGTGCTGTTTTCACAGCTGTGCTCCCAGGGCCCACACATCGTAAGTGCCTACGCAGCTGTTTGTTGAGTGACTGACTACTGAATAGTCCCCCTAACAACATCCAGGACACAGTGTCTGTAGATGTGACCTTCAATGAACTTGAAGAGACAGATGACCTGGGGATTTCATGAAAAGGAAGCCAGTGGAGCTAATCTAAGTCAGGAGAGGGATGAGAAGGCTAGCCAGGTGGCAGAGCGCAGAGTTTCTGGCAGACTAAAAAGTCTAAGGACAAAATGGGGGAACTGTGAGCCAGAGGGAAACTAGGGGACCAGCAGCCCCTCCAACTGTGGCTGAGGAGATGAGAACTAAGCCCAGGTGCACCTCGAATGTAGGAGCCTGTAGGCTTCTCTGCGAGGCTCAAAGGAGCCAATCTCAGAAGCAAGCAGCTCAAAGGGTCTGACTGCATGACCTTGGCGCTGACCTGTCACCACTTCCAGCCTTGTATTAAGGAAAGGTCTCTTAGTCAAGCAGATCTCCCGCCCACAAAAAGAAATCCATGCTTGGAAATTATTTCAGCCCAAGGACTATTGGGGGAGTTTCCCCAAAATGATGGGGGTCCACAACTCCCAACCCCAATGCAATGGCTTAAAGTAATCGACTGCCCTACCACTACCGCCAGCATCACCACCAGCACGCCTCTGGTGTGTCCCCCACCCCTCAGCACCCAGTGCCCGGGAGATACGACGTCCTGGTCCCTCCTGGCCAGAACAGCTGCCTTAGGCTCCCCGGGCCAGCCAAGCAGTCCCAGCCGTCACCAAGGCAACCGCAGCTGGCCGGGCGGGCCGCGCCGCTGGCGTGGCCCGGGCCGCCCTCGCCGCTGCCCCTCCCCTGGGGTGGGGTGCAAAAGGAGAGGGAAGGGGAGGCGGAGGGGGGGAGAAAAGTCCACCTAGCCCCCTCATTCCCTCGCAAGGAGGCAAAGGCGCGAGTGCAGAGTCCGCAAGGGACCCTTCATTCCTGGGGTGTGGGGGGTTCCCCAGCCTCTTCTCCTGGGGCGCACAGGTTGCTGAGCTCGGGCACCCTTGCACCCTCCGGGGCAAGTTTGTGGGAGCCTCGCCGCGTTCCCTCCTTTACGCGTGCTCACAGTCGAAAAGGGCACGGCCCCTCCACCCACACCGCGGACCTGGCCCCCCAGCCTCAGCCCTACCTGGATATACGCCATTTTCACCCGTGCGACTCACTCCGGCCCGGGCATGGCGCCGCCACGACCACTTTGCCCTCGCCAAAGGGAGACGGGGGAGAAAGCAAAGGGGGAAAGGAAGAAAAGGCGGCCGGTGGCCCCAGACGTGACTGGCGTGGTTGATGAGCGGCGCCCGCCCCTCCGCCGGCCGCCCCGTCCTTGCCTTTCCCTGCGTTTCGGCTCCGGGAGTCGGGGCCACCTCCAGGTTGCGGGAGCTGAGGTGCCCAGGTCCCCCTCCTTGGCCTCCCTCGCTGTCCCGTGCTCCCCCCGGAGTCGCTCCCCAGGCTGGAATGAAGCCAGGGCGCCTGAGGAGGGAGCTGGGGGCAGCGGCGGGGATTGCAACGACCCCAGCGCAGGCGGGGCCGAAGACGCAGGGGCCCGTGCGCGCGAGAGGCGGGGGAGGGGATGGGGATGGAGAAGCGGGTGGGAGAGGGCGGTGCACGGGTCAGCCCATCCAGTCGGCGCCAGGGCTGGCACCTACGGAGAGCAGAGCCTCTGGGGTGGCTGTGAAAACGAGGGAGATACAATACAGCCTGCCATAGAGCCTGGAGCTGGGAAGGTCCTCCCCAATCTAGCCCTCTCTCAAACCAGCTTGGAAAAACTTTATTCCCGCCCCATCCGACGCGCCTAGAACTGTTGCAGTGCGGAACGCAGAGGCCAGAAGAATGGGAGCCCCAGGTTAAGGTGGGGCATGGGGCACCCCAAGGGAGATGCGACATGGGACGCAGGGGGCTAGCGGAAAGAGCGAAGCACCCCTTTGCCCTAACCTGGTCGAGTAGCGCCCTTGGCGCAACAGGTTTGGCGTGGGGCGGCCGGGCAGCGCCACCAAGCGTCGTGCCCGGAGTCGTGAGCGCCTCTGCCCGCTCGAAGCTCCGCGCCACCTAGCGCGCGCCCCAGGGCGTGTCCACCTGGCAGCTTCCCCGCCAGGCTGGTACGCCCTGGGCCCGGAAGCCTCCCCCAAGACCGTCCTCCCACTCCAAGGCCGCAGAGCTGGAGGCTGGCTCTCCACTGAGGGATCTGAGGTGGAACATTGCCCTCCGCCGACTTTCTTTTTAAATGCCCAGCCATCTGCAGTTGCCAGTCACGAGTTTATCAACCTTTTAACCTCCTAGCGCCTCTGTCTTTTCATGGGTAAAAAATAGCATAAAATCTCTGTCCTGCTTATCCTTCAGGGCCATTTTGTGGGAATAAATGAGGAAATGAGTGTGGAAGTAATAAACGATGTGCTACACATGTTTATATATTTTGTGTAAAAATCCAGTGTACATACAGATTGTGATATATCTTATTTGGAGCACATGGCATGTAACACATGCTGAGCTCTTATAATTCGGCAACACCCACAAGCATTATTTCGTTTCATCCTTCTTTCTCACCCCTATGCATCTAGCATAGTCCCTGTAAGGCAGCAGATAGAAAGGAGGAAACTCCGAAGATGCCCCAGGGCTAAAATAAAGGACTTCCATACTGGACAGAAACCGAATTCTAAGACCTGTTGTTCCAGCTTTCTGGAAAAGCGCTGAATCATGGTGAATCATAAATGCACCTGTGCCGAAGATGCTACATGACCCATGCTTCATTATAATAGCATTATAATAAATTAACATTGTGGAACCCCCCTCCCCAGTGGCCAATCAAGGAAAATCATGGGAGACCACATGTGCAGTCGTTCTAAAGTAATATAACTACTTGTACCTGCACAACAAAACCCTGCCAAAACTAGCCAGGAAATATCCACCCTATAAGAAGAGAATCCCTCCAGCCCTGGAGGTCAGTCTCTGCTTGGAGTTGGCCCGCTCCCATGTTCCGTGGAGTGTACTATTACTTAATAAATCTGTGCTCTCTCTTTCTGCTATAAACTCTCTGTGCATTCGGCTCTTTGTCTGCGATCACCAAGAACCTGATTACCTGTGCCCACATGTGACACCTGAACAGAAGAGGCACTCATTCAATGTTTTTGTTGCTGCTGTTGACTTGACTCTTAACTTTATGAAGAAAGTGCTGCAATAATCCTCAATTTACAGATGAGGAAACTGAGGTACAGAGAGGGAAACCAAGGCATGGCAGCGGGCAGCTGGTGCACTGGCGTTTGAACCCACATTGTCCAACTCCTAACAAGTTTGTGGTATTTATCCAATGTTTCTTCTGCACTGATGAGAAGGGGTAATTTGATTGGTAGGAAGTGGGCTTCACGGAGAAGGGTGCCTGCTAGGATGGGTGCCTCTTGAGGGGACTTGTCAGAGATGGAAGAATTTGCCAGGGGTTTCCATAAAGAATAGCTAACGTTTTTTGAGACTGTGTGTCTGAAGGACTGTTTTATGGCTTTTACACAAATTCAATCTTTTAATTCTCTGATAATCATGAAGTGGACACTATTACTATCCCACTCCTTAGATGAGAAAAGGAGGCATAAAAAGGTGAAATAACTTGCCCAGGGGTATGCAGCATCAATGAGTTGGGGTTCAAAGGCAGATTAAGCTGAAACCTTCCACAAGCCCCTGCACCTGGCTACTTCACAATGTAGAATCTTGAAGGGAAATGGTGTGTATGAAATCTTAAGGGTTAGTTTGGGACCTCAGTCCCTAAAGACTTAAAGTTGTCTGAGAATACCAAGCACCCCTACTCCAAAGGAGGGCGCTATTTTTTAAATGGGGATGATAGTAACTGCCTCTGGAGGTATCAAATGCTTTCATGTATATAAAGCACCTGGCATGCAGTAGGTGCTTAATAAAGTCTTGCTGAAAGAATGAAAGCATGGTAAGAATACTTCTAACTGGAGTTATTAGGACTGAGGACTGAGCACTGTGCATACATTCTTGTTAAAACCTCACTGGAGTCCTACAAGGTAGGTGCTGTTATTGTCTCATCCATTTTACAGGTAAGAAAGCTGAAGCTCTGAGGGGAAGTGAGTCACTCAAGGTAAACAAGGAAAAGTGACAGGGACAGGGTGAAAGTACAGATCTGTTTAGCTCTAAAAGCCCAGCTCTTCACAGCTGCGCCATCTGCCTCAGATGTATGAATGAAAGAGGAGTCAGTCCGAAGCCATTCATCAGGGGAATGTCAGTTGTCACTCCAACATTTGGAGTTTGGGGTCCCCAGCTTGGTGAGCTTCTCGCTGCCCTTTTCAGGGTCCTGCAGTCTGGCTTTGAGCTGTGAGGTGGACAAGGCAGCTGGCAAGTTCACAGGTCTTGGAGGAGATGCCCACAGTCCATGAGACTGACAAATCTCATGGACTGTGGGGATCGCGTGTGGCCTGTGGTGTGGCAAAGTGGGGCAAGCAATCTGTGGGGTTACAGAAGAGGAGACCCAACCTAGTGTGTTCAGGGTCATAGGAGGTTTTCTACAAGGGGTGACATTAAGCCAAATCCTAAAGAACAAAAAGTGGGGAGATGATTCTAGAGCCCGATGGTGCTTGACTTGGCCAGGGTAGGGTGGCGGGGAGGAAGAGGAGTTCATGGATAGGATTCTGGAGAGTCCGTGAACTTAGAAAAGAAAAAAGTTGCATCTCTGTTGTCACTAATCTCTAACTAAGATTCATTATCTCCTTTCATTGTGGATGCAGGGCGCAATATTAGTACTTACCTGGGACTTTGTCACCAGTAGAAATTTATATATTCATATCACATTACAGTTGTCGCAAATAACTTGAAATTTCTTTTATACTCTTTACTGCTTGAAAATTATAACCATTATTAGACCCACCACTGGCTCTTTCTATGTAATGCATTCATGGAGAAGCACATATATTACCGTGTAAATTAATCTCAATATTTTGATGAGTAGATATCAATATAACTATAATTTCATTATAAGCTTGCATATTCTACTCTATGATTAAAAAAAAACATTATTTTGAAAT
Organism: Phyllostomus discolor; assembly: GCF_004126475.2. NCBI lineage: Eukaryota > Metazoa > Chordata > Mammalia > Chiroptera > Phyllostomidae > Phyllostomus > Phyllostomus discolor. The sequence goes on along the minus strand of NC_040905.2, from coordinate 99,522,955 downwards.
AGGGTCTATAGGCTTCCACAGGCTAGCAAGGGTCCTTGGCACAGGAAGGATTAAGAACCCTTGAAAGTAGCATGTGTGTTAGCTTAGAGGTGAGCGCGAGAACTGCAAGCAGTTCTCCTGCTGGAGCCCAGAGAGGGCAATGCCAGGTAAGGTCTAACAGGTAGGAGGGGCCAGATGCCAGGCAGCCTCATAAATTCCCCCATACAAGAGCAAGAAGGATCAGGTTCAGAAAGAAAGATGTTGGCAGGGGGATCTGTTTGCGTGCATGGAACAGGCAAGCCTAGAGATAGGAAGCCATTGCCACAACCCAGGTAAGAAGTGATGTGCATCTGAACTATTCATGGTGGTGAATAATGGCTGCAACTGAATAAGCAGTAATGAAACTGTGGAAGGCAAGGGGAACTAGAGGAAAGCAGTTTGCTAGAAGAGGAGTCAGGGTTTTGTGTTTGGATATGTTGAATCTCGGATGTATATTATCTAGGGTTCCTGAAAGAAACCCAGGTCAACCCAGCATGAGCAAAGAAGAGCTCACCAGCTCATTAACTGGGAGTCCAGGGGCAAATCCTGCTGCTGTGGCCAGACTTAGGGATGCTGTTGGTGTCCTGAGGAGCCATGCTCGCTCCCTCTCACTCTGTGTCTCACCTTCCCACAGCTTCTCTCTGAACACTAGCTTTTCCCCTAGAGTAAGTTTGCTTCACATGGCAGAAAAAATGGCCACTAGTGGCCTTGAACTTGTATTTTAATAGCTTATACTCCGAATAGGAAGAGAGTCTTTATGAAACCTTAAGGAAAAACTCTAATTGGTCCTGTTTGGGTCATGTGCGTCTACCTCTGGACCAAGTGCTGAGGACTCAGCACTCTGCTTGAGTCTGCCTGGACCAGGTGACCTAAGAGGCATGGGTACCATGAGCCATGACCTACAAGGACCACATAGAGATGGAGAGGTGCAGGTTCTCTAAAAAAAACAAAGAGATTCTGGGAGACAAAAACAGCACAGACACAATGATATGGCTGTGGAACATCCAGGCAGAGATATTCAATGGACAGATGAGAGGGTTCTGGAGTTCAGCCCCTCCTAAACACAGAATGACAGAGTTGATGACCAGGAAGTGAAGCTTCAGTCACATTCTGGTGGCATTTCTGGGCTTATCTCAGTCTATAATTCCTACAACGTCAATACAGAACCTGGCCTCTCACCTTCACCCCTCCAAGTCCCTGCTCTGGATGGGAGACACAGACACATAATAATAGTTTTCTCTGTAGGTCACTTAAGGTGGCAACGCAAACCACAGACCTCAGGATAGCTATTATAATTAAAAAGCGCCAGACTGGCAAAAAGCAGTCACTGACATCCATACAGGCAACACACATCTGGCTGAGTGACTTTCTATTTCTGCCAGACAGGCAGACAGCATTTGTCTCCCAAGTCAGTTTTAGGTACACAGCTTCCCAAACACGCTGTGTAGATCCTGTTTTAGCTGTGCCCCAAAATTGGGCAGTGTTTCCAAACACCTGGGAAGTAAGGAGTCTCTGGGCTAATTACACAGCTGGCCGGGAAATAGGAAGAGCGGCCACCTGTTAAGTATAATCCTCAGGGCTTAATCCACAGGACATAAATAGTCCAGTGTCAGACCCCTTTCATCTCCATCCTCACCAGGGGCCACGTGATTCAATAGCAAGAGATCCCGCTTCTAGTCCAGTCTTGCCTACTAATAGCTGTGTGGCCTCTGGCAATCCACTTAATCCCTAGGAGCCTCAGTTTTCCTCACCTGCAGAATGGGTTTAATGCTTCTTCCCAAGCCTGGTGTAAGATGAAGCAAATGTGAATGATGCATGTGAAGTACTAGTACAGAGTTTTAAATTTGTGGTTTCTCCCCACCTCCACCCCCTCTGCATATATTTAATCTGTAGCCACGGTGCGCCTCTTATCCTGCTTCATAGTTGGAAGTGAAGTGTGTCAGGGAGGAGGAAGGGATAATGTGAAGGTTAAAATCCTGGCCTCCAGGGTCAGCCAGGCTTGGATCTAAGTGGTGTCGCCTGCCACTCATCAACTGTGTGACATCAGACATGTCTTTGTGCAACTCAGCTCCCTCCACAGTGAGTGGGAGATTAACAGTCACCTTCCATGGAGGTGAGAAGTCCACAAGCCAATCTATATTCATCCCTTAGCACAGTACCTGCCACCCAGGAAGTACTCAAGAAATGGTCACTACTATTATGTTTTAAAAAATTTTTATCCTCACTTGAGTACAATTTTTTCATTACTTTGAGAGAGAGAGAGAGAAACATTGATTGCTTGCTTTTCATATGCACCTGGAATGGGGATCATCTGACCCACAACCTTTCATTGTACAGGACGATGCTCCAACTGACCAAGCCACACTGGCCAGGGCACTAGTTTTTATTTTCAAAATGTACACACACCACACAGGCAAGTCACTATTATTACTAGCAGCTTTACTAGGTGCTTTATTTACCCTGAACAGTTTTCTTCTCTATTGGTGGCCAATATGAAGAGGAGATAGAGCCATGTCATACACCAGGACAGTTCTCAAACTTGATTGTGCATATATGCAGGGTAGGGGAGGTGGGGGTAGGGGATGTCTTGTCAAACTCCACATTCTTAGATTCCTCACCCCAAGATTATGATGCAGTAGGTTTAGGAGTGGGGTCTCAGGATCTGCTTCCTAACAAGCCTCCCAAAAGATGCTGATACTGGTAATTCAAAGTTTGACCTTGACCTTGGCATATTAGGACATCATCTTTGTGACATTCAGACACTTCCTACCTACAAGGTTGGTCACCATCAGCCAGCTTGCCCCATGAGTGCCATGCCATTGATTAGAATGGGTCAGGGTGGGAGACTTCCCGAGGTAGGGGTGGGCCTGATGGTGCCCACAATCCCTAAAGGTGTTTGATTCACCCGTGGTGTTTGACCATCAGCTGATTCCTGCATCCCACCAGACACCTCCTTATTACGCATGCTGTCCACCCTCGTCACTCCTAAGGATCTTGCTTAGATGAAGGAATCTAACCATTAAAGCCCACACCACATCTTCCAGCCCCCACACTGGTTCAAGAATTTCCACCACATATGATCCTGTCAGAGGCTGATAGCTACAGTCAGCCAAAACCTCTCCATCCCATAGTTCAGAAAAGGGTAGCTAATTATTTAGTCTTCAAGAAGGAAAAATCTGAGGGCGATTTAATAATGGGCTGCAAACATATGAAGAGGTATCAGCAGGGAGCTAGTGACCACCTGTTCCCACTCTCTGCATGGCTAGGAGAAACGGAGAAGGGATTTAACTGCAGAAAGAGAAGAGAGCACCAAGGCAGGCATGAGCAGGAGGGCACTGATGTGGTTTCCAGGAGCAGCATGTGAAATCCACCTTCCTAGGATTTATGAGAAGGAATGAGCTTTGGCTCTGATATGTTGTCTTTCCCCAGAGGCTGGGAGAAAGGCTTGATATTGTGAGTAACTTCAGGACAGGGGTTTTGTCTTACTCAGCCTGAGCCCTGGCACTGGGCACACTGTGGACCAGTGGTTCTCAAATCATGGCCCCTGGACCAGCAGCAGTAGGCTTGCCTGGGACCTTCTTAGAAATGCACCTACTGAATCAGAAGCTCAGAGTGAGCATAGGGAGACCAGAAAGCTGTGTTTCAACAAACCTCCAGGTGATTCTGATGTCACTGAGGTTCCAACTTCACTGTGCATTGCACTTACCTGGGGAGTCTTGTTAAATGCAGATTAGATTCTGATTTAGTAGGCCTGGGGCGAGGCCTGAGAGGCTGCCTTTCTACCAGGCTTTAAGCAATGGCAATGCTTCTGGTCCACAGACCACAGTTTGAGTGTCCGGGATCTAGAATGATGTCAGCTCATGTCATTCCTCTGCTTTAAACCCTCCAGTGATTCCCATCTCATTTAAAGTAAAAGTCAAAAAGGTCACATAACCTGGCCCCCATGACCTACCCCTCTGTCCCCATCTCTACTCCCCTACCCCTTGCCCAGTCCACCCCAGCCACACTGGCCTCCTCACTATTCCTTGAACACCCAGGCAAGTCTGCCAGAGTCCAGCTGCAGCAGGTCCAGGGATTCCCAATGGATGGACGGCGTCCAAGAAAGAATGACACAAGAGGTGCAGTTTCAAGCTCAACGGACAGGCATCGCTGCTTGGGCTTTTGAGTTTTTTATTTTTATACAGTTGGGTGTGTACATGTGGCATATGTGAAAGCAATAAAAAAATGAGGTTTTTAAGGCATATGTGCTTTATCATTATTCTGCGGAAAATAGGAAGCAGCTGTCTATTGCATATTATTGTGCAAGCTTTTAGCTCCTAATCTTTGCAATTAATCAGTAACACATTTTACCACATTATATAACACCTTAATTTCTTAAAGCTTAACTTAATTTTAATCTATATATTCTAAAGTTGCAAGCTGGGCACATAGCTGGGCACAGGACTGTTGTAGCTCACTGGCAAAGGCCATGCAGAAGGCTTTCGTGGCCAATGTGTTTAGTATCTGTGTCTCACTTCTCACTTCAGCACCAGAACCCTGTCATCTTGTGCAAGTAATAATCTTTGTTTTGCTCAGTCCATTCGGCTGCCTGCCATCTACCTTGGTGTTGATGTATTTTTATTATTTGTTTCCATCTTTGATGTCTGACTTTTTAGGCAATAAACACCATGGGGGTCCTGATCACGTAAGCATTTCATAGAAGGGGAGTGTATAGTAATCTTTCAGTATCCATTTATATTTATCTTATCCATCATGTCCCTTTATGATAGATTCTGGTATAGAGTAAAGGGGGATCAGTAGGCCTAGGAGTTAGAGGGGGAACAGACCATGGATACTGGTACTATGCTGACCAAATGTGTTTTTTGAATCTATGTCTAGCTCCCAGGGCCCTGGTTTTAAAGAACTGTGTAATAAGGAGGACACTCTGGTGGGGAGTCACTCTCCAATGAGCTGTCGTTTTCTTGCTTACTTCCAAAGAACTGTATTTCTTCTGTGGAATTGCCATTTGTCCCAGTCCCATGGTAAATCACATAGACCCTAAGCACAGGTAGTAATACAATGATTAAGCAGAGGAGTGCCAAGTACTCTCCCCTGCCGTGTCTGCTGTGCGGACGTGCGGCTCCCTCTGTGACTGTGTCAGACAGCAGGGCTGGGTTGGCTCTCAGCACAAGTCCCCACCCCAGGCCTCTGCACTCATTCCTTCTGCCTCTTATACTCCTCCCCTTGAGCTCCCCCATGGCTCACCTCTTCTCCTCTATGACGGGCAGTTTCTCAATGACTCATAATGATCCTGCCCACTGGTAATGACACTCTTGAAAAAGTCTCCTCTCACTGAGTATGGACAGGACCTAGCCCAGGTGATGGGATGTCACTTTTGTGATTAACTTACACAAGGCGATAATTTCTGTGTTGGTAGCAGACTCTTTTGTGTATATGTGTCCTCGCTGGCTTCAATGACACAAGTTGCCATGTTGAAGAGACCCATATGGCAAAAAACAATGAGGGAGCCTAGCTAGGACTGAGACCCTCAATCCAACAGCCCTCAAGGAACTAAAGTTCTCATAACCATGTGAGCTCGAAAGCAGATCCTTTCCCAGTTGAGCCTTTGGCTAAGACCTCCACACAGGCCACACCTTGATTAAAGACTTGTGAGAGACCCTAAAGCAGAGCATCCAGCCAAGCCACGTCCAGACTCCTGACCGAGGTAAGCTGTGAGAGAATAAATGTGTGTTGTTTTAAGGAGCTAGGCCTGTGGTAATTTGTTGGATAGCATTAGGTAATACAGGTTCATTAAAGTTTTGCTGAAACATCACCTCCTCACTCTGATCATCCTCTACTTTCCCCTTTAAAATGGCAACCTCTACAATCTCCCAGGACTCCCTACTTGCCTCCCCTGCTTGGTTTTTCTCTATGATGCATATCAGCATGTGACATATCTTATGTTTTCATGGTCTGTCTCCCCAATTAGGAATAAGCTCTAGTGGGTTTTGTTTATTTGGCTGTTTGTTTGTTTGTTTGTTTTTTGCCCATTTCTTCCACACTGTTTCTAGGTATATTTTGAATACCTAGAACAGTGCCTAGCACCTAGAAGTCACTCAATACTATTATTGAATGAATTCTGCTGACAGTCTCCCTGCCATAGTGAACAAGTGGTACTAATGAGTGCCACCTTTACATTTTCTCAGCATAGCAACCCCAATGAGAAAGGAGATTTTCCCAGACATCCATATACACCAGTCAAGGGAAGGACAAATTGGCCCATTTGGGTCTCGTCCTGCCTTGTTAAGGGAAATATGGGAAAATCCCTCACATAGGGACTGAGACCTTCCGACACCCTCTATAACAGTTTTGGCTTCTTAAGAGTGTAGCAAATGAATTTTATCACCTTATCCATTATTCTCAAGCAAGGTTCACAAAGGTCCTTCCAAGGAACAGCTTGCCTCTCTGTGGTGAGGAAGAAGAATCCAGCATTATCTAAAGAGCCATCGCTCTACACGAGGTCTTATATGTGAGCATCCAGAGTTGCATTATTCACAATTGCCTCCAAGTGGGAACAACCCAAATGTTCATGGTGGGTGAATGGGCAAACAAAATGTGGTGTAGGCATACAGTGGGGTGCTTGACAGCAATAAACAGAAACGAACTCTAAGCTTACTCATACAGACAGCTACAACATAGATGAACCTTGAAAACATGTTACTAAATGAAAGAAGCCAGACCAAAAAAAAAAAAAGGCTACGTGTCACATGACTCCATTTACAAAAGATATCCAGAAAAGGCAAATCTGTAGAGATAGAAAGTATATTAGTGGTTGCCAGGGGCAGGGGGTGGGCAGGGGGGATGCATGTAAATAGGCACAAGAGATGTGAGGGAGGGAGAGGAAACGTTCCAAACGGTGTTGTGGTGATGGTTGCACGACTCGTAAAGTGCTAGAAATCATTGAATGGCACACTTAAAAAACAAGTGACTTTTAAGGCATGTCATTTATTGGCCAACAAAGCTGTTTTTTAAAATAAAATAAAATGAAAAGCCCTTGCTAACAGTTTACTTTGGTTCGATGTCTAAAGGATCTCCTCTTAAATTCTCTTTGAGAATTGAGCTCCCTCACTTTTTCGCTGTCTGTTTCTGTGGAAGAGCAAAGAGAAGCACACACTGGTGTTCTGAACAGTGTACATGAAGGTCGTGACAAGCTAAATGAACAACAAAACAAGCAAACAAATAGGCTTCAGTTCTTCCCTAAGGCAATAAAAGGGTGATATTCGAGCCCGTTGGAGTGGTTTTCTGGTCATGTTTGCAGGTCTGCTGTTGTCTGACCCTCACTGAGAGAGCTGTACCAGCTCCAGGAACCTGTGCCCATCAGAGCAGTTGATGATCCCCCATTCATGCAGGCAGCAGGAACAGTGGCTTTGTGATCACAGGGAATTACGGAAGAGTGAAATACTCTGATTAATCTGTCTTTCAATGACCTGCAATTTCCATCTCAATGCAATCAGAGGATGTAGATGTAGTAGTTTTAACTTTGGGAACCCCTAAGCTGCCACCCTGGAACTATGGTAGATGCGAGGGGGGTGTAGCACTCTGATTGGCCCAGCGTGGGTCACGTGTCCACCACGGGCCAAGGACAGTGCACCATGAATGGCAGCCCCATTGAAAACACGTGGAAAAGAAAAGGGCACTTCCCACAAAGAAAGCAAGGATGCTGAGAAGGCAGCAACAGTAGATAGCCATTATATTATTCCCATGTGCAGAAAAATCGTAACAGGGCAAAACGTCCTACAGGCGAGGGCGGCCAACGCAGACTTCAGACAGCATAAAGCTGCCACAGGTGACCGCCGAACAGCCATAGGGAAATGCCTTCCTGGTTATATTCAGATCCACTTTTATCAAGGGCAGCAAGATTTTCCATTCTTAAAGCCACCCCACACATGTCCAAACCCTCTTTCCACTCAAGGGGATTTTAAAGCGTTGATTCTGGGGTAGCACATGGTTCAAAGGTGATGGTTGCTGAACAATCCACAAGGGCAGGCAGTGCAAGGTGCGCTGACTCCCTTCCACTCTTCACCCTTACACTCATGCAGGATAGGCTACACCCGATTTTTAGAACTCAGCGCAAAATGAAAATTTAGGGCCCTTCACTAAAACTGTTAATAATTTCAAGATGACAGCAGAACCGCAAACCATGCACAGGCTTTTTCTGAGGAGGGGGACTGTGTCACTGACTGCTCCTACATCTGCCTTGTCTTCATGACTTAAATTTCTTTTTCCTTGTCCCACCTGGGGGTCTCCAGTACCTCCCCTCTGTCTCGGATTCACTTCTGCACCCTCTTCCTTCACCCCCAGCCCCACTCTTATCCAGCATTAGAAACCAAAAACAAAACAAAAAATTGAAAAACTGCCTCCCCCTGCAAGCTGAAACCAAAATATCTCTGAGGCTAGAAACTCTGGGAAGAGGAAGAAATTCACAATTTAAGAGTTATATCTTTAAAATACATCTGGTAACATTTATCTTTCTTTGCCCAGAAACAGGTCCAGTACTTTTTGTGGACCTTGGGTTGAAGATGATGAACAGAGCCCCAATCACCAGGGCTGCCATCACTTGATGATGTTTAATAATAACTATTGCCACTTACTGAGCACTTACTATGTGTCCAAGTGCTGCCCTAAACACTAATACATGTATTTCATTCCATCCTCACATCAAGTCTGTAAGCCAGGCATAGAGACAGTGCCCACTTTTCAAGAAAAAAGTGAGGCTAAAAGATATTGTCCAAAGTCAGACAGCTTGTAAACAGCAGCCACTGGGCTGTGAATCCAGGTGTGACAGTGATCAGAGTTCCTGTTCTTTCTGCCACACCAAACAAGCTTTGGTCATTCCATGTCTAACCCCATGAAGTACTGGATGCCAGACACAGGGTGAATGAAAGCATTATTACCTTAAAGTGCATTTTGATGATTTTTGCAGTGCTCAAATTCCATTAAAATTGATCATCTTGAAGATTATCATGGGAAAAAAATCAAAGATATGCCAGCTAAAGTGCTTTCAGTGAGGACCAACGTCAAGCCCGACTTGACCACCCATTGTTCTCGATATTAATGAGTTCAAAGTTAAGATCTATGAAGCTTGAGACACTAATTTTCCTGAATGAACCAAATGGGTGATCAGTGGAAATGAGTAAGTGCGAACCATCCTGCAGAGCAAGGATGGGCCAAAGATTGCTTTAGAGTGCTGGAGAAGAGACTGTGCCAAACAAACTTCCCCATCCCCTCCTTAAACACTGCTGGGACTATTTATCCCACCAAGTGCACTGAACACAAATCCCTGTGAGCCAGGCACTTTCCAGGGTCTGGAGTCTGGGGCGTACCAGGCATCCCAGGGTTCCCATTCCTGTAGAACCCATCCCAACCCCTTGGCCTGTCACTCAAGGCCTTCCCTGACCCGACTTTATCCTGTCTTGCAGACAGAATGTACACAGTAGTGGAAAGCTGGAGAAGGGGAGGGGTTGTAAGGGGAGAGCTAAATTAAAAGAATAAGATCTGGCGTCAGGAAGGGGAAGTATCTCCTGACTGTCACACTTGGGATCAAAAGAGGCTCCTCTTTGAGGCTGGGCTGACTTCAATGTCTGAGGAACCACATTTTGCTTCCATGACCATCAGAGCCACAGACCTCCCTGATCAGGCACCCCACCGCAGTCTCAGAGTGGATGGCATCTGACACCAAGCTTATATCCCTTGTATGGGGAAAGTAAGTCAATAACTCTAGGTATTTCCCTGGATTTGGCATGGCCCAGAGACTGCCCCTGCCCCTTGAGTCCCCTCCTTCCCCAAAGAAAATGCTGCCGAGGCAGTAACTGTGTAATTATCGAGTGGGGCTGGTCTGCTTGATTCCAGACATGCTCTCACACTAACGGTACGACCACTTTCTGGAGAGGGGGCCACCCACCCCTGTGCCTCATTAAATCTGACTCAGACCTGCATTGGGCACATCTTCATCTCCTACCAAACCCCTTGCCCAAATCTTGTAAGTCTCAAATCCTTTCTTGACTCAGACAAGTCTTCATTCATCAAACCTTTTGACATGCCTTACATCAACCATGAAATACCCCACAGCAAGTTTAACAGGTATGATTCAGTTGGCAAAATGAGCAAGTTTCTTTGTTTCTCATCATTCTTCTCACCTGGATCTGAAACTCCCTTCCTGGTTCAAGAAATGTACCCTTTAAAGATAACCCACTCCCCTTGGGTTTAAAAGTCTTTCTCTGGGAAACAGTGAATAGAACTCTTCCCCTCAGCTCGAGAGGTGTCCCCTACTCCACCCCCCTCCCGAGATGGATGCAGGAAACCTGTAAGAATCCCAACAGCATTTTCAGAAGACTGCTGTGTCTGTAAGACCTCAGTCTAGCGGGGTGGGGAGTTCTCATGCCACTTGTGTTTGTGCTGGGCCTGGGCTCGAATGAGTGCTGACACTGCACTTGAACTACCCTTAATTTTTGGTCCTAGGTGCCTCACTTTCCTGACCCTAGTCCTGGCCCTGCATCACACCTCAGCTTCTGTTCTGGCTGCCTTCCACTGAGGAGTAGAGGTCTCTGCTGGTCTGCACTGAGCTGGTTCCTGGATTTTGTGCTACAATCTATTACTAATGACGGTGGTTCCACACCTACTTCCATCCTCATTTCCCTGTAACTACTTCCTCCCACACCCAGGTTTGTGAAGGCCCACAGCAAGCTTTGTGCCCCTGGGGGCAGTTTCTACAGCTCTCAGGACTCTGGGAAGCTGCTTTCAAGTCCTCCCGGTCTTTGCTCATCTACTATCCCCGAGCTGCCTTCAGTGTGGCACCTTGCCGAGAAGGCTTCCCCAAGAGTCCTACAGTCCCTCTAGGCTGTATCATGGGAAGCTAGATATGACCTCTGATTTGTTCAGATCCCCCAAACGCTTCTAGAAATTTGTACAACTCACTGGCCTTTGCTACTTCCTCTAGGAAGTTAGGAGTGAAGACTCTTAAACCTTTTGTCTTGCTTTACTTCCTCTCTCTCTCCCTACCTCTTCCCAGCTCAGGTGGACATTTTACTTCCCCATTATGTCTGGTAGGAATCCTCTTTCATCACTATTACCTCATTACTGTTTTTTTCCTGCTCAGTAGTACCCAGACCAGCAGCATCCACATCACCCAGGAACTTGTAAAACATGCACAATCTAAGGGCCTAGCCCAAACCTTCTGAATCAGAAACTCTGGGAGTGGGGCCCACAGTCTGTGTTTTAAGAAGGCTTCCATAGAACTCTGATGCACACTCAAGTTTGAGAATGACTGCCTCAGGGTCTCAGTCAATGGTTCTCCATCCTGGCTGCATTCAGGTTACCAGGGGAGCTTTTAAAAATTACTGGTTGTCAAGCCCCATCACAGACTAATTATATCCAAAGCCCATGAAGAGACCCAGTCAAAATCAGCACAGCCAAGTCTAGGACCCACAGACATGTAAGCAATAATAAAAGCTTGTTGTTTTATTATCTCAGCGCTGGGTTATTTATTATGCAATAGTAGCTACGTGGTACACAGTCCATGCATAAACTTGTGTTGGGACGGTGACTGACTCCTTATTTCCTCAGACTCAGTCCTCAGTTCTGTTCCAAGCCTGCTTTCCCAGCTGCTCCAGCCCCCAGGCCAGACCTTCCCAGGGATCCTGCCCCAGCCTCTGGCATGGGAGCCAGTCAGGAACACATGGAGGCTCCAAACCAGTGCTGGCCGACAGAAATACAGAGTGAGCCATACATTTAATTTTTAAATTGCCTGCCAGCCATATTTTTAACAGGTAAAAAAAATGGTTAAATTAATTTAAATAATATATATTTTTTCCTATTTTATTTCATATTTTCCTCAACCCAGTATATCCAAAATATTGTCATTTCCATACATGGCTGTAGGCACATTGCAAGCGCTGACTAGCCACATGCAGCTCGAGGCAACCAGATTGAACAGAACAGCTCCGAGCGGATCCCTACACATGTTCCTGCCAGAGCAACAATGGCAACAGGAGTAAGACACAGAAGGAGCAGGAAGAGCTGAGTCTCTGCCAACTCCATGTCACACTAAGCCTCAACCCGAAAACAATTATGCCCAGAGCACTGCAGATGTAACACATCTGCTGATTCTGTCTCCTTGCCCTGTACGTCTTCTCATTCTGCCTGACTCAGCTCAGATGTCACTACCTCTGTGAAGCCGTCCTTGAATGCTCATAGCACTAACTTCAAAATTCTAAAACAGTTCTTAATAAGCTCGCCTAATACCAGCCACCATTTATTGAGCACTGACTATGTGCCAGGTACTGGGCTGAGTGCTTAACCTGAATTGTACCATTTGATGCTGACATGAGGTAAGAATTATTGCCCTCATTATATAGACAAGGAAACTGAGGCTCAGAGAGGTAAAAATGGACTTCCCGAGCTCATTCAGTTAGTAAGTGGGGTAACTGGGATTTGAACCCAGGGTTGTCAGGCTCCAGAGCTCATGCTTTTAATGCCTGGCCCCTTGATAATCAAGGTGTGGGCCTTAGACCAGCAGCAGCAGCAGCATCACCTGGGAACTTGTGAGAAATGCAGAATCCCATGCTCTATCCCAAATCTGCTTCTCAGAATCTACATTTTAAGGAGCTCCCAGGTGGTTCATGTGAGTATTCAATTATGGGAGGTGCTGGCTGAGGCTAGCCTGTCTGTGTGTCACTTGTTTGTGTGTCTGTTTTGCCCCTAGGCCACCAGCCCCTCAAGGGCAATGACTATACATTTTCTCCTCTTTCCTGAACACCCACTACAGAGCCTGGCTCAGTAAACCTCCAGGAGTGGCTGTTGAATTGAGTTTTTCTTATCCCACCTGTTGGAGTTTCTATACACTAGCTTCCTTCCTTTATTTAATATATTTTTTAAAATTTGCTGTAATTCCTGCCTGGGGAAAAGAACAAGACTACACTGTGTACTGCCGATTTACAAACATCTGCCCGTGTCCTCAACAATAACTTACTCCATTTTAAAAGTGCAAGGCATGGCAACACCCGGGGATTCCTGGTGACTAAGATAAACTGCCCTGGGGCAGAGCCAACCCTAAAAAGCTGTTGAAAGCCAGGGCTGGGGCCCAGCTGTGCTGTTCTGATGTCCGCTTTTCAGGAAAGTATTCTTTTCCGGATGGAACCCATTCTGCTATTTCAGGAAGTGTAAACCTTCGGGAACTGCTCAGCAGAGGTAGCCCCAGAATTTTTATATGAGGAGGAGCTTGGAGGTGGGACTGTAGTAGGAAAGATGCCTTGAGAATGAGGATGATTCACACCGCATCAGTTTAAGAAATGCCACTGGCCCCTATTGTGAGTGGGGTGGGCTGACAGAGATGGGGCACCAGGAAAGCTAAAGCCTCCAGAGATGGGGCACCGGAAAAGCTAGTAGGGCCCTTGGAGCCGCCTCTGGTGTCCAGTTTCAGGGGAGAAAACCACAAACCACTGGGAAGATGGAAATTTAGGGTTTAGTGTTGATCCCAAACAGAGTTTTAGCATCTTAGAACACCAGAGCTGGCTGACATAACACAAAATGGGTGTTTCCAAAATATTTGTTAAAGTTTAGTAGGGATTAGCTCGGGCTGAGATTTTGTTCATCTTTTTGATGCTATTGAGACCAGAGATCCAGGGATGCCTGAATCTTGCCTCTGTCAATCTCCTTACACCCTCTCACTCGCCCCACTGCCAGGGTTCCTTAGGGAGCCACCTGCAAGGAATAGTAGCTACACTGGGATCAAGACACTCTATGAAAAGGTGAACCTGGGCCTAATAATCACCAATGCAGAACTCCCTATAAAAGTTAGATTAGAGCACTTAGTTTAAGCTCTAAATTAAAATAGACTTCCTAATCCCCAACCCCTAACCATGAATAGAAATCTTAGGGTCTTACCAAGTTTAATATATAAGCCAACCCAGTGGCCAACATGTAGAGGAATGTGCAAGATCTCAGGCGGGTCAGGGCCCTACCTAGCCTCGTGAAGTGGGGGAGGAGGCAGAGCAGAGCTGCAGCCATGCCACACAGTGACCTCCCCCACAAGGACACGTGGCCCCAGGAATGTCCCAGACTCTGAGGCAGCCACTAGCACCTTCCCCTTGGAGAGGAGCTAAAAGGGTGATGGGCAGTGAGTGGCCAGGAATGAGGTCAGAAGAGTACTCTCTCCCTATGTAAACAAATAAATACATAACCTTAGGCACCATCCAACGGTCTCACTTTATGTGAGAAAACCAAGATTCCCAAAGGCAAGTGGCTAGCTCTGCATCATACAATAGGGCCACTGGCTTGGATGGATTCTCTTCCCAGCAGGAGACCACCTTCAAGATCTACCCAATTCTTTAAAAGAATAAAATGGACTCAATCAAGTGTAATTGAATCTCTTGGAAATGAAAGCAATACTGCCATTGGCCAAGAAAGATCACATGGCTACCCCTAGTTGCAAAAGAGTCTGGGAAAGCAGGACTGGGACTGCAAGACTGATTGACTTGTGACCAGCCATGATCCATGGTCTACGGTGAGCCCACTCCTACCTAAAACAAACCCAGAGCAGGCAAAGAAGCTGGGGCAGGGGTGAGGGGAGTGAGTGATTTGTAGGTAACATTGCCCCACCCAGTGATAATATTATGTTCATATTACAAATGAAGAGCCTGATATTAGAGAACTGAAGTGATTTGCCTAAGGTCGCAGCTAATTAAGAGTCAGATCACATTTCTGCCTGATTTCAGAGTCTGAGATTTGGGCTGCAGTGGAGTCCTGACTTTCAAAAAGGAAATAACAATATGGGATTCTTCAAGAATCCGAGAATCACTTTTTACAAAGCTATGCTAACGTTCTTTAAATCATCTCAGTTGAATGACACTTGAAATTATACACATTTTTCATTCAAATCAACAAGAGATGGCTTTGTGTTCACAATGGAGGCAAACAGGACCATCCCAGGGGGCGCCCTGCACCCGGAGCTGTGTTAACAGCTCCCTCAAGCTGTGCAGCATACAACCCGCTCAGTGGCAGACATCACACCGCACTGAGTTTCCCCTGCCCGGTCTCCCGTGTCCTCATCTGCAAATCGAGCTGGCTGTTCTTGAATGATGCTGAGGTCCCATGTGAGACCCTATGATACTGTGACAAGCCATGTGTGTCCGCACAAGAGAACAGTAAACAGGCAAGAGCACCATGGAGTCTCACTGTTGCTTGGCTGAAGTGCAGCATAGAGATGGCCTGGGATTCCCCATTTTCCCCATAATACAGCTTTTTTGGGTGCAAAACACCCTTGTTAACAATTTCGAGCTTGCCTAATTTATCAGAAACACAGGGTGTCCTTACAGTCCCATAAAAGTGTTCTCTCTCTTTCTTGTCAGACTGACAGTGAATAGGGCACCGATCCGTGAAGGACAGTATTTATGGGCATTGTAATAACCACTATGAATAGGCATGACCTTTTTCCTTCATATCTGTCTAGTCCCCCAGGAACTGACCCTCATATTACATTTTCCCAGCCTGGAGCTTAGCTCCACAGCCAACCTCCTGTCATTTGTTTGTCTGATGGGTATTATTTCTTCTAAGAATCTAATTAGGATCCTTTAAAGGCTTCAGCCTGGAGTGAGGGAATTAAATATGACTCAGAGTGTGTGCTTCTCAAAGCCAGACAAAAAGCGAGGTGATCATTAATTTGATGTATTCAGTCCACGAGTCCTGACATGCACCTTTTTGGTGCCAGCCTTTGCTGGAGGTTGGGGCCGGCGAATAGAGGTGGACGAGTTCCTCGGTGGAGTTCAGCCACACATCACAATGTGCTCCACTTATGGGAAAGTCACTAAACACACGGCACACGATGCTTTGTGTTCACCAAGCTCCCTCTCGTTTTCCATTTTTTGGGGGAGTCAAAGAAGATTACATTTCACAGACCCCTTGCAGCTAACTGAGGCCATGTATCCAGTTCTAACCAAAGGACTGTGGCAGAAATGACGAGTGTCTTTAAGAAGCAGGCAGGGTGCAACCTTCAGTTCCCTCTTACCCTACTTTGGGGACCAAGAATGCAGAGGTTGGGGGTATGAACATTTGTCAGCCAGAGTCTCTGAGTGGAGTGGAGTGGAGCTCCTGTCCCTACTACCATAAGTTAGACATGCAGCAGGAATGAGAAATAAACATTTGTTTCCTTAAACCATGGAGATTCAGGAATTCATTTACCACCACAGTATAACTTAGCCTCATCTGACCAGGGAAAACTCTAATCTTTTAAGCCAGTTGAACTGGTGGTGATGAACACGGGGAGAACAATTACATACTTCATTTATTTGGTAAGTGTTTGCAGAGCACACACTGTATGCCAGAGACTCTGCAGGAGTTACAAAAATGAGTGAAAGATTATCTCTGCCTTCACGGGGCTCCTGATCTGATACTAATAACATCACAATGTCTGGCATATAGTAATCGCTCAATAAAAAATGCTACTATAGTTGCAGCTCAGATGCAAAAGACATTCACACACATGCAATTCACTCCCATCAAGACATCCAGATTGTAACAAAACCAAAACTTGTTAGGAAGTAATCAGTGCCTCAAGATTGACTTCCTTTTGCTTTGGTTCTCCTACTAATTTTTGCTAGCCTATGAAAACTGAAAATAGTCATTTTAAAAATCTCAAAAAGTTACACTTTTACAAGACAAGGCAAATAAACACACCCAGCCTCACTCCCCAAAATATGGCACTTTAAAAGAAAAGCAGTTATTAAATGCAGTGTGGCATATGGACTGGATCCTGGAACGGAAAAAGGACATCAGTGGAAAAGTGGGATAAATGCTAATAAAGTCTGGTTTTTAGTGAATCTTCCTCCTGCACCAGTGAACTTCCGAGCCTTGAGAAATGCCATAGGGTTTTGTAAAACATTAATGCTGGGGAACTAGGCGAAGAGCATCCTGGAACTCCCTGCACTATTTCTGCAACTTTTCTGTAAATATAAAATTATTCCAAAATAAAGAAGATTTTTAAAAATCAATGCTAGTGTTTTCCAGGTTTCCACTCTACAGGTAATACACGGGAGGTGAGAGTGTGTGCAGGGTTGCCAGAAAAAAAATACAGGCAGCCCACTTAAATTTGAATTTTGGAAAAACAGCAATTACTTTTAGTCCAAGTATATCCCAAATATTGCATGAAAATATTTAAACTAAAAAGAATTTATTGTTCATCTGAAATTCAAATTTACCTAGGGTTCTGTATTTGTATTCCTTATATCTGGCAACCCTATTGAGATGTACCACTGATAAAGAAGCATAAATAAACTTTATTATTTTAAATAGCAGTATAGATTTTAACATGTTATTATTAGTATGAAAACACATGATTGACCATTTTGCCTACCTGATACTAATTAATTCTAAGATGTTAATTGTAGAATTGATTCTATATGAAAGGGTGATAAAGGAGTTAGTGAAAGTAGGACTGGAAAGAAAGAAAAAGAAAGAAAGGAAGGAAAGAAGAAGTGGGTGAAAAATAAATGAATGACTGAATGAATGAGTAAGTGAATGAGTGTCCCAAATTCCACGAGAGACTATCAACTATTATTATTAAGTCAACATTAATATGACTAATTATTCTATTAAATATTAGGAACATAACAGAGCTCTCTCTAAAGTACCCGCGATCCACTTTCTCAGTTGAGATGCAGTTCCGTCTGTGTACGATGCCGTCACCATTACAACATTTGGGAGCACGTGGCGACTACTCTGAAAGTGGCACTGAAGTCTCATGCCCTTGTCCAGCCCTCCCACTCCTGGGTCTAAGAAACCTGGGTACCCCCTCCTCCCAAAAAGAGTGAGCACTTTGCTCATGCTTTTTACCCCCAACGTCTGACCATAAACATGCCCACACAGGCCACACAGCTTAAACGCTTTCACAGAACCTCTACCACTAGTATTTGCTCCCCATGCTGTGTCATGAATCTGCCCACCCTGCTTTCCATCTGCTGGTCCACCTGAGTTTCGATGCACCTCAAACGAAGTTGTAGACGTCGGCTTCCTCCTAAGTACTTCACCAAGATTATCATTCCCTAAAGTCATTTGTTTATAGGTAAAAATTATTTATATATAGCAATGGGCACAGATCGTAAGTACCCCATCCCATGGGCTTTGACAAAGGCGCACAACTGTGCAACCCAAACCCCGACCGAGACAC
This sequence comes from Phyllostomus discolor, assembly GCF_004126475.2. Lineage (NCBI taxonomy): Eukaryota > Metazoa > Chordata > Mammalia > Chiroptera > Phyllostomidae > Phyllostomus > Phyllostomus discolor. The sequence continues at coordinate 99,504,741 of NC_040905.2, read as the reverse complement.
GGAACACCACCATCACCCCAGCGAGTGACTTGTGCTCATGCTGCTTTCAGCCCTGCAGGTCTTCCCCCTCAGTAAACATATCTCTGTGGGTAAAATTAAAGGCAAACACATGTAATTCTAAAATGACAGCTCAAAGTCCTCCAAGCTATGGATGGAAGCCGGGAGGTGGGGAGTGTGAATCATTGTGGATCTGAGAAGTTCCGGGGATTCTGGGCCCGTGTCTCCTTGAAAAGCATGGCATCATCCATCCTTTTTCTCATACTCAGGAGGATACAGTTGAATCAAGTAATGCAGAAGGAGGCTACATCCTCTATTTCTGTTTGCAGATTTTGGTACTTCATTATAAGTAAGTAACAATATGCCACATCATGACTCACAGTGAGACTATTCACTCTCAGTCCAAGGTGTCAGGAAATGCCAGGTCCTTTCTCCCAACACACAGGCATTCATTCAGCAATCACTGGCCCAGCACTGCCTCCAGGCCAAACCTGGAATGGGTGTGGAAGCAGCAGGAATGAATGCAGTGTGGCCCCTGACATCCAGTATTTCTCCATCCAGCATGGGAAACAGACACGCAGGTCCCCGGGTGTGTCCTGGTCCCTGGCACAGTGCCCGGTGCTAAATCACAGCTCAGATCCTGTCAGTGGGTTGAGTGGGTGCATGATCTCCTTCACCCGAGATACACTTACTGAGCACCTAGTGTGACCTGGGCATTGTGAGTGCAGCACTGAGCAAAACAGACAAAAAATAATCCCTGCCCCTGTTGTGTGGCAATAAACATATAAATACGCAAATATGTGGATTTCCAGATAGTGATCAATGCTACAGAGAAAAATGAAGCAGAGAAGGGAACTAAGAGGCATGAGGCAAGAGGAAACGGGGCTGCGATTTTAAAGAGAGTGCCCGGAATCCTTGCTGGCCGACACCGCACAAGGTAAGGTGTGTATGAAAGTGTGAATGAGGAAATGAGCTAGGGCTACCACGACAAAACACCACAGACTGGATGTCTGAAACAACAAATATTTTTTTCTCAAAGTGCTGGAAGTCCAAGATCAAGGTGTCAGCAGGTGTGGTTTCTCCTGAGGCCTCTCTCCTTGGTGTGCAGAGGGTCACCTTCTCGCGATCTCCTCACACGCTTTCCTCTCCACTTCTGTGTCTGCAACCTACTCTCCTCTCATGAGGACACCAGTTGCATTGGTTTACGGCCCACCAAAATGACCTCACTTTACCTCAAGACTCTCTTTAGCGGATAAAAGACTTAAATATAAAGCATGACACCATTAAAGTCCTAGAAGAGAACGTAGGTAGGAAAATCTCAGATATTTCACGCAGAAACTTTTTTACTGACTTGTCTCCTAGAGCAAGAGACATAAAGGAAAGAATAAACAAATGGGACCTCATCAAAATTAAAAGCTTTTGCACAGCTAAAGAAAACAGTATCAAAATAAAAAGAGAACCAACTGTATGGGAAAACATATTTGCCAATGATACCTCAGACAAGGGTTTAATCTCCAAAATATATAAAGAACTTACACGACTCCACTCTAAGAAGACAAGTAACCCAATTAAAAAATGGGCAAAGGACTTGAACAGACACTTCTCCAAGGAGGACATACAGAAAATCCAAAGACACATGAAACGATGCTCAATATCGCTAGCCATCAGAGAGATGCAGATTAAAACCACAATGAGATACCACTTCACACCAGTCAGAATGGCCATCATAAACAAAGCGACAAACAACAAGTGTTGGAGAGGCTGTGGAGAAAGGGGGTCCCTAGTGCACTGTTGGTGGGACTGCAGACTGGTACAACCACTATGGAAAGCAGTTTGGAACTTCCTCAGAAAACTAAAAATGGATCTGCCTTTTGACCCGGCAATTCCACTGCTGGGACTATATCCTAAGAATACTAAAACACCAATTCAAAAGAACCTCTGCATCCCAATGTTCATAGCAGCACAATTCACAATAGCTAGGTGCTGGAAGCAACCTAGATGCCCATCAGTAAATGAATGGATCAAAAAACTATGGTACATTTACACAATGGAATTCTATGCAGCAGAAAGAAAGAAGGAGCTCCTACCCTTTGCAACAGCATGGATCGGGCTGGAAAGCATTATGCTAAGCGAAACAAGCCAGGCAGTGAAAGACAAATACCACATGATGTCACCTTTAACAGGAATCTAAACAACAACAACAACAACAAAAAACTAGCAAAATATAACCAAAGACACTGAAATAGGGGATAGTCTGACAGTGACCAGAGGGGAGAGAAGAGGGAATTCCAGGGGGGAATGGGTAGGGTTTACAGGAACAAATATAAAGGACACATGGACAAAAACTAGGGGTGGGGGGGTAATGGGGGGAAGGGGGAGGGTTGGGTGGGTGGGCTGGAATGGGAGTAGGGGGGAGAAAACTGTACTTGAACAATGATTAAAATAAAAAAAAATTTAAAAAAAAAGACTCTCTTTAAAGGTCCTATCTCCAAATACAGGGCTGGGCAAAAGTAGGTTTACAGTTGTGAGTATGCAAAACACAGTTTGTTCTTGTATTATTACTTATTAATTATTGTATTATTTTCCATACAAATGGCTATAAACCTACTGTTGCCCCACCTGTACAGTCATTCTGGAGTACCAGGGATTGGGACAGCCAACATATGAATTGGGGGAAGGGGATAGAATTCAATCCATAACAGGAAATGTACGAACGAATGAGTAAATGAACAAGTAACCCAGCCTGCTGCTTTGTTTCCATGTGGCGGAGTGAAGGGAGTCAGAGGAGCAAGAGTACTGAAAGAACAGTGGACAAGGGCAAGTAGCTGCATCAGGAGGAAAGCCAGGGATCTGACATGTGTTATTTTCCAAATCTCTTCTGGCCAATTCAAAATGTGTGTTTTTTCAGCTCTAGCTCTTAACTATTTCCGGAAACAGCTTTATTCACTGCTGGCCTGCAGCAGGACTTGAGAGAAGAAAGCCCTGAACTTGGACCCAGAAGAGCTGAGTTCTGTATCTGCTTCACCTGTCTGAGCCTCTTTTGCTTAATTTAGAACATGGAGTCAAGAATCCTGTCCCTCCACAGAATTGCCAGAGAAGTGAGGTGAGTCAATTAGCAGGCAGATGAGGGCTTGTAGCACTAAGGCTTAGTAAACAGGAAACATAATAAATAAAAACAGAAGGTATTACTATGAAGCTTGTAGTAAAACCACAGTAGACAGGTTATAGCTGGGGCCTTCCGGCCATTTCAAAGGAGGTTTATTTATGAAACTCCAGGCACAGTCCTGGTTGTTTCCTCTCACTGCCCCACCCCCAACCCCACCCCAGCAATCCTCTGGGGAAGGGCAGGGCTGAGAAGAAAAGCTTATAAAAAGGGGAAGGGAGGTCGATCCCACCTGAAGCACAAACCTGGCTACTCCTGTCTCCTTGAGGATTTTTGATCTATACCTATACAGATATTTAATGTATATAACTTGATGTGTTGGGAGGTAAGTTTGCACATGGGAAACCATTATCCCTATCAATGCCATAAATGAATCCACCACCTCCAACAGTTTCCTCCTGCCCTCTTTGTGTTTTTTCCCTTGTGTGGTAAGAGCACTTAAGATGAGATCCACGGTTACAGCAAATTTTTAAGCATATAATACAGTCTCGTTAGTCATAGGCCCGATGTTGTGCAGGAAGTCTCCAGAACTTATTTTGAACAACTGAAATTCCACACCCTCCGACCTACACGTCCCTTCCCCTCCCCCCAGCCCCTGGCAGCCACCATTCTGCTCTCTGCTTCTACAGTCAGATTCCAAGTGAGGTCATATAGTATTTGACTTTCTGTGTCTGGCTTATTTCACTTCGCTTAATGTCCTCTAGTTCCATTCATGTCATTAGATGGCAGGATTTCCTTCTGTTTCAAGGCTGAACAATATTTCATTCTACGTATATACCACATTTTCTTTATCATCAAGCTTTCTCGATATTAACAGCACATCAATGGGTATCTTCCTGGCCAGATTCTGTACTCGGTCCTCCCCACAAAAAAACAGTTCACTGAATCCCCACAACAGCCCTCAAGGTTGGCCCTATTATCTGCCCATTTTTCAGATGAAGAAACTGAGGCTCAGGGGAGGAGTTAAATAATGGCCCAGAGTCATATGACTATTAAGGGGCAGAAGTGAACCCAAATCAGCCACTCTCAACTTTGACCTACAGCCCCTCACAATTACACAAAATACCCTAAGGTGTATCTGACACTTTGTAGGTGCTAAAGACATTTCAGATGTCTGAATTTTCCTGTTTGGATCCCAGCTCTGGCACTTCTCAGCTATGTGTCCTTGGACAAGATTATTACTGTCTCAAAGGGCTGCCCTGCCTGTCTGTCAGCAACACTACTGGCAAGTGTGAGGAGGGGGTTGCTACTTAGCCTCTCTGAGCCGCAGCTCCCTCACTTGTGAAGAATGGGGATACCACCCCCCCGTGTCCTGAGTGTGCACTGTGAGCCCAGTGCCTGGCCACTGTTATTGTACAACAGCAACAGCATCGTACCTATAACAACACCCCATCCGAGGTGAGGAAAGAGGCCAGATGAAAACATAGACTGAAAGCATAATTATCTCCACTAAAATTATGCCATTTTCCTTTAATTAGAAAACAAGAAATTGTGTGATGCATTGTATTTGCATTTTTGCTTTGGTTGCCCAAAAGCTCGTGGCTAAGTTTAATTCTTATTAACAGTAACTCAGTGAATTGGGGCTTGATCTTCCTCTATGTGATGCATATTTTAAATTTTCTGTTCTGTTGACTTTATTGTTCCTGTAACACTTATGAAGAGTTATTTTTTTTAAAAGTGTCATGCCAGCTGCTTAAAAAATAGGTGAGGTAAAATGATCAAGACATATTATGTCATTATAGTTTAAAGCAGTGCATTTGAAAATCAAAGCATCACCCATTATTTGAATTTTAGATAAAGATAAAAGGCATGGAGATGCCAGAGATTAATTTCAAAGTGGAATTAGTTCCCATGAAGCATTCTGAGAAATAAATTGTGATCACGCCCAGAGCTGGCCAGTCCTGTCTGTAGGCAGAGGGTGGTCAGCACTGGAGGTAACAGTGGGAAATTGTCATGGTGGAGAATTGTAACCCACCCCACCATTCTTCTGACGTTTCTGTAAGTGCTGCCTCTGACTGACATGTAGCTTGTAGATGGACAGCATGTTTGCATAAGAATCCTAGGAACTAACTTTAAAAGATGCAGACTCTGACCTTCAGGCATCCAGCTGCGGGAGATGTGCTGACCTTCAGCCACGGAGCCTGGATGACACGAGGCCGGGATGACTAAGCCAGGATGATGCACACTGAAACATCACTTGCCTTATGGGAATGGGCTGTGCTCGTCTGCACATAGAGAATTTTTCAACCCCCTCCCTCGATCTCTTTGTTCTGTTCCCCCCTCCCTCCTCGTAAAAATCCTCTGCCTGCACTGAGATGGGCTTTGAGACGAGTCTCCCATCTTCCCAGTGGCCAGCACCTGAAAATAAGCCACTTTCCTTTACATCAGCACCTGCCTCTGGAGTATTGGCTTTCACAGAGGCAGGCAGCCAGATCTGCTTTTGGTTACAGAGGTCCTCTGGGGCCCACCCAGGCTGACACTCCGATTTTCCAAGTCTTCTCTCTCGGAGGAACAGAGGCCTGCCCCATCTTCCCATGCAGCCAGGGGTTTCCTGTTTATCTTTCCAGATCACGTGTCCACTTGCATGAGATGTGAAGCCATGGCAGAAGCCAGATGACAGGAGCTATTTTTGTGAGTGAGTTCTATGCTCAAGCACGCTGGGTGAAGGAAATTTATACTTAAATTTTTGTCATGTTTGCATTGTCTGAAATCTCTGGAAAGAGAAACTGGGTGTGAGAGAGAATGTTTTTGTGTTTATATATAAACATAATATTCTCTCTAAATAGACTGTGATAAGGCTTCTCATTTTGACACGGGTGTCATGATTGAAAGATTACAAACTATATGAAGTCAATCAATGGGAACTGGTAAAATGATGCCCACGGGATGGGCAGGATGCAACCAGTAATCAAGAATGTGGGCACACCCCTTTGGAAAACAGTTTGGCAGGATCTAGAAAGTCTGAACATACACCTAACCCAGGGTTTCTCACTCTCCATCACTCAGAACAAAACCCTAGGGTCTCAGCCCAGTCTACCACAGGCTGTCTCAACATCAGCACCACAGACACGGGGTTGGATGTTTTCTGTGGTGGGGCCGTCAGGTGAGCCATGGGATGAGTGGCAGGGACCCTGGACCCACTACACGCCAGTAGCATCGCCTCTGCAAGTTGTGACAATCACAGATGTCTCTGGACATTGCCAAAATGTTGTTACATGCGACAGCAGAGATAATCTGACACACATATGTTTAGCCAGGGGAACCAGACACATACACAAAGGAGTAAAAATTATTTATAAAGCCATTTTGACAGGAGGAAGGAAGGGGCAGGCAGGGGGCTTCTGGGATGAGGAGAACATTCTGTTTCTGGGCTTAAGGAGTCATTGATTTTCCAGGTGTTTTTCACTCTGAAAATTCATCATGCTTTTCATTGTGCACTTTTCTGTAATTATGTTAAAACTTAATAAAATGTTTTTTAAATGGGGCATATCAAGATGAGTTGATATGAAAAGAGCTGTTTCCAATACACATACTAAGTGAAAAAATTGCGTATTGTGATTCCATTGGTGTGCAAAGGACATATGGGAGCACGGGAAGCACACACACTGATGGGAGTGCAAACTCTTAATCACTGTAGAGCGCCCCTGGCCATCATTAATAACACCGAAGTTGCCCACATCCTGCCGCTCAGAATGACTGAAATGTGCTCTAGAAAAACTCCTGCCCATTGCCTAAGGCGCTGAGGACAGGAATGCTCACCACACTGATACTGGGACAGTAGACTGAGGCTCAGAGGGTTTAAGGAACTTGCTGAAGATCATACAGCTTGTGAATCAGAAAACCAACAACTGATCCCAGAGCTTGAACTCCTAACCACTGTACTATGTGACTACTCCCTCTGGTCCCTATAGTAAACCACATCAGGAACAACATGGCCTCATTGCCAGCCTATTGGGCAGGCTCGAATTGCACCCCATGACAGGTCCATTAGTTCTTCACGTCAGTGGGAAGTCCATGGGTGAGGTGGGAGGGACTTCCCTAGTCCATTCAACTGACCCCTCTTAGGGGTGGGCCTCCCTCCTTGTCTCTACCAGCATCTGGAGCCCCCAGACCCTGTCTTCCACCATCCCTAGCATGTATCCCAGAGTTCTTGTACTTGCAAGGAAAGAGAGCTGGTATACCTATCCCCCAGTTAGCTGAGGGGTGCTGTGGGGCTCTGACTCGCCAGCACTTCCGTCTGGTGCTGCACACAGGTTGAGTGTCCCGCCCACAGCTGGGTAAGAGCCCTCTGGCCTGAGGCGCATGTGTTCACAGGAGGCAGCCTTCACAGAGAGGGGGTGAGGACAGTATCACTGCACACGTTGAGGGTGACTTGTGCATCGTAGCCCTGAGACCTTAGTATGCAATAAGTATGTCTGTCTCCTTTCCAGCCTTGAGTTATACCACAAAATGCCCTCTTTTTATTGCCTCTTCCTTGGGAGGTGCCAGCCTCAGGGAAATGAGAGTGCAAAGGAAAAACCCACTCTCCCTTATTCTGTGGATTAACCTGGAATCCCCCTCCTCAGTGGGCCTGGCAGCTCTGCCCTCAGCCCCTACCCCACAGAGGAGTGATGACAGAGAGGCCCCGGGCTGGACAGATCAGGGGCTGTGGGCGGAAGCCAGAGGTGGCCCTTGTCTTTGGGAAGGGAAAAGCTGAGCGCTGATGGAAGAGATCAAAAGCAGCTCCATCCTTTACAGATGCAAGGAACTGCTAACACTTTCAAGAGAGAGATGAAACGGCCCCTGGGCTGAAAAGAAAAGTTGCCTGCTGACAAACTCTTGCTAGAGCCTGAGCTGTTCCATACTCTCTCTTCTGATTTTGGATTATCCACCAAAAAAGTCAAATTCCTTCCCAAATTGATGAAGATAATGATGGTAACAATAATAACTGCGGCACTCTCTACTGAGACAGGTGAATGTCACTTTGGTATTTTACGGCTAGTAACTTATCTAATCTTCCCTCTTTCCAAAAGCCTAAAAGGGAGGTTCCTTTAGCCCAGTTTTGCCGTAGAGGAAACTGAGGCTCAGAGAGGGTGGGTCAGGAATCACAAACTCAGAGGCAGGCAGGCAACACAAAGGCGGAAGCTGGGTGGATGTAACATCAATTGTGGTTAGTGAGAACCCTGTGAACTGGAGACGGGAACTCATGCCCAGGATAAAGGGGACCCTCCTCAGTCCTGTCCCCACTGTGGCCACACAGGAATTTGGACTCAATGTGGCCAGAGCTTAGTTTTCAAGTAAAGACAAAAATTTGTATTCAAATGTGACATCTCCCCATTTTTGTAAGCAGCTAAATCAGGTAGGATTAGGTTCCCTCCTTATAACAAAAAACCCTGAAAATAACAAGGCTGAGATAGAAGTTATTTCTCTCTCACATAAAAAAGGAGGTAGAGAATCAGTATCTCCAAGTATAGTTACATTCTGCATACTGGGGGTTAAGATCTCAACATACGGCTTTGTGGGGGACATAATTCAGCCAGTAACACTGTCTGTCCATCTCTCCCACTCACCTGCAAGCTGCGTAAAGGTGGAATTCATGTTTGGTCAGAGAAACTCTTGTGTTTTTTAAAAATTCATTGAGTTGACATGGGTTAATAACACCACACAGGCTTCAAGCGTGCAGTCTACAACACATCATGTGCACACTGCATCGTGCACTCACAGCGCAAAGTCAAGTCTCTTTCTACCACCATTGATCCCCCTTCGCCCACTTCTACCTCCTCCATCTCTCTTTCCCGCTAGTAATCACCACACTCTTGTCTGTGCCTAAGAGTTTTGTTCTTTGGTTTTTGCTCAATCCCTTCATTTTTTCACCCAGCCCCAAAACTCCCACCTCCCCAACCACCCCCGCTCCACTGGCAGCTGTTTTACGTGTCTATGAGTCTGTTTCTGTTCGTTTGTTTTGTTCATTAGATTCCACATAGAAGTGAAATCACAGATTCCACATAGAAGGTATTTATCTTTCTCTGACTGGCGTATTTCACTTAGCATAATGTTCTCCGGGTTTGTCCATATTGTTGCAAAGGATAAGATTTCCTTTTTTTTTTTTTTTTACAGCTGACAAGTAGTCCATTGTGTACCTATATCATAGCTTTTTCATCCACTCATCCACTGATGAGCACTTGGGCTGCTTCCAGATCTTGGCTATTATAAGTAATGCTTAAATGAGCATAGGGGAGCTTATATTCTTTTGAATTAGTGTTTTGGGTTTCTTCGAATATATTCCCAGAAGTGGAATTGCTGGGTCATAAGGCTGTTCCATTTTTAATTTTTTGAGGAAATGCCATTCTGTTTTCCACAGTGGCTGCACATTTTATGTTTTTAATAGTTGAACACATGTATAATTGGTAGAACATATGATTTATATGGTTTACTTCATTTGATGTTTAGTGATAAGAAAACTATATGTCACTAGCACAGTAAACCAATCATTTTACAGATATTGTTTGGAATGAGGCTATAGGGGAAAAAAGCAACAGTAAGAAAAAAGACTAAATACATAAGGTATGCTGATATAGCAAAGACTGTGAAGGCGGTACCTCAAGGGCTGGAGTTGGGGAAATAGAGGACCAAGAGCTGGCTCTAAAGGCACATGAACTTAAGAATCTTTATTAGCTCTCCTGCTCATTGGCTGTATGACCCTAGACAAGTCACTCAGCCTTTCAAAGCATTGATTTATTTATGTATTTAATGTAGATTCTAAACACTTGTGTCCCATATGACTATTCTGAACATAAGGTTTATGAAGAATAGCTCAAGGCTTGGAACCAGGCATCAGTCCTGGTTCTGATGCTCACCAGCTGTGTGACCTTGAGCAAATTACTTTACCTCTCTGAGCCTACTTCTTTTTCTATAAGAAGGGCATAATGGTACTGTCAACATAAGAAATACCCAAAACTGTAGAGAATTTTTACGAGTTTATTTGAGCCAAACTGAGGACAATTGCTAGGAAGTAAAATCTCAACAGATTCAGAAAATGATACGGAGAATGGCAGTTTTGCAGGTTATTTTATTTTATTAAATTATGTTTTATTGATTATGCTATTATATTGTCCTGATTTTCCTCCCTTTGCTCCCTTCCACCCAGCACCCCCTACTCCCTCAGGCAATCCCCACACTATTGTTCATGTCCAGGGGCCATTCGTAGGTTCTTTGGCTACTCCATTTCCTATACTGTACTTTATATCCCCGTGGCTATTCTGTAACTACCTATTTGTACTTCTTAATCCCCTCACCTCTTTAGCTGTTTCCCAACAACCCCTTCCATCTGTCAACCATCAGAATGTTCTTGGTATCCATGATCCTCTCTCTGTTCTTTTTGTTTGCTTAGTTTGTTTTCTTAGATTCAATTATTGATAGATATGTATTTGTTGCTGTTTTATGTTTCATAGTTTTGACCTTCTTTTCCTTAAATAAGTCCCTTTAACATTTCATATAATAAGGGCTTGGTGATGATGAACTCCTTTAGTTTTTTTTCTTGTCTGGGAAGCTCTTTATCTGCCCTTCGATTCTAGATGATATGTTTGCTGTGTTGAGCAATCTTGTCTGTAGGTTCCTGCTTTTCATGACTTTGAATATTGCTTGCCAATCCTTTCTACCCTGCAAAGTTTCTTTAGAGAAATCAGCTGACAGTCTCATGGGAATCCCCCTGTAGTTAATTAAATGTTTTTCTCTTGCTGCTTTAAGATTCTCTCTTTAACCTTTGGCATTTTAATTATGATGTGTCTTGGAGTGGGCCTCTTTGCATTCATCTTGTTTGGGATTCTCTGTGCTTCCTGGACTTGCATGTCTACTTCCTTCACCAAATTAGAGAAGTTATCTTTCATTATTTTTTAAAATATATCTCCAAATTCTTGCCCTTTCTCTTCTCCTTCTGACACCTATATGATGCAAATGTTGGATTGCTTGAAGTTGTCCCAGGGGTTGCTTACACTATCCTCATTTTTTTGGAATCTTTTCTCTTTTTGTTGTTCTGATTAGATTTTTTTGCTTCCTTATATTCTAAATCATTGATTTGATTCTTGGCCTCATTCACCGTACAGTTGTTCCCCTGTAAATTATTCTTTATTTCAATTAGTGTATCCTTTGTTTCTGACTGGATCTTTTTTTATATACTGTTGAGGTCCTCACTAAGGTCCCCCAGCATCCTAATAACCAGTGTTTTGAACTCTGCATCTGATAGATTGCTCATCTCCATTTTGTTTAATCCTTTTTCTGGAGTTTTGAACTGTTCTTTCATTTGGGGGTCACATTTCTTTGTCCCCTCATTTTGGTAGCCTCCCTGTATTTGTTTCTATATATTAGGTAGAGCTTCTATGACTCCCTGTCTTGGTAGCGTGGCCTAATGTAGTAGGTGTCCTGTAGGGTCCAGTGGCACAGCTTCCCCTATCACCCAAGCTGAGGAATCGAGGTGCACCCTTTATGTGGGGTGAATACACTCTCCTCTTGTAATTGAGCCTTGATTGCTGTTGGCAGATCAATGGGAGGTATTTACTTAGGCTTTTACCCAGGCTGGTCAGCTGCAGGAACAGGCTATCACTACTGAACACCAACCTCCACTCTCTGTGGAGGATCAGCTGTGCAGAGGCAGGGTGGTGGTGCTCCAACATGGTCTGCAGTTGTCCACCTTGGTGTGCAGGCTCTGGAGTTTCCTATGTGATGCAGGCCAAGATCAACGTGTACCTTTGTTTTGCCCAGGCCACCCTGCCTGAGCTGTAAATTAGTCTGACATGGCTGCTACTTGTGATGGGCTGGGAGATTCCCAGGGGAAGCCAAGCTGTGAATCTAGGCTGGCTACTGCCAATGCTGGCCCTGGGGCTCACTGAGGCCAACTGTGGCTTGTTTGATAGGATTTAAGAAGTTGTGAAGCATGAGCCAAGACCAACAATTCATATGGAAAAGCAGCTTGGGTGAGCCCATAATTTGGGTGGATCAGAGTCTCTGGGTATCTGGGGTGTGAGGTAAACAGTGTTAACTAGGTTGATGGAGTCTTAGATGTGGTACCAGCCTGCCTGCTGTGTGGCTCTGTGAGGAGAGTGCTCACAAAATGACAATGGCCCACCTCCATCTGGGAGAAAGCTGTCCCCCAGCTCTCACCTTGATGCCAGCCATTTTACTTTCTCCCTGTGTGCCACTGGTGCCTTTCAGCTGCTACCCCAGTGCTGGAGCTCAGAAGGAGTGAGTCTGATTAAGTTCATGTGTGGGTTCTTTAAAAGGAATTGCTTGGGACTCCAGAAATTTCTTCCATTGACTCAGTCCCTACTGAGTTTTTGCAGCTAGCAGTCGTGGGGACTTATCTTCCTGGTACTAGAACCCTGGGCTGGGGTGCCTGGTATGGGACTGGGACTCCTCACTCCTAAGATATTCCTCCTGAATTTTTAGCCACCACATGTGGATGTGGGACCAGACCATTTCATGTCTCTGCCCCTCCTACTAGTCTGGATGGATGTGGTTTCTTTGATTCCGTAGTTGTCAGATTTCCATTCAACTTGATTTCTGATGGTTCTGATATTTTAGTTGTAATTTTGATGTGGTTATGTGAGGAGGTGAGCCATGTTTGGCTATGTCACCACCTTGACTGGAAGTCTGCAGGTTATTTTATGCATTGGAATCAAAGGAGGAGGGATAAGGAGGGTTACATGAAATTCATTGGTGGTAGGTTAAGGGGGAGGAAGAGAGCTATGAAAGAAAATCTCTAGGATGGGATCAAAAGTAAAGCAGAGAACATACTTCTTTTATATTGGTGGGTACTAGGATAATTAATAGTTAACATTCACAGCATATAGGGACGGTATTTGGGGAACAAGATTACAATGAGGGGTTCTGTCTCTGATGTGTGTATGTGCCCTGCTGGGGGGGGGGGGGGGGGGGGCGGTCTGGAAAAGGAGATTACTTTGGCATTTCAAAGTTATCCTCAATGCAGAAAGACAATAGACAAGCTCAGTTAAGATAAAGATTGACCTTTGTCAAGGAAGCTACAGGCCTTGGATATGACTACCCACCATGACTCACTTTTAGTCAAGAAGTTTTCATTTCAGGCCATCTCATGTGGCTACTTTCAGTCCCTGAGTTTGTAAGGCTTGCCAACCAGGCCTCCCCGTGAGTTTGTCAGGTAAAATGTGGCCCTTTTTCATCCACAGTACCTGACTGCTAGGGTGGTCACAAGAATTTGATGAGTTAACTCACCTTTTGAGTGATGTCTGGTGTATTGTGAGAGTTCAGTCAACATCATTATTATTAGTCACTCTGGGAACAGCTCTGAATGCAAGTCCCTGCTAGAGGCCTTGACTGCAGTAAGTCCCAGCTCCAGGCCAAGCCCTTTCCAACTAGGCTGATGTCAGAATTCTAAATTGGAAGTCCACATCCTGCCATTGTCCCTAACCCCGTGGCCTCAAGGCAGGAAGATGACGTCATGGGAACTGATGCTTTTGTCCTGAAAGCATGGGCAAGGATGGGTAGGGGGGCCTTCATAGGGCAGCCCCTTACTCTGACTCCTGCTTGGATCAGAAGTTCTAGGGGTATCCAAAGATCTTTCTTTCTTTCTCAGATGCTTCTGCCTGATTTGAACATTGCACAGGGAGCACATATTACTTGTATGATCACAAATGAACAAGAAGACTATTTTCATTTTTAAAAACCAATCCAGAGCCAGCATGCACCCTTCTAGATTCCCAGGGTCAGTTTCTGACCTATCTGGGTCACTTGCTCCTTGTCATGGTTCTCTATGAAAATAATAGAATGGGAGCCTCTGGTTCCTTCAGCTGCAGACTACAGGGACTCTAAAGTGAAAATAAGAACACTAACTACTTCCTAGGCCCAAATGAGCCACAGACTTTTTAGCAAAGTGCCAAGCACATAATGAGCACTCAATACATGGAAACTTCATTGTCACACATGAATGTTCACTACGTCCTGTGCCAAATACCTTGCATGCTTTATTTTATTTAAACTGCACAAGAATCCAAGAGGCAGGCTCCCATTTTATAGATGAGGAAACTGAGACTCAGAGACGTGAAAGGACTTCCCCAAAGTTATGGAGTCAAACCACATTGTGACTTTTGCCTGGTATGCCCTTTCCCCAAGTCTGAATTCAGCTTGATGTCACTTCCCTGAGGGGCCTCTCTGTTAGCTGATTCTCTCTAACTTTGCTTTGGGCTCTTTGACCTGTCTTCACATTTAACTTGTCTGGGAGCTTTCAAAAGTCCTGTTCCCTGGCTGCACCCAAATGAATCACAGTGTCTGGGGGTGAGACACAGGCATTGGTATTTTAAAAATCTTCCCAGGTCACTATAGTGATAGGCTAGGGCTCAAGATGGTTGTGATAGATGATTACCCAATGAAGGAGTGAAGGTGGACATTTCTCCTCTACATCTTATGTGTCTTTCTGACATCCCTGGTATCTGACTCTTAAGGTTTGGAGAGCATTTCTGTTCTACCCACTCTCTACAGCCCCTAAGAAAAACCAATACTGAGGTAACCAAAATGTGGTTCAGTAGGTGAACGGATAAATCAACTATGGTGCTTCCAGATGATAGAATATTATTCAGCACTAGAAAGAAATGAGCTATCAAGCCATGAAAAGATATGGAGGAAACTTAAATGCATACGACTAAGTGAAAGAAGTGGATCTGAAAAGGTTACATACTGTGTGGCTCCAGCTCCATGGCATTCTGGAAAAGGCACAGCCATGGAGACAGTAAGGACCAGGGGTTATGGAGGGGAGGAATAGCTGGAGCACAGAGGACTCCTGGGGCAGTGAGGTTACTCTGTATGACAGCGTAATGATGGATACCTGTCCTTACACAGTTGTTCAAACCCACAGACTGTACCAGCCAAGAGTGAACCCTAAAGTAAACTATGAACTTTGGGTGATGATGAGGTGTCAGTGTGGATTTATCTGTTGTAACAAATGTGCCACTCTGGTGGGGGATGCAGATAATGAGGGAGGCTGTGCATGTGCGGGGGCAGGGTGATATGGGAAATCTCTGTCCCTTCCTCTCAATTTTGCTGTGAAGCTAAAACTGCTCTGAAAAGAATAAAGCTGTTTTTATTTTAAAAATTCATTATTGGACAAGTACTTCCGACTCATTTGTTCATTCACTGGGCCTGGCCCAGCTGAATACTGGGAGGTCGGTGTGCGCTACCAGCTCAGTGGCTTCTGCTGAGTAACACTGGGCAATGTCTGTACCTTTTCTGTGCCTTAATGAGTTCCTCCACATCCAACATCAACGAGGTGCCTGGTTTCAAGCCCTGTGGCCGTTACAAGTGGGACTGGACGGGCATTCAGGGCCCAAGCCTGCGAGCCTCTCTGTGGTGTGGGAAGACTGTACAACTCGGAAGGCAGCAGCATTGACTGGAACCAAGAGAACACCTTGTGCAAAAGGGAAGAGAAAAAGGTCTCCCGAGTCCCTGGAGGAAGTCACTGTGGTCAGTGGAGAGGGAGGAAACGGTGATGTGTCTGTGTATGCAAGTCTCAGATACATGTGATCATGTATATGAGAATGGAGGGGGTGTCTCTGAGGGTGTGAGTGCCAGGAGTGCATGTGTGTGTGCAGTGGAGTGTGTACATGTGAATGTGCTGATGTGCAAGTATGCATGCATGTATATGTGAGTTTACATAAGGATTTGGTGTTTATATAAAGATACAAACATGTGACTGTGTAAGTGCATGTGTATATATAAATCATGGATGTGTATGTGATGGATATATGTATAATACGCGACTATGAAAGCATGTGTATATTTGTGTGTGCATGAGGGTGGATGTGTTACTAGCTGGATGTTTGTTGACAAGTTGTTTAACCTTTCTGTGCCTCAGTTTCCCTATGTCTAAAATGAAGGTAAGTACTTACCAGGGTGGATTAAATAAAGGAGGCCACAAGTTCTTGGCCACTCCTACCACTCACTGACAGGTGAGGGGAGGGTCCATGTCAATTCCTCTTGAACCTGGGCTGGACTTGTGACTTGTTCTGACCAGAAGAATCTGGGCCTTGAGGGATCACAGTTCTGCATTAGCACACACAGAACACTGTTTCTCAGAACCCAGTGCCTGTGCTGTGAGAATCTAGAGACAAAAGGTGAGGCCACGTGGAGGGACATTTAGGCACTCTGGTGGTCAGTGCCAGCTGAGCTCACAACCCACAGCAGCACCACCTGCCCGCCATGGGAGCAAGCCCTCCTGGACAGGATAATACACCTCAGTTGATCTTCACAAGACTGTGGTCCCAGCTGACGATAGGAGCAAAGCCATCAGCAAGGCTCAGTTAACACTCAGAATTGTGAGAGAATGGTGGTGGTCGTTTTTAAGCCATTAAGTTTTGGGATGGTTAGTTATGTAGCAAATTGTTGACAAAAGGTTGCTGCCACAAATCCATTGCCAACAGGAGTTCCCAATCTGGAGCACAATGAAAAGAGAGACTTTATTCAAATAAACAGTATGCACCTGGCCCGGTAGCTCAATTGGTTAGAACTTCATCCTGATGCACCAAGGTTTGATCTCCAGTCAGGGCACATACAAGAATCAACCGGTGAATGCACAAATAAGTGGAACAACAAATTGATGTTTCTCTTTCTCCCTTCCTTTTTCTAAAACCAATAATTTTTTTAAAAGTTTGTAAACTAGGTAAACAGAAGAAACCAAAAGTGCATTCCTCCAGACAAAGAGGAAACCTACATATACAGAGAAAGGGCCAGTTCTGGTCCCTGATCTGTCCATTTTTATAAAAATGGAGGATCTAAATTTTCACAGTTCAATTGGTCCAAATTGCACTGTCTAGATTAGTCAGAATAGTGTGTCCTGATTGGTCAGTTATTATGGTGCCACTCTGGTCAGTAAAGATGCAAATTAGGATATTGCTGTGCAGCTCCAATGTGATGTAGCTGGTCTCAGTCCACTGGTTGAAATATGATACCAGACACTCTGTTTTAAGGGTCTACATAGCTGGCAGGAATACAGAGCAGTAGGCTTGGCAGCCTAGTCTGTGGCTTTTCCCTGAAATGCAGCATGCGTGAGAGGTCCTCTATAAATGACTGCTAGACTGATTATAAATTTGGGACCAGTTAACCACAGGAGCCCTTTTTGACAGGTATATTCCTTCTCAGAGTCAAGAAAATAGATAACTGATACTTTGTAGAGCTTTTAAGCACTTAGAGGAGTAGGCAAACTTCCTGACAAGAGCAAGGCAGTAAATATTTCAGGTTTTGCCTCTGCTGTTGCAGCACAGAAGCAGCCACAGATAATGACTAGTGGTGTCAGTGGAAATCAGGCTCTTCCACGGGATTGTGAGGAAAGCATTTCAAGGACTCATGAGCTGGAGATTCTGATGCAGCAAGTTGATTTATTTGTGATGCAAGATCAAAAGAGTGTCCCTGGGTTTCCAATGTCCCATCTCCGTCTGTACTGTCATGGAAGAAGTCCAACCATGTCTTCAGCAAGGCCAAAACAAAGGTCAATATCCAGAGTTTCTGTTTTGTATTAAAGCTTAGTCCTCTGGAGTCCATGCAGTCTGCCTCGGGCCCTAGTAGCTGCTAGACCCACATGGTCGCATGCTCCCGGGCAAGAGAGGGAATGCACAAACACAGGGGGCAAGTGCTGGTCACTGAGCAAGAAATAGAGAGAGAGAGTGCTCCTTTGTTTCCCTGGGATTATATTAGCCCAGATTTGGGATGAACCAGGTGCTTTGTCAAAATAACCAGTCAACTTTCCAAGCTTTCATGGGTTCTTGATGGGTCCACTCTAGTTAGACTGGCAGGCTTCTATGGTCCAACACCTCCCCCTGTGCCCCCAACAATCTGGTACTGGAGTGGGGAAGGGAGGAGTGTTAATCCCCTTGGTGGGGAAATGCTATGATCCCCTGGGGTGTGAAGCTGTAGATTCCTGGTGAAGCAAACAGGCTCTTTCTCCCCAGTTTATTAAGCTCAATGTCTAATTCCCCTTGTTCCTTTTATTAATAATTAGCTAACTACCGGGGGGGACTTCCGGCAAGATGGAGGCATAGGTGGATGCACCGTACCTCCACGCACAACCAAGATTAGAACAACAATTTAGAGGTAGAATAACACCCAGAACTGACAGAGAATTTATCTGAATGGAAGTCAGACAGCCAAGAAGTTGAAGTAGACCCATTCATCCAGACCGGTAGGAGGGATGGAGAGGAGCAGCTGGGCGCGGGTCCTGGCATGAGGAGAACAGGGAGAACTGGGTGCATAAGGCAACTGGGAGCATATAAGGTATGTGGTGTGCGCAAGATCGCAGCGGGTGGACCCTGAATACACAAGCGGCAGCTGGCGGACCCAGTGAGGTGGCGATTGTGGAGCAAGGCAGAGCATGCAACCCAGGATCCCAGAGAAGGGACTGAGGTCCCAGGAGAACGGAGCTACCGCCATTGTTCCTTCCCGCCCCTGCCCCCACATACAACATCACAATCTAGCAACTGGGGTGCCCAGCCCCAGCGAACACCTAAGGCTCCGCCCCTCACCATAATGGGAGTGACCAGACACCCCCCCAAAAAAAAGAGAGAGAGAAAGAGACATGTCTCAAACAGAAGAACAGATCAATGCCCCAGGACTCATCCTTTTGAGTGACCAAGAGATAGCCAATCTATCAGATGCACAATTCAAAACACTGGTGATCAGGAAGCTCACAGAATTGATTGATTCTGGGTGCAAATTGGATGAACAAATGCAGGTTACCATAAAAGAAATGAAGGAAAATGCACAGGGAACCAATAGTGATGGGAAGGAAACTGGGACTCAAAACAATAGAGTGGACCAGAAAGAAGAAAGAAACAACCAAACAGGAAAGAATGGAGAAATAAGAATTCAAAAAAATGAGGAGAAGCTTAGGAACCTCCAGGACATCTTTAAATGTTCCAACATCTGAATTATAGGGGTACCAGAAGGGGAAGAGGAAAAGCAACAGATTGAACACGTATTTGAACAAATAATAAAGGAGAACTTCCCCATTCTGGCAAAGGAAATAGACTTCCAGGAAATCCAGGAAGCTCAGAGAGCACCAAAGAAGTTGGACCTAAGAAGAAACACACCAAGGCACATCATAACTACATTAGACAAGGTAAAAATGAAGGAGAGAATCCTAGAAGCAGCAAGAGATAAGGGGACAGTTACCTACAAAGGAGTTCCCATCAGACTGTCAGCTGATTTCTCAAAAGAGACCTTACAGGCAAGAAGGGGCTGGAAAGAAGTATTCCAAGTCATGAAGGACAAGGACCTATATCCCAGATTACTCTATCCAGCAAAGCTTTCATTTAAAATGGAAGGGCAGGTAAAGTGCCTCTCAGATAAGGTCAAGTTAAAGGAGTTCATCATCACCAAACCCTTATTTTATGAAATGTTAAAGGGACTTATCTAAGAAAAGAAAATTAAAAAAAAACATGTATAGTAAAAGGACAGCAAACTCACAATTATTAACAACTACACCTAAAGCAAAACCAAAAGAAACTAAGCAAACAACTAGAACAGGAACAGAACCACAGAAATGGAGATCACATGGAGGGTTAGCAACAGGGGAGTGGGAGGAGGAGACAGGGGGAAAAGGTACAGAGAATAAGTAGCATAGATTATAGGTTGAAAATAGATAGGGGGAGGGTAAGAATAGTATGGGACATGTAGAAGCTAAAGAACATATAAGTATGACACATGGACATGACTAAAGGGGGGATATGGGTGGGAGAGGGTGTACAGAGTGGAGGGGATTGAAGGGGGAAAATGGGACAACTGTAATATCATAATCAATAAAATATATTTAAAAATAATTAGCTAACTACCTACAGTAACACTGTTATTGGGAAGACTTGAGTTAGGGGGCTCCCCCTCCTTGGTTTTTGCCTTGCTCGCAAGAGAAGAATTCAAGCAAGAGACAACACATATAGTGGAAATGAGATAGAAAGTTTATATGAAATACACCTGAGCAAAAGGCTGCAAGTAGGGGCTCAGCAAGTAGGCACTTAGCTAATCTGAGTGCCTTACATATATTGGAAAATGAAGCTGCAAGTTTGTGTATACTCTTCAGCAAAAAGCTGCAAGTGGGCACCCAGCTGAGTGCCCAGACTATCAGGACTCTAGGACTTATTTATATGCTTTAGCCAGCTTCTAGCAACCCTCCTCTTCCCCATTCCAGACCTCGAGATCAATATACAGTTACAAAGTCTTTCTTTCTCAGCAAGTAGGTTCTTAGCTAGTGAAATTGCTCCAGAGGCTTCCTTTCCCAGCACACAGAACTTCAAGGACCTCCCCCTCCTCCTGCGCTGTCATAGTTTTGGTCATGATATTTGGAATGCCTGTTACTCTTACTGGAACAGGCTCAAGACTGCTAAATCAACGGGTAAGACTTGTCTCCCTCCCCCTTCCTGCCTTGGTTCACTATCTATCCTGCCTAATGATATAAGGATTGTTGCAATGATCCACTGAGAATGGTTTGTGTCAATAAATATGCACGGCTACATTCCAATAAAACTTTGTTTACACAAACAGGTTGGGCAGGCTAGATTTGGCCCATGGGCAATTGTCAGCCTAGACCTGGAAAACTGCCTAGAACACATTAAGTGCTATAAAAGTGTTAGCTATCAGTGTATATGTACAAGTTCAGGAACATGGCTGTCTATGCATGTATGTGTACACACATGTCTGCATGGGAAGCATTATGTCTGAATGAGTGTAAATGTGTCTATGTGTCTAATCTGTTTAGTCCTGTAAAAACAAAGCAATAAGCTTGGACTGGCCAACGTTTCAAGGCAGTTATCTCTGGCCTTTGTGCTTCTGTTCTGGGGAGAAAGGGAAGCATCTTAGAAAGCCAAGAGAAGAAAGAACTAGTATGTGCCTGTCCATCTGGGTTAAGTTTGGAGGGAAGCCATCGTTGGTGTCCAGGCTACTGTAGGGCCAGCAGCCCACACCTTCTCTTCTACAGAAAGAAGAATGAGGTCAACCCTCTGCGGGGAGAGGGAGGAAACACTGTAAAACTGAAAAAGGAACTCTGGAGCTTTTACGGAAGGGCTTGGGGGTTGGGAAGAAAGCTATCCCTCCTCCTTGGTTGGGTGGCTTTTCCAGGCAACTTGTAAACATCTGCCTGCTGGTTTCATTTTGATCTTCCACTGTGGGACTCATGAGGGGCTACTTCCTGCATGACTAACCTCCTTGGCTGGGTTTGCAAGGGCCAGAAGTGCTGCAAGTGTTCTGTTAGAAAGCAGCCGATGTGGATTCAAATCCCTGTCTGTGCTTACTTTGCTAAGTGGCCTTGGGGCATGCGGCCTCATTTTGCTGAGCCTCAGCTTCCTCATCTGTAAAATGGAGATGATAGTAATACCACTTCCTAGGACGACTGCCATGATCAACTGAGGACAGTGTGTGTCAAGCACTAGGCATGGAGCTTTGCATGCAGCAAGTGCTCTGCAAGATGACACCCTGAGACAGACCAGCATGGTTTAGTGTGTTGGGCTTCAAGATTTCAGAGAAGCCTGCCCTAATCTCTTGGGGCTTCAGTAATGTCCCTTCTCATTTACAGTGTCATAGAAACCTGTTTTTTTTTTTTTCCTTCAAAGCATTCACCTCTGTTATTCAGCACTAATTGGTAGGCTTATTTGACAAGCGTGTCTCCTCCATTAGACTGGAAGCTGCAGACAAATGACTTGGTGTCCATTTTGCTAACCACTCTATCCTGGTGCCAGCACAGGGCCTGGCACATAGATGGCACTCGATGATTATTCACTGAATGAGTGAATGGAGATGGAGCACTTCATGATTTGTAATACCCTGCGGCCCTAGGGAAAGCACTTTCTCCCCATTTTTAATCAACACATCAATTTGAGGGGCTTCCAATGGGGTCTTCCAGAATGAGGTTACGGTAGGAGCCTTCTTCAGCATCCCATTGTGTTAGTTACTAGGTTAAGTGGGGTTATACTGTGGTATCAAAGTACCCCAGTGTTTCTCTTATGAGGCCTAACATCACAAATGCATATTTCTCACTCATGCAAAGTCCAGCATGAATCAGGTGATCATCAAGGGCAGCTGTTTTCTTCACAGTGACTCAGTTGCACCTTGTGATGCTCCCATCTGCATACTTGACCTTTATTGCCTCTGCGGGATCACACACAAGTCCCTTCTGCTCACTGCTCACTCATTGGTCAGAACCAGTCACTTGGCCCTGTAGGGGGTTTGGGATGTAGTAGATTCCTCAAGGATATTAAGCAAGCAGAAGTGCCTGTGTCACATGTGGGAAGCACTCAGACATCTTGGCTGGTTTCATGGGGCTGGGCTTAGTAAGATGATACCCAAATACATTTGGAAGATTTGAAAAGTGAAGATTCCTACTAATTCTAATTAGACTGCTTTCGAAAACCAGGCATTTGTCAGAGGAAAAATAATCGATCATCACAAATCCTTTGCTTATAATATGGTGCCGTGTTTTCAAGTGCAGTTTCTTGCCATGTAAGACCCTGAGAGGGTTCCTTGTCTCCAAATGCCACACCATTCTTCTACAGGGTTGAAATATGTTTTAATGGTTTTGTTTTGATAACAATCGACAGTTGCCCATCAGAGGCATAGCTCCTAATTGAGGAGACCAATGATTAAATAAACCATGAAGATAAAAATTTTTGATGAGATTAGGCCCTTAAAAGGTTTTAGCTTGAGTCTGGCACTCAGTAGGGCTTCTAATTCCCTGCCTACCCCAACTTCAATGGAAGGTATCTTGATGGACTTCAATTTTTTTTAAAGGGCTAGCTCAAAGTCCCTGCATCTAAAGATGGTGAGGGTGCAGGGGAAGGAGACCGAGACAAAGTGTGGGCAAAGCCTTTGAATATTTATGAAAAGAGCCAGCGTTTTGTGAAGACAGGCTGTATCTGATATGTATTTTCCCCAGGCTAGGCTAAAAGAATGAGGTTACTGTCCCTCCAAATATAGAGGCTTTTTATTTTTTCAAAATATTTTTCATCGTTTCCATCTCCCTGGGGCTGAAGAAAAGAGGAACTACTAATAGGCTTAAATCCTGTGCCTACTTAACAATGAGATTTTGCCTTGTGTCTCTTCAGCTAGAGTTCCATCCTAGGATTTCATTCCCGCCCCCCTCTACCCACCCCTTCAGCTGTCTGTCTCTACCACAAACCAAACTTCACACCCACCAGTGGGTGGTTTCCAGAACACCTGGTGTGGAAATCACAGGTTCTCTACTGAAAAGGAGGGCCATCTGACCTACATCAGTGGTTCACAACCTTGGGTGCAGCCTGGAATTATCCAGGAAGCTGTGAAAAGCGCCCGTGCCTGGGCTGCAACCCCTGAGTCCCTGACTCCTTCGGCCACAGTGGGGTCATGAGCATGGATAATCTTACAGAGCCCCTTGTATATTATCATTGGTCTAAGATTGAGAATTACTAGTTTGAGCTTTCTTCCAGAATTCAAACAATGCAAATCAAAATTCATCTGAGAAGTGAAATGGGGGAAAAGTGTGTAAGAAAATGACACAATTTGAAAGAGAGATATGGGGGTGATCCTCCCTTCTGGGAACATGTACAATAAATATTCACAACTGCAGTCCT
Source organism: Phyllostomus discolor (assembly GCF_004126475.2). NCBI lineage: Eukaryota > Metazoa > Chordata > Mammalia > Chiroptera > Phyllostomidae > Phyllostomus > Phyllostomus discolor. The sequence goes on along the minus strand of NC_040905.2, from coordinate 99,480,996 downwards.
GTGGGAAGGGAGGTTTTATGACAGGGAGGCACTGGGCAGAATGCCCAAGGGTGACCCCTCCTAAGAAATAGATTCTGGAGCAGGGCCCTGGCCGGGTAGCTCAGTTGGTTAGAACGTTGTCTCAATACACCAAGATTCCGGGTTCAGTCTTTAGTAAGGGCACATGCAGGAAGTAACCAATGAGTGCATAAGTAAGTGGCATAACAAATTTCTCTCAAATCAGTAAAACTTATAATAGGAGGTACTATCACCCTCATTTTGCAAATCAGAAAACTGATGTCTAGACAACTTAACTGACTTGCCCAAAAGATTATGGACAGTGAATGGTAGAGTTGAGACTTCAGTCCTAACATTTATGGAGCATTTACTATATGCTAGAATTTAGGCAAGTATAAATTATATAATTATGGTGTTATAAATTCTCTAATTCTCACTTCTTTGACATAATCTATTTATTTCTAGCATTTATGTAGCAGAATCTTATTTACCCACAAATACCCATTCTTCCTGCATATTTTGCTTAGGGCTGCTGTATGACAGGTGCCAGGGACTCTTTCCCAGCTTCCCTTGCTGCGAAGAATAGTCACATGACACCATTCTGGACAATGAGATATAAGAGGAAGTCTATGGAGTTCCTTAATCCATCTTCTCTTCTCCATGCCTGTAGTATGCAGTATGGGATCTTGACATGACAAGCATAAGGGCAAAAATGAAAATAAGGATAAAATGAAAGTGGCAGAGCAAAACAATGTCCTGATTCTTCCCTATACTGCTGGCTGCCTATCACCAGGCTTCTGACTGACAAGGAAACAAGCTTCTATTTGTCACCATATGTTAGGTTTTTGTAAGTTGTGGCCAAATGTATTCCTAAGCGATACTGCTTCCTAAATGGCCTCCATCACTGTTGTTTTGTTCCTTTAAAGGTGAACACAATGCCCACCAGCTTAACACCAGCCAGCATCTGACTGAGGCTGAAGCTTAGCCATGTCAGGGATACTGAATCAGTGTCTTTTTTTTAAAGATTTTATTTAATTTTAGAGAAGTAAGGGAGGGAGATAGAGAGAGAGAAGCATCAGTGTGCGGTTGCTGGGGGTCATGGCCTGCAACCCAGGCATGTAGCCTGACTGGGAATCGAACCTGCAACACTTTGGTTTGCAGCCCACGCTCAATCCACTGAGCTATGCCAGCCAGGGCTGAATCAGTGTCTTAATTGTATTAACCTTTGAGACCTGTGGCACTTTGTCACCTGAATCAGCACTTTAGTTTTTGCAGCTTCCATTTGCTTTTATAAGATAAGGACAAATACAGGAACATGGTCCAACAGCTGTGTAAACACCGTGCTCAAAGATGGCAATACTGCCACTACCAACCATCGACTGGGAGGCCAACACCCCACCGTGCTTCAGCTGCCAAGGGAAACCTGGGTTCACTGTGGGGAAGGTGGTTCACTGTCAGTCAAGTGCTTGTATCGAAGTCTGTTTGAAAGTTAAATGCACAGAAGTGAAGGACAGCCTGTATTTACTCTAGTGGCAGCCCTAGCATGCCAGATTTTTTAAAAAGCTTCCAAATCAGTTAGCTGAGCAAGAAACTACCACTAACTCAGCAGCTTAAAACAATGTCTGTTATTGCTATTGTCCAGCTGAGTGGTTCTGCTGACCTGGACCAAGCTTAGCTGGTCTTAGATGGGCTTGTACAAGTGTTTCAGTCTGTTGACACGTCAGTTGTGGGAGAGAAAGGGATAGTGGGGCTGGTCTGGGATGGCCTCACTCACCTGCCTCACAGGTGACTGACTATCAGCTCTGGTGAAAGGGCTGGTTGGGTCACATGGTCTCTCATCCTCATGTGGTGGTGGCAGGCTTCCAAGAGATCAGGTGCAGGCAAGGGGTCTTGAGGCCAGGGCCAGGAACTTTGGTCTAGCACAAAATCTTTTGTGGTATTATATTGATTTATATTACCACATTTTGCCATGTAAACTGAGAAGGTTTTTGCACACACAACTGAGGGAAAAATAAGGGTGAGCATTATACATGGGTATACGATTACACACCATGGGTGTAAGAATCCCGTGTATAATGTGCACAAAAACATGGGTGCACATTATATATGGGAGTGCATTATACACAGCAAAATACAGTATATTGTGCTGTATCAGAATGTGTGCCACCACATTCTATTGACTAAATAGTCACATTCTAGTTTCAAGAGGTAGGCAAAAGGTCCCCTTCCCACCTCCCTTCTTGATGGGAGAGACTGTGAAGTCACTTTGCAAAGGGTGTGGGTATAGGGAGAGTTGGAGAACAGGGACTATTTTTGTAATCAGTCTACCATAGTGCTCAGACTGAGAGCTTCTCATGGAGAGGAACACCATGGGCATCAAGGAAAGAGATGAACACAATCTGGCAGCAGAGAGATGGTTAGGTGGACAAAATGGAAACAATCCTGCAGTGGAAAAAGAATGAGCAGCAAAGGGAGCAGAGGAAGAGGCCACAGACACAGACTAAATGACAATTCTATTCTGAAAATTCTTTCTGCACCGACTTGTACTGGGTGCTTAATACGAGTATATGTCAAGCACTTTGGAGGTATGAGCTTATTTAACCCCAAATTACTCCTATGAGAAACATTCTATTGAAAATCCCACTTACAGAGGAAGGACTTGAGATTCAGAGAACATTAGGTAACTTGCAAAGAGGGGTCCAGGTGAAAAGCAGGAAGCAAGTCTTGAAGACAGGTCTCAGCATTCAAGTGCTGTCCCTAACTGTGGGGCTGTTCTGTATCTAGGGTAACTTGTCTCTCTGTCCCTACTTCAGACCCACTCACCCCGCCTCACCCAGGCCTGGATCACTGCAGTATCTGATGATTTCCAGTTGGATTACTTCCAGCCAACCTTTTCTGCAGAGAGCCAGAGAGTAAATATTTTCAGTGTTGTGTCCCAATTGCTCAATTCCATCAACATACGGTGAGAACAACCAGAGATAGTATGTAACTGAATGGGCGTGGCTATATTCCCATAAAACCTTATATATAAAAAATAAATAAAGCAAAAGTAAATCATTTGCCAACTCCTGCTTAATCCAGTTCTCCACCATGCAGTCAGAATGAGCCAAACTCAAATGCTGACCCCGCCATTCTATGCCCATCCAGTATCTTCTGGCTCAGCCCAGGCTTGCAGCGGAGTTCACAGCCTTGCAAGCAACACATGGCCCCTGAACCACCGTCATCACCATCACCGGGAATCTTGTTACAAATGCAGTCCCCAGACCTGGAGAACATTATGCTGAGTGAAATCAGTCAATCAGAGAAAGACAAACACCATGTGATTTCACTCGTATGTGGAACCTAATGAACAAACTGAACAAGCGAGCAAAACAGAGACAGACTCGTAGATGGAGAACAGATGACAGCTATGGCGGGGGTGGTGGGTGGAGGTGAGGGAACAGAGGGAGTGAGTAAAAAGGAAAAAGGACTCATGGACATGGACAGCAGTGTGGTGATTGCTGGGGGACAGGGGGTATAAGGGGACTAAATGGGAATGGAAAAAATAAAGATTAAATTTTTTAAAAATGCAGTCTCAGGTCAAACCCAGATCTGCTGAATCAGAACTTGCATTCTCAACCAATGAACACGTAAATAAGTGAAACAACAAATCAATCTCTCTCAAATCAATCAATCACTCAATAAAAGGTTAATTAAAGAACTTGCATTCTAGCAAGACTTCCAGGTGATTTGTACACTCCAGTTTGAGAAGCTCTAGCTTCTAGCTGTCCTGGTGCCTTCTTACCTCTCCCACCTCATCCTCGGCCACTGAAACCTCCTCCCACCGTATCTTCAATCTCTAACCAAATTCAAATGCTCCTTTCACCTCTGTGCTTGATGCATTTTTCTCCAGCCCAAGTCCCTTCACTTCACTTGTTTGGATCTCGATGTAGATGTCACTTGTTCTAAGCAGCTCTACCTGAACTGACTGCATGAGGCGCTCCTCTTCCATGTTTCCATAGCCCTTCCCCCACCCACCACCCACCATCAAGACTGCTTCTTCGACTGCCTGTCTCTTGCAACAGTTTGTGAGCTCATGAGAGAGAGAGACCACATCTGTCTTGGTCATCACTGTGTGTCCTCAATGCCCAGGGACAGTAGCCAGTGAATAACTACTTGTTAAAAAACTAAAGGCAACACACCCCACCCCCCTTTCCCCTGGGCTCAAGTTCTACCAACTAGTGTTTAATCAGCCTGTGGGTGCAAGTTTCCCTAAACTTCCACCTGGCTCCAAGTCTTTGAAGAGTCCTATGTAGCCTCTGATATTCCAGTTCTCACTAAGCCTGCTAGTTTTTCATATTAGCAAATGTTTGCCATTTGGAGAGGGCCTGAGGGCCTAAGAGATTTCTGGGCAAAATTCTTGAACTATAAATTTGAGCTATAAATTAGCCACAGGCCAAGACTTGAATTGTATTTATGAGTGTGTGTGTATGTGTGTGTGTGTGTGTGTAGAGGGGTGGGTAGAAGAGCCACATGGGCAGAAGATTCTAGGCAAGGAAAAAAAGAAGACATGAAGGCAGGACCCGAGGCTGTGAGCCTACAGAGCTGTGAAATGGCATTTCTTTCCACCTGAGTACGGAGCCATTTCTGTACCAGCAATGATCCAGTGCTGCTGCATGGGAAAAGACTCCCCATACACCCAGGCGCTGAGATCAAGTGAGGCTTCCATAAGGAATCACAGGAAGATGAGACCCCGCCCAAAATCTGACATCCAGTCCACAGGTTTCTATAGGTACCTTTATTAACAAAGCAAAGTATAAAAGAACAAGGTCCCCAAATGACCCATATGATTAAAAGTGCAAATTTACTCCAACCTGAAATAGAAAACAAATGGCAGGCCTCAGTTGTTTGGGCCGTGGAAATACGCTGTGATTAAAATGCCTCTTAATCACACAACTGTAGCAGCGGAACCGTAACTGATGAACTCTTTGGTCTCTGTTATTGGAACAAAACATGCTGTGACTGCAGCTGACACACTGCGTCAAAATACCCAGTTTGGGGTCAAAACACACATTAAAAATCACAATAAAATATGAGGAATGTTTTAAAGTCAAATGACTAAATCAAGGCACATTCTTTTAAAAGTAAAAGGTGCTAAAATATTCCTGAATATCTGATAGTTCAAAAATCAGATTATATGTAATTTAGCTGCATGTTTTAGTCCGTTCTCTCTGTGTAGCTGATTGCATATAACGTCCCCTGCTCCCAGTTTATACTTGCTTTATCCCCACCATATCATGTGCTACGTAGGTATAAAAAAATAAACAGTAGGTCTAAGTAATAGACATGTGATTTTTAAAAAATTAACAAATGCCACATGATAATACTGAACTTCTTTCCCTCTTGAGGGACACTGGAAATATTAATGAGATTCACTTTTTCCACTACTGGGGAGGGAGGTAATAACCTTCCTCTGTTCATGGGTGGAATAAGTTAAGTCTTTGGCATCAAGGTCAAAAGTCACATTTTACAGAAAAAGTGACTTACTTTGTGAGGATAAAAGAGACAATTTGGAAGCAGTTAGGTTAATTCCTTCAGAATGCTAGGATGTTAGTTTTGGTGGGAGCCGCGGAGTCAGAAAGAGGTAGGCACATCTGATCCGAACAGTGTTCTTGGCCATGGACAGGGCAGCAAGCCCAAGAAGCTTGGCCCAACAGCCCAGCATTGTTTTTCTGGTGTTCAAGGCCACCACCTATCATTGCTAAGGCACAGGCAAGAACACCACTAAAAATAATAATCATTAATTTTAAAATAAAATGCAAATAAAAAAGAAACAAGTTATTCTGCAATCCTTCCTGATGACTCATCTTCAAACTCTGACACAGCCTAGGAGTTTAACCGACTCACTGGGAAGGAAATGCCAAGAACTGGCCCCTGGGGCTTTTGCTGGAGGGTCTGACTGCAAAGAACAGCTCCAGGACAGAGGGTCCTTCTGGGAATTATGAGTAAAGTGTTATCTGTGGCCGTGTTAATTTTTTTTGGTTTGTTTCTACAATAAAGCTTAGCTCTGAGAGATAAAAGAGACTCAACTATCACTCCCCAACTATGTATAACAGCATCATATCCACAACAATAAATATAACCTTATACATACTTGGGGGGTTAGCTCTGTAAGGCAAGGGTCGGAAACTGGGGCCTGCAGGTTCAACCAAACGTTTTGTTTGGCCCACATGGTGTTTTGGACATTTAAAAATTATTTTAACAATCAGAAAGTTTCATTTTTAAACAGTCCTGACTTCTAGCCCCTCTGTACCCTTTTCCCTGCCTGAAGCCAAGTAATAGCCCTTAATACAAGAAGCCCCCACTGCCCACCCACCCCTTCTCTACCTTGTTTCTGCAGGCTGCTGAGTTTGCGACCCCTGATTTAAAAAGAGCACATACCTAAAAATGTGTTTCCCAACCCAAACCTCCTTCCCACCCTCACATGATTTCCACCCCATCTCTCCTTCCTTTCACTTCCATCATGAGCCTTCCTTCCAGAGTCCTTCATATTTCTCTTGGTTCACTTGCATTCTTCCTTCTTTCACTTCAGTTTCATTTTGGGGAAAAAAAAATCCGCCTCCTACTCTGCCCACGAGCATTCTAGGATGGCTCCCAGGACTGGTCAGTGGGAGTTACTGAAGAGTGTCTCGTGGCAAAATGGCTGAGTCATTCTCCCCAAACATTTTCTCTGGGCACTGGCTGTGGACAATCAATCTTTAAAAAAAAAAAAAAAAAGGAATTCTGAGCCTTCCTGTATAAGAATATTTGCAAATATGAATCTCCAGTACCAGGTATACACCAAAAATGTGTACTTTTCTGATCAAGGTCATGATGGAGCCCTAATAAAATACAGAACTGAGCTTAATTTAAGTGCCTTGGGCAACCATCACACCTGGCTAATATGCCATATTATTTCACTTGTACACAGTACATGTTTGGGATTACTAAACATTGATCAAAATTGATCGAAAACTCCAAGTTTTGGTCACCATGTACAGAGAACAATTGCTCAGCATGGCATTTAAATAAAACATTAATATTTTAAAAATTCACAAATACAATGCCCCATTAATTTAAAAAAATAATAAAATTTTAAAACCTTGAGGATGGATGAGGCTTTGGGTAATTAACCTGAAGGAAAACAACAAAAACCTATAAGAACAGTATGTTATCAGATTTAAAGTTCAAAGTACTATTAAGATAAAAAAGAAACCTATCATCTAGAAATATTAGGAAAATTCAACTTTTAAAGCTTTATAATCCTTCCAAGAGCCTCGCTGTCCCCGGTTCCAGTAGCCTTAATGACCACAGGGGACATTGTGGCTGACTAGGAAACAATATAGGGCCTAATTCCTGTTGGCATTTACTTTAAAAAGTAATTTTTTAAAACACTGTGCAGTTTATATCTTCGCAGGAAGTTGGTATACTGATCCCTTTGCTAAATGCAGTACCTTATAACCTAACACTGACCTCAAAAGCTAGAAGTAATATTTGTGGTATCCAGGGGAATGCTCCCCAAAACAACCTCAAAGAGAAAGCACATGTGCAACTCTTGCAGTCCAAGGTTGCGAAGTATGTAGGAAGTCTCTGCAGTCCTGCTGAGGATTTCCTGTACACTATTTATTCACAATGACTTCCTGCAATGGCTGGGTAGGTCCCCTAAAGAAAGTTTAAAGAGTTCCCTTAAAATAACTCAGAAGTTAAACAACAGCCCTATTCAGGTGACCACTTCTGTCCTCCAAGTTTTATCTTTAAGAGTCTAAGGCAGCACATGTCTGTTTAAAAAAAAAAAAAAGTCCAACACAGGGACTGGCTGCAGCTCCTCTTAGGTGAGTATATGATGGACCATTCTAAACTGGGAATTGTGGGCTGTTAGAAATTTGGGAGGACAGGGAGGGATTTCATAATGGGCTCCTCCTGGCTGCAAAATACACCCAACCTGGTGATATTTCTGTGCAAAGACAAAAAGGAGCTGCCTGCTGACGAGGTCTGTCTCCCTCCATCCCCACCCATCTCCTCTTGCTCTCCTCTGCTGTATTTCTCCTTGGCTGACTGATCAGGGAGACACTGGTCTTCGAGTACAGAGCCCAAGATACTGAACTACGTGCACATAAATGAAATGCTTTGCAAGACCTGTGCTGAACCCACCATGCCTCCAAGTTGCCTCTGGACCATTTAAAGGTGGCTTGGGCAATGGGAGAAAAACTTTCAACCACTAACCATTATTGAGCATTGAGAGTTCTAACCACATCCTAGGCACTGCAGTGGATATTTCCTCTTCATTATTTCATTAAACTCAGAAAGAGGTCTCATGCAAAGGAATTTGCTTAAAAGCTTTAAAACAAACAAGGTTTCTATCTCTAGCCAGCAGCAAGTCCCAGTGAGACACCTTGACAGGCAAAAACTAAAATACATCTTTCTCGAGACCCAACATGTTTTCCGCCCTCACCACTGTTGTCTTAAATAAATATGCACTTTGATGCTGCTTTGCACTGTGCCTGGCTCCCAGCATGCACTCCATGAATGGGTGTTGACTGGTACACATTCTGGCATGTGTCTGGTGGGAAGTAAAACAAGCCTGCTTCTCACAACTGCACATTTCTTAATGGTAAATATGGCTGGTCTCCCTTTCAGATGCAACACTTGGCACTGACAATTACCAACAAATGATCAAAATAAAGTGCTATTTGCTCTGGAAGTTTCTCTGACCAACTCTTGACTGCCTCGCAACCTGTGAGACTCACTTCTTCACAGTCCCATCGAACACTGGTGATTGTACCATTTAAAAAACACATTAATATTAATTTGAAGAGCGGAGACAATGCTCCTCAGACCAGGAGCCCCTTAGAATAGAATTTCAATTCCAGTTGTAGATACTCATTTTAGAAAAAGATGATCAGGAACCCAGGATCTAGCAAGTAGTTATGCCAAAAAACATTAACTTCTTTAAATGTAAGGGCCAGAGAGATCTGCAGCTCAAAAACCAGCAGAGGGAACTTTCTCTGCTGCTAGTTGCTTGCTTCCTTAACTGGACTTCCCTAAAATCCACGGATCCTTCTACACTGTCAGTCAGTCATTCCACACAAACCGGCCTTCCGATGACTCTCAGCTGCTGCTGTTGGATGTTTCCCCAAAGCCTGACCATGGCACCCTGGTGGATGTGAAAAGATGCCATAACTATTCGGGACTGTGAACCCAAGGATGGCATTTATGCCACCAAATGTCATCCTCTGAATTTTCCAACACTTTCTGCAGCTCATCTTCCTGGAGTTGAACTGGCTTCATTGCCATCCCCACCCCTAGCTGGTAGGAGAGGCTTTAGGAGCATTAGGCCTGGTAGGGGCACTGTCAGGGTTTACGGTTCATCTTTAGGGAATCCCTGGGTGTGCTGACTCCGGGGTGGGAAGCACCTGGCAAGGTAGCGGGGACCCCCATAGGCCCGGAGAAGCTGGGGCAGCCTTCGCCATGTGGACAGCAACCTTGAGGCTGCGAGGTCCCGGGAGTGATTATCGAAAGCAGCCAGGAGGTCAACTGGAGCAGCTTCACGCAGTACTTTGGGCAGTGGGCCCACTTCGGCGGCCGCCCCACCAGGGCCCAGGACGCAGTGGAAGAGTGTTTGGCGTCGCAGCAGGCAGTCCCTAAGAAACCGCACCAACTGTTCCAAGCGCTTGCCCAGGTGCGCCTCATCCCAGCCTTGCTCCGGAGCCCTCTCACGCAGCAGCACTGCAAGCAGCACCGTCTTGAGCACGTATGAGGACAGGATGCGTCCCCACTGGGTGGCGGCCGCCGGGTCCAGCCCGTGGGCGCCCAGGTCTCGCAGGGCTTTAAGCAACTGCAGGCACTTGAGGTAGCAGGCACCTGAAGGGGCCCGTTCCTGCAGCCAACCCAGCAGCTTCTGCTCCTGCCGCGCTGTGTTTACGCCCCACAGTGCATCCGCGCGCAGGCCTCCCGGGAGCTCTGGTAAGGGCCCAGAGGGCGAGGACGGCGGTGGCGGAGCCACGAGGAAGACACCCTCGCCCAAATGGACAGCGGGAATGAGACGCACGGCCATGGAAAGACGGCAGCAGCCATAATCGGTGCGGCAGGGCAGGATGTGCAGGGTGGGAGGCTGCTCCAAGCCGCCCGGGGTTAGGCTCACCCGACAGCGCTCCTCCAGGCTGTAGCGCACGGTGGCTAGGGAGCGCTGCAGATGTGACTGGAACCAACGCAGCACCAGGGTGGAAGAGAGGTGGCGCCGCCCGCGCACGTCCACGCAGAAGCCGTCGGCGAAGGGTTTGCAGTCCCGGAGCCAGTGGCTCCCGGAGGCCCCCGGCGGCGCCTTAAGTGCGCACACGAAGCAGCCATGAAAGGCTGGGGCCAAAGCAGGCTCGGTGCCCAGGCTCCGAGGCTCCAGCGCCACCAGCGGCGGGAGGCGCAAAGGCACCAACACGTCGAAGGCGTCCGGCCGGCGTATTTTATGCTGCTCATAGGCACTGCCCACCTGGATGAAGTCTCCACGAAAGGCCAAGGCCAGTGTGCCCCCGGGAATGGGGCCCGGGGATGCCCGGGCGCGGCCAGCTCGCACCAGTTCGCCCACGATCCGGCTCACGTGTGCCTTACTGTGGCCCAGCACGTGCGGGGACAGGCGCACATCGTGCTCATAGTAACTCTCCAGCAAGATGCCGAGGCTCGGCTCTTGGAAATGTCTTGAAGAGAAGGCGGAGTGGCCCCCCAGGCGGGGAGACGCGGGCAGGAAGCGCTGCCGGACAGCGTGGCGACAGCGTAGGAGGATGTAGCCGAGGAGGAGCAGGACAGACACCTTAAGAAGAGGGAAGCCTCCGTCCGCATCCTCTGCGCCGTCCGGGGCCTCGGCGCGGGCGCCCCCACTCCCTCGTAGGACATGGTAGAGGCACACGATGGCAATGAACAGGCCGGTCACCAGGGGCCAGAAGACACGCAGGTTGAGGGTGTAGTGCACCGACATGCCGGGCGCCTGGGCAGCCCAGGGCGCAAGCCCCGGCGGCGCCCCCGGCCCAGCATACGCGCAGCGCCCCAGCCGCCCCGCTGTCCGGGTCTCCTTTGCCTCCGCGGCGGCTCCCCCCTTGCAGGAATGGGGGAAGCCGCCCTCTAGCTCAGCCTCCTCTCCCAGCTCAAGTTCTCTTTCCAGCTACGGCCCGCCCTGGACTCCCAGGCTCCGGGCCGCGCCCTGCGCCGGTTGCGCGATGCGTCCTGCCCGGTGGCCCTCCCCACCCGGCGCTCCGGCGCGGTGTGCACGGCCAGCTTCTGGCCCGCCCGGCTCACCTCCTACCCTGGGCGGCCCTCCTGACGCCGGGCCCCCAGCCGCTCCCCTTCGCTGTAGTTCCCGTTACTTGGGCTCCGGGAGTTTCCTCTTCCGAGGGGAGGTGAGGCCGCGCCAGCTGGCGGGGAGGAAATGCCTAAGTCTGGAGCGTGCTCCGAGCCGGCGGGACCCCGCCCTCTCCCTAGGCCTCCTCCTTAAAGCGACGCGGGACGGCGGGAGGGACTTCTGGAGGCGTTAGGAGCTGGTCTCTTGCGGGCCACCCCCATTCTCCCTCCCTTAAGGCACAACTGGAAAGGCCCTGATTCCGGGGCGGTGGCTTATCCAGGGAGCTTCTGGAGTTGTGCTCACAAGAAGTTAGTTACACTGGAAAGTTAAAAGGAGGAGAAAAGAGCTCACGACGAGACTGTGTGTTCCTCCCCCACCCCCAGCAAGTCCTGGTGGTATGGTATTGGTGGTGTGTCAGGCCCCCAACGAAAGAGGCCCTGCCAGAATACCACTGTCCTTTATACAAACCAATATTTATTGAACACCTACTATGTGCCAAGTAGGAGGCTAGGTGCTGTGGAAATAGCAGTTGACAAAACAGACAAGTTTTCTGACTGTAAAGTTTGCAGCTTTAAAAAAAAGGGGGTGGGGGCAGGAGGGAATCAAAAGAGGAGGGATCCCATAGCAGAAAATGCTCTGAATGAAATAAATCTGTATGAGGGAGTGAGAAATTGGGGTTGCCGCATGAAAGCTGGGGACTCTGTGAGGCGACATTTGCTCTGAGATCTGAATGAGGAAGAGCCAGCCTTGAGAAGAACAGCAACAGCCTTTACTGTGTGTCAGTACTGGGCTAATCAACGTTGCACATGTACACTCTTCATGTTAATCCTATGACGTGCGTGGGCACTACCTCATTTTTCAGGTGAGGATCCAGGGCACAGGCAGGTTCAGCTGCTTGCCCAAGGTCACCCAGTTTAGCAGAGCCGTGCCTTAAACACAGGCACAGCTCCGCGGCTCCGGAGAAAGCAAGAGTCAGGACTCAGGGAGGGGACCAGAAATTCCCCTTCCTCAACTCCTGGGAATTTGTCTGTGTCCTTTTTCAGGACCTACATTGGGACCTCAGTCCAGGGAAGCTTTGTCTTGTTGCATAACTAGGGAGTACTCCTTGAAATAATCTGGATTTAAATAATTATCTTTGTGTATTTACACTCATTGCACACTTTGCTCCCACCATCAATTAGAAAGCAAGGGTGAAAGCCAAAAAAAAAGTTCAGAACCCACCTGCCACCTGGAAACCAGGGCTGAGGATGATTTCTGGGTTAAGCACTGAGATTACTCCCAGGAAGTCCTTGGCTGAGCCTCTTAGAGCTAAGTAAACCTCCTTTTAGATCGCATCTCCACTGCTATTAGCTATGAGACAGTAGTCTCTATCAGTCAGGAGTCTTTGGGTTCTAAGTGACGGAAGGACAGCTCAAAAAGAATTGATTGTATTGTGTTAACAGACATCTAGGGGATCCTACTTCAGTAACGCTGCATCTAGTTACTCTTCATAGGCTTCCTAGCTCTGCTTTCTTCTAGGTTGGCTGTGCCCTCTGCCAAGTCCTCTCTATATGTTCCTGGCTGCTTTAGCCTCATGTTATCCTGCATGTGGAGGAAAAGAAAGCCTGGCTTGCCTGAAAGTCACAGCAGATGCCATCCCTAGAGATAACCTTGGGTCATGAGCTGAAAGTGATCAAGTTGGAGGATGCACTGTTAGCCTGGCCTATGGTAATGCAATGGACTGAACTGTGTCCCCTCAAAATTCAGAGGTTGAAGTCCTAACCCCCCGTGTAGCCATATTTGGAAGTAGGAGGTAGTTAAGGTAAATTGAGATCATAAAAATGAGCCCTAATCCAACAGAACTGGTATCCTTCCAAGAGTTAGAGATCGCTCCTTGTGCACACTCCCAAGGAAAGGCCTTGTGAGGACACGCGGAGAAGGTGACAGCCAGGAGGAGAGCCTTCACCAGAACCCTGACTTTACTGGAACTAGATTTTGGACTTCCAGCCTCCAGAACTGTGAGAAAATAAGTTTCTATTTTTCATACCACCCAGTCCGTGGTATTTGTTGTATATGCAGCCCCAGCTGACTAAGACAGTTGGACACCCAACCCTGGAACCAGGAGGTGAGGTGAGCCGGGTCCAAACCACAGGGACTGAGGGTGGGGTGTCCCCCAAGGGAAGGGCGTTGTGCTGGAGAAGGCACAGCAGATGTTTCAACCTGGGAAAGCCACAGGTGGCCGCCATGTTTGGACTAATCCCTTAATCTCACTTCGCTTTAATCTTCCCATCTATCAAATGGGGGTAATACTAACAGAGTGACTTATTTTTTTCCCTAGTAGATATGGCGGCATGCTATCATCACCGTACAAAAAGGGCAATGCTCGATCAGAGGTCGGCAAACATGTTGTGTAAATATTTTAGGCTTGTGGGCCATACGGTCTCTGCTGCAGCTGCTGGGGTTGGCAGTTGTAGCTCCGAAGCAGCCATATTCATTTTCTGGGGCTGCTGTAACAAGGCACCACAAACTGGGTGGCTTAGACCAGGAATTTATTCTCTCACAGTTCTTGATGGCAAGACAGCTGTACTTCCTCTGAAGCCTTTAGGGGAGAATCCTACCTTGCCTTGCCCAGCTTCTGGTGACTCCAGGTGTCCCTTGGCTTGTGGCTGCATCAGATTAACCTCTGCCTCCAGCTTCACATGGCCTTCTTCTCTGTGTCTCTCTCCTTCTCTTTTTCTTAGAAGGATACCCGTCATTGGATTTGGGGCCCACCAGGGTAATACCAGGGATCTCACCTAGAGACCCTTAAGTTAATCAAGTCTGTAAAGACCCCTTTTCCAACTAAGATCACCTTAACAGGTTCCAAGGGTTAGGGTGTAAACATAGCTTTTGGAGGGTATATTGGGAAAAGCTCAGTTGTCCTTCTTGTGTCACCTTTACGACTCACACAGAACACTTCACATCTGACCCTTTGGTCACCAAATGTGTTTCCATACCCCCACAACAAGCAATTCTCTGTGACACCAGCTCGGTGTCCTATAATTTAATTCTATTTTGACATTATCCACAAGACGGCTCCCACCCCACTGGATGTCTCCAAGCTGTAGGCCTCCAGGCGACCCACAACTTCTGTCTGACTTGGCTACGAATCAGAGGCTTCCACACCCCTCTTCTCAGGTTCGATTAATTTTCTAGAGTGGCTCACAGGACTCAGGAAAACACTGAACAATTACCAGTATGTTAGAGAACATGAGGAAGGACACAGGTCAACAGGCAGTTGAAGAGACACAGAGGGCAAGGTCTGGGAAGGCCCCGAGCACAGGAGCTTCTATCTCCGTGGAGTTGGGGTGCATCACCCTTTCAGTGTATGGTTGTGTTCACCAACCTGGAAGCTCCCTGAACCCCCTACTACCAGGACTTTGTGCAGGCTTGCTCACACAGGCACGATCACTTACTACTCCGTTCCTCTCTGGAGAAGTGTGGGGAGGTAGAGCTGGAAATCCCAAGCTTCTAACCATTGCTTGGTCTTTCTGGTGACCAGCTGCTACTCAGGAGCCCACCCAGACTCACCTCCTTGAAACAAGAGATGCTCCTAGTTCTCTTATCATTTAGGAAATTACAAAGGTGTTAGGACCTCTGGGCCAGGAGCTGGGAGTAGACACCGATCTATACAGTTTTTATTACCTCACACAGACCACTGTTCACCCCGCTGCACTGTGTAAACAACGTGTCACCATTACTGTTTTACCTGCTCGTGATTGGTTTCCTTAGCTCACTTCCTCTGAACAGTTCAAGGTACAGGCCTTGTAACTTTGCACTTGGAAAACCTGTATGTGTCAGAGCAAATACAAATGCACTTACTCATTAGTTTACTACGCCCTTCTGTGGGTGCTTACTGTGTGCAGAGGGGAACCTGTAGGAAAACAGCGTGCTCCAAGCTGACAGATTAAATCGCTGCACAATGTGATGTGTTCAGAAAACTGCCACTGGTTTGTAGACTAAAAAAATATCCTCACCTGAGGATATGTTTACAGATTTTAGAGAGAGGGGAGGGAGGAAGGGAGGGAGAAAGGGGGAAACAGAAACATTGATGTGAGAGAGAACCTACCTGGGATCAAACCTACAACCCAGGTATGTGCCCTGACCAGAAATTGAACCCACAACATTTTTGGTGTACAGAATAATGTTCTAACCAACTGAGCCACCCAGCCAGGGTGTTCTGTACACTTTTGAAAGTTATTTCATTAAAAATTTCCTTTAATGTTTAATACCTGACAAAGGCCACTCCTGTTTTTAACAGCTTAGCAAATATGTACACCCAGCCCTCCCAACATTTCTGATATCCCAGAGGCGTGTCCCTCGGAGGAAGAATGGCAGCACAACGCTGATGAGAGGAGAAGGGAAAGAGGAGGTGGCTCGTTTCCCATGGAGAAATTTCCTGGGGAAAGCTCACAGGAGGAGACATATGCCCAGGCTTTGAAGGACAGGAAAAGACAGTGGTACATCATACATAACATGTGCCTCCTGGACTCGGCCCTTCCCAGGCAGTATCACCTGAAATGTTCAGAGCAAGCCCAGTGAGGTAGGTGCTGTTATCAATGCCGTTTCAAATAGGGGAAAGGTGAGGCTGAGAGAGGGTGGGTAACTTACTCAAAGTCACTTAGCTGGCAAGGCTACTTGAGAGCTGGGCCCTTATTCCTGGTGCTTCTCTCCCTTTCACACTGTAAAGGGTTTTATTGCACAGAAAAGAGAGCATTCTGGGAAAGCAGGTTTGTTTATGTTTGTGTGTGTCTCTCTAACCAGCTGACGAGGTTCTTGGAAGCAGTGACTTTACCATAGTCACCTTGGTATCAGAAGCATCGAACACCTTGCCTGGAACTTTCTAGGGGCTTGTTGAATGAATACTATTTTTACCAGCAGAAATTCAGGGAGGCCATTCCAGGTAATGGCAACAAAATACACAAGGGCACAGGTGTCCAGGAACATGTGACAGTTTGGGGGAAAGGTCCAATTATTGTGGAAGTCTGGAGCTTGTGAGTGGATGCTGTGGCATTCCCTGGCCATCCATTCTAGCCTTCTTCCAGCAAGCCTTTTTCTGCAGCTGGCGCTAGAAAACAAAACACATTCCCACATTCCCTAGCACAGGGACAGGAGCTGCCCAAGACACCTGCTTTGCTGGTGCAGCTGGCAGCAGAGGTGGGTGGTTTTGAGACCCACAGCTGGGCCCTGATTCCACAGGCAGTTCCCTGGTGAGGCAGAGGCAACAGCTACCTTGGTGGCCCAGTCTGCTGTGTTACTAAGGAATCCTCTCTGGAAGTTCCAGAGTCCTTTCCCACAGCTTTTCAAACTGTCTGTAATAAATGATCTGCTGCTGTTTCTCAAAAATTTCCGGTTGGTTCCGCTATGCATGACATCACACAGCACATGTCTCATACTACTCAGAACACCCACATGGGTGTATCCTCAATTCAGACAGACGAGCCCATCAATCACGCTTTTGTGGATGTCCCAAAAATGTTAAGTTGATGTAGACATCTCTAAGCACTTACTCGAAAGTGACTGGAACAGGGCAGCCAGTAGCCAGAGGGCCTGACACATGACTTTGCTGACAATGCCACCCAATACTGGATGGTGACCAAGTGACCCAAACCCATCTAAGCAAGAGTGAGGGCAGAGGGGAAGTGAAGCAGGAAGGAGGGAGGGTGCACACACTGCGGTGCTTGCTGTATGAGGCCAGCCACAGCTGTGCGGCAGGCAGAGCTGGCTCCCCAGTCTGAATGGGGCACAGAAACCACAAGGAAGCAGAACTCAGAATTCAGCCAAAGGCACAGAATAGACAAAGGCTTTGAGAAAAGAAAAACCATAGCAGGTCAGGGGAGGGTAGGAAGAAGCAAGAACAAGCCACTAGTCCAAGAACGGCGGGTAACAGAGTTGATGTTGGGGCGCCAGGGCTGCTGTGTGCCTGAACGACAGCCGAGATCTCCTTCTCTTTTGAGTGAGCAGCAGCTGCCTCAGTTCCCAGTGGACCCTTATCACAATCCCTGCGAAACTCAGGGCTGGCTGTGGCATGAGATGGGGGCATTTTAGCCTGGTCCCCTAGAAAACTGAACCTAAGGGATGTGCATACGTATGTGTTCTGGAGGATGCAGAGCCAGTACAGCCAGAGTGGGGACAGAGGGGAAGTGAAGCAGGGAAGGAAGGAGGATGCACTCAACTGTGGTGCGTTCCTGAGCTGGCCACAGCCCTGCGGCAAACACGACTGGCCCCCTAGTCACCAACATCTCCAAAGATGCTGAACAGAGGAGCCTCTTTATCAGCCATAGAGAAAAAGGGCAGCCAGTGTAATGGGTGATTCCTTCCCATCTCCTGTCCCTCATCTGTCAAGGTATGCGCACTGAATATCAAATATCTATACTTCCTGGCTGGGTCTCCAGGATGATGGAAAAGCCAGTCTCTGCAGGCCTAGTCTGTGCTCAGGCAGGCAGTCTCCATGGGTGGAGACCCATGTAAAGAAAGTCCTTGGTCGGTGGCAGTGATGGCAGCTGTCTCTTTCCTGTTGTGAAAATGGAGTGAGCTGTCCCTAGGTCTGCTTTGGGCAAGAAGCAAGGCAAGTAGGAAAGGCCAGATGGTTTGGGGTGGCCCATACACTGGGTCTGTACAGAATGCTCCTTTGAGGGGTGGGGGTGGCTGC
The DNA here is from genome assembly GCF_004126475.2 of Phyllostomus discolor. Classification (NCBI taxonomy): domain Eukaryota; kingdom Metazoa; phylum Chordata; class Mammalia; order Chiroptera; family Phyllostomidae; genus Phyllostomus; species Phyllostomus discolor. The sequence continues at coordinate 99,462,985 of NC_040905.2, read as the reverse complement.
TAAATTGATTCTGTAAGATGAATGGATCATTGTCAGACAAAGGGGATAGAGAAGGGCAAACATGTAGAAGTCCCTTCATGTATGGAATCCTGGACAAATAAAAGAGCATGGTTTATATTTCAGTAGGTCTTAAGTTTGAGTCTGAAGGGAGATATGTTGAGAGGTGAGACTGGAAATCTGGTCACAACTTGTATACCATGCTGTTTGGTTGGAAGGCTCTTTGTTACTAGTAACACAAGATCCCACAAAATGGAAGTCTGAAGGTACAGTGGCTCCAGGCCTGCTTAATGCAATGGCTCACCACATCATAGGGTTCCTTCCGTCTTTCTGCTCTACCATCTGTAGACTAGCTCTCCTCCTGGTTACAGAGTGGTTGCCATGGTTCCAAGCATCACATCTAAACACACAAACATCCAACAGAAGATGAACCCAGCACCATGCTGGTACTTTAGAGAGGTGGCTGTCCCCTATGGATCTCTATTTTAGAGCAAGAAAATGTTTCACAGAAATTCTCCAGCAAAACTTTCTGCGTGGTTCATAGCCAACTGGTAATTTAGTAAGTAAAGTGGTTCTGAGTTCTGTGAGCTGCTCTAGCAAATTAGTTGAATCCAAGGGGAAGGTAGAGGGGGGTGGTCATTGCCTGTCAGAAGCATGGACTTGTAACTGGCATCTGAAGTGGTATCAGGGTACAGTCTTGGGGGATTGAGCCCTTAGTCTGTGGGATCTGACACTATCTCTAGGTACATAGTGTCAAAATTGAGTTGAAATGTAGGGCACCCAGCTGGTGTCTAAGAATTGCTTGGTGGCATGGGAAATTGCCCTTCCATACATTGGAACTGGTCCCAGAAATGTACATGGCCACATGTAGTGCAAAGGAGGCTAAGGAATGTAGTTATTTTCCTACAGCATGTATCCTCCTAATAATGTGTTTCATTACTATGGGAAAAAAAAGAGAATAAATACCAGGGGACAATTGTCAGCCTTTGCCATAGTAGGCAACCAACAGTATCTACTCCATGGGCTGCATTGGATCAGTTCTATCCTAATTGTGATTCATTATTTGTATGGTTACTAATTAAATGTGTGTTGTATTTTTAAAGATACTGTAAGCTTTTCTTATGAACAGAAACCATATCTGTCCTGTACACTTAATTGCTAAATGCTGAATGATGGATTGAATGAATGAAAGAATGAATAAATGATTCTTATTTCAGAAGTCCAGCAAAGTAGCCCTGTGTTGATAAAGCACTTTTCACTGGAGAATGTTCTTCCCTGGTCTGCATTTCCAAAGCCACCGTTTATTTGAGAGTCATGAATAATGAAACCAACATCTGTCAAAGGGAAGCTTTGGTCTGGCAGAGATGAAGAGCCAAGAGAGAGCTAATGAGTCTGTAATGCAGTTTCTGTGCAATAAGATGGCACGACATCAAATTCAAGGCCATGGGATTTACACTATAAATCCAAGACAATTACAGAGTAGGACTCCCACTCCCCATCTGCTCCAGTCCTTCTAGTTTGAGTCATTTTATGGACCTAGACTTCCCACTGGCATTGTCTGGTGATGTCATGATGAGAATTTTGACAGTCATTTGATTTCTGGTTAGAGGGCCAATGGGGGCAAAAGAGACTCGGCACTGAGTGGAACATAAAATCACTGAGCTCAGAAAGCCACTGTCGGCAAAGCTAATGAGTCAGATATGAGGTCTTTTCTTCCCTGCCTCCTCCTATGAGCATGGAGAGAAGAGTCGGCATGTCCTGAGTGCTTACTGTTCTCCAGGCAGTGTCCTAATTAAATACTTCACATGGTTTTCACACATTCAGCCTCACTACACAGAACAACTTTATGAGGTGGGTCGTATTTTTATCTGTATTTTGTAGATGGGGAAACTGAGGCATGGGCAGGATACATACTTTGCACCAGGTCAAATAGCCAGTAAGTTGCCGAGCTGAGATTCGAACCCATGCCTCCCATGCTGATACCTTTAACAACCCCACACGATGCTTTGAGTCAGTTGTTTCCAAATAGGCATCAGATAATGTTTTCTAGGGCCTGGGGGAAAAGATCAAAGTAAGACATGTGAAGGGAATTTTTCATAAAGCCCAGTTTATAGTGGAGTTGCCTTTTACAGGGTAGGGACATTTCAAAGTCAGTATGTAGCAAAATAAAATTGTATTTAGTTCAAATTGCCCATGACAGATTGGCATAGGAGTGTAGATTACACATCTGTCAAAACATTGAATGGTCCACTTCTTACATATTTCACTGTATCTAAATTTTATCTCAAAGAAAATCATAAACACATATTGGATTCTAGTGAGTAGAATGCAAGTTGAAGTGTTTAGGGGTGAAGTGAACTGGCCTCAGCAACTGCCTTTGAAACATATCAGAAAATCAGAGGGATTGACGGGTGGAGAGAGGGACGGATAAGTGGATAGACACATTATACATCCAGTGTGAAGTTTAATGTTAATGGTAGAACCTCAGTGGTTGATATATGGGTGTTTTCTATACAACTCTTTCGATTTCTGTTTGCTTGAAAAATTTTAATATAATGTTGAGAGAAAAAAATACATTTGAGAATCTGTTAAGACGATGCTAGTTTGGAAACTGGTATTTTGTCTGTCATTGGCCATCAGTCAGATTTTTCTTCAGCACTAAAATCAAAGTTTCATCAGTTGAGCACTCGATGAAGGAACTGGTTTGAGCTTATGGGCCAAGTTATATGAAGAATACATGTCTTTAAGCACTCAGCATGGTGAGGGAACCTTTGAAAGACATGGACAATGGGAGACGAAATCAGCTCTTTAAGAACAGGCCTTTAAGTAAAGCAGTATTGTCCACACGATTTAAAGTGCTCTCTCCCACACCCCAAAGTATTTTTGTATATGTAGCCAGATCCCAACAATGTAAATTTGCATATGATTTGGTTCTAATAGTCATTTAAAAAATCCTTTAAGGCTATATGCCCTTCTACTCTGTTGAATGTTAAAATCACCATTTTCTTCTCCGGAGAAACTGACAGTAAAGATAATCATGGGAAGCTGGTTCCTCTCCTTCAGTACTATCTTAGTAACAGGAGAAGTCAGCGATCCTAGGTCGGTCTCCCAAATCCTTCATTTGCCACTCACAGGTGGGCAGGGTTTTGCCTGCCTGCTTTGGGCCCCGTTACCTCCCCAATGCCTGGTACAAGTGTCATCCATAAATAAATATTTCCTGAACTCATTTTACTGGCCTGTGAAATCTAAAGGGTTGAGGAGGGGGAAAAGACCTGCACCTGGGTGCAAGCAGTCATTGCTAAACCCACAGACTGACAGAGAGATGGGCCTGCGCTAGGGCCCAGCCCACACAGCCGTCCTGAGATCACTGTGTAAGGAGCAGCCATCAAGGCGTTCCAACTGGCAAGAACAGACCCACTGCCCGGCCAGGACCCCCGCAGCGTAACTCATCCTCCACAGGTTTCACTTGGGACAATTTACCCCCCGGGAGGGGAAGTACTGCTCTTGCATGTGCCTCAAAAGCCAAGACAATTTGTGTTTGGACACCAAAAAGGATCACTTGGGATTTGCATCTCTCTGAGAGGGAGCACTGCAGAAAGGAACCCCAAGACCCCCGCTGGGGAGCATATTTCCTGGTATTCTGGGTGGGCACAGTGGGAAATTCCACCACGTACCCATGAGACCTGGCTTCTGGGCACCTGGGTGCATCTACAAACTCGTGACTGCTCACGTTCCTGAGCCGCTGCTGTGTGTCAAGCACTGTGCTTCCCATTCGTGTTATCACTAATGCTCATAGCCAACTTTTATATAACAGGTGGGTATTAATACCATCTCCTACTTTACAGATGAGAAAACTAAAATTCAGAGGGATTACAAAACATGTGCAAGGCCATCCAGCCAAGAGCAGATAAAATCAGTAATTAAACTCAGTTCCATTCGATCCCCGCCCCAGTGCCCCTGCCATTACACTGTGATGGCTCTTTGAATGAAATGTCAAAGAGGCAGTGCTGTCCTTAAGACTATGCTGCAAGTGAGAGCTAGAACGGAGACCATTAATGCAAGCTCCCGTAGATACCAGCATGGGTTAGAATGATCTAGTAGGTGTCTTTTGTGTCTGCTGCCTTGGCATCCCTCTGCTAATAGCACCTTGGTTTTTCTTGGGAACTTCCCCTCCCCCAGCTTTCTGTGTGACTTGAGTGGCAGTTGCCAGAACCCTCAGCTCCAGGAGCAGACACAAAACCTAGGCCGGTCCACTGAGAGTACAGTATTCCCGTACTGTATGATTCAGGGTGAGAAGGTGACCCAAGTTGACCCCTAAGTATCTGTCAGTTTTTGGTACCTCACAAACATCCCAAACCTTCAAGGCTTAAATAACAAACATTTATTATTTTTCACAATTCTGTGGGTAGGCAGGGTGGTTGTTCTGTTCTAGGCCAGCTTGGTCTAGATGTCAGTGGTCTCTCGGTGGCTTGGCTGGAGCTGAATGGTCTAGGATGGCCCGCTCAGTGTCCAGTGGTTGGCAGGCTGGTTTGCCCAGGGACGTGTGGAACAGCATGTTCCCGATCTGTGTGATTTCTCGTCCTCCGGCAGGCTATTCCAGGCTTGTTGCTGTGGCAGCAGCACTCCACGAAATCCAGAGCAAAGACTGAAAAGCAGATTGAGATTTAGCCTTGGAACTCATATACTGTCACTTTTACTACATTCTATTGATCAACACAAGCTTCAAATCCAGCCCAGATTTAGGGAATGATATAATAAATTCCACCTCTTTGTGGAAGGAGCTGCAAAGAATTTGAGGCCACTTGCAATTTATTCCAGAGTCAACCTTGGGAATTTCACTGGAAAACTGAGGAAGAAAAGTCCTTTTTCTATCAGAGTTGCTGGTCCATTAGGCTGTAAGCCTGGAGAGGTGGCAGGCATTTTGCCAACAGAGCAGAAAGGCTTGTTGGAGAGGAAAGGACTACCAAGACTAGAAACAGAAATTACTGATGGTTTCGCTTGAGCTCCTGGATCCAGCCTTGCCTATATTTAGGTTGGTTTGAGCCTCCCCTCTAGAGATTCAAAGTAGGAAAAGGAGGATTTCCTTCCTTCTGAAGACCTTCCCCAGGCTCCCACAGCATCCCAAAGCCCACCTCTTAAATGGCGGCAGCAGCTGCCCTCCATAACTGGATGCTGTCTTAGTTTGGGCTGCTCTAACGGAATATCACAGACTGGGGGGCTTATAAACATCAAAAACTTATCTTTCACGGTTCTGGAGACTGGAACGTGCGAGGTCAAGACACCAGCAGATTGGGCGTCTGCTAAGAGCCCACTTCCTGGCTGACAGACAGCCGTCCTCTCACTGTCTCATGTGGCAGAGGGTAAGGGGGCTCTCTGGGGCCCCGTTTACAAGGACACTAATCCATTTGTGAGGGCTCCACCTTCATGATTTAATCATCTCTCAAAGGCCCCATCTCCTAATACCGTCACATTGCGGGTCTGATTTCAACATATAAATCTGGGCGTACACACTCATTTCAATATATAAAGTTGGGGTACACAGACATTCTGCCTTGAATTCCATTTGGAATTCTTTTGTTATCCTTCTACTGAAATAACTTCCATGAGATGGGAGCGAGGGACAGGTTGGTAAGGATTGCAACAGTGGGTTTTACGTGTTTGCTTTGATTTCAACAAGCACAGGGTAAGGCTGCAGGGATTTTTCAGGAAAGATGCCAGGAATCTGTTAACATACTAATTTACTGATGAGCAGGCACCTGGAAAATGTGCCTGGTTTTGACTATTGGTCACTAGTTTGGTGGCATCTGAATCTCTCCATGGCATCCAAATCTCTGCTCTTACAGTTTTCCTGTTAGGGTCGAATAGAGAAGCCCCATCCCTTGTAATTTATGTGAATTCAACCACAGTATGTGGCAGCAAGAGGTGGGAACAAAAATGGGGGGGAGAGAGAGAACACTAACATTGCAGGGGAACCTCCCTTCTGCCACTGAGGAGCACATGCCTTCCCTGAGGTATGAGATGGAAATTGTATATACGCTGTTGTCCCCTTACTCCCCTCCCAATCCCCCCCTGCTGGGGGCAATTTGTATTTAAAGATGGCCATTTCTCTTCAACAAGAACTTCCCGTAGAGCTCAACCAGAGAAAGGCAGTGATGGGTTCCAGACTAGGAAAAGAATCAGCTAGGCATATGGAGCTCCTGGGAGACAGCACATTGCTGTATTTTCTAGGGAGTCTTAGAAATGATTTCACAGGAGGGTATCTTTTACTATGTATGCTTTTCACCACCTTCCTGACTTTGGAACCTCCCCTATCCCATCCCCCCACTGGGAGGCATGCGGAACAGGAACAAGTCACTCACATTCTCTGAGACCTGCCACTCTTACATTTTGTAATGTCTTTGTCAGCTGCAGCTTTGAAGACTCTCACTGGATGGTGTGACACCCTTCCCCGGACCACTAGAGCCCATCACAAATGTAGATGTGATTTCTAAGACTCCTAGAGCCATCATCTCCAATAAACTCAGATTCTTGGCTCTGAAACTCCTGAGCAGCCTTCCCAAACTGCCCCCCTGGTCCCAGCCCGTTGGTGCTGGAGGCAGCGTGACCAGAAGCCCCTCTGCCGACTGCCACACTGTCGGGGTCTCCTGGCCATATCTGGCTGCCCAGAATCTAAGCAGCATCTATCTTATTTGTGCCTCGGTGCCCTGGCCATCAGCTTGACAAAATGCTGAGTTGCCTTTGTGTACCTTTCACTTGGACACAAAAGCCCTTCACTTTTCCTCCTTTGTTAAATGCATACTGTGAGGAAAGAAGTGAATTCAGCACCTTTTATAGCCCTCTCCAAAGGTCAGGCTTTCTTCTCCTGCTGGAAGTGGCCCACGACACTCTGTGCACATAAAAGGGATAGATTATCAGCCTTACCTTTACATCAGGGCTGTGCTGAGCACATAATCTACCTCCCCTTTCTTCCGCAAAGCCACCTGGAGCTCAATTTGATGTGTTTTATTTCTGACTCTGCATGAGAGATCCCCCACAACACACCTATCCTGTAGGAGGCCTTGAACAATACTTACTTCCTTCACCTGGGATGACCAACCTGGACCATCCCGGTACAAAGCAGGTGATTGATTTGCATGAGTTAAAACACAAGACTCGAACTAGGCACAGCTTGCTGTAACCACAGAGAAGGACCAAGAGCCAGGCATCCGTGTGTGTCCAGAGTTACTTTAAGAGAACAATCCTCATCCCACTGTGTGCCTTTTGTTCACCTGACAGGTACCCATGTGGATTACCAATAATTCACTCAACATTTGATTCAACACATACTTATGTGCCATACTGTTCTAGGTGCTTGGAATATATTCTGAACAAAACAAAGATCTCAGCCCTCACTGAGCTGACACTGAAAGCCTTATTGATAATAGTAGGTGCCATAGAATTTATTGTCCAAACTCAGACACTCTTGAGAGGGAAACTGGTTGCCAGGGACAGTAAGTCACACAACAGGCACAGAGCAGAACCATCTTGGGCAAAGCAAGGAGGAGGTGTGCAGTAGTCCAAGAATTCGCCGGTAGCAGACATAGTTGTGATTAGAAAGAACATGGGCGGACTTCCGGCCAAGATGGAGGTATAGGTGGACGCACCGTACCTCCATGCACAACCAAGATTAAAACAACAACAATTTAGAGGCAGAATAACACCCAGAACTGACAGAAAATTTATCTGAATAAAAGTCGGACAGCCAAGAAGTTGAAATAGACCCACTCATCCAGACTGGTAGGAGGGGCAGAGACAAGAAGCCGGGCAGAGGGTCGCAGCGAGGAGAACAGGGAGAGTTGGGCACATAAGGCAACCGGAGTTGGGAGTGCATAAGCCATCTGGGGCGCACAAGATCGCAGCGGTGGACCCTGAGTAAGCAAGTGGCAGTTGGCAGACCCGGTGAGGCAGCAGTTGTGGAGCAGGGCAGAGCGCGCAACCCAGGATCCCAGGGAAGGGACTGAGGTCCCATGGAGAACAGAGCTACCACCATCGTTCCCTCTCGACCCCGCCCTCACATACAACGTCACATTCTAGAGACTGGGGTGCCCAGCCCTGGTGAACACCTAAGGCTCCATCCCTCACTGTAACAGGAGTGACCAGAGCCCCCCCCCAAAAAAAAGAGAGAGAGAGATGGCTCAAACAGAAGAACAAATTAGTGCCCCAGAACTCATCCTTTTGAGCTACCAAGAGATAGCCAATCTATCAGATGCACAATTCAAAACACTGGTGATCAGGAAGCTCACAGAATTGGTTGATTTTGGGTGCAAATTGGATGAACAAATGCAGGTTACCATAAAAGAAATGAAGGAAAATGCACAGGGAACCAATAGTGATGGGAAGGAAACTGGGACTCAAAACAATAGAGTGGACCAGAAAGAAGAAAGAAACAACCAAACAGGAAAGAATGGAGAAATAAGAATTCAAAAAAATGAGGAGAAGCTTAGGAACCTCCAGGACATCTTTAAATGTTCCAACATCTGAATTATAGGGGTACCAGAAGGGGAAGAGGTAGAGCAACAGATTGAACACGTATTTGAACAGATAATAAAGGAGAACTTCCCCATTCTGGCAAAGGAAATAGACTTCCAGGAAGTCCAGAAAGCTCAGAGAGTCCCAAAGAAGTTGGACCCAAGAAGAAACACACCAAGGCACATCATAATTACATTAGCCAAGGTAAAAATGAAGGAGAGAATCCTAGAAGCAGCAAGAGTTAAGGGGACAGTCACCTACAAAGGAGCTCCCATCAGACTGCCAGCTGATTTCTCAAAAGAGACCTTACAGGCAAGAAGAGGCTGGAAAGAAGTATTCCAAGTCATGAAAGACAAGGACCTATATCCCAGATTGCTCTATCCAGCAAAGCTTTCATTTAGAATGGAAGGGCAGATAAAGTGCTTCTCAGATAAGGTCAAGTTAAAGGAGTTCATCATCACCAAGCCCTTATTTAATGAAATGTTAAAGGGACTTATCTAAGAAAAGAAGATTTAAAAAAAAACATGTATAGTAAAAGGACAGTAAACTCACAATTAATAACCACACCTAAAGCAAAACCAAAAGAAACTAAGCAAACAACTAGAACAGAACAGAACCACAGAAATGGAGATCACATGGAGGGTTAGCAACAGGGGAGTGGGAGGAGGAGACAGGGGGAAAAGGTACAGAGAATAAGTAGCATAGATTGTAGGTTGAAAATAGATAGGGGGAGAGTAAGAATAGTATGGGAAATGTAGAAGCTAAAGAACTTATAAGTATGACACATGGACATGATTAAAGGGGGGGATATGGGTGGGAGAGGGTGTACAGGGTGGAGGGGAGTGAAGGGGGGAAAATGAGACAACTGTAATAGCATAATCAATGAAATATATTTAAAAAAAAGAAAACAGCATGGGCTTTGGAGGTAAGCAGTGCTGGGTTTGAGTCTCAGTTCAGTGACTTACTGTCATCAACTATTCATCCCTTTTTGATTTTCAAGTTTCCTTGGCAGTATGGATTATGTGAAGTGACACACAGACAGATCCAGTCCACACCTGGCACATAATAAATCTTCACTTAACAATGTTCATAGGTTCTGCAACTTTAAGTGAAATGACATATAATGAAACCAATTTTACCATAGGCTCATTGATATGAACAAGAGTTAAGTTTCCACAGCATTTTATCAATGTTATAACAAAATGACGTTGAATAAAATAACATGATTCAAAGACCTGCTGTAGAGGCGTAACAACCACTGGTTTCTCATCCCGCAACTGGCCGCCAACACCCCACCACCCCACCCACACGTTTACTAGATTTGGAAGCTACTCTTTAGTATCTAAAGCAATCTACAGGGATTTGCAAGAAACTTAGATTGGTCAAATAGCTACAGGAAAATTTCTACTAGAGGCTAAGCGGAATAAAACCAAATCATAATCATAACTACATTTATTGAGTTTACCATAAATGCTAAATAACTTTTATATTCATTGTTTCTTAATACTTACAATCTCTATGAAGCAAGTTGTGTTTTTTCAGCCCATTTGAAAAGATTTTACTTCTTTATTTTCAGAGAGGGGAAGGGAGAGAGGAAGTTAAAAACATCAGCGTGGGAGGGAAACTTGAATTGGTTGCCTCTCATAGGCACACTGACTGGAGACCAAACCTGCAACCAAGGCATGTGCCCTGACCAGAAATCAAACTGGTGACCTTTGGCTTTGCAGGACAATGCACAACTGAGCCACACCAGTCAGTGCTCAACTCATTTTAAAGATAGAGAGTAATGCCTAGATCAGGGAGTCCAGCAAATGTTTTCAGTAAGGGCCAGCAGTGAATATTTTACGTTTTGCAGGCCATAGGCATTCTATCCCAACTATTCAAGTCTGCCAGTGTAGCATGTAGCAGGAAAGCAGTCATAGACATGTAAAGGAAAAGTGTGTTCCAATAAAACTTTATTTACAATTGGATTTGGCTCCAGAACCAGTCTGCTGACTCCTGACTTAGAAATGTAATAGCCCATGCTCTATTCTGGCCATTGAAGTAGTTTAGCTGGATTTGAGCTACACCTATACACACTGTTCTGTGTCTTGGTTCCCCACCAGTAGTCAGTGTTGGAGATTTTTCCATATCACAACAAACAGATACTTCATTCTTCTTAATCACTGCAGAGTAATCTTGGTTATGGCTGAATCGTTAAGTTGCTTCGCTGGTCCCCTCCTGGCAGATACCAAGGCCAGTTACAATCATTTGCTATCACAAATAATGCTGCAGGCAATACCTTGAACAGAAGTCATTTTGCACATGTTGAATTGTACTGTACCTTCAGAATGGTTGCTGGCATTCCAGCCCTGATATCCACATCCCAGGCTGGATGCAACATTTGGGGAAAGACAGAGAGAGCAGGTCGCAGTTGTCTGCCCCATTCCTGAGCAGCTTTCCTGAAAACCCCGCCTAAGAACTTCTGTTTATGTATCACTGACCCAAACACAGTCCCTGGGCATACCCAGTTGCTGAGTAGAGGGAGATAGTCTAAGGGCTTCCCCTGAGCTCTCATGGGAATGGATGGATAACACAGTATCCCATGTTACTCCAAGAGGTGGGAGAGGTCCAAGCTGTCATTTTTTGCAGTAGCTTTCTTAAGATTCCCTTCCCTCAGATGGAGCTAAAGTATGAAGTATGAAGAGGCCAGACTCTCAGCCTTAGCAGCCACCCAGAATAGGTGTCTCTTTCTCCCTATCTGGAGATGTCCTCTCTCCCCTCTCATCTTTCTTTACTCAAGTCCATTTTGACTAATGGCATCTCATAGAAAAACTGCAGATTTTTCTTTGGACACTAACTCTTCCCCCAATAAACACTTGACATTGTTAGCAGCACTCTTCTTAACCACTTCAATAAAGAAATGAGAAATACACTTTATGCCCACATACTTTGATCAATACCAGTGACCTTCCATTTCCTGATTTCACATACAAACCTCTTCAAATAGGTCCATGTTCTTCCTGAACCCTAAGTGAAATCTTCACAAAATCCCTAAAAGGATAGAAGATGGTGATTCCAATGAAAGCCCTATCTGCCAAAGAAATGGTTGAGAGCAATCCGAGGAGGTGTTGCAGACCTGAAGATTAATTCAATGTGGCTGGTGAGGCTGAAGGAAAACTCAGAAGGCTGCATGTTGGCCTCTAGTTTCCACAGCCAGGTAGATCTTTCAGTCCCCAGTAGCTGGCACTTCATCTGGCACAGGGCAGATGCTTAATCAATGCTTTGTAAATGGGGGAAAAAAACCCCTTCTTCCAAAACTAGTCACTTCCTTTGATATTATTTCTTTATTTCTGTCCTATATTTTGATCATTTTCCTAGTTATTCAGTCTTAAACTCACCACTGACTCATCTTTCCTTTAGGTCCAGTATTAGTCAGGCTTCCTGAGAAAAGCACAACAGGGTACAGAGACAGGTAACTTGTAAGGAATTGGCTCACGTGATTACAGAGGCTGACAAGCCTCAAGGTCTGCAGCTGGCAGGCTGGAGACTCAGGAGAGCTGATGGTGGAGCTCCAGCCTGAAAGCTGGCAACTCCAAGCCCAAGAAGAGCCAATGTTTCAGTTCAAGTCTGAAGGCAGAAAAAGACCAATGTCCCAGCTCAGCAGTCAGGCAGGATGAGTTCCTTTTACTTTTGGGAGGGTCAGCTTTTTTGTTTTATTCAGGCCCTCGACTGATTGGCCGAGGCCCACCCACATTAGGGAGGGAGATCTGCTTTACTCGGTCTACCAATTTGAGTGTTATTCTCAACTAAAAAACACCCTCACAGAAACATCCAGAATAATGTTTGAGTAAATGGGCACCCATAATCCAGTCAAGTGGACACATAACACTGACCTTACTAGTCCATGTTACATGTCCACCTGATGAGTAGCCAAGTTCTGCTCTTCCTCTGCAGAGGTGTCTTCTGTGAAGGCAGGGCCCAGGCAGAAAAGAAGCGATCAAACGGGGAAACTGAATGGAGTGTAATGATGAGACCATTCACAAAGACAAGGGCAGGGGGAAAGAAACTTAAGCTTGAGGGACAGTGCAGCCTCCAAGGTCCTGCAACAGCTGGACCTCCAGGTCTGATGGGGCAGACAGAGGGGCTGTGCCTGGCAACATTCAAAACACTTGACACATATTACCTTCTAAAAAGTCTTTATTGAGATGTAATTCACATATCATACAATTCACTGATTTAAGGTATATAATTCAATGGCTTTTAGCATATTCACAGCATTGTGCAACCATCACCACAGTCAACTTTAGAACATTATCCTGAAAAGAAACCCTACCTCCTTAGCTATCAGCCTCCAACACCCCCTTCCCCCCAGCCCTAGGCAATCGCTAAACTACTTCCTGTCTCTATGGACTTAACCAGTCTGGACATTTCATATAAATGGGATTGTATAATATGTGACCTTTGTGACAGCCTTCTTCCATTTAGCATGTTTTCAGGTTAATCCATGACAACCCAGGTGCAATCATTTCACAAGAGGGAAAATTAAGGCATAGAGAGGTTAGGTAACACCTGGTAAATGGCAGGGCAAGAATTAACACCCAGGTTTTTAATACCATTATGCTAAGCTGCCTCTCTTCACCATTCACCCCTCACTCAGGTCCCACCCACCGTCAAGGGGAGCGCTACAGTAATGTTCTCCCCCACCTCCTTTTCATCTTCCCTCATCCAGTCCATCCTGAACCCACTGCCCCATTTAAGTCCCTTCAAGTTATGTCTTCACCACCACCTCCTGGGCTCAGGGGACATCAGTCTTTTACTTGCTCACCATCTGTTCTCTCTTCTGGTGAGGGGACTCTGGCTTCCTTTGTGGGAACCATCCCTAACTCACCCTAAACCCACTTGGCTTAAGTATTGTTTCTCCTTCACCAGCTTCAAAACAACTATGTCACCAGGTCTAGCTAATGAGAGCAGCGCAATGCTTAAGCAGCTTTCCCAGGCCACAGTGATTGGTCAGGGACTAGGAATGAGACCTAATTACAGACAAATGAGACTAGAGGTAGGGAGGGGCATATTCTGCAGATTCTGGGAAACCAAACTTTTCTCTCTCTTCTGCAGAAGCTAGAGAAAGAGACCCTCACCCTTTTTGCAAACAGAGGGGTGTCAGGAGGTGATGGATGGAAATGCTGCAGCAATTCTGCTGCCATACAGGAGGAGGGCCACTGGGAGCCATTGTGAGCCCAATTTCAACACTGTGAACAGCAGAGATAGAAGAAAGAGAAGCCAGGTATTCAGTTTGAGCTCCTGGATCAAATCATACCTGAAAAAAAAATGACCTCTCGATTTTTCATTTAGCAAAGCTAATACTTATTAGAAGCAAAAGTTGAGATGTTTTGTGTCTCTTCTAAATAATATATCGGAAAATTTCATGTTCTAAAATTCTTCTATTGCACAGCACTCAGAATAATATGGTCCCTTAATGCAGCCAAATAAGTAACCAAGATAATTAATCTTTTAATGCCCATGTTGACTTAAATGTGCACACACACACACACACCATCAGCAAGTAGGTGCAACAGGTGGCATCTCCGTGTAATTTTTGTTTCAATAAAGCCACTTGCAAGTTAGGCATGGAAAATGCCACACAAAGGCTGTCCCCCCCCCCCCCCCCGCCTCATTAGAACAGAGAGCATTGCTGTCACTATTGTTTCCACCTGATGAAAACAACTTGGTCTGTGACGTGTTTCCAACTGTCATGGCACCAAGTGGGCAGGAGAAAATCAGAACAAGAAGTCACATCTTAGCAGAAAATAAGGCAGGAAAAGAGGGATAGAATGATAATCCTCAATCAGCCCAGAAAGTAGAATAGAAAGCTGGGAAAAGCATCAGTTTGGGGGCAGATTTAAAATAAAGCCCTTGTGGAATTAAACCAGTGATTCTTAACCAGGGTGCACAGTGAGCCCTTGTGTGAGTCTTTAAATTACATCCCCCCCTTAGGCCGGCCCTAAAGCATCTGCTTCCGTGGGACTGGGGGGAGCAGGAGCATCAGTAAATTTTTTTTAATCTCAAGAATTTAGTCTGATGTGCATACCTAGTTAAGAATTCCACAATTAAGCATCAGGAAATTCTGTACAACTGAAAATATAATTGAGATTTTTCAAAAAGGAAAGGAACAAAGTATCATAAATAGAAATTCTTTGAAAAAAAAAGAAAACAACAAACCCCACAACAGAGCAGCTATAAATCAAAAGCATTTTGAAGGAGAGGAGTTGAGACATGGTTATGGGTAAAGTGTTTGTCATTGTCAGGCTTATGCTGGGTTTGCAGTACAGATGGACAAGAGGACTGAAGGACACTCACAAGTTTGACCCTCCTTCCCTACTTCAATACAAAATTTCATCTGGAAGTTTCTAGGTGTGTTCCTACTGAGATCAGGTAGGTGACTGTCATTACTGTTTGAATTCATTTTGTTCCATTCTATAAGGCCACATGATTTGTTCTTGGCTTTGATTCATTTATCAAACGTTGGCCAAGGGCCTGCTACACTCCAGGCACCGGGGACAGCCCTTAATTTTGAGCTTGCTGCCAGATTGGAGAAATGGTAGGAAGGCGGGTAACGACCATGCAATATAAACACAGGAGGCCAGAATATGCAGGGATAGGAGGCAGGGCGTGGAATGATTTCACCTAAGAGATACAGGGTTGAAAGGGCAAATGACCTTCATCACAAGAGCAGAGTACAGGAATTGAGAGAAGGTGGGGGCAAGCAAGGTGAGTGCAGGGAGCAGTGGCAACTAATGAATATGCAGTCAGTGCAGCAAGAAAATGCCTCCCTCCTGATAAGGATGCTCAAGCCAGTGGCCCGGCAGAGTAGAACAGGCAGCTGAGCGAGCCCTCATCTTGCAATGTGCAAATGTGACATTCCACTCTCTTCTAACAGCAAAGATCAGGAGGTGGGATTATTAACGCCAGATTATCACAACGTTTAGCAATTGCCTGTCCACGCTCCCCAGGCACTGTACCTATGACATTCTGGAAATGACTTGCAGCTGGGTTGGTAGGGGTTTCCAGACTCAGGACTCTTGGATGAGGGCGCCCTCTGGTGACCACAGTCAGGCGCCGGGAAGCCCGAGACCTAGACCTTCCTTGCCCTTGGCATGCCCGGCAGCAAATAGTTCTTCCCAAGACAGGATCAGAGAACCCATCAGGTTCAGTCACAGCCCTGCAGGGCTGCCATTTCAAGAAGTGGCAGGAAGCACATCCCTGAAGGCAAGTGGGGCCTTTTAAACCTTTGAAAACAAATTCAATAGAAAATTGCTTTGTGCTCTGGCAGGGCCAGAAAAAGGTGGTTTTGAGGAAAGGTTTCTTTTGTTCCCCTTGGTTGGAAAAGGTCATGTTTTCTTCTCCGAAAATCACCTGGATCCAGTGGTCTTAGAGGAGGACTTTTAGGAGTTTATGGGGTGAGAGCCCGAAGTTTTATCTTATTCTCAAGAAGGTATAGGATCTCCAAAAGGGTAAAGAACACCATAGGGTTCCACCTCCTTAAATTCTATAGAAGCTATGTTCAAATGTGATCCCCTTGAAGTGTTAGAGGTCCCCCCAAATCTGTTATTAGTAACCCAAATGTCCACTGATAGGAGAGAGGAAGTAAGAGGCTGGATGGCCTGGTAATTAAGTTCAAGCCTCTCCCAGCACCTAGAAGACTGTAAATGGGGGGCTGAACAGAGTACATGTTCCAGAAGGTGGTCCTGAGAGTGCAGGGGGTAGAGCAGTTAAAACAGTACTTTGTCAGTGCAGGTAAGGAGCTGGTGCAGTACAGCGGCTCGGCTGTAAAACAGAACTGCAGCCAACTAAAAGAGCGAGGTAGATCTACACATGGAAGACTTGGAAAGATGGCTGAGTAGGTCACTGAATGAAAAAAGCAAACTGCAGATCAAGATGCACAGTATCATTCCATTTGGGGAATAATACAAACCCAAATGTGTACATAATATGGATAAAAAGCTTTGTTGTTTTTCTAGTCTGAAAATGTAAGTTTGGAAGGGTCCTTTCTCTTCTATTTTACTTATATGCAGTTTATATTGTTTGATTTTAAGGCAAGCATTACTTTTGGAAGGAAAAAAAGCAAGAAAAAACATATTGTCTTATGTGGCAGATTGCTAATAGGTAACCATAAAGTAAGGCAAATGATCCCAGTTTCCTGTTAATCAACAAGCAATCTACAAGGAGATTTACCTGTCCCTGTAAATGCACTTTAGCATGTTGGAGTATTTTACAATGCGCATACATGCAATATTTATTACAAAAAAGTTTTGATTTTTTAAAAAAACTTTTAAAAGGGTAATTTGATTTTGTATTTAATCTTAAGAAAAATTGCTGATTGTCAGGCACTGTGCTAAGCTCTGAAGATATAGAAAAAACTATGTTGGTCTCTACCTTCCAGTTCATGGTATAGTTCAGTGCTTCTCAAACTTTACTGTGCTTCCAAGTCACCTGCAAGTGTTACCTATTGGTTATTTGCTGCTGTATAGCAAATCAGCCCAAAACTCTGCAGCTGAAAATAAACATTTATTATTGAACATAGTTGCTGAGAGTCAGGAATTCAGGACTGACCTAGCTGGGTGATTCTGGCTCTGGGTCTTTCATGAGGTCATCTGAAGGCTTCACTGGGGCTGATGGATTCACTTTCAAGATGTCACACAAACACAGCTGTAGGCAGGTGGCCTCAGATCTTGGCCATGTGACCCTCTCCACAGAGTAACTGCCCAAGTGTCCTCATCACATGGCAGCTGGCTTCCCCCAGAGTGAATGATCCTGGAGAGAAAGGTGGAAGCTGAAATGTTTTTATGACCTACCAGCCTTGAAATATACTCCATAATTTCCATTATATTTGAAACAAGTCACTAAGGACAGTCCACACTCAGGGCAAGGAGAAGTGGGCTCCACTGAAGAGAGGAGTATTGAGGAATTTGTGGACACACTTTAAAACCACCATATCTTGTTAAAATGCGTATTTTGATTTAGTAGGTCTGGGGAGGAGCCCAAAGTTCCACATTTCCAACACGCTCACAATCAACACCACTTCTATTGGTCCATGGACCACACTTTGAGTAGAGAGGGAGTCACACATGCAAAGAACGACAGCTCAGATCACATCTTTGGAACTATATTGCTTGCAGGAATAATATCCTTTGTCATGCTGGCATCATCTTTGGATGGTGTCCAATTTTAAAATCACATTTCTCCTGAAAGGTCAGAGCAGTAAAGTAAGGGAAAGACAAGATTACCTTGTTAATATACAAGGACAAGCTGTAATGAAATAAAACACAATCAGAAGGGTATCTTAAAAACCTGATCTTGTTTTGGAAGCTCTCAGAAGCATAAAACATCAGCCATCAATTCTGAAGGGGATGCTAAACAATCAGCAACAAATCTGGCCTTTTAATAAGGATTGTACAGAATGCCTTCATATGCCTAAGATTCCTGACTGCAATACTTACAAAATTAGCTTTGCTACAGGAGGGCAACAAATACCACCAGCATCTCAAAGATCAAGGCACCTATATGCTCTGGCTAGCTTGAAGGGTGATACATTAAAGAAAGTCTCCCCATTTAACAGCCTGGATCAAAATTTGCTTTCGGATACCACATAAAACTATAAATCCTGTATTGTTTTATTGTTATGATTCATATGCCATAAAATCCACTTTAAAGTGTATGATTCGTGGTTTTAGTGCAGTCACAAGGTTGTGCACCTATCACCATCTAATTCTAGAACATTCATGGACCCTTCAAGAAACCCTGTATCCATTAGCTGCTACTCTCCAAACCCTTGAAGCCCTAGACAACCATGTCTACTTGCTGTCTCTTTGGATTTGCCTGTTCTGGACATTTCATATAAACAGAATCATACAATATGTGGCCTTTTTATGTCTGGCCTCCTTCACTTAGTATAATTTTTTAAATTATTATTGGTGGTAAAATATACATTATAAAATTTACCATTTTAACCATTTTTATGTGTAGAGTTCAGTGGCATTAAGGACACTGTTGTATCCTTATCCATATCCAGAACTATTTCCATCTTTCCACACTGAAACTCTGCACTCAAAGCACCATGTTTTTAAGCTTTATTGATGTTATAGCATGTATCAGTACTCTATTCCTTTTTATGACTAAATAATATTCCATAGTATCCCACATTTTGGTTATCCATTTATCAGCCGATAGACGTTTGGGCTGCTTCTACTTTTTGGCTGTTATGAAGAATGTTTCTGTGGATATTCATGTACAAATATTTGTCTGAACATGTTTTCTTCCTTTTTGAGTTTATAGTAGGAGAGGAGTTACTGTATCATATAGTTAATTCTATGTTTAACTGTCTGAGGAACTGCCAGACTGTCTTCCAAAGGGACTGCAACATTTTACATTTCTACCAGCAGTGTACAAAGATTCCAATTTCTCACATCTTCAGCAACACACTTTCTTTTTCATTTATTGTCTTTTTGATTATAGCCATTATAGTGATGTGGTTTTCTCTAATGACTAATGATATTGAGCATCTTTTTGAATGTTTATTGGCCATTTAAACATCTTTGAAGACTTGTTTATTCAAACCCCTTGCCTGTTTTTAATTGGCCTATCTGTCTTATTGTTAAACTGTAAGAATTCTTTTTTAAAAAAAGATTTTATTTATTTTTATAGAGAGAGAGAAGGGAGGGAGAAAAAGAGATAAACGCTGGTGACCTTTCTCTTTGTGGGACAACACCCAACCAACGGAGCCACACCAGTCAGGGCTGAATTGTAAGAATTCTTCATATTGTCTAGATACAAATCCCTTATAAGATATATGATTTGCAAATATCTTCTCCTATTCTGTGAGTTATCTTCTCACTTCCTTGATAGTGCTCTTCAAAGCACAAGAGTTTTTATTTTCATAAAGTTCAGTTTACCTATTTTTTAAATTATATTGCATGTGCTTTTGGTGTCATGTCGAAGAAACTGCTGCCTAATTCTAGGTCACATAAATTTACTCCCATGTTTTCTTCTAAGAGCTAAAGTTGTTTTTAGCATTAATACTTAGATTTTTGGTTTATTTTGAGTTAATTTTTATATAGCTAGGATGTAGGAGTCTAAACTCATTCATTTGCATGTGGATATCCAGTCTGCATTTTTTGCTTTGTTTTTAATCATCAGCAAGCAGCATACCGAATGGCCTTCTTCTGGTTTCCTGGCAGCATCTCTTTCCTTTCTTCCTTGCTCCCCGTTATTCACTCCCCCACCCCTGCCCAAGCTGGAAGATTTTGAGTTTTACAGCAAAAGAATCTGTACAGACCAGGGAGCCCAGGGGCCCAGCCCAGATGGGTGGCATCCTTTCAATTAAGTTTCCACTGAATTTTGCTGAGAAGCACACAGGAGTACTCTTCAATTATGTTATGTGAAAATGACTTCTAATAAGGGAGTGTGATTTCTTTATTCATTCCCATCAAAAACTATTTATTGAGCACCTATTACGTCAGTGATTAAAACAAGGATTCCTGCCCTTGAGAGCTTACATTCTCGCAGCAAGAAAGACATGGAACATAACAAGTAAGTATATTATATTACCTAGATGGTAGCAAGTGCCATAGCAGACAAAGGGTGCAGAGCAGAGGAGGGATGCATGCAGTGGGGCAAAGTCTGAAATTTTGAAAAAGTGGTCCTTTTAAAAGGTAATATTTAAGTAAAACTTTAGGAGTTGGTGAGAAACTTGACCATATGGATATTTAGGAAAGAGCATTCTGGGCAGAGGGACAGCCACTGCAAAGACCACAGGGAAGGAGCGTGCCTGGCATTTTGAGGAACTGCAAGGAGGCCTGTGTGGCTGGGGCAGAGTGCAGAAGGGGGAAAGAGGTCACAGAGGGCGAGGTCGGGGAGGGGCTTGTAAACCATTTAGAGATTTGGACTTTTATTCTGAGGGAACTGGGAAAAGCCAACGTGGGATGCTGAGCTTAGCAGTAATGTGGTCTGGCTTATGGTTCAAAGGATCACTCACCAGCTGGGTTGAGAATGAACTGTGGGAGGACAAGGGTAAGGCAGGAAGAATAGTTAGGAGGCTTCTACAATAATCCAGGCGAAGGGTGAGGGGGGCTGCACCCTGAATGGAAGCACGGAAGGCAACATAAAGGATCTGGTAGAGATCCTGTGGATGGCCTGATCAATTAGATGGGACAATAACAGAGGTGAGTGTCAAAGATGACCCTGGAGATTTTGGCCTGAGAACCAGAAAAGATGGATTTGCCATTAACTGTGATGGGGAAAGCCGGTGGGGAAGCAGGACTCGGGGAAGGGGAGGTGAGTTCAGTTTGGGGCAGGTGGAGCCTAAGATTCCCTTCAACTTCCAAGTGGAGGGGTCAGCTAGGAAGCGAGCTATTTAAAAATGAGAAATCTGGGGTGGAGGTACACATGTGAAGGAATCAGCCACGAGGCAGGATGAGATACTAAGAAAAAGATGAAAGACAGGGCCAAAAACCTCAGCTGAGGACCCCTGGCATGGAGAGGGCCCAAGGAGTGGGAGAACAGCTTGGGAGGCTGTTTTCATAGCAGTTTTGCAGCTGCTTAAGAACACCTTGATCCTTCCCTCAACTTCTCTTTTCCTTTTTCCTTCTCTTTCATTCCTTCCTGTCTTCCTTCCTTTAAATGGGTACCTACAATGTATCAGGGACTGGAAAAGACTGTTTCCCCACAAGAAACCCATGGTCTCATACAGGAAAGACAAAATGCACATTTATAAAATAATGCAGACGTGAGGCAGTCACTGCAGGAACTTGGTTTTCCCATTGTTAACCAACTGCACTGAATCTACTACACTACAGACGTCTGTTTGTGACCTAGCACTGAAGAGTTGGGAATCTCAAACTGTCTCAGACCTTTCTCTCCTGTGTCTCATTTATTGCAAATTATTATCAGAAGACTAATTTACCTATCACATAAAACTAAACTCACTCCTGAGTTAGGAAAAGAGCAGTTGACTAATCCAAACTATGCCGGTGTCCACTGTCCTCCAAAATTAGACCTCCTGGAGGCAAGTCATGCCCTGTCACACGATGCTGATTAAATCCAGGATGCAGGTGGAAGGCAGAGCTTTAGTAATGTAATTCTTTACCATGAAAGCTTAGAGTCTAGGCCAGGGGTCCCCAGTCCTGACTCCCACTACAATTACCTGGGAGCTTAGAAAACTATTCAGCTCCTTGGCGCCATTCAGAATTTTTGGTTTACCATCTGAAAAATTTTAAAATGCTCCTCAGGACATTCTAATGTGCAGCCAAAGAGGAGAATCATTAACCTAGGTTTTTAATAAATTACTTAAAAATCTGCAAATCATAAAAGATTTCAACACAGTAGGAAAAGTTCAATGTGTTTTAGTCTATTCTCTTGGTAACAGACCTAAAGAAAATTATATATTGCAACTTCACAAACAATCCGCAACTTAATATATTCTCTAATGGAAGTAAAGCGCCCTCGATCCACAATTCAAAACAGAAACAACTGACAGTTTTCCACTTGCCTGATGAACTTGAGAGTCTGGCTCTGTCAAACTTAAACGCCCTTGTGTTTTCAATTTCCATTTTTACCAGTAAGCTCAAATTTTTTTTAGATTCCTATTACTTTGGAATAATTCATTTATTATATTTTAGGAAAAAAATAGCTATAGACCAAACAATGACCAACTTTGTTTGCTGTAATTTGAATGTGCCTGGTGAACTGCCAGCCTTATAGCATACACAGAAAAAAAAACCCAACACTGGACAGTTTTATTAAAAAAAAAAACTTACAGTTTATTAACAAAATTCACATAACAATAATGTAACCACAAAACCAGCATAAAATGGCTTGCTCTGTTCCTAACAAGACACTAAGTTGTTTTTCAGAGACAGCAGAATAAGGCTGCAGGATCATGCACTTGGACAGTAGGACAACGCACTAGAGAAAGAATTAACCCCAGAATAACCTTTCAAAGTCACTGGGTCAAAATCCACTGTGCATGACATGCAAACCCCCAACATGGAATTCAAACATTCAACATATGAAAAGCTGCAATTCCCACGCACCTGTGTACTAGGCTCTCATGTTGAACCAATGTAACTATAAATATACCCAACTTCCCCTGCTTCCTCCTTTAAATTTAGCCCAAAAACCCTCAGTAGGGATACAGATTTGAGCCTTGCCTCCTACTTCATTGCTGGTGGACCTTGCAATTAAAACCTTTTCTTTTCTCAAAAGACAATGTCATAGTATTGGCTTCTACACACGTGGGGCAGTAAGCCCTTGCTCAGTAATAATTGTGCCATTCTTTTTCTGTCGATATCACTTGTTAAATTACTATCATCTTTATAAACAGGGTGAAGTGGACATACCTTAAATTCTTTCTGATAAATATATCGCCACACTGCATCCAGCTTGGATAAGCCTCTTCAAAACGGCATATGCTGGAGCCTGTTAAAGACAACAATCAGCAAACAAAAGAAACACATTCTACGTTCACTTTTGGTGGTGAGATACAGGCCTGGCAGGACAAGACTTCTTTGGATAAGAAATAAGATCTAAGAAACAATTCATTTTAATTTGGGGGTGAAAAAAACCTATTCAAAGAGTTAGAATAATGCCTCTGCTACTATGCCTCTGCTACTACTACTGTGCCCAAGCACAGTCATCTGGTTTCTCACTGGAAAGGGAAAGGGGACACTAGGGGAAAGGGTACGGGTGGAAGCAAGGACCAAGATTCCCAATTGGGAGCTTGCTCTTTGTCAAAGCAGTGTACTGTTTTTCTTTCTCTGGCAGTCCCTGTGAAACCTATTTCCTAGGAACAGAAACCTTCCCAGCCCTTCATCTGCCACATCAGGTGCCCAAAGCACCACAAGCAAACAGTAAAGGTAGGTCCTTACCAGTTCTGCATCATGTTCAAGGCCTATGTCATGATGCTCAAGCTCTTCATCTCTAAATTTCTTTATCACCTGGTTAAACAAACAGAAATTGATGCAAGTCAGCATTCTAACTTTCCTGGCGTTCTGTCTTATTTTGGGCTAAAGACTTACATTATTAGCTAAGACAGGGGTAGGAAAACCTTTCCTATAAAGAGACAGTCAATGCATTAAGCATCGTGTAGTCCCTATCATGGCTATTCAACTGTGCCATTATAGAAGGGACAGTGGCCACAGACAAGTAAACAAATGGGTGTAGCTGAGTTCCAACAAAATTTTTCTCTACAGAAACAGGTGGTGGGTCACAAGCCATAGTCTATCAATCTGACGTAGGCTTTAAAAAAAGCCAGGCCTGTATCTGTTCCCTTATCTGCTGTAGAAAATTATCTCAGGGTATCTTTTAGTTCATTTATTTAATCTGAAGGGTTCATACTAATAGCATTTGCTCAGGATCTACCACAAATCTGGAAATGGAGAGAATACTTGCCCAGGCTCAGAAGACACGGGTCCTGACCTCTGCCTGAGCATGTGACCAGGGCACACAGCTTCAGCTCCATGCCTTAGTTTGTATGCCTTCAAAGACATGCGGCGCTGACCTAGATTTCTAAGGTCCCATCATTCCCTAACATTCTATTTTTTTTTTTTTTTTTTACTAAATTGCATATCTGTCCCTTTCCCCCTTATCAGCCCCTTTTCAGAGGGTAGTCAAATACCTGAAGCAGTTCATTGTATTTTTCAGGATCCTCCTCCATCAATGCCCTGATCTGGTTGTTGTAGTGATGTGCTATGGACTCTTCCACAGCCACCGTGCAGGCCATCGCTCCCTCCTTCCCCAGCAGGGCGGTTCCTGCGCCTGGAATTGTCAAACCCAGAGCAGTAAAGGATGGGACTGATACCACTGGTAAGGGAGAGCATGTCAGGTCAGGGCTTATCAACTTCGGCACTACAAACTTTAGGCTGGATAACCCTTTGTTGTTATCACAGGATGTTTAGCAACATCCCTGGACTCTGTCCAATAGATACTGATGGCATCCCCACGAGTGACACCAAAAAATGTCTTTAGATATTGCCAACTGTGCTCAAGAGCAACTTGACCCCACTGAAAACCACTATTTTAGGTGGTACCAAGTTACAGTATTAAACCTTAATTAACAGTAAGAATATTATTCTCTTTTCAATGATCTCCCTAACCTGATTATGGCAAGAAGAAAGTCGTTAACTGAGGTATGTCTGAATCTTGCATAGTATTTACTATTCTCCCTTTTAGGAGTGAGATCCCAGGTTTAGAACCTTTGTCAGGAAATATTATCTGGCTACAACTGAATTAGTCTAGCTGTGTTTGTTGTATCTGTTTTTACTGTACCTTTTATTTATAAAACTATTAAGATTCTATCTTAAATAAATTTAAGCAAAAAAAAAGGCAGCAAATTTAACATTAGAAAAATACTAAGTAGATAAAAAAAGGCTGCAAGAGGACACAGCAAGACTTGTGAAGTGGTGCTTAAAGGGTATGATTGCCCCAGACCCCTCAGCTCCCATAAGCCCTTATGGACAGACACATACCCAGTGCAAACCCCACCACATTCCAAAAGGGCATCAGAATAGTCGGCCGGACCCTGTATGCAACCATCAATTCGTTGAACTTTTTCAAGTGGTCCTTTTCTTGATCCCACATTTTCTGTAAGAAACATAACAATAAAGACACATAAGCATTCTATGCAGGCCACCGCCCGCTGTATCCCAAAGAAGCCACATGCCCCATCCATGAACCATGATTCTGACAGAAGCACCTCAGACCCACAAAGTGCCTGTTTAAAGATGAGGCTCCATACTCATGAGAAATGTGATGGTTAGCTCTTTCAAAATTAGGAGGGCAGAATATCAGCTATTGTGTGATTTCCTTCCAGATTGCTAGCATGTAAGTATCATACATCAAAGGAGAAAGAGAGAATGATAATAACAGCTAACACACAGCACTTCCTAAGTGCCAGGCGCTGTCAAACAGTTTCAGATAGGCAACTCACTGAAGCTGCCCAACTGCTTTGTGAAGGACAAACTGTTATCTGCATTATAAAGATGAAGAAAGGAAGGCATAGAGAGGTTAAGTAACTTGCCTGAGCACTTAGAGAAGGCAATTTAACTTGTGCTGAGTGTCTGTTACATGCCAGGCATGGTATCAGCTGCTCTATACCAGCTCATTTATTCCTTACCATAACACCTACCAAAACCCAGTGAGGTGGGTGTTATCAGCTCATTTTGCAGGTGTGGAAATGAAGACACAGAGGTTATGTCACTTCTCCAAGGTCACAGAGGGAGGAAGTGGGAGAGCTGGAATGTGAAACTGGGTCTGTGTGATTATAAAGCCCAGGTCTTTTCCTCTGCCTCTCAGTATAAAATACCTCCACTGGGCTGCACTGAGGGCAGGAGGCAACCTCTCAGCAACTGGTACTTTTACCTAATGTGGTGATTCTCAACCTCATTTTCATGATCATCCATCCTCACATGAAAAGTTAATACTATAGACCATATATTTGTTTATGTACTTGATGCCCATCTGTGCTCCATACATAAAAAGAACACGCTTTTTACTCCTCTCTCCCCAATATCCAATTTCCACTTGTTTGGAGGACAAAGAGTAAATCCCCTGAGAAGACATGACCTAAAGTAATTTATTACTTGAAGGTCTTTGGGTCCTTACCCCCTAAGCCCTGTTCAGTAGACCAGGCTGAAAGAGATAAAGCAGCACCCACCTGGATGACTGGCCCGACACTTGTGCGACCCAGGACCGCCATCTGTCCTGCATAAATGCGGTTTGCTCCATATTCACCTGCATGATCCACCCGTATGATTCGGTCCACAGCTGCCCGACTGATCTTGTCTAAAGTCAGTCCTGAGCTGCAAAATCTGACACTGATTCTTCTTCCATAAGCTGCAATGCAAGTGTTTATTCTTCATTACTCTCAAGTAAAACTGAGATGTCTCTTTTTGCAGACAGAAGGGGCACCTTAGAACAAAGGTAGCAAATGAGTTGCCTAAGGGTTAACATGCCTTTAAGTATGTTGTTTATCCTACAGTGTTTTGTTTTTTGTGGGGTTTTTTTATTAGTTACCTACAGTTAAAACAGAAGAGCTTAGCTAACTACTGTATTTGGATTTCTAGTTTCACTTTAAGTACATGAAGATTTGGAAGTTCTAAGCCTGCCTTCTCTCCTGGAAGTTAATGTGGCAGTGGACTCTAGGTCTAGGCATGGTTCTCCAGCTCACCCATCCTTCCTGGCCTGCTTCACTCCCAACCCTGGCTGCACAGAACCTTCTAGAGAGCTTTCAAAACCATGAATGCTCCTCCCCAGTCAATTTCTGGGAGGGGGACACTGATATTTATAAAAAGCTCTGTGCACAAATCTTCTTTGCAGCCAAGGTTGAGAACCACAGAATGAAGTTCTCTTAAAACACCTGCATCCATGGGTATCTTATTTTGAAAATAAGCCTTAAGCCCTGGCTGGTGTAGCTCAGTGGATTGAGCACGGGCTGCGAACCAAAGCATAGCAGATTCAATTCCCAGTCAGGGCACATGCCTGGGTTGCAGGCCACGGCCCCCAGCAACTGCACATTGATGTTTCTCTCTCTCTTTCCCTTCCCTCTCTAAAAATAAATAAATAAAACTTAAAAAAAAAGAAGAAAAATAAGCCTTAGAACTTAGGTTTCGTCTCACTATGGCACATAACTGATTCAGCTGAATTAGTCTTGCCTTCAAAACATAAATTCTTAAGGACAAATTTGATTTTGTTTTTAAAAATCTACTAATGGTAACACCTGGACAGTATTCTCTGAGCCTTGTATGATAGCATGCCAAAAGTTTTTCCCATTAAGGGTTTTGTAGTGTGTCTAGGTGTGTAAGGTATTTTAACCTCATTTTGCAGATATGGAAATGGAGACTGAGAGACTATTTTGTTTATAATGTGAACTTTGACCTGTATTGATATCATCTTGAGATGTGTTTCAAAGATTATATATGACAACCATGTCTTTAATAGATACTTGTCATTGAGGCTAACTTCAACACCACCCAGAAAATGTGTAGAAATTTTCATTTTGGGTACATGTGTGGTTTTTTCATTAAAAAGTTTGAGTGCTAAGTGAAATAAGTCAGTCTATGAAAGACAAATATCATATGATCTCACTTATAAGAGGAATCTAAAGAACAAAATAAACTAATGAGCAGGATAGAACCAGAGGCATGGAATCATGGAACAGACTGACAGCTGTAAGAGGGGAGGGGACTAGTGGGGACTAATTGAAAGAAGGTGAAGGGACTAGTTAAAGAACATACATGAAGGACACATGGACATGGTGTGGGGACTGACTGTGGAAGCGGGGAGCAGGCTGGGTGGAGGGGGATGAAGGGGGAAAAATGGGACATCTGTAACAATACAAACAATAAAACATCAAAAATGAAAAAAGAAAAAAGGCTTGAGTGCTTTGGACACAAGATGATGGAGTAGACCTAGTGGGACTTGGGGTTGTTCTGCATTTCAACTTTTTGGTCAAGTGGAGTTTAAAATGCCTTGCTCTTAACACAGTACTGTGGACATGGAGGTGTGAAGTACTGTGACCCAGCTTTGATCTACTCCTCTGCACAACCTGCTCCATCTTACTGAGCATATTTGACTCAAGAGGACTCCAAGTTCTGCCAAGTATAATGTACGACTCAGTTCCGTGCCTTCAGACAATGAGTCACTGTCATCTGTGGCCATATTTTTATATGGAGCACAATTTGAGACATTTGACAAAGTCAAGGTGGCCTCTTGCAAGTTTCTGCCTCTGAGTCCAAGGACTGGTGCTTTCATCAATCTCACTTCCTTGCAAAATGATGGGGCCCAAGAATTAAAATGGAAATGACCAGCTGGCTCTATTTCTTGTAATAATCTTGTTTGCTTGTTCTTTTCTTTGTTACTCCCATCCCAAAACATGTCAATGGAACAGAACTTTAAAAACAACCCAGTACTCATTTAAAAATATATATATGTACTGAAAAATAGCAAGGGGCCCAGTATATAGGATCAGTTCAAACACACAGCTGACTTTTGATGGGTGGGATTATATTTATATTAAAAACATACTAGACTGTTCCCCAACACTACACCACCTTTTCAGATTTAGGCACCTAATAAATGATTTGGGATGGGGGGTAATATGGAGGATTGAGTTATAATATTTGCCATTTCTATCTTTCCACAATCTCTTATGGAGGGACCATAGAAAAGGCACAGAGCTAGAGTCAGATAATGTGTTTTATCTCAAGTGTAACCTTGGACAAATCAGAACTGCCATTTCTTACATATAATATTGGTAATAATTAGCTTATTTCCTTTTTAAGGGAAAAAATACTTTTCTTACTGAGTTATCATGAAGATAAAATGAGATATAGGAAGATAACTTTATAAATAAAAAGATTCTTACTCTGTTGTGCTCATTGGCTCAACAAAGCATTAAAATTCATGTTCAACAATCCTGTGAGTTTTGCCTGTACTGAGACATACTTTAAAAAATAAACTTGAGAGCCAGTACTAGAAGCTCTCAAATGTATCATTTTATATTTGTGTTTTCCAAAGTGGGAAATATACACCAATGATTTTACCTGTAAGATTTTAAGTGGTATATGGGGATATCTTAAGTGGCTTATGAACGTACACTAAATAACGCTCATGTAGGAGTTACTCCCTTAAATTCTCTTCCAATCCTTTTGACTTAATCAAGGAGACTGGTCTGTTTAGAGCTGACATCTTGAACACCTTCCTAACACTAGCTAATCTTTTTTTTTTAACAGGGGACAGGGGGGTGGGGGGAGATGGTCTTTGGCTCAAGCCTTGGTAGGCAACAGTATCTAAAACAATACTATTAACTTCTTGTTTTCAGCGTAATGGTTTTGGATGATTACTCTATTTGGGGCAGGCAATGCTGTGTTCTGTTTACCATCAGAACTTAGTTTCCCTGAAGTTGTTTAACTTAAAAGTGGAACACAGTTATAGAAAAAAACACATTTAATAATCAAAAGTATATACAAGCGGTATTGCTGTAAGGCAAAATCTGAAGGTGGTACATAAACGATATGAGAAAATGTCACAATTTTCTGAGGCAGCTCAAATGAACCGAGCAAAGGAGAAGCCAGGACACACTCAGGTCTCCTTACTCAAAACTCGATGTTCCTTCCACCACGGTGGTGTTTTTCAAACTTTCTAACGTATATGTCTCATTCCACGGGCTGTTAAAACACTACAAGCAAACCCTGGCTGGCGTAGCTCAGTGGATTGAGCACGGGCTGGGAACCAAAGTGTCCCAGGTTCGATTCCCAGCCAGGGTACATGCCTGGGTTGCAGGCCATAACCCCCAGCCCCTCTCCCTCTCCGCCTCTGTCTCTCTCTCTCTCTCTAAAAATAAATAAATAAAATCTAAAAAAAAATTAACAAAAAAAAACCACTACAAGCAGACACAGCCCCCGGAGGGACCTGAGAATCTGCATTTCCAACGGGCTCGGGGGTGGGAATAGGGGAAAACAGACGCTGGTCGCGTGACTTCTTTGCTTGCCAAGACCCTAAGCGAAGGCAACGAGGGCACCCACGAAGCACTGAACAAAGTCGCCAACAGTCCTCTGGCAGGAACTCCGACCACGCCTGCAGTGACGTGAAGGCAGGTGTGCAACTCCCCAACGCGTCACCCCTAAGTGGCTGCCCCACCAAGTCCTAGCAGAAAACCATCCCAATCTTGTTACACATTCCCGCTGCGCAAGACACGCCCCACCTCGCTGCCAGCGCCCCAGCGTTCCAAGTCTCGCAGTCGCACGCCGTCGCAGCCCTGTGACGTATGCAAACGCCTTCCCCGTGACCTCTCCGGCCCAAACAACAGGAGAAAATTCCACGGCTCGCCCGCCCAGCGCAGTACCGTGGCCGCGGCCCCGTGTTACCTGAGAGGTGTCGCGGGGCGACCGTACCCAGTCGCCACGGGAAGCAAGACCCCATTAACTGGGCACAGCTCATTGCTGGGACAACAAAGCAACCACTCCTTTGAGCGACGCGGGCCAAACGTGCCCTTAGCGCACACTGATGATGCGAGGCAGACGTAAGGAAGACGCTACCCAGGTTTGTAGTGGTGGAAACGCCCCTGCTTCCACTCTATTGGTTGAACATCGCAAGTGAAAAGATCCTACTGGATGCGGTCACTATCAATCACTTAAGATTGCCCCAAGGGAGAAAGCCTTCGGTTGCTATGGAGGTGAGAATGCTAAATCGATCTTTCAAAGATTGTGACAGTGTGAAGTTTTTTAAAATTGCATTGTTTTTATTTTAAATTATAGTCAACATACAATGTTAGTTTCAGGTGTACAGCCCCGTGATTAGACATTTATGTAACTTACAAAGTGATCACCCTGGTAAATCTAGTACCCATCTGACATCATATGTACTTATTACATTATTGGCTGTATTCCCTATGCTGTGCTTTACACTCCCCAGACTATTCTGTAACTGTCCCCCAACTCCTCTCCCATCACTGACAGGATGAAGATTCGTGGGAAAGAGGACCATGAATTAATTTATTGGTATAACTATTGTACTTTCTGTTTTACCAAAATGGAAAGACTTTTTCTTTTTATTCTACATCCACTTCAAAATAGAAATTACATGCTGAAATTAAATTCACCACATGGCCAATAGTGTTATCTCTAGGTATGGGGACTGACAGACTATTTCAAATTTCTTTGTAGTTCTTTTCTTAATTTTAGATTTTGTGCAGAGAACGTGTATTTTTTGTTTCCACTTTACTGTTGGTTGCACTTATGTCGGTGCACATTGGTTTCTTGGGGTCTGGGATAGGGAGAGGAGATTTAGTTATATATCATAATTTTAAAAATGCATATCCAATGTGTCAATGTAGATTCCATCATTTGTAACAAATACACCACTCTAGTAGGGGATGTTGATAAATGGGGGAGGCTAGGCATGTGGAGGGGGGGGGTAAGGGGCTTATGACAAATCTTTGTATCTTCCTTGCAGCTCTTCTGTAAATTTAAAACTGCTTTAAGACATGAAATCATTAGGAAAAAAAATCTGTTGAAAGTATTTTTAAAATCTTAAAAAAAAAAGAAAAAAATCAACATGTAATTAACCAAACACTTTATATGTATGTAATAGCTAAGGCTCCCTTCAGCAAAACAGACCTTCCAATGTGAACCTCCTGTCTCCTTCACTTGCTGCAAGTAAAACTACCTTGTGACAACCACATCTTGTTCTTTTAAAACATTATTGATTTTAGAGAGGAAAGTAGAGAGAGAAATACTGATTTGTTATTCTACTTATTTATGCATTTATTGGTTGCTTCTTTTATGTGTCCTGACTCAGGATTGAATCCACAGCCTTGGAGTATTGGGATGATATTCAAACCAGTTACCGAGCTACCCATCCAGGACCACATCTTGTTCTTGAATAGAAATCCCAAGCAGTGAACCCCTGGAGTTTTGTCACATACTAATGTAATGGAATGCTATGTAGCTATTAAAAAGAATGTGGTGACTACTTACAGGGATTTTCAAGATGTGAGAAAAAGGGAGAAGTTCAGAAATATATATTTTATACATTCACATAAATATATCTGTTTGAATGTGTATTATAATTTTGGGGGAGCAAAAACACCATTAGCAGTGGTTCCCTCTGTGGGTGTGGGATGCAAGAGCGCTTGAAATAATTTTACATCTTTAACTTTAAAACACACACACATCCTCTGACGCAGACACCAGCCCACAGTGTCTGCGGCATCATGGATGAGACATGAGACATTCACACGGACTACAGATTCCTGTGTGGAGGAAAAGGGACAGCACAGCTACCCTCTCAAGGGAAGGGTGCCTCAGAGCAGCGTGGCCACTCTCTCAAGAGGAGAGCGTCCTGATCCTTCCTTCACAGGGTTTTTATTGGCTTTTAATTTGCCCAGGAATACAGGTAAAGTTCATTAATCATTGTCAGGAAGTAAGGATCAAACAATAGATAGTATACAAACAACTCTGAGGGCCTATTCTAAGTCAGAGTCTGTTAGCTAACAGCTACAAAACTCTGGGAAGCAAACTCATTTCCTGCCTGGACCTTTATCATTTAATTAAGAGGATTCTTAGCGAAGCAGGTTTCATAGTTTATGTATTCCTTCTCAAGCTTGATCACCCCAGGAAACCAGCCTTTTCCAGCACAGGGCTGCACCGCCCTCTGTCATTGTTTTAGGATTAAGTCAGGCAGGGGAAGTAAGGTAGCCAAGAGATAGGAGACTTCTCCCGGGCAGAATGAGTACTCAGACTTTGTCAAAGCCGAGGGGCGAGGGTCCATCACCCCTTTTCTCCATAGGTCCCCCAAGTCCTTCCCTGGGGCCTCCATGTGATCATGCCTGTCTGAGATCGTTCCCCTCTTGGGGAATCATACTTGTTATTGGCTAACTGATCAAGCATTGGGGCCCAGTTATGGAAAGAGGAGCAGAAGTGGTGCTCCTGCCAGGGAGATAAGCTTTGTCTCCTTAGCTTCTGATCCAAATGAAGGTCGAAGGTCACTCACTCAGCCTTAGCCATGGGGGGTTACAGCTCCTGAAACCAGGCAGGGTGGTTCCCAACAACCCCCCCTTCAGCTTCAACAGAGCCAAGGAGCCTTAAAAACACTCATCTCATGATTTCCTATAATTATATACTTCTGATTCTAGAAAAAGGTAAAGTACAACTTTACAAATTTAAACTTTTCCATGATTGTAACAGGGGGAACCCCGCAGAAATTTCTGGGGGAAGGGTTGGGAAGCACAGATGACTGTATATGAGCTGCAGCCTCAGTCTCAGTGCGGCTACTCGGAACCAGTATGTATTGCTCTGACAACCAAGGCAACAGTGGCATGACTCAGCAGAAAGAAGTATGTAGGGCACCTGTGTCGTGCTAGGGAGGTAACTGGATGGAAGGACATACCCTCCTATCTACTTCCGTGACTCAGGGGATTCTGAGGGCCATCTTAAAAAGTGGAGAGCATGGAAATGCTGCACTCTGTTTTCCTCTCCCCTCGCTGGTCTAGTCAACCACCAGGGGCTCAAGTTCCTAGGCTGGTGGGCCCTGGAGACTGCATGGCCATTGGAGTGATTGGCCATTGGAGTGATTGCTGTGCGGGCCTGTCTGATCATGAGCATAGCTACACTGGCAAGCCAATGCTGAAGAGACAGGGAGCAAGTGCTAGAGTGGCTTCTAGCACTTGAGACATGAGACATTCACACGGACTACAGATTCCTGTGTGGAGCAAAAGGGACAGCACAGCTACCTTCTCAAGGGAAGGGTGCCTCGGAGTTCTTTGTATACTATCTATTGTTTGATCCTTACTGCCTGACAATGATTAATGAACTTTACCTGTATTCCTGGGCAGATTAAAAGCCAATAAAAACCCTGTGAAGGAAGGATCAGAATGCTCTCCTCTTGAGAGAGTGGCCACGCTGCTTCTAGAGTGGCTTCTAGCCACTCTAGCCAAGGAAGGAGCAGAACGCCACACCTGGAACTTCAGCCAGTGTGCACAGACTCTAAAGGACACCTAGAGCAGATGATGACCAGAAGCATGCTGCAGCCACCTGGATTTTCCCCAAGGACAGTACTTTTAAATAGCAAGAGGAATTCCAGGTGCAGCCTAGGACTGGTCTGGCCTGACAGAGGATGGCAGTGTTATTTTTCTTTGGATATTTTAGAAGGAATGGGTTTTAAGGCAGAAAGTTGCCTTCATTTCAAATTGTGTGGTCATTAAATAAGATTCCTTTTCCTTTCCACTGAACTCTGCCTCCGGAGGTTTGACAGTTTGGCAACAAGTGGTAGTACCCCCACTGGGTGGTTTGGTAACATGATCATGTGATTATTCACAAGCAAGTTCCATGAATTCAAATATATGCAATTACATTGAAAAAACTTAAAGACTTTAATGAGTTTTTCATACACATTTGTTATTAAGAGCTGTACTTGAGCAATTACACAGACATCACTTAAAGTCATTAAAGTTATCAAAATAGATATAAACGTTCAAGTAAGAGGTATGCAAATTAGCAGCATTTAACTAAAACAAATATATTAGTATATTTCAGTATCAGTTTTATAAGGAAAGAAAACAACTTCATTTCTCACTCTCACTCTCTCTCTCTCACACACACACACACACACACACACAGAAAACTTGACTCTCCTCAGAAGCTTGATGAAGGCAAGAACATATTATATATAAATACACTAGGCAGAAATGCCCCAAATTGGAAGTTTTTAAAAGTAAGGGTGGAATGAACTTTTCTTTACTCAGAATTCTATGAGACTAGTCTTTAGACTTAGGAAGTCATAAACCTTAAGAGAGAAAAAGCTTGAAAATCTCATTGGTCTCACAGGTACAAAAATACCCCATGTTAATGCTAACTTTGTGGAAGGAAAGTAAATGGCCTGGCAAAGGGACAAGTATAGAGCGACGTATAAGCTGTAGTATGCATGGTTGGCTTCCCAGAGCAGAGTCATTTTCTTCCTAATGAGGGGTGGAGGGGGTGGAAAAGATTCCTAACAGCAACAGCTTTCAAAACCTGCACCAACATTAAATTCCAGGCTACCCTCATGAAAGGTTCAGAGTCAGTGAAAGGAAGTCAGCCTCAGAAGGTCCGTTACAAAACTAAAGTACTTTGGGAACAATCTGAAGATATAAAAATTAAACCTTATTACATTAAACAATAACTTAGGCTTATATTTAAAAGTTCATCCTGTCAATTTTAGAAAGCTTATGATGAGGTATTTATTGCATACAGTTTATCCTGTAATGAAAATCTTAAGAGGTACTCTGCATGTTTTGTGACATAAAGGCACTTGTGTTTAAATTTTCAACCCTTAACAATTTCAACAAGAAACCAATATGAATGTTGGTCTAATTGGGTACACTTGCACAGGCTGATCTGATTAACAGGCAGAGCTGCAACCCACATTCCCAAGCACTTATGCACGTAAACCCACAACTCAAATAAATACTCAACAGCCTTTTTTCAGCCTGGCTCTGAAATGTGTAGTGTCCTTCAGAAACAGAGACCTCAGTACAGGAAGTTTGGAAATGGTATTTGGAAGACAAACTTTGCCTCTTGATTTCATGGTGCTGGGCCCTCTACCAAGTCTCCAAGATCAGGACTGGAAGGGTACTGAAGCTTGTGGCTATCCAGCCCCATAAAGGCAGCTTGCCCCTTAGTAATAAATAAGGCTGCAGCTAAGAAGTCAATACTGCCATCCTGCGGCAGCACTCCTCAGCAGGTGTAATCTAGGGCATTCAGAGACTCTAACTCACACAGCAGGAATGGCTTTTTCTCATACTGCTACCATGTCGCTGAAAATTGCATAGCCATCCTCTCCATGTTTCCACCTTCTGGTCCAAAAACCATGATTCAAGGTTTTCTCTTCATTAAAAGAAAACACCTGTGTTCATTTCAAGTCTACAGAACCATATAAAAGGGTCACCACTTAAGGGTCACCTTCTTAAGGAACACTTCTAAGCCTCAACCCCTAGGACCTGGTTTAAAAGAAACTGCCCTAGCTTCAAGAACAGATGACCTCTACAGTTAACTTTAAAAGACAAAACAAATAAGCTCTTAAAAGTCTGTGAGTTCTCTCTTCCATTTTTTTGGTGTAAAAGCTTAAATGGCTTTCTAAGTCAGTTTTTCATAGTCACTGAGTGGCTGGTCTATAGGCAAAGACTTGGTTTTGAACCTGCTTTTCTAAATTGCTGACACCCTAGGTAGGAGTGGGGTCATGTAAACACGGCCTCTGCAGCTGCACATGTGGAGCCACCCTCAGGAAAGGCCCAAACTCCAGAAAAAAATATATTTAAAAAATTTTCGCTTAAAACCCAGGTGGACTTTGTAGGCTCAGCAGGTCACTAAGTCAGCTTATAAGCAACACGCAGCAACATCTTCACCATTATTCAGTCAGTTCCTCACATCCCTCTGGGCTTCTGTTAGTTTCTGGATTAGGTAACGCTTGTCACGACTTTCCTAAAAAAAGAAATAGAGTCAAGGGTCCATTCAACATAGTTGGAAACAAATATCGTTACTTCAACCTAATAAATAACTTATCAGACATGAGGCTGGGGATGTTAAATGCCAGACGATTGTAATGGCTTCTAGACTGGTCTCTCTTTCACTCTTTCACTGCAGAGCCCCTACTGCACAGAGTGGCCAATGACCTTTCAAAAATGTACATCAGACTTCTACTTTACACCCTCCCGTGGCTTCCCATCACCCTCAGAATTATACCCAAACTTCTGAGCAGAGCTGCAGGCTATGCTGGGTCCCTGGCTGCAATTTGAGCATCATCTTGTCTCTCCGGCCACACTGCCCTCGCCGCCCTGCCCCCAAGAATGACCAGCTCATTCCATCTCTGTACTCTGCCTGTTATTCTCATCCCCAAATCTCCCATAATTGGCTCCTTCTCATCACTCAAGGCTCAACTACAATATCAGTCACCTCCTCAAAGAGGCCTTCAGTGGCCAACATCTAACAGCAGCAAATGGCCCATTTGTAGCTCTACCTCGTTTGTATTATCTTCACATTAGTTATTGCTATCAGCATTTATCGTTTTCTTTAACTACTTCTCAGTCTTTTCTCTCTTTTCACCACTGTATCCCCACACAGTATGAGGTGCAGATAGTGCTTATACTGCGTTGGACAAAAAGTTCATTTGTTTTTTTCCAAACAATGGCTCTAGTAGCACTTAGGTGTCTAACTTCATTCAAAATAATGTCGTTAGATTGTATTGCAACAACTTTCATATCAGCATGCATTTTTAAAAAACTTATCAAAATTGGTGAATTTTTGTGCAGCCATTTTAATATTGAAGATGGAAGGATAGATGCAAATATTTTGATGTATTATACTTTACTATTTCAAGAAAGGTAAAAATGCAACAAAAAAAGATCTGTGCAGTGTGTGGAAAAGGTGCTGTGACTAATTGTGTCAAAAGTGGTTTGCGAAGTTTCTTGCTACTATTGACATTTTGGCCAACTAATCCTTTGCTGTGGGGCTGTCTGATGCGTTGGAAGATGTTTAGCAGCACCCCTGGCCTCTACCCACTAGAAGTCAATAGCAGAAGATATCCAACATATTCAAAGCATCCAAAACAATAAAATTATTGGTGAAAATGAAAAATGTGTCTTTTATTTTATGGAAAAAAGGTAACAGACTTTTTAGCCAACCCAATATATGTTGAAGGAATGAATGAGTCATTGAATGAATGAAGTTGGAGGAGGCCTGGCCTGATAGCATAGTTTTGGGAGAGTGGTGGGGGCCACATCATTCCTGGGCAAAGTGCCATTTTCCCTTAGGTGTCCTGGGGAAATGTCCCCAGACACGACCCTCTGGACCAGCATGCTTCCTTACCAGGGACAGCTGCTCTCGGAGCTGGGCGACCACGCGCTTGTGTGCTCCAGCCAGGGCGATGAAGTAAAACATGATGAGGCTGCAACACAAGGTGGAGTGGTCACTAGGGAGTTTGTACCATTGGAAGGCCACTAGAATAACAACCCAAGTTTTGCCTGTTTTACTTATTAGAAAAAGAAAACCCACACATCTTCCAAGCAGAGGGCATCAGAAACAGACAAAGGGGTGAATGATCATTGTGGAGTCTCTCTGGCTTCAGTTTTCTCATATGTAAAATGGGACAATACAGTAAAATCCAGTGATATCAAGCTTAAGATAACACAATTTTGAACAAAAGCAATTGACCATTGGCTCCTGTTTTCTCTGTAGCCCTACATCTCAAGTGGAGGGCGATTGAAGATATTATCTTTGATGAGTGGGGCGAGTGGAGGAAAACAGCCCGAAAGCTCATTGCATGAAGGGGAGGTGGTTCCTGTGCACCTCCCCAGACAGGGCCGAGGAAACGAGGGCCACTGGAATCACTGACATCAATGGTACTCTTCTGGAAGTCCCCTTGGCCCAGGACAAGAATGGTCTCCGAAGATGCTGAAGCCCAATCAGGTAACCAGCACCACAGGGTACCAGCCAAACCACAGCTGAGGTGAACAAATTAGGACGGA
Organism: Phyllostomus discolor; assembly: GCF_004126475.2. Classification (NCBI taxonomy): domain Eukaryota; kingdom Metazoa; phylum Chordata; class Mammalia; order Chiroptera; family Phyllostomidae; genus Phyllostomus; species Phyllostomus discolor. Next base: position 99,424,449 of record NC_040905.2, on the reverse strand, counting down.
GTAGCTGAATCCCAGGGTCCTCGGAATTCTAGGCTTGTTGGCTGCACAGCTCTCCCAGGTCATTTTATTAATCTCATCAAAGGGATCCTGCCTTTAAGAAATGAATTTTTTGGCCCACTTCTTGCATTATGGCGGTGTCTTACTGTAATATTATCTACATCATAGGGCAATTGTGATGATTTCATGAGTTAGCACATGTAAGCTACAATAAACTCCAGTTATTTGTGGCAGTTACAGTCTATAAAGTCTCCAGGAACACTGAATTAGTGGATTCTGAACCAATGTCCTTAAGGGAAATACAGGCTTAGGTTCCTATGAGCAGTCACAACATGTTTGTCAACTGGTGGATAACTTGTCTTATGTTTCTTGTTTATTGAGAAAGGTTATCAACACATAACCTTGTTTCTGATTAAGGACACCTTATTTAATATTCATTAACATTGAACTTAACAGCCAACAGCAGTGTAACTCGTGACTGAATGAAGCTCAGCTAATGTGCATATTTTCTCTGTAAAGCACATCACAGCCTTCTTGCGCTTAGGAATAATAGACAGTATTTCTGTACTACATTCGGGGCCATTTCAAACAGTGAAATCACCAACCAAAAACATTAAATGCAGGAAACATGGCACTAAGTAGACTGCAAAAAAAAAAAGACTTGCTTACAGGCATGAGAACTGACACAAGACAGCAGTATACCTATAGCTTTGTTCGACCTCAGCTGGAAAGGTGCATGCTATGGTCTGAATATCTGTGTCCCCCTTAAATTCACATGTTGGAACGCTAACGTCTGATGTGACAGTGTTAGAAGTTAGGGTCTTTGGGAGGAGATTATGTCGTGAAGGTGGACCTTCATATTTGGATTAGTGCCCTGATGAAAGGGACTCCAGAGAGCTCCCTGGTCCCTTCTGTCTTGTAAAGACACAGTGAGAAGTTTGTAAGCCGGAAGAGGGTCATGCAGCTATCTGGCACCCTGATCTTGGACTTCCAGGCTCCGGGACTGTGAGAAATAAATTTCTGTTGTTTATAAGCCACCTGGTCCATGGCATTTTGGTATAGCAGCCCAAACGAACTAGGACAGTGTGTGTCAGGAGACTCAAATTTTCCCCTACTCTATGTGTGTCCACAAATGACCATGAAAACTGCTGCAAGTACTGATTTTGAGATCTCAAAAACCTTTTAGTGAGTGGGCACACTGACAGGAAAAAAAAAGGGAAAAAAAGGAAACTGTGAATAATGAGGATCCACTGTAATTAGAACAAGGCCCAGCACATAGCCCTCAATATACATTTTTTATTAGAATTACCTTAATGCTCAGTACGAATCACTGCAGCAAAGACCCTCATCACCCTTGCATGTAACACCTGTCATTTACTGAGCCTTTAAGGGTCAGGTCCTCTGCTAAGCACTTTACGTGTGTTACCACAGGTCCTGCTTCTCACAACCTTTTCAGGTATGTGCCATTCTTATCCCCGTTTTCCAGGTGAGGAAATGGAGGCTCCGAAATGATATATATGCGATAAGCCAAGGCCACACAGTTGCAAGTGGTAGAGCCAAGGCTCAAGTTGATGCTCTTTTCTCTGCTCAATAATCAGTTTCTTTTTCTTTCTTTCTTTTTAATCCTTGCCTGAGGATACATTGATTTTTTTTTAAAGAAAGGGAGGAAAGTTAAGAGAGAGAGAAATATGGGTTGGTTACCTCCCATGTATGCCCTGACCAAGGACTGAACTTGCAACCTAGGTATGTGCCCTGACGGGGAACTGAACCCACAGTCTTTTGGTGGATGGGACAACATTCCAACTAACTGAGCCACCTGCCCAGGGCAATCAGTTTCCTTTTCAAAACGCAAGTGATTTTGTGAATAATTAATAATAATAATAGGCAACATTTATTAGGTTTTTATAAGTCAAGCACAGGGCTAAGTGCCTTATATGTGGGATCTTACTGTACCGGCTCAATGATCCTCTAAAAGAATTACAATTATGATACCCATTTTAGAGATGAGAAAGAGAGGCTCAGTAACATCTAAAGTGACAAGTGTAGCAGGTGAGCTCCCATTTCCCAGTGGAGGGAAGCCCACATGCTGCAGTAGGAAATACAGGGGTCCAGGTGGTTCTCACCAGATGATCATGAAGAAAGGTACTGCAAAGGCCTCCGACGTGATGCTGTGCACCAGGGACTGCAGGGAGCCAGGGAAGGTGCTCACTGTCTGGGGAACCACCTCCCAGCTGGTGTTGAAGTTGGTGAACGGCCCACAAGCTTTTGAGGAAGGGATGCTGCCAGAACACAGAACAAGGAGCTCAGGTGAGATGTGCTCCGAGGCTGAGAGTTCCTCCTCTCACTCCCACAGACTTTAATAGTAACTCATGAGGAACTGCCTGACCTCATGGCCTTCCGGAATATTCTGGTCATAAATACCCTGAAATTTTATCAAATCTCTAGACCCAACTTCCAATTTGCAGGAATTTCAGACTGAACAAAGTTAAATGAAACCGTGAGAAAATAATCAGACAAATGCAGAATGTGAGGATTCTATTGTCTAGTCTCTTATTTAGAAATGAGGAAACTGGCCTGGACTCTTCAAAAAATCAAAGATTAAAATAGACTAAAAACACATAACCAAGAGCAGTGGATAAAATTTGAAAGATTCTCATTTTAAAATAAAGCTATGAAAGACTATTCGGGGACAATTGGAGAAATTTGAAATGATGTTAGTATTTTCTTAGGCATGACAATGTTACTGTGTCCTTATCTTTAGGACCTGTGTGCTCAAATGTGTAGGGATGAACGTCAGGGTGCCTACAACTTAATTTCAAATGGTCAAGCAAATGTAGCAAAGTGGGACATCCAGTTGAAGGGTATATGAGTTTTCATTGTGGCTATTTCTTCAACTCTTCCAAAGATTTGAAATTTTTCAAAGTACAAAGTAGAGAAAAAATAAAATTATGATGGAAAAAATTAAATTAAGCCCTACAAAAAATTGCCTACATCTACATTACAAAGTTCTGTGTAGAAAGTTTTCCATTATAATCCTATTTTTACAGATAAAAATAAATTCCTGAAAACAACCTACGTGTTATTTGAGGGAAATGGATGAACAACTTACGATCCATTTATACAGTGGAATACTCAAGAGCCACTGAGACAGAGGCACGCGTAGAAATGACTGTCTCCCAGAGAGAAACTAAGTGCGTAGCTGGGAAACAGGACTGGAAGATGAACTTTCTACCATATATTCTTTTATACTTTACGGATTTTGTGCCATGTGAATATATTATATTTTAAAAATCGAAGCTAAAAGATACTTTAAAAAAACAAGAGTTCTACATACATTGGCATGGATAATGGCACAATATAAAATAAAGGGAAAAAACAAGCTACCAAACAGGATTATAGCATTATTCCATATGTATTTTTTTTAAATATATTGCTCATAATGAATTTCTAGAAGTATTCATAAAATGTTAACAGTGGTTACCTTTGCAGAGTGGGACTAAGAGGTGAAGATAAAGAGTAATTTTTTCCCTTTAGCTCACATTCTTTTGTACTATTTGAATTTTTATATAACTAAAAAAACAATAAAATATATATATTCAAGTTAATTTAAAAAATGTGAGAAACAGATTCAAAACTCAAGGATTTTAATGTAAAGATGAAGGAAAGAAATCCCATGGCAGTGTAAGTCATCAGACTACAGTCCATGGGCCAAATCTGGCCTGTCACCTGTTTTGTTATAAAGAAAGTTTTATTGGAACACAGTCATGTTCACTAGTTTATATATTGTCTACAGCTGCTTATAAACACTAGATGGCCCACAAAGTCTAAATTACTTCTCTTTTGCCCATTACAGAAAAGGTTTGCTGGCCTCTGGTATAAATGATAACATATCTGGGGAGTGAGATCACCAGGGCTTGAAACCTCAACTTCTGATCCTTAGCCCTGAGCATTCTGCTTTTTCCAAATCCCACACCAGACTCTACATTTCTACATTAACATTTGTATGTTAAATGTCTTTATACCCCTAGCATCTAGCACACTGCTTGGTTCATAGAAGGCGTTAAATAAATAAATGTTCACTAAGTGCAAACCTTCAACCAAAGTGCCAGGAACAAGAGTGACTTCCTGCTTCTTTCTGTTTTTCCGTATACTCCCAAGTTTTCTAGAATGCCCATGCATTATTTTCATAATCAGAAACAATCTAAAAGGGAACTAGAAGAGAAGTCTCAGGAAAAGGGAGCTGAATAGGACAGACCCAACTGGCATTCTCAAAAATAATGGCCAGCCAGTGAGCCCAAGTTCTGAAAGTGGACCAAGACTTTCCAGCAACCAGAGGGAGCTTCCAAAACAAGGGTGGGCCTGGCTAAGCCAGGAGCAACTTACTGACCAGACCACTGCAGGTGGTGCACTGTGAGGAGAGCCCATAGAAAATGCACTGGGCCCTTTAACAGAGAAGAGGACCATGTCAAGAAGCAGAGAAATGTTTTAGAAAACAAAGTGATACTTACTGTGCCATGCTGATTGTCAGTGGTATTATCGCCAAACACAGGCCAATTAACAGCACCAACAGGAAGAAGAAATTAGAATTGGATGCTCTGAACTGCCTCGGGGAAGGTCTGCAGGTATAAAGAAGACTGATCTAAGGGGAGAGAAAGAAAGGGAAAGTTAGGAGTTCAGCTTCTGTGAGGATAAATGGGCACAGCACATTGAAGCATTATAGTGGGAATGTGAATTGTCTAACCTTTCTAGAGGGCAGTTGCAATATAGATCAAAATGAAAGATATATAATCCAGACCCCAACACTGGGCCAAAATACACATGTGTGGGTGTTTACTGCTACAGGTGTTGATAACAGGGAATAATTGAACTGGAAGCAACAAAAATGGCTATTGGGGAGCGGTCCTTAAAGGTTAAATCACACCCACACAACAGAATACCACGTAGCCCCTAGAAAAGATGAGGAAGCAAGCTTTATATCCTATGTGGTGCTGTGAAATGAAAGAGTAGATTTCAGCACCCTGTCCTGTATGATCTCATTTAAGTTGTTTTTTTTTTTAAGTATTTTTTAGAGGACATAAAAGTAGCCCAGAGACATATGAAAAAAATGATCAACATCACAAATGATCAGATGCAAATTGAAACCACAATGAGACATCACCTCACACCTGTCAGAATGGTCGTCATTAATAAATCATCAAACAGTAAGTGCTGGTGAGGGTATGGAGAAAAGGGAACCCTAGTGCACTGTTGGTGGTAATGCAGACTGGTGCAGCCATTGTGGAAAACAGTATGGAGGTTCCTCAAAAAACAAAAATAAAACTGCCTTTTGACCTACTAGTGATTCCACTTCTGGGAATACATCCTAAGAATCCCAAAACACCAATTCAAAAGAATATATGCATCCCTATGTTTATAGCAGTGCTATTTACAATAGCCAAGTTCTGGAAACAGCTTAAGTGCCCGTTGGTAGATGTGTGGATTAAAAAACTGTGGTACATTTACACAATGGAACACTGTGCCCCAGTAAAAAAGGGAAATTTTACCTTTTGGGACAGCATGGATAGACCTGGAGACTATTATACTAAATGAAACAAGCCAAGTCAGAAAAAGACAACTCCCGTGTGATCTCACTTATATGTGGAATCTAATGAACGAAATAGAAACAGAGGCATAGATACATGACTGACAGCTGTCAGAAGGGAAGAGTGAGAGGGGATTGGATGAAAGAAGGTGAAGGGATTAGCCAAAGAACATATATATATGTGACCCAAGGAAATGGACCACAGTGTGGGCATTGCCTGGGAATGGGGCTAGGTGGAGGCAGGTAAAGGAGGGGGGAATTGGGGACAACTATAATAGCATAAACAATAAAATATAATTTTAAAAAGTGTTATAGGGGGTTAAATATATGTTAAATGGATCTACAATAATCTATAAAAGTTAAGAGATATTTTACTTGAAGTTTTATATGCATATTTATTTTTCCTATATTTAAGAATAAATATTTCCATTGGGGGAAAAAAGACTTTAAGAAAATATCAAGTGGGGAGGGGAAAGAGGTATAGTAGCAGGCATAATATTTCCTCTTAGCATTTAAAAATGCTCTGTTGCTGGGAGTAGACATCAAGCTCTTCTGACTTTAGCAGTAGCCAGAACATCTTGTGAGCAGAGGGCACTGAGGGCCAAGGACACCTGGTGTCATGTCTGGGGGCGGCCTGTCAGTCAGGCCTGGAGTGAGAGTCAGAACTTAGCCCAGTGCCCACGGCCCAGCCCACTATTCCCACTCTGTCTTTGCTGCGCTGCACACTGGGAAGCCACTGGCCAACCAATATTTTCTGGAAAGAAAAAAGTTCCTATAGGCTTTTTCTTCTCCATTTCTCCTTTGGTGACTTCAGCCAATTGAAGTTTCCAAATGAAAGCATGAGAACATTCTTCAAATGCCAAAACATCCAGATAGAAAGTTTGGTCTGATGCAAGGCCCTGTTTATCAGGTTAAGTGGCTCCTGAGTGAGATAAACCTGGCTTCAAATCCCAGGAGTCACTTATAAGCTGTGTGACCTTGGACCAGTTACTTAACCTTTCTGAACTTCAGCTTCCTAGGCATTCAGCAGAGTAGGGGCACATGGTATCATTACCACTTGCTATTATTATTATTATTATCATCATTATTAATACTGTTATTATGTCCATTTCTGAATCCTCAGGTCTTAGCATAAGAGGTAATCAATAAATGTTGGGCTTGTTAGCAGAAGGTACCTCTGGAAGAAGGGATGAGAGTTACTTTGTGCATATCTGTATTGTTTAAATGTTTAGTATTAAGCATATATTGTCTCTATAATAGAGAAAAAAGAAGTTTGGTTCATAAGCCCAGACACGTTAGTCACCTGCAGGGCCACTTCAGCCCCTGGGCACTTGGTCCAGGCACAGTGCCTGGGGCCTGTGAGCTGCTCAAGGAGCTACACAAATAATTGAAGCCTGAAAATAAATTCACTGGCTCCAAAATCCAAACAGAAAATCACAAAATTTAAATTAATAAACACTTGTTAAACATTACCAAAATGTACCACTGTCAACTGATCAATCAATTGCAATTCAACTCTTTGACAGTTACATATACAAATGACATTTAAATCACAGAAGCAAAACAATGCTTAACAAAACTCTCAAAATAATAAAAATGTGAATGTCTTTTTTCCAGAATAAAAGTACATATCAAATAAGGGGTATAATTTTGATGCATCTGACAGAATGTGGGTGAGCTCCAAACATGCATTCAGGATACCATACAAGGGCAAGAGCAGTGCAGGGCATCAGCCCACTGTCCCCACCTCTCCTTACCTCTTTCACATAAAAGATGATGATGAATTTCAGGGTTGCAATGGCAGGAAGAAGGGGTGAGAAAAAGGCTCCGATCCAGCAAATGGTTTGCCCATAAACAATTCCCAGAACGTTATCAGGAATGGCAAATTCCTGCTGCCCCCAACACTGTATCAGCTTCCAAGAGGAACAGTAGGTCACCAGGAGCCTGGAAACAGTGGGGCAATTTCTCACTTGGACCACCAGCATCGGCCAAGGCCACAGAACCATGTGCACAAAATTGGCGCTGTTTCCACACAGGTCTCGCATGGAAACTGGTTAGTCACAAGTCTAGAAGATTCAAAAGACAGTGAATTCTGGAACCTTTAAGAGTAGGATCTGAGTCTCACATCTACGACTGTCCAGCCAAATAAATTTAGATGAGGCTTATTTTTCTCATCTGGAGTATGGGGGGATTATAAATCAATTTAGTTCACAGGGTTGAGGTGACAATAAACAACATGGACAGTATCTGTGCTCTGGCTTGCCACTCAGCCCACAAAGCCATGTGCATCCACAGGGAAAATGGTTTAGGAGGACCCTGTCACCTAGCAGGCTGGAATCCTACAAGCTTCCTGCAGACACCCTAGGACCAAGGGCCTGCAATAAACACACACCATTCTTCACTATAGCATCGCCATGTATTAGCAAAAATACTGGAAACAACCTCAATGCTCACAAGTAGGGGCTAGATTGACAAAGTATAAGCCATGGGCACAGTGGAATACTATATGGTCCCTAAAATAAATGAGGAAAATCTATGTGTCCTCCCATCAAAAGTTCATGATATTTTGTTTGTACGGGAGACAAAAAGCAAGCAGCAGACCAGTACAGATGCACCATGATCCCACTTAAGGGGGAGAAATGAACACTTCTAGTAAGACTGTATCTATTTATAGATGTATTTATGCAAATGAGTGTTTTTATTTTTAAGGACTGGGAGATCCCCAAAGTACCAACCACAGCCATCTCTGATGACTGGGCTGGGACTGGGGAGTAGAAGGGAAACGTAACAAATAAGAACTCTCACTATTTGCCAGACTTCTGTATTTATTTAAATTTTAAATATTTTAAAATGTTCAATAAGCATGTATTCATGTCATACTTGTATAAGTTTTTAAAGGAAAGTTTCTTTTTTAATATTTATTTTTAAGGGCATACTGGACCTCTGACATGCTTATGGAATTTGTACATCTGGGTAAAAAAGTCCTTAAGTAAACAGTGTTTCATTTCAGGCTTGAGGACATGCTGAGAATAATAAAAAATATGACAGCATAGTAATGATAATCATAAGGGTGACAATTAATGTTTTGCTGAGTTTTGAAACAGGGCGTATTCCTAGTACTTTTATTTGCATTTTCTCATTTAATCCTCACAATGGTGCTGTGAGGTGGGTACTGCTATGTCCCCATTTCACAGGTGGGAAAATAAGTGCAGACCTTAAATGACCTGTCCAAGGTCACATGACTAGCAAGTGGTAGTGCTGGGGCTTGAACCCAAGTCACGAAATGTGGTATCCACTGAGGCCTGTGCTGATGGCAGGAAGTCGTCTCCACAGAAACCTCATGGAAAGCAGTGCCATTTCCACTCCTCACACTGCCTGTTGGGGGCATCTAATGGACTATGGGGTTGATGGTGTGGAGCTGTTTGAAGGTCACTGGATGGTTGTCAGTGGTTTCCAGGGACTGTGGAATCATCCAGTGCTTTATGGAGAGCAACTATGAGGGGGTCCTCCAGCTGGGGCAGGGGTAGGAGGTGTAGGGGAGACAAGGGGGGTTATCCCTCACACTTACTTTCTAGGAAAATCCACAAAAAGTGTCACAGCCAAGATAATGATGAGGTCAAATATCATCAGCTTGTACATTTCCTGCCCAACTTGGGTCTCCCAGCACTGAAACCAAAGACAGGGAGAAACAATAAGACCCAACTCAGGGCAGAGAAAGCCAGGTTCTCAGACCCCTCCCAATGTCCATCCAGTCTCCAGATCCTGCTGCCTCTGGAGGCCATCAGCTGATGATCCTCTGAGCTCCAGCACCAACTCTGGTTTTCAAGCACTGAGAAGTATCTGGCATGCCAGACTCTGCTACACAGTGAGAAAGCAGATCAACTGCAATTCAAACTCATGGCTTCAAGGCTGTTCTCTCCACCTTGGGCCTGCTACTCTGAAATGACCCACTCGGCAGGATGCTCCCATTCCCCCAGCCTCACCGGGTAGAGGTTCTGGTTGTAGCCACAGAGCTCACATGAGTAGTTGTCACAGGATGTAATCTTGGAACCCAGGGTGAACACCAGCACACAGATGGTGGCCAGCCGCATGAAGACACACCTGCAGGATGAGAGGGAGGAGAGAGGAAGAGAAGAGGAGGCCCTGTGGCAGGCTGGGCCCTCAGAAGGAAGGCCGGGGAGCAGGGAACTGCCTTTCTTAAAGGCAGACTCACAAATGGGTAGAGTTTCTGCGTGGGAGGATGACCATGTTTCGGAAAAGTGGTGGTGATGGTGGCTCAACACTGGTAATGTACTTAATGCCACTGAGTTGTACAGTTGAAAATAGCAAATTTTATGCCTATATATTACCACAATTTTTTAAATGGCAGAAAAAAAAAGGATAAGAAAGCTGGGAACTCCAGAATCTATGGTATTATAGCCACTTCATAGAACGTTACACATTTCTGAAAAGAACTAATTGAATCTTATAAGTATCAGCTTTGAGAGATGTCTGATATATTGAGGAGTGAATAAAACACGTTGCAGAGTCTCATGTAGACATGAATGTGTTTCTAAAAGAAAATGTGTGGATGCTGGCGTGAGCCACATTAACCGTGCAGATGACAGCTGTCTGAAGAAGCTGGATTCAAGACAGGAGGGGAGAGAGTGCTACTTTTTTTAAAAAGGTGCTTTCCTATTATTTAGATTATAATAAAAAATGAGCCCTGGCTGGCGTAGCTCAGTGGATTGAGCGCGGGCTGGGAACTAAAGTGTCCCAGGTTCGATTCCCAGCCAGGGTACATTCCTGGGTTGCAGGCCAGAACCCCCAGCAACCGCACATTGATGTTTCTCTCTCTCTCTCTCTCTCTCTCTCTCTCTCCCTCCCTTCCCTCTCTAAAAATAAATAAATAAAATCTTTAAAAAAATGAAAACATTAAAAAGTGGGCAGTAGAAAAGGGTAGAAGTCCACACTACTGATCAGCTCACTCTTCTCATGACTCAGTGTGCCGCCTGACACCATGTGCCCCGTGGTGGGAGGAGAACCCAGCACTGCCGAGGAGGCTTCTATAGCTAAAAACTATAACATAACATAACAAACACAACATAACATAACATAACGTAGTTTGAATACACAGTAGTTTACCACAACTATGGGTACAGTAAAACAAAATCACACCATGAAAAAATAATGAACTAAATACAGACTAGGGGACATTCTATAGGACAAATGCCCTAGGTTTGTCCCACAAATCAAGGGCATAACACAAGGGGAGGGAGAATTCTTTAAATAAAAGGGGCACACAATTCTACAACACATCATCTGTCCTTTGTGTTGCGTGTTCAGCACCCAAGCCAAGTCTCCTCCCATCCCCATTTAGCCTTCTTCTACCTCCCCCAACCCCCCTTCCCTCTGGGAAGCACCCTGCTGTTTCTGTGTCCTGGTTCCAGCAAACCAATCATACACAGCCATCTGCAGTTCCATCAGGGAAATGACTTAATTTTATTAGGGGTCATGAGGGTTATATTTAAAAAAAACACCCTTGTCACTTAGAAATATGCTACAGGTGAAATGACATGTTGTCTGAAATTAGCTTAAATCAACCCAGCAACAGAGGGGGGATAGACAAAACAAGATGAACAAAATGTTGGTAATGGGAACTAAGTGATGGGCACAGGGGGTTCATTATACTATTTGTTCTATCTGAAAATTTCCAAAGTAAAAATATTAAAAAAAAAGATGTAAACGTAATCTGAGGCACTTGAGAAGCAACCAAAAATGCTCCTTTCACTCAGCCCCCACCCAGTTTTCTTCAACCCATTTGTGTTAACTCCCTGAATCCTGCTTTATACTGTCATTTAAAAAAAATGAAACTATTTATTTAAAATGAGAAGAGATATTACAACAACTTATGAAAGTCAGTTGTAGCGCACACTGTGGGTGACCTGGCCACGTTTTCTCAGCACTTACAATTCCAACCAATGCCTCAGGCTCCTCCTGCAAGGCCCTGCCACTCTCCACCCAAGACCCATGCATGGGGTTAGAAGGGGTGGAAGTGTGAGGAGTTAATGCCTCTGGGAGCCAACCACCCTTAGGTGGTAGAGGCAAAATACTTGGCTTGTTGAGAAAGGGCTAAGGTATTTACCCCACAAACTCCCAGAGTTACCCAGTAGGACTGAGCCCCAGTTGTCAGCAGAAGCAGCTCGCCCCATAACACACCCGTATTAGCTGCCTTTCCTTCTCTTTCACTTCCCTACCCACCTTGTCATTCCTAACATCTTCAGAGCAACTCTTCCTTCTAAGGCCCCACCCTTCACCCTCAGATGTCAATGTGCTAATAGATGACCCACAAACATAATACTAATGAGTAGACTCTTAAGTCAAAGAGATTCTACTGCATGTGCAAACTCTGATTCATTCATGGGGGCTGTCTGAATGTTGAAGAGGATTCTTGGTTTAGCAGGAAAATGTGTCACAATTGATTAGCAATGTCTACAATAGGCTAGAGAGTGCACAAGTGGTGATCTGCTTGGCATGTCTAGACGTTACCTAAGGATTGTCAGCCGGATCTCAAAGCCTGGGGAATAATCCTCATAGTGGATGATCTTAGCAAAGATCACTGGAGTGATAAAGTTGGCCAGCGTGATCACAATAGAGGGCAGGTACAATATCAAGAGGTTCTCTCCAAAAACCATCTTGTCAATTTCCTGTGAAGATAACAAGCCTTGTCAGAAGTGTAATAAGGAAATTTGCATCACAAATAAGTTGATCTTAAAAGAACTCGACTATACATATTAGGCTGTATACTTTCAACTTACACAGTATTATATGTCAACTATATCTCAATAAACTGGAAAAACAACCTCAACTACACATGTTTATTAGCAAACAAACAAAACAAAACACACACGCTACTTCCAAGGCCCTTAAACATAAGCTACCTCCTTCTGTGGGTGTTCAAATGGATGAAATGTGATCTAGCACCATACTAGAAGAAAAATGAGCTCTACTGGATTTACTTATGTGAGGTGTAAAAAAACAAAAATCCATGTGTCTGTATCATTAGGCAACATATTTGTCAAGGCTGTACTAAGGACTTAGAATAGCCATTCTTTCCTTCTTTAGTAATAGACACATATATGGCTATCCAGGATAAAACTAAATTTCCCAGCCTCCTTTCTAACTAGGTATAGCCATCTGACTAAATTCTGGCCAAAAGGATGGTAAGCAGAACTTTTAAGTGCAACCTCCAGGTTGTGACCTTGAAGGGAAGGGGTGTGCTCTCCTCCTCTCCTTCCCATTGGCTCTGTGGTAAGCTTTCAAGTACCATAGAGAAGAGGGTCACACCCTAAGGGTGGCAGAGCCACAGGATGGAAGGAATCTGGGCCCCTGGTGACTGATTTCATAAAGCAGAGCCACTAGACCAACTTGAGTTTTTAAAACCATTGTTACTCTAGGTAAACTGAGGTCCCTAACAGCAAGTAGAGGAGTTGGGGATTAAATCAGGAAGTCCAGCTGGATTTAAATATTGTAAATTCCAGGGAGAGTAGGTACTCCAAATATTCTACCTTGGATGCTTTTCATTTCTATTAAAAGTGGAAATTGGTTTCCTTTGATTTCTGGTTCTCTGTCATGTTAGCCAAATTCATATCCCCACATGTAAAACAGAAATGATAATGGTATCTGCCTCAGAGTTTTACAAGGCTATTTAGCATAATGCCCAACCAGAGTAAAAGTGCAATTGACTTTGGAGGAGTCCTTACTTTTTTCATGTGTTCTTGCGAGAATATAGTTGCTCTATAGATTGCATAAAAGCATGCTGCTAAAACAGCCAGAACAATACAGTTCAAAAACAGTCTCAAAGAGTAAATCCGTATTGTTTCTTCAGAGGTCCTTTCTGCTATTTTCTGTCGTATTCTTTCTTCTTCCAGATCTGCCTGAGGAGCAAAGAAAATTCATTTGTGAACAGAGGGGTGAAGGGAAGTTCAGCTAATCTTCATATCTACTAAAGGCCAAAATCAAGGGAGAATATCCTATTTAAGATTGCAATCAGACTTTGCAATAAATGTGAAAACAGAACTATTAACCTATTCATGACATTGCTGCATTTTGCGGTGTACAATGTGCACTTTTTTGCCAAAAATTTTAAGGGAAAAATAAGGATGCACATTACACATGGGTATTACAAACTTTGTATCTACATAACTGTTTATAATTCTTTTATTTATGCTTATGCATTAAAAGTGTAACTCTAGAATGATATCTGTATGCAAAGTAATGCCCTGGAATACAATAATCAGTTTTGTTTCTAAATATAAATAAATAATTGAATTAAAAAATTAAAATGAAAGCTTTTTTTTCCTGCAAGTTTGGGTCAAAAACATAGGTGCACATTATACATGACAAAATATGGTATATGTTACATGTGTTATTTCTTGAAATAGTATATAAGGCAGGTGTTTTTTGCTTTTTAACTCAATCTTTTTCTGCTTTTAATAGGAGGATTCAGTCTGTTTGTATTTAGTGTAAAAGTAATACACTTGATTTGATTTCTTCCATCTTATTTTATTACTCATTCATGCAATTGTCCCCTCCTCCTTTTGGGGGGAGTAGGTTTGACCATGATGCTATTTATTCCTCCTTCTCTCCTTATTAGTGTATAAATTATCTTCTACTTTTCATATTCATACCACACCACTTTATCATCATAGCTTCCCACCCTTAGTCCTATTTCTCCAGGTATAAGCTATGTTTATGAGGGGTTCTCATGAAGAGAAAAGATAAAGGTGGCAGCGGGGGAGGGGTTGACACTACCTCCCCCACTCACTGTTGTGTCCCCACCCCCCTTCTCAGCCCCAGTTCACCAGCTCCAAGCTTGGGCCTAACACGATCAACCCCAGGAAGCTGTTCTCTGAGAAAAAGCTCTTGAAAACTACAAAGGGGAAACTTGCTAAACACCGGATGCAGCCTGGCCCCCCACCCCTAGCTTCTCTGCGAGCTGCAACCCGGCCTCCCAAGGCACAAGCTTGCTGGCAAGGAAGCCACCAAGAGAAACCCAGCAGCACTCACTCGGAGTTCATACCGCAGGCTGCTGTGCTTCAGGTTCGCCATGCTGCTGTTGGTGATGCAGAAGTCCCAGCCAGCAAAGATCTTGTTGCAGTAACTCTGGAAGTGCTCTTCACTTTGGATCAGGTTGACTTTGAACCCTTCCACCGACCTGACCCCCCAAAATAATTATGCTTCTTGTAAGAACAGCAACAAAATACAGGCCCACTGGCTTTGTCTAGAATAAAACAGTTACACATGGCTGCATTTTCCACCCATTTTGACATGGTCAAGTTTTGGATCATCCTAAATATATGTGGCAGCTGATTAGGCATCTCACGTTTGAAAATTATTTCCTTTCGTCCATCTAATGGCTCTTCTCACAGCTAGAAGAAAACCCAAACTCTTTAATACAGTCTAAACATTCTACATGATCTTTCTTCCCATATAGCCACTCTGCTGTTACTACACTGGCTTTTCTCCTTTTCATAGACACACAAACCTCTGCTCCTGCCTCAGGGCCTTTGTACCTGCAGTTCCTGTTACCCTCTCCTGCGACAGTTCTTCCCCTGCCCCTTCCGAACCCTGCCTCATTCCCATCTTTCAGGTTTCAGTTCAAATAACCCCTCCATGCATTCCCCACCACCCCCTCTAAAGTTGTAACCTCCACTTCAAGCTAGTCTTCTTCATTTCCTTCATAGCAGTGAACCTAATCTGCAATTATTTTACTCATCTGTTTACTGCTTATAGTCCCTGATCCTGACTAAAATTTAAATTCCTTGAGGAGAGAAACACTGGCAGCCTTGCCACCTTTATATCCAGAGTCTCTGGACCATAAAATGGCCACTGCCCAACTGATGGATAAATGAATCCAGGTGACTTTAAATAGTCAATTAACCTCATTAGTGCGCACCTTCCAGTTGCAACTCTTGCACACTTCATAATAGTTATTCAAATGCTTTTATGGAAAAACATCCTGGTACTTGATGATATATATACATCAAATGCTACACACTGTAGATGAAACAGGGTGTCTTTAGGATTTGCCAGTGAGTTGTGAAGACAATAAAAAATGGAAGGAATTACAGAGATCAGTCACTCTGCCAAAGGTTCACAGTAAAGAATTTATGTCAGAACCATCTGGGTAGTTTTCTAAAATGCAGACTCCCAGGTGGGTTTGAGGCAGGAGATAGTCAGGAAGGAAGCTCCAGAGGCCCCCGCAGGGCTGAGGTAGAAAACATCTATACATGACAAAGACCCCCTAAGACAGGTTGTTCCTGTTTACTGGGATAACTCTGAATCATAGAATGCGCCTGCGCGCTACCCCTGATTCATTATAATATCATTATAATGAAATAACATCGTGGGACTCCCTTCTCCAGTAGCCAATCAAGAAAATCATAGGAAACCACACATGCGCAGTAGCTTTGAAATCCAACTCCTTGTACCTGCGCAGGAAAAGCCCGCCAAAGATTAGCAAGGGGGCTTCTGCCCTATAAGAATAGAATCCCCCAGCCCACGTGCCCTTTTTTTCTCCGCTCAGAGCTGGCCCACTCCCGTGTCCTGTGGAGTGTACTATCACTTAATAAATCTTCCCTCTTTCTTTATGCTATAAACTTTGTGTGTTCGGTTCAATTCTTTGTCCTCGATCACTAAGAACCTGGTTACCTGTGCACACCTGTGACAGTTTTTGGCGAGCCAGCCAGGAGAAGACACCGGAGTGGTAAGCCTTCTTTGCTGCTCTGACACCTGGGATGCCCTTTTCCGTTATCACCTATTCTGTTTCGGTGACTCTGATGTTCCGTGATGGAAGGTCGGCTGCTAATTTGCGGGCACAGGTCGGGCAGTTAAAAGCCACAAGGGCGCCCGCCGCTTGAAGACTCCTGTGATAGGATAACTTGGATGCGGAACGGGGTTAGCCTTAGTCCCCGCCAGGTACAAGAAAATGTCCGCACAACGGTCAGGCACACTGTGGAAAGCACAAAACACTGCCCCACCCCGCGGCCACTCCCCCAATAGGCATAGTCGGACCTTCCATGCGGGATATCAGTCACCACCTCATCTGCGCTATGACTTCCTTTTGCAGTCTCCTCATCAGGCCCACAGATAGTCTTTTATGCTTTTCCTCCCCAACTGACTTCTGGTCTTTATACCTTCACTCATACCCCACTTGCCTTTTATGTATGAAGGGCTCCTGCTGTCTTTGTACTAGGATATCTACCTTGGGGTCATTGACAGGCTAGCGCTAAGTACAGTTGCAGGAATGAGCCACTCCCATCTTTGCCACGTGTATACTCTCATTGTAAGCAGCAACATCGCTCAGAACCACACAACAGGTGCCTGCTGGTCGCTGGTTACTAAATGGCTGCGTAGAGCCACTCTTACCTAATTAATTGAATTTGGGAATCTAAGGTGGTTTACTTGTTCCTATAAGGATATTTTAATTTCCCCTCTCAGTCCATTGTCCCTCTATGAGATCCGCCTCCAGTATAAAGGGTGGTGTTTTAGACATCTCTTGAGGTCCCTTCTGCGAGACTTCAGATGCAGGTACAATTTCTTAAAGCTCTGGAAAATTACATAGGATATTTAAGGGTCTTCTTTGTGATCTAGAAAAGAGTCATTTTATAATAAGATCATCTTGGTGCTTCTTGAATGGTTTACAGGGCCAGAAATTATTTTTCTAGTAACACACTTCCTTTGCCCCAGATCTTAAAGCTTACAGGAAAATGAGGGTCCCCATAGATGAAGAATACAGAAATGGAAATGTACTAGGGCCACAAGGGTAGAGTCTGGGATTGTTGGGATTATAGGCAATTGCTCAAGAATGCAGGACTGGTTCCTTCCCAATAGTTAGAGACAAAAGTAGACTGTGGTGATTCTCTCAAGTCTTTTAGATTTCTGTCGACCGACACTCACTAGGATTTCTTTCGCCAGAGACGTCTGGTAGTTCGGTGGGATCCCAGGGGATGCCCTGTGGCCCACTAGGAAGCTCCTGAGGCAAGAAAAGGGGGACGCCTCTCGATTGCAAAGGAGTATCTCTCTCACTAGAATCTCTTTCGCCAGAGACGTCTGGTAGTTCGGTGGGATCCCAGGGGATGCCCATGGCCCACTAGGAATCTCCTAAGGGCAGCAAAGAGAGGGACGCCTCTAGTCTGCAAAGGAGTATCTTTGTATTTCTTTTCCTTCTCTCTTAGGATCACCGCAGTCGAGATGGGAACTACATCTTCCATCCCTTCCAAATCACCATTGGGTTGCATTCTTAGCAACTGGGATAAATTTGACCCCAAAAATTTAAAAAGAAGAGATTAGTTTTCTTTTGTA
Organism: Phyllostomus discolor; assembly: GCF_004126475.2. Taxonomy (NCBI): domain Eukaryota; kingdom Metazoa; phylum Chordata; class Mammalia; order Chiroptera; family Phyllostomidae; genus Phyllostomus; species Phyllostomus discolor. Next base: position 99,406,526 of record NC_040905.2, on the reverse strand, counting down.
ACACAGTTTGGCCCCAATATAAATTAGGGGATGGAGAAATATGGCCTGAGAATGGGAGCAAAAATTATAATACTATCCTACAGCTAGATCTCTTCTGCCGGAGGGAAGGCAAATGGTCTGAAGTTCCTTACGTGCAGGCATTTATGGCTCTGTACCGAGATCCCTCGTTTTGCTCCAGCCCCACCCTGACAAAACCTATAGGCCCAAGTGTTGATCAATTAGAAGATACTCTCCTTAGCTCCCCACCTGTCTCTCAAGGGAGATTAAGGGAACCCCAGAGTTCTGGAGTCTCTGCCCCTACCTTAGAGGAAGCGACCTCTCCACCACCCTATGCTATAAACAACCTAAAGCCACCAGCTGAGGAAAAACCCAGCCCTGCAGGACATACTAGAAGTGGCGCTTCTTATCTCCCTACCACTCCTGCACTCCTACCCTTGAGGGAGGTAGCAGGCCCTGAAGGTGCTATAAGGGTACAAGTGCCATTCTCTATAACTGATTTACAACAATGTAAAGACAGGCTTGGGAGTTTTTCAGAGGATCCTTCACGTTTCACTAGTAATTTCCAGACTCTTACTCTAGCATTTAGTATGTCGTGGAGGGATTTGTACATAATTCTGACCACCTGCTGTTCCCCAGATGAGAAACAGCGGATCTGGGAGGAGGCCCGTAAGTATGCAGATCAGCTGCATACCCAGAACCCTGGCACTAACCAGCCAGCTGCCCAAGCTGTCCCGGACCAGGAACCTGACTGGGGATACAATACTCAGGCAGGGATCCGGAGTAGGGATGCAATGATAGATTGCTTATTGGCAGGAATGAGAAACTGCATCAAGAAACCTGTGAATTACGAAAAGGTTAGGGAAATCTTTCAGGGCAAGGAAGAGAACCCAGCTCTCTTCAGAAACAGACTAGTGGAAGCCTTCCAAAAATATACAAACTTGGACCCTTCATCCCCAGAGGGTCGAATCTTGATAGGACAGCATTTTATAAGTCAATCTGCCCCTGATACTCGCAGGAAGCTTCAGAAATTACAAATGGGCCCGCAGACCCCCTTAGATCAGCTCATGGATACAGCCTTTTCAGTCTTTAACAATAGGGATTTGGAGGAAAGAAAACAGGGAAAGAAGGAAAGAGAGAAGCAAGCAGAGCTCCTTGCACTAGCCTTTAGTAGTGCCATTGGCGGAAACCAGCCCCATCAGGGGAGCTCGGGGAGGCCTCAAAAGAATCAGGGGCAAAAGGATCGGACCTGTTATAAGTGCAAGCGCCCTGGACACTGGTCAAAGAACTGCACTCAGCCACCTCCGAGGCCCTGTCCTCTATGCAAGAACTTCAGTTCTGATCCCTGGCACTGGAAGGTAGACTGCCCCCATTCCCATAGTGGAAAGGGGTCATCTCCCAAGGCCATGGCTACTCTTGAGGACTGAAGGTGCCCGGGGAACAGGTCGGCCCCAGGGAATACTCATATTCCCATCTCTACTGAGGAGCCCCGGGTAACTCTAGATGTGGCAGGTAAGAAAATCAACTTTCTTGTTGATACAGGGGCCACTTACTCTGTCCTTAACTCTTACTCTGGACCTCTTTCCTCCAAATCAACTAAAGTAATGGGGGTCGAAGGAAATCCTAAGGCATATTTCTATACATTCCCTATCACTTGCCAATTTGAGAGTCGAATATTCAAACACTCCTTTTTAATTGTTCCTCAGTGCCCTATTCCTCTGTTAGGCCGGGACCTTTTAGCTCGGATGGGAACTATCTTGTTGTTCCCTGAAGTGCCATTTGAGTTAAGTAAGGTGATGATAATCAGTAGTATTCAAAATCAGGAAGAAATCCCAAGTTCAGTTCTGGATGCAGTAAACCCACTAGTTTGGGAGTCAGGAATTCCTGGAAGAGCAAAGACTGCATTACCGGTTAAAATCCAGTTAAAACCCAGGTCAGATTACCCTCACAGGAAGCAGTATCCTATTAAACAAGAAGCTTTGGAGGGCTTACAGCCCATCATAACTAAATTTATACAACATGGGCTCATAGTCCCTTGTCAGTCTCCTTGCAACACTCCCATCTTACCAGTGATGAAACCTACAGGAGAATACAGGCTAGTCCAGGATCTAAGGTTAGTCAATGAAGCAGTAGTCCCTTTACATCCAATAGTAGCTAACCCTTACACCTTGCTCTCGCAGATACCAGATGATGCTCGGTGGTATTCAGTATTAGATTTGAAAGATGCCTTCTTCTGCATCCCTTTGCATCCTGACTCTCAGTATTTATTTGCTTTTGAGTGGACTGATCCAAAGACGATGATACATCAGCAATATACTTGGACTGTATTGCCACAAGGGTTTAGGGACAGTCCTCATCTCTTTGCTAGGGTATTAGAAAAGGATCTTAGAGATTTACAGCTAGAAGGAGGGGCCATTTTACAATATGTAGACGACATACTAATCTGCAGCCCCTCCAAGGAGGCTTCTGATCAAAATACCATCCAGACTCTGAATTTCCTAGCTAAAAGAGGATATCGGGTATCAAAGAAAAAGGCTCAGATTACCAAACAAAAAGTAAATTACTTAGGGTATATTTTGACTCCTGGATGTAGGCAATTATCACAGGAGAGAATTAAAGCGATTACTGAATTAACTCCACCTGCTACTAAACAGCAGCTTCGCTCCTTCTTAGGAATGGCAGGATTCTGTAGGATTTGGATCCCCAACTTTGGGCTAATCGCCAAACCTCTGTATGAAGCCATTAAGGGGCCAGACACTGAACCCATTATATGGGAAAAAGAATGTGATCAGGCTTTTAATAAAATCAAGCAGGCTCTAATCAAAGCCCCAGCCTTAGGCATCCCCAACTTAAGTAAGCCTTTCTCTCTATACATAGCAGAGAAGCAAGGGATAGCTTTAGGGGTCTTAGTCCAACGACTAGGGAATGAACCTCAACCAGTTGCATATTTCTCAAAAAAACTGGACACTGTAGCAGCTGGGTGGCCTCCGTGCCTAAGAGCAGTTGCAGCCACAGCCATGCTAACCGAGGAAGCTAGTAAACTAACTCTCGGGCAGAAGTTAGAAGTCTTAACTCCACATCAGGTACAAGGGGTGTTAGAAATGAAAGGGCACCTCTGGCTAACAGGAAATAGACTGACCAAATATCAGGCCCTTCTTCTAGACAATCCTGAAGTAACTATAAAGACCTGTAACACCCTAAACCCAGCCTCCTTAATGCCTACAGAATCGTCCCCAGATTTGATCCATTCCTGCTCAGACATTATTAGTCTTACTCAATCGAGCAGGACTGACTTATTAGACCAGCCCTTAGAAAACCCTGATGATGAGTGGTTCACTGATGGGAGCAGCTTTGTACAGAATGGGCAGAGAAAAGCAGGATATGCAGTAGTTAGTTTATATAACACCATTGAGGCACAGCCCCTTCCATCCTCAACCTCAGCCCAAAAGGCTGAAATTATAGCCCTTACCCGAGCTCTCATCCTAGGACAAGGAAGAAGGGTCAATATCTATACAGACTCCAAATATGCCTTCCTTGTTCTGCATGCTCATGCCGCCATATGGAAAGAAAGAGGGCTCCTCACCGCTAAGAATTCCCCTATTAAACATGGACCAGAAATCTTAAATTTATTGGAAGCAGTTAGGCTCCCTAAGCAAGTGGCAGTTATGCATTGCAAAGGCCACCAAAAAGATATGTCCCATATCTCTCAGGGAAATAGGAGAGCAGACCAGGAAGCAAAGAAAGCAGCGCTAGGGACTGATAGACAAATGGCTTTATTCCCCCCTGTAAATGTCTCAGATATCAAGCCCAACTATACATCTGAGGAAATATCTTGGGCTTTGGAGCAAGGAGGTGTCCAGGAAGGACCCTGGATATATATTGGCCAGAGGCTCTTCCTTCCTCAAGCCTCCCAGTGGAAGTTCTTAAAGGCTTTGCATGACTCCTTCCACCTTGGAAGGGATGCTACAATGACAATGGTTAACAAATTATTCATAGGTAGGGGAATAGCTACTACCATAAAGAATATTTGCCAGGCTTGTACTCTTTGTGCCTATAACAATCCTGGGCAAAAGCCATCCCTGCCCCCGCTGATAGAACCTATTCAGCGAAGAGGGACCTATCCTGGAGAGGACTGGCAGATTGATTTTACCAAAATGCCTCCTTGTAAAGGATACAAATACTTACTAGTCCTGGTAGATACCTTTACTGGATGGATTGAGGCCTTTCCGACAAGGACAGAGAAGGCCACAGAAGTAGTAAAGGCTCTCCTAAAGGAAATAATACCCAGGTTTGGTCTTCCACGATCCCTACAAAGTGATAATGGGCCATCCTTCACTTCTAAGATCACTCAAGCAGTTTCTGAAGCTCTAGGCATAAAATATTATCTTCACTCTGCTTGGAGACCACAGTCCTCTGGAAAGGTAGAACGAGCAAATCAAACTTTAAAAAGGACATTAGCAAAACTTTGCCAAGAAACTTCTGAAAACTGGGCTAAGTTACTACCTATAGCCCTCATGAGAATTAGGGGCTCCCCTAAGGCCAATACTAAACTCAGTCCATTTGAAATGTTGTATGCCCGGCCCTTTTTAACTCTAAATCTGATATTCGATACAGAAACCCATCAAGCAATTAAGTATATAATAAACTTAGGACAAGTGCAGAAAGCTTTACAGGAATATGGAAATAAAGTTTTACCAGCTCTGAAAGGGAATTTTCAAACTGCCATATCTCCGGGAGACTGGGTACTCCTTAAAACCTGGAAGGAGGGATCACCAGCAGACCAACTCAACCCTAAATGGAAAGAGCCTTACCAGGTAGCCCTGAGTACCCCTATGGCTGTGAAACTCTTAGGGGTTGATAGTTGGGTTCATATTTCCAGGGTAAAACTAGCCCCCACGGATCCCAATCTGACTCAGGACCAGCTGGAGACCCAAAGCCCAGACTATACCTGCGAGCCACTGGAGGACCTCAGGTTCCTGTTCAAAAAGAAGAAGCCCTAAAAAGATAAGTAATAACCAATAACAGTGCACTGAAATCACCATTGTTCTGGATAGTTGCACTTCTTGAAAACTTCCTATTCATACTGGTCCTCTGCTTCATATAAAGGCTTGCTCACTTCCTTCTGGGTGGAATCATATCTGGGTGGATTGTCTAAAATGAAAATGTCTTTGTTATTTCTATTAACCATTCTCTACTTGCCTGCACCCTGTATAACGGAATGGGATGAAAATTTTCTAGTGAATGCTTCTCGGACCTTAGCAGCAGGAGAAAACCTGGCCCAATGTTGGATATGTCATCCTAACCCAGAAACTCCTTCCAGATACAATACTCATATAAAAGCCTACCCAATAGCTAATGAATCCTTAATCAGTGCTTTGAATTCCTCCGCCAATTACACGCGTTCCTCTTTTTCTTTAAGAGTCAGATGGGAGCGAAATCCTCCTTTGTGTTTCCGTATGACCCCACTAGAATTGAAGCCATTTAATTACTCCAGCACCTCTCTTAAGTGCAACAGTACAATGGGATGTACCCCATGTTATAATAATACTCATACAAGGGCCATTGACCCATTTCAAGCCCTGGCTTCTCTTTCAAGTTCCAGCTTTCTAGAGAATCTTTCTGAGGAAGAAATTTTCAAACCATTAAATTGGTCACATATAGTATGCTACCCAAATTATGGTTCTAACTGTATTCCTAATAGTACCCATTGTTGCTTTGACAAAACTCACAATGCAGATACAAACGATACTTCTAAATGTGTTACTTGGAAATTAAACCAATCTCTTCAAGGAGTATTAGCAAAATTTCTACCACCTCCTGCAGGTGGGAAAGATCAGAGAAATAACTTAGGCCCTTTTAAGGACTGCCTTTCCCCCTTGCCATATGCCCTCCTTAACAAATATAACTCCACTAATGCCACAGTTATTGCAGCACCCCCGGGGGCTCGTCTGGCTATGTGGGACTCCCAATAACTGGCTAACGGATCATTCAGAATTTCAAGAAGCTATTGCTTATACTCATCTCAGCAACTCTAAACATGGGGGTGACTGCACCTTAGGGACCTTGGCACCCCAAGACCTAACCATTATAAATATAACCACGGGTCCTGGGAGTCCATCTCTCAGCAGAAAAAAACGAGCTTTTGGTCTAGTAGTGGCTGGAGCTGCTGCCACTATAGCCGCTGCAGCCCCCTGGGGAGGCTTCGCCTATCATGAGGCCACTCTAAGGGAACTCACTAAGATTATAGAAGAAATCTCCAAAGATACTGCTGGTACTCTAGCTGGACTCTCAAGATCAGTAGACTCATTGGCAAATGTAGTCATGGATAACCGCCTTGCCCTTGACTATCTTCTAGCAGAACAAGGAGGGGTATGTGCTGTTATCAATAAAACCTGCTGCACCTATATAAATAACTCTGGAATGATCGAAACTAACATAAAAAAAATTTATGAACAGACAGAATGGCTACATAAGTATAATCAACAGGGCCAAGGGATTAAAGAAGCCCTGACCTCATGGTTCCCTGGCTTAACATGGTTATTACCCTTCTTAGGGCCCTTAATAACACTGCTGGTTTTACTACTTTTAGGGCCTTGCTTATTTAATTTACTTGTTAAATTTGTTTCTTCTAGACTTAAGCAGTTCCACGTCAAACTGATGACGCTCCAAGGTTTCCAACCAATCCCTGAGAACGATGTCGAAGCTGACCAACATACAGCATCCGAGGTGGCCTCAGGAATTCCTCTTCAACCTCTAGATAGAATAGGGCGAGAGTTCCGTGGTTCTCAATAGGCAGGGTCTACTGTCCAATCTAAGCCTGAAGCAGCTATGGAAGACGGATCTTCATCCTTCAACAACCCCAAAAAGATTTTTGAGAACCATGTCTCTCAGGGAGAAGTTGAGGCAGGAGATAGTCAGGAAGGAAGCTCCAGAGGCCCCCCGCAGGGCTGAGGTAGAAAACATCTATACATGACAAAGACCCCCTAAGACAGGTTGTTCCTGTTTACTGGGATAACTCTGAATCATAGAATGCGTCTGCGCGCTACCCCTGATTCATTATAATATCATTATAATGAAATAACATCGTGGGACTCCCTTCTCCAGTAGCCAATCAAGAAAATCATAGGAAACCACACATGCGCAGTAGCTTTGAAATCCAACTCCTTGTACCTGCGCAGGAAAAGCCCGCCAAAGATTAGCAAGGGGGCTTCTGCCCTATAAGAATAGAATCCCCCAGCCCATGTGCCCTTTTTTTCTCTGCTCAGAGCTGGCCCACTCCTGTGTCCTGTGGAGTGTACTATCACTTAATAAATCTTCCCTCTGTCTTTATGCTATAAACTTTGTGTGTTCGGTTCAATTCTTTGTCCTCGATCACTAAGAACCTGGTTACCTGTGCACACCTGTGACAGGTTCATACCCTGGGATTTTCAGTCAGTAGGCCTCATGTGGGGTCCAGAAATGTGTTATTTTATAAAGCTCCATGAAGTCCCACCCCAGTCCCACTAATTTAGACCAAACCTACACTTAACAGATGAGAAAGCTAAGATCTAGAGAAAGTTGTTTCCCTAGAATCAGAGAGTTAGTGGCAGAATGGGGGCCAATTTATGATGATGACTTTAGTTTAATAAAGTTTACCAGGTGTCAGGCCCAGTCCTAAGTTCCTTACCTGTCTTGTTTCAGTGCATCCTTCCACCAACCAAGTGTGTGCATTACATAGGTGAAAGAAATGAGTTTAAAAAGGTGAAGTGACTTTCAACTCTCGGTTTGGGAACCTCAAAGTCCATGCTCTTTGCTACTCTAGCATCTTCTCCTGCAGGGGCGGACCTTCCTCATTACATCACACCCAATGCTTCCTCCAGTCCTCTCCAGGACACAATCAAGGCCCAGAAGTGAGGAGCTTGAGCAAGATCTAGACGTAAAATTACTGTTTGGCTAAGAAAGCTTCTTTCTTCTTGAGGGCCCTTTCAGGGCCCCGGGACCACCTCTAGCAATATGTTCATAGGGTCCCGCTATTTTCATATTTTATAATTTAAAAAAGATATTTTGTATTTTTTGTCTTAAAGAGGGCTCCTCCTATAAGAGGGTGCAGCCAGGGGCCCCCTAAAAGAAGGACTAATGGGGTCCAAAACTCAGAGTGTCCAGGAAATATTAAAAATATGGGATGTCCTCACCCCCACCAGTCTGAGCTGGGGAAGGGGATACTTGCAGCAGGGCCATTGAGTTGTTTTGCATAGCAATGGTTTTGCAGCTAACCTCTAGAAGTCATTTAACATATCTATAACCTTTAACTGGTTTCATAGATATGTTAAATAGCTGTGGCCATGCTTTAAGCTGGGGAGAAGGGAGTGACTTCCATTCTAGATGTAACTGGGAGTCAACTCCCCCTGGTTACAGAGCTTTCATGAGAGCTTGGAGATGATTGGCTCCATGCCACAGGGCTACACCTCCCAGACTTAACCAAGGCTGCCCAGAAAAGCTGAAAAAATATGGGAGTGTTGGGAGTGTAGCCAATTGTGGGAGGAGTCGGAAATGGGGCTGCGGAGGAAGATTAGCGCTAGGATTTAAACCCAGGTGTGGCGGCCATGACAAGAATCACCACGTAGCTTTAGTAGAGAATCACCACACAGCTTTGGTAGAGAACCACCACACGGCTTGACAGAGAATTGCCATGTGGCAAGGGAGAATCACTCGGCTTTGGGTCTCCCTTTGCCATACAGCTTAAGAAACTGGAAAGCAAGATGTAGCAGCAATGCAGAGCTCTCTCTTAGCAGTTTGGAAGAATGCAGGAGACACTTTGCAGGAAGGAAAGGGGTGAAAGGACTCTTGCTGCTGGGCCATGAGAAGGTGCCATGTGGTTTTGGAATAAGAACTGGAGATCCTGGCGACACAGTTGATGCTGGGAACAGAGGGAGGCCTGCCAGCCGAGCACAGATTACTGGGAAGAACCGGGGGCTGCCTGAGCCATGGACTTATACTTCTTTTCTTGAGATATGGTACCCCAGACTGGGCAAAGGGGGGAAGGAGGAACTGTGTGTGTTTGTGGGTGTTTTAGGGGACTTTGGGATTTTGATGAAGACATTAAGTCATTACTCTTACTCTTAAGTCTATATAACAAATAAATAATTCCTTTCCTTTTCACTGATCTCTAACATGGAGAGCTATAATTCTCTGGTAAGGGGCAAAAGTGAACCTAGTACAGGGGACCCCAGGAGAAAGGGGGTCAATTCAGTAGCATTGTGGGACCCTCTTCCCTGGTGGCCAATCAGGGAAAATCAGAGGAGATCACATGCGCAGTAGCTTTAAAGTAGTACAACTACTTGCACATGCGCAGTAAAAGCCCACCAAAACTAGCCAGGAAGGGTCCGCCCTATAAGAATAGAGTCCCTCCAGGCTGTGAGGTCAATCTCTGCTTGGAGTTGGCTTGTTCTCATGTTCTCTGCTATAAACTCTGGGTGTTCGGTTCAATTTTTTGTCCTGATCACCAAGAACCTGGTTACCTGTGCCCACCCATGACACTCCAAACTGTCTACCATTACAAAGGAGCAAAGCCAGAACCCCGATCAACCAACATTTCTTTACCAAGCATCTCTCTGCCCCTCTGCCCCTCTGCCCCAGAAAAAGTCACTGCCCCTTCTTGTCCATACACTGCCCATGTGGGTGGGGAATGGACACACACCAGGTAACTTTCATGTCATAGCTTGACTCAGGATATGAGTGCCCAGCTCGGCTCTGGGGCTTTCTCCGAGGTGGTAATCCCTGGTCCCCATGGAGGGCAAATCCAGGCCCCAACATCTTGGTCTCTCCTACTCCTGTGATATGGAGCTTCACAGCCCCCTGGCTTATAGCACTGTTCCTGTTCTCATGTGACAGTGATGTGGGTAAGAGAGGTGCCCATGTGGCAGAGACAGAAAGCTGTTCATCAAATATTTGTGGTTCCCCTTCCATAATATAGTGTTAGCACTGGGAAGTGGCTGCCAGCTAGGGATGACATTTCCCAGACCCCTTTGCAGTTGGCTATGGTCATGTGGCTAAGCTGTAGTCAACGGAATATGAGTGATGTGTATCACTTTAGGCCTAGCTGGTAAACACCGCCCACGGGATATTCCTCCATAGTCACTCTCGGCTCTCGAGGAGCTTCAAAGCTGCATGCTGAAAATGGCTGAACTTCGGTGCACTTGAATCCCACAATGGCTGAGAAGATGTCTACCACACTAACCTGCACCCCACTTGGAACTTTATGCTAGAAAGATACACAACTTCTATCATATTTGGGTCACTGTACTTTGGGGGGAAGTTCTTTGTTAGTAATTAAGATAATTAATATTCCTCATTTTTATTTCCTTGGGAATTGATGCCCCTACTAAACTACTTGTCTACTGGGGAAATGCCATGTTCTCATGTGACCCTAACCAACTGGCCACAGCTAAAGGGTCAGGGTTGGGTACTGAAATGAAACAGAGCTAACCAATCTCTTCAAAGGATTCCTGAACCCATGACCCAGAAAGTCCACATGAGGAAGCCACCACCAAGGGAATCAGAGATGAAGGAGTTCTTGCTTTCAGATATTTCAAAGCCATATCTTTATCTTCGTCCTTCCTGTAATTAGAGTTTCCTCCCTTCCTTGTTTCTCTGAGCCACTCAATTCCCTTTTGCCCCAGTTGGTCAGAACTGGGTTTCTGCCATTCAAAATCCAGGAGAGACTCGGTTAACATACACACCAGATGAAAGATAAGGTTGGGCAAATGTATGCAGTAATGGTTGAGTAAAGATCTCTGGGCTGCTCCTCCAGCTCCAAAATCCTGCCTCTACTGCCTCCAGGTTTCCACAGTCTCCAAAACACTCACAAATCTTTCCTCCACAAAACCCGCCCTGGACTCTGCTCATCTTTTGGGCATGGGCTCAAAGAATCCATGGCCTCCAATAAACTCCAGCCAGCAGGATAATTCAAAGAGAACACAATGATAAGAAAATTTACCTTTTCACTATCCAAAGAAGGCTCAGGGCCACGTAGGCAACTGTGCTTAATAAATAAGCCAGAGGCAGATCATAGGTGAAATTCTGAAATTTTACCCCATCAATGGTGTAATGTCCATAAAACAGGCAGGTATCCTCCAAGAAACCCTGAAAAAAAGTCACAGGCATGAGGTCAGACTGGTAAGTTCACTGCAAGGAACCAGGAGACCAAGAACTCACATTCCAATGTCATTACTGTTTATCCCTGAATCCCCAGACATTAGAACAATCCCAGAGGTATAATAGGTACTTAGTGTTTACAAAATAAAGAAAGCAGGAATAAAACCTGAGCATTAAAAATACACAGGTCTATTATCCAAAAATAAAATTAAAACAATTCCATGTGCAGTAACAGCAAAAAATAACACACCTAGGAATAGATTTAACAACTGAAATGTAAATCTCATAGACTTTTTTTTTTTACTTACTGATTTTAGAAAGAGGAAGGGGGGGAGAGAGAGAGAAAGGGAAACATCAGTTTGTTATTCCAGTTATTTATGCATTCATTGGTTGCTTCCTGTATGTGTCTTGGCCAGGGATCAAACCCACAATCTTGGCATATAGGGACAATCCTCCAACCAACTGAGCTATCCAGCCAGGGCTAAATCTTGTATTCTTAAAGCTATAAAGCACTGTTTAAATAATTAAATAAGATCTAAATTAATGAAAAAAATACCCCATGTTAATGGATTGGGAAATCCATGGCAATACTCCCCAAACTGATCTACAGTTTCAACATCTCTATCGGAATCCCATTTGACTTCTTTGTAGAAAGTGACAAGCTAATCCTATAGTTCATATGGAATCAAAAGGGACCCAGAATAGCCAAAAAGATACTGAAAATAAAAAAACCAAAGTTGGGTGACTCACACATTCCAGTTTCAAAATTTGCTGCAAAACAATAGTAATCAAGACAGGTATTAACATAAGAATAGACATAGATCAATGGAAAATGAGTCCAAAAATAAACGCATATGTTTTCAATTAATTGGTTTTTGATAAGGGAAAAGATTATAGTCTTTTCCAGAAATGGTGCTGAAACAACTGGATAGCTACATGCAAAAACAAAACAAAACAAAACCTTGAACCCCTATCTTACACCATATATAAAAGTTGACTTAAAACTGATGAAAAATCAAAATGTAAGAGCCAAAACTATACAACTCTTAGAAAAAAATAGAGGACTAAATCTTCATGATCCTGGGTTTGGCAATGGGTCCTTAGATATGATCCCAAAAGAAATAATAGCAATAAAAGAAAAAATTAATTGGACTCTATCAGAATTTAAACTTTTGTGCTTCCAAGAACACTATCAAGAAAGTGAAAAGACAATCCAGAGAATAGGAAAAAATGCTTTTAAATCATGTATCTGATAAGATACTTGTATATAGAATACATGAAAAACTCTTACCACTCAACAGTAAAAAGACATATAATCCAATTAAAAACAGAAAGAAGATCCAAGGAGACATTTATTCAAAGAAGATACACAAATGGATGGCCATAAGCACATAAAAAGATGCTCAACTCATTAGTCATTAGGGAAATGCAAATAAAAACCACAAACACATTCCATTTCATACAGACCAGAGTGGCTATAATAAAAAAAATCAGGTAAAATAGCGAGTGCTGACAAGGATGTGGGGACATCAGAACCCTCATACAGGGCTGGTGAGAATATAAAATGGTGCAGCCACTTCAGAAGTCTGGAATTTCCTCCAGATTAGGGATAGGGTTACCATTAGGCCCAATGATTCCACTCCTAGGTATATACCCCCAAAGAAGTGAAAATGTACCTCCACACAAAATCTCACACATGAATGTTCATCACAGCATTATTCACAATAGCCTAAAGGTGGAAACAACCCAAGTGTCCATCATGAAGGAATGAACAAAATGTGGTATTCCACACAATGGAACCATATTTGGCCATAACGAGGAATGAAAGACTGATAGATGCTACAACATGGATGAACCTTAAAAACATGTCAAGTGAAAGAAGCCAGAGACAACAGACCACATATTATATGGTTCCATTTATGTGAAATGTCCAGAATAAGCATATCATAGAGACATAAAGTAGGTCAATGGTTGCTTAGGGCTAATAACATGGATTGGGAAGTGATAGCTAAAGGGTATGACATTCCTTTTAGAGGTGATGAAATATCATAAAATTGATTGTGGTAACGATTAAACAACTCAGTGAATACACTAAAAACCACTGAATTGAACCCTTTAAATGGGTGAGTTATATGATAGGTCAATTATGCCTCAATAAAGCTGTTAGCAACAAAACAAGGAAAAAAGTGACCTGTGTGAACATCGAGCACAGAACAGTCCCTGACTTCTTATGGAAAGAGTAACTGATCATCTCAGATTCCTCCTTGGACAGCAGGAACACTCCAGGAGACTGAGAAGAGAGCATACATGGAAGCAGCGGCACGGATAGCACAGAGAAGTTCACCACAGCGTTGTTGGAGGCAACCTGAATACCCATCAACAGGGGCCTGGCTGCAGCATGAAAACTCCATGGTCTAAAACATGAAGCAAGCCCTTGTCAGGGCATGAGAAAGGGCAAGAAGGCTATGAGCCTTAGTGTTCAAGATTCAGTGACTTCTGGAGAGGAGTGCTTTCATGTTTTGCTCTATAAATTCTAAAATTTTTATGACAACCATGTATTAAGTATTAATATAAATATTAATTAAGTAAAATTTTAACAGAAAAAAATGTGGAAACAGAAAACTTCAACTTCTTTTTAACTCTCCCAAAGGCGGGGCACACAGGCCATGAAAACCTGCCCAATCACATGAATCCTGTTTATATTTACCTAGGGTTGATATCAGGGTTGCCATTAATCTCTCCCTCAAAATTATGTAGCATTTCAGGGTAAAAGGTCACTGGGCCAGGGAAATCATTTTTTGATTTTATAATGAACTTGGCTCAATCGTTTTCAACACAGAAAAACACTGTTAGATCTTGTTGGCTATCTCTCTCTACGGCCAATTTAAACTTAAAATTTTTTTTTATTGATTGATTTGAGAGAGAGAGAGAAACAGGGATTTGTTTTTTCCACTTATTTATGCATTCATTGGTTGATTCTTGTCTGTGTCCTGGCTGGGGATCGAACAAGTGACCCTGGTGTATCAGGATGGCATTATAACAAACTGAGCAACCAGGCCAGGGCCTAACCTGAAATTTTTAATGAAATTAAAATTCACTTTCTCAGTCACACTAGCCACATTTCAAGTGCTCAAGAGCCATTTAGTTCATGGCTATTGCATTTTACAGCCCAGTTCCAGAACACTTTCGTCACTGTAGAAAATTCTCTTGAACAGGGCTGTTCTTTGTGACGCATACTTCACTGACACTGATAACCAGGTGCATCTACATTTCCTGTAAAATATTTCCTGTAAGGAAGAAGGTTATGATGTGTGGAGCTCTACAGATTTCTCTTTGGGGATGTAAAAAGAAATGGGGCTAACAGCAGTTCTGGGACTTGGTACCGCTTTGATTTTACCAGCTGTGTGACCTTGGGTGAGACACTGAATTTTTCTCCTTGCATAGTGCACATTTCAGTGCCCACATGACAATTCCTCTCAGTGGTTTTGAGAAAACTATCAGAAATGTAAAAAGCACTTTTTCAGAATTAAATGCAATACACAAATTCAATATTTCTGTTTAACTACTCAGGAAATTGGAAGTTCAATGACATATCATTCTGATACTGATAACTTTCAGAAAGATATTTTTGTAACTATCAAATTGGGCAATTCTCACCTAGGAGCAATTCTGTCCCCCGGGACACATTAGGCAGTGTCTGGAGACACTGTGGTTGTCACAGCTGTGGAACCGCTACTGGCATCGAGTGGGCGGAGACCATGGAGGCTGCCTGCACCCTGCAGCACGCAGGGCAGGTGCCCAGGGTAAAGGATTATTGGGCCTGAGTTACCGACATTGCTCAGGTAAAGAAACCCTGATCTAAAAGGCAGATGGTCACTTTTCATAGTTGTGCTCTTTTTTGCTGAAAAAAAGTGGAATCAAAAAATGAAAGCTCGCAAAAAATCATTTTTTAGAAGGTAAAAGAAACCCTTTTGGAACTACTATAAGGATGAGATTAATACCACTGTAAGGAAGGGGGTGTTAACCTGGGATTAGTAGACTGTTAAGGGATTGCAGGAAACGTGTATGTATGTATACAAATGTGGTATGCACACACAGTCATATGTGCATATGTGTGCATCAGGCATGTCTGTGTGTGTAATCTGCAGATTATGCAGAAGAGCCATAGCTTTTATCCACATGGCCTAGAACCCCCTGAATGTTAGGTCTTCACTGAAACTTTTCTATGGGGGAACTCAGTATTTTGTTGCCGGTCAATAAGAAAGGTGGCCGGGGCTAGGAAAAGGACAATGGCTGAGGATAATGGCTGAAAGTGACCCAGCACATCTCCTGCATGTTCTAGCAGGGTGTGCATGGACATTAGCCTTGCGGATGGGGTCACTGCAAATCCTGTTCCTTTCACTGGTGCTTGTGTCAACACTGTGTTTTGCGCTCACTGAAGACATTCAGGAAACTGATGTCTACATTAGACTTGAGGGGCCAAATACAGAATTATGTTCAATACTTACAGTGCCAGAGAGCAAGTCTATGATATAACTGTAAAAGTAGATGAGTCCAGAACTACTTATTGGATATACTTTGCATTGAATATCTGTAAACAAACAAACAAACAAGATCAGTGGAAATAGTTTCACAGTCTCTCTAACTTGCCTAGCACACTTTGCGTAGACATGCACATACGTATTTGCATACACCTTAAATGTTATACATACTGGTGTGTCTGTGTAAGGATGTGTTTGTATGTTTGTGATTTTCTATTTGCAAACTGAACTCCAATGCACCAAGTACAGTAGCATTTCCCCTTTCACCATTCTCCCTGAGCATCTAAAGGTGTATGCTTTTCCTAGACATTTTGCATCTGGGTCCACTTACAGTAATATTTTCTGCTTGTATTGGTATTTTATGTTTTGGGGTTCATGTTTATACAGGTTTTAGAATATGTGATTGGTATAATCATTATTTCATTTTAAGCACATCCAATTTTAAAATATCTCTATGTGTGTGTAAATAAACATGCAGTTTCATTTGAAAAAATATATATTTACATATATGTAATTAACTAAAAAATTATTTGACTAACAATTTTAGCAACACTACCTTATCTTTGAATAAGTTCACTTCTTCTGTATCAGTCAGCTATCGCCATGTAACAACCTCAAAGCCTCAGTGACTTCATGTACCAACCATTTATTTTCTTATTCACAGATCTGTAGTTAGAGTTAATTCAGCTGATTTAGGCTGAGCCAGGATAGACTCCAGACTTCTAGTTGGGCTCAGGTCTGCTCCCATGACTCCATTCCGGGGCCCAAGATGAAGAGGAAATGGCTCACCCGGGGGATGCTCTGCTCATGGTTTGTCTCATAAGGCAAGCCACACAAAGCCATTTCAAGCTAACACTCCACTAGACAAAATAAGCCACGTGGCCCAATGCAGTATCAGTGGAGCAGGAAGTATTCTCTGCCCACAGTGAGAGGCCCTGCAAAATCACAATTACAGGGGAGCAACAAATCGGGGAAAATAATCCAATCTATCACCCTTTTCGGGGCCTTAGTTTTCTCCTTTGTTAAAATAAGAGAGTTGAACCAGTTTCTTTAAGGCCAAATCCAGCTATGCCACTTTATAATTCTGACATGCATATGTTCATTTATTCCTTCCACAAATACTACTTAATCACTTAGATGTTGGAGATAAGATGATGAGTAAGAAGCAGTTCCTGCCTTTGAAAAGCTCACCATCAAGGGGTGAAGAAAGACTAGTGGCAGTTAGGTTTACCTAAGTATTCAAATGGTTGCATGAACATGCTATTATATGGAGAGGAGGGAGATAGTCATTCTATTTGGAGAGGAGTCAGGAAGATGAAATGAGACGCCTGCCCCTCTGCTCCTCACTCACTGTGCTCCAGACTAGAGGTTGGCCAACTATGGCCCAGAGCTGGCCAGCTGCCTGTTTTTGTTAATACAGAGTTATGGAAACACATCCATGCCCATTCATGACATTTGTCTGTGGCCACTTTTGCACCACAATGGTGACATTGAAAAGTGGCAACAGAGACTGTATGGCCTGCAAAGCCCAAAACATTGACTAGCTGGCCCTTTATAGGAAAAGCCACGCCAGGCTTTTCATTTCTCTAATATGCTGAGTTATTTCCCAGCTCTGGACCTTCATGGACGCTGGTCTTCTGCATGAAGACGCTTCCCCGAGTTCTTCAACAGCTGCCCTCTCCTCACCCTCCTGGTTTTGGCTTAAATGTCCCTGCCTTCAGAAAGGGCTTTGAGGACCCCTCAGCCACTAGGGTGTCCAACTTCTCAGGACTTTATCTGTTCTTTTTCCCCATTGCCCAGTTCATGCGTTCTATACTTCTCGTGGTTAGTTCCTTAAAGCCCACCTTCTGCTAGAATGTATTAGCACTATGGATAAAGGTGGGGTGTTCCCTGTTGTAGCCTCAGTGCTGGACTCAAGGCCCAGCACATAGTAGGTGCTCAATAAACACTTGATAAAGGAATGAAGAAGGGAAGGAAGGTAAGAAAAAGGAAGAGAAAGACTTCTGATCCTTTTCTTAAGGGACAGCACTTACTAGGTAAGTTTTTTTTAAAAAAGTATATGTGTGGAGGGGGAGGGTACAGTCAAAGGAAATGATGAGAAAGAAGGGATGCACGCTGACCACACTTAGCTCAACTGCGTTTTCCACAGGAGGGTGGCTCTCCTGCAACCACGGCTCTGCCTACTGCAGGAGGGAGAAATGGCCAGGCGGCCAGGTTGAGTGGTTAAGTGCCCAGGCTCCAGATTCACACGAGGCAGAATGGCATTCAGTGCTTTAGAAAGTGCTTTAAAAAGCAGCTGCCATTTATTGAGTACTCCCCATGTGCTGAGCATTGTACTATTTAGTTCTCATTTCAAATGAGAGTATTATTTTCTGTGTTAAATAATATAGAACTTATATTATTGTTTTCAATTATTTATAATTTAAATAAGCATTATTTTTAATGAGTTAAGTATTATATAATGAGATGTTATTTGAATAATGCCGTTAGCCATCTCTTTACTTAAATTATCACCTCCATTCTATTCATAAGGAAATTGAGGCTCAGAAAGTCTAATCAACTAGCAAAGCTGGGCCTTGAAACTGAATCCAGGGTTTCCACATAGCAGCAGGTAATGTGTGTCTGTAAAACAGACTCATTGGAGAATGAGACTGTAGCATCTGGCATTCAGTGGGCACTCAATAGGAATGCCAAAGCCCTGAGTGAAGTCAGGGTTTCCACGGTACTCTTATTTTACTTTGAAGTACAGCACAATTAAGATAGAAACAAATGTGATAAGGAAGAATGTTTAGGGCCACAGAAGCGATTCCAGAGGAGGGTTCTTCTAGGGAGAAGAATTATGTGATAAGAGAAGCATGAGGCTGCCACTTCTAGCCCCAGCGCAGAACCTGGTACTAAAGGGTAATCAAATGTCTGTAGACTGACTGGGAACTCTTGCCATTTGAATAAACAAAATGCCCAGAAGGTGTGACTTATGTTGAGAAGTCAGTAAGAAAACACAGGTCCAGCCCTTGCTGTCAGCACAATTGATGTTTAATAAATGGTAGCCCTGAGCACCACCATTATCGGAGATGAGAGTCTTGAAAAGAAACCACTGAAGTAGATTGTATTATGTTTGCTAAATATTCCACTTTCCAACCCTGCGGCTCTCCTCTCAAATGCGTTGCTGAACTCAGGAGTGGCCAAGTGGCTTGCTTTGGCTAATGACGTGTGTCAGCTTCAGGCAGAAGCCGTAGGAGCCAGCACATTTGTCATGGTTCTTTTTCCTTTGGACATAGTGCTGTCAGTGGTCCAGAAAGAGGTTGTGCCATCAGCTTAGGCGCCAGTGTGAAGACAACATAGAAAAAAAGCCACTAACAAACAGTGATGGACATGTACTGTGAGCAAAAAAAGAAACCTTTGTGGTTATTAGGTGCTGAGAGTCATGGGGTCGATTGTTTCTGTGGCAGGACCCAGTCCATCTTGACTAATACAGTCACCCAAGACTAAGAATATAAAGATTCCTAAAGAAGGAAGCATTGTAACCAGATAATACTCGTAAGGCCTTAGACTCACCCACGTCTTTGGATGGAATAAGCACAAAGCTGCTGTTGGTGATCTTGTATTTGGTGAGCAAGATTGGCAGCAAAACTAGCATAAAGATGATCAGAAATATCACCAAATTCAGCAACACCAGAAATCGCAAGAAGGAGAAGTAGGACTGAATCCCAGTGCCAAATCTCCCTGGAGAAAAAGAAATCCAAACATCACTGACCAGGAGTATTGACCCACTACCCACTCCAGATTTATTCAACTACGTGGGGCTGAAGTTGGAGGAATCCTGGTGGAAGGGAAGGAGAAAAACACATTTCTTTTTTTTTTTTTTTTTTTTACTGTTGGCTTAAGGCTCTACTTCTACAGGTTTAAACTTTGACTTGTAAATATACATTCAATCTTAAATTAACCATTTGAGAATGGTATGCATAAGGATTCAATAGTTATCTTTGCTTATGTGAAAATGTAATTCATTTGAGTGCCATTTATTGAAAGACCATCCTTTTCCCAATGAATTACAATAGTGCTTAGGTACTGACCATAATGTATGAAGCTGTTTCTGAATTTTCTATTCTCTTCTATTGTTCTATATCTCTATCCTTGCACCAATACCAGTCTGTCTAATATGCACACATATAATAACACTTGATATATAGTGCTATAAGTCTTTCAAGCTTTGTTCTTCCTCAAGAGCTATGCTTCATCCTCTGCATTACTATATAAACTTTAGAATAAGTATATTAATTTCACACAGATACACACATACACAAAATCTGCTGAGATTATGATTGGGATTGCATGGAATATATATGAGCCAATTTGAGGACAAGTGACATTTTTATACTGAATCTTCTCATCCATGACCATGATATATTTAGATTCTTTAATTTCAATATTGTATATTTTATGTACAGAGTGATTCATATCTTTCTTTATATATTCTGTATTCTTAGTATTGCATTTTTTCTGATGCTATTGTGAATTGTGTCATTTTAAAATATCCCTTTTTAAGTGTTTGTCATTGGTATATAGAAATGCTACTGGTTTTATATAGATATTGTATTTAGCAACTTTACCTTAAAGAAAAGACATTTTATTTCTTCCTTTCCACCCACTATGCCTTTCCCCCCACTACTGTACATTGGCTAGAACTTCCAGGATGATGTAGATTAGAATCAATGCTAACTAGCACCCTTTTTCTCATTCTCAATCTTGGGGAAATCTTTCCATATTTCGCCATTAAATATGAGCTTGCTGCAGAATTTTTATAGATATATTTACTAGATTAAGAAAGTTCCCATCTTTTTTTTTTATCGCTAAGAATGGGAATTGAATTTTATCAATTATAAGCTGTTGTTGGGGTAAGCATATACTTTAAATCTTATTTTGTTAAGGATTACATTCATTGATTTTTCAAGAAGAAAACAAACTGTCCACCACATAATAATGAAATTATTAAAGACAGTCAGAAAGCACTTCAAGTGAGGGTGTCTGCTTATCTTCTGGGGAAGCAAAGAACATCTTCTGCCACTGAAGATATCAGAGACCTACATGTTTTGCTTCTCTCCAATCCCAGCAGCCCTGCCAGAGCAAGCAGCTTGACTATCACACCTTCACTTCCTCCCACATGAGCACCTAGCCAGCCAGGGAATCACAGGAGTGGACTCACTGAAGAGAAAATCAAGGTTCCAGCTCCCCAGGGAGAAACTACACTCCAATACACAAGCCACTTTCTGAATGAAAATCTCCAGAGAGGCCACCACTCAACAAGTGAGGCATGGTGGATAACACCCCTGCTTTTGGAGTCTGACTGCTTGGGTTCAGGTTCTGGGTCTGCTCTGTCCTAGCCAGTGAATTTGCACAAATATTTTAACTTCTTTGAGCCACGCAAGTGATACGTACCTGTGTGGAAGGATCTTGTGAGGACCAGCAGAGATAACATGAGTAAAATTTTTAATACAAGGCCTGGTTCATAGTGAAGGCTCAATAAAGGTTAGCTTTTACTATTAAATTCTACTCCAACCAGGTGTTCGCTTAACTTCAAAAGTGGATGGTTGAAGTTGTAAGTTTCTAATGAAACTTTTTAGAAACTGTTTACACTCTCTCAATAAAACAAAAACCAAAAAAGGTAATTCACTGAAGGGATTACCAATGGTATTTTATAGGTTTTATAATAGCAATAATGGGGACAATAATTTCTTCCATTTATCCTGCAGTGTTTCTTACAAACTTTACAAAATTTCCATTCTAACAATTTTAAGGAGACTCCTGTAAATCATTTTGCTTTATGGTAGAAACTATGTCATCCTAAAAGGTATTTTCCCCTCTCACTTTGTTGTATCACCCAAATGTTGAAATGGTTTTTTTCTAATTTTATACTTCGACAGAACTTCCAATTTTTGTATACTTGCTATAGAATGAATTGTGCTTCCCTCAAATTCATATGTTGGAGCCCTAAGCCCCAAAGTGATGGTGTTCAGAGGTGGGGCCTGTGGGAGGTGATGAGGTTTAGATGAGGTTTAGATGAGGTCATGAGGGTGGGGCCCTCGTGATGGGATTAATGCCCTAGTAGGAAGAGGCACCAGGGCAAACCTTCTCTCTCTCCGACTCGCTCTCTCCTGAAGTGTGCACAAAAAGAGGTCATGTGAGGACATGGTGACAAAGTGGCCTGATCTCAAACTTGCAGTCTCCAGAGCTCTAATAAAATGAATGTCTGTAGTCTAAGCTCCCCAGTCTATGGTACTTCGTCATGGCAACCTGAGCTGCCTAGTGCAGTACCGCATCCCACTGTCACCATTATGGGAAAGTAGAAATTCTTGGTATCTTCAGAGCCATGGGCACCTGTGGCAGTATGAACCTCACCTTAGAATAATGTTTTAAGAGCACAAAATATAAACAAAACCAAATTTGTGACAGCATAACACAAAAGCATCTTCATTAGCACTTTAAATAACAAGATCTAGTAGCAGATATGACAACTGCTATGATTTCAAAGTGGTGAAGAGCATAAATGGTTTTCCAAGATAACTCCAACCAGAAGGAATAGAAGTATATCTGTGATTTTCCTGGTGACAAAGACACAGTCAAGTTCTGCTAATCCCAAGTGTGTGATTGCATATATTCGTGGCAGGAAATGCTAGATTCCAGCTAAAAGTTAGTGTAAACAAAGCTGTACTTGTCCCTCAGGCACTGTTGTGGAGGAGCACGTGCAGAGAGTGGGGTGCGCTACCTTCTATACTGCGAATGTCCTCCCGCCACAGCTCCAGGTGGGTCGTCATCTCACGAGCTTTCTCTAGGAACCTCTTCCAAGACTTGCTGCTATACCGTTTCCACTGGTCCCACTCAGACAGATACTTCATTTGGGTCTCCTGAATCTCCCTGCATTAAAAAATAAGCATGACTATGACTATGGCACCACTGCCAAGCCTTAGCAGCAAATAAAACCCTAGCAGAGAGGTTATGGAAACCCTGGAGACCTCATATGCCGCTGATGGGAATGTAAAAATAGTGTGGCCACCAGGGAAATCAGAGAGGCCAATCTTCAAAAAGTTAAACCTAGAACTGACATATGGGCCAGTAATTCCACTCCTAGGTAGATACCCCAAAAGAATGAAAAGCAGAGTCTCAAACACAAACTTGTACCGGAATGTTCATAGCAGCACTATTCGTAACAGTCAAAAGGTGAAAACAAACCAAATGTCTATCAATGGATGAAGAGATAAACAAAATAAGCTATATCCATACAATGGAATATTACTCAGGCATAAAAAAGAATGAAGTGCTGATGCATGCTACAACATGAATGAATCCCCAAAACGTTATATTCTGGACTGGCCTTGTGATCTGCTCAGACCACAGAATGCAGCAGAAGTGATGCTGCGCCAGTGCTAAGGCCAGACTACAAGAAGAATTGCAGGATTCTGCTCCTCCTGGGCATCAGCTGCTGCCATACATATGAGCCTGAGCTAACCTGCTGGACGATGAGACCATCCCAGACCAGGCTACAGCCAGCTGACCCTGAGCTAGATGAGCAGAGCCACCTCTCTGACCACACCTGGCAATAGATTGTGAGCCCAACTGCAACTAGAAGAATTGCCCAGTGCTGACTTGTAGACTCATGAAATTGTTTTAAACTACTAAGTTGTGGGTGACTTATTACACAGCACAGATAACTGGTTCATACTCCATACACTTTATCTTTCCATCTGCTTTCTCTGTCCAGATGCAGACAACAGCAAAGCTTTGGGAGGGTTGCAGAGCAGCCCTAAGATGGAAAGAACCTGGCTCCTAAATGACTGCAAAGTTATCTATTGACCTGACCCAGGACTTTTATGTGAGAAAGAAATAAACTTCTAATAATTGAGCTTTTACATGTTTGGGTATCTTTGTCAGAGCAACTTAGCTTACCCTAGGTAATAAAGTTTTGATTATGTGAACTCTTCAGAAAATGCATTCCATGCATAAAACACACCCCAAAACCTACATCAAATGCTTTCCAGATGGCTACTGAACAAACCTTAGTCTCCGCTTCTCAGAGATGTTCAGTGCATACTTTCGAATGGATTGGCTATCAAGGTTTTCAGTGATTCCTTCCTCCAGCGGGCAGGTATAAGAGTCTGTCGGTTTCAGCAAAGTGCCACTTGGCTTGTCTCGAGAAAGGATGTTTGTCCTCTTACGTGCAATGGACCGGTAGCTTGGCAATTCTTGGAGGAAATTCACAGGTGGGGAAGAAAAGCAACTGGAGTCCAAAGAGAGGTTCTCTGGGTAGAAAAGAAGAAAAGCATCATTCACCCTGGTGAGACAACAACTTTTGGGGGGAACCAACAAACAAAAGTAGTAGAGGAGACTCGGACCTCAAGATCACAACTAAACCTTGCAGACAGCCACTAGCCTGGGCCACTGACAAAAGCATTTGTATCTTAATTACCTTATCTACCAGGATGGTGCTCAGGACAATGAAACTATCTGCAAATGGGTTCCCTTTCAACAGATGTGTTTGCAAATATGCTTTAAGTTATATAATATCTGAGTGCTAGCGTTCAGCTGCAGCCACTAGCTAAATGTGTGACCCCAGGGAGTTATCTAAACTCCATTCTTCGTTTGTCAAATGGGGCTAGTAATATTTGCCCCAGCTACTCTCATACAGTGTAGGGTAAAATGATATATGGAATAAAACATCAAAAAGCATAAGTGCTACACACAGTAATAACAGTGATAACATTTATGGAACAATTCCTAGGCACCAGGCACTGTGGTGAGAGTTCACTCAGTGGGATCTGGACTGGCCCTGTGACCTGCTTGGACCCACAGAGTACAGTGGAAATGATGCTGTGCCAGTTCTAAGCTTGTGGGTTTCTGCTGCTCTCTGTACCCCTGCTGTTGCCGTGTGAACAAGCTGAGCTGACCTGCTAGAGCATGAGACCCTGTGGAACATGGATGATGGCCTCGTTGAGACCATCCCAGACCAGCCTACAGCCAGTCAATGCCCAGTTAACCACAGACACTGGGAAATTATTATTATTAATAATCAGGGTCTATTATTACCCCCATTTTACAGGTGAGAAAATAAAGTCATTAATGGGTTCCTCAGCCCCTGCCCAGACTCTCAAAGTCCTGCATGATCTGGCTCCTGCCTGCCTCTCCAGTTCCTTAGGTTCTCTGTCCTGCACACAGATTTTAGGGTCTTTCCAATACTAAAATGTGTTCCCACCTCCTCAGAGCCTTTGCATGTGCTGTTCTCTCTGCCTGGAATGAACTTTACCCTCTTAGCCCCTACTCACATGTCACTTCCTCAGGAAATTGTCCCTACCTCGCTGCACTATTACAATTGTCTTGTTACACATTTTCCCACACCATGAGTCCTTTATGGTATCTATCTCATCTGTGAATATATATTTATCTGGGTGACTGTGTGAGCATACATCTGTCTACCTTAGTGACACAGGACCTACCACAATCCTTGGCTCAGAGTAGGAGTTCATGAATACCTATTGGGTGGATGGATGAATGGATGAATGGATGGCATTCCTAATCTGCCTGAGTTTAGAGACCCTGTGAGCAGGGGTACTGGAAACAGAACCAGGTCTGCCTGGCTCAAAAATCTGTAATTGCTCTAGTACACCAGGCCACAGCTGGAGGCCAAGCTTTGCTGTGCCTTGTGCTGTGGTCTAAGGGAAGTCTTTCTGTTGAAGAGGTGGGACACCACCTTAAAGATGGGTTGTATGCCTGATCCAATTTTAGCTGTGGGAAGACCACTCTGAGTGAAGACAAACTAGACACAAGGAGAGAAAATAGGAGGCAATTAACCTTATAGGCAACAAAACTTCTATGGCTCAATGCTAGATGCTAAATTGCTTGGGTTTGAATCCTGGCTCTGTCAGTTATAGCTGTGTGTTTTTAGGAAAGTTATTTAACCTCTCTGAGCTTCAGTTTCCTCGACTCTAATATTTATTCAACAAATACATTGACCATATGTCAGATCTGGAGCTAGACCTACCACACAGAACAAAGCAAATGCCCTACTCATGTGGCACTTACATTCTGAGGTGAGGGCAGAGGAAATCAGACAATAAATAGGCAATAAATATTATGCCAAGAGGTGATAAGTGAAAACAAATCCAGAGTGGGGTAAGGGGGCAGAGGTGATGGGCAAGGTGCACCGTTTTCAATAAGATGGGGTCAGGTATGTCTATTAAGGTGGTATTTAGGCTGAAGCTGAATGGAGGGAGGGAATGATCTCTGTGGACATTTGGGGAAGTGCATCCCAGAAGAGGAAAACAGTAAGTGCAAAGGCCCTGGGGCAGGAATGTGCATGACATGTTTGAAGAGGAGCATGGAGGCCTGTGTGGCTGGAGAAAAGTAAATGAACAGAAATCTGTTTTATTGGTGGACCCTGATGAGCCACACCAGCCTTTCATTGCCCCCTCCTCTCGAATCTAGGCTGGATCTGTGACTTACACGACAGAAGTGACACTCTGCCAGTTGTAGACCCAAGCCTTACAAGAGCTTGAAGGTTCCAATTCTGCCCTCTTGTGAGGCTAGGGCCACCATGTAAGAAGTCAGGCTTCTACACGGAGAGGAAGAGGCCCTGACCTCCAAGGAGGACAACCAAAGTCTCAGGCTTGTGACCCTGGTGGGCCTTTATGGCTAGTCCCTTGTTCTTCAGGTCATCCTTGCCAAGCCCCTCCACAGGTGTGAGGAGGCTGTCTGGACACTCCAGCCCCAGCAGACGTGACATGCAGCAGAGCAAAGTATCTCCTCCATGCTCTGCTGATTTCCTGATACCCAGAATCAGCAGAAACAATAAAATGGCTTTAGCCATTATGTTTGGAGTAGTTTGTTAAGCAACAATAGTTAGCTGGGTCAGGGAGAATAGAAAAGGGGATGTCAGAGAGGTGGCAGGGCTAGACCGAGTCAGATGTGGGCAGTGCTGCCACTCTTGGATGTGGCTGATGGGAAGCCAGTGAGGACTCTGGGCAGAAGCATGTCATTATCTGACTGTGTTTTAAAGGGTTGCTCTGGAGGCTGCAAGGCTCAGAAGAGGACCCACCATGGGGTCCCACTTGGAGATTAAATGTGATCATATTTGAGGGGGAACCCCCCAAAACAGAATTTACTTATAAAAAATCGTGTATTTATTCTTACATATGTAAACTTCAGTCGCCTTCAAAGTACTCTCCATTTGATGCAATACACCTATCAAGATGTTTTTTTCCACTGCTCAAAACAGTTTTGGAACTTGTCAGTTTTGATGCCTCTTAGTGCTTCTGCCATATTTTTGTTTTACCTCTTCCACAACAGCAAACTGTTTCCCTTTGAGGACTTTTCTCAATCAGGGAAACCAACAAACAAAAAGGTCGCTCGGGGTGAGTGGGTGAGATCAGGTGTACAGGGAGGGTGGGGCACAGGGATCATGCCATTTTTGGGTCAAAAACTGCTGAACACTCAGCCCGGTGTGGGCAGGAGCACTCTTAAATTGTCCATCACAAAATGAGCAAATGAGTTGAAAGAGTCTTCAAAAAAATTCGCTGAAGCCCAACACAGCCTCTCAGAAAAACGCCAGCTGGTACACTGATACAGATGGGTTCCTAGAATACTCACCCAGCAGGGGAAGCCTGTACTACAAGGGACCCACCCTCCAGAAGATAATTCCGGTTTTGGGGGGTCCCCCTTCATAGACAGAAACGCTCAGTCCAGTGCCCGGCATGCAGTGGACTCCATAAATGTACACATAGCTAATAGAACAAGAAGGTGCTCCTGAGCAGGACAGAGGGAGTGCTGGGGAGGAGGGAACCAGCCATGGCCTCACTCTGAGTTGGAGTCTGATGGTGCACAGCTATAATCTTCCCCTCTTCCCCTTTCTGATGGGCTTGTGCAGACACAATGGAACAGCTATCTGCTGCAGATGACACACAGCCGTGCTTCTGGAGCCTGGCCAGTAGCCAAGTGCAAGCCTGTCAGTCTTCCTCAGCCTCCTATTGCCTTGCCCCAGCACACCCTGAGGATATGACACACTTCTCATTAGTAATGGTGGCTCCCTAAAGCAAACCAGGGAAGTGTCGGGTGGGGACCTGGAGGCTAGAGAGTCCAAGTCTAGGCGGGAGGCCACTCCTCCCTCTGGACAGCAACAAAGAGCTGTTATTAGCCATGAACAAAGGTCTTTAAAATGGAGCAGCACTGACCTATTGAATATTCCAGAGCTGTGGGGTCAGGGAAGGAGCTGGAGCCTGGCCTGGCCTGTCACCCACTACCCAGGCCACCCCAGGCCAGACAATGACCGTCTCTGAGTTGTATATTTCTCATCTCTGGAACTGGGGATGCGACACCTCAGACCTCATCAGTGTGATCATGAGAACAGAGTTACTGGCTAGGATTTATTGTGCACTTATATGTAATAGACTATTTGAGGTACTCAATATATATTACCACACTTAATACTCTGAACTGCCCTTTGAATAGAATTATCCCACTTTGCAGATGAAGAAACTGAGGCTCAGAGAGGTTAAATGCCTTTCCCACTCACACAGCTATGAAGTTTTGGATCTAGGACCCTAGCACAGGTTTGTCAGGTGCCAAAGATGTGGTCTTCACCATGAAACACTTAATTCAATGGGACATGGATTTGAAAGCGTTTCAGAAACACTAGAATGCCATACCAATTAACGTACTGATTAGATTGTTCTTGCATACATTCCACAGGAAAGATACATCCTATTCACATTCCATAACAAAGTCCCTGCTGGAAAACTGTATTTTCAAAACGGCCATCATTGAAGAGGAATGACTTTTCCTTTCAGATATTTTGGGAAGTTCTACATCTTCAAATAAAAATAATCACACCATACGTTTGAACACAGGCATCATTATTTTTATAACTATGATCCACCTCCTCTCGTTTTCATATAGGACCACACACTCTTCAAAGCATGACAGCATTGGGTTTCTCACATCAATCTGCAGAGGCAGACAGCCAAGTGCCCTGGCTTTGCAACAGGGAGGCTGAGGCCCAGAGAGATGGCAGCTTGCCCAAGGATTTGATGTCAAGCAGACTCCTGGTTCCTCCGCTTTTTACAGAAGCAGGTCACGTCACCTCTCCAATCCTCCGTTTCTCATCCTCAGAGATAAGAATGTTTCATTATAGTTATTGTCAGGTGTTCTCCTGAGCGGGTCCAGCTGAAAGTGTCATCAGCATGGCCACTTAAGTCCGGTGGTCAGTGTGTGGGCTATTTGTCGACCATTTGCATGGCAGGCGGGAACACAGTTCAGATATTGAGGCACCTCCATCTAGGAATACCTAGAATCTGTTTGCCATTAGAGCCAGATTTCAGCAATTAGATTATCATTTAGGTAGGCAGGTGACTGGGTAATTACAGGAGAGGTGGGGACTGGGGCAGGTATGAGTACTTTTGCTGTTGTCTTGTATTCTTCCAGGTTAAGGACAGAGCCTCTCTGAAGCTCAGAGCACAGTCTTGCTCAGAGGAGGGCCTCCATTTGAAGAATGAATGAATGAATGAATGAGCAGATGCAGGCACATCTGGAGAGCACCTTTAGGTCCCAACTTTCTTGGCAGCTCCTTCCTCAGGACACCAAATCCTACCAACAAGCACAAAGTCTCCCAGGATGTGGGCACAGGCCAACTGTGATTTGAATGGTACTAAAACCACCACTAGCCTCCCTCCAGTGTTTGCCAAGACCTGAGCCCAACCATATTTGGTGCTAGGTTCACTTCTGGGTTTTTCTTCCCACTTGCAGAATCATGGAAACTCTGGATAAGATGGGGCCTCTGGGTCATCCAGTCCTGGCTTTTCACCAGCTGCTGTGGGAATTAGCTCAGTTGCATGAAGCCCCTCTCTGCAAGGGACTCTGGGCTGGGCGCTGGGACTCTGGGGAGGATGAAGGTTTGCAGACTTGCTTCCTGCCTTGATGAGCTGTCGCTGGCTCCTCCGACCAGCATGTATCTGCTAGGTGCCCACCCCTTTGCCCATGCCCCTGTCATTATGCCATCCTCCTCCCTAATTGTTTGCTTGTGTGTTGTCTCTGACCCTCCATTGTTCTGTAACCTCCACAAGGGCAGGGATGCCATCCCTCTTCTTTACCATGAATGAATGATTTTGGTGCTGGGGATACAGGCAACATTGGATCACCCACCAGACAGACCATCGTATGGGCTTAGCACACAAGCACGAGCAAGGGCACCAAAAAATGAGAAAAAGATTTAAGGAATTTAAGCATTTAACATTATTCTTTTCTATATGGATGATATATTTTTTCACAATTAAAAATTTTAAAGGAAGGAAAAAGAGCTGGCAAAAAAATGAGATGTCAACTGTATATTACATTCTTCCTATTCCAGGTACTGTACACAAGCCATATTGTGCTATTATTGCTCAAGAAATAATCAATAGCATGTGCATATCCAGTTTCACAGTACTACTAAGGGAATGTGGACATCAATTTCAGAACTTTTTAGACTTCTTTTTACTCATATTCTATGGCTTGACATGGCTTTTATTTTGGATGCTAACCAGAGGGGAGGTACCTGAATAATTTGTGTGCAGAGCGACCAAAGAGCCTTTACCAGGGGTTCACAGTCCAGGAGATCTAGTTAAAGCCACTGACATCATCACCAAATGCTCACAAACCTCTGTGTCCGGAGACTCATCACTGCCCTTCCCCTGGAAAGGCCACCCACCCACCCATCCATTCATTCACTCACTCACGTACTCGAAAGCATATGCTGAGCAACTGCTATGTGCCAAGCACCATCCTAGAACTGGCACACAGCCCTGAATATGACTCACAGATTCCCCTGTCTTTTACAGGACTTACATTCTAGCTAGAGGAGGCAGACAGTAAACAAGCAAGAACAATATATTTCAGGTAGTTATAAGTATATGGGGAAAAATAAGGCCAGAATGGGTTTGAGCAAAGCGTGGGGAGAAAGAACCTAGATAGCTGGGAGAAGAACAAGTGCAAAGGCCCTGAGCCCAAAGCATGCCCAGCCAGTGTAAGGAACAGGAAGGGGGCCACTGCTCCTGGAGAAGAGTTGGCAGGGAGGGGAGTATTGGGACAGGAGGTCAAGGCCACCAGGGCCTATGGGCCAAAGTGAGGTCATGGCTTTTACTTGGGTAAGTGGAAACCATGAGGGGTTTTAAGCAGAGGAATGACACAGTCTAACTCAGATTTAACAGGATCTCTCTGGCCAGTCCTGTGGCTATTTCTGTCCCTGAGTCACTTAGTTTGGCATGGCTATATCCCAAGCCAGGGCATCATGCATCAGGCTGCACTGTCCTTCTGCAAATGTTCTGTGTGTGCACTGTCCAATATGGTAACTACTAGCCACACGTGGCTACTGAGCAACTGAAGTGTGGCTGGTGAGACTGAGAAAATGAATTTTAATTTTATCAGGATTTATTAAATTTGTATCTCATGGCCACATGTGTGTTGAACAATGTAGAGAGGCCTCATTCACAAGAGCCCAGAGCCTAGTGTGAGAGGGGAAGAGCCAGGAGTCTTGGGAACCTCCCCTATCTGACCGACTTCAGAACTTCAGGGCTGGGAGGACCTGCATGAATCATGGCACCTGGCACCTGGGTGGGGCCTGGGGACTAGCTTGATCCAAGGCTATATTACACAGATGAGCAAACAGCCTACAGGAGCAGTGACTAACTGGGTAATCAGAGCCATGCCCATTACCCAGGTCTCCTGGTTTTCAAGCCAGTGGAGTATCCAGTGGGCTGCCAGTGGAGCAGTTACTTTGATTCTGAGGAGATAATATCACACAGGCGTTAAGAGCATAGCCTCCAAAGCCCACTGCCTGGATTTAAATCCTACTTCCACTTGCCACCTATGTGAGCTGGCAAGCTTCTTAACCATTCTGTGCCTCCATTTCCCCACATGTTAGGTAGGGTGAGTAGTTCCCACCTTGCACCGCCATCCTGAGGGTTAAACATCTATGTTTAGAAAACAGGTCAGTAAATCTTTTTTGTAAAGGGCCAGATAGTAAATACTGCTTTCTGCACAGTCTTTGTTCCAACTACTCCATTCTGAGGTTGTAGCCCAAAGGCAACCATAATCCATAAATAAATAGGCATGACTGTGTTCTAATAAAACTTTATTTAAAAATATAGGCGGTGGCTTGGATTTGGCCTGTGAGTTGTACTTTGCAGACCTGTGGCTTAGAGCAGTCAGTGCCTGGAACACTGTGCTATACATGTGTAGTTACTTTCTGATGAACTGACTTTGTTATTGTGAGCCCTGAGAAAGCAGACACCTACTGAGAAGGACTCCTGGTGGCTAACTGGGCTCAAATTAAAAAAAAAAAAAAAGGCTAGCAGCCATTTCTACGCAGGGACTTCTCATACAAACTGCCCTTCAGGGACAAGCCTGCACTAAACTGCCTGCATCTGCACTGACCTACTTGCCTGCCTGCACTGTGTTTCTGCCATCTAAGCCAGCCCTTATAAAGGAGTTCCTGGAATTCTATTTCAATGAATAAGACTGAGGTTTTCCCCATCCAATAGGAGTTGTGCAGCTTCAACCAACCAGAGAGGCTCTATTCTAACCAATCAGGATAGTGCCTTTTGGATCCAACTGCAAGGATTTGGAGTCCTCATTTGCAAGAGGACAGACCAATCAGGGACCAGGAGTGGGGACTTGTGTTCATATAAGCCAGCTTCCCTCCGGCTCTGACAGTGCACTTTTCCTTTCCACTGCAGACTCAAGTGTGTGTTTCCCTGGCTGAGCTAAAATATTGAAGATTTCTCACTGGAGCAGAGCAGAGTGGAGCGGAGCAGACCAAAGCACAGTGGAGCAGGCCAGTGCGATGCAAGACAGATCAGCAAGGAGTGGAGAACAGAGCTGTCTAGCTGGAGAGGGGCCTGGCCCCAGGGCCACCTGGCCCTAGGACTGCCTCACAGCCATTCTGTTTCCCCAGCCAAGCTGTGCTATGTTACAGTTAAGCTGTTTTGCACGGAAAAAAGTTTCCTTCTTCACCGCATCCCAAATTGGGGATTCTTGTCGGTATTGAATTGGTGCCAATGACCATCACTTGATATTATTTACTGATGAACTTAATGTACATGAAGACTTATATTTGCATTGAGGAATCTTCTTGCTATGGACCAAGCTACTCCTTATGTGGAGTGTTCATCCTCCTTGGTCGAGACTTCTCTAAAAGAGATTCCAAAGTTCTTGGAAGTGGCATTCATGACAACTAGTATTTACCATGTGCTGTGGTTATGCCAAACTCTTTACATACTTACCTCCTGTGGCTCTCACAATGACTTCAAGTACCATCCTGATTTTGCAAAATGGAGAGTTTGGAGAAGACACAAACTTTGCCCAGGATGAGCTAAGATCCTAACACTGAGGGCAAAGACTTACTTTGACCCCCCTGGCGATTAGCATGGGGCCTGACACATGACAGGTGCTCAAATAAACATCTGTCAAATGAATACATGGACACACTGGCTCTGGATTCATAACATAATGCCCTTCTGTTTCAGGAGCTTGTCAATTAACTTCTCAGAGCCTCAGTTTCCACAAGGGTAAAATGGGCAAATAGTGCCTACTTCATTGAGTTGCTCTACGGAATTCAAGGAAGTGACACATTTAAAACTGAAATCAAACAGCTGACTCAGGTCTCCCAGATTCCCAGAACTATTTCCTGCTTGCTGACCTCATTCCATCTCCTCCTCTAACCTCCAGTTGGGAGCCTCCTCAAATACCCAAAGGTCATTCCCACCTCCAGCCCTTTGCTCCTCCTGAGCCTCCCTCTGAACACTCTTTCTGCCTGCACTTCGCAGAGTCACCTGCATTGACTCCTTTACAGCCTCAGAAGACCTCTCCTCAGAGAGGCCTTCCCAGCCACCCACTTCAGCAGCTCCCCCCTTCTCCCTCTCTATCCCATCACCTGTTTATTTTCTTTTCAGCAGTTCTGGTTAGCTGTAAGTACCCTGTTTTTGTCTTTTCCTGTTCAGTTAGCGTCTCCCTGCTTGACTAGAAGCTTCATGAAAGTGTGTCCCTGGCCCACCTTTGTCACCACCAGACCCCACGCCTGGTGCATGGCTAAGGCTCAAGGACAGTTCCCTTCCTCCTCTTCCTGGTGGGTGGAGGGGAAGCCCCACAGAAAGTCTGGGTGGGTCCCACACCTAAACAATGCTCCTTTTAAAAGCAAACAGACTGCAATGAAGTTAAAATACTGAAAAGTCATTTCCCCCTTTTATCACTCTAAATTCTTCACTTCCTAAAAGAAACAAAAATAATAAGAGCCACCCAGGGCCTCTGGCCCTAATGTGGCTTTGGTCACTGGGCAGAATTCAGACTCTTCCAGGGACAGCAGAAAAAAAGAAGGCAGATGGCTGGCTCACCAAAGAACCATCCCAGCCTGACAATGGGCCTGCGCAGTCTCCACTGTTCCAGACCTGCAGGTGATCCCTCCCTCCCGGCCCCTTTAAGGGTGATGAATGACCCGGATGAATGGGCTTAGCAGATAAGCAGGGGGGGGGGGGGAATAAACACTGTAGGTTGAGTGGTTGCTTCAAGTTTAATACCTCTGTTGGACTAAAACAACCCAAAGAATAGTTGTTTAACTATATATCTAATAGAACCTTTCCAGAAAATAGAGGCACACAGCACACACAGTCATCAAATCTTATAAGGGCTAGAGAAGCCCCAATTATAATAATACTAACAGCTATCATTCAGGTGCACAGCACCTGCCTGGTGTGGTGCTAGATTTTTGACGTGCTGCTTCCTTATATCCTCTTAGTGACCCTGGTCGGGGTGTGATTATCCTAACTTTACAGATAAGACAACTGAGGCTCCGAGAGGTAATAGGATTTGCTCAAGGTCACACAGCTGAAAACTGGCCAAGTCAGGATTCACACTTAGGCCAGGCGGCTCCATAAAAACTACCACCAGAGGTTCTCTTCACTTATCTTTAAAAAACAAAACCAAACCAAAAAAGTTCCAGCTCCCCTCACAGGAGGAGTCTAACTGGGCTGTTCAGTTTTATCCCTTCACCCTTCTAGGTATCCCCTGCTTCAAGGGCCCAGACCAAGTCTCACCCTCTAGCAAGTGGGGTTAATCCAAATACAATCACATAAGGGCCCTCCAGGTCCCCTCCTAAGAGCGGTGCCCCTTGAGGAAGAGAGAGGTCAATGGCTTTAGCCATCACACAGTTTTTAATTCTGCCCTGCCACCACATCACAGTGATCGGATCATCGTGGGTGAGTCACTTCGGTTCCCCTGCTGAACAGTGACATAATGGTCATGGTCACTCCCCACAGAAGGGTCAGGAGTCTCTGAGTCTGGCCCTTCCTCAAAAAGTGAAACACAATTACCATATCATCAAGCAATTCTACTCCTGGGTACATGCCCCAAACAACTGAAAATAGATGTTAAAACAGAAAACTTGCACATATATGTTCACAGCAGCATTTTTCCTAATAGCCAAAGGCGGAAACAATGTGCACCATGGGTAAATGGATAAACCAGGACATACCCACACAATGGAACAGTATTTAGTCATAAAGAGGAATGAAGTACGGACACATGCTACCATGTGGATGACCCTCAAAAACATTATTTATTTTACGTGGAAAAAACATCCATAAAAGGTCATATATTATATGATTTCATTTATGTGAAATGCCCAGAACAGGTCAATCTTTAGGGACAGGAAGCAGATTGGTGGTAGCCAGGGGCTGGGGAGGGGAAACAGGGAGTGACTGTTTACAGGGCACAGGGTTTCCTTTGGGGGCAATGAAAATATTTCGAAACCAGATAGAGGTGACAACTGCACAACACTGAGTATACTAAATGCTGCTGAATTATACACTTTCAAATGGTTGATTCTGTCATGTGGATTATACCTCAATTAGAAAAGCAGTCACTGCATGCATGCTAGTTGAAGATGACGTGGTATGAAGTACTTAGTGACCAGAATATCAAAAATGTTTGGCAAAGGGAAAAAGCCAAGAAGTTATTCCATTCCATAAAAAGGAACATACCAGGCACTTTGGGGCTGAGGGGCCTAGGGGTGGGCAAAATGTCTCCTGGGGGCTACTTGAGATATAGTGGGGGTTTTGCCTCTTGAAGGAGGTGACACTGAAGTTGATATCAGAAGTGTGAAGGGTGTGTCAGACAGAGGGAACAGCGACTGCAAAGACATGAGAAAGGAGATGCGGCGAGGGGCTAGCAGGTGGCTGGGGCCTGGAGGAGAAGCGGTGCAGCAGCCATTAATGCTCAGATGAGAATCCTCTCCAGGTGCCCTGGATCAAGGTGGTCCTCCACCTTCTACTCCTATCAGAACCTCCACTTTATAGATGGGGAAACTGAGGCTCAGAAAAGGAAGTAACTTGCTCAAGGCCACAAGGCTAAGTCAGTGTCTGAGCCCCATCCCTACCCTTAAAAACAAAACAGCTCAAGAGACTTGAGATACACTTCAATGGACACTTTCACAGGGCAAGGCCAGGGTCTCTGTGGGCACAGAGAAGGGGCACATAGTTCATCTTGAGGGAAGAGAGATAATCAAGGAAGGCTTCTAGGGGGAAGTGACACCAGATTGAAAGAAGAGAAGAGCAGTATGCCTTATAAAGAAGTAAGGTAATAGTCCCAGGAGAGGGAACAGAAGGAGTTTTTCAGGCCCAAGAAGTAACATGCAGACCATCACAGACCATCAGTCAGATGTGCCGGGGGGCGGGGGGGCATATGGAAGCTAAGACAGGGGCAAAACCACAAAGAGCATCCCTCAACTAATATTTACTGAAGGTTTGCTATGTACCAAACACTGTGCTAAGCATGGGGACCCAATGGTGAGCCCAACAGGCCCAGCCCCTGCCTCCTGGAACTTATCATCTAGTAGGGGAGGCGGAGACATTGACTAACAACAGTTAACACTCCAGTGGTCCCATGGCAGCCTGTCTGCAGGATGGTCCCCACCGATCCATCCTCTACCCCCAGTGTCCTGACATTCATACCTTCATTTGGGCTCCTTCCACACTGAATGGGGTTGATCCATGTGACCAATACAGTATTGCAGAAATACCACAGTGTGATGTTCAACATCAGATCTAAAGCACATCACAGGTTCGCTTTGCTCCCTCTTAGATCATCTGCTCTGGGGGAAGCCAGCCACCATGTCAGAATGACACTTCACAGCCCCCTGGGAGGTCCATGTGGAAAGGAACTGAGGCCTCCTGCCAACAGCCAGTGTCAATTCACCATCCGTGTGAGCAAGGGATCTTCTTGGAAGGGATCTTCCAGTCCCAAGCAAACCTTCAGGTGACTGCATCCCTGGCTGACACCATGGTAGCAACCTCATGAACGGCCGCGAGCCAGAACCACCTAGACAGGTCATTCTCAAAGTCCTGACCATCAGAAATCTTAAGATAATGAGTATTACTGTTCTAAGCCATTAAGTTTGGGGGTAATTTGTAACGCAGTATAAATAACTAATATAAATAGTAAATTCTAATCACCTCTCTTAATCCTTATAATAACCCCCTGAAGTAGGTACTATCTTCATCTCTACTTAATACATAAGGAAACTGAGGCACCAAGCAGTTCAGTGCCTTGCCCAAAGACAAATCCAGTAAATGGGAAAACAAGGACTTGCATCTGGGAAGCAGAATCCAGACTTGCAGACACTATGGTATAGTTGCCTCCCTTCCCTTCATTTATTCATCACTATTTGGTATCTACTAACCAGATATGGTTCTAGGTCCTAACGGAATAAGACAAAACCCCTGTTTTTCATGGTACTCATATTCTAGAAGGAGAGACAGCTATAATCAAACCAAACTATATGACTTCAGATGGTGATAAGTGCTTTGAAGGAATAAGCAAGGTGATGGGTCAGGGAAAGTGAGATGGGGGTACTTCTTCAGACAAGAGGAGGACTCCAGAGGTCTACCTCTCTGAAGTGACATCTGAACAAAGATCTGACAGGAGGAGAAGGTGGCTACCATACAAAGAGCAAAGAGAAACGTAGTCCTGGCAAATTGAACAGCAGATGCAAAAGCCCTGAGGCAGAAACAACCTTGGTATTTTGAAGGAATGGCAAGACAACCAGTGTAGCTAGAGCAGGATGGGTTAAGGGTGATGAGGGCCTGGAAAGAAGGTTGGGGTCAGATCCCCAGGCCTTGTAGACCACCATAGAAAAGCCTGGAGTTTACTCTCAGAGCAGTGGGAAGCCACTGGAAAGTTTTCATTACAAAGGGGAGTGGTATAATCCATTTTAGCCTTTAGAGGAACATGGCCTATTCTGTAAACCAAACCCCCTTTGTCTCCTGCCCACTTCCAACTCTACTCCCATGATGCCCATATAACAGCTAAACATTTACAGCTAAACATTTACAAGTGCTACCCATGTCCCTTCTGAGCCTTCCATGCATGCTGATGGGTACAAGGTCAAAAACATCATCTGTCCAAGGAGTGGGGGAGACTTTAGAAGGGCCAGTTATAATACTTATAAAAAGATGCTTAGAGTCCTCTTAAACACCCAGTAAACATCAAAAAAAGGATGCATCTTATGCCCTCTGTATTGGAAGCCATGATTGGCAGCTTAAATGTGATGGACTGAGCTAAAATAAGAGGAAGATAAAAAACACTAACAACAAAAAAATCTTTGAATGACCACTGTTGAAAGGCTAAAACTGAGCTGCTGCCAGCAGTATTAATAATGCGCTAAAAAAAGAATTATCATCAAACCCAGCCTGAGTTCTGATTCCTGAGCAGGGTCCCAGAGTTTGGGTCCCTTCTGGCTGTCTTCTCTTCTTCTAGACGTTGAGAACAATCCAATCAGAAGGGCCCAATGCCCAAATCTACACTCATGTTTTATTGTAAGTCCTTGTAACAAAAGCACTGTTCTCAAAATGAATTAGAGAAAACAATGAGATAAAATTTACAATATGGTACTTGTGTTTTGTTAAAAGCAAATATAAGATAAAAATGCTACAAGGAAGCTTGCTTTGGGTACTGGCAACTTTTCTTTCTTGATTGGGTAGTGGTTGTACCTAATTTTGTAAAAATTTACAAAGAAGGACACAACTTTCACCCAAGAAAAAAGGAAAACAGAGAGAGAGAGAGGATAATGCTTGCTTGGCTACCATTTGTTGTGCTTTCTTTCTACCAGGCACTGTGCTAGGCACTTCACACGTTTTTCTCTCAGGTAATCCCCACCCCTGCGCCCAGACATCCTATTCTCATTTTAGTACTTAAGAATATGAGGCTCAGAGAAGACATGCCACTTACCAAAGATCACACAGCAATAAACAGTTTAAGCAGAATTCGGTTCCAAGCCCATCTAATTGTGCACCCTGAAATGTTTGGGGTCGGCACCTCCTACTAGAATGTCAGAACTGGCAGGGATCTCAAAGTCTTTTCATTTAACAGATAAGACTAGAGACTAGCCCGGGATCTCTCGGCCAGCAACTGGAAGGAAAAGCCACCACGGTCCGGACCCCTATTCTAGTGCTCCTTCGGTAGGGCATGCGCCCTCTCAACTGGGTGAGGACAGGTTAGAGGAGGGACAGCAGGAGTGAGAAAGACCGCTTTTCCCAAAGACTGGTAGGTCGGGGGAGGCCGGGCCCTTGTCGCGTTCCGGGCACCTCGCGCGCGCTGTGTGCCCTCCGACCGCTAGGAGCACCGTCCCACCGCCCTACCTGGATGGATGAAGGGCTGCCTGCTGGGCCTGCCCGGCGGGAGCGCACTGGCACCGGACTCGCTCATGGCTGCGTTTCGAGCACCGGAGAGGCCGTGGGAGACCCGCTCCGGCCGCCGCAGCCGCCGCCTCCTGCCCTTCGCTCCAGGAGCCGGGATTCCAGGTTCCGGCGTGGACGTCACAGAGGCTGGGGGTGGGGGCGCGGAGACAGCTCTTCCCACGCCGGCCGCGCGCTGAACTACTCAAGCGGCAGGGCGCGCGGCCGGGATGTGTCGGGGAGCAGTGATGTGATGCAAGCCCCGCCGCCCCGGCTCGGGGATGGGCTGGAGGCTGGAGATCCCGGACGGCTCCATCCAGCGGCCTGACGAGCGGCGGCCTGATAAGGAGCGAACTCTTAGATAGCTCACTCAAATTTTTAAAAAGTATAATAAAAATAACCAAACGAAAACACGTGTTTCAAATAAGTTACCATTTGGGTACAGAACACGGGGAAAAAGAATAAACATGTCTGTAAATGCATAAGGCATCTCTCGAGTGCAGAGCTGGATGACTTGTTGAGAAAGGTGCCAGAGAACTTTTCCCTACATGCTGTTTGTCTTGGAGGGACACACTTGACACCATATCTATGTTTCATCTCTGCCTGTATATATCTAACCACGTGCGGTTTAAAAAGTGGAATTAAAAGTAAATGTCAAATAAATAAGTGTAATTGTATATACATTTGTATGTAATATTAGTAATTGCCAAATTAAAAACATAATGGGGAAGTGTCTTATGCAGAAGTCCAAATAACATATGTGGATATTTCAAGCAGGTGGCACATAACGCCCCATCCTTTAACTGTGAATTACACACAGTGACTTCCTCCCAAAGAGAATAGTATGGAAAGGGAGGGCGGGGCACACAAGTAAGCAGCTTCACCTGGGTAACAGGTAACAGACACTCTCAAGCAGACAATCAAGGTCAACATCAGTAGTCATAAGTCATGCTGATGGTATGCACCCCTGATATGAGGTCATGAAAATGACACTACCTGTGGGGGTCTTTCTCCTCCAAACCCATAACCTCAGCTTGGTCATAGGAAAAACATCAGACAAACCCTAATCAAGGGACATTTTACAAAATACCTGATTAGTTCCTTGAAACTGTCAAAGCCATCAAAAAAGGGAAAAATCTGAGAACCATCACAGCCCAGGGGAGCGTATGGAGACATGACCACATACCACATAAGTATAATGAGGTAGCCAGGGTGGGAATGTGGAACAGGAAAAACTAACTAAGCAAACCCAATTAAAGTGTGGACTTCAAATAATAGCAATGTGTCAATATTGGTTCATCTATTGGGAGAAATGTACCATACTGATGTAAGATAGTAATAATCAGAGAAACTGAGTCTGAGGTGTATGGAAACCCTCTACACTATTCTAAAAGTCTCTCTGTAACTCTAAAATTGTTCCAAAATAGAAATTTTATTAGTTTTTAAAAGTAATTGTCTAGCTCAAAATAAAGACTATTTTTGTTGTATTAAGGGTAGGGTCATTGGGTTTCTAATTGGCACCTATTTTCCAGTTGTTTCCTGGACCACATGCCTCAGCCTCTCTGAGTCTCTGTTTTCTCATCTGTAAAATGGGCATATGCTACTAGATTCTGAGCTGTAGTGAGATTATCACCTGAAGGGCCTGAGCAGAGCATCTGGGGGTGGGGACCCTAACTTGGACACCAACATCACACTTACATAAAACAAAATCCAAAGATAGAGATGTAAATAGTAAAACCATGAAAATAATAATAATAAGGGTTTTTTTAAGTATCTGAGAGGGGAAGTCCTTACTAATTTGACCCAAACCCAGAAGCCAAAAACATGATAAATTCAACTACATAAAAACTTTAAATTTTGTAACACAATGACATTTGTACAAGTATATTCCCTGCAATGTTGTTTATAATAGCAAAAGAGTGGAAGCAGCCTAAATCTCCATAGAAAGAAGGCTGGTTAAATCAAATTTGACATATATGTTCAGCTATCACATAGCTCCATATGTAGACATGTAGAAAGTTCTACGTATAGAAGTATATAAGTTAGAAAAGCCAGGTGCAGAAGTGTAGTAGGTGAGCTACCTTTGAATTTTTTTTAAAACTTACCTTTAAGTCAGGGCACATGCTTGGGTTGCAGACCACGGCCCCCAGCAACCGCACATTGATGTTTCTCTCTCTCTTTCTCCCACCCTTCCCTCTCTAAAAATAAATAAATAAATAAAAATCTAAAAAAAAACCCTTACCTTTAAAGTCTGTAGTCCAGAGGAGTGTCATAAATGATAGTTATTACTTAAAAAAACTCACCCTAGGATATGTTTATTGATTTTAGAGAAAGAAGAAGGCCACATGTTGACTCCACACCTTAGGTAAGTGCCAGTCCAGGAATTGAACCCATAACCTTTTGGTGTACCGACAACACTCCAACCAACTGAGCCACCTGGGCAGGGTCAATGGTGGCTATTTCTACTGTAAAATGATGCTTCTGTCTTCTCTTTCTCACTAGAGGCCACCACCCAACGGCATATCCCAGCCCACAGGTGTGGAACGGGATGGGTGCAACCCATTTTCTTTACCAATGGGTAATAGAATGGGGTGGAGATGGCAGTGACTGGGCAGTGACCCTAGAGAGAAGGCTCAGAACTCCTGGCCTTCCTCTGCTCCTGCTGATGTCACCTGGCACCTGGCCCTGGCCTGGGTCTGCATTCTGGCCAGGAGAAGCCTCAGGTTCTCTGCGGGATAGGGGACCCAGCCCAGGCTCCTGAAAGAGACTCCCTCCTGGCTGAGAACTAATTTTACAGGAATAGAAATGGGGTCGTTCTTAGGGAAAAGGTCACAAAAGTCTTCTGTTGGAAGGAAGGAGAAGAGGATGAAGTCTGGATGCCAGACAAGCAGAAATTCAGACAGAAGGCTGGCGGGTAGGAACCAAAAAAGCAATCCTTGATTCTATTTATTGCTTTGTTTCAAGGGGAAGCACATGTCTTGCCACAGCGCCCTCTATGGGCTTTCTCATTTCTAGCACTGATTTTGTACAACTTTTGTCTACCCTCTTTTCCACACTAGAGTATAAGTCGTGAGAGGTCTCTTTCATTATTAGAGGAATAATAATAATAGCCACTTATTGAGAACTTACTCTGTACCAAGCCCTTATGATCACAATGCCTTGTTTAATTTTCATCATCCCTAAGAAGACAGTAGGAACCTTCGACCCCCATTTTATAGAGATAAGAACCACACTTTCCTCTAAAAGAGGGACGGAGTGAAACCCCTCCTCCCTGCTTCCCTCCCGGGGGATCATCTAACCCGAACACCACTGCCCAAGGCAAGGCAAGGACTGCCTGTCTGTCTCTCTGCCCTGTTCAAGCCTTGCCCATCCAGCATCCATAACTCAGAAATGAAAGTTATTATTTTGAAACATATTATAAGACAACTGTTCTTTATCAGTACATTTCCTCTTGGGTCAAACTCTTAATAGAGAAGCACAAAGATGCTGATCAGGTGATTTTTATCATTGTATATAAATAACTGCTAATAATAACTAGCCCTACTGGTTTGGCTGTGTGATCACAGACAAACCGTTTCACCCATGGAGTCCTCTGATCTTGTATTTGCAAAGTAAATGGATCAGAGCAGTGGTTCTCAGCTGGGATAATGCTGCCTCCCGGGGAGCATTTTGGAAATATGAGGATACCCTGTAGCAGTCTCCATACAGAGGGGATGCTAATGGATTTTAATTCAAGGGCGTGAGCCAGGTTGCTCTCTGGCAATGAGCTGATCAGTCCCATCCCACACAATAAACTCCCCATTTCCTAGGACACCCACCACTCAAGGTCCAAACAGACATGCAGGGGACACTCCTGCTCCAGAGAACCACGTGGCTCACCCGGTCAGTGCCTCCTTTGTTTGCTCAGATTCAAATGTTCCTTGTTCACTGACTTCCTTCCCTGACCACCTATTGCCTGCCTTCATTCCCTCACCCTCCTGAACCCCTAAACCTGCTCTGTATATTTCCTTTTTCCTGGCACTTATCATGTGACAAAGTATACAACTGACTGTTTTATGTTTATGTTTATGTGTTTCATTTATAAAGTGAAAGTTCCAGAAAAGAAGGGGTCCTGATCCTTCCATGGTCACCGATATACAGATGCTCCCTGACTTACGACGGGGTTATGTAGTGATAAATATATTTTATAAGTTAAAAATATAGTAAGTAGAAAATGCATTTAGTACACCTAACCTACTGAACATCATTACTTAGCTAAGCCTACCTTAAATGTGCTCAGAACACGTACATCAACTTACAGTTGGGTGAAATTATCTAACAGAAAGCCTATTTTATATTAAAGTGTCGAGTAGTTCGTGTAATTTATTGAATAATGTACTGAGAGTGAAAAAGTAGAATGGCTGTATGGTTTCTCACCATTAACTATGCAGCTGAAAGCACAGCATCATTAAGCTGAAAAACCATTAAGTGGAAACCTCATAAACTGGGGACCATTGTATTCCATATGCTTTCACTATCTGGCACACAGAGGTACTCAGACCAGTGAGGCTGGGTGGGTGCACCAATGGATCTGGGAGGTGTATCTCAGGGTTGTGAAGAGGGCTCCAAACTCTGGGTCAACTCCTAATGGCATTTTCTCTGGACCCTGATGATAATGGGGCAAGGCGGGAAGGAATCTCTCTTTCTTCCTGGTATGAATTGCTTCTTAATGGGTTTCCCCCCCCCAATTTTCTTAAATGCAATGCTTTTTTATTTGGAGTCATGAGAGTCAATCCTAAGGCAAATTGCAGAGCAATTCAGAAATGGTTACACATCTCTGAGGTCAGGAGAGGCTCAGTCCACTTTTATTTTTCCAGGTTCTTGGCTGCCAGCAAAGAGCCCTTTCACAGAGAGAGGTTCTCTCCCTGCTGGAGCAAACTCAGTTGTTA
Organism: Phyllostomus discolor; assembly: GCF_004126475.2. NCBI lineage: Eukaryota > Metazoa > Chordata > Mammalia > Chiroptera > Phyllostomidae > Phyllostomus > Phyllostomus discolor. The sequence continues at coordinate 99,362,189 of NC_040905.2, read as the reverse complement.
TAAGATGTCCCTTTCTAGGGGCCTCAGAGGTGCACTATGGGCCCATCTGGAAAGCACTTCCTTCCTGCCTCCCTGCCCTGCAGCAGCCCATTACCTGCAGTCCTAAACCACACCCTCTTCTTACCAAGCCCAGACCATCCCCTGTCTTCCAGGGACAATCCAGTTTTAATCCCCTTCCCTCCAAGAGCTGAATCCTAGTGATGTGGAGACCCAAGAGTTGGAAAATTTTAGCTTTAGGAAATAGTTAATAAGCTTAGTAATGAATGCATGTAAAAAATGCATGTATTGGCCCTGGCTAGCGTGGCTCAGTGGATTGAGCGCGGGCTGCGAACCAGGCATCGCAGGTTCGATTCCCAGTCAGGGTACATGCTTGGATTGCAGGCCACGGCCCCCAGCAACCACACATTGATGTTTCTCCCTCTCTTTCTCCCTCCCTTCCCTCTCTAAAAATAAATAAATAAAGTCTTTTAAAAAATGCATGTACTGTTTCAGGAACTGGGGTCATAACCAACACAGACTCCAGAAGACCACAAGCAATCAAGAGGATATCTGAGCCATTGTGTCCCAGGGAGAGACATCCCGCTGCCCAGGACACAGATAAAGAGAATTGTCAAGGGCACAGGATAGAGGACACAGATTGAGAATCACCCAGGACGCAGATTAAGAATCACTGGTCAACAGATGAAAGGATTCTAGGGAAATTGCCGGACTGCAACTTTAATGTAATCAACCTTTTTCCTGAGTTCCAAATTCCTTATCTACACTTTATTTCCCTGAATTCCCAACCCCTGACCTACACTTTTTCCTCCTTCTCAAAAAGGCTGGCTTGAAATGAAATGTAAGACGATCTGTTAGGGTATATAACCTGCTGTCTTCCCAGAACGCCGGCCATCTGAATAAAGCCCCCATGAGATTCAGTCCCTGTCTCTGCTTATTGGGTCTAATAGTGACAGGCAGCATGAACGCTGGCTTTTCCGGTTTCACTAACAAAACCGAGATTGATATTCCCCTGGGGCTGCTCACAAACTTAAAACCAAAGCCCAGTGGCCCACTCTGTGACCAGGCAGGGAAATTCTCCCCATCAGTTCTTTTCTGCACTTACCACCAAGCTATGGAGCACAGGACATTGCAGCATTAAATTTTATTTCAAGCCCCTGCGGGTACATTTATCCATGTGTATGAGTGTGTCAAGTAGCAAAGTCCCCTTTCTTGGGAAGGACTGTTTTGTCCTGCTCTGTAATCTTTCTTTTTCACATTAAAATGTCCTATTTGCAGATAGAGGTGGTTAAGAGCATGGGTCCAAGAGCTAGGCAGCCTGGGCTCCACAGCTGACCCTGCCACTCACTCACTGCATGAAGTGGGCAAGTTGCTAAACTTCTCTGTACTCCTGTTTTCTCATCTATCAGATAATTCGAATAACAGCGCCTGCTGCCAACGTAGGGCTGGGGCTAGAGGAATGCTGGCAGGGTGCCGGGTGCCACACTTAAGGAGACACTCGGGGTTTTGCAAGTGCAGTGTTGGTGCCTGAGATCTAATGTTTCTGGCCCTCCCCTCTCCCCCCAACCCCAGTCATGCCAGTCGCAGACTAGCTCTTAAAATTGTTAAAAGATGACATAATGAGGTCATCTTTGTAAAGCACTTGGAACAGTGCCTAAATGTTTGTTAAATACACTAAATTTTTTCATGAAATGTTTCTGTTAGTAAGTGGTTATGTTTTTTTCTTCTTTTTATGTAGTTTTACCTGGTATTGGCCATGTAAAAAAAAAAGTGACCCTAAATCAGTTCCCAAAGTTTGTTGGGGAAGTTTTACTGCTTTGTATATTTCATATTCCACCGCCAGGGGGCCCATGACGTCAGACTGTCCCACTAATGGTGTTGTCAGTGTTGTTTGCCTTGATGAATTGGGGGAGTTTAAAGCATCAAGTACAGAATATTTTTACTTGTTAATATTCCAGTTGGATCTGTAAATTATATTCCTTTTGTTTAACAGCTATGATTCTTTTTTAGGATCCTTCTTCAGGGTCAAGATTTGGGTCTGTTGAATCGTTGTAATTTCAAAAACAAGTCAAATATCAACGTGATTCCTGATCATCAGTGTAAAACAAATGATATCTTTACATTAGAGAAACTTGTGGGCTAAGAAGATATCCAGTCCAACAACACCAATGGGATAAAACTTCTAATACGACACAACCTCATCTATTAACTGAATCAATTCAGGAGGAAAGAGGCAAATCCGGATCGTGGGACTTCCTGTGAGGCAACTGGCCTGGATGTTCCAAAGATGCCAATGTTTTGAATGACAAAAACAAAACCAGGACAAATTAAAGATTAAAGGATTAAAAGAAAATAAAGAGGCATGAAACAAAATGCAATTCATGATCCTTGATTGGATGCTGGCCTTGGTTCCTCCCCATATGTGGGTCTTTCCACAGGGCTTCTTGGGTCTTCTCTCAACATGGTGGCTGGCTTCTCCCAGAGCAGGTGGGTCAGAACAGAGAGTAAAAGGCAGAAGCTACAGTGTCTTTTATGACCCAGTCACGGAGGTCACATTCTGTCATTTCCACAATATCCCATTGGTTACACAGACTGGCCCTCCTTGGTTTCTGAGGACAATACACAGGGCCCTGAACACTGTGGGGTGAGAATAGTTGACGACCATCTTGGAGGCTGGCTACCCCGAGTACCTCCTTCACAGGAAGTTGTGGAACTTAAATGCATTTAGAGTAAGTGTTCAGAAATGTTAGCTTTTTTTTAAAAATTATTTTTAACCCTCACCCAAGGACACATTTTTGCTGCTTTGAGAAAGAGGAAGGGAGAGAAAGAAACATCGATGTGAGAGAGAAATATTGATTGGTTGCCTCCCATACACACCCAGACTGGGGATCAATCATACCTACCTAGATGAGGGAGTAAACCTACAACGCAGGTTCGTTCCCTAACAGGGAATCAAACCCGTAATCTTTCAGTCACAGGATGACGTTCTAATCAACTGAGCCACAACAGCCAGGACATAAATGTTAACTTTTGTTATTACTGGCATGTTCACTTTCTTCAACTACATATCACCATCACAGTTTATAATGTCATAATATTTTAATCTTTAATCTAGGATGCCCCTCAGAATCACTTGTGGAGTTTTCAGTTTTATATTACCTTTTAAAACTATTTTAAATGGCTTTTGAACTTATGAAAATAATAATGCTTATTCAACTTTATAGGAATACATATAATATATGCTTGTTTCCAGTGACACAGAAACAAGAATAAAAAGTACCATTCCTTAGGCTCTAGCTGGAGGTACGTAGCCTAGATAAGCTTCCTTTCCTGCAACCGCATCTTCTGGGCAGACATGGAGACTTCCCACAAGGGGGCGCACGTGTGCAGGTGTGAGAAGATCGAAGTCCTTGAGCAGAGCACAGACCTGATTAGCAGAGGCTCAGAGGTTACATACATTTGTACTCATTGCAAACATCCCTGCAGTGTGTAAACACCATTCTCTCAGGGGATGGCAGACTAAAATTGTGTCTTGAACATAATGAGTGCTTCAGGGGGTGGAAACAGCTCCGTTCTGCTCCAGGGAGCCTGCCTTCTGGTTGCTATACACATTTCACAGCTGCTTTCTTCCCCAAAGCACGGATTAAACCTCTTTAGTGATCAAAGCCTTAGAAACACCTTCAAAATAGGTGGCCTCCTAGGCCAGTCAGATTCACAGGAGGATTTCACCAAACATTTAGAGAAGAGCTAACCCCAATTCTTCTGAACTATTCCAAAAAATCCAAGAAGAGAGGACTCCCAAACTCTTTTTATGAGGCCAGTGTAATTCTAATTCGAAACCCAAATAAAGACACGACAAAAAAAAAAGAAAACTACATGCCCATATCGCTGAGGAGCATAGGTGCTAAAATCCTCAACAAAATATTGGCAAATCAGGTCCAGCAACACATTAAAAAGATCATACACCATGATTGAGTGCGATTCATCCCAGGGATGCAAAGGTGGTCGAATATCCATAAATAAATAAATGTAATACATCACAGAAACAATACAAAAAACAAAACCATATGATCATATCAACAGATGCTTAAAAGCATTTGATAAAGCACAGCATCCATTTATGATAAAAACACTCAGCAAAGTGGGAACAGAGGAAGCATTCCTCAACATAATAAAGGCCATATATGAGAGACCTACAGCCAACATCACACTTAACAGGCAAAAACTAAGAGCTTTCCTATTAAGATCAGAAACATGACAAGGGTGTCCACTTTCACCGCTTCTATTCCATATAGTATTGGAGTTCTAGCCACAGCAATCAAACAAGACAAAGAAATAAAAAGCATCCAAACTGGAAAGGAAGAAGTAAAGTTGTCACTGTTTGCAGATGACATGATAGTGTACATAGACAACCCTATTGACTCCACCTAAAAACTATTCAACCTAATAAATGAATTTGGCAAAACGGTAGGATACAAAGTCAACATTCAGAGGTTGAAAGCATTTTTGTATACCAACAATGAAATATCAGAAACAGAAATTAGGGGAAAAAATCCCATTTTCTATAGTAATGAGAAAAATTAAATACATAGGACTAAACTTAACCAAGGAGGTAAAAGACCTCTTCAGAAAACTACACAACACTGAAGAAAGAAATTAAAGAAGACACAAATAAATGGAAGCATGTGCTGTGTTCATGGGCTGGGAGAATTAACATCATTAAAATGCCCATAGTACCCAAAGCAATCTATAGATTCAATGCAATCCCTATCAAAATATCAATGACATATTTCGCATATATAGAGCAAATATTTCAAAAATTTATATGAAACCATAAATGACACCAAATAGCCCCAGCAATTTTGAGAAAGAAGAACAAAATAATAGGGATTACAATACCTCCTACCGATATCAAACTATATTACAAGACCACTGTAATCAAAACAGCCTGGTACTGGCATAAGAACAGACACTCAGACCAATAGAACAGAATAGAGAGTCCAGAAATAAACCCATGTCAATACAGTCCATTAATATTTGACAAAGGGGGCAGGAACATAAAATGCAGTAAAAATAGCCTCTTCAACAAATTGTATTGGTAGATCTGGGCAAGTACATGCAAAGAAATGAAATTAGACCACCAACTTACACCATACACCAAAATAAACTCCAGATGGATAAAAGACTTAAATATAAGTCAAGACAACATAAAAGTCCTAGAGGGAAACAGGCAGGAAATTTTCAGATATTCCACGCAGCAATATTTTCACCAGTACATTCCCTAACGTAAGGGATATAAAGGAAAGAATAAACAAATGGGATTACATCAAACTAAAAAGCTTCTGCATGGCTAAAGAAAACATCAACAGAGTGGAAAGAGAACCAATTGTATGGAAAAACGTATTTGCTAATGATACCTCAGACAAGGGTTTGATCCCCCAAATATATAAAGAAATCACACAACTCCATGCCAGGAAGACAAACAATCCAATTTAAAAAATGGGCAAAGGACCTGAACAGACAGTTCTCCAAGAAGGACATACAGAGGGCCCATAGACACATGAAAAAATGCTCAACTTCACTGGCCATCACAGAGATGCCAATTAAAATCACAATGAGATACAACTTCAAACCAGTTAGAATGGCCATCACAAATAATTCAACAAACAACAATTGATGGTGAGGATGTGGAGAAAAGGGAACCCTAGTACACAGTTGGTGGGAATACAGATTGGTGCAGCCACTGTAGAAAACAGTATAGAATTTTCCTCAAAAAACTACAAATGGAACTGCCTTTCAATCCAGCAATTCCACTGCTGGGACTATACCATAAGAATTCTGAAACACCAATTCAAAAGAACCTATGCACCCCAATGTTCATAACAACATTATGTACAATAGCCAAGTGCTGGAAACAAGCCTAAGTGCCCATCAGTAAATGAGTGAATCGAAAAACTCTGGTACATTTACATGATGGAATTCTATGCAGCAGAAAGAAAGAAGGAGCTCCTACTCTTCTTAACAGCCTGGATGGAACTGGAGCACATTATGCTAAGTGAAATAAATCAAGCAGTAAAATACTAATACCATATGATCTCACCTATAAGTGGAACCTAATCAACAAAACAAACAAGTGAGCAAAATAGAACCAGAGACAGGGAAATAAAGAACAAACAGACAGTGACCACAGGGGAGGGGGAAGGATGATAATGAGGGAAAGGAGGAGAAGGGGCAAGCAAAGGAACATGGAGGACTCATGGACACAGACAATGGGGGGATTGACTATGGCAGTGGGGGGGGGGTGAGGTGGGGTGAGCAATAGGGAAAAAGGCAAGACAGCTGTAACTGAATAATAATAAATAAATTATTTTTAAAAATTTAAATAATTAAATAAAATAGGTGACCTCATACTGTCCAGTCCCTCCCCATCAGATTAGCTGAAGAAATTTAAGCAGAGTTTGGGTCATTCAAAAAAGTGCTTGAATAAACACAAGATGATTACATTAAAATTATTTTAACCAGCTAATTGTGATGTCCCAGATATCAACTCATTCAATCCTCAGAACAACCCTATGAGAGAAGTTCTATTATTTTCCCTATTTGATGATTGACAAAATGGAAGACACAGAGAGGGCCAGCAACTTTCCTAATGTCACATAGCTAGGGAGTGGTAGAAGCAAGGGTCCTAGTCTTATCTGTCCAAACAGCTTACGTGGCTAATCACTACACACAGAGACTTTCTGCTTGAGATAAAGACTCCTGGAATAGAGCCAGAAGACATGGTTGACTCACAGCTCTTTTATAATGAATAAATTGTCCTGTGCAAATCCCCTGGTTTTGTCTGTTTCTCTATCAAAAATTGGTGTCAGGGACAGTGTGACTCTTGACTCCACTAACATCCCTTTTATGGGGTTGTGTAGGTGTCATTCATGGTAATGCATGTGAAAGTGCTTTTTATAAAGTATAAAGAGATGTACACAGCTGGGGGCAAAATACAGATGAAAGTAGAGTGGTAGAAGATGGCTCTGGCTAATGAGTCTGACACAAAAGAGATGAGGGAGTTATGTAGATTCCTGAGGGAACATTGCTCTAGGCAGAGGGAATAGCAGAACAACCGCTCTGAGGCAGGACTATGCTGGAACATCCTAGAGCAAGAAAGGCCAGTGTGGGGGAACTGAGTGAGCAGGGTGGGAAACAGTGGGGGTCAGAAGGGTGATGGGGCAGAGTATGGGGTCTCATGAGCCATTGTAGGGACTTTGGCTTTTGCTCTGGGTCAGGTAGGAGCCACTGAAGGGATTTGAACAGAAGAGGGGCAGGATCTAATAGTGCCTTAGCAGTCTGGCTTTGCTGGCTTAGTGCCTTTGCTGGCTTAAGAATAAATGGTGGAGGGTCAGGATGGATGCAGGCAGACCATGAAGAGGTCAGTGCAAATGCAATCTCTGATCAAGAGGTGATGGTGGCCTGGCCCAGGGAGGTGGCTGTGGATACAGTGAGAATCGGCCAGATTCTGGACATAATTTAAAGATTGGACCACCAGGATTTGCTGACAGAGCAGATGTGAGGGATAAAAATAGAAGAAACACTGATGATTTCTCCAAGTTTTCTGAGCTGAGCAACAATCTGGAAGGATGGAGTGCTCATTTCCTGAGAGGGGAAATTGTGGGAGGAACAGGGCCGAGGGGGCTCTCAGGGATCAATATTAGCCCTGCTGGTTTGGGGTGCACCCTTCTTTTACATGAGAAGATGGATTCTGATTCTTCAAGGTTGCATTTGCAAAAAAAAAAAGTCTGCTTATAGGGATGGAAGGAATTTGTGACCATTCTGCAATATATTGAATATCATAGCATACAATTGCATTTCATTTTATTTAACAAGCACTTACATATATAGCCCTTACAGTGTTGCAGGCACTGCATATATATATATATATAATATAACTCATGGTATATGGTACCTCATTAGATCCTTGAAACAGCCCTGTATGGTAGGTCTTGTTATTGTCTCCATTTTATAGATGAGGAAACTGAGGCACAGAGGAAAGTAATTTGCCCAAGACTATGAAGCTAGTAAGGAAATCACAGGTAACTAACTATGTGGATTAATTTTTGGTACATGTTGGCTGCTGTCATCATTATCATCTATTTGACTTACAAAGCAGGAACGTTGAAGACAACTGCACTATAGACTCACCATGTGCCCTATTTCCCTGGGGTCTTTGCATGGGCTGCTCCCTCTGCACATGCTGCCTGCCCTTCTCCCCTGTTTAACTATGACTCTGCTTATCCAAAGCATTAATTCCTTATGGAAGCCCCCCTCGACACCCAGTAACCTCCCCACGTGCCCCCGCCATTCAATTTTAAAATCTTATAGCACTACATACCCCTCCTTGGCGCAATAATGACAGTTGTATTTATGTAATGGTACAAGTTGTTGTTTTTTTTAATTTATTGCTGGGAGAGGGAGACACACACATCAATTTGTTATTCCACTTTTTTATGCATTCGTTGGTTGCTTCTTGTATGTGCCCTGACCACAGATCAAACCTACAACTTTGACATATCTGGATGACTTTCTAACTAACTGAGCTATCTAGCCAAGGCCTGGTACAGTTTTTTAAGTTGTGGCAAAACCACATAACATTAAATTTACCATCTTAACCATTTTTAAGTGTACAGTTTAGTAGTGTTAAGTATATTCACATTGTTGTGCAACAGATCTCTGGGAAGTTTTCATCTGGCAAAACTGAAACTCTATACCCATTAAAGACTAATTTCCCCTTTTCCTTTCCCCCCACCCTTTTTATTTTCTCTTTCTATGATTTTGACCACTTTAGATACTTCATATGAGTGGAATGATACACTATTTACCTTTAAAATTTTTTTTATTGTTGTTCAGTTACAGTTGTCCTCACTCCCCCCCCCCCAATATTCTCCCCTGCCCTACCCACCCCACACCTTCCACTTTCAATCCTCCCCTCCATTACCTTTGTCCATGGGTCCTTTATACACATCCCTTGACTTGATCCTTCTCATTCTTTGTCCCATTATCCCCCTCCCCATCCCCTCTAGGTACTGTCAGTTTGTTCTTTATTTCCCTGTCTCTGGTTCTATTTTGCTCACTTGTTTGTTTTGTTGATTAGGTTCCACTTATAGGTGAGATCATATGGTATTAGTATTTTACTGCCTGATTTATTTCACTTAGCATAATGTGCTCCAGTTCCATCCAGGCTGTTAAGAAGAGTAGGAGCTCCTTCTTTCTTTCTGCTGCATAGAATTCCATCATGTAAATGTACCAGAGTTTTTCGATTCACTCATTTACTGATGGGCACTTAGGCTTGTTTCCAGCACTTGGCTATTGTACATAATGTTGTTATGAACATTGGGGTGCATAGGTTCTTTTGAATTGGTGTTTCAGAATTCTTATGATATAGTCCCAGCACTGGAATTGCTGGATTGAAAGGCAGTTCCATTTGTAGTTTTTTGAGGAAAATTCTATACTGTTTTCTACAGTGGCTGCACCAATCTGTATTCCCACCAACTGTGTACTAGGGTTCCCTTTTCTCCCCACCTTACCATCACTTGTTTGTTGAATTATTTATGATGGCCATTCTGACTGGTTTGAAGTTGTATCTCATTGTGGTTTTAATTTGAATCTCTCTAATTATTTGCCTTTTTGTGATTGGCTTACTTAGCTTAGTATAATGTCCTTGAGGTTCATCCCTGTTGTAGCACATAACAGAAGTTCCTTCTTTTTAAAGGTTAATATTCCCTTGTGTGTGTGTGTGTGTGTGTGTGTGTGTATCACATTTTCTTTACCCATTCATCTGTTGATGAACATTTAGATTGTTTCTGCCTCTTGACTATTGTGAATAATGCTGCAATAAACCTGGGTGTGCAAATACCTCTTTGAGATCCTGCTTTGAATTCCTTTAAATTCAAAGTGAGATTGTTATTTTTAATTTTTTAAGGCACTTCCATACTGTTTTCCATAGTAGTTGCACCACTTTACATGTTCACAACAGTACACAAGGGTTTCAATTTCTCCACATCTTCACCAACACTTGTTATTTCTGTTTTTTATTTTTCTTTTTTAGTGGCTACTCTAGTGGATATGAGGTGATATCTCATCATGGTTTTGACTTGCATTTCTCTTATGGTTAGCGATATCTAGCATCTTCATGTGTTTTTTGGCCATTTGTATATCTTCTTTGGAGAAATATCTATTCAAGTCCTTTGGCCATTTTAAAATCTTGTTATTTGTTTGTTTTTGTTGTTGAGTTCTAGGAATTTTTAAAAATATATTCTGGATATATCCTAGCTGGGTGATTCAGTTGGCTGGAGTGTTGTCCATGCATCAAAAGGTGGTGGGTTTGATTCCCAGCTAGGGCACACACCTAGGTTTTGCATTCAATCCCTGATTGGGGCTCATACTTGAGGCAATCAATCGATGTTTCTCTCTCTCTCTCTCCCCCTTCCTCTCTCTCTGAAATCAATAAAATAAATAATTTTTCAGGTTTGGGTTAAATATATATGTTTATATTTATATATATTCTGGGTATTAACAGTTTATCAGATGATTTGCAAATATTTCCCCCCATTCTTTATGTTGCAATTTCTAGTGTGACCCTCAAGAAGTAATATATCTGCCAAGGAGGATTCCTCATGGTTAACTGGAGTCTAGCAGTCATTGCTGATGGAGGTCTCTCATATACACTGCAGTGCAAGGAAAAGCCACAGATTGAGCTACTGTGCTCCTGCCTTCTGAACCAACATTTACAAAGGAGTTTCTGGTATCATCTTCCAACCAATGGACTGAGACCTGCCCCACCCTATCATTTGCATCTATACTGACCAATCAGAATGGCTCTACAACAACCAGTCAGAACTCAAGAGTCTGGCCACTCAAGATAGTGTAATTTGGACCAATCAGAATGCAAATTTTGGTTCTTCATTTGCATAAAAATGGATCAATCTGGAACCAATGCAGGAACTTCCTCTATAAAAAGCTGCTCCCCCTCCATCTGAAGGAGTGCACATTCAATTCCTACCAGAAGGCACATTTATCGTTTGTAAACTGTTTACCTGAATAAAGTTTCTCCTTTTACCACACTCCAACCTAGGGACTCCTATTGGCTTAGATTGGTGGCAGTGACCGGTAATTATAACACACTTTATTTAATTAGCCCTCTGTCACCTGACATGTGTCAACTTATGGTTGTTGGTGTCAATTCAGCACCAACAGGAATCCCCAATTTAGGATGCAGTGAGGAAGAAAGTGTTATTCAGTGCAAACAGCTCAAGCATGATATGGCTGTGGAACTCAGCTGTGACACAGCACGGTTGTGACAACAGCACCACTGGTAGTGGGCCTGTGCTGGTCTGCTCTGCTTCAGGTTCCAGCTAGGCTAGCTTCTATGTTTCATCTTTGGGGTTTCAGCTCCAGCCAGGGAAACACACTCTTTAGTCTTCATTGGAAAAGGAAAGTGCACTCCCAGAACAAGAAGAGAACTGACTTATATAGACAAAAGTCCTCATCCTGTCCCTGATTGGTTTGTCCTCATGCAAATGAAGATTCAAAATCTTCACAGTTTGAGTGGTCCAAAAGGCACTGTCCTGGTTGGTCAGAATGGAACCATTCTGATTGATCGGTAAAGAAGCTGATCAAGATACAGCTGCCCAGTTCCAACTGGATGAGGAAAGCCTCAGTCCTGTTGGTCAAAGTGGAATTCCAGGAACTCTTTTATAAGGGCTGGCTCAGATGGCAGGAATTCAGTACAGGCAGGAAGGTCAGTGCGGAGGAAGGTATTTCAGTGCAGGCTTTACACCCAAACGCAGTTTTGCATGAGAGACCCTGTGTAGAAATGGCTGCTAGGCTCTGTATTTTAAGTTTGAGGCCAGTTAGCCACTGGGAGCCCTTCTCAACAAGTATCTTCTTTCTCAGGGTTCACACCTGTCAGCAATATGAGGCCATGTGCAGAATCTGTTTTCCTCATCGCTCTATTTCCCCAGCGTCTGGCTGTCGGAGGAGGTAATGGAGAGAGGTGGCGACTGCCAGCTGACCAGAGAGACAGACCTAGGCAATCCTCACCCCCACCCCGTCCTTGGAATGTAAGTTCTGCCCACTCTTCTCATACTAGGAGCCATTTCAAGAATGCAGCCTTGAGAGAGTAAGGTGCTGTTGAGACCACGGGGACAACACGTGACTGAGCCCCGTTAAGTCCTCTTTGGAAACTCCAAGATTCTGGCTTACGGGTTTGGATATCTTCTCTTTTTATGGCACCCAAAGTAAGTCTGGTAGGAAACGTCCCTTGACTGTTATCATTGCCAACTACACCTCTGGAGCAGTCTGCCTCTTTGTTCCCTCTCGTCTTGCCCTCTGTGTGTGTTGGGGGGATGGTGGCAGGGACTGTGCGACAGTTTCTGTTGTCACCTGAGAAGCTCCTGCATTTGCAAACCAACACTAGTGTCATGACTGGTGCATACTAGGTCTTCCCCAAATATTTTCTGAAGGAAGTAAGGAAGAGCTGAGTAAGTTCTAGAACGAAGAAACGGGAGAAGCATTTGGGAACACCCTGTAGGTTCCTGCCCAAGACCAACACTATCTAATAGAAATATAATAGGCATAATTTAAGATTGTCTAGTAGCAGTATTTTCAACAAGGAGAAACAGGTGAAATTTATTTTAATAATAGGTTTTATTTAACAAACTATATCCAAAACATTGTCATTTTAACGTGCAATCAATTTAGAACTTGTAAACGCCTTAAGAAATTCTTTCTTTGTCCCGTGTTTTAAAAACAGTTCAGGTCATTGGAGCCACCGTTTCCAGTGCTTCAGAACCAAGTGACTACTCGCCAACGTTTTTGAGAGCGCAGCGCTAGCCCTTGGGCCCTCCGGGTCCCCTGGGAGCCTTCAGTACCTAAGCCTGCGCCCGTATCTGGTGGGCGCTTGTTAAGGTTTGCTGGGCAGAAGGAAAGAGTAAATGCAGACCCGTGGCGGTGAATATGCCAGCTGGTGTACACGCCCAGTGCTCAGAGGAACACGGCCTGGTTCCAAGAAGAGAGCGATCAGCCCTCAAGGCAGGAAGCGCAAGCCCGGGTTGGAGTCGCAGACGAGCTCCGCTAGCGAGCAGACTGGCGCTGGGACGCTACAGCGGGTGGAAGGTGAGGCCGTTCGCAGGGTCCGGGGGCAGCACTGGGACGTCTTCCCAGGTATCCGCCGAGACGCGGCTTGCGGAGTCCTCTCCCCGCCTCTGACAGGAACCTCAATGAGGGTGTCCCAAACGCGCAGAGGCGGCAGGGTGGCCAGGGGTGACAGCTGTGGCCAGGAGGCGGGAGCAAGCGGAAGCGAGGTATGAAAAATGGGGCAAGAACCACTAGGAGATGGAGACAGAAGAGGGGAGTGGGGGTGGGGGTGGGGGCCCCAGCTCCGTCCGCGGCTCCAGCTCTGGCGGCCGCATGCGTCCCTCTGCGTTCGCAAAGTTTCAGAGGAGGGCACACAGTCGGTCGCCCCCATTCAGGCTGCCCCGAGGTTGCAGGAAGAAAAAAATAATCGCACCCATTAATCGGGAGTTTACTCAACGGTGCCCGACCAGGTGAACTTTGCGCGGCAACTTGGTTCAGAGAGCGGGCTTTAGAATCGCCTCTGAGCAAGTTGCTTACCTTCTCTGGGCTACAATTTCTATCTTTGTTTTTTGTATTTTTATTTAATTTTTAAGGCTAAAAATAAGATGTTCCTCATAGAATTTCTGTGTGCTGGAGGCCCAAGAAACAGTTCCTAAATGTTAGATGTTATTTCCCGTGGGATAATTTCCTGGGATAGTGGCTCCCGGGCCCATTTTACCTATGAGGAGATGTGGGCCCAGACAGGTTAAGTGACTTGGCCACAACAATGAGATGGAAACAGCAGGATTTGAACCCAGAAAGCTAAACTTCAGAGCCAACATTAACATCTAGTCCAGGTCCACTATTTCTTGGAGGGCATGGAAGGGGCAGTAAACTGATTCTGAGATTCCTTCTATCTGTGAAATGGGTGCAAAAACAGTGCCTAAACTGTGGGTTATTGTAAGGATTAGCTGAACTAACACATAAATGCCTACCTCCTAGTGTGTGTATGCCAGAAGGACAGGATTTTTTTTTTTCTCCTGGTTTGTTTGCAGCTACATCTCCAGTGAACAAAGTAAATGTTCAATAAATACTTGTCGAATGAATAAGGCATATTACTGTTTACCTTTACAACAACCAATTTTAGTCCCATACTACTGATGAGTAGACTGATGTTCAGAGAGGTTAGGTAACGTGTGGGATGTTACACAGAAGGTTGGTAGAAGAGCCAACATTTGAACCCAGGTCTGTTTGATTATAAAGTCTGTGTGGTCTTGACGCCTGATCCAGGTTCCATCACATCCTGGTAGGATGAATGTGGCAAGTTATTTAACTCTTCTGTTCCTCAATTTCCTTAACTATAAGATGGAGACAACGTAAGATAAAGCACTCAGCACAGTGCTGACACTTAGCAGGTACTCAGTAAACTCTGGCTACAGTGATTACTGATTGCCCACTCCAAGAGTGGAGGGTTGGCATAGCAGGCATTTAGAAGCGGCAGAGAGGAGAGTGGAGGCTGGAAGGGGAAGATGAGAGGTAATCAAGTTGCTTTCCTGCTTTCTGTGGAGTCCACAGAACCAGGCCCCATTTGCCCTCTGGAACACTCCTGAGAAGTCCCCCTTGCTCAGTGCAAAGGGAGGGGTATCACCTGGTGTCCTGCTTTCCATCTAGTACACAAAGAGGCTGTCACGAGGACCTGGTACCCTTTTGTTGTACATACAGGGCACAAAGTCCTCTCCACTTCAGCTGATTCCCTATTGGCAGATGAGGCTTTTAGGAGGAGAATTGCAGGTGGCAAAGACAGTTATGCAGAGGTTATTTTAGCTGGACCCAGGTTCAAATATCATGTCTAAGTGCTTCCAAGTTCCAGGGCTTTGGCAGGTTGCTTTCAGAGCCTCAGGTCCCTGATCTGTTGAATGGGCACAATAATAGGACCTCACAGGGTTGTTGGAAGGCTAATCTGAACTCATGTCTGGACATCATTTAATACAATATCTAGACCGCATACTCGTACACAGCAACTATTGTTGCTTGTGTTATTGAATGTTTGATGTTGCTTCCTATCCTTAGGGTCTCCTGATGTGTAGGGAAAACCCTCCAAGGAGAATTAAATAAACTGTCCTTTCCTTGAGACTCTTCTTATCTAGAGTGTTTTATTCCAGGGATCCCCATCTGTCACATCTTTGGAATTTTGTATTCTGATAGGGCAAGTGCTGCCCATAAATGTGCCAGGCCAGTTTCTGGGGACAATAAAACTGGCAAGTGATGGGAAGAGCACTGTGCTCTCTGCTTAGGAACCTCCATCCTTTGATGTGGGCACTTGGTGGGAGTAGGGATCCTAACTTTTTAATATTGTTTGAGTCGCTAACATTTGTTCTGCATACTCTGTGCCAAGAGTTGTGCTAAGCCCCAGCTCTAATGATCTATGGAACCTGGGCTCCAGAGCCAGGCTGCCCCAGTTGTAATGTTGCCTCTGCCACTTTTTAGCTGTATGACCTGGGCCAAGTTACTTAATCTGTGTTTCAGGGATGATTATAATATACCTAATTAATAGGGCTGCTGTGAGGAAAGTAATACGTTTCTCTCTTGCACCGATGATTCTCTCCCTCTCCATCCCTTCCACTCTCTCTAAAATCAATGGTGATGGGCCCTGACCAGTGTGGCTCAGTTGGTTGGGCGTTGTCCGCAAAACAAAAGGTCACCTGTTCAATTCCTGGTCAGGACATATACCTGCTTTTGGGTTTGGTCCCTGGTTGGTGTGTGTGTGAGGGGCAACCAATCACTGATGTTTCTCTCTCACATTGATGTTTCTCTCCCTCTCTTTCTCCCTCCCTTCCCTTCTCTGTAAAAATAAATAAAATCTTTATTAAAAAACAATGAGCATGTCCTAAAAAGAAAAGAATCTGTCCAATGACACAGAGCATTATCTTTTCTTCTCTCCCAACTGCTCATCATTTCCCATTCCACTGCCACCATTGCAGTTCACGCCCCCTTCTTTCCTTGCCCAGATTCCTTTGTCTTCCCCTATTGAGGATCTGCTTCCTGTGCTGGTGCTGCCAGCACCTTCTGCTGCCTGAAAGTTCTCTCTCTTCTTCACTTCCAAAACTTAGGAGCACCCCAGGGGTGTTGGAACTAGTTCTTTTTCTTTTTTCTCCTCAACTAAGACAAAAGAGATGGTTTATTGCACACATTGCATTCAGGCACAATTAAGACCAACTAGTCTAGAATGTCACAGGTGCAAGGCAAAGGACAAAAGGGACTGTTTTTGTATGAGCAGAGTGTGTCTCTCAAAAAGTGGTTTCCACAATCATACGGGTCCATTGAGAAGTTCTAGACAGCAGGCATGCCATCCAACGATTTGTACCAGTGTCCCTGCCTCTGACTTCCCTTATTTCTGCTCCTGTGACTTCTATGGATGCACAAGTTAGCTGTTTACTTGGTCCTCTGTCTCATCTTTCTTCCTTGCACTTCAGACTAGCATTCGCTTCTTCCTTCACTTGGCTCTCATGGCGTGGAGGTTTCTAAGAAGATGGCACTGAAGCTGAGAAAGCCTAGTTCTTTTTCTTTTACTCTTTCTATTGTTTTATCTGATTAAAAATATAATGCATGTACAAGTTACTTTAAGCATTTATTTCTTATAGGTCCTGATGGGCTAGTTAAGTTGGTTAGAGTGTCATCCTGACACGCCAGGGTTTGGGGTTGGTCCTGGGTCAGGGCACATACAAGAGTCAACCAATGAATGCATAAATAAGTGGAACAACAAATCGATATCTCTTCTTCTCACCCTTCCTCTCTAAAAAAATAATAAAAATTAATTAATAAATTTTTTAAAAATTGTATGCCTTGTAAAATATTTGCAAAGGATATGAGAAACTGCAATTTCATCCTCTAGTGATATTCATTGTTTCATGTATTTCATTTAGGTTTCTCGCCCCCACCCCCAGATATACTAATATAGATTTTTAAAAGTTGTCTTTAACAAAAATGAGATCATGCTACCCAAACTGTGTGCAATTCACAGCAAAATTTTTTTTCAAAAATTTAATTTAATTTTGAATGTTACACTTCTGCATGGTATAAATTCCAGAAGATGGCTAAGCAAATATTGAAAAATCTCTCCCTTCTTATATGTCCCCAGCTGTCCAGTTTCTCACTCCAGAAACTACCTCACTTGCCAATTTACAATCTACCTGCAGACAGAGGAAGAAGATATAATTACAGTTTGTATGGCCTAATATGTGTCATAAGTCACAATATGTAAATATGTATTGGTGTGGCTCAAGGGGTTGGGCATCACCTTGCAGACCGAAAGGTCACCAGTTTAATTCCCGGTCAGGGCACATGCCTGGGGTGCAGGCCAGGTCCCCAGTTGAGAGCATGCAAGACACAACCATTCAATGTTTCTCTTGCATGTTGATGTTTCTTTCCTTTTCTCTCTAAAAATAAATAATGTTTTTTAAAAATAAGTAGGGAAATAGAAGGGGAGAAACACTTTACTAGAGGAAAATGTTTTTATCTTTCTTCCCATCTGAACAATCTCCTTCCTAGAGATAACTGTGCATTGCAGATTGTCTATTGGCTGGAGTTCTCTCTAGGAACTTGAGTTTTAGGTAGTTATTAATAACTGAGCATTAAAATGGTCCAGCCATTTTCAAGGTCAACCCATTTTTCTCTTACCTACACTCTGAGGAGGTATATTGTCTCCATTCTGCAGAAGGGTAGAGTCATCTCAGGGCAGTGCAGCTGTAAAGTGCTATGGAAAGTGCTTGAATCATCAGGTGATTCAAGTCAGCCTGCCTTGAAATGTGGGCTGGTTTTATGCTGCCTATCCCTTTATTCCTGGAAGGAATGCCATCACGATTGTGCAGATAAACTTGCAAAGTCTGAATGTTGCCCCAGGAGCTACATCTGCAGGACAAAGTGGTCGGTGCACGAGAGTATCTCGTGGATTGCCTCTTTCCACTTCGCCTCACTTTCTGGAGGGGAGGGAGGAGGATACAACCAATGCGACTTACTTCCTTATGGTGTCCACAGCATAAAATAGCCTCTAGAAAGGACTTTGTTCTTTTTACTGCACTGAGGCCAAAAGAGCATTGACAGCGAAGGGCTGAGGTTCAGGAAGAAAGAAATACACAATTTGGTCCTGGAGTTAGGGCTTCTTCTCCTTAAACCCAGGACACAGAGGCCGTGGAACAGCCATGATGTTGGGGGTCGAGCACTGATCTGCGTTTAATGGGTGAGACCCAGTTATTCATTGGCTAGCAAAGGGGGACATGATAACCAGGGTGGCATAAAATGATCACAAACTGGTAAACATCCCCTCCCTGTTATCCCAGCAGCATGACTAAGATTAAATGGGGCTGTGTTTAAGGCAGAAAAGATGGGTCAGTAGAAAAAGAGGACTCATTATCTCTATGTAGTGGAGAGGAAATACCTGTATGTTCCCAGGGGTCAAAGAGGGTGCTTTGAAGGGGTGTTGGGGACACAGAATAATGGGAAACCCTTGGGAAGGTGTCATGGGAGGAGAACTGAAATGGGGGCTGTCTTGTAGCTTATCATTAGCCAGATGCCAAGTACAGAAAAATGTACAATAAATATTTGTTAGAGGAAAGAATGGCTATGGGGAAGTGGGGGGCAAGGAAGCATATGTTGGCTGTAAGAGAAAGCTCTAGGACTGTCTGCCTGAATCAAAATCTGGGCTTCCCTGGGTCCTAACTGTGAGAGTCTGGTGAGTTACTATACTTTTACGGCCTTAGTTTGCTTCTTTGCAGAATGGGTAGTATGGTAATATCCACCTGTATGGGTGGATATTAAGGCTAATAAAAAAATATGGTGCGCTTCTGGCCAAGATGGAGATAAAGGTAGATACACTGCTTCCTTGAATAACCAAAAGAAGGACAACAACAAATTTTTAAAAATAACCAGAACTGCCAGAAAATTGAACTGTATGGAAGTCCAACAACCAAGGAATTAAAGAAGAAACATTCACCCAGACTGGTAGGAGAGGCAGAGCTGGGCAGCCAGGGTGGAGAGGATGCACCACAAGGTGGCAGCTTGAGGACTGGACAGATGAGGCAGCGGCTGGTGGTCCCACATTTGTGTGCAGATAAACCAGGAGGAACAACTTGGGAGTGAGACAAACCAAGCAACCTGGGGTTCCAGCACGGGAAAAGAAAGTCTCAAAACCTTTGTCTGTAAAAAATCTGTGGGGGTTGAGGTGGTGGGAGAAACTCCCAGCCTCACAGGAGAGTTTGTTGGAGAGACCCCCAGGGTTCTAGAATGGATACAAACCCACCCACCTGGCAATCAGTACCAGAAGGGCCCAATTTGCTTGTGGGTAGCAGGGGAAGTGACTAAAAGCTGGCCTAGAGCCAAGCAAGCAGCATTGTGTCCTCTCTGATCCCTCCCCCATATACAGCATCACAATGCAGTAATGTGGGTTGCTCTGCCCTGGTGAATACCTAAGGCTCTGCCCCTTACTATGTAACAGGCATGCCAAGACAAAGAAATATGGCCCAAATGAAAGAATAGATCAAAACTCCAATAATAGAAATAATGGATGAAGAGATGGCCAACCTATCAGATGCAGAGTTTAAAACACTGGATGCTCACAGAAATGGTTGAGTATGGTCACAAAATAGAGGAAGAAGTGAAGGCTATACAAAGTGAAATAAAGAAAAATATACAAGGAACCAACAGTGATGAGAAGGAAACCGGGACTCAAGCCAATGGTTTGGGACAGAAGGAAGAAATAAACATTCAACCAGAATAGAATGAAGAATAAGAATTCAAAAAATGAGGATAGGCTTAGGAATCTCTGAGACAACTTTAAATGTTCTAACATCTGAGTCATAGGGGTGCCAGAAGGAGAAGGGGAAAAGCAAGAAACTGAAAACTTATTTGAAAAAATAATGAAGGAGACTTTCCCCAGTCTGGCAAAGGAAATAAACTTCCAGGAAGTCTAGGAAGCTCAGAAAGTCCCAAAGAAGGTGTACCCAAGGAGGAATACACCAAAGCTCATCATAATTACATTACCCAAAATTAAAGAGAAGGAGAGAATCTTAGAAGCAGCAAGAGAAAAGGAGAGAGTGACCTACAAAGGAGTTCCCATAAGACTAACAGCTGATTTCTCAAAAGAAAATTCATAGGCAAGAAGGGGCTGGAAAGAAGTATTCCAAGTCATGAAAGGCAAGGACCTACATCCAAGATTGCTCTATCCAGCAAAGCTATCATTTAGAATGGAGAGCAGATAAAGTGCTTCTCAGAAAAGGTCAAGTTAAAGGAGTTCATCATGACCAAGCCCTTATTATATGAAATGTTAAAGGGACTGAACTAAGAAAAAGAAGAAGATCACAACTATGGACAGTAAAATGACAACAAACTCACAACTCTCAACAACCAAACCTAAAAAACAAAAACAAACTAGGCAAACAACTAGAACAGGAACAGAAATACAGAAATGAAGATCACATGTAGGGTTACTAGTGGGGAGTGGAAGGGGGATAAGGGGGAGGGAAAGGTATAGGGTATAAGAAGCATAAATGGTAGGTACAAAATAGACACAGGGTGGTTAAGAATAGTATTGGAAATGGAGAAGCCAAATAACTTCTGTGTATGGCCCATGGACATGAACTAAGGGTCGGGGGAATGCTGGTCAGAGGAGGGATGCAGGGCAGAGGGGAATAAAGGGGAGGAAAAAATGGGACAACTATAATAGCATATTCAATAAAATATACTTAAAAAATGTAAAAGAAAATATGGTGTACTGTGAGTACTCAATAAGTTTTTCCTTTAACTCTTTCTCCTTTTCCTTCTATTTATCATCTTTCTCTGATAACAACCAATGTTGATGATGATGATCAAAGTTCAGAGAGGAAAGGGTTTGAATCCTATTCTGCCTCTGTTTAGCTGTGTGACTTTGGACAAACCTCTCTGGACCTCACTTTAATCATAATGAAGTGGGTATAATAAAGTTTCTCCATAAGGTTGCCTGAGGGTTCAATGGCTAATGAATGAGGAAGGTATAGCACAATGCCTGTACTCAAGTAAGTTATGGGTAAATGGTCTTCCAGAACACAGGATCATCGGAGTCAAGGTTTAAACATCAGCGAATCACTTGATGCTTGCCATAGTTTCCTGGAATGGAGTGGTGGAGGATAAGACTAGTTTACAGCTTGGGTTAATGTCCAGCCCCTAAGGGTCAATGTTACAAAGTTAAACACCAGCTGAGAGAATTCAAATCACTAGATAGGGTCATTTCTAGGAAGGACACTTCTTAATCATAGGTAAAGAAATAAATTGGGTGAGATTTTTGTATTTCTGTTCCAGCTCCTATGGCGCTTGAATTTGAGTAGGTATCACTTAAGAGAAGAAAGTCCTATTTCTGTAATTCACAAGAATCAGAATCCCCTCTGATTCTTTCCTGTATTAGCTCCCCCAATAAACACAAACTAATGGCTTTTCAAAGGAGAGGCAGAATTTTCCCCTGCAGTAGAGATAGAGAATTGTTTTATAAATTGTGCAATCAAAGGAATAGTTTTAAAATGAGAGGAAGTAGGTAGTGGTCTCCAGGAAGATGATTTTACTTGCCACAGAAACTGTCATTCCTGGGGTGGGATGACAGTAGCTGGCAGCATGAGACTCACAGAACACTTGGATTTCAGGGTCCTGCCTGCCAATCAGCATGGAGCTAAGCCAAATTAGAGCAAAAAGGCAAATCGGTAATCTTAATCAAGTCTTTATTGAAAATGTTGATAATTTGGTTCCTCATGGAATTTTGCATTATTTTCTGCTTTAAAAAATACTGTTTTAAAATAGTATTTATCTTGATTACTGGGATTTTTGATACCCCTCAAATTCTGTCCCAGGTCAGCGACTCACTCCTTTATCCTACTGCTGCCCCCAATGCAAAAGACACTGAATCTAGAAATTTCCCAAGTTTCACGTCATGCTTACCCATTGTGAGCAAAAAGATGACCAACATCAAGATACAAATGTGAACAAATGAGTTGAAAAAGAGCAAATTCATTTCCCTGAGAGGAAGGGGCATTTATGATACTATATTCCAACCTAAGCATCAATATGCTGTTTCAAACCCCTGTACTCAGGTGGTCATCAGTGACTGGATTGCCCCAAACCTCCCCCAATCAGTTCTTTGCATTTTTAAGTCCCTACTTAATTTTTGTATTTTTTATTTGGATTTGTTGACATAATATATCTTATTTTCAAAAATTCATTAGAGATATATGCACATCAAAAATATGTCAAATTGTTGCTGCGTGAAGTATCTGAGATTTCCCTACCTGTATTCTCCTCTAGGACTTCAGTGGTGTCACGACTTATATTTAAATCTTTTGTCACCTTGAATTAATTTTTGTGTATGGTGTAAGTGTATATACATTTTGTGTATTTTTGGTGCTCAAGTTTCATTTTTTTGCACGTAGCCATCCAGTTCTCCCAAAACCATTTGTTGAAGAGGCTATTTTTACTCCATTTTATGTTGCTGCCCCCTTTGTCGAATATTAATTGACATAGAGACTTGGGTTTATTTCTGGGCTCTCTGTTCCAAGGGACATAAAGGAAAGAATAAACAAATGGGATCTCATCAAAATAAAAGGCTTCTGCACAGCTAAAGAAAACAGTATTAAAATAAAAAGAGAACCAACTGTATGGGAAACATGTTTGCCAATGATACCTCAGACAAGGGTTTAATCTCCAAAATATAAAGCGCTCACATGACTCCACTCCAAGAAGACAGGCAACCCAATAAAAAAATGGGCAAAGAACTTGAACAGACACTTCTCCAAGGAGGACATACAGAGGATCCAGAGACACATGAAAAGATGCTCAGTATAGCTAACTATCAGAGAGATGCAAATTAAAACCACAATGAGATACCATTTCACATCGGCCAGAATGTCCATCATAAACAAAGCAACAAACAACAAGTGTTGGAGAGGTTGTGGAGAAAAGGGGACCTTAGTGCACTGTTGGTGGGACTGCAGACTGGTTCAACCACTGTGGCAAACAGTTTGGAATTTTCTAAGAAAACTAAAAATGGATCTGCCTTTTGACCCAGCAATTCCACTGCTAGGATTATATCCTAAGAATCCTGAAACACCAATCCAAAAGAACCTATGCACCTCAATGTTCATAGCAGCACAATTTACAATAGCCAAGTGTTGGAAGCAACCCAGGTGCCCATCAGTAAATGAGTGGATCAAAAAACTATGGTACATTTACACAACGGAATTCTATGCATCTGGAAGAAAGAAGGAGCTCCTACCCTTTGAGACAGTATGGATGGAACTGGAAAGCATTATGCTAAATGAAATAAGCCAAGCAGTGAAAGACAAATACCATATGATCTCACCTTTAACAGGAACCTAAACAACAAAACAAACAAACAAGCCAAATATAACCAAAGACACTGAAATAGAGGACAGGCTGACAGTGACCAGAGGGGAGAGGAGAGGGAATTTTAGGGGAAAAGAGGGAAGGTTTACAGGAACAAATATAAAGGACACATGGACAAAAATTAGGAGGGGGTGGAAATGGGAGGGTGCTGGGGAGGGCTGGAGGGGAGCTGGGATGGGAGTAAAAGACAGAAAACTGTACTGGAACAACAATTAAAATGAAAAAAATATGTCATTATACAAAAAGGTAGACAAGAAACTTAAGTGTTCCTTTTCCTGTCTCCTACCTCAAATCTCACCTGGCCAAAGGAATCACGTTTAACCCTTTCTTTTTTAGTTCTTTCACTGGTCATCACCAGAAATCTAAAGGATTTCTTGCTTTGTCATATGTCCGTAGTGTGTGTTGATTCTGCTATATGAAAGCTTGGGAATTTTTCTCACTTACACTTTATTCCCTCTCACTTCTCTTCTGTTCCCCAGTGCCATTCCTTCTTTCCCAGTTTTATTATTTATATTTTTAAGATGTGTTCCTTTTGTAGCTATAAATCAGGGTTTCTCAACCTTTGCACTATTGCTGTATTAGCTGGGATAATTCTTTGCTGTGGGGGCTTCCCTGGGCACGGTAAGATGTTAAGCAGCATCCCTGGCCTCCACCCCACTAGATGCCAGAAGCCCACACATACACGCATTCCAGTTGGGACAACCAACAAATTGCCTGACTTAGCCAAATGTCCATTGGGGCAAAATTACCCCCAGTTGAGAACCACTGCCAGGGATGATATACTTAGTTCCATGGCCTTGGGACAATATTTTCTGACTCACCACTTAGGATGAAGAAATTATCTGGATATTCTTAGCTGGTAATTCTTCTCCAATCTATTTATCTACTCCTAGAAGCTAAGCCATATGTTTACTTATTGTGGTTTATAAATAAGTATACCCTGTTCTATTAACTACAATGGTATGTTTCTTGCATTGTCTTTGAGTGGATTATAAAGTTGAAAATTAATATACATGGCTACAAGGTTACAGTTATGTGCATATTAGGGAAGGTGGGTCATAGAAAAGGACATGTAAGACTAGTCTTTTACATAAACCAAAAACACCCTTGCATATAAAATTAAGAAAAGGTATGAGTTCCCCAAAATATGCTACTTTCTAGAAAAAAAATTCACTACTCTGGTACTCTCCAGGGCCATGATGACCACTGTTCTATTACTAGAAACCTAAAAAAATGACTGATATATGGTACTAAAAAGTATTTATGAAATAAAAAGAGGGACATGTCATTGTTACTAAACCTGAGCCCCTGAAGGAAACTGACTCTAAAATCCCAGTGAACTGGGTTTCCTTTTCATGAGCTTCCTGAATTACTCAGTCAGGTCAGAGTTTAGTTATTTCATATTAAGATCATGACTTTCTTATCCAGCTTTTGGGAGATAGCTTAGAGTTTCTACGCTTCTTTAATTTTTTCTTGTTGACAGAGAAGACACACACAACTGTGCCCATGTCTCGGAGATCATGCAGGCTCTTGCTCATCCTCTTTGTGAGGTGGTGTAATCTGCACCAACTCCTTTCAGGACCGTTGTGATTTCTTTCCACTGCCTCCTTGTCTTGCTTCAGCTTACCCTCAAGCAATTTTTAAATGAACAAGTGTACGAATGATAAGCTTTCTTACACTTTACCTATCTGTACATGTCTCTGCTTCAGCCCTCACACTTGCTTTTGTAGTTTGACTGGGCACAGGATCTGAGATAGTCATTTTTCCTCAGAATTTTGCAGGCGTGGAGATGACCTCCCAGTAGCTGAGGGCAAAGCCCAGACTCCTCTTTAGATAAGGTTAAGTTCTTTACTACATGGTGTCCATTCTAAAATCAAAGGGCACCCTGTCGGTATCAGAATGGAAGCAGCCTGTTTGTTCTCTATCAAATTTAAATACGCCAATTACTGCCTCACAGCCTGCGCAGGCAATCCCTACCTGCCTGCCCAGGGCTTGGTACCTTCCTGGCACTGAACTGGGTGGCATGTCCCACCTCTGCCTGTCTTCCCCTGGTGCTGTTCTGATCTACAGCTTCCTCCACCCTGGCTTACCCATCCATGCATCCATTTACTTTCTGTATTTTGGAGATTCATTATCATCTCTATCCAATGATTGTGTCCCTCTTGTTCTTTACATTATTATGGATTTATTCCTGATATATACATTTTCTGTAACTTCATTGAGACTTTAGGAGGGAGGAAAGTTCTGCCCATCAGCCTCAGTCTGCCATCTTGAATCAGATTGAACTTTCTTTTGTTATGTTCTGAACATAATATGATATTTAACATTTTGTTTCTTCCTCCTGAACCACTTCAAGAAATTCGTTGTGTGACCAATCAAGGACAAACCAAATTTGTCATGTGGCTCACTGTCATGTGGCAGGCAGGACTTCTGTAGGAAGTTCATGCAGGAGTTCTGTAGACCTAGGTTCTAGCCCTGGTCATGGAGAAGCCATTTAACTTCTGGCAAGTTACTTAATGTCTTTGGGAACTATAAAGCACAATGATGCCAATTTGGAATTGGTTTACCTGGTTTTATATCCAAGCTCCAGTTTTTACTGGCTGTGTTTCCTGGCCACGTTACTTAGTCTCTCTGTGCCTCAGTATTCTTCTTAGTAAAACAAGGGTAATAATAGCACCTGTTATAAGGATTTGATAGTAACACCTGTCAAGTTCTCATAACAGTGTCTGCCTGGCACATACATGTTAATTGCCTTGTTATCATTGGTTTCTACTTTTGTTTTTCTGTCTGCAAATCAGGAACAATAATATGTGGGTTGTGTTACATAGTGTTTGTTTAAATAGGTAGTATAAGGACTATTATATTATGGGGATCTGAATTAGTTTGATTAAGAATTAAGCTTCTACAGACTGATGGTTGACAGAGAGAAGAGAGGTCAGGGGGCTGGGTGGAAAAGGTGAAGGGATTAAGAAGTACAAATTAGTAGTTGTAGAATAGTCACAGAAATATAAATGACAGTATAGAGAATACAGTCAATAATGTTGTAATAACTATGTATCAGTAGACACTCTGTAAAGTACATGATTCTCTAACATTATGCTGTACATATGAAATTAATACAGAATAATATTGAATGTAAACTGTAACTGAAAAAAAATGTTTAAAAGGGCAAAATAAAATAAACCATTAGCGTAAAAAAAAGGAATTAAGCTTCTAAGTCCTAGGGGTGAATCCAGAAGGAGGTCTTTTTTCTCCTAACAGAGGGGAGCCAAACACAGACCCAAGCCACAGGGTAGGCTTGGCCTGGCTTTACTGCCCCTGCCTGCCTTTCTGATGGAGAAAGGTGGGAATCCCTAGCCCCAGAGGGCATTAATGTTTATCATTTTTCACTGCTCCTGACAGGATTCTGAGCACATGGACAGTGGGAAAGGGGCATAGAGGGTTTCCATGGCCTGCAGGTCTCCAGGAAGCAGTCCTTCCTCGGGTAGCAGAGGAGCCCACTCCTTCTAAGAGGTCTCAGTGGATGCAAGAACCATGGTGTGCACCTCATATTGTCTCCAACTGCCCCAGAGATGGGTCCTTCTTCCCCTGGGTGGGCTGGGACATTGCAGCCAGGCAATAAGGCATGGAGCTGCCAGGACACAGGCAATCCTCAGATTCTCCCCCCCCCCCCCCACCTCTCCACCTGCTTCTTGCAGCTTCCATAACCTGAAGATCTGCAGTGATTTTCAAACCTTGGCATACAGAAGAATTGCCAGTAAATCCAACAAAAAGGCAAATTCCCAGGTCCCACCCTGAATTCAGTCACTGAATCAAAACTCCTGTGAATAGGACCTGAGCTAGGTGGTTCTTCCAGGTTCCAAGGACATGGAACCTCCAGTGCTATACCTGAGAAGGGTCTGGACAAACTGGCATGAGTTGGTCACCCAGTGATCCACAGCACTCCCATCCTAATCTCCAGCAAGCTCCCAAGTGAGTGTCACAGCACCTCAGCTGATACTCCCGGATGCATACCGATCAGCACAGTTTAAGTGTTGTAGTTCCTTTGGGCTCTATTCTTCCCTAGACTTGTCCTGTAAAATATGATAGCCCCATAAGCCACTTATGGCTATTTAAAATAAGATCAATTAAGATCAAATAAAGTTAAAAATTCAGGGCCATGGCCAGTGTGGGTTTGTTGGTTGGACCATCGTCCCGTGCTTGGAAAGATCTCAGGTTCGATCCCCAGTGGGCACATACTTAGGTTGTGGGTTCAGTCCATGGTTGGGGCACATAGGAAGGCAACTGATTGATGGTTCTCTCTCACATCAATGTATCTCTCCTCCCCACGTTCCTCTCTCTCTAAAATCAATACATGTATCTTCGGGTGAGGATAAAATAATTCAGTTCCTGGGCTGCACTAGCCATACTTTAAGTACTCAGTAGATACGTGTGCCTAGTAGCTTCCGTGTTGGACAGCCCCGTATAGAATGAGTTTATCATCAGAGACTTCTATTGGACAGCATTGCCCGAGATGATCACTCCTGTAGGTTAGGGTTTCTCAACCTTGCCACTAATGGCATTTTGGGCCAGATAGTTCTGTTTTTTGTAAGGGGTTATCCTGGGCATTGTAGGATATTTAGCAGCCTCCCTGGCCTCTGCATAATAGATGCCAATGTCATACCACTTGCTGCAAGTTGTGACAACCAAATATGCTTCCGGACACTTGCAATCCGCTATCAAGGGCAACACTGCACTGATTGAGAATCACTGCCCTAGACACATGGCTTCCACTGACCTCTGTCTAAAATAGAATATCAGCTAACCACACACACTGCAATTCAAACAGACACCACAGTGCAAACACTGTCCTGCAATTCCGGTGCATCAATTGTCTTTATACCTAAGGCCTGTGGCTTTCACTGTCTTTGATGGCAGTCTTATACACAAGAAAGAAAGTCTTGTCATAAGGTGTCACTTGCATGGGGTGGTGGTAGTTAGGGTTATAGCAAGGGCAAGACCCCTGGGAAGAGTTTGGCCTAGAAAATTCCCACTGAGAAGGGATTATAGTAAAACAAGAGGCATCCCGCCAGTGTAATGGGATTTGAGAGGCTTCAAAACATCCATGTACATAAAAGAATTATCCCATTTTAGCTTCTTGAACTTTCCTAGTAGAGATTAATTGGTGACATTTGCCAACTCTATTGTCCCAAGTTTCCCATTTCTTATTTTCAAAATATATTGGAATTCATTCTCTGAATGTATTTTTGCCATGTCTAGATGATGCCCTTCATGAGATCATGTTTATTTTTCACTTCCTCATGTGCTTAACAAGCTAAAATCTTACATGTCTATTGCATTCATAAAGTATAATTGCCTTTCCTTGTGAATTAAGTATATTGAAAATTTAGTAAATTCCTTGGTGAAGGGAAAACATAAGTAAAGAACAAAAAGACATACCCATTTTATCTTAGATTTTTCTGCTCCTACCATAGCTTGTATTTTGTTTTGCCCACAGAGACCTGATTTTTTGAAGGGCCCAAACTCATGGCTATGAATGTGCTGGGTCAGAGGCAGAAACAGGCTGAAAAGCCCTGTGTACATGACCAGTACATTGGTCATGTACTGACCAATGTTTAGTTATGGGAGAGTTTTGTTAAGCGGGTGATTAGAGCTTATGCCCTCATATGCTTTCAATAAACTGTTTACATTCCCTTTGTTTCCTTGTTCTAAATAGTACTTGAGGCAGGTAAAGGATTTAAGATGTTAGTTTGTAGCAACATCAGTGATGACAGCCACAGTAATGGTTAAGCTAACAGGACAAGCCCAGAAAGAACAATGAAGTCTTTACAAACAAAATCGGAATCTCAGCTCAGATGTAGATGTGTTTGAGTGTTGGGTGGCCTGGTGCCTGGGCAACCTCTTAGGGACCTGTAGTGGCCTTCCAAGATCAGGAGAAAAGAATCGAAACTTCCAGACTGTGATTATGAAAGCTTCGTTGAAATGAAACGCCTAGATGAACCGTTTCTTTTGGCTCAAAAGAAAAAAAACCTTTTTTTCCTTCCATTTCGGGAATTTTTAGAAGCACAGACTTGTATTTTGTGTGTGTGTGTGTATGTTGGAGGAAGGGGGCGAGTATGCAATGATATTATTGTATAATGTCTATTGTTTCCAAAATTTAGTGATTTGTACTCTACCTCCATAACTTTGGCCACTTTAAATTTTTTTATTTATTGATTTTTTATTTATT